>NC_088409.1:74495677-75761927 GCF_034236695.1 Oncorhynchus nerka
CCCAACAGTACATATTTTTGTTGTGGCCCTGGACAAGCACACCTGATTCTACTCATCAAGCCCTTGACAAGTTGAGTTAAGTGTTCTGCCCCAATTAGACCTCGGACCACTGCATTACTACTATAAATTCCACAGCTCTCTAGGCATGTTCAAAGTTCAAAGTTTCATAGCTTTCATTTAACACAGCATATTACAAAACGCCTATTGCAAAATAATGATCATGATCATAAGGTACACTTCCTCAGATAAAACCTCTGGAATGCTGTTAACGCTTGATGAAGTACAAACACCATTAAAACCCCTGTAATAACCCTCTCACATTGCTGTATTCATCTTCGGTGCTCTGCAGCAATTTCTGCACATGGAGGATCTGTCTGTCTGTCTATCTGTCTGTCTGTCTGTCTGTCCGTCCGGCCGTCCGTCTGTCCCTCTGTCTGACACTGTCCTCCCCCAGGTGGGCCTCATACGACCTGCTGCTACTCAACTCCTATTCCTATTGGTTTCACTGTCTGGCGCAGCTTGAGGACAGACCAAACAGAATGGGTTGACATGAGGAAATGCACATTTTTCAAAAACGTTTTGTAAAAAACACACACACACACACACAGATTGTATATAGTACATTTATCAAGTCCTGGCCTGCCATGTTTTTAGTCTGGGCTGGGTGCATGAAGACTAGCTTGGTGTGGATGTTGTCGGATGGCAGGATCTAGGTTGGGCTGAGTTAGACAAGGTAGACAGGTTTTGGCTATCTGAGCTGGGTCTTGAGTTTCCGTCCCTCATTATGTTTTCATGGTGCGGACATGAGCCAGCTGCCCACAGTCATCAGCCAGCGGGAGGCTTAAACAGTCAGCTGAGGGCAAGTAGAGGCTATCTGTCAAGCCAATCTAAAGCTATTGTCTGTCAATACAAAACAGCCCTTTACTGCCACAATGGAGATGTTCAGCGCGATATCAGTCTTTCAGACACAGAGCCTGTTGTAGCGTCGTGCCAACCCTGGTGTCACTTTCATCCAGCGGGAGCTGGGCGACACCAGCGACACGTAGACACGCTTTACAAGTTTCTACAATAAGTCCCTGTTGAAGACCGTTGTTGCCAGTCTGGTTTAGCATCAGCCAGCTCTATTGTGGCCCACATTGTGGAATTCACCCATGTTAGTTTGAACACAGTTCATTTTTATGGTGTTTTCGCCCAACGAGTGTCACATAGTAGCATCAGAATCCTCAAGAAAAAAAGGCAATATTTTCAATATAAAACATACATGTCGATGCTGGCATACAAAAGTGATGGCATACAGAAGTGCTTGATGGATATCTGTCTGTCTGTCTGTCTGTCTGTCTGTCTGTCTGTCTGTCTGTCTGTCTGTCTGTCTGTCTGTCTGTCTGTCTGTCTGTCTGTCTGTCTGTCTGTCTGTCTGTCTGTCTGTCTGTCTGTCTGACAGTGCCCCCCCTTCTGTAGTAATGTACCTTTGCCCTGAGTTGACCCTGTGACCTCCTCTGTCAGTCACACAGTGACACGGAGGAGGGGACAGCCCTCTCTCCTGTTACTCTGACACATTTCAATCACAATCACACACCTGGTACTGATACACTGGGTCAACCTGGGGTCATGACTTTGACATCAAGTACGTCCACTACTTGTGGGATTTGGCAAGCTCATTTCTTCATGTGAGTGTGTGACCATAGTCATCGGAGCAAGCTGGATGGAAACATTGGGCAGTGATCCGTGTGACATCTCATAAACAGTCTGTCCTGTACAATTACTGTAGTAAGACAATTATAGAGGAAGATCTTGAGGTTCTCAGCTCATAAACATTTACTGCAACACTGTTTCTTGTGTCATGGGCCTTTAAACAAGCGAAAGTGTCTATGTGTATTTGTGTGTTTGTGTGTGGGGGTGTGTGCATGTGTGTTTGTGCGATGTGTCTGTCTGTTTACTAGTGTGTGGGTAGCTGTGGAAGCTCATTAGAAGGACAGATTACAGAAAATGAGAACAGCTCCTTCCCCAGCAGCACAGATTGACTTGGTCACACAGAATGTTAAAACACTCATATAGAGTGCCTTTGAAAAGTATTCAGACCCTTTGACTTTCCACATTTTGTTAGGTTACAGCTATTCTAAAATGAATTAAATTCTTATTTTTCCTCATCAATCTACACACATTACCCCATAATGACAAAGCAAAAACTGTTATTTTGCTCATTTATATATATATAAAAAAGATTGGCACACCTGTATTTGGGGAGTGTCTCCCATTCTTCTCTGCAGATCCTCTCAAGCTCTGTCAGGTTGGATGGGGAGCATTGCTGCACAGATATTTTCAGGTCACTCCAGAGATGTTAGATCGGGTTCAAGTCCAGGCTCTGGCTGGGCCACTCAAGGACATTCAGAGACTTGTCCAGAAGCCACTCCTGTGTTGTCTTGGCTGTGTGCTTAGGGTCGTTGTCTTGTTGGAAGGTGAACCCTCGCCCCAGTCTGAGGTCCTGAGTGCTTTAGAACAGGTTTTCATCAAGGATCTCTCTCTCTGTACTTAGTCTCCTAGTCCCTGACGCTGGAAAAACATCCCCACAGCATGATTCTGCCACCACCATGCTTCACCATAGGGATGGTGCCAGGTTTCCTCCAGACATGACGCTTGGCATTCAGGCCAAAGAGTTCAATCTTGGTTTCATCAGAACAGAGAATCTTGTTTCTCATGGTCTGAAAGTCTTAAGGTGCCTTTTGGCAAATACCAAGTGGGCTGTCATGTGCCTTTTACTGATGAGTTGCTTCCGTCTGATAAAGGCCTGAATGGTGGAGTGCTGCAGAGATGGTTGTCCTTCTGGAAGGTTCTCCCGTCTCCACAGAGGTACTGTAGAGCTCGGTGTCTTGGTCACCTCCCTGACCAGGGCCCTTCTCCCCCGATTGTTCCATTTGGCCGGGCAGCCAACTCTAGGAAGAGTCTTGGTGGTTCCAAACTTCTTACATTTAAGAAGGATGGAGGCCACTGATTTCTTGGGGACCTTACATGCTGCAGAAATGTTTTGGTTCCCTTCCCCATAAATGTTTTGATACCCTTCCCCAGATCTTTGCCTCGACACAATCCTGTCTCGGAGCTCTACGGACATTTCCTTCGACCTAATGGCTTGGTTTTTGCTCTGACATGCACTGGCAACTGTTGGACCTTATACAGTGGTTAGAACAATTATTTGAACCTTTTGGAATTACCTGGTCTTCTGTATAAATTGGTCATAAAATTTGATCTGATCGTCATCTAAGTCACAACAATATACAAACACAGTCTGCTTAAACTAATAATATACAAACAATTGTAGGTTTTCATGTCTTTATTGAACACACCGTGTAAACATTCACAGTGCAGGGGGGGAAAAGTATGTGAACCCTTGGTTTTAATAACTGGTTGACCCTCCTTTGGCAGCAATAACCTCAACCAAATGTGTTCTGTAGTTGCGGATCAGACCTGCAGAAGGAATTTTGGAACATTCCTCTACAAAATTGTTTCAGTTCAGCAATATTCTTGGGATGTCTGGTGTGAACTGCTCTCTTGAGGTCATGCCACAGCATCTCAATCAGGTTGAAGTCAGGACTTTGACTGGGCCACTCCAGAAGGCGTATTTTCTTCTGTTTATGCCATTCTGTTGTTGATTTCCTTCTGTGTTTTGGGTCATTGTCCTGTTCACCATACTTTACAGTTGGGATGAAGTTTTGATGTTGGTGTGCTGTGCCTTTTTTTTCTCCGCACATAGTGCTGTGTGTTCCTTCCCAACAACTCAACTTTAATTTAATCTGTACACAGAATATTTTGCCAGTAGCGCTGTGGAACATCCAGGTGCTCTTTTGCGTCCTCCCATGAACACCATTCCTGTTTAGTGTTTAAGTATCGTAGACTTGTCAACAGAGATGTTAGCATGTTCCAGAGATTTCTTTGTCTTTAGCTGACACTCTAAGATTCTTCTTAACCTCATTGAGCGTTCTGTGCTGTGCTCTTGCAGTCATCTTTGCAGGACGGCCACTGCTAGGGAGAGTAGCAACAGTACTGAGCTTTCTCCATTTATAGACAATTTGTCTTAGCGTGGACTGATGGACATCATGGCTTTTAGAGTTACTTTTGTAACCCTTTCCAGCTTTATATAAGTCAACAATTCTTAATCTTGGGTCTTCTGAGATCTCTTTTGTTCGAGGCATGGTTCACATCAGGCAATGCTTCTTGTGAATAGCAAAACTCAAATGAGTTTTTTTATAGGGCAGGGCTGCTCTAACCTCCAATCTCAAGTCATTAGCCTAGGGGTTCACATACTTTTTCCAAACTACACTGTAAATGTTTAAATGATGTATTCAATATAGACAAGAAAAATACTATAATGTGTGTGTCATTAGTTTAAACAGACTGTTGTTGTGACTTAGATGAAGATCAGATCTAATTTTATGTCAAATTTATGCAGAAATCCAGGTAATTCCAAAGGGTTCACATACTTTTTCTTGCCACTGTATAGACAGGTGTGTGCCTTTCCAAATCATGTCCAATCAGTTGAATTTACCACAGGTGGACTCCAATGAAGTTGTAGAAACATCTCAAGGATGATCAATGGAAACAGGATTCACCTGAGCTCAATTTCAAGTCTCATAGCAAAGGGTCTGAATACTTATGTAAATAAGTAAAAATGAAAAAAATATAAGAGAAAATTCTAATAACCTGTTTACTCTTTATCATTATGGGATATTGTGTGTAGGTTGCTGAGGATTATGATTATTATTTTTTAATCCATTTTAAAATAAGGCTGAAACGTAACAAAATGTGGAAAAAGTCAGAGTCTGAATACTTTCTGAAGGCACTGTTCATCAAACCCCCCAGCTAGAGACTTATTGCACGGCTGGCAATCATTATTGTGTAGCTGATACAAGTTGTGTCATTACCCACGTACTGCAATTTACGGCCTGATGGATTTCAGCTAAGTCAATTCCTAATGAGCTCCCAAAGAAAAGCTTAAATCTATATTTAATTCAATTAAAGCTGGTCACCATTTATCACCTTTACTTGTTTTAATAAAGCCTGTAATATAAACAGTAAATTATGCATGCTCCCCATGAACTCTGGAATTCAGTCACTAAGGTCACACGTAGGATACAATCTACATAGACGAGCCGGTCCTCCTCTGTGTGACAAGGTGCTGATGGTGGAGGCGGTGGTGGTGGGGGATAGTGATTTGGCATTGAAAAGGCCAGTCACTGAAGCCTGCTGATCTCTGTGACCTCAGAAAGATTAATATTGAAGACGTCCATTAGAACAGTAATGGAACAGTACACGTCTCCCCACCACTCCTAATCAAGTGTAAAATCTTCAGTACGACTCATACATCTCTGGCTACTGGACACATCTTTGTGTGGAGCTAATTTCCTAAATTAAATACGTAGTTTATTCAGTGGACGAGATACATTTACAGCAGACGTGATTGTATCATCATCCACTGAACCGTGTCCAGGGATTCATTCACTGTTTGCATGGGGGAATACTGTGTAGAGAAGCCCAAGTCTTTTAAAGTGCTGCAGTGTCATTAAATAAATGTAGACTTGGGTTACATCACAGGCTTGGTTTATTCTGGCTCCTGGACAGCAAAGATTCTGTCTCCGAATGAGATTTGAAGCACCTTTCTGCTTCAGTTAACCCCAGGTACAGATGAGGAGAGTTTGAGAGTGGGCAGTGCAGGGCTGTTTGACGTAATAGTCCTGAAGAAATGGAAAGGTGATTTGAATATGAATCTGACAGGTTAATGCAGCAATATCAAAGGAAAATAAATCCCGCCATCAAGCCATGAAAAATTATATCGTCCTAAAACCCTTATAGAATCTGTATCCTTCCAACTCAATACGAAAGATTACATTACATTATCCAAACTCAAATCGTATTTCCTCAACTCATTTGATTTCCTATCAAATGCCATATATCCTGACAGTAAGTAGATACCGTATGAAAATACCCATATGGAATAGAAAATAACGAATAGAAAGTAATCAAGTAATGCTGACATTGAGAACTGTCCTCCCAGCTCAGTATGTAGTGAGTGCACCCCTCTAACCTTCCTGACTGGGTACCCCTTTAACCTTCCTGACTGGGTACCCCTCTAACCTTCCTGACTGGGTACCCCTTTAACCTTCCTGACTGGGTACCCCTCTAACCTTCCTGACTGGGTACCCCTTTAACCTTCCTGACTGGGTACCCCTCTAACCTTCCTGACTGGGTACCCCTTTAACCTTCCTGACTGGGTACCCCTCTAACCTTCCTGACTGGGTACCCCTTTAACGTTCCTGACTGGGTACCCCTTTAACCTTCCTGACTGGGTACCCCTGTAACCTTCCTGACTGGGTACCCCTCTAACCTTCCTGACTGGGTACCCCTCTAACCTTCCTGACTGGGCACCCCTCTAACCTTCCTGACTGGGTACCCCTTTAACCTTCCTAACTGGGTACCCCTTTAACCTTCCTGACTGGGTATCCCTTTAACCTTCCTGACTGGGTACCCCTTTAACCTTCCTGCCTGGGTACCCCTTTAACCTTCCTGACTGGGTACCCCTCTAACCTTCCTGACTGGGTACCCCTCTAACCTTCCCGACTGGGTACCCCTTTAACCTTCCTGACTGGGTACCCCTCTAACCTTCCTGACTGGGTACCCCTCTAACCTTCCTGACTGGGTACCCCTCTAACCTTCCTGACGGGGCACCCCTCTAACCTTCCTGACTGGGTACCCCTTTAACCTTCCTGACTGGGTACCCCTTTAACCTTCCTGACTGGGTACCCCTCTAACCTTCCTGACTGGGTACCCCTTTAACCTTCCTGACTGGGTACCCCTCTAACCTTCCTGCCTGGGTACCCCTTTAACCTTCCTGACTGGGTACCCCTCTAACCTTCCTGACTGGGTACCCCTCTAACCTTCCTGACTGGGTACCCCTTTAACCTTCCTGACTGGGTACCCCTTTAACCTTCCTGACTGGGTACCCCTTTAACCTTCCTGACTGGATGCCCCTTTAACCTTCCTGACTGGATACCCCTTTAACCTTCCTGACTGGGTACCCCTCTAACCTTCCTGACTGGGTACCCCTTTAACCTTCCTGACTGGATGCCCCTTTAACCTTCCTGACTGGATACCCCTCTAACCTTCCTGACTGGGTACCCCTTTAACCTTCCTGACTGGGTACCCCTCTAACCTTCCTGACTGGGTACCCCTTTAACCTTCCTGACTGGATGCCCCTTTAACCTTCCTGACTGGATACCCCTCTAACCTTCCTGACTGGGTACCCCTTTAACCTTCCTGACTGGGTACCCCTTTAACCTTCCTGACTGGGTACCCCTTTAACCTTCCTGACTGGATGCCCCTTTAACCTTCCTGACTGGATACCCCTGTAACCGCCTCTCTGGTCTCATCCCTCAGGAGGAGAGCTGGTGCACCTGCCCCCGTACCTACGAATGGACTTCCTGTTAAACCGTGGCTCTGCATCGGGAGGCCGGGGGTCCAATGGTGGTAACGGAGGAAGAGAAGGAGGAGGAGGGGAGACAGGGGCGTTGGGTCAGGCGTGTTTGGAGCCCCAGAAGAGCCGCACACTGAAACGGCCCCCGCTCCTGGAACCCACACCCATGGAGGTGCCCACATCCAGAGAGGTGCAGCAGTGGCAGCCAGGGACTGCCTCCACCCTGCCCCAGCGTGAGCCCACTGGCCGTGAGGCCACCGGAGACCTGGCCCAGGCCCCGGCTGCCAAGCTCAGCAGCTCACAGGAGTCCCTGCTAGACTCCAGAGGACACTTAAAACAGAGCAACAACCCCTACGCAAAGTCCTACACACTGGTATAACACAAGGAGTTACGTTACACACTCCGGGACTTAGACTGTAAACTGTACTGCAGCTCTACACAGAGAGCTGGCCAGGAACAATGATGATGATGGACACTTTTCAACAACGACTAATATATATTTCTGACTCCAAGTGGATGCGTTACTTTGGTTCTTTCTGTATTTCTTTCTCTTGCTTTCTTTCGTTCTTTCTCTTCTCTATTCCTTTCTTTTATTCTTTTGTTCTTGCTCCCATCTTTCCTCTTCTGGCTCTCTGATTTCTCAGTTTTATTTTCTATTTGAGTATTCTTTTATTCTAAACACCATATGAAAATTGCCAAAATAATGTATTTAAATTTGACAGAGAAAAATACTATTGAATTTATATCAATGATAATTATAGTCATTATTATTATTATATATAAAAATGTAAAAATGTCTAAAAACAAGAAGAAGAAGAGGAGGAGGACTCTGCAGGAGGATATTGCTTTCTTCATTTATTTATTTTATTTGTCGCAGTGTGATCAAATCGATGATTGGATAGCTGGCGGTTTTTCAATAATGAGAGGAGCCAAGGAAAAGAACTGCATTAAAGCTGAACCTGTCTGTCCATGCCTTCGACTCAATCTACTCAGATAGATTGTTACTACATTCTTCAACCTTTCCAATGACTGCATGGGGACTGATCTATGACAATTTACAGGAATGGCTGGAAAATCCAAAAGAGAATTTTGTCACACTATGAAAATTATACAATGTGAATATATATAAAAGAGATCACTTTTATTTGTGGATATTACAGGGAAAATGATTTGGTTAATAAAGTCCTTAGTCATGTTTGCACACGTGGGTTTGATTTGAGATTTGGACAATACTGCTTATTCTCTTTCTTCCTCCATCTCTAACCCTCTCAGCCACCACAGAGCCTAGCATACCGATCACTCCATAGCCTGTGTGTTGTGTAACACAAGCACCCTTCACTATGTAGACACTGCAATAATTGATTTGGGTGTATACATGATAAATGACTCTGAACAGGTCACCTGGATCGGATGTCTCACATTATATTAGCTAGTAGAGGGCAGGCAGGGTATAGACATCACTGCTCCCTATCAGACCTCAGGGGTATCTGACTCCATTGATCCGCTCCCCCTTAGTGCAGAGGGCTCTCCGTTTAAATAGGTATGATTTATCCACACTAGTGACGACTTATTGGTATGTGGATAACTGTGGTAATCCAATACATGCATCACCTGAAAGCCCAGATCTAATGTTAACGCTGCGTTAAGTCCGTTAGCACTGGTTGTATCTAACTGAGTGTTGGGCTCTTTTCATTTGACTTCTCAACATGGCTCTCACTGGGTTTTATCTGACTTCTCAACATGGCTCTCACTGGGTTTGATCTGACTTCTCAACATGGCTCTCACTGGGTTTGATCTGACTTCTTAACATGGTCTCACTGGGTTGGCCTGGAGTTGTCACCCCCAACAGGGGGCGCTGTGTAGTCACTCAACACAGCACCTCTGTGACAATAAATGAGGAGAAATTGGTTTTGCTTTAGAGAGGGCTGTACAGTATTTAAACAGATTTTGACATTCTTATGGGAAGCTTCAAGGGCAGGACAAGAACACGCGGTTGTCTATCCATCCGTTTGAAGCGTCGCTAGACTCTACCACACAGAACCCAATAAATTATTCATCCCCACACCGGGTCCCAGATCAGGTTCACATTGTCACACACCGATCACCCTATGCCGGAGTATGGGGCACCCCACACACACACACACACACACACACACACACACACACACACACACACACACACACACACACACACACACACACACACACACACACACACACACACACACACACACACAGCACTATGCCTCTACAGGGAGTAGTAGTGACATCTTAATGAATCTACTACCTCTCTGGAAAGTTTTTATTTTTATTTATTTATTATTATTTATTTATTTAACTAGGCAAGTCAGTTAAGAACAAATTCTTATTTTCAATGACGGCCTAGGAACAGTGGGTTAACTGCCTGTTCAGGGGCAGAACGACAGATTTGTACCTTGTCAGCTCGGGGGTTTGAACTTGCAACCTTCCGGTTACTAGTCCAACGCTCTAAGCACTAGGCTACCCTGCCGCCCCGTTAGGCGGGTTTGTTTCCTGCCCAAATGGGTGTACTTGTCGACAGACCATCTATAATGTAGCACTGGAGATCTGATGATATTCTCCACGGAGCCTGAGTCGTCACATCACAGCTATGGGGCTTAATAGTAAACGTAATGACAGATATGGGCACTTGGTGTGGGAAAATATGTTGTGTTTACAAAAACATAGGAGCCTTTTATTGAGCCTTTTATTGAGCCTTTTATTGAGCCTTTTATTGAGCCTTTTATGTGTCCCACATCTTCAGTACATGATGACATATTCCTAATTGACTTGATATCATGTATATACTGTACATACTAACATGATGTAACTGGGGAGAAGATTATCCTCTCTTGACGTGGGAAGTGTGGTTATAACTCATCTTTTCTACATATCGTCGCTGTCTGATGAAAACTACATTTTGTTTTACATGTATTAAAAGCAGTAACCCGTCAATGTACTCTGAACATTTTATAACACTAGGACCATGCAAATGTATTCAAAATATTCAAAATAGGGTCTGATGTTTTATAATTGTATGTTCGTTAAAGGGAAATACGGGTAATTTCTTTCAATTTCCTGTTTCTGTTTTGGAGAGTAGAGGTTTTCATCAGACATCAACAATATGCTCCTATGTACAGTATATGCCTCATGACAGCGATAAGTAAGTGTCATGTACAGTAGTGAATTTAATATACGAGTGCTGATTTCTCTCTCATACAGTAAGTATGGAGGAATAGAGTGCTTCTGTTCCTCTGACCGGAGCCCATTATTCCACCTCCCAATGCGCACAACGGAGAGAGAAGCTCCAAACCGAATCAGATTTTAGAGACACGATGACCTTCCCCTGGGGAAAGAAGACGTGAATGCCTCACAGTGTCAATCAGGAGAGATTCACACCTTGCCGTTAAATCATAGCTTGCATCCAAATGTAAAAAGGGTGTTACTTATAGTATAAGCTAATGAGCTCATTCAGTAAGGGTCATTGTGGTTCGTAAGTGATAGCATACAGTTGAAGTCGGAAGTTTACATACACTTAGGTTGGAGTCATTTAAAACTCATTTTTCAACCACTCCACACATTTCTTGTTAACAAAGTTTTGGCAAGTCGGAAGGGACATCTACTTTATGCATGACACAAGTAATTTTGTTGTTTACAGACAGATTATTTAACCTATAATTCACTGTATCATAATTCCAGTGAGTCAGAAGTTTACATACACTATGTTGACTATGCCTTTAAACAGCTTGGGGGGGGGGGGGGGGGGGGTGATGTCATGGCTTTAGAAGCTGCTGATAGAATAATTGACAATAATTGAGTCAATTGGAGGTGTACATGTGGATGTAATTCAAGGCCTACCTTCAAACTCAGTGCCTCTTTGCTTGACATCGTGGGAAAATCAAAAGAAATCAGCCAAGACCTCAGAAAGAAAATTGTAGACATCCACAAGTCTGGTTCATCCTTGGGAGCAATTTCCAAACACCTGAAGGTACCACGTTTATCTGTACAAACAATAGTACGCAAGTATAAACACCATGGGACCACGCAGCTGCCATACCGCTCAGGAAGGAGACATGTTCTGTCTCCTAAAGATGAATGTACTTTGGTGAGAAAAGTGCAAATCAATCCCAGAACAACAGCAAAAGACTGTGTGAAGATGCTGCAGGATACAGGTACAAACGTTTCTATACCCACAGTAAAACGAGTCCTATATTGACATAACCTGAAAGGCCGCTCAGCAAGGAAGAAGCCACTGCTCCAAAACCGCCATAAAAAAGCCAGACTATGGTTTGCAACTGCACAGGGGGACAAAGATGGTACATTTTGGAGAAATATCCTCTGGTCTGATGAATCAAAAACAGAACTGTTTGGCCATAATGACCATCATTATGTTTGGAGGGAAAAGGGGGAGGCTTGCATGCCGAAGAACACCATCCCAACTGTGAAGCACGGGGGTGGCAGCATCATGTTGTGGGGGTGCTTTGCTGCAGGAGGGACTGGTGCACTTCACAAAATAGATGGCGTCATGAGGAAGGAAAATTATGTGGATATATTGAAGCAACATCTGAAGAAATCAGTCAGGAAGTTAAAGCTTGGTCACAAATGGGTCTTCCAAATGGACAATGACCTCAAGCGTACTTCCAAAGTTGTGGCAAAATGGCTTAAGGACAACAAAGTTAAGATATTGGAGTGGCCATCACAAAGTGCTGACCTCAGGCTCATGGAAATTTGTTGGCAGAACTGAAAAAGTGTTTGACCCAAGTTAAACCATTTAAAGGCAATGCTACCAAATACTAATTGAGTGTATGTAAACTTCTGACCCACTGGGAATGTGATGAAAGAAATAAAAGCTGAAATAAATCGTTCTCTCTACTATTATTCTGACATTTAAGATTCTTAAAATAAAGTGGTGATCCTACTGACCTATTAAATGTCAGGAATTGTGAAAAACTGGGTTTAAATGTATTTGGTTAAGGTGTATGTAAACTTCTGACTTCAACTGTAGGTTTGCAGCACAGTGTTCAAGGATCATGCAGCCTCACAGTGAGTGAATGTACAGTAGAGGAGGGGTTTCATTAACCACTTTGAGATGAGCTGACATTCTGAAGTTGTGTGTGTGTGAGCTGATTCAGAGATAATGCAGGTCAGAGATAATGCACTGAGGACGCTTCTATTGGTTAGGGAGGCTCTGAGGGGATTGTGCTGCAGTGTCAGTTTAGGCAGGTTTGGAATAGACCACCACTCTCCACTAAGCCTCATAATGAGGTGCCAGAAGAACATGCATCAGACGGGGGCAATTTGGAGCTCATAAAATACTGGGCATCTCCCTGGAGGTAACCCTGTGCTACTTTCATCTGTCAGCCCTAGTCCTACTCACAAGATCAGTCTTCCCACAATTTCCTTCTGACGTTCTCTCCCTTTCTCTTCACTCTTCTCCCTCCTCGCTCTATCGATCCTGAAGCTGTCTTGTCCTTGTCCTAACTGAAGGATCTGATTTGTGCCCCTGGATGCTTCTGACAAGAAATGGTCTCTCGAACATTTATCATCAAACTGGACTAGGTGGGAGACTTGGTTGGGTTGGCATCCTCCTGGCGAGGGGGTGGATTTATCATCTTTATGCCACATAACTGTATTCATCTCCTGCCCCCCCCATCCCAACTTCCTCTGAAGTAGGCCTACCAACCAAATGAACCATGGCGGCGGTCTGAGGTTTACACGCAACCCGCAAGTGCAAGCTACAAGTTTATTAACTGTTCTCTTAAATCAGCCAGACAGAATTCTCCACTATGATCGGCTAGAGGAATATGCAGCTCATTGATTGTGAGATATTGATTGGTCCAGGGTAGACCGGTCTTGATTGACGGGTGACTTTCTTGAATCCTCTTTATTAATTCCTTTTAATAACTATCCATACAGTATGGGGGCTATACAGTACATGACGGACTGCAAATTAATCAAATCTCTGGTCATGTGTAGTGGTGGTGAGGGATGTCATTAGGACCGTTCACAACCTACCTCATGCCTTATAGTACCTCATGTTAACCTCATTATCAGTTTATTATAGTACCTCATCAGTATCACATAGTACCTAATTATCAGTATCTTATAGTACCTCATCAGTATCATATAGTACCTCATTATCAGTATTGTATAGTATCTCATTATCAGTATCTTTTAGTACCTCATCAGTATATTATAGTACCTCATTATCAGCATCTTATAGAACCCCATCAGTATCATATAGTACCTCATTATCAGTATTGTATAGTATCTCATTATCAGTATCTTTTAGTACCTCATCAGTATATTATAGTACCTCATTATCAGTATCTTATAGTACCTCATCAGTATCATATAGTACCTCATTATCAGTATTGTATAGTATCTCATTATCAGTATATTTTAGTACCTCATCAGTATTGTATAGTACCTCATTATCAGTATCTTATAGTACCTCATCAGTATCGTATAGTACCACGTTATCAGTATCTTATAGTTCCTCATTATCATTATATTATAGTACCTCATTATCAGTATCTTATAGTACCTCATCATTATCGTATAGTACCTCATTATCAGTATTGTATAGTACCTCATTATCAGTATCTTTTAGTACCTCATCAGTATTGTATAGTACCTCATTATCAGTATCGTATAGTTCGTCCTTATCAGTATCTTATAGGACCTCATTATCATTATATTATAGTACCTCATTATTACATGTAAGATGTTCTATTGTTCTGTGAGTAGTGCCTCTATTCTACAAGATTTATCAATGTTATTTGTGGTTCCTATTCACTGATCGTTGAAGGTGTGTCCATGTAGATTCAAGGCATGTTTTGGGTCAGTTCAGTACTTCTCTGTATATAGGACATCCTTAGTGACTGTTATACAGTCCTTGTCAAACAAATGAGTGTCTGGGGTAAAACATGTAAGTAGACCAGTCTGCCTGGAGTTGGTCAAACAATTTTAGATTGCCTGCTGCTAGTCACCCCTGGGATGATGTTTCTACACTAACATTAAGGACACTTAACACTCTGTCTGACCTATACAGCAGTACTTCCAAAGACTTTCTATGCTCTTGGGGATTCTCCCCAATTTTCCTTAACTCTGAAATATATTTAGCATTTTGATCATTAAGAAGAGGGCATTCATTACACTTATGTGTGTTTTACTTGGTAAAATGGTCCCTTTACTTGAGCGAGGCCATAGAAGCCGAAACCATCAGAGATGGTCAGGTTGCTGTTGCAAGTTTAGTCTGAGCATGATGACTGTTACAGTAACAACACATCTATTCCGATCTTCATGTTCACATGATCTGACTAAATCCAGCTATTACCACCAGGATGAACAACAAAAGTGCTGTTATATACATGTACTGTAGATGTTCAACCTTGAGACAGTCAGGCCTGCTACGAGAGTTGGCCTTTTTCTTTGCTTGCTGACCCCCTTCGGAGAAAATCTGGCAATTTGGAGAGATTACACACCTGAAATATGCGTAGGGGATTTTTTCACTATTGTAATGACCACAAAATGCTGCAATACATGTTTTTTTTCACACAACAGGGGAATCCATGTTGTAGACATTCGTACAGTGTCTTTTCATTCTATACCGTCTAATCTTTAAGATACAGTTCTTGTTTCTAATTGGAAATACACATTAATGCATGTAGGAATTCCAAAAAGATAGGGGGAGCAATGTGAAACGCTGTAAAATCAATTTAAAAAATGTCAGGATGAACACACCTGAGAACTATGTCTATAACGGGATGGTGAACAGTTGTGACCCATTACAGTGGTTAGAAATACTCAGTAGTTCAGGGGGTGGCCCAGAATGAGTGAGGCTACTGGAGCAACTTAGCTGCTGGCTTCACCAATCATTTCTAGGCCATTGTTCAAGGTGGAAGAAAAGAGAGTTCTCAATGACTTACAGTATGGAAACACAGAGGGTTGAATGAGATTATATTATAATGGGGATCACTGTCCTTTCAAAAACACTGAGCCATAGTTTATTCATGTTTGACCCTGAAATTAATTTATACCTTTTGAAATGAATAGGTCCATTTTCGTGAGGTTTAATCAAATTCATTGACAAGTTCACTGTTAGATTATTTGTCTTGGTGGATCTCCTTCAGGGTGTTAGTATTGATTTGAGATCTATTAGTCCAATATCATTCTGTTTAAGTAGCCTGTTCTGAGAACGTTCAACCTTCTCTAAATGCAAAGTTGATCATTCTCCACACAGAGAGCAATACCTGTGGTGTGAGAGTTAATCTGAAGGTAACACAGACAAAGGCATTGTTTGTTAAGTAGTACATGTACCTCCATCCCAGAGGAACTCCCTGGCCACCATTCACATTGATTTCAGGCCAAGTAAGTAAAATGACAACCATTGCCAAGCACTCACGTCCAGACTTGCAATGCACTACGTCACGTTGTTATAGTCCATCTCTGACAGGCCAGCTTGAAAACTGAATCCTGGCTGATTCCATTATGGCCCCTAGCCCTAACCCTAACCCTAGCTTCATGTCCACATCCTGGTTCAACCATAACCCTAGCCTCAACCACAACCCTAACCTTAGCATCATGTCCACATGCTGGTTCAACTGTAACCTTCAACCCTGACCCTAACCCTAACCCTAGCTTCATGTGTTCTGTGAACACGGTGGGTTACTGGCACCGGCCCAGTTTGATAGTGACGCTGAGATTCAATCAAAGTTTTAATCAGGCTTTCAGAGTAACAGCAGGATGCAGCTTTGTTCAGCACTGTCAAAAAATGCAAACAAATGCATTCAGAATCAAGTTTCTGTTCAAGCTATCAGCATTCAATTTCCACTGTCCCCAAGGATAAGCGTTTGCTATGTAAGAGGATCTAGGGAAACTCAGAAAAAGTTTCCTGCTCTCGGATTGATCAAAAGTGACTTGAGTGGAGCTGAAGAACAAAAAAGCTGAGGATCAGTGAAGGTAAACTTCATTCAATTTTGTGGAAGCTATTAATGTAGTGCTGAAGTTCAAATATAATCCCCATGTGGAATTTTCCCATTAGTATATAACATGGAGCTATATCTTGAGTGATGAACCTCTCAACACAATCAAACATTTTTTTTCACAAATATTATTTTCTAGTGAACTAAGTCCATATCATTGAAACTATACTGTAATAGCTGAAAATATAAATGATAATGAATGAAATCTACAGTAGGCTTTGGCCTCTAAACCTGTACATTCCCTCAACAGAGGAAACGTTAAAGTACTAACCAACCAATCAAGAGATGGGGGAAGTGCGTGGATCGCTGCTGTCTGGAGAACCTAAGCTCTCATTATGGAAGGATACCCCTTCACAGGAACTCAGGAAGTGATCTGCACATTATTTGCTTTTATTTTCTGGAAATATATTTAGAAGAAGTAGGTCGGTGCAGCGATGCAAGGCACAATAACTGAACTGTCAGTTCCCATAACAATATGGATGATTAATTATTACCAGTAACTGTGAAATGAATTTGTGTATTTGTCCAGTCTAGAATAGGAGGAATGGTAGTGTACATACATTATAGTGTTGCTTTAAAATGGAAGTACAGTACAGGGGAAATATTTTTGATGGAGTACACTCATCCATGAGTGATATTATTCCTCTATGGAGGATATATTATATTTCACTGCCATGACAACCATAGAAATCTGTTTCTACGATGACAAGAACATGCCCTTGAAAGGTTTTCTATCAAAAGAGTAGACATACAGTATCAGTATTCAGATGGGCTCTCCCTCTGTTAAAAATATTGAGTGTATTATGTGTGAAAGTGTCCCCCTAACACATCATACAGTACATGTCTATGTGTAATACCACAAGTCCATTATACTCTATGTTTCTCAAAACAGGTGTTGTTTTTCCCTCAAGATTGTGGAACAAGATTAAGTTTCTTCATCTGAGAGATGCTGCTGATTTTAGGGCCTGCATCCAACTGTAATGTCTGGGTTGTGAAGCCTGTGCCGGCTGGCTGACCCCATGGTGCTTCAATCTATCTCCAATTTATAGGTGAGAGAAGGGCGCCAGCCTGGGCCTCTCCAGTGAGGTATCTGCGGCCCAGTGGCGATGCTAATGACACAGTTCCCCCATTCCAATCCTCATCCCCGACCTGTCAGCCTCCACTCTCTCCCTCCAACATCATCCCACCAGGAAGGAGAGGATTGCTGTTCTAGGTACTTGTCTCAAAAGCCCTGTTCATACCTGGTGCTAACATCCTTTTTCCTGATCTTGTCCATACTCTGATTGTGCCCACATTTTTGGACAGATGTAGAGGATTAAAAGACACATTGTGATCTGATTGTGATCAGATGTTTCTGACCACCTCCGGAGGTAGCCAGGCGGCAGGTAGTCTCAAGGTTAGAGCATTGGGCCAGAAACCGGAAGGTCGCTGGTTTGAAACCCTGAGCCGACAAGGTGAAAAATCTGTCACTGTGCAAGGCCAAATCCAATTACTCTAGGGGCGCTGGACAATGGTGACCTCGGCTGTAACCCCACTCCCTGCAGGTGTCTCAGGAGGCGTTGGGATATGCAAGAAACACATTTCCATGACACACTTGTAGAAGTGTGAAACAGGACAAATACAAGCACCCCCCAAATGATTAATTAACCTAAAAGTGTAAATGGATCTGGACAGCGAAGCCATTTAAATCATCATTATACCACTTAGGACATCAATATGTGTCTTAAAATAAATAAATACATGTTTGCAAATGGAGGGCGTATCATTCATTCTGGTCACAATGCAGACACAGTGGATGGACAAGTGATACATTTGAGACACTCTAGTTCATCCTAGAAGGGTGGGTTATGGCACTCTGGTTCCTCCTAGAAGCGTGAGTTATGGCACTCTGGTTCATCCTAGAAGGGTGAGTTATGGCACTCTGGTTCATCCTAGAAGGGTGAGTTATGGCACTCTGGTTCATCCTAGAAGGGTGAGTTATGGCACTCTGGTTCATCCTAGAAGGGTGGGTTATGGCACTCTAGTTCATCCTAGAAGGGTGAGTTATGGCACTCTGGTTCATCCTAGCAGGGTGGGTTATGGCACTCTAGTTCATCCTAGAAGGGTGAGTTATGGCACTCTGGTTCATCCTAGAAGGGTGAGTTATGGCACTCTAGTTCATCCTAGAAGGGTGAGTTATGGCACTCTGGTTCATCCTAGAAGGGTGAGTTATGGCACTCTGGTTCATCCTAGAAGGGTTAGTTATGGCACTCTGGTTCATCCTAGCAGGGTGGGTTATGGCACTCTAGTTCATCCTAGCAGGGTGGGTTATGGCACTCTAGTTCATCCTAGCAGGGTGGGTTCTGGCACTCTAGTTCATCCTAGAAGGGTGAGTTATGGCACTCTGGTTCAAGGAATGACCTTCACAAGAGCTCTGAAGGCCATTGTTCGCTTACTTTTTATTTAAAACTGCACAGAGATAGACGTTACTCTTATAGTAAATCACTGACAAACTGTCATTCTCACTGTTTCAATATCTGGAAAGCATCTTGATGAGGTAAACGTAATTCTCCACACTTGCGTTGTTTCTGACTAAGACTTTGCTGCCAATATGACCCTATATGTCGTTACATATCAAGGAAATGGGCCAAGCAGCAGTTCAATATTCTCAGGTTTACACGGCTATTGAGTCAATCACTACGAAAGATCAATGAGGTTCAAAGGTCACTACGGGCCTTAATAAAGTCCAATTGAGCTGCACCCAGAGGCCTGCTAATCCCTATAATGATGCTGTAGTCTAAGAGGCTCAGGCACCTCACTGTCAGGTCACTTCACTATACCAGTCTGGTACAAATACCCTTAAAGGGGCGGTGCAATCAAAACGTGGTTTCCTGTGTTTTATATCTAGAAGGGTGAGTTATGGCACTCTGGTTCATCCTAGAAGGGTGAGTTATGGCACTCTGGTTCATCCTAGAAGGGTGAGTTATGGCACTCAGGTTCCTCCTAGAAGGGTGAGTTATGGCACTCTAGTTCATCCTAGAAGGGTGAGTTATGGCACTCTGGTTCATCCTAGAAGGGTGAGTTATGGCACTCTAGTTCATCCTAGAAGGGTGAGTTATGGCACTCTGGTTCATCCTAGAAGGGTGAGTTATGGCACTCTGGTTCATCCTAGAAGGGTGGGTTATGGCACTCTAGTTCATCCTAGAAGGGTGAGTTATGGCACTCTGGTTCATCCTAGAAGGGTGGGTTATGGCACTCTAGTTCATCCTAGAAGGGTGAGTTATGGCACTCTGGTTCATCCTAGGAGGGTGGGTTATGGCACTCTAGTTCATCCTAGAAGGGTGAGTTATGGCACTCTGGTTCATCCTAGAAGGGTGAGTTATGGCACTCTAGTTCATCCTAGAAGGGTGAGTTATGGCACTCTGGTTCATCCTAGAAGGGTTAGTTATGGCACTCTGGTTCATCCTAGCAGGGTGGGTTATGGCACTCTAGTTCATCCTAGAAGGGTGGGTTATGGCACTCTAGTTCATCCTAGCAGGGTGGGTTGAGACACTCTAGTTCATCCTAGAAGGGTGGGTTATGACACTGTAGTTCATCCTAGCAGGGTGGGTTGAGACACTCTAGTTCATCCTAGAAGGGTGAGTTATGGCACTCTCTAGTTCATCCTAGCAGGGTGGGTTATGGCACTCTAGTTCATCCTAGCAGGGTGGGTTGAGACACTCTAGTTCATCCTAGAAGGGTGAGTTATGGCACTCTGGTTCATCCTAGCAGGGTGGGTTATGGCACTCTCTAGTTCATCCTAGCAGGGTGGGTTATGGCACTCTCTACTTCATCCTAGCAGGGTGGGTTATGGCACTCTGGTTCATCCTAGCAGGGTGGGTTATGGCACTCTAGTTCATCCTAGCAGGGTGGGTTATGGCACTCTAGTTCATCCTAGCAGGGTGGGTTCTGGCACTCTAGTTCATCCTAGCAGGGTGGGTTCTGGCACTCTAGTTCATCCTAGAAGGGTGAGTTATGGCACTCTGGTTCAAGGAATGACCTTCACAAGAGCTCTGAAGGCCATTGTTCGCTTACTTTTTATTTAAAACTGCACAGAGATAGACGTTACTCTTATAGTAAATCACTGACAAACTGTCATTCTCACTGTTTCAATATCTGGAAAGCATCGTGATGAGGTAAACGTAATTCTCCACACTTGCGTTGTTTCTGACTAAGACTTTGCTGCCAATATGGCCCTATATGTCGTTACATATCAAGGAAATGGGCCAAGCAGCAGTTCAATATTCTCAGGTTTACACGGCTATTGAGTCAATCACTACGAAAGATCAATGAGGTTCAAAGGTCACTACGGGCCTTAATAAAGTCCAATTGAGCTGCACCCAGAGGCCTGCTAATCCCTATAATGATGCTGTAGTCTAAGAGGCTCAGGCACCTCACTGTCAGGTCACTTCACTATACCAGTCTGGTACAAATACCCTTAAAGGGGCGGTGCAATCAAAACGTGGTTTCCTGTGTTTTATATCTATTTCCAAACTATGAGGTAGGAATAATACTGTGAAATTACAAAAATTATGATAATTCCGTTTTAGTGTAAGAGCTGTTTGGAAAGACTGCCTGAAATGTCTGCTTGTTTTGCATGGGTGGGGTTTTAGACCTGGTATAAGTTCATAGACCTATAACATAGAGAGTTTGCTCTCCTCTGCTAATAACAGCTAGATCTTTTTTAATATATATATATTTTTTACAAGTCCTTCACATTAGGTTTTTCCAATTAGGCCCCCCACTCAACCACTCCCAGACAGTCGTAGCAAGATTCTTACTTGAGAAAATTGCTTTTAGTTAAGAAGCTATTTCTGTTTATTTTTGACAATCTTTAATGAAAACAATCAGAGTATGTTACTTCATTGTTACCCAGAAAAAAGGTACTTGAGATAAAAAAGAAACAAGAAAAATCTAAATACCCCATAACATCAGAGATCCACCATATGTGACAGCAGTTTTCTGCATATGCTTTCACATTGACATCAAAGCATGATTCCCTCAAAAGTTCAAGCTATGCACATAATACAGAACTGTCTGCAATAAGGCCATATAAGCCCATCTTCACTGTTTCTATTCATATATACAGTATATATGTATGTTTAACATAATATGCCCCTCCTTCCTCCCTCTAGTCCCTGGGCCTCCAGCGGGGGTTAAGAGTGTAGCCGCCACCAGCTCTGTTGAGTTTGTGTCCTGGCTCCCTCCTCTCAACGGCATCATCAGGAAGTACATTGTCTTCTGTTCCAACCTGCACCCCACGGTACGGAGCTCTATTATTATTAACACAGTTCTCACAGCAGCCTTGAATGCCCATTACAACACTGCCTCCAGTCCTCCCATTCTGGGCTGTATTAGAAAGTCCTGTAGGGAGAGAGAAAGCTCATGAAGATTACTCCCTGTTCAAGTTGTATGATAAATGCATAGACGTATAACCCCCTTCCTTTTCTCCCTCCCTCTCTCCAGGTGATGAGTGAGTTTGAGGCTTCTCCTGATGTGTATTTCTACAGAGTGCCAAACCTGGCCCGCAACAGGAAGTACAGCATCTGGGTGGTTGCCGTGACAGCCGCTGGGCGAGGCAACAGCAGTGAGACCATCACAGTGGAACCTCGGGCCAAAGTTACGGGCTGCCTGTGTAACAGCGTAACTATTGAACGTTGGGAATCAAAACGGATGTTTCTGAAATATTAGTGATTGCAGTATGATGTTGATTGATATGACATCTAGGATATTGCTTGCATTCTGTTATTATTCATCATTGTTATCCATTGGAATAGAATGGTAAAGTCACAGGGATGCATGTGTGTAACCCCCTAGCTCCTGCCAGGATCCTGACGTTCAACGGAACAGTGACTACACCCTGGATGAAGGACATCATTCTGCCCTGCAAGGCGGTCGGAGATCCACCCCCCACTATCAAGTGGCTGAAGGGAAAGTAAGTCACGCCATAGAGCTGTATAGAGATCACAATGTTGTATCTGTGCCATTATTGCGTCTGCGACAGCATTGGCAGCGCCATTGAGGCACTCTACATTTTAAAGGAGTCCATTTTCTTCTTCTTTTGATGTTTGAAAAAGTGTCAAGCTAATATTGGTGACTTACCGCCATTTGCAGTGCTGGAGTGTTGAACCAAATATTGGGTCATTCATTAGTTGTGGCCACTAGATGGCGGTTAAGCCATTTACAAACTAGGAAAACCAATTTGAAGAAGAAGACAATGCTCTGATCATTGGCTAATTGCCCCCAACTCATAGGAATCTCCACCCAGTTGAATACTTTAAAATGATGGAAGCCCTCAATGACAATGTCCATGCAAAACCAGGTTATTTCCAAGTAATGATCTCTATACATCTCTATGGTCATGGCCTATCTGTCACATGATTCAACACAATGCAGCTATGTCAAAATTGTAATCATGGTTTTACTATGAAAACATTCTCTCAACAGCAATGGTACCCCTGCCACTGTTCTGATTGATGGACACTGCAGTGTCCATAAGAACGGCAGCTTAGCAACGGCAGCAACGGCAGCTTCATCATCTTCATCACCTTATTCTAAAATTGATTAACTATTTTTTTCATAATGATAAAGCAAAAACAGTTAAAGAAAAAAATGAAATATGACATTTACATAACTATTCAGACTCTTTACTCAGTACTTTGCTGAATCACCTTCGGCAGCGATTACAGCCTCGAGTCTTCTTGGGTATGACGCTACAAGATTGGCACACCTGTTTTTTGAGTTTCTCCCATACTTCTCTGCAGATCCTCTCAAGCTCTGTCAAGTTGGATGGAGAGTGGCACTGCACAGCTATTTTCAGGTCTCTCCAGAGATGTTGATCGGATTCAAGTCCGGGCTCTGGCTGGGCCATTCAAGGACATTCAGAGACCTGTCCCAAAGCCACTCCGGCATTGTCTTGGCTGTGTGCTTAGGGTCGTTGTCCTGTTGGAAGGTAAACCTTCGCCCCATTCTGAGGTCCTGAGTGCTCTGGAGCAGGTTTTCATCAATGATCTCTCTGTACTTTGTCCATTCATCTTTCCCTCAATTCTGACTAGTCTCCCAGTCCCTGCTGCTGAAAAACATCCCCACCACATGATGCTGCCATCACCATGCTTCACCGTAGGGATGGTATTGGCCAGGTGATGAGCGGTGCCTTGTTTTCACCAGATGTGACGCTTGCCATTCAGGCCAAAGAGTTAAATCTTGGTTTCATCAGACTAGAGAATCTTGTTGCTCATGGTCTGAGACTCCTTTAGGTGCCTTTTGGCAAACTCCAAGCGGGCTGTAATGTGCCTTTTACTGAGGAGTGGCTTCCATCTGGCCACTCTACCATAAAGGCCTGATTGGTGGGGTGCTCCAGAGATGGTTGTCCTTCTGGAAGTGTCTCCCATCTCCACAGAGGAACTCTGGAGCGCTGTCAGAGTGATCATCGGGTTCTTGGTCACCTCCCTGACCCTTCTCCCCCGATTATACAGTTTGGCCGGGCGGCCAGGTCTAGGAAGAGTCTTGGTGGTTCCAAACTTCTTCCATTTAAGAATGATGGAGGCCACTGTGTTCTTGGGGACCTTCAATGTTGCAGTACTATTTTTGTACCCTTCTCTAGATCTATGCAGACACAATCCTGTCTCGGAGCTCTACTGACAATTCCTTCGGCCTCATGGCTTGGTTGTTGCTCTGACATGCACTGTCAACTGTGGGACCTTATATTAGACAGGTGTGGCCCTTTCCAAATAATTTGCAATCAATTTAATTAACCACAGGTGGTCTCCAATGAAGTTGTAGAAACACCTCAAGGATGATCAATGGAAACAGGATGCACCTGAGCTCAATTTAGAGTCTCATAGCAAAAGGTCTGAATACTTAGGGAGTTAAGGTATTTGTGTTTTTTATTTTTAATACATTTGGGAAAAAACATGTGACTATAATGATGATTTGAAAGAAGATGCATGAATGGCATGAGCTCTGCTTAGTTTCTTGTGCAAGCTACACACACTTCATCAGTCTCTCATTGACATTTTGACAAGCACTTAATGTCTTGAATTATGCCTCAAATAATGCCTCAAATTTCCCAGCAGCATCCACCTTATGTGACTTTAACCCCCCTAGAAGATCCATGTCTTTTGCGGCCAGTGGCCTTTGTGTCCTGGGCTGAATATAATAACTATTATTCCCTTCTACCGGCTGCATGCTCTGAAGCAGCTCTCACTCACATGGCTCTCTCAGATATATACATTCTTATTAGCCAATTCCCGTCATGTGATCTGGTCCTCCTCACAGCCATCTCAGCTCTGAAGTAGGCTATAAGTGAAGACAGACACAGCGTGTCAAATTCTGAGGCACATATTGACAATGTCAGAAGAACTGTCCACATTTACTTTTCGTCAGCCAACAAGATGAGTAGGCCTAACAAACAGCAAAAGCACTAGCCTATGTCAATCTACTATCCCCCATAGTTCAAAAATTGACCTATTCTACTGTAAGATAAATAAATACTCCATACATAGTCTGGGACAGTTGTGGGATGCGATAGATCCCAAATTTATACAATCACTCGCATCCCCAAAAATATTTTAAAAGCAACAAGGCTGATTAAACAGAACATTTAGCTTAAAATGTTTATGAACTATTTGGCAATTTCTTCACATTATACATACAGCAATGGGAACATGGCAGTCGGCTATAAGCACAATTGTTCCAAAATGCAATCAATTAGAAACCATTCTCAAAAGTGACCGCAAATGCGCTATGCATGTAATGCTATATTATGATGCATTATAAAGGTGCATTTTAATGCTGAAAATTATCTACCCCAAACTTGAAACACTGCCTACTTATGCCAGTTAGGCTCTACACATGTAGTAAAGAACATTCATGTGATTCATTTTAAGAAGTTGTTTCACCACTTTAGTTGTGATACAAACATTATCAAAACATATAGGCCTATGGGCCAGGCTACATGAGGTGTGCGACTATGATGTGAAAAATGAGCTGTTTCTTGCCTTACTGCACACAAGCTGGGCATCATTCCCAAGTGATAATAGGCTAAAATTCTCACCCATCAGACTATTCTTGATTTATTCTTGTCTTTACTTAGGCTATACTAAATAATATATGCAAAATTAGTTTTGATTTACAATGGATCATTATCATGCACCTGTCACGGAACAGTGGCAGGGGATGAAAATACATGTAATCTATGTATTTAAATAGTGAATGGAGGACGCTTTTCGCTGGTTCATTTTCATGCCAGCCAGATAGGCTATACTCCTGTTGTAAAGCAAAGCAATGAGCTTAATATTAGGAAAGTTGAGAAATAAATATAGTAGGCCTAGCCTATACTGTAGAAAGCTGATGGTATCCTCCTCTCTTTAACAGAGGCCATGAAAACTCTGTTTTCCCACTCTATTGCATAGCCTATAGAAATGTTGTGCAACATGAACATCAGCATGCAACATCAGCTCTCATTAAATGTTTATTTGATTTTTTATTACACTTGCATTGATGTCAGAGTGATTAGAGGGACAATAGAGTGCTTGAGTACCAGGCAGTTAGTTTGGTAGGCTACTAATGACGAGCAGCAGCATCAGAGCTTGGAGAAGCCCATTTACCGTGACTAAACAGTCAAGTGGAATTTGACTGCAGTCATGACTATTGACTGCCGTTGTGGCAATATAGTCACCCTAACAACTCTACTCATGCATCCTTATTATTTAGCAAACTTGTTAACATTTGTTGTATGACATGACAATATAGCTTTTTGGCCACGCCCAACAGTGGTGGGTCTGGCATCGAAATAAGGATGCATAAGCAGAAAAGAACCCCATACCTATTTTGGTAGTGGATCTTTGATGTTGTGGAGCTATTTTGCTTCCACTGGTCCTGGGGCCTTTGTTAAAGTCAATGGCATCATTAACTCTACCCAGTACCAGGAAATGTTTTCCAAAAAGCTGCTTACCTCTGCCAGGAGGCTGAAACTTGGCTGCAAGTGGATCTTCCAGCAAGACAATAATTCCAAGGACACATCAAAATCCACAAAGAAATGGTTACTTGACCACAAAATCCCAATTTTGCATTGACCATCTCAGTCTACGGAAGTGAACCCAATTGAAGTCCTGTGGTTTGAATTGAAGAGGGCAGTTCATAAGCACAGACGAAGGATATCAAGGAACTGGAAACATTCTGTATGGAGGAATAGTCTAAGATCCCTCCCAATGTGTTCTCCAATCTCATCAAACATTTTAGAAAAAGGCTGTGCCATTAACCTCGCAAGATGAGGCATTGAGATTTTTTGAGATTTGTTTTACTATGTTAAACAAAATCTCTTTCTCTGAGCTTTTGCATTAGTACAAAATTACATAAATTCACAATTTGTTTCAGCATACAATATACAGTGGCTTGCGAAAGTATTCACCCCCCTTGGCATTTTTCCTATTTTGTTACTACCTGGAATTAATATACATTTTTGGGGGGGTTTGCATCATTTGATTTACACAACATGCCTACCACTTTGAAGATGCAAAATATCTTTTATTGTGAAACAAACAAGAAATAAGACAAAAAAATGGAAAACTTGAGCATGCATAACTATTCACCCCCCCAAAAGTCAACACTTCGTAGAGACACCTTTTGCAGCAATTACAGCTGCAAGTCTCTTGGGGTATGTGCCTATAAGCTTGGCACATCTAGCTACTGAGATTTTTGCCCATTCTTCAAGGCAAAACTGCTGCAGCTCCTTCAATTTGGATGGGTTCCATTGCGTTTCCCCTTAAACCACTCGAGTGTTGCTTTAGCAGTATGCTTAGGGTCATTGTCCTGCTGGAATGTGAACCTCCATCCCAGTCTCAAATCTCTGGAAGACTGAAACAGGTTTCACTCAAGAATTTCCCTGTATTTAGCACCATCCATCATACCTTCAATTCCGACCAGTTTCCCAGTCCCTGCTGATGAAATAAATCCCCACAGCATGATGCTGCCACCACCATGCTTCACTGTGGGGTGGTATTCTCCGGGTGATGAGAGGTGTTGGGTTTGCGCCAGACATAGTGTTTCCTTGATGCTCAATTTTAGTCTTATCTGACCAGAGTACCTTCTTCCATATGTTTGGAGAGTCTCCCACATGCCTTTTGGCGAGCACCAAATGTGGATACTCTTCCATAAAGCCTAGCTCTGTGGAGTGTATGACTTAAAGTGGTCCTATGGACAGATAATCCAATCTCCGCTATGGAGCTTTGCAGCTCCTTCAGCGTTATCTTTGGTCTCATTGTTGCCTCTCTGATTAATGCCCTCCTTTCCTGGTCTGTGAGTTTTGGTGGGCGGCTCTCTTGGCAGTTTTGTTGTGGTGCCATATTCTTTCCATTTCTTAATAATGGATTTAATGGTGCTCCGTGGGATGTTCAAAGTTTCTGATATTTTTTTTATAACCCAACCCTGATCTGCAATTCTCCACAACTTTGTCCTTGACCTGTTTGGAGCGCTCCTTGTGTGTAGTGCCGCTTGCTTGGTGGTGCCCCTTGCCTGGTGGTGTTGCAGACCCTGGGGCCTTTCAGAACAGGTGTATACAGTGCCTTGCGAAAGTATTCGGCCCCCTTGAACTTTGCAACCTTTTGCCACATTTCAGGCTTCAAACATAAAGATATAAAACTGTATTTTTTTGTGAAGAATCAACAACAAGTGGGACACAATCATGAAGTGGAACGACATTTATTGGATATTTCAAACTTTTTTAACAAATCAAAAACTGAAAAATTGGGCGTGCAAAATTATTCAGCCCCCTTAAGTTAATACTTTGTAGCGCCACCTCTTGCTGCGATTACAGCTGTAAGTCGCTTGGGGTATGTCTCTATCAGTTTTGCACATCGAGAGACTGACATTTTTTCCCATTCCTCCTTGCAAAACAGCTCGAGCTCAGTGAGGTTGGATGGAGAGCATTTGTGACCAGCAGTTTTCAGTTCGTTCCACAGATTCTTGATTGGATTCAGGTCTGGACTTTGACTTGGCCATTCTAACACCTGGATATGTTTATTTTTGAACCATTCCATTGTAGATTTTGCTTTATGTTTTGGATCATTGTCTTGTTGGAAGACAAATCTCCGTCCCAGTCTCAGGTCTTTTGCAGACTCCAGAATGGTCCTGTATTTGGCTCCATCCATCTTCCCATCAATTTTAACCATCTTCCCTGTCCCTGCTGAAGAAAAGCAGGCCCAAACCATGATGCTGCCACCACCATGTTTGACAGTGGGGATGGTGTGTTCAGGGTGATGAGCTGTGTTGCTTTTACGCCAAACATAACGTTTTGCATTGTTGCCAAAAAGTTCAATTTTGGTTTCATCTGACCAGAGCACCTTCTTCCACATGTTTGGTGTGTCTCCCAGGTGGCTTGTGGCAAACTTTAAACAACACTTTTTATGGATATCTTTAAGAAATGGCTTTCTTCTTGCCACTCTTCCATAAAGGCCAGATTTGTGCAACATACGACTGATTGTTGTCCTATGGACAGAGTCTCCCACCTCAGCTGTAGATCTCTGCAGTTCATCCAGAGTGATCATGGGCCTCTTGGCTGCATCTCTGATCAGTCTTCTCCTTGTATGAGCTGAAAGTTTAGAGGGACGGCCAGGTCTTGGTAGATTTGCAGTGGTCTGATACTCCTTCCATTTCAATAATATCGCTTTCACAGATCTCCTTGGGATGTTTAAAGCTTGGGAAATATTTTTGTATCCAAATCCGGCTTTAAACTTCTCCACAACAGTATCTCGGACCTGCCTGGTGTGTTCCTTGTTCTTCATGATGCTCTCTGCGCTTTTAACGGACCTCTGAGACTATCACAGTGCAGGTGCATTTATAAAATTACACACAGGTGGATTGTATTTATCATCATTGGTCATTTAGGTCAACATTGGATCATTCAGAGATCCTCACTGAACTTCTGGAGAGAGTTTGCTGCACTGAAAGTAAAGGGGCTGAATAATTTTGCACGCCCAATTTTTCAGTTTTGGATTTGTTAAAAAAGTTTGAAATATCCAATAAATGTCGTTCCACTACATGATTGTGTCCCACTTGTTGATTCTTCACAAAAAAATACAGTTTTATATCTTTATGTTTGAAGCCTGAAATGTGGCAAAAGGTCGCAAAGTTCAAGGGGGCCGAATACTTTCGCAAGGCACTGTATATACTGAGATCATATGACAGATCATGTGACACTTAGATTGCACACGGGTGGACTTTATTTAACTAATTATGTGACTTCTGAAGGTAATTGGTTGCACCAGATCTTATTTAGGGGCTTCATAGCAAAGGGGGTAAATACATATGTGCGCTCCACTTTTCCGTATTTATTTATAAAATAAAACAAATTGAAACAAGTTTTTTTTCATTTCACTTCACCAATTTGGACTATTTTGTGTATGTCCATTACATGAAATCCAAATAAAAAGCTATTTAAATTACAGGTTGTAATGCAACAAAATAGGAAAAACACCAAGGGGGAAGAATACTTTTGCAAGGCACTGCATCTCAGTATTTGTATTATTTATTTTATAGTATTTTTTGCTCGTCTTTATCAAGGGATCCAATAATTCTGGACCCGAATTCTGGACCCGGCTGTTTCCAACTGGCTAAATTATTGAGATTTGGAAGGCAGCGTAGCGATGACCCTTCTAAAACATTCAATAGCCAATCAAATATTCATCACAGTGTTCAGGGAAAAACTCCCAGGACTCCTAGGATTATTGCTCATTGGGATGGTAACACTGTAGAGGGGAGGGAAGGCAACATAGGAGTGGTGCACCTCATTCTGAAGAATATGTTTTTTTTTTTTTTACTTCCAGAAGAATATGACCGAGTCCCCATGGGTATGCTAATGCCATCCATCAAAGATAGTCTAGTGGCTTACAATAACAACATGCCATGCATGATACATACCTGCAGGTAATTTACCCGCTTTCTAATATTTTGACATATGCACTTGTTCACAGAGAATGTTTATTTAAATTCAATGTACATTGTTACACAGTAGATCATAGCCTGAGGGTGCCATGCGGATAAGAAAGATGCATTTATATTATAATGTGGTGAAATCATCTTCTATTCTACATGGAGAAACGCTGATAAATACAGATGGGATGGTGGAGGTAAAAAGCTGAATAAATACATTAATACATTCCCTAATACATTACACAAGCTACACACCATGGATGGACAAAATGGCGGGACAGAAAACCGATCTTCAGAACCTTGCCATTTATTGGTACAGCAATCAAATAATAGGTTACGTATGCAGTTTCACAGACATGTCAGTGATCGACAGGCTTCTGCCTTTCTTTTCCCCCCCCGACCCCACCCCTGGAGTTCGTATGGTATGAATATGTATACATGCAAATGCCAACACGCCAAGCTGCCCCTGCCAGGTCTCCACAGCTACAGGGAAACCCTGCAGTCACTATGACTTGTCGTCAGTCTTCTTCTTAGTCTGAAACTTCCGGAACTGTGATTGGATGGCGACGGCCGCCTTCTCAGTCTCCGGGGCGTCCATGTCGATGTCAAAGTCCTCTGCTGGGACTTCCTGGGACTTCTTGGATGCATCTGGAGGAAGAGAAAATTAGGCTTGTGACTCACTGGGCTCCACAGAGTGGTGCTCCACTAGTACTCTGGGTTTCTGCAACTAGGAGACCCTCTGAATACACAATACATTATACAAGATACACAGGTACAGTAGAATCCTACGTTTTGTTTTTTTGCCCTAGTACTACACAGCTGATGAAAAAAATCAACTCATCATCAAGCTTTTCATTTTCATTTGAATCAGCTGTGTAGTGCTAGGGCAAAAAACTAAACATGCACCCAGGGGGGGCCCCAAGACCGAGTTTGGGAGACCCTTATCTAAAGCACAATAATGCATACCAAAAGAAAGGGTACCACAATTGCATTAATTGAAAACAACATGGTCCAGAAGATTATAATTTCCCCTGTAGCTCTCAGGCCTTCATTATGGAAGGGATGGCCATGAAATTCCAGGGGGTGAACAGACAGTGGTTTTCCATGCCTGAGGACAAGGAATACATTGATCTGCTGTAGCTAATCCCGTGTTCTCTCTATAGACAGACTCAGCTCACACTCCAACCAGTGGTGTGAGCCAATCATCTCACAACAGGAAATGTTAAAATGGATGAGTAGTGACTTTCTGTGCCAAAGTATTGAGCAGTTTATGAATTAAAAGTTCAAATGTTTAAATATACACTACCATTCAAAAGTTTGAGGTCACTTAGAAATCTCCTTGTTTTTAAAAGAAAAGCAACATTTTTGTCCATTTAAATAACATCAAATTGAACAGAAATACAGGGTACATATTGTTAATGTTGTAAATGACTATTGTAGCTGGTTCGATTACAGGCTCAAAATGAAACTCGTCAGTCTATTCTTGTTCTGAGAAACGAAGGCTATTCCATGCGAGAAATTGCCAAGAAAGTTTTTAGTAGGAATTTAGATCTCGTACAACGCTGTGTACTACTCCCTTCACAAAACAGTGCAAATTGGCGCTAACCAGAATAGAAAGAGGAGTGGGAGTTTTTGAGGAGAGGATTTGTGCTCGCCAAGGGAAGTCAGGTCTGGAGTGAACCAAGGGCTATATCTGTTCTTAATTCTTCATTTTTTGAAAGGGGCATGTGTATATAAGATGGTAAGGAAATTACTTTTAAAGAACGACAAGGCATCCTCGACTGATGGGATGAGGTCAATATTCCTCCAGGATACTTGGGCCAGGTCGATTAGAAAGGCCTGCTCGCAGAAGTGTTTCAGGGAGTGTTTGACAGTGATGAGGGGTTACCGTGGACCCATAGCGGATGCAGGCAATGAGGCAGTGATAGTTGTGATCCTGATTGAAAACAGCAGAGGTGTATATGGAGGGCAAGTTGGTCAGGATAATATCTATGAGGGTGCCCATGTTTATGGATTTAGGGTTTTACCTGGTGGTTTCCTTGATAATTTGTGTGAGATTGATTTGTGTGAGATTGCATCTAGCTTAGATTGTAGGATTGCTAAGCATATCCCAGTTTAGGTCACCTAACAGAATGAACTCTGAAGACAGATGGGGGGCAATCAATTCACATATGGTATCCAGGGCACAGCTGGGAGCTGAGGGGGGTCCATAACAGGCGGCAACAGTGAGAGACTTATTTCTGGAGAGATTCATTTCTAAAATTAGAAGCTCGAACTGTTTGGGCATAGACCTGGAAAGTATGACAGAACTTTGCAGGCTATCTCTGGAGTAAATTACAACTCCTCCCCCTTTGGCAGTTCTATCTTGACGGAAAATGTTGTAGTTGGGTATGGAAACCTCAGAATTTTGGTGGCCTTCCTAAGCCAGGATTCAGACATGGCAAGGACATCGGGGTTGGCAGAGTGTGCTAAAGCAGTGAGTAAAACAAACTTATGGAGGAGGCTTCTGATGTTAACATGCATGAAACCAAGGCTTTTTCGATTACAGAAGTCAACAAATGAGAGTGCCTGGGGCCTAGGTTAGCCTCCACATCACCTGAGGAACAGAGGCGGAGTAGGATGGGCGTACGGCTAAAGGCTAGCAAAACTGGTCGTCTGGTGCGTTGGGGACAGAGAATAAAAGGAGCAGATTTCTGGGCGTGGTAGAATAGATTCAGGGCATAATGTGCAGACAGGGGTATGGTGGGGTGCGGGTACAGTGGAGGTAAGCCCAGGCACTGAGTGATGATAAGAGAGGTTGCATCTCTGGACATGCTGGTTATACTGGGTGAGGTCACCGCATGTGTGGGAGGTGGGACAAAGGAGGTATCTAAGCCATGTACAGTGGGACTAGGGGCTCGCAGTAAACTAAAACAATGATAATTATCCTAAACAACAGTATACAAGGCATATTGACATTTGAGAGAGACATAAAGCGAGGCATAAAGCAATCACAGGTGTTGATTGGGAGAGCTAGCTAAGTCAACAACAGCTAATCAGCTAAGTCAACAACAACAGGTAAAATGGCGATGAATGGGCAGAGAGGGTCGGTTAACTACACACAGGGCCTGAGTTCAGGGCTAGGGCCGACAGATAAACAAAGATAAACAAAGTGGAGTACCGTGATAACTGAACAGTCCAGCAGGCATCAGCTATGTAGCCAAGTGATCATAGGGTCCAGTGTACAGCAATAGATGAAACAGGGAAACCTCTAGGTAGTCGTTATTACGCTAGCACGTGGGAGACACAGCGTTTAAAGTTAGCATTCCGGGGTAAGTAGAAGCGTCTGCCCCGTTGTCTGGTGAAGGCCGGTTGAAGGCACAACTGATGGAATTACGTCTGCGGACCAGTCGTGGTGGTACGGCGGGGTGCTGTGTCGACGAAGGGACCGGGCCAGATGGCGAACGAGGTATTGTAGTTGTGGGATTTTCGTTTACTAGCCGGGAGATGCGCCTGGCTCAGGGCTAGCTTCGGGACTGGGTCACTAAGTTGAAGATAGCTATGATGATCAATGGTCGGCAGGAATCTGGCGTTGTAGTGGAGAAAAACAGTCCGAGGGTGGCAGGTATTATCCAGGCAAAAGAAACGGCTGGTGCCTGAGCAGAGGGTAAAGGCCGTTAGCAGTGGCTAACAATGACTAAATTGCTAGTAACTTAGCTAATTAGCTGGCTACCTTCTGATGAAAGTTTTGGCTATATGGTCTAAAAAGAATAGTGGATCCGTGTCACATTGAGTGAGGCGGGTTACCGGAAAGTATATTTAATTTAAAAATTGAAAAAAAGAGATGTGCCTTCCTCAGACCTGATTAAACATAAACAGTGTGCGACTTTCTTTATTTTGATAGTTTTTAGTTTATTTGCTATTAGTCAGCATCTCCACACAAATTATTATTCTGGGTGTGTGTCAGCTCATGTTTTTTTATCTACTAGTATATTAGAATACAACATTTATTATGAAATTTACAGGCAAATCACTACGGAATCCTCATCTCTCATGATTGAAGCCTGCTCTATCTTTGGTACTAACATTAGCAAAAAATAACAGACAAATACAGCCTTAGCAACTGTCCAAGCAACCATTCAAAAACACCGTAGGCCTATTGGAACTAATAAATAAAACAATTGGCTATTTGGAAAGGGTGCAATAGCTGCCGGAGCTGTAAATTCGACAGTGATTGTGGGAGTGGTTTTGGCGAATGGAATCATGGCAGTTTGAGCCTTGAAAAACTATAAATATAAATCTATAGGTTTTTGAGCATCTATTTAAAATATTTACAGATGTATTAGACAAAGACAACCAGACATATAGCAGGGAGTTCCAATATGATCTGAAAACTTGAAAAAGTTATATCACTAAATACTTCATAACAACAACCCAAATGTTAAAAGTGACGGAGTTGCCCTTTAAGGGCATATGTATTATCCATGTTTGATTCAACTACAATCTAACCACAAAGCTGGCCATCTATTCCACTCTCTTTCTGTCTGCCCTCCCCTTTCCTTCTAAGTTCAAGAGGAGTGCACAGTGCTATGAAATGCTTACTTGCAGGTTCACCTCTTGAAAATGCAACAACGGGGGGCGCTAGAGATCGTGCTATGGAGTAGACGTGCTTTGCTAGAGCTCCGCTCCATTTTGAAACAAATGAGTATTTATCTTAACCTCTCACGACCTATAACTTCAAACAAATATGACAAAGGGAAAAGGCACCAGAAAAGGGAGCGCTAAACAAGATAATTTGAATGAGATAGACAGCGAACCAATTTCAACGTCGCCAACCCACGAGGAGTTAGCTGAAGAGGCTAGCTTCCAAGAGTTCCCCACAGAGCCTACGCAAAGTGACATACTGGCTGCCATAAACTCACTAAGCAAGAAGGTGGACACAAGGTTGGCTGATATCTCAAAGAGTATTGGGACTTTGGCCGAAACTGTGAAGGCAACTCAGAGAAGGGTGCATGAGGTTGAGCAGACGACTGTCGATCACGAAGCCAGGCTACAGGACATAGAGAAACAGTGCGCAACATTCAAAAACGACAACAAAACCCTGAAAGCCCGATTGGAAATGCTCGAGTCGCATTCAAGACGCCAGAACATCCGAATATGTGGCATCCAGGAGGACACTGAGAAAGGGAAACCCACTGAATCTGTCTCGGAGCTGATACCGGCCCTGCTGGGGAGTAAACACTTCAAAACGGCCATCCTGATCGACCGCGCACACAGATCTCAGGCAACGAAGCCGGCCAAGGGCGGGCCACCAAGGCCATTCATTGTACGGCTGCACTATCCCCAGACCAGGGATCTCATCCTCAAGCTGGCTAGTCAAAAGTTCCCCCTTAACTACAACGGAGCCAGGGTGTCTTTCTACCCAGATCTTACCTTGGAGGTGAGGAACCAACGGAAAGAGTATGATGAGGTACGCAACAAATGCAGGGCGGCCAACATCCGATATGGATTCCTCTTCCCAGCCCGGTTTAAGGTGACAGTCGAAGGATCAACACGTACGTTTGACAGCCCAAAAGAGGCCGATCTCTTCTTGACAAGCAAGCTCCCTGGCTGAGGATACAGAACGGCTGTCAGCCAGCTAAATGACCAAATACAGGCCAGGAATGTGTTTGGATTTCCGGACTATGTCTTTTCGATTAGAAGATCAGAATTTGGGACTTATGATTGGTGAGATGTTGTGGCTAATATAGCATTGTTTGGCACATCATGTTTTAGCGCCACTCACCCCCTAATGTGAGAGTTAAGTGTTATTTAATATTAGCGTATATGCGGAGCATCTATAGACAACGAGTTAGTTCAAGCTGTATGTCTAGACACCCTAAGGTTTGTGTGTTAGCCAAGGAGTGCTTCGTTTGGGGAAGTCACTCAGTAAAGGGACGAGAGGGGGGATGGGGTATGTGTTTTATGTTCAAGTTTATTATTAGTACAGGTGGCATGACAAGCTCCCGCACGGCGGGACGTTTTTCTTTTGATTTTGTATGACAGCAACAATTTGCTCTAAAATAAGAAATGCCACATAGTGACAGAGCACAGAGTAGACCAGGTGGAATAAAGATAGTCAGCTGGAACTGTAATGGCTTTGGGCATGTGGTGAAACGAGCGAAGGTTTTTTCTCATCTTAAATCACTGGGTGCTGACATAGTGTTTCTTCAAGAAACTCATATTAAACGCTCCGCTCAGGCCAAGCTACGAGTCGGCTGGATCGGTCAGATATACCAGTCTAACTTTGATGCAAAAGCGAGAGGGGTAGCAATCCTGATAAGGAAAAACATTCCGTTTGTTTACTCATCCTCGATTTCAGATCTTAATGGTCGGTATATTATTGTGGCTGGTACACTGAATTCGAAACCAGTAACCTTCGTCAATTTATATGGACCCAACTTCGATGATCTATTATTTTTTCAAATGATATTTAAGGACATACCAAATATCTCAGATACAAGTGTTATTGTTGGAGGGGACTTTAACTGTATGTTAGATCCTCTTTTAGATAAACAGCTATCAAGGTCACTTCAACAATTAAATGCCAGTGTCTGTCTAAATACATTGATGACAAACCTTAACATTGTCGATATTTGGAGACTGACGCACCCAACAGACAGGGATTATTCTTTCTTTTTATCAGTTCATAAATCATATTCCAGAATTGACTATTTTCTGTTTGACCCAAAACTAATTTCAGCAGCTGAGTCGGTTACCTATCACCCTATTTTAATTACGGACCACTCTCCTCAGTCCATGGTGCTGAAACTCGACAATATGTCGACAGGTCGGCGACCGTGGCGCTTAGACGCATACCTGCTGAAAGATGAGGCTTTTTGTCAGTATTTGAAGGAGCAGATTGCCTTTTTCCTCTGAACTAACGACACGGGGGATGTTGACGACTCCACCCTTTGGGAATCTCTAAAGGCTGTGATTAGAGGTTACATTATTTCTTATACATCAGAGAGGAAGAAACGCGCCAATACTAGGCTGAGAGAAATTGAAAGAGAGTTAGGGGAACAGGAGAACGTTTTTAGGACGAATTCCTCGTATACAGTCCTTGAGAAGATCACAAAGTTAAAATATGAATACAATACCATCCTTTCGAAACGGGTGGGCTCTTTACTTGCTAGAACGCAACAAAGTTATTTTGAACTGGGTGACAAACCACATAAAGTATTAGCAAGACAGCTAAGGCATGTACAGGCATCTAGAGCTATTCACAAAATAAAAGACAAGAAGGGTAAAATAGTAACAGATCCGCAGGATATTAATAAATGCTTTGCGCAGTTTTACTCAGAGCTATACCAATCAAAATGCGATGCTACTGATCCACAAACTATGGAACGCTTTCTCGCTGAATGTGAACTTCCTAAACTAGACAGGGGGGCAGCTTCTGCACTCGATTGCAGGGATAACTTTAGAGGAAATTAACACAGAGATAGCACAATTTCCAAACAGCAAGGCCCCTGGGCCCGATGGATATGTAATAGAATTCTATAAGAAGTACTGCGCCAGTCTATCTCCACTTATGTTGTGAATGTTTAAACAATCCAAAGAAAATGCCAAACTCCCGCAAACACTGTATGAGGCTACAATAGCACTGATCTTGAAAAAGTATAGATTCCATGGAGATGTCATCTTATCGCCATAGACGATTACTCCCCATAGAAAACAAGGTGTTGACAAAGATATTGGCAAACCGATTAAAAACATATATTTCTGACATCATACACCCTGACCAGACAGGTTTTATCCCGGGCCGACATATATACTACAATTTGAGACGTCTTTTCAACGTAATGTATCACGATCATAAGTTTGAAGCAGTGGTAATAGCTCTTGATGCAGAGAAGGTTGAGGCAGTGGTAATAGCTCTTGATGCAGAGAAGGTTGAGGCAGTGGTAATAGCTCTTGATGCAGAGAAGGTTGAGGCAGTGGTAATAGCTCTTGATGCAGAGAAGGTTGAGGCAGTGGTAATAGCTGGTAATAGCTCTTGATGCAGAGAAGGTTGAGGCAGTGGTAATAGCTCTTGATGCAGAGAAGGTTGAGGCAGTGGTAATAGCTCTTGATGCAGAGAAGGTTGAGGCAGTGGTAATAGCTCTTGATGCAGAGAAGGTTGAGGCAGTGGTAATAGCTCTTGATGCAGAGAAGGCGTTTGACCGGATTGAGTGGAAGTATATGATGTCGGTTCTGGAGCATTTTGGGTTCGGAAAGGAATTTATTAATTGGATAAGAATGATTTATGCACACCCAATGGTGTCCGTGGTAACCAATCAAGAAATGTCGCAGTCATTCCGCTTGTTCAAGGGGTGCCGACAGGGGTGCCCTATTTCGCCTGCTCTCTTCGCTATAGCCATGGAACCCCTTGCTACTCGCATTCGGGCATGTGCCGATATAGCTTCTGTTAAAATAAAGGACACACAGCACAAAATGTCCCTATATGCAGACAATGTTCTTTTGTTTTTGTCCAAGCCTAAAACTTCTATTCCACCCTTACTTAACTTGATAAACACATTTGGCTCCTTCTCTGGCTACAAGATAAACTGGCAAAAAAGTGAGTTGATGCCAATATCACGGCCTGTGGATATGCAATTTCTGAAATCTACCCCGTTTAGAACAGTGATGGACAAGTTCACAAGCCTTGGCATTGTAATGACAAGAGACCTTGATCAGCTATTGAAAGCGAATTGGGACATGAAAATATATCAGCTTAAACAAAATATCGATTTTTGGAAAACTCTGCCTATCTCCTTGGTTGGTCGTATAAACGCTATTAAAATGGTTGTCCTACCCAGGTTTCTTTACCTCTTCCAATGTCTACCCAATTTCATACCACAAAGCTATTTTAAGAAACTGGATTCAATAGTAACTCCATTTTTATGGGATAACAAGGCAGCCAGAATTTCAAAGAAGCATTTATGCAAGTACAAAATAGATAGGGTCTTTGGCCTTCCTCACTTTAAACTGTATTATTGGGATGCTAATCTGAACATTGTGTCTTTCTGGAGGGAAAGTTTACCTGCGATGAGACAGAAGGATATGCCTGCATGACTTTTGATTGAGCAGGCCTCCTGTCAACGTTCCTCACTTCCTGCACTTGTTAGTAGCCCATCATATGTGAAAAAATCCACTTATGACTCTAACCCAGTCATTTGTCATACGCTTAGGATCTGGAAACAGATTAGGTATTTTCTTAACATACCCACTGTATACATTGACAGCCCGATTTGCCTGAATCAAAAGATTTGATACAATACCTCCAATAGAAGTCCAATGTTTTACAAAATATGGCAGCCGATACTGGATAAATGGTCTAGTCCCGCTTCATAACTGCGTTGACGATCTGCTGCTACTCTGTGCTGTACTCCACTCAATATCTATTTTTGGCTTAACTACACTGCTTGTAATGACTATATGCTGTCTTCTTATACATGTACCACCTAATAGGATTTTGTTTTATTTTGTGTGAGTTAAGTTTTGTTTTGTCCTCTAAATTGACCATCCCATTCAACAGTACAACGAATGTCATTGTTAGTATTGCTGTCTTTTTTATTAGATTTTTTACTGTAAAATAATAAACATATTATAAAAAATTCAAAAAAATGCAACAACAATAGAAAAAGTAAGTAGCTAAGTGGATAAAAATAGTAATAAAAACAAAAGGTCAATTAAATATATTCAGATCTAATAATGGGCAGTTATTTTTTACAAAGTTACATAACCTATATGGAAATAAGACATAAGCCAATCATGTTAACCTGCAGAATGGAATAGGTTATAAGACCTCTATGATTCATTTCATTTCGTCACTTCTACCACCTCAACATTGCCAATTTAAAACAGGGTTAAATATCTAGTTGTACTAAAGTTCAGCTTCACTCCACAGGGGTGCACTGTGTCACTGTCAGAAAAACATTCACTGTGCTTAAGTCAGAAAAACATTATCTCATCTCTTCGGTCTCAGCTTGCTAGCCAGCTACTAGTAGCTACTGAGGTAGCTGGAAATATACACTTTTCCTAATATCATGACTTATATCAACATCCTTAGCTTGCCCATTCACTAAATATACTGTTACATAACACTGGCGGACAATCATTAGCTTATGGATGCTGAGCGCTAACACTAGCTTATTAGCATTAGCCAACCCTTATGCTGAGGGACACTAGATAGCTAGCTAGTTAGCTACCATCAACCCTGCACAAACCTGAGACTAACTCGTGCTGCTGCTGCACTTTGACTTTCTGGCTGTTCTGCCCTCTCCACCTCATTCACTGCTGCATGCTTGTGTTCAATCTGCTCACTTTTTTTGCCTCTCTTTCAGAAGAAGTTATGAATATCCATATTTGCTCTGTGAAATGGTGCAGGCTCTGAATGCGTGACAGGCATTTTGTTGAGTGATGACTTCAAAGACACTACAGTAGGAAGATAGACAGAAACTGCTTCTCCAATAGAAATCCAAGATCACACTTGTAGGCGATGTCAAGATCATGCGCAGAAACACATCATGAAGTCTAAAGTTCGGCTCAAGCAGAACTGAGCATGTGCAGGCTGTCAAATCAAAGGCACTTCGATAAGAAGTTGTTTTTGACAAAAATTAAAACCCGTCAGTTTGTCACTTTTACGAGGTTGGAGTAATAAAGTCATTGGCTCGAATCTGGGTTGTGCATTTTAAGAAAATTAACAACTAAGGAAGCACTTCCATCATTGACTTCGCAAACCCCAAACCCCTGAGTGGTCGGCTTGGTCTGTTTTGCAAGCGTTCCTGGAAGTCTCGCAATGTTGCAATTCTGGGTTTAGAAACTCTGTGATGACTTGACATCTAACCGGCACTGTAGGGGTGGGAGAGGGGTCAAGGGACGTGAGCTGTCCACTGCGTTGTGAAATCTCGACCAATCATAGCAGGCACCGGCGCATCACTCCAGGTGCTTCTTGCAGTGCCTGCTATTGCCTAGCGCAGTATATTGTATTGTTTATTTTTTTTCATCAAAATTTGTCAATAAAAAATAAATACAAAAATACTGCATAGTGCAAGTGATGTGGGGTTATGTATCATGTCAGACATACAGCCTGAAACAAAAACATTTATAAAATAAATCATCAAAAGGTTTAGGGCTGGACCAAAAACACAGAGGCCTATCATCGTCACTGGCTTCAACCCCTGCATTAACTGGTATTGAATTTTCCTAAGCTCTAATGTGTGCTGTATTCATCTCCCAGCATTAGCTATTGAACTGCGCCCTCCCCGGTTTCGACAACGAGATATCCTGACGTGTGTAATAATGGGTTTATTAAGATATACATTAGGAATTTCCATAAATATTGGTGATATTTATATTGGTGATATAAGCTTTGTGCTGTGAAGGACAGAGAGGTGTTTCCAACCACAACGCCTTCCTTTTTACTTTTTTAAATTTAACCAGGCAAGTCAGTTAAGAACAAATTCTTATTTTCAATGACAGCCTAGGAACAGTGGGTTAACTGCCTGTTCAGGGGCAGAACGACAGATTTGTACCTTGTCAGCTTGGGGGTTTGAACTTGCAACCTTCCAGTTACTAGTCCAACGCTCTAACCACTAGGCTACCCTGCCACCCCACCTTCAGGACTCAAGGCTGATGATGGGCTAAGTTTGATATCTTATTACAATCTCATTATCTAAACTAGAAATGTCTACATTCAAAATGTTTTAATAAAGAGTTGAGGTTCTTGCATGGTAGTTTTTGGGAGATTCTTCATCAAGCTGAAAAATAAATATTTCTGGGCCGAATGACAATGATGGATCATGTTCCCTGGGGTAACTTTAGGAGTCATCTTTTCACCATACAGGACAAATGATCTAAGTTATTACTCGTGGCACCACTTTCAACGGCCATGTCCTTGCTCTTATGTGAATGTAATGCCCGGTGTCAGGGTGACACTGAATAGCCTTTAGAATACTTTTGCTGCAGGATATTCTTTTTTACTGTATATGTTTATGGCAGCTGGATGGTGGTAACAACTGTTATCAAAGATTATGACATCATGCCACAGTGAAGTGTTTCACCCCGTCTCAACGCATGGGTTCCTTGGCCGACTTCAACATACTGTACTGTGACAAAATGGAGCTGGATGGATTTTTTGCCATATAACAAATAGTATTTTTCAAAATCATAGAATCTGAAATGGTTCTTCATAAAAGAGGAAGGACAAAAACACGATTGTAGACCTCAGGCAATGAACCCAGGTCCCATTACCTGAACGATATGTGCTCAATGCACAGGCAATAAAATGCACATTTCATTATTACCTACACATGTTACCATCACAAAAGCCTCGCTCCTAATATAATATAATAACAAATTGACATGTGTGTCTGTGGACTTCCTATTCTCATTCCCATAGGACCATAATTTGGAAAGGAAAAGACAGCCTCATCAAAGCGAACCAGGGGGCCTTCTCTCACTCCTCTTTAATCAGAGGAAGTGTGTGTGTGCGTGTGTATGTGTGAGCCCCACATGGGGCTTTACGTGGCTGTGTGTGTGAAGGTCAGGTAAACACAACTAACGCTAGCTCCACCTCTGCATCTCCCCAGCCACCTGAGGTCCCCGCAAAATCAATAGGTTGGGGCATTATTGATTGCTTGCCTTTTGTGTTTTAGTATGTATGTATACATACATAGACATGTCATAGAGACAGGTAAAGTGAACTTCAATATCAGTGGAGGCTGCTGAGGGGAGGACAGCTCATAATAATGTCTGGAACGGCGCTAATGGAATGGCATCAAACACATGGAAACCATGCGTTTCATTTATTTGATACCACTCCACTGATACGGCTTCAGCCATTACCATGAGCCCGTCCTCCCCAAATAAGGTGCCAACAACCCCCTGTGTTCAATATGTACGTCTATTACTCTTTTTGTTTTTAAACAACCATTATTTGTGACTTTTATTTGATTGTATTTGATCCTGACGTGTGTAATAATGGGTTTATTCAGATATACATTTGGACTTTCCATAGATATTGGTGATATTTAACAGAACAAGGTGAATTTATTCTGGGTATAATTGAGTGCAGTAGTGCTAATTATGAGAGCATAATAAAATGGGTCATCAGGCCTCACAACGAAAGCTAGTCCAATGCTAATTATAGTACATGATGACTTTGATCTCAAAGGTGAGGGAGTTGGATTATGCTGTGCCTCATTTGAATACAAATGTATCTGCACAGTTCTCCATTTGGGGATACCTCACACATTTTATGGACTGTTATAAAATATGTGAACTATAAACTCTGTGAACTATTTTGTACATGATATGTATTTTGTACGTGATCTAACCATGCCATCTCTTACCCCTAGCTAGTTCTATGAGAGGGACAGTCTATGTGGTGAATAGGACTTCATACAGCCAGGGAACATATGGTCTCAGTGTATGACAGCTGGGATTCAATCAACCACTCTGTCCAAACTCATATTACAGATTAACTGTAAATGTTTTAGGTAGATATATTAATATTGTTGTTATGTGAATGAGCAATTCCATTCCATCTCTCCGTAGAGACGGTCATCATGCAAAGAGCCTTGGCTTTGACAACGATGTTCTTCAGAAATGCAGAGTACAGAATGAATAGGGTGTACCAGTTAATATGAATACATATCTCTCGCTCTGTTGGTGTCCTTGTTTTCTGAAAGGCCTTCCTCTATTGGCTAAGTATGTCGAGTGGGGGACAGAGTCAATAGCACCGTTGGACTATCTCCTCTGCAGCCTAAGAGCTTTGCCTATGTATTGAGTGGGGATCCAGGATGCTGGGGAAGCATTTTTGAATTGTCAAGGTCAGACAACAAAGGCATTTCAGTCTTTTGTGTTGTTGTGTCCATGTGTGTTTGTGTGTGTGTGTTTTCCATCACTTTCTTTAATTAAGTGAACAAAGACAGCGGGCCTGAATCCTAAAGCACAATAACATTGTTTGCCTGTATACTGTACCAAGTCACTTTTTCTTCTCAATCAAGAGCTGGAGGTGATGTGGATTTCAGTAATAGCTGGTGTTGAATAATGTATGACAGTATTTTATAGCAGGGTTTCTCTTTACATTCCACCATACATCGTTGGACCACAGACAAAGGTTGAATTGATAAGTTTATGTCACCTCTTATGAGAGGTCTTATGTCTTTTCAACTCCCACTGTTGATCTCTACACTGTCACTTCACCAATCATGACCTGTAAGTGTATTTTTGTATTTTTCATGCTCTCACCTTTGCTTGTTATAATTGTGTCACTAATTCCTCATTATGGACGTTGTATTTCTTGCTGCACTTTTGTAAAGCAGGGCTACCTTGCACAAGAGACATTGTTATCAATGGGACTTCCTTGTATAAATAAAGGTTAAATCAAGTAATCATGTAATATCTGCATTCTACTGATAGATCAGTCATAATTCCAGTATCAACACATATCAACATATTTGGCTTCAGTTTGAAGACCACTCATTTTCACTTCCATTTTCCAAGTTTCTGTACTTACTTCACCAGTGAACTAAGCAAACAATAATAATATCTGTGGTCATCTGTTAAGCCATCTGAATTAAGCACATCCCATGCTTATCTGATGAAATAGGGACAGCTTATTCCCTATGATATGATCCTGAATCAGGATCTAATGTCTTGTCAGCTGGACATGTCCTCCACGTGTGATAGGGAGCATATAAAACTCAGAAAATTCAGAAAGGCACGTTTCAGGGTTCCCATCAAATCCCTTGGACGACGGGCAGCGGGAGAAATTAGTTTTCCCTGCTAAAGCCGTTATTTCCCCCAGGTTTGGACTGAAACAGACAATACATTTATATATCTCTGGTTCAAACAGACAGTCCTCAGAGCTTTGGGTTTAAAATAATTCTAAGGGTTATCCATTGCCTAAAGGTTTCTTCTTTTATCAAATGGAGTCAGGACATTGAAGTTGAATAGTGTCACAGAAATTATGTGTTTTGTTAAAGAAAGATTAGGAATATTGAATTGTTGTTGAAATACACAGTGTACAGTGCCTTCAGAAAGTATTCACACCCCTTGACCTTTTCAACATTTTGTTGTGTTACAGCCTGAATTGTGTCACTGGCCTACACTCAATACTCCGTAATGTCAAAGTGGAATTATGTTTTCAAATTTTTTACAAATGAATATAAAATGTAAAGCTGAAATGTCTTGAGTCAATAAGTATTCAACCCCTTTGTTATGGCAAGCCTAAATAAGTTCAGGAGAAAACAATTAGCTTAACAAGTTACAGTGCATTCAGAAAGTATTCAGACCCCATGACTTTTTCCACATTTTGTTACGTTACAGCCTTATTCTAAAATGGATTAAATAACAAAAACATCCTCAGCAATCTACACACAATACCCCATAATGACAAAGTGAAAGGAGGTTTTTAGAAATTTGTGCAAGTTTTTATTTATTTAAAAGAACTGTATACTTATTTACATTCAGACACTTTTCAATGTGACTCGAAATTGAGCTCAGGTGCATCCTGTTTCCATTGATCATCCTTGAGATGTTTCTACAACTTGATTGGAGTCCACCTGTGGTCAATTCAATTGATTGGACATGATTTTGAAAGGCAAACAACTGTCTATATCAGGTCCAATAGTTGACGGTGCATGTCACAGCAAATACCAAGCCAAGAGGTCGAAGGATTGTCCATAGAGCTCCGAGACAGCATTGTGTTGACGCACAGATCAGGGGAAAGGTACCAAAACAATTCTGCAGCATTGAAGGTCCCCAAGAACTCAGTGGCCTCCATCATTCTTAAATGGAAGAAGTTTGAAACCACCAAGGCTCTTCCTAGAGCTGGCCGCCTGGCCAAACTGAGCAATTGGGGGTGAACCCAATGGTCACTCTGAAAGAGCTCCAGAGTTCCTCTGTGGAGATGAGAGAACCTTCCAGAAGGACAACCATCTCCCCTATGATAGATTGGCCAGACGGAAGTCACTCCTCAGTAAAAGGCACATGACAGCCCACTTGGAGTTTGCCAAAACACCTTCCAACAGGACAACGACCCTAAGCATACAAGACAACGCAAGAGTGGCTTCGGGACAAGTCTCTGAATGTTCTCGAGTGGCCCAGCCAGAGCCCGGACTTAAACCCAATCGAACATTGCTGGAGACCTAAAGACTCTCAGACCATGAGAAACAAGATTCTCTTGTCTGATAAAACCAAGATTGAACTCTTTGGCCTGAATGCCAAGCGTCACATCTGGAGGAAACCTGGCACCATCCCTACAGCAAAGCATGGAGTTTAGCAGCATCATGCTGTGGGGATTTTTTTCAGCGGCAGGGACTGGGAGACTAGTCAGGATCAAGAGAAGGATGAAAGGAGCAAAGTACAAATATATCCTTGATGAAAACCTACTCCAGAGCACTCAGGACCTCAGAATGGGGCGAATGTTCACCTTCCAACAGGACAATGACCCTAAGCATACAAGACAATGCAAGAGTGGCTTCGGGACAAGTCTCTGAATGTTCTCGAGTGGCCCAGCCAGAGCCCGGACTTAAACCCAATCGAACATTGCTGGAGACCTGAAAATAGCTGTGCAGTGACACTCCCCATCCAACCTGACAGAACTTGAGAGGATCTGCAGAGAAGAATGGGAGAAACTCTCCAAATACAGTTGTGCCAAGTTTGTAGTGTCACACCCAAGAAGACTTGAGGCTGTAATCGCTGTCAAAGTTGCTTCAACACTGTACTGAGTAAAGGGTCGGGATACTTATGTATATGTGTTTTTTTATATATATACATTTGCAGAAATTTCGAAAAAAACGTTTTTGCTTTGTCATAACGGGGTATTGTGTGTAGATTGATGAGGGAAAAAAACAATTTGTTACATTTTAGAAGAAGACTGTAATGTAACAAAATGTGGAAAAAGTCAAGGGGTCAGAATACTTTCCCAATGCACTGAACATAATAAGTTGCATGGACTCACTCTGTGTGCAATAATAGTATTTAACATTTTTGAATGACTCATCTCTATACCCCACACATACAGATAATTGTAAGGTCCCTCAGTCGAGAGTGAATTTTAAACACAGATTCAACCACAAAGACCAGGGAGGTTTTCCAATGCCTATTTAAGAAGGGCACCTATTGGTAGATGAGTAAAACAATTTTTATATATATATTTTGAATATCCCTTTGAGCATGGGGAAGTTATTAATTACACTTTGGATGCTGTATCAATACACCCATTCACTATAAAGATACAGGCGTCCTTCCTAACTCAGTTGCCGGAGAGGATAGAAACCGCTCAGGGATTTCACCATGACAGTTACAGAGTTTAATGGCTGTGATAGGAGAAAACTGAGGATGCATCAACAACATTGTACACTGAAAAATATAAACGCAACATGTAAAGTGTCGGTCCCATGTTTTATGAGCTGAAATAAAAGATCCCAGAAATGGTCCACACGCACAAAAAGCTTACTTTATCTAACATGTTGTGCACATATTTGATTACATCCCTGTTATTGAGCATTTCTCATTTGCCAAGATAATCCATCCACCTGACATGTGTGGCATATCAAGAAGCTGATTAAATAGCATGATCATTACAGAGGTGCACCTTGTGCTGGGCACAATAAAATACCATTCTAAAATGTGCTGTTTTCTCACACAACACAATGCCACAGATGTCTCAAGTTGAGGGAACATGCAATTGGCATGCTGACTGCAATAATTTCCAACAGAGCTGTTGCCAGAGAGTTGAATGTTAATTTCTCTACCATAAGCCGCCTCCAACGTTGTTCTAGAGCATTTGGCAGTACGTCCAACCGGCCTCACGTCCAACCGGCCTCACAACTGCAGACCACGCATAACCATGCCACCCAGACAGCTGGTCTGAGACAGCTGATGAAACTGATGAGTATTTCTGTCTGTAATAAAGCCCTTTTTTGGGGAAAAACTCATTCTGATTGGCTGGGCCTAGCTCCCCAGTGGGTGGGCATGGCTCCCATGTGGGTGGGCCTATACCCTCACAGGCCCACACATGGCTGTACCCCTGCCCAGTCATGTGAAATCCATAGATTAGGGCTCTGATTCAAAGGGGTTGGGTTAAATGCGGAAGACACATTTCAGTTGAATACATTCAGTTGAACAACTGACTAGGTATCCCCTTTGCCTAATACATTTATTTCAATTGACTGATTTCCTTATAGGAACTGTAACTGAGTAAAATCGTTGAAATTGTTGCATGTCGTTTTTATATTTTTACTCAGTAGTTACTCCACAACACTAACCTAAATGACTGTACAAAATAAAATATTCCAAAGTATTAACTCAGGCGTGTGAACACTTATGTTAATGAGATATTTAATTTTCAATAAACATTTCTAAAAACATGTTTTCACTTTATTATACTTCATTATAGGGTATTGTGTGTAGATGGCTGAGATGGATATGTTTTATTTAATCCATTTTGAATTCAAGCTATAACAACAAAATGTGTAATTAGTCAAGGGGTATGAATACTTTCTGAAGGCATTGAAGAGAATCTTCTACATGTCAAGTCAGCTTTGACATTGGACTTTGAACTCCCTCTGTGACCGTCATAACAGGGTTCGACGGACAGCCCTTTGGCCGCTCCTGTTCCTGTCTACGTGCGTCCTTCAGCCCTCATCACCGTCAACTATATGATATCACCAGGAAGAGAGAGAAGGGCAGAAAGTGGGCCTTTTAAAGCTTGTTTAAGGTGCATTGGGCTAGCGTGCCAGTTATGCTCTATCCACCTCTCTCCCTCTCTGTCCACGTCAGCATGCAGCTTTGGCTGCAACCCTGTGGCCAACTGTTCTCTTTTTTTTGCAGAAGGGCACAAAAGTCCATGTTTTAAAATGCTTACCAGGCTCTGGCTTCATTTAGTGGCCATAACGCAGATCAGCAGTGTTTCATTGGGAACTTAGTCCCGTGGGGAAACATTGAGTGACTGAACGAGCAGCACTTTTGCTCTGCTGCTAGTGTTTACATTTACATTTAAGTCATTTAGCAGACGCTCTTATCCAGAGCGACTGTTGTTGGTGGTGTGGTGCCTTTGGTTCTCCATGCTAATGGCCAGATGGAGCATATCTAACCATAGAAGAAGACTCCTGACATATTAAAACTTACAATAAGATGCTGTTGTTGACAAATTTGTAATAACAAAAAGAAAATACATAACACTGCCAGGTTAAAGGCCTTACAAGGACATATACAGTTGAAGTCGGAAGTTTATATACACTTAGGTTGGGGTCATTAAAACTCGTTTTTCAACCACTCCACAAATTTATTGTAAACAAACTACAGTTTTGGCAAGCCGGTTAGGTCATCTACTTTGTGCATGACACAAGCAATTTCTCCAACAATTGTTCACAGGTAGATTATTTCACTTATAATTCGCTGTATCACAATTCCAGTGGATCAGAAGTTTACATACACTAAATTGACTGTGCCTTTAAACAGCTTGGAAAATTCCAGAAAATGATGTCATGGCTTTAGAAGCTTCTGATAATCCAACTGACACCATTTGAGTCAATTGAGGGTGTATCTGTGGATGTATTTCAAGGCCTACCTTCAAACTCAGTGCCTCTTTGCTTGACATCATGGGAAAATCTAAAGAAATCAGCCAAGACCTCAGAAAATAAATTGTAGACCTCCACAAGTCTGATTCATCCTTGGGAGCAATTTCCAAATGCCTGAAGGTACCACAATCATCTGTACAAACAATAGTATGCAAGTATAAACACTATGGGACCACGCAGCCGTCATACCGCTCAGGAAGGAGACGCGTTCTGTCTCCTAGAGATGAACGTACTTTGGTGCGAAAAGTGCAAATCAATCCCAGAACAACAGTAAAGGACCTTGTGAAGATGCTGGAGGAAACAGGTACAAAAGTATCTATATCCACATTAAAACTAGTCCTATATCGACATAACCTGAAAGGCCGCTCAGAAAGGAAGAAGCCACTGCTCCAAAACCAGATTATGGTTTGCAACTGAACATGGGGAATAACATCGTACTTTTTGGAGAAATGTCCTCTGGTCTGATGAAACAAAAATAGAACTGTTCAGCCATAATGACCATCATTATGTTTGGAGGAAAAAGGGTGAGGCTTGCAAGCCCGAAGAATCATGTTGTGGGGGTGCTTTGCTGCAGGAGGGACTGGTGCACTTCACAAAATAGATGGCATCATGAGGGAGGAAAATTATGTGGATATATTGAAGCAATATCTGAAGACATCAGTCATGAAGTTAAAGCTTGGTCGCAAATGGGTCTTCCAACTGGACAATGACCCCACGCATACTTCCAAAGTTGTGGCAAACTGGCTTAAAAGGACAACAAAGTCAAGGTATTGGAGTGGCCATCAGAAAGCCCTGACCTCAATCCTATAGAAAATTTGCAGGCAGAACTGAAAAAGCGTGTGCGAGCAAGGAGGCCTATAAATCTGACTCAGTTACACCAGTTCTGTCAGGAGGAATGGGCCAAAATTCACCCAACTCATTGTGGGAAGCTTGTGGAAGGCTACCCGAAACGTTTGACCCAAGTTAAACAATTTAAAGGCAATGCTATCAAATACTCATTTAGTGTATGTATACTTCTGACCCACTGGGAATGTGATGAAAGAAATAAAAGCTGAAATAAATCATTCTCTCTACTATTATTCTGACATTTCACATTTTTAAAATAAAGTGGTGATCCCAACTGACCTAAAACAGGGAATTATTACTAGGATTAAATGTAAGGAATTGTGAAAAACTGAGTTTAAATGTACTTGGCTAAGGTGTATGTAAACTTCTGACTTCAACTGTAGTAAGTCCTCTGTTCCATATTGCAAGACTTATTAAAGATTTATAATTACTGGTACTTTAAAATTGTTTTGGTTACCTTGTCCTCCAGAAGTTTTGCTGTTTCCGCCCGCTGTACCAGATCCTTGTCTCTGTAAAACACACAATGGACACAAAAAAATATTAGGTTTAGGACTTCCAATCTGTATTAATAGTATTTTTTAGAAGAGTTGTTCAAGGAAAACCCCCTCTAGACTCCATCAGGAAAATGTGACAATTCCCATGATCCTCTGGGTTTCAGACACTACCATCACAGTCCTCTGAAATATCATGGGTACACTATAATTAATGTCTTTCCATATCTGATGCAAAATAACAGTATGAGTCACCTACAGTGTGAAATCACAGCTCATCTTGCCAACATTCTGATGGATGCTGATTTGAATCCCTTTCCATTCCAAAAGCGCTACCTTTCGTCACATTAACTTGCAAATCAGCTCCATGCTCTGGGGAAATACAGCAGCGGTGTGTAAAAGGTATCTTCATCTGCTCTGATTTGGATAGCGAGAGCGTTCTGGGTAGCGAGGCTCCATAACAAGGTGAACTGGGTTCAAACACAATGTGCCTTTTGAGCTTCTGAGTGCAGGTACAGTCCAGATACCGCTACAGATGTAGGATCTTAATTTGAGCCCATTTGCTACAGTAAGAAAATGAATCCTGCAGCAACAGGAAATCTAAATTATTAAATGGATTATGTGGATTATAACTAATGGACATTTTTTCATAAGGGAAAATCAAGTCAAATTTCTATGGAAATTACAAACGTAAGAAGCCTTTTTCTAAACCTCAAATACACTACACATTTTACATTTCCTGCATTGCAGGAGCTCAGGTTGATCAAAGTAAGATCCTGCATCAGATTCCCTAAAAGACCCAGGCACGGTAAAAGCAGATATTACATTAGAGAGGAGTACAGGAGTGACACTCGCTTTCACAATGGAGAGATTAGGGATGCTATTCTTAGAATCATATTATACTCATCCTTTTAATATGCGGCAGTGGTGCAAGTGAGAGAAGGGATATCACAGGTGAATGACAAAGGAGGAGACTCTTACAAACTAAGGCATTAGGGTTGTTAACAGCAGCAGGCATGTTCTGGTGAGACGTTTCAAATCATTTCAATGTAAATAAATAGTGTAATAGAAAGTGGCAAATGTTCCTATGAATGATGTGTCACAAGATGTTCTCCAAAGTGTGAATGTTTTCCAAAGTGTCAACGATGGGTGTATCTCAAGCTAGCAACATACTACAGTAGCTATGCATCTAACCAACCCCATTTAGCATTCGGTCTGACTAAGGGATGATTACACAGTTTGGGACATTTTCTTAATTTATTGCAATGAAAGGTTAAGCATCAACGGACTGTATATATATATGTTTACGGTATAGTACACTGAAAAAGATCATGCTGTACTACCAAGGCTCACTTACCACAATGAAGGATGTTAAATGCAACAATAAAAGGTGATTACATCAGATGATCTTGTCGTTTCCTACTCCACCATATCTAACCATGCTAATTCAACACTAAGCATCTCTCCTGTAATTGATGTCCCTGCGCCTGTGCTCAGGACTGTGTTGGTGTCGTCATTTATCTTTAGAGCCACAAAAAATAATAGCTAGAGGGATTCAATGGAGAGGAGCACGAAGGAACCAAGTTCCAATACTCGGGTCACTGTCGCAAACATTACCACACCATTCATTCAATATGTACATCATTTACAAGCAACCACCCTGGAGAAACTTCCCTCTATATAACTTTCATAAGGACTACAACAACTCAACAAAATGAGCCACTGCTCATGGTCGACCACAATTGAATTATTCCACCTGAAATATTAAAAGGGCTAGGCCTATCGTGTATTATATGAGTCCTTGCATTACAACAACATTATCTAGTTGAAATGGTTTCTCTCATGCATTAGCTACCCAATGGTGTCATAAAGGTATTTCAGATCTTGCAAAGTCACCTTCCTCATCACCATATATCCCAGAATCCCAGTTTGTCTCCCCCCCAGACAAAGAGGTTGTCAGCTCATGTTTCCCTATGGCTAATCAGGGCTGTCTGATGAAGGGAATTTCTCCTCATGAACATAAGTAGAGGGGGAAGGAGAGGGGGATCGATACCTCCTGCAGTTCCAAGACTAGCACAGACAAATATTGGCAAGGAGAAGATGTGCTCAATTGGGTGGGACTGCAGCATCTATGCTTTCCTTCTCTCTCTGCAGGGTTTTCAACTGATGATCCAGAATCTGAGCCATAATGGCAGTGTCTTAAGTTAGCCACTGACTGATATTTGTGCTGGGCATGTTCTAAAGCTTGGTACTGAAAAAAACAGTCAAATCTGGATGGATCAATATATATATATTGTATGATTCTTTGTGTCCCATTAAACATCCATGTGTGTAATCAATGAAACATCCATGTGTGTATCCATGAAACATCCATGTGTGTATCCATGAAACATCCGTGTGTATCAATGAAACATCCATGTGTGTATCCATGAAACATCCATGTGTGTATCCATGAAACATCCATGTGTGTATCCATGAAACATCCATGTGTGTATCCATGAAACATTTCATGAGGATTTTTCTTCCCAATTCCAAACAAATCAGAGGAAATGCTATTGGATGGGGAGTTTACACTGCAACACAAACACAGGAGGAAATAGTTTATGTCGCTATCTTGTATTCTGGACTCTAGGGATTCCCCCATGGAGCTATTCTCACCAGTACTTTCACCCCTATAACCCATTCCCTTTCGCTCACAGGTTCCCCATTTGGTCATGTCAGAGAGGCTTCCATGCTTTAATAGCCAAGGAGGTGAGGAGGCACAGTGCTACATGTTCTCCTTCTGCACATCTCTTCCTGCATCAGTAATGGAATGCTTTCAATCCATTTCCAACAGTGTGCGCAGTGCTTTGATGCTGAAGGGAGGGGGGAGTCGGAGTGGATGCGGTGGGTGGGTGGGAAGAAGGGGAAGGATGGAGGGGAGGGGGGAATGGGGCGATACAAGCCTAACAACCCAGCCTTATGGGGAAGCAGTCTAATTCAAGAAAAGTCTTATGCAATTTTGGATTTTATAAGACCTTATTATTCTACTGGCTGTGAAATATGCAAATGTGAAATCACTGTTGTTGTTTACCTGTAAAAACACTTCCAAGCTCTCACCCGGGACACAATCTCTCATTACCAAGTCACAATACGAGGAGCTGCAACTCCTGTCTCAAAACAGTTATCATAATAGACGGATAGGCTGATGTTTCTTATGAAGTCAGAGTTGAGAGGCTCCCTCCTGCCTTCCTCCCTGCAGCTCCAAACAATCCCCAGTAGATAGGGAGGCTGTTTTGTTCTCGGTGGCTGCTAATCCCAGTTCAAAGGGAAGAGCCGTGTCTCTGCATCAGGGCTCTGTAATGCCCATGAAATGAACTGATGCCTGCCTGACTGCCCTGTCTGTATGCCTGGGCTACGCTAACGTGGCTGTCATCACTAGAATCAGCAGCACTCTGATTAGGAGAAGAGAGCACTGCGAAGGCGCCCACACACAAAATACACACACAGAAAAACAGATCAAAAGGCACTGAAGCTGGAGGCAGGAGGCAGCCCTTCAGCTCGATCACAACAGAGTATCTGTGTTATTGGAGCAGTGAGGTTGCAGCAACATTGCAGAATCATTGCAATAATTTTGGGGTAATCTATGCAGGAGCTGTGAAGGCATTCAAAGATGGTTAACCTAAAGGCAACTCATTCACAAAGACCCTGTGGTTTGTATGACATTTCAGCAACATTGTAGCCATTGTGGTTTCTTAACCAAGACTGTGGAACAGCACAGCGCACCTCCCTTAAACATAGGGATAAATAATGGAGTTATGCATCCTCGGACAACACAGCACAGGGCTTCAGATCACTCCAGAGGTGATGAGAGACTAATGAAAGACAGGAGAGGAAATACCATTAGGGCTGAGGACGAGCCAATTGCAGCAACAGCGGCTCGGTGAGTGTGATTACTGATGGGGAAAGGGCTATCCTCAGTCTGCAGATTTACAAAAGTATGCACACACACACACTCTAATACACATACACACATGCACAGCGATATCCTCCGTATGATGTCACACACACACACACACACTATACTACAGTTAGAGATATGGGGGAAAGCGAGTGCAAAGAGACACTAATTACATTGCAATGACAGGGAAGAGAGGGATACACAGACACACATCCATACACAAACACGTGCACAAATGAACATGCACACTCACTGCAAATTCCATGGTGTGCTGCAGCAGCATTCACACCTACATTTACATTACATTTAAGTCATTTAGCAGACGCTCTTATCCAGAGCGACTTACAAATTGGTGCGTTCACCTTAAGACATCCAGTGGAACAGCCACTTTACAATAGTGCATCTAAATCTTTTAAGGGGGGTGAGAAGGATTACTTTATCCTATCCTAGGTATTCCTGAAAGAGGTGGGGTTTCAGGTGTCTCCGGAAGGTGGTGATTGACTCCGCTGTCCTGGCGTCGTGAGGGAGTTTGTTCCACCATTGGGGGGCCAGAGCAGCGAACAGTTTTGACTGGGCTGCGCGGGAACTGTACTTCCTCAGTGGTAGGGAGGCGAGCAGGCCAGAGGTGGATGAACGCAGTGCCCTTGTTTGGGTGTAGGGCCTGATCAGAGCCTGGAGGTACTGAGGTGCCGTTCCCCTCACAGCTCCGTAGGCAAGCACCATGGTCTTGTAGCGGATGCGAGCTTCAACTGGAAGCCAGTGGAGAGAGCGGAGGAGCGGGGTGACGTGAGAGAACTTGGGAAGGTTGAACACCAGACGGGCTGCGGCGTTCTGGATGAGTTGTAGGGGTTTAATGGCACAGGCAGGGAGCCCAGCCAACAGCGAGTTGCAGTAATCCAGACGGGAGATGACAAGTGCCTGGATTAGGACCTGCACCGCTTCCTGTGTGAGGCAGGGTCGTACTCTGCGGATGTTGTAGAGCATGAACCTACAAGAACGGGCCACCGCCTTGATGTTAGTTGAGAACGACAGGGTGTTGTCCAGGATCACGCCAAGGTTCTTAGCGCTCTGGGAGGAGGACACAATGGAGTTGTCAACCGTGATGGCGAGATCATGGAATGGGCAGTCCTTCCCCGGGAGGAAGAGCAGCTCCGTCTTGCCGAGGTTCAGCTTGAGGTGGTGATCCGTCATCCACACTGATATGTCTGCCAGACATGCAGAGATGCGATTCGCCACCTGGTCATCAGAAGGGGGAAAGGAGAAGATTAATTGTGTGTCGTCTGCATAGCAATGATAGGAGAGACCATGTGAGGTTATGACAGAGCCAAGTGACTTGGTGTATAGCGAGAATAGGAGAGGGCCTAGAACAGAGCCCTGGGGAACGCCAGTGGTGAGAGCGCGTGGTGAGGAGACAGATTCTCGCCACGCCACCTGGTAGGAGCGACCTGTCAGGTAGGACGCAATCCAAGCGTGGGCCGCGCCGGAGATGCCCAACTCGGAGAGGGTGGAGAGGAGGATCTGATGGTTCACAGTATCGAAGGCAGCCGATAGGTCTAGAAGGATGAGAGCAGAGGAGAGAGAATTAGCTTTAGCAGTGCGGAGGGCCTCCGTGATACAGAGAAGAGCAGTCTCAGTTGAATGACTAGTCTTGAAACCTGACTGATTTGGATCAAGAAGGTCATTCTGAGAGAGATAGCGGGAGAGCTGGCCAAGGACGGCACGTTCAAAAGTTTTGGAGAGAAAAGAAAGAAGGGATACTGGTCTGTAGTTGTTGACATCGGAGGGATCGAGTGTAGGTTTTTTCAGAAGGGGTGCAACTCTCGCTCTCTTGAAGACAGAAGGGACGTAGCCAGCGGTCAGGGATGAGTTGATACACACCTCTGGGCTGTCAATTACTTCAATGAAATAAACGCACACACAGAAATAAACAATTCCCCTGACAGGCAAAAGGCAGGTGCAGGAATGAATGTACACATGATCAGAAAAATTTAAATATGTTTCCTCCGACTGGGCTGTGGTCTTCGAAAGGGCAGTCAGAATAGAGCTTTACACAGAGAATCTTTTTACATGATGTCAACCTCCTTTCTGCTGAGAGCTTAATATTTAGTCAACATCTCCTCTGCAGTAGTGTACATGTTGCAGATTCTAAAAGGTCCTCTACCTTTTCTCAGCTGGACTAGGTCTGGGAATCCCATAGAACCTATTCATTCTGTCACTCTGCTGTTACCTGGTGGTGTAGTGGAAGAGGAGGATGGCTCTGACTGGGTCCATAATAGCCGGTGAGGAATGGTGTCTAGATTGGTTACACTCCTTCATCACAATTAATTATACTCTTGCCTCAGTCCCACCTCCACGATGACTCTCCACCTGGCTAACATCCGCTGGACAGTAGCCTCACTTGACCAACACAGACACAGTGGTTGGGAGGTTGAGACTACTGACAGAAGTGGACAGTTATGAGAATGCCAGTATGCTGGTTTAGAGATAGGTCTGGCTACAGTTTCAAAAAATACATACAAAATGTAGCTGTGGAAAACCAGTTTAATCCTCCAGACACCTTATCCTCCTACCTAACATTTCAGCAATCATCATAGTATGCTACTCCCTGTGTTGGCTGTGAAACGAGAGGGCTTCACATGGGGAGGTTCCTGATTTGTTGATCTCTCTTTGTGAGAGAGGCTGTTACATAAACCATGCTGTCATCATGCCCTTCAGGCATGGGGTGGAACATCATCATGTCAGTAATAGGTCTTCACAATGGTTTTTGGTTCTCTATTTTGTATTCATGCATGTAACTAGAGAGGTAGAACTCTCTGCTCTTACTGGGGCTTGAGCTGAACAAATGATTACCATGAAATGTAATCAGTGTTCATTCATTTCATGCTAGAGAGGCCTCATGGGAATGGGAGGTGGTGAATGGAAGGCTGTATCATATCTCCTAATATCAACAAGGCAGGCTGGAGGTTTTCTTGTAATTAGGTACCCTTTGGGGAGAGGTAGAGCGGGACAGTAAGACAACGTCTCGCTTAAGTTGAAGGGAGAGTGGCAGATTTGGGTGTCATAAATATCAGCTGTTTGGCATTGATTGGCGAAGGCTCAGCCAAGGCGCAGTCGGCCAGCATCTCGGGTGGCGCGCTGCTCAGCTGTGTTCCCTGGGTGGTTCTATTTCATGGTAGTAAAGACTCCTGCCGCATTCTGAAGTGAACTGTTCTTTCGGTCCACGTCAAGAGTAACCACCCCACTTCTCTCTCTTACATTCACCCACACATATACACATGCCATATCTAAATTTGAGCCAGTTTCACACAGCAAGAAAATAATCCTGCAGCAACAGGAAATGTCAATTGCTATGCGGATTAAAATTAATGGACATTTTTTGAAGGGGTTGATTTTTAAAAAATCCGGAAAATCATGTCTGAAATTAAAGTGGAAATTACAAACTTTTGGAGTCTTTTAAAACCTCTAATAGACTACAAATTTGCATTTCCTGCTGTGCATGAAAATTCCTGCAACAAAAGGATGATCAAATTAAGATACGGCATCTGTACACACAGACAACCTCTTTGTGTCACATTCTGACCTTAGTTCTTTTATTTATGTCTTTGTTTTAGTATGGTCAGGGCGTGAGTTGGGTGGGTTGTCTATGTTCGTTTTTCTACGTTGTGTTTTGAGTTTGGCCTGGTATGGTTCTCAATCAGAGGCAGGTGTTGTTAGTTGTCTCTGATTGAGAATCATACTTAGGTAGCCTTTTTCCACCTGTGTTGCGTGGGTGTTTATTTTCCTGTTTAGTGTTTTTTGTCATTCACTTTATGGGACTGTTCGTTGGTCGTTTATTGTTTTGTTCAAGTGTTCTATTACTTAATTAAAAGATATGAACACTTACCACGCTGCGCTTTGGTCCTCACCTTCTTCCACCGACGACCATTACACTTTGGTTGGCTTCGGGAGTTATCCCAACAAGTGATGCACACACTTTCAAACAAAGAGCATAGACTTGCATATAACAGTTAAAACATGTCCCTTCCTACCTTAAACTGAAGGGGGGTTGCAGAATGTTTGTGCAGAAATGATGTGTATTACGCACCCACAGAGCTGACCCCTCATAAGGGAAAAACACATAAACAAACACACACACACTCATACGTCATACCTTTACTATTTCATACTGATTTAATATGTTTGTGAATTGTGATTCACAATTTCTAAAACATAATTGGTAAGTACTCGTCACCCGTACATGGTCAGGAAAGCCATACAACGGTAGCTATCCCTTCAAAAAAGCATTTGTTTTCCTTCTTACACACAACTGCTACAGTAAGAATGCCAATTACAATGTGCAGGGAGAGAAAAAACAAGTCAACTCTCTTCTTCAAATTATTTCTTTGAATTTGCATTTGTTACACAGCTTAATGAGCCTTGAAATTGGTGAGATGACCTTTCTGTACATTTATTTCAATAGTGAGCGTCTCCAGTCTCTGTGGGATTGGTTTCCCCCTGGACGATGACGACTATATACAGTATGTTGCGTGCGTGCAGCTGCAGATCACGTGAGGGAGCATAGCATTGCAGTGCTACAAAAAGTAAGTAACCACTGGTCTGAGAAATAGGTGAGGGATTCCCCCTGATCACAATGCAGTTGAGGGTGCCATTAGCCAGCTGATTTACTTCAGGAGCTACATGGTGCGTTGAAGTCCTTGCAAAAAAGATGAAGGTGTCACTTTGGAGGTGCCACTCAGGTGACTCAGGGTCAGATTACTATTTTCAAGACCTGTTACTACGCCTGCAACGCATGATTCGACTTCTTCAATGAAAACCGTTCCTGGTAAACTATCCTGTCCTTTAGAGATGCTGTTTAGACCGAGACAATGAGGACATTCCCACAGTCCATCCCCATGTTTACCACTACAATATGACAACACAGACGATCTGGAAGCCTCCTGGGCTTACTGGATGTGAAAATCAATAGCCTTTTTCCCCTGACAGACCCCTTTTAGTTTGCTAATCTGTAATGCCTGATGCATAAACACAGTTGGCATTATGAAGAGATGGATATTTTATGGATGTTTGGTCAATGTTACTGGATCAGCTAACACCCACCACTTTGAGTCGCTTTCAGTCCCAGAGAATCAAATCAAATCAAATTTATTTATATAGCCCTTCGTACATCAGCTGATATCTCAAAGTGCTGTACAGAAACCCAGCCTAAAACCCCAAACAGCAAGCAATGCAGGTGTAGAAGCACGGTGGCTAGGAAAAACTCCCTAGAAAGGCCAAAACCCAGGAAGAAACCTAGAAAGGAACCAGGCTATGTGGGGTGGCCAGTCCTCTTCTGGCTGTGCCGGGTGGAGATTATAACAGAACATGGCCAAGATAAGCACTCATTCAGAGTCGGACCGACAGACATTCTGTCACACGTCATCGCCACCAAACTCATGTGACTCTTCCCTCATCCCCCACCGTAACCGGACGACCCAGATAAGCGTTCTGCCTGTCTTTGTGGGCCACGCAGCAGGAGAATAGCTTGCAAATTAGCCAAAAAGAGCAAGGTGTTAAATTTAGGCCCCTAATTATGTGAAATTATGAATCCGTCCTCCAACATGTGCTGCCCCTTGAAGATGGCTGGCCCGGAAGCATCCCACATAGTGTCCCCAGGGGAGAAGATAGCCCTCTCCATGAACTAAGAATGCTAGAGGAAGAAGATGATCTCATGAATCTACAGCAAAATGGTTACATTCCAGCAAATGTTTACATCCTTCTCAAACTCTTGCAATCCTTGAAATATGTCATTTTGTTGTTACTATTTGTCAAGTCTGGAAACAAGATAACTATTTGTCATACTATTGTGGTTATACTAATAATACCTACTGTATAATGCTAGCAAATTCAAAACCTCAGTGGGTGGGCTGAAAATGGCACATCTTCTATCCAAATGCACAGCAAATCTAGTGGCAAGGGTGGAATTACTCAAATAAATAAATAATCCCACACAGCCGTTTGTAGTGCTATTTTAAGGCTTTTGGCAGCTTGAGTGGTCTGAAAGAGTTCCATGCAGCACTCAATGTCTATTAAGAATTTAAAGAGGAGAATTAGGCCACAGAAAATTCAAGAAGAAGAAACACAAGGCTCGATCGCTTCCTCTCCCTCTTGTTCAGTCTGATGGCTTGTAGATAGAAACGGTCTCTGAGACTGTTGGTATCAGGCTCATGCTCAGATACCATCTGCAGTAAGTGAGTGAACAGATCGTGGCTGGGGTGTGTGGGGTCCTTGATGATGCTGCGGGCCTTCCTCAGGCACCGTTTCAAGTAGATGTCCTGGATGGGTGAGAGCAATTGATGTACTGGGCCTTGTGGTTGAGGAAGGAGCAATTTCCGTACCAGGCCATGAAGCAACCGGTCAGGACGCTCTCGATGGTTCAGTGGTAGTATTTGGATAGGACCCGGGGTGGGATGCCGAATTTCTTCAGCCGCCCTAAGGTTCTATCAGAGTACCAAACGTGTATGTGTATGCACAGCAGTGTTCTGGAATATTGAACCTCATACTTTTCAAATTCTCAGCGCAGATCATGCAACTTCTCCAACTGTCAACACATTCAAATGAACAGACAACGTGTACCGGAGACAAGTTGGTTGGGAATTGTGGGGAGGTGGATTGGGGCATGTTCCCTCCTCTGCTTCCTGAAATCAACAATCAACTCCCTTGTTTTGCTGATGTTGTTGTCCTGGCACCACAATGCCAGTTCACTTACCTCCTGTGAGTAACTGTGGATCACCCCGAGAGAGACAGTCAACTCCACATCCTGAGCTGGATGGGTAAAGAGCTCAATTAAATTCCCATTGACGCCTACTGTACAAACTCAGAGTGGTAACTACCGTGGAATAAGAAGTTCAGTTCAGCAGGGCTCTTGAAACAAGCCATGAGGGGAAACCTTGCAAACCATAAAGATTGTTTGGGCCACTATAACAAAAACAAATCATCAACTTTCCAAACAATGACTGGTTATAAATCTAGACAGGAAATTACTTTTTGATGTTTGACAATCTACTTTGTATGTATAGTATTCTGACAGATCACAATTACAGAGGGGCTTTATAATGCACAAGGGGAAGTGACAGTCTGTCAAACATTAAATTGTGTTGAGCTGTACTGAGAAAACTAGAAATGTCTCACTTCCATCACTTCCTTTGATTAATGATAAATCTGTAGTTTTCCCAAGGTATACAGGTTGCATTAATATTCACTCCAACCCTTACAGTACCATTGTCTCATTGGACTATGTAGCCACCTACAAAATAATGCCTCAAAGGGTTTTTCTCTGACATCCAGAGAGGACGTCATCAGGCTCCTGGCTCAGATGGTCTATTAATCCGAGGGGGGATTCTGACAGTCACTTTGAGAAATGCCGATGTCAGAGCGGGATTGCAAGAAAGGTTAGAATGGACCTTGCCGAAGACAAGAGACAAAGCTGTTCTAAGGATCTAAGGTCCTTGGATTTCCCTGACGCAAATCACATCATCACTTCTGAGACTCTGATTTCACTTCTGTTAGTCCAAACAGTGGAGTGAGTTATTCTACTTCTTGGAAGAATTCACTTGTCTCCATATGGGGAGCATTACGCTCCCCGCGATATGCAACTTTTCAGGGAAGTCAGGAACACATATACACAGTCAGTTAGGAAAGCAAAGGCTAGCTTCTTCAAACAGAAATTTGCATCCTGCAGCACAAATTTCCCAAAGTTTAGGGACACTGTGAAGTCCATGGAGAAAAAGATCACCTCCTCCCAGCTGCCCACTGCACTGAGGCTAGGTAACACTGTCACCACCGATAAATCCACAAGAATCTAGAATTTCAATAAGCATTTTTCTATAGCTGGCCATGCTTTCCACCTGGCTACACCAACCCCGGCCAACAACAGCTCTGCCCCCCTCGCAGCAACTGGCCAAAGCCCCCCCCCCCCTTTTCATTCACCCAAATCCAGACAGCGGATGTTCTGATAGAGCTGCAAAATCTGGATTCCTAGAAATCAGCTGGGCAAGACAATCTGGACCCTCTCTTCCTAAAATGATCCGAGCCATTGTTGCAACCCCTATTACAACACCCACCTGTAGCACGCGCTCCAGCAGGTATATTTCACTGGCCATCCCCAAACCCAACACCTATTTGGCCGCCTTTCCTTCCAGTTCTCTGCTGCCAATGACTAGAATGAATTGCAAAAATCACTGAAGTTGGAGACTTATATATATCTCCCTCACTAACTTTAAGCATCAGCTGTCAGAGCAGCTTACCGTTGCCCCAGCTGTACACAGCCCATCTGTAAACAGCCCATCCAACCAACTACCTATCTCATCCCCATATTTGTTTTTGTTTTTCTGCTCTTTTGCACACCAGTATTACCACTTGCACATCCTCATTTGCACATCTATCATTCCAGTGTTAATTGCTAAATTGTAATTACTTCGCCATTATGGCCTATTTATTGCCTTGCCTCCTTACTTCATTTGCACACTGCAAACATATTTTTCTATTGTCTTATTGACTGTATGTTTGTTTATCCCATGTGTAACTCTGTGTTGTTGTTTTAGTCGCACTGCTTTGCTTTATCTTGGCCAGGTCGCAGTTGTAAATGAGAGCTTCTTCTCAACTGGCCTACCTGGTTAAATAAAGGTGAAATTAAAGTTAGAGAACGTAGCAAGTCTGATGTGATCAAAATCACAACAGGGATCTCTTCTGTTCGCATCCAAGGGACAGGTAAATCCCAAATTAATTAAGAGTTGAGAGATGTTGACTGTCAGCAGAAGAGATTATTTATGGTCGCCTGTCAGGCAGTCCCCTGGAACAACACCACAGGAAACGCCTCAAATCTCCAACCACATCGTAGCCTGTGTTCCTTTACTCAATCTTCATCTATTGCTAATTCATCCAGATCATTTCAGTCCTGGCAGCAGATTTCTCTTCCACTTTAATGAGTTTAGAAATGAGCACCCCAGTGTTGCTCCATTTACCAGTAATGGGTGTTGAAAATGCCATCAATAATACTAACTCTAGCCACCCAACCAGGCCGGTTGAGACTGCACCAGCGACCGTTTGGAGACGTCTCACGCAACTTTCTTTTTCACCTCAGTAACCTTGCCTACTGGTAGTTTTAGGGGAGATGAGAGGCCAATGACCCTCAAGAAAAACAGCGCAATTGCATTACCGATTCCACAGCCGTAGTAGACACCAACATTAACCCTCGTCTGTGCTGCATTTTCCAGCTCTATACCTAATTTCTGTGCTACCCTGATATCGGTGGAAAATTGCCAGTAGATTTAGGGATGGATTCTAAATCTTCTGAGGGGAAGGTCGGTCTGGAACTCAAGCTGTGCTCCCTCGTCAGAGTCATTACCAGTCGAGCTCAGATAATTTACCACACCATCCGTTACACCATTTACCAGTGTCTTTAAATTAAGCTGCTTGTCAACTCGCAATCAGAATAGAATGAATAAAACCCTATTTAAGATTATCTCTCTGACTTTACACTTGAGTTTTAAAATAACTCAGTAGATGCTTTTTAGGCCACTGAGACACAAACAACCCAATGAAGTTCCACCTCTCTGCTGTCAGATTAAGTTAGCCCATTTGAATGGAGATCACTCCCCATCCATAAAAAGCAAACAGCTTTACTTTCCAATATGCAACTCCTTTTAAAATGCCCTAATCCTCTCAGGCACATCATTCATCATTGTGAATTCAGTGTTGAGTAACGTCCGTAAAATGGATACAAGAGAATTAACAAAACTTCAAATGACATGTTTCCCATAAGAACTATTAGGCTAGCTTCAAGAAGACGAAGAAGAAGAAGAAGAAGAAGAAGAAGAAGAACTGATAAAACAAAACCCTGCACGGCATGTGAAGCAAAGAGAACATCTTGATCTGGGCTTGATGTTTTAACAAAGAATGAAAATACAATTCCTGATACCAGTATATGCACATCCAATTAACAGGAACATATGTATACTCATAATTTACTATTCCCAATCACACCCAAACAGAAGATTATTTTAAAAAGGATTTTTTAAATGTATAGTTTAAATGTCGGCCAGAGCTTCAACAGAACTGTACATTCTGATGTTCTCGGATGTTGTTTGTCTCCATTACATATTACATTGGTCCGGAGACCCTTTTCTGCCCCAAATCCGTGGAGTGTACTGCTGTAATGAATTCCGGGAAGAAAAAGATGTTGTGGATGGCAAGAACTGTCGCTCTGCTAATTCAGCCCCCCCCATCGCCACCCACCCACTCATCTTGTGTGGCGAGAGACCAGCATACACACGGAGGGCAATGCAGTGTTGCTGACACAGCTGAAACGGCTATATGATTCACATGCATGTGGTGAGAAGAAATGACTTTGTGGAATTCCATGATAGCTGTTTTCATTCTGCAGTGTTTCATACTGTCAGATGGATACACACTAGTCAAGCAATCTATTGTTGTCAAAACCTTTCAAAACGGTTAGTCCTCACATCTACCATGATTTAGGTTTCACAGTAATTCATGTCACACATACTGTAAGGCACTCACATAAAACACCATACTGGAACACCATAACATTGTAATAACAGCCATGCCCATTGTTTCCTGATTCATGCATTTACAATACAAAGAGTATCAAAGTCCTCCCACATGGATGCTAATGTGAGCGATTCCCATTGTGTTCTGCTAACCATTTACCCCCATAGAAATACCATTACAATGAAAGACACATTTACATACTTGTTATGATCTACTTGCTGACTGAGTCTCACCCATCATCCGATGGACAAAGTGGTGTTGTTGACCTCCAATGCATTTCTCCTAAGCAACAGGCTTAATAAATAAAGTCAATTTGTTTTATTGATTTAATATACCAATAGGCATTGCCTCTGCCAGATGCAGTGCAGAGGACTATTATAAAACTGTGTGCAGGGCTGGAAACATGTATTGGCAGCATGATATTTATTTTCCTTAAATTACTTAACCTCTCAAAGCTCAGTATGTTGGTAAGTGTTGAACACAGACATAAGTGATTTATGATCTTCTAATTGGAGCAAATAGCCAGTTAGATCTTCTTTGCCTGTTAATAAAGGTCTAGGTCAGTGGTTCCCAAACTTTTCATTGTCCCCCACCACTTCAAACATTCAACCTCCAGCTGTGTACCCCCTCTACCACCAGGGTCAGCGCACTCTCAAATGTTTTTTTGCCATCATTGTAAGACTGACACACACACACACACACACACACACACACACACACACACACACACACACACACACACACACACACACACACACACACACACACACACTATACAATACATTTAATAAACATAAGAATGAGTGTGAGTTTGTTACAACCCGACAAAGAGCTCTTATAGGACCAGGGCACAAATAATAATAATCAATATTTTTGCTCTTTATTTAACCATCTTACATATAAAACCTTATTTGTTAATTGAAAACTCACCACAGGTTAATGAGAAGGGTGTGCTTGAAAGGATGCACATATCTCGGCAATGTTGGGTTGTATTGGAGAGAGTCTCAGTCTTAAATAATTTTCCACACATAGTCTGTGTCTGTATTTAGTTTCCATGCTAGTGAGGGCCGAGAATCCACTCTCACATAGGTACTGTACATGGCTGCAAAGGGCATCAGTGTCTTAACAGCACGATTTGCCAAGGCAGGATACTCTGAGCACAGCCTATCCAGAAATCTGGCAGTGGCTTCTGATTCAATTCAATTTTCACAGAACCGCTTGATGCAATTTCGATGAGGCTCTCTTGTTCAGATATCGGTAAGAGGACTGGAGGCAGGGCATGAAAGGGATAACGAATCCAGTTGTTTGTGTCATCTGTTTTGGGAAAGTACCTGCGTAATTGCGTACCCAAGTCACGCAGGTGCTTCGCTATATCACATTTAACATTGTCCGTAAGCTTGAGTTCATTTGTACAAAAAAAAATCATACAATGAGCGAAAGACCTGTGTGATGTCCTTTTTAATGCAGACAGAGAAGAGCTCCAACTTCTTAATCATAGCCTCAATTTTGTCCCACACATTGAATATAGTTGTGGAGAGTCCCTGTAATCCTAGATTCAGATCATTCAGGCGAGAAAAACCATCACCCATATAGGCCAGTCATGTGAGAAACTCGTCATCATGCAAGCGGTCAGACAAGTGAAAATTATGGTCAGAAAACTTTAAGCTCATTTCTCTCTCTCTCTCAAAAAAAGGTCTATATTTTGCCCAAAAGGGTGACTTTTGTTTGTTGCATTGAAACATCCCTGCTAGGGAGAAATGCAGGTTTTAACTAATTAAACAACAAAGAATATGATCTACATGATCAGTCTCGGTGTGTAAAATAAAAAGTGGTTAATGTGAACCTAACTCACAGCTAAAAAAAATGCATAGAAAGCAATCCAATGTTATTTGTTGCCTAGACTTTACTGCAAATATATTATAATCCTCCCTCACTCGTGTTACTGTCAAGTTCAACACAACAAAAACAATATATTTGGGCGACACTGCACATTATTACAGTGTACACTTTCTGCCTTTGGACATATATTCTAAAATGTGCCAGCAGAGCATGATACCCTCTGACATACCCCCTTTAATCCACTGTATTGAAGAAATGAGAAAGAGGGGAAGTGTGTGGTGTTCCTTTCAACTCTATAGTGGCTTCCAGCTTAAGCCAGGCCCAGGTCCAGCAACACTTGATCCCTGAATCCACTTGTTTAACAAGCAACGCCTCATTTTCACCTAATTCTCTAATTCTGAAAATTAACCACATACTGTGGAGGGAAAACATTAGTTCACAGATAGTACTCTAGTTAGTTCGCTAATGTCACGCCCTGACCATAGAGATCCCTTGTTTCTCTACGGTGTAGTAGGTCCGTGACTAGGTGGTGTTCTAGTTTAAAATTTCTATGTTGGTGTTTTGGTATGGTTCCCAATTAGAGGCAGCTGGTAATCGTTGCCTCTGATTGGGGATCATATTTAAGTAACTATTTTTCCCACCTGTGTTTGTGGGATATTGTGCATGTGTATTGTGCATGTAGCACCACGTAGTCACGTTTAGTTGTTAATTTATTGATTTATTGTTTTTGCATAAGTTTCACTTTGAAATAAATATGTGGAACGCAACACATGCTGCGCCTTGGTCCCGTCCTTACGACAACTGTGACAGCTAACTTGTTAACATTTCACACAGATTGCCAGGGTCCAGTAAGCAAAGGAAGCTGTCAATGATCACGTTAGGCTGCGTTTCATTTTTTTATTTTTATGCCGATTTAATCGCGGGGGAGGCACTAGTAATGTCTGCAGTTTTTGGTTTGGCTATTTGTTTCAAGTGTATTAGTCTATAAATAAATATCTTTGCCAAAATTCATCATCTCTCCCATGTCTTATTCGACTAGTAGTTGTTCTGAAATGTTTAATGCTTGCCTACATTGTACTCCCTCCTCTGTTTAATATAACACACATACAATCATTATTAATTTTGATTGCCTATCCTGACGTGAAGTTCATTCTATAGAAGGTTTTTGACTCTGTGTGCCACAAAGTATTTGACTCCTATCAAATCAAATCAAATCAAATAGTTTCAAAATTAAGGAAATTAGAAGGGGGGGATTTCGGCAAGGCCATTTTCTTGCCTACCGAAATCCCCCCCCCCCCTTCTATTTTGGAACTGCAAGGCCTGGCACACTTCATAATCATTTTGGTCAGACCAGTTCTACAAAGTATGGGAACATTATCTAAATTACCTAGATCCTGAGGTATCAGCTATTATGCTGCAATGATTCTCTTAGAATGGCGGGGATCTATGTATTTCAGAACTACACTGTACGTTCCATGTGTGGAACCTAACTTCTTGGTTTAAACTGAGCTTTTTTGTTTAATTTCTGTTTGTAAGTTTGTTTAAAATGTATGTATTGAGAGACACAATGATGGGGATGGGGTGAGAGAAGCACCGAGCGGGAAGAGGAAAATGGTGTACGTATGTATGGGTGTGTGTATGTATGTATGTGTGTATGTGTGTGTATGTATGTATGTATGTATGTATGTATGTATGTATGTATGTATGTATGTATGTATGTATGTATGTATGTGTATGTAATGTATGTATGTATGTATGTATGTATGTATATATGTGTATATGCATGTATATATATATATCTATACGTAGGTATGTGTAAGTGAGTGCTGTTTTTTTCTTGTTGCTTTGTCTCTGTTGTTGTATCTCTTAATATGGGTGAAAATTGTGAAATTCCAATAAAAAATACTGTTAAATAATCATTTTGGTGGCTAAACTGACAAGTGAAGAGCAGAAATCTCAACTAGCAAGCAAGTCGCAGCAATGAAGAATTGAGTGTGTGCGTTCATGCGAGGAGGGGGATTCTGGCAGGGGGGAGATTTTCGGCACAACAGCGGCAAGGAGTCATATACCAGTTAATACTATAGCGAAATAATTAGGTTATTAACGTTAGCTTATCTGATGTTGTAACGTTAGCTAGCTAACGTTAGCTGTCTGACCTTATTTGCCAACTAATTTTAACACCATAAATTATTTGATCAGTTAAGTTGGCTATTGTTGCTCAACATTTCTCTGGGTAGCTAACGGAGTATTCTATTCAGCTACTGTAGCAATATACCCCTCGCTACATATTCGTCGACAGACCCACTGGCTCCAGGTCATCTACAAGTCCATGCTAGGTAAAGCTCCGCCTTATCTCAGTTCACTGGTCACGATGGCAACACCCACCCGTAACACGCGCTCCAGCAGGTGCATCTCACTGATCATCCCTAAAGCCAACACCTCATTTGGCCGCCTTTTGTTCCAGTTCTCTGCTGCCTGTGACTGGAACGAATTGCAAAAATCGCTGAAGTTGGAGTCTTTTATCTCCCTCACCAACTTCAAACATCTGCTATCTGAGCAGCTAACCGATCGCTGCCGTTGTACATAGTCTATCGGTAAATAGCCCACCATTTTTTACCTACCTCATCCCCATACTGTTTTTATTTATTTTATTTTATGCTCTTTTGCACACCAATATCTCTACCTGTACATGACCATCTGATCATTTATCACTCCAGTGTTAATCTGCAAAATTGTAATTATTCGCCTAATTATTCGCCTACATTGCACACAATGTATATAGACTCTCCTTTTTTCTACTGTATTATTGACTTGTTAATTGTTTACTCCATGTGTAACTCTGTGTTGTCTGTTCACACTGCTATGCTTTATCTTGGCCAGGTCGCAGTTGCAAATGAGAACTTGTTCTCAACTAGCCTACCTGGTTAAATAAAGGTGAAAAAATACAAATTTAAAAATTTAAAAAATGAAAAAAATGAAAAATGCTAACAATACTTGTTCCACCACACTTTCTCCATCACCTCAAACTTTCCAAATGCCAGTTGTTTTTCATTTACAAAAGTACGGTTCATCACCTTCTCACCCCTGTCGCCGTAGTCAAGCTTCTCAGCTACCTCTAAGTTATCGTTCAGTGGACACGCTGCTGTAGCTGGTACACTGCCATTCCACCCTCCGCTTTCTCAGTGTTCGCTGATGCTGTAACTGACACATTGGTTGTCTCTTCTCTCTTCAGTCACGTGCTGCAATTCTATTGTTATGTGAATGATTGGCTGAACCTTGAATACAGCCAGTATTGCTCCAAAGACGCATCACTCGTTCGCTTGCAGCCAGTAGTCATCCAAAGCCCGCCCAAACTTTTGTCATCGGATCTACACGAATCACCTAGGTCACCTATTTTGGATTCATAACTGCGAATTACGGTTTGGGGTCAATGTAAATATATATTCTGAGATGTTGCTCTTTATCCCGGCAGTGGGACGTTGCCATTTGGACAGGCTAAGCCTATTTAACCCGTGTGTCATTAGAGAAAGGAAGATCCCTCAGCTTGCTCTGCTTGCCTGTTGTACACACTGTCCCGAGTATCAGTCTGGCAATGTGGGAGGCCACACAATACAACAGCAGAGCAACTATTCTATACAATCCACAAAGTCCCCTAATCCAGGCCTGCAACAAAAGTATCCCCTAAAGCAGCTTAATATTGTAGAGTAGAGAGAAGCGGCAGCCCTCCAGTGTCTTGAAGGTAATCAATCTGGAGAGATTGGGATGTTCTGCTTATCCTTTAACTCTGGCCTGGTCCATAATTGCAGATTTGTACCCTAAAATACAGCCAGAGCTTTGAAGATTAAATAACTGCCTTCTGAACTCTTGGTAAAGCCTTCGACTACAAGCATTCTCCTACTTGAATCGATTACAGTGCAAACCCTTGAACTAGGATGAAAAGTGTTTAGAGAAAATCTGAAAAAGTGCCTTCAAATCTGATATCTCTGTGCCAAATCTGATATCCCTGTACTCTTTTCTACACAAAAGAATAGCTTTACTGATCACAGAGGAACGTCTCTACCCTAACTGAGCCAAACAGACCCATTCAGTACAGACCCCCCCCCCCCCCCCCACAGCCCAGTTATTAAAAACGATACATCAAACTGTAGCAGGAAAGTAACAAATTGCAAACTGAAAGACAATAAAACAGTTGATCTACAGTAGCTCATGGCAGGATGTGTCCAATCTGATTGCTGCTAGCCTGCCCGGTTGCTCTGCAAGGTCTCTTGAGTAGCATAAAGCAATCCAATCTGGGGAATGGGAGTGCAATGATGTGTGAAGATGCCAGTACAGAATTAGAGGGGAGAAGAAGATAGAAAATCAGGAGGATGGAAATTATTGGGGGCTGTCATAATCAGATTAAAACTCTATGGGTCCTCTGTGGTTCTATCCATACAGAAACTATTCACACCTCTTGACTTTTTCCACATTTTGTTGTGTTCTAGCCTGAAGTTAAAATAGATTACAATTAGATTTGTTGTCACTGGCCTTCAAACAATTAGAGGTCGACCGATTAATCGGAATGGCCGAATTGAGTGTGTGCGTTCGCTGATGCTGTAACTATTTGAGGCTAAATGGATTTTTATTGATGTATTATGTTCAGTTAAAATAAGTGTTCAATCAGTATTGTTCTAATTGTCATTATTACAAATACATTTTTTTAAATCGGCCGATTAATCGGTATCGCCTTTTTTTTTGGTTCTCCAATAATTGGTATCGGTGTTGAAAAATCATAATGGGTCGGCCTCTACACACAATACCCCATAATGTCAAATTGGAACTGTGATTTTTTTACATTTTTACAAATAATAACATATTAAGTCTTGAGTCAATAAGTACTCAACCACTTTGTTATGGCAAGCTTAAATAGGTTCAGGAGTAAAAATGTGCTTAACAAATCACACAATAAGCTGCATGGCCTCTGTGTGCAATAACAGTGTTGTTTTTTATCTCTGTACCCCACACAATTATCTGTAAGGTCCATTAGTCGAGCAGTGAATTTCAAACACAGATTCAACCACAAAAACCAAGGAGGTTTTCCAGTGCCTCACAATACTATCCCTTGATTAATTACACTTTAGATGGTGTATCAATACACCAAGTCACTACAAAGATAAAGACGTCCTTCCTAACTCAGTTGCCAGAGATGAAATAAACCCCTTCACCACGAGGCCAATGGTGACTTTAAAACAGTTACACAAAGTGTTATTTTTGGGGCAAATCCAATAAACACATACCACCACTCTCCATATTTGCAAGAATAGAGGTGGCTGCATCATGTTATGGGTAAGCTTGTAATCGTTAAAGACTGGTGAGTTTTTCAGGATAAAAAAGAAACGGAATGGAGCTAACCACAGGCAAAATCCTAGAGGAAAACCTGGTTCAGACTGCTTTCCACCAGACACTGGAAGATTAAAACACCTTTCAGCAGATCAATAACTTAAAACACAAGGCCAAATCTACACTGGAGTTGCTTACAAAGAAGACAGTGAATGTTCATGAGTGGCCAAGTTACAGTTTGACTTAAATCGACTTGAAAATCTATGACAAGACCTGAAAATGGTTGTCTAGCAATGATCAAAGCCCTATTTGAGAGCTTGAAGAATTTTGAGAATAATCATGAGAAAATATTGCACAATCCAGCTGTGGAAAGCTCTTAGAGACATACCCAGAAAGACTCACATCTGCAATCGCAGGGGTGTGAATACTTATGTAAATGATATATTTCTGTATTTCATTTTCAATACATTTGCACAAAAAAAAAACATGTTTTCACTTTGTCAATATGGGGTATTGTGTATAGATGGGTGAGAAAAAAACACAACACAATGTGGAATAAGTCAAGGGTTATGAATACTTTCTGAAGGCACTGTATGAACTGTAATGTGATTTTGGTCATGAATAGATAGGGAGGTGGGTATCTAGATGGGTTCATGAACTGAGTGAAATACTATTTTTCCTCGCTGAAAGATTCTATTTGGCATGTCTGCCATCATGCAAACTGATAGTATCTGCAGAAAGGGAGGATGATTTTATAGATGGACCTATATAAGTGATTCACTTGTTTTTCAAGCAAAGCCAAGCAATTCTAGTAAACCCGCCACGTCTTCCAGCTAAGGTCTCTTAAATTCAGTCCTAGCCTGGTCACATTGTCTGTAGATTTAGGGGTAGTGAATATCGCACCTCTGTCATCCAAGTTTAAATGTTTTGGGGTTATTGAAGACAAGTGTCAAATTCCTATTGTCCCTTAAAGTGGATTTAAACAGCTTTTTCGATGAATGAACATCAAGGACTCTTGGATTTACTCTGAAATAGGAAATAAGGAGAGGAAAATGCAAATTGGTGGAACACGGCATATGGTCTCTCACTGCAGTCCTCAAAATAATTGGCAGCTTTCTTTAGATATTAAGAACTCTTAATACTCCAAGGAGCTGGAACATGTGGTAATGACCTGGCAGGATGGATCTGGGCTGAGCGTATGCTAATTTACTGTCAAGTAATTAGCTTCCCTATCCATTCTACAGCTGGTGAGACTTGTTAAAAAGTGTTGCAGGTCGTAAAAATTTGAGGTGAGAAAAACCCCCACATAAGAACACACCCAGTTCCTGCACATACTGTACACTGATTTCAGTATCGAACACGTCTGTGTTGCTGCATTAGGTTACAGCACTGTGATACAAGACCTCGTTGATCTTAATAAGCATATACTAAGATGTGAAGGGGAGGTGCTGAGGTAAGATGAATAAGATCCAAGAATATCCTGCAGTTCATTTGAACGTTCTGTTCCCGAATAGGAAATGAGTTGGAACCCTGTATGCAGGAGGATAACACCCATGACCACTGACACTGATGACTTGACAGTAAGATGTTACGATTCATGGTGCTACTGTACATATATGTTGCAATGATATTGAATTACAGGCAAATGTGCATTGATGTCTTAATGCGATTCAAAACGGACGGAAAATGAGTCTAGTAAGAAGTTTATCCTCCCTGAAGTAATGTTGGATTAATTTCTAAAAGAGCTTTGTCATTACAAACAAACGAGGAGACGATGGTATCTATCTTCATCATAAAATGGGGGCCACAAAAGATAGGAACATGATTTCTGAGGCCAAGCAACAGGTCATATAGGATGTTCAGGTATGATTGATTGGCGAATTGCTTGAGTGGGTGTTGCACATCAACCGACACAGCCACCATAAAGGTTTTTTTTGTGTCAGTAATTTACAGTACACATAGTCTCCACTCTAGGTCAGGACTCCAACCCTGTTCCTGGAGAGCTACCGTCCTGTAGGTTTTTGCTCCAACCCTAATCTAGCGCACCTGATTATAGTTACAACTCGGGTTGGACTGAAAACCTACAGGAGGGTAGCTCTCCGGGAACAGGGTTGGAGAGCCCTGCTCTAGGTAATGGAAAGACAGGGAGTATCGGGAAAGTAGCTACATCAGCATTTCCCAATAATAGTCCTCCATCACCCCAGAGAATGATAGTTTTCAGACAGCTTGTCTTTTCATAATTTCATTATTTTGACAAGTGTAAAGCTCTTGACATTCAGGTTATTCAGCTAAATGTTTAATCCCTGATAACTGAAAAGTAGATTCACTAGACTAAAAGCCTGGCTAAGAAATATATTTTTTGACAGCCTTTCACATGCTGTCAAAACAATAGCCCAGAGTTGTGCACTTTTGTGCTGAGAGGAAGTACGTGTGGACGATGGAAGGGGAGGAGGAGGGGGAGAGTGCAAAGTGCTGCATTACTGACCAGTGCTAGGCTATTCCATCCAGAACGTGCTGGCTGCTCTGCTTCAATTACTGGCTTCATGCCAAACTTGGTGGGGGAGAGGCAGCTGACTTTGATTGAGAAAAACTCTGCTCTCTATGAGCTTGACAAAACACATCAACTAAGCAGAAAAACCTCTTTGAATTCTGTACACCAACCGCACTGGACGTATCCTCACCAAAATTACACTTCTCTGAATCAGCGGGAGATGGGAGGCTCAGGTTGCCTTTGTATATTTTACAAGGGACGTTTAATTTCCCGTAGTTCAGGGCTGGCAAGCTTCCAATAATTCAACACCCATTATAATTCCTGTTGTGTAATATAAACATTTTATTTTCATTGTGGTGAACAAAACTAAATAAACAACTATAGCCTAAGCACAATGAGGTAAATTCCTTTAATTTCCTTTCCAAATCTAAATTTTGAAACCAAACTAACAGTAAGAAATGAAGAGCACTAGACTGTAAATAAATATGCACTTGAATAACCTCTGCTTGTTCTCATGTAAACTTGGAGCAGCTTCCTGTCCCAGGGCATCGTTAGACTGGAAGCCTCCCTTAGCCTGTGTCTTAAGTAGAGGTCGACCGTTTAATCGGAATGGTCGATTAATTGGGGCCGATTTCAAGGTTTCTTGACATTTTTGGACACCGATTACATTGCACTCCACGAGGAGACTGCGTGGCAGGCTGACTACCTGTTATGCGAGTGCAGCAAGGAGCCAAGGTAAGGTGCTAGCTAGCATTAAACTTATCTTATAAAAAACAATCAATCTTAACATAATCACTAGTTAACTACACATGGTATATGATATTACTAGTTTATCTAGCTTGTCCTGCGTTGCATATATTCGATGCGGTGCCTGTTAATTTGTCATTGAATCACAGCCTACTTCACCAAATGGGTGATTTAACAAGCACATTCGCGAAAAAAGCGATGTCGTTGCACCAATGTTTACCTAACCATAAACATCAATGCCTTTCTTAAAATCAATACACAAGTATATATTTTTTAAACCTGCATATTTAGTTCATATAGCCTGCTAACATTAATTTATTTTAACTAGGGAAATTGTGTCACTTTTCTTGCGTTCTGTGCAAGCAGAGTCAGGGTATATGCAGCAGTTTGGGCCGCCTGGCTCGTTGGGAACTGTGTGAAGACCATTTCTTCCTAACAAAGACTGTAATTAATTTGCCAGAATTTTACATAATTATGACATAACATTGAAGGTTGTGCAATGTAACAGCAATATTTAGACTTATGGATGCCACCCGTTAGATTAAATACAGAACAGTTCCGTATTTCACTGAAAGAATAAACGTTTTGTTTTCGAAATGATAGTTTTCGGATTTGACCATATTAATGACCTAAGGCTCGTATTTCTGTGTGTTATTATATTATAATTAAGTCTATGATTTGATAGAGCAGTCTGACTGAGTGGTGGTAGGCAGCAGCAGGCTCATCAGCATTCATTCAAACAGCACTTTCGTGAATTTGCCAGCAGCTCTTCGCTGTGCTTCAAGCATTGCGCTGTTTATGACTTCAAGCCTATCAACTCCCGAGATTAGGCTGGCAATACTAAAGTACCTATTAGAACATCCAATAGTCAAAGGTATATGAAATACAAATAGTATAGAGAGAAATAGTCCTATAATAACTACAACCTAAAACTTCTTACCTGGGAATATTGAAGACTCAACAACCAGCTTTCATATGTTCTCATGTTCTGAGCAAGGAACATAAACGTTTTTTACATGACACATAAGGCACTTTTACTTTATTCTCCAACACTTTGTTTTTGCATTATTTAAACCAAATTGAACATGTTTCATTATTTATTTGAGACTAAATAGATTTTATTGATGTATTATATTATGTTAAAATAAGGGTTCATTCAGTATTGTTGTAATTGTCATTATTACCAATGTATATATAAAAAAATCGGCCGATGTCGGCTTTTTTTGGTCCTCCACTAATCGGTATTGGTATTGAAAAATCATAATCGGTCGACCTCTAGTCTTAAGAGAGGATCCACAGTCTGGAGAGGTTAACAGTCTGCTGCTGATGCAGATTTTCAGGGATCACAGAGCTCTCAGGCAAACTCAACACGCACACACACACGGGCGGACACACATACACAGTTGGGCACAGGCGTGCACGCACGCACGGGCACACATGCCCAGCGGGTTTCTTCCACAACTCAGATGGTATTTTCAGCACAAAATGTCCGTAAAGTGACAGTGTCATCCTCGCTTCAGTCTACCCCAGAGTCAGTGTGCTACCAGCCTAAATGTGTGAGTAAACTCAAATTCTAACTTGTCACTCATTTTCTGAAGACAGCATGTCACAGTAAGAGCACAAAGCCTGTTAATTCCCTGGGTGGTAGAAAAGCATTCTTTAATCTTTCACTTTTTATTTTTCCACAATTGTGACAGCAGAATTGAGAGCTGAACATCTGACTTTACAGACAATAAGCTGACAGACAATTCATAATACTTGTGTCCCAATTCAAACTAACAAAATGTCAGATACTTGGATGGGATATGTCTATAGCTTATTACAGTATGTAAAGAGTATATGGGTGGACAAAGCATGGAAAACACCATTACAACACGGATATTCAACATTAGGTCAGCAAATATGTGTATTGCATGCTGTCAGTCAAATTACTTAAAGGCCCAGTGCAGTCAAACACGTGATTTATCTGTGTTTTATATATATTTACACACTATGAGGTTGGAATAATACTGTGACATTGTGAAAATTATAATAATGCCCTTTCAATGTAAGGGCTGTTTTCAGCCTGTTTTGGTGGGATGGAGTTTTGACATCACCAGGCAGTAAATTAGTTAACAGACCAATAAGAAAGAGAGTTCCAAGCATCTCTGCTAGTATTCCGTTTCCCCCTGCCCATTCAGACCACTCCCAGACAGTCCTAGTAAAATTATTTATTGAGAAATTGCTCTTGCTAAGAAGCTATTTTGGTTTATTTTTGACCATTTCTGATGAGCGATTAACCGACATTTAGTTTTTTGGGTGGTTATTAAACAATTAATTGACCGACATCTGTTCAATTACTTCAAATCCATTAAGTTCTGTTTTTTTGTGAGCTCTAGAGAGAAATCAAATCATTCACGACAGAAATAAAGTCAAGAACTATGTGGGACGCTGGACTGAAGGGAGTTTTCATTAAGCAAATATTCAACCTAGTTCAGCTCAGAAACGTGGTAATTAACTAATTAACCAGTTTTTCAGTCTCGGACGGAGATAGATCAGAGAGAAAGAGACAAAGCGAGAGCTTTCATTCTCGCCCAAATCTGTCCAAAATAAGCCCAATGCGTTTCTATAGGCTTATTTTGGACCTAAATTTGTCGCCTGCCTTCCCGTCTTTGGGACAACGACTCCCATTTTTAGGGTGGCGACATGAGCATCCCATCATTATCTACAGATCTCTGGATGGATACACTTTTATGCCTGCTATATTAGGTTAGAAACACACAGACCGCATGAGAGAGGAATGTACACAACACAACAACGAGAGGGACAGAGACAGTTTGTGAAAAGTATGCCTTGTCTACTTTGAAGAATTAGTTTAAAAAATTACATCTGACAGCTCTGCAGCATAGGCTAATTAGGCAGGCTAGCTAAATAGGATGACTAAAGACAGTGCAGTAGGGGAGCACATAGATAACGTTAGGTTTGGCTGGCAGACTGCTACTGCCTGAACAGAGATGAGATGACTTTAAGGAATTTTTTGATAATAAAGTAATCAAATAAAAATTAAGTAATATACACAACTGAAATATTGTATTATTTTACAGTAATTTCCTATTTTCCTATGGATGTCTACCCAATGTAAACCTAACAGAGACAATGGAATATTTTCAAAGTTTTGGCAATTGAATGCTACCTGAAAAAAGCTATATTTAATGTCTTTGATGTAAAAAAAAAAATGTTATACCGAAATCAAAAACCGTAATTATTTTTGCATAATTCAACCGAAACGACCTCAGAAAGCACTAATCACTCAACAGTATTGAGCATTTTAAGGGGCGGCAGGTAGCCTAGTGGTTAGAGCGTTGAATTAGTAACCGAAAGGCTGCAAGATCGAATCCCCAGAACTGTCGTTCTGCCCCTGACCAAGGCAGTTAACCCACTGTTCCTAGGCTGTCATTGAAAATAAGAATTTGTTCTTAACTGACTTGCCTAGTTAAATAAAGGTTAAAACATGTTTTATTGTAAACAATCACAGTAAAGTACTTAATTGTTACCCAGAAATAATTTGATATTGAGATAAAAACAGCTGCATTGGACCTTTAACACTGTAATGTGCACAGTGCCAAAGTTTATGGCATTATGAAACTATATTAACACTAATGTGTATGACATTGTCACATATAGGCAAGCTATTAACACCATAGCTGCAAAAGGGATTGGTGACCTCCACCAATGTGTGAATATTCAATAACGAACTTTGAAATTCTGCCTGATAAAATGTTCTTGCTCTGACAGCAAAAATGGCTATTAATATCCCCCTCCAACCACTTTGAAATGAATCAAGCCAGAACATCTGTGACTAAGGATCAGAGGCCAGTTAGCTGTGGGAAAACCTAACAGCAGTTTCCCATTCCAAGCTGTAAACCCCTGTGAAGTTGGAAGTGCTCTAGTTGCCCATGACCTTGCTGTATATTGAGTAGCCAGTAACCAGTAACCATCTCAGTAATCACCTAACATATAGACTGCCAGTGGTACAGTAGCTTATATGAATTGAGAGGAAAAGATCCTTCGTTCTCGAATGAGTAATAAGGAACATATTAATGGCAGTCATCAAGTTATTTGTTCCTCAAGGAAATGAAGACATGTTTACATGGTCCTATAGTATATTGGCCATTGCAATTCATGGTGAGGAATCATTGACATTGTATCTTAATAAAAGTTATTCTTCATAAGACATTTTGAACTGTGATATTCTCAATACACTCATTAGCCTAAGACTGGAAATTAATTACTATACTCTAGGCACCCGGAATTCACCTGTCCATGCAACAATTACTTACTGTTCCAATTGGTACAGTTCCCGCTTATATGTCACATCTAATCGAAAAACAATTAGGCTTCTGACATATCTATTGTAAAGTCATAAACAAGAGTTTCGTGGTCATATTGCAACTAAGTACCCACGAATGAAGGGTAGGCTCAAGTTTTTTAGTCCACTCGTAAACCCATTTAAACATTTGTAAACGGCAGTTGAGTTGAGGATAGTACAGACTTTTATGGTGCAGCATCCAATTCTGCAAACGTGAATCATGTCAGTTCGCAGCATCAGTGGATTCAAGGTAAATAAACCACATAATTTGGTAGTACTGTAGCAATCAGTCGGTTATGGAGCATGAGGAATATTGAAAGATACCTATTTTATGTATTTCAATTTATTCAGAACTAGGCTATTCACACAAGAGCTGTGCTCGTGTGTAAATACTTCTCCATTCTAAAAATGTTCATTCAAAATAAAAAATGATCCTACCTCACTCATGATGTACAGTAGTAATCTCGAGGTTGCTCTCGGTTTCCAACGCTTGAGTTCACCTATTAGGAGTTAACTGTCGTCTTTTTCGCAATGGCTCACCACGGACAGAGAAGCTTTATAAAATATTATGCCGAAGTCCTCAGTGTCATCACGTTCCCACTAAACCAATAGGAATGCCGTCGGCAAATTTGTCTCACAAGTCACCACCCAACTTCTTGAAATATTCATAGAATGTGAAAGCTTTTTTTATTATTATAATTCAAAAAACAGGGCTTCTGATTCTTTCTGACAAACGTTAGGTCATGAATTAAAACAGCGGGAGGCATTTTATGAATGTTTTCTTTTTTTTAAATGGAAGTCATTATTTCATCATTGCTTCATCATTGCACATCGCATCATACGCAGCGCGCAGGAACGACAATGTATATGACTATCTTGACACATACAATAACAGTCAAAAGTTTGGACACACATACTCATTCAACGGTTTTTCTTTATTTTACTATTTTCTAAATTGTAGAATAATAGTGAAGACATCAACACTATGAAATAACACATATGGAGTCATGTAGTAACCAAAAAAGTGTTCCACCCAAAGTAGTCACCCTTTGCCTTGATGACAGTTTTGATCACGCTTGGCATTCTCTCAACCAGCTTCATGAGGTAGTCAACTGGAATGCTTTTCAAACAGTCTTGAAGGAGTTCCCACATATGCTGAGCACTTGTTGGCAGCTTTTCCTTCACTCTGCAGTCCAACTCATCCCAAACCATCTCAATTGGGTTGAGGTTGGGTGATTGTGGAGACCAGGTCATCTGATGCAGCACACCATCACTCTCCTTTTTGGTCAAATAGCCCTTACACAGCCTGGAGGTATGTTTTGGACTCATCAGACCAAAGGACAGATTTCCACCAGTCTAATGTCCATTGCACATGTTTATTGGCCCAAGCAAGTCTCTTCTTATTATTGGTGTCCTTTAGTAGTGGTTTCTTTGCAGCATTTCGACCATGCAGTCTCCTCTGAACAGTTGATTTTGAGAAGTTTCTGTTACTTTAACTCTGTGAAGTATTTATTTGGGCTGCAATCTGAGGTGCAGTTAATTGTCAATTTCTGAGGCTGGTAACTCTAATGAACGTATCCTCTGCAGCAGAGGTAACTCTGGGTCTTCCTTTCCTGTGGCGGTCCTCATGAGAGCTAGTTTCATCATAGTGCTTGATGGATTTTGCGACTACACTTGAAGAAACTTTCAAAGATCTTAAAATTTTCCGCATTGACTGACCTTCATGTCTTAAAGTAATAAGCTGGTCTTTGCATAATATGAACTTGGTCTTTTACCAAATAGGGCTGTCTTCTGTATACCAACCCTACCTTGTCACAACACAACTGATTGGCTCAAACGCATTAAAAAGGAAAGAAATTCCACCTTTTAACTTTTAACAAGGCACACCTGTTAATTGAAATGCATTCCAGGTGACTACCTCATGACGCTGGTTGAGAGAATTTCAAGAGTGTGCAAAGCTGTCATCAAGGCAAAGGGTGGCTACTTTGAAGAATCTCAAATATAAAATATTGTTTTATTTGTTTAACACTTTTTGGGTTACTACATGATTAAATATGTCTTATTTCATAGTTTTGATGTCTTCACTATTATTCTACAGTGTAGAAAATAGTCTAAATAAAGAAAAACCCTGCCATGAGTACATGAATAGGTGTCCAAACCTTTGACTGGTACTGTATGTAGGCTAGTACTTTTTACACTTTTACTTTGATTTCAAGACTAGGCTATAGGTTGTGTTGAGAGGTTTGAACACTTGCATCAGAGAGCTAATGAGAGTAAATTGTACAAAGTTCCGCATGATCTCACCACGCGTGAGTGTTTGAGTTTTATGGCTTTACAGAATCTCTGAGGTGAACTCAGACATAAAACTGTATTTGCCTTTTTTGTTTAGAATCAACTAGAATTCCTTTGGCAAATCTTCAGTCACAGGGTTTAAATTGAATTGGTAGAATCAGAGAGACAATTGTGTTTAAAGGGATCTTTCTTTTGGACAGTTTTCTTGGTGTTATAAGGATATGGTCATTCATATTATGACTAGCTATATTGACTGTTTGACAATCAAGACATTTCCCCAAACAATTCTGCTAAGGGATTGAAAAACTATGCTGTTAATTTATCATGTTATTATGATTATTAGTAGGCTAGACCTCAACGCCATTGCATGCCATTGCATATAGGCCTATTGGCATGAAAACATCCACTATTACTTCCACCCCCCCCCCCCCTTTATAATCATTATAATTTGATTCAAAGCTGTAAATGTTTATCTCTGAACATAATGGACAGAAATTAAGCAATGGCAAATTCCATTCACTCAATAGGGAAGGAAAGATTTCACCCACATTTAGCGTGCTCCCATTCACACTCATCTCTTTGTATCTTTTTCTTTAACATAAATAATATTGGACAAGGAGGAATTGCGGATGAGCGATATTCTCAGTGCCTTTGTAGTTGGTTTTCACTGTAAGGGTGTACAGCAGAGCAGGCTGGTGGGAGGAGCTATACGAGTATGGGCTCATTGTAATGGCTGGAATGGAATAAATGGAACCGTATCAAATACATCAAACATATGGAAACCGTGTGTTTGACTCAGTTCCATTAATTCCTTTCCAGCCATTACAATGAGTCTGTCCTCCTATAGATACTGTAGCATCCTGAGACTGGGACTGTCATCAGAGTGCCAGTGAAGTTCCTCAAGAGTGATGACAGATGGAAGGGAGAATGATTACAAATGTAGCATAGGCCTCTTGTCTGTGTCCTTCTGATGAGGGCATCACCTCATCTAGAGGAAATATCTATCCATTTCAATCTAGTGAGACCCATATGGGCTCCTGAATGGCGCAGCGGTCTGAGGCACTGCATCTCAGCGCTAGAGGTGTCACTACAGACCCTGGTTTGATTACAAGCTATCACAACTGGCTGTGCTTGGTAGTCCCATAGGGTGGAGCACAATTGTCCCAGCGTCGTTAGGGTTTGGCCGGTGTAGGCTGCCATTGTAAATATGCATATCGTCCTCATTATCATACATGAAAAGAGAAGCCAAAGGACATTCATATTCACTATGTGCCAATGAGAAACCCCAGTTCTCAAAGGTACTAAATGTCTTGTACCCCACAATGAGTTTATGATGATAATGTAGGAGGCTTTGCTCTTCATTAATAACTTTGCATACTTATCCTTCATAACTCACCTTCGTGTTTGTAAACATGAAGTGTGACCTCCATAGTGTATTTTAAGGGATAGCATTGTATTTGATTGTATTTGCTTAGTTAGTTCTGAGCATTGCTCATCCCTCAGTGGGCTGCATAGAGTGTCTATTTCAGAGGTGTGTGTGTACATATGTGTGTGTGTGTGCGTGCGCGTGTGGGCGCTGTACGTGCGTGTGAGCACGGCTCCTCTCATTCCCAGGTAAGATAAAAGCATTGGTCCCAAGTCAGGTGCTCCTGGCTCAGACACGGTTCAGAATCTCCTCTTTAATACCGGAGCCAGAAGAAGCTGTTAGACCATAAATAGACAGCTTCTCTTTTTTATCTCCAGCAGAAAGAACCTTACGCTGCAGAAGAGTGGAGGAACAGAGGAACAAAGACAAGAGCTAACTGAAAGAGGCAGCAGGTAGCCTAGCAGTTAAGCGTGTTGGGACAGTACCGAAAAATTGCTGGTTCAAATCCCCGAGCCAACTACGTATAAATTCTGTCCATATTCCTTTGAGCAAGGTACTTACATTCCTGAAATGTAACTGCATGCCCTTGTGGGATGTTATTGCAAAATACAACCTCCTGGTCTAACCAGCCTCATGCATGTATGATCGAAGTTTAAATACTGTAGAAAACAGTTGAATGAACAACACCCATATGCTGTTTTATTACTATCATAATTGGTCATAGCTTGTCTATACAGCCGCAACCTGTCATTCAGGCTAGGTGGGGCACTTTAGTTAAAAAATATAGATTTTTTTAAATTATATTTTTATCTTCTGTTTTGCAAGTTAATTTGGCATTAATTCGTATCACATATCAGTTAGCCAACAATGTAAAAACACATTTATTGACTGAATAAAGCCGCATACAAACATGGTCTCTTTCTTGCTTTCGTGAGTAAGGCAGCTCCAAAATGTAGGTGTTTCAGCCTAACTCGGTGCTTTCTATGGTAGAGGGGCAGCCAGCAGAAAATACAGCAGAAAATACAGACCGTAGGCATTGGTCATCTTCTCTAGTTGTGCCGTGATTGGCTCAGTGTTCTGTCACTCATGGGGATACTACGTCCCCGCAAAATCTAAAGGAAGAGCAGGGCAGTTCAAGCCCCCTTGAGTGCTGCCATAGATTTACATCACAAGTTCCCATCCAAGAAGGCCCAAGGTAATTTCGCCACATATAAAATGACGTCAAATAACGTTATATCTAACGTAGCTTTGATTGGACGGATCATGTCAACATCATACTTTCAAAATCTTAGCTAGCAAGCTAGACCAGCAGTCATCATTTATTTATTTTTTTCACCTTTGTTTAACCAGGTTGGCCAGTTGAGAACAAATTCTCATTTCCAACTGCAACCTGGCCAAGATTAAGCAAAGCAGTGAGACAAAAACAACAACACAGAGTTACACATGGGATAAACAAACGTACAGTCAATAACACAATAGAAAAATCTATATACAGTGTGTGCAAATGTCAAAAAGGTTAGGGAGGTAAGGCAATAAATAGGCCATAGTGGCGAAATAGTTACAATTTTGCATTAATACCGGAGTGAAAGATGTGCAGATGATAATGTGCAAGTAAGAAATACTGGGGTGCAAAAGAGCAAATATAAATAACAATATGGGGATGAGGTAGTTGGGTGGGCTATTTACAGATGGGCTGTGGGGATGACCAGTGAAATATACCTGCTGAAGCGTGTGCTACGGGTGGGTGTTGCTATGGTGACCAGTGAGCTGAGATAAGGCGGGGCTTCACCTTGCAAAGACTTAGATGACCTGGAGCCAGTGGGTTTGGCGATGAATATCAAGCGAGGGCCAGCCAACGAGAGCATACAGGTCGCAGTGGTGGGTAGTATATGGGGCTTTGGTGACAAAATGGATGGCACTGTGATGGACTACATCCAATTTGCTGAGTAGAGTGTTGGAGGCTATTTTGTAAATGACATCGCCAAAGTCAAGGATTGGTAGGATAGTCAGTTTTACGAGGGTATGTTTGGCAGCATGAGTGAAGGAGGCTTTGTTTGCGAAATAGGAAGCCAATTCTAGATTTAATTTTGGATTGGAGATGTCTGGAAGGAGAGTTTACAGTCTAACCAGACACCTAGGTATTTTTAGTTGTCCACATATTCAAAGTCTGAACCGTCCAGAGTAGTGATGCGAGTCGGGCAGCCGGGTGTGGGAAGCAATCGATTGAAGAGCATGCATTTAGTTTTACTAGCATTTAAGAGCAGTCGGAGACCATGGAAGGAGTGTTGTATGGCATTGAAGCTCATCTGGAGGTTTGTTAACACAGTGTCCAAAGAAGGGCCAGACATATACAGAATGGTGACGTCTGCGTAGAGGTGGATCAGAGAATCACCAGCAGCAAGAGCGACATCATTGATATATACAGAGAAAAGAGTCGGCCTGAGAATTGAACCCTGTGGCACCCCCATAGAGACTGACAGAGGTCCAGACAACACACCCTCCGATTTGACACACTGAACTCTATCTGAGAAGTAGGTGCACCAGGCGAGGCAGTCATTTGAGAAACCAAGGCTGTTGAGTCTGCCGATTAGAATGCGGTGATTGACAGTCGAAAGCCTTGGCCAGGTCGATGAAGATGGCTCCAAAGTACTGTCTTTTATCGATGGCAGTTATGATATCGTTTAGGACCTTGAGTGTGGCTGTCAATCCAGCGTGACGTTCTGCCACGTTCAAAACAACTGGAAACTCGGAACTAGGCAATCTCAGACTTCAGTGAGTTCAAGACAACTGGAAACTCGGAAAAACAAGCTCTGACTGGGAAAATGAGTTTTGAACGGTTATCCAACTCAGAATTCGAAGTCCGGAACTCGGGCCTCTTTCTGGAGCTCCGATCTGAAGATCACTGACATAATGATTCAACCTTGTTTTTTTCCGAGTTCCCAGTTGTCTTGAAAGCACCATAAATCCAGAGAATTTCAGACTTTGATGATACTAGTTTGATCTGCCACGCCACCTTCCTATTCAAGTGAGCACAGCACAACAACGTCCAAAAAGGTCTTGTATGCTGCTGCCTAAATTATGTAATATGCCAGGGAGATATGTATACAGTAGCTAAGAAAGTAATACTAAGTGTATGTTGTGTAGTAAGCTGTTAATAGCCCATGTGCCTCACCATAATCATTTGGTTCCGATCCCCCTCTGAAATTAGCCTACTGTTCTGACATGGTGGTGCACATGTAGCCTATAGCCTGTTTTAGAAAAATGTCATCATCAAATATTGTAAGAGCTTACTTTGTCTGCTTATATGCCCCCTTTATTTATCCTACGGTTCTGACTTAGTGTACAGGGAGACTACTGTAAGAACGGCCCATGTTCTGAATTATGTTACTGTACATTTCAAAAGTGATGAACCAATAGCTATATTGACTACATACATTTTACAGTAGCTCGCTCATTAATGTCTTAATCTAAATGATGGATTACCTCTTATCTGCTCATCATCATTCCCTTTTGTCATAGTTTGTACATTTCAATTGTTATAGGCCTATTGCTTCTATTGGATAATCTCATTAGTATCTTTTTCATAATTTTAGGCGATGTTGGAATTATTTCATAGTTTTTCTTACTTTGTTTATTATAATTAGCTCATGTTCTTTTCTTGACGAGGAAGAGATACTATATAATGTTGTGTCTGTAACCATGTTTGCCAGTGACAGTCTCTTCTCATTCAAATATTTGTTTTCAACTAAATGCTCCATAATAGACCCATGTAATTCCAGTTGATGTTGCGAGGGTTGTTTTGTTTGCACAATCTACTGTCTGTGCGTCGGTATATTGTATATAAAAGTGGACCCTCATGATTGTATTTTCCTTCATTTTTAGACCACATAGGCCTAATAAATTACTGCAAGTGGTAGGCTAACCGCGTGTCTCTCTCTCTCTGTGTGGTGACTTAAAGAACAGTAAGTTAAGGCCTCAACATCTTGCTGAATTTATCTGAACTAACATCTTTCTGAATTTCTGTCGGTGTCCATTTTGAAAGTGCTGAATGAATAGGCCTACCTCTTCGCAGCTTGTTTGCTTGCACTTGCTTATACTTAGAGTTAAGTGTTAATGATATAAGAATAAACATTATGAATTCACTGAACATAAATGTAATTATTTACTTATTTTTATTATTATTATGTTTTCTTATTGGGCCTCTATAACTATATCTATTGTTTTTATTTTTGTTGTTGTTGTGTGATTTGGATTAATCCCAACTACCACACGGAACCCCACTAATCTACTGACGGAACGCAAGAGGTGGCTAATAACAGACCTCCATCCTATGCTAGCTTGCTACCGATGGCCTGGCTAGCTGTCTAAATCGCTGTGACCCCCAACCAACCTCTCCACTCACTGGACCCTTTTGATCACTCGACTAAGCATGCCTCTCCTTAATGTCAATATGTCTTGTCCATTGCTGTTCTGGTTAGTGTTTATTGGCTTATTTCACTGTAGAGCCTCTAGTCCTGCTCACTATACCTTATCCAACCTATTAGTTCCACCACCCACACATGCAATGACATCTCCTGGTTTCAATTATGTTTCTAGAGACAATATCTCTCTCTTCATCACTCAATACCTAGGTTTACCTCCACTGTATTCACATCCTACCATACCTTTGTCTGTACATTATACCTTGATGCTATTTTATCGCCCCCAGAAACCTCCTTTTACTCTCTGTTCCAGACGTTCTAGACGACCAATTCTTATTGCTTTTAGCCGCACCCTTATTCTACTCCTCCTATGTTCCTCTGGCGATGTAGAGGTGAATCCAGGCCCTGCAGTGCCTAGCTCCACTCCTATTCCCCAGGCGCTCTCTTTTGACGACTTCTGTAACCGCAATAGCCTTGGTTTCATGCATGTTAACATTAGAAGCCTCCTCCCTAAGTTTGTTCTGTTCACTGCTTTAGCACACTCTGCCAACCCGGATGTTCTAGCTGTGTCTGAATCCTGGCTTAGGAAGACCACCAAAAATTCTGAAATTTTAATTCCAAACTACAACATTTTCAGACAAAATAGAACTGCCAAAGGGGGCGGTGTTGCAATCTACTGCAAAGATAGCCTGCAGAGTTCTGTCCTACTATCCAGGTCTGTACCCAAACAATTTGAACTTCTACTTTTAAAAATCCACCTCTCTAAAAACAAGTCTCTCACCGTTGCCGCCTGCTATTGACCACCCTCTGCCCCCAGCTGTGCTCTGGACACCATATGGGAACTGATTGCCCCCCATCTATCTTCAGAGCTCGTGCTGCTAGGCGACCTAAACTGGAACATGCTTAACACCCCAGCCATCCTACAATCTAAACTTGATGCCCTCAATCTCACACAAATTATCAATGAACCTACCAGGTACCTCCCCAAAGCCGTAAACTCTGGCACCCTCATAGATATCATCCTAACCAACTTCCCCTCTAAATACACCTCTGCTGTCTTCAACCAAGATCTCAGCGATCACTGCCTCATTGCCTGCATCCGTAATGGGTCCGCGGTCAAACGACCTCCACTCATCACTGTAAAACGCTCCCTGAAACACTTCAGCGAGCAGGCCTTTCTAATCGACCTGGCCGGGGTATCCTGGAAGGATATTGATCTCATCCCGTCAGTAGAGGATGCCTGGATATTCTTTTTAAATGCCTTCCTAACCATCTTAAATAAACATGCTCCATTCAAGAAATGTAGAACCAGGAACAGATATAGCCCTTGGTTCTCCCCAGACCTGACTGCCCTTAACCAACACAAAAACATCCTATGGCGTTCTGCATTAGCATCGAACAGCCCCCGTGATATGCAGCTGTTCAGGGAAGCTAGAAACCATTATACACAGGCAGTTAGAAAAGCCAAGGCTAGCTTTTTCAAGCAGAAATTTGCTTCCTGCAACACTAACTCAAAAAAGTTCTGGGACACTGTAAAGTCCATGGAGAATAAGAACACCTCCTCCCAGCTGCCCACTGCACTGAAGGTAGGAAACACTGTCACCACTGATAAATCAACCATAATTGAGAATTTCAATAAGCATTTTTCTACGGCTGGCCATGCTTCCCACCTGGCTACTCCTACCCCGGTCAACAGCACTGCACCCCCAACAGCAACTCGCCCAAGCCTTCCCCATTTCTCCTTCTCCCAAATCCATTCAGCTGATGTTCTGAAAGAGCTGCAAAATCTGGACCCCTACAAATCAGCCGGGCTAGACAATCTGGACCCTTTGTTTCTAAAATTATCTGCCGAAATTGTTGCCACCCCTATTACTAGCCTGTTCAACCTCTCTTTCGTGTCATCTGAGATTCCCAAAGATTGGAAAGCAGCTGCGGTCAACTCCCTCTTCAAAGGGGGGGACACTCTTGACCGAAACTGCTACAGACCTATATCTGTCCTACCATGCCTTTCTAAGGTCTTCGAAAGCCAAGTCAACAAACAGATTACCGACCATTTCGAATCTCACCATACCTTCTCTGCTATGCAATCTGGTTTCAGAGCTGGTCATGGGTGCACCTCAGCCACGTTCAAGGTCCTAAACGATATCTTAACCGCCATCGTTAAGAAACATTACTGTGCAGCCGTATTCATTGACCTGGCCAAGGCTTTCGACTCTGTCAATCACCACATCCTCATCGGCAGACTCGACAGCCTTGGTTTCTCAAATGATTGCCTCGCCTGGTTCACCAACTACTTCTCTGATAGAGTTCAGTGTGTCAAATCGGAGGGTCTGCTGTCCGGAACTCTGGCAGTCTCTATGGGGGTGCCACAGGGTTTAATTCTTGGACCGACTCTCTTCTCTGTATACATCAATGAGGTCACTCTTGCTGCTGGTGAGTCTCTGATCCACCTCTACGCAGACGACACCATTCTGTATACTTCTGGCCCTTCTTTGGACACTGTGTTAACAACCCACCAAGCAAGCTTCAATGCCATACAACTCTCCTTCCGTGACCTCCAATTGCTCTTAAATACAAGTAAAACTAAATGCATGCTCTTCAATCGATCGCTACCTGCACCTACCCGCCTGTCCAACATCACTACTCTGGACGGCTCTGACTTAGTGGACAACTACAAATATTTAGGTGTCTGGTTAGACTGTAAACTCTCCTTCCAGACCCATATCAAACATCTCCAATCCAACGTTAAATCTAGAATTGGCTTCCTATTTCGCAACAAAGCATCCTTCACTCATGCTGCCAAACATACCCTTGTAAAACTGACCATCCTACCAATCCTCGACTTTGGCGATGTCATTTACAAAATAGCCTTCAATACCCTACTCAACAAATTGGATGCAGTCTATCACAGTGCAATCCGTTTTGTCACCAAAGCCCCATATACTACCCACCATTGCGACCTGTACGCTCTCGTTGGCTGGCCCTCGCTTCATACTCGTCGCCAAACCCACTGGCTCCATGTCATCTACAAGACCCTGCTAGGTAAAGTCCCCCCTTATCTCAGCTCGCTGGTCACCATAGCATCTCCCACCTGTAGCACACGCTCCAGCAGGTATATCTCTCTAGTCACCCCCAAAACCAATTCTTTCTTTGGCCGCCTCTCCTTCCAGTTCTCTGCTGCCAATGACTGGAACGAACTACAAAAATCTCTGAAACTGGAAACACGTATCTCCCTCACTAGCTTTAAGCACCAACTGTCAGAGCAGCTCACAGATTACTGCACCTGTACATAGCCCACCTATAATTTAGCCCAAACAACTACCTCTTTCCCAACTGTATTTAATTAATTTATTTATTTTGCTCCTTTGCACCCCATTATTGTTATTTCTACTTTGCACATTCTTCCATTGTAAAACTACCATTCCAGTGTTTTACTTGCTATATTGTATTTACTTTGCCACCATGGCCTTTTTTGCCTTTACCTCCCTTCTCACCTCATTTGCTCACATTGTATATAGACTTGTTTATACTGTATTATTGACTGTATGTTTGTTTTACTCCATGTGTAACTCTGTGTCGTTGTATCTGTCGAACTGCTTTGCTTTATCTTGGCCAGGTCGCAATTGTAAATGAGAACTTGTTCTCAACTTGCCTACCTGGTTAAATAAAGGTGAAATTAAAATAAAAAAAAAAAAATAATAATATTTGTGTATGGTTCAAAACTCAAAACTCATTTTTGCATTCGTTATTATAGAAGGAGAATGCGATTCTTAACGACTTACACAAATTCACAAGGAGTCAGTAGTAACCAAATTTGTTTAAGCAAGTCAGCCATATTAGCTATGGTTTTTAAAAAGGCAGAAAATTAGGCTGAATGGACTGTTTCGCTGCCAGGCAAGGGTCCGCTGATAGCCAGGTGCAGCGGAGGTAAGGATTCACTCCATGGTGCTGAAAAGAAAGCTCTACTGTTGGCACAGCTTTCTGTAGGCCCTAACAGTTTGTGGTTAATGTTTGTCACCGTTATAGTGCAATTAAAGTATTATTTAGTGTTGTGTTGTGTAGTGGCTTTTCCCCAGCAAGATTTAGTATTTAGTATTATTACTGTAGTATTTAGTTCACAGACAGAGTGGTGATTTTAGCAAAGTGTGGCACAGAGGATGATAACAACACCATTGTATTGTGTTGTAGTGAGCCAAACTCTGCATGCTGACAGCTGATGTAGCGCACTCCTTTCGTGGTAGCAGACCCTTTTATCTATTCCATAAATATGGCATGCGCTGTGGGTCTTCTCCAACCCCTTTAGGAATCTAAATACACAAACAGTCCATCTATTTAAATGACAAGATAAACTACACATGGAATGTTGGGAAAGAAAACTGGTGAAAACAAGGATATGAGGCTAATATTATTTAAATGTTGTGGCACTGCTATTATGTGCTAATGTTATTACTATGTGAAAACATTGTTTTAGCAGCACATGATATTTAATTTGAAAGGTGTAAGAATCTATCATTCAAATAGTGTAAAATTCCCACAATAAATCAGGAGCGATAAAAGAATGAGATTTGGTGAGACCAGTTCAGCACTTCAGTGTCACATTTGTCATAAGGATCGGACCAGGCACAGCGTGGTATGCGTACATTCTCTTTTTAATGAATGAACAAAAACAAACAACCAAACGAAACGTGAAGCTATACAAACTAGTGCTGACAGGCATCTAAACATAGACAAGATCCCACAACTAACAATGGGGAAATGGCTACCTAAATATGATCCCCAATCAGAGACCACGATAAACAGCTGTCTCTGATTGGGAACCATATCAGGCCAACATAGACATACAAAACCCCTAGGTGACAAAAACCCTAGACATACAACAACTAGAGTACTCACCCTAGTCACACCCTGACCTAACCAAAATATATAGAAAAACAGAGAATCTAAGGGCGTGACATTCAGAACCTATTTCTGGCACATGAAATGTCATTATAAGTGTGACTTGAATGTCTTTCAAATCTCATACAGAAGTAGAATCAGTCAGACTGTTCTCTCTGCTACCGCACGGCAAGCGGTACCGATGCACCAAGTCTGGAACCAACAGGACCCTGAACAGCTTCTACCCCCAAGCCATAAATAGTTATATAGTGTCTATAGCCAAGTTATCATTACTCATTGTGTATTTATTTTTTTTTCTCTCTGCATTGTTGGGAAGGGCCCGCAACTAAGCGTTTCACTGTTAGTCTACACCCATTGTTTACTAAGCATGTGACAAATACAATTTTATTTTATTTGAATTTTAGCCAGTTTGCCACAGCAGGAAAATGATCATGCAGCAACAGGAAATGTGAATTATTACATGGATTATATTCAATGGACATTTTTGTAGGGGCTGATACATTTTTCATATGCGAAAATCAAGTCTGAAATTTCATGTGGAAATTAAAAACTTCAGAAGGCTTTTTCAAACCAAATATACCACACATTTTTTGATTTCCTGCATTTCAGAAAATGTATCCTGCAACAGGATGATCAAATTAAGATCCTACATATGTAGTTATTGGCAAAAAAAGATAGTTCAATCAGTGACATCATTAGGGGAATGCTCTTGGCTTTTCTCACAGATAAATACTTGTCTTTGATTAACCAAAATGTTATCTTCCTTTAATTCATTCATTTAGATTAGTTTATCATGGAAATGTATCTCCACTGCAAATATGGTGGGGACATTTGGTCTATAGCAATGAAATTACCTAGCTAGATCATCGATCGTGGAATGGATCTTAATGTTTGTTGTTGTTTTTCTCATCATAATGAGAGTTTAATTTGTTGGCTTAATTGCTTTGGTTTTACTTATATGGCAATATTCAATGTTCATTCTAGATCTAATGTAATGCTGATGTTTAAAGGTCAAGGGGTAGATTAGTTACTGCTATATGCAAATATTTATTTAATTGATAATCACATTTAAATGCTTTTTTGTTGTTGTACGTAAATTATTTTAATACATTTTTTATTTAACCTTTATTTAACTAGGCAAGTCAGTTAATTAAGAACAAATTCTTATTTACAATGATGGCCTACCCCGGCCAAATCCTAACCCGGACGACGCTGGGCCAATTGTGTGCCGCCCTGTGGGACTCTCAATCACGTCCGGTTGTGATACAGCCTGGGATCGAACCAGGGTCTGTGGTGATGCCTTTAGCACTGAGATGCAGTGCCTTAGAACACTGATTGATATAATTCTGAACATGTAAGGAAAAACATCTCCATATGGATTGACACACAGTGATGTACACAGTCCAGGCCTTATTGCTATCTCTGTCGTCCTCAATATCAGGACAGCTTGGTTATATGTCCATGCACTTTCTCTCCATGCCTTCCACATAATCTTGAGGATGGTATGTGGGTGTTTGTGTGTGTTTATGTGCATGTGTCTGTGCATGTCTTGTGTGTGTGCCTTAACCTTTACCCTCCCTACATAACCTCTCTCCTCTCTGTATACTGCCCTGTATCCAGAGATCCTACATCCAACACTGGTGTGCCTATCTGTGCACTCTCCAAGTTAACAATGTGACAAAAGAGCCTGGGGACATTCTTAGTGTTTTCATGACTATGGCAGGAAACTTAATTTAATCCTGTGAGCATGGGCACTGCCAGCAACCCCGAGACAGCATAATGAAACCTCACACAGGGAAAGCCTGACAGCCCTCCCTGGGCCATGCTGGGCCCAGAACTATTTTAAGGCTCTGTGGGCTGTCTGCTGTCTCTGTCGTTCGCTCTTCCTCTGCCTCCCTTCATCCTAGCCTGTTGTGTCCTCTAATTGCTAGTCGTGTTCCTCACTGTTGTTCAGCCAGATAGACCCCATTTGGTCAGTGAAGCCCAAGCGTTTATTGGGTGAAGTCCCTTCTCTGGAGAATCCTCTTCATCAGAATGTGCACAGTGATTGGCTTAACAACTGTTCTTGGCACTCTAAGTGGATGGGTGCATCTGCTCCCAGGTCAACAAAAACCTGAACAAAAGCATGTAAACAACAATTTAGAGAGACTTGATATCTAACAGAGAAACTCAAAACATATCTTGAAGATATTTCAGAATCTGAATGCAGCTCGACCCACAGGGCACACCCTGGTTGAATCAATGTCGTTTCCACGTCATTTCAATTAGCAACACGCATGCCCCGCCCACCTGAGGATCTGTCTTTTTCAGACATCTATTTCCTGTGTCACTTAAATTTACTCCTGCAACTCTCAAACTTGCTCGCTTGTCGTTTTTTCCAAGTTAACGTTCCAACCACGGAAATGTTGGTAATGACAACAGTATCTATAAGCCAGAATGTTCAATACAATTATATTTGACATTACTTACATTACCGGTTGTACATGATGTTGGTCCTTTAGGCTTTAGGAGGTGGAGATAGGGTATCCACAGGAAACTGTTGTTTACCCAACTTTTTGTGGCGCTTGTAGTTTCTGTCGCATGTATTTTTTTTTTATCTCTTCTTGACTCATTGCGCTTGATGAACAATATGTAAAAAACAGCCAAATGTAACCGAACGTAGACCACCGAAACAAGCTTCCTTGCAATCAGCTGGATGTGTTTGCCTTTTGGTCAGGCCATATTGTGCAAGTGTATGTCACATGCAAATTGCATCAGCATTGCAAATAAAAACAGTAAGTACAAACTGATATACAGACCAGCATAGTGAAAGTCGGGTTAATAACACTATGTGGAAATTTGGTCTAAATTTTCGAGCAGCAGAAGGACAAATCACACAGACAAACGGTAGAGCAAGTTTAAATAAGGAACATTTACATAATTTTGCACACAAATGTCTCAGGCTGTACAGTATATATTCATTGTGTATTACAACCTAATTAATCAGACAAGGCTCAATGGAATACATTGTCTTTCCTTTGAATCTATAAGAACAATAAAGCTTCATCAGGAATTTAACGCACCGTCTCTACACTTACAGTACCAGTCAAAGTTTTGGACACAGACTCATTCAAGGGTTTTTCTTTATTTTTACTATTTTCTACATTGTAGAATAATACTGAAGACATCAAAACTATGAAATAACACATATGGAATCATGTAGTAACCAAAATAGTGTTAAACAAAAAAAAAAAAAAATAGATTGGAGATTCTTCAAAGTAGCCACCATTTGCCTTGATGACAGCTTTGCACATTCTTGGCATTCTCTCAACCAGCTTCATGAGGAAGTCACCTGGAATGTTTTTCCAACAGTCTTGAAGGAGTTCCCACATATGCGTACAACGTAAGTTGAGACACCTTGAGGTAAGTGGGTGATAGTTCTGATTGGTTAAAGTTTAATTCATGGAATAGGGGTGTGGTATATTGTATAGATTAAATGTATGCCTACATTCAGATATAGATATCTCTGTTCAAAATCACTTGTCCTTCCATTTCCTGACCAGTGGTCTGAGACAGGGATGTTGTTCAATATGCCAATTTGTAAGCAAGTTCTCTGCATTTGAGGCTACTAAGCCCATGAAACTAGTCTGCAAAAATCTTGATACATTTGGAGTAGGATGTTTACATACACCTTAGCCAAATACAGTTAAACTCAGTTTTTCACAATTCCTGACATACGATCTTTGTCCCCATATGCAGTTGCAAACCCGTAGTCTGACTTTTTTTTTATAGAGGTTTTGGAGCAGTGGCTCCGTCCTTGCTGAGCGGCCTTTCAGGTTATGTCGATATAGGACTCGTTATACTATGGATATAGATACTTTTGTACCTGTTTCCTCCAGCATCTTCACAAGGTCCTTTGCTGTTGTTCTGGGATTGATTTGCACTTTTTGCACTAAAGTATGTTCATGTCTAGGAGAAAGAACACGTCTCCTTCCTGAGCGGTATGACAGCTGCGTGGTCCCATGGTGTTGATACTTACGTACTATTGTTTGCACAGATGAAGATGGTACCTTCAGGCATTTGGAAATTTCTCCCAAGGATGAACCAGACTTGTGGAGGTCTACAATTGTTTTTCTGAGGTCTTGGCTGATTTCTTTTGATTTTCCCATGATGTCAAGCAAAGAGGCATTGAGTTTGAAGGTAGGCCTGAAATACATCCACAGGTACACCTCCAATTGACTCAAATGATGTCAATTAGCCTACCAGAAGCTTCTAAAGCCATGACATCATTTTCTGGAAATTTCAAAGCTGTTTAAAGGCACAGTCAACTTAGTGTATGTAAACTTCTGACCCACTGGAATTGTGATACAGTGAATTATAAGTGAAATAATCTGTCTGTAAACAATTGTTGGAAATATTACTTGTGGCATGAACAAAGTAGATGTCCTAACTGACTTGCCAACACTATAGTTTGTTGAAAAACGAGTTTTAATGACTCCAAGTGTATGTAAACGTCGACTTCAACTGTATATTTAGCAAGCTCAGACTCCATGTCATCATATAAGACCTTATGTGCCTTGCTACTCTATTAAAGCTTCTCTTTCACACAGGTAGATGTTCATTTTCCTTTTTGACAATGTACCTCTTCAGTTGTCATTCTGTCTATTTTTTTTTCACCCCTTCCTGCTGCTCGAATGGACTTCTTCCCTTCTCTCACTTCCTTGGCTGCACTCTCAAGAACATTAAGGGGGGATAGACCCCTGCTTGTTTTACGTTTGTATACACCAGGCATGATTAAGTCTACTCTGTAACAATAAAAATGCACTTGAGTTCATATGCATGAGACATTACAAAACTACTATTCATATTATGCATAAAACTGACCAAATGTAATCATAAAGTGTGGCCATTGGCTCAACTTACCCCATGGCAAACATTTTGACTATATTAGTCAACACAGCTACAAGGATGCACTTTAATGCTCGGTTTAGGACCTCATATTGTAGATTACAGAGACCCCAAATGATGTATAAAACAATCTTAAATCTACCTTGTCACACCCTGATCTCTTTTACCTGTCCTTGTGCTTGTCTCCACCCCCCTCCAGGTGGCACCCATCTTCCCCACTTATCCTCTGGGTATTTATACCTGTGTTTTCTGTCTGTCTGTGCCAGTTCATCTTGTTTGTTCAAGCCTACCAACAGTTTGTGTCTCAGCTCCTTCTTTTTCCAGTTTCTCTTTTCTCACCCACCTGGTTTTGATCCTTGCCTTGCCTGACCTGACTCCGAGCCCGCCTGCCTGACCACTCTGCCTGACTCTGAGCCCGCCTGCCTGACCACTCTGCCTGACTCTGAGCCCGTCTGCCTGACCACTCTGCCTGACTCCGAGCCCGCCTGCCTGACCACTCTGCCTGACTCCGAGCCCGTCTGCCTGACCACTCTGCCTGACTCCGAGCCCGTCTGCCTGACCACTCTGCCTGACTCCGAGCCCGTCTGCCTGACCACTCTGCCTGACTCCGAGCCCGTCTGCCTGACCACTCTGCCTGACTCCGAGCCCGCCTGCCTGACCACTCTGCCTGACCCTGAGCCCGCCTGCCTGACCACTCTGCCTGACCCTGAGCCCGTCTGCCTGACCACTCTGCCTGACTCCGAGCCCGCCTGCCTGACCACTCTGCCTGACCCTGAGCCCGTCTGCCTGACCACTCTGCCTGACTCGAGCCCGCCTGCCTGACCACTCTGCCTGACCCTGAGCCCGTCTGCCTGACCACTCTGCCTGACTCGAGCCCGCCTGCCTGACCACTCTGCCTGACTCCGAGCCCGTCTGCCTGACCACTCTGCCTGACTCCGAGCCCGTCTGCCTGACCACTCTGCCTGACTCCGAGCCCGTCTGCCTGACCACTCTGCCTGACTCGAGCCCGTCTGCCTGACCACTCTGCCTGACTCCGAGCCCGTCTGCCTGACCACTCTGCCTGACTCCGAGCCCGCCTGCCTGACCACTCTGCCTGACCCTGAGCCCGCCTGCCTGACCACTCTGCCTGACCCTGAGCCCGTCTGCCTGACCACTCTGCCTGACTCCGAGCCCGCCTGCCTGACCACTCTGCCTGACCCTGAGCCCGTCTGCCTGACCACTCTGCCTGACTCCGAGCCCGCCTGCCTGACCACTCTGCCTGACCCTGAGCCCGTCTGCCTGACCACTCTGCCTGACTCCGAGCCCGCCTGCCTGACCACTCTGCCTGACTCCGAGCCCGTCTGCCTGACCACTCTGCCTGACTCCGAGCCCGTCTGCCTGACCACTCTGCCTGACCCTGAGCCTGACTGCCGTCCTTTAGCTTTGCTCCACCCCTTGATTACTGAACTCTGCCTGCCTATCGTCCTGTACCTTTGCTCCTACTTTGGGTAATCGACCCCTGCCTGCCTTGACCTGTCGTTTGTTTGCCCCTGGTGTTACAATAAACATTGTTACTTCACACAGTCTGCGCTTGGGTCTTACCGTATCCAGATTACCTACTTTGTTTGTTTTTACCTACTTTTTCCATTTGGTTTCTTCCGCCACAGACTTGATGAAATTATGACATCTTCCTAAATATTTGGTCACATTATATATTTTGTGTATGGTTTCCTAGAAACAAGGGGTGGTTCAACTTACTCCACTCTCCCCTATTGTTCTCCCTCGAAATGAAATGCATTATGCATACCCTAACAGCCCTGATGCCTGCATAAATCAGCCCTTGCCCCTACATTATTGTCTAACTGTAAACCGACAGTGTTCCCTTTAGATGTAAACAAACACCCACCACTGTTGAGTGTCCAGACAGCTTTTAAAGTACCACAACAGCAAAGTTCCAGATGAAAGACCATACCCAGAGCTTGATGTTGTGCAAAAATGTAAGTTGATAGGTCATTGTTTTAGTCAAAGTATGAAGTATTTGGGCTTGAAGTGGGAACTTTGTGGGTATCTGTGTCAATGCTATGTGTTTCCCCTATGAGATGACGTGCTGTAACGGGTTTCTTCCGCTGAAGGAGAGGAGGACCAAAATGCAGGGTGGTTAGTGTTCAACATCTTTAATATAGACAAAACACGAGAACACTACAAAATACAAAACAATAAATGTGAAAACCGAAACAGTCCTATCTGTTGCAATGACACAAAGACAGAAGACAACCACCCACAAAACCCAACACAACACAGGCTACCTAAATATGGTTCCCAATCAGAGACAATGACTAACACCTGTCTCTGATTGAGAACCATATCAGGCCATACATAGAAACGGACAAACTAGACACACAACATAGAATGCCCACCCAGCTCACATCCTGACCAACACTAAAACAAGGAAAACACAAAAGAACTATGGTCAGAACGTGACTCCGACCGCACAACCTAAACCTATAGGGGAGGGTCTGGGTGGGCATCTGTCCACGGTCTCTGGAGCTGGACCCCCACCATTGTCTTTGTCCACCTCCTTAGCGTCCTTTGAGTGGCGACCCTCACCGCCGACCTTGGCCTAGGAACCCTAACAAAGGGCCCCACTGGACTGAGGAGCGCCTCTGGACTGAGGGGTGCCTCATGACTGAGGAAACTCCTCCGGACTGAGGGACAGCTCCGGACCGAAGGGCAGCTCATGACCGAGGGGTAGCTCAGGACCGAGAGATAGCTCAGGCTGGTTGACGGCTCTAGCGGCTCTGGACAGGCGGGAGACTCTAGCGGCTATGGACAGGCGGGAGACTCTAGCAGCTCTGGACAGGCGGGAGACTCTAGCAGCTCTGGACAGGCGGGAGACTCTAGCAGCTCTGGACAGGCGGGAAACTCTAGCAGCTCTGGACAGGCGGGAGACTCTAGTAGCTCTGGACAGGCGAGGCGCACTGTAGGCCTGGTACGTGGTGCCGGCACTGGTGGTACTGGGCCGAGGACACGCACCTCAGGGCGAGTGCGGGGAGGAGGAACAGGAGGTACTGGGTCTGGACACGCACTGGAAGCCTGGTGCGGGAGGGTGCCACCGGAGGGCTGGTGCATGTAGGTGGCACTGGATAGACCGGACCGTGCAGGTGCACTGGAGCCCTTGAGCACCGAGCCTGCCCACCCTTACCTGGCTCGATGCCCACTCTAGCCAGGCTGATACGAGGAGCTGGAATGTACCGCACAGGGCTATGCACCCGCACTGGAGACACCGTGTGCTCCACAGCATAACACAGTGCCTGCCCGGTCCCTCTCGCTCTCCTGTAGGCACAGGAAGTCAAAACGTGACACGTGCAAATACTTTTCAGACTATGTTTCTTTTCAGGACTGGGTTTTATTTTAATGTCACCACCCACCAGCATGGCATTGTTTATTAATCAGAAACACATGCAAAGTTCTTCCTCTTAGCAAGTTGTGACTGAGTCAAATATTTTTATAACTAAACCAAGATTGACCACAACCTGTCGTTTCCAATGGGAACAAATGAGTCATGGTGGGCAGAACAAGCAAGGAGGTGGGCAGAGCTAAGCACGAGCTAGCGAGATCCTATTGGCAGCATCTGCAAATTTACGTTAGGGAACGCTTACTCTGTGAAGTGTAGGCGTTTCTTAAGACTTTGCACTCCTAAACAACGCGTTTTAAAAAAAACGTAGTCCTCTCTGTTCATAAAGATTTTAGTTTGGGAACAGAAAACTGTATTGAGATTAAATATTTAATCGATGAGAAAATTTGCAGAATGTCAGCCAAAATCAATCTCTTTCCATCTTCTCCCAATGCCGGCCAGTGGGTTTCCTCTCACTACCATTTTTGGTAGTGAGTGGAAACGCCAAGCGGATGCTTCACATTTATACATCTGGTGAAATATCTGTCTCATTGTTCTATCTGTGACTGAGTTGAGCCAAATAGCCTTTCGAAGTCCACTTTGGCTTATAAACCCTGGAGCGGATTAAAATAGTGGGTGCAAACATATTTTTCACCTCCACTTTTTACCAGATAATTAACATAATAACATAATTTTCACTTATTTTTGAGCTAGTCTGTATTAAAATGACATTTGACTAAATTATATAATTGCATTTTGTAACCCTGCTCCCCCTGTCGCCCCAAGAAGAATGGTTTTGACCACTACAGTTTTGCTTCGCTACACATGCCACTGCTTTGGTGCATCTAGAAAGCACTATTTCATGAGTGTCTATCTTATAATGAAAGGCACCCGTGAAAGAAAATTCAAGGAACTTATATATCTATTTTGTTGTGCTGTTGTTACATTTGTATGGGTGTTTTGTCCGATGCGCTCAGGGTGTTATTACATATCATTTGAGCAGTGTGCATCATGAGCAAAGTCATTGTAGCCTATCATTTCACTTCCCCTGTGGGAACCATGAGTACTGCAGCCAACCAAAAGTTGCACCTTGTCCATTACAAGGTGTAATACCGCATGTCTAGACCATATCGTTCAATAATTAACCATATTATTCTTTCTAACTATTATATTATTGTGGTGGATTGGCGGCCACAATTTATAGAAGATGTCAAAATTTGGAGATAACAATAGATTGTGAAGTGAAAGATAGGCTACTTGGTCTAGACAAAGTTTTCTCTAATGCTTAAGACAAATCCAGCTCCAGAAGCAGCCATATCCAGCTCACTAATCTTTTGAATACTATGTAAAACAGCAACAAAAGATAACAACTAGCTAGTTAAATAAAGGTAAAAATAATAATAAAAAAATAATAATAATAAGGTTCGCAAAATAGCTAGCTAGCTAAATAAGGTTAGCATGCTAGCTAGCTACACTGACAGCTGTCAGAGCCTTATTTGTTGTTGCTTCTCTACACTTCACATGGAATTCACAACAGCGTTCACACCCCAAATTGTGAATATGTATGAGCCTGCATCATTCTTCAGAGGTTCAACTCAACAAGTTCTAGGACAGGAATTCCTTTGAAATAGGGATGGAAACTTCCTCTGGAGGGCGCCTTTAAGGTTACCAAGCAGGAGAGAAGGAGCAGGAGAGAGAGGGAAAGGTTAGACTAGAGGAAGTCTGCTCATCTACTGTTACCCAGGGAATGGCTCCAATGTTTGCTTTTAACCTGTTAAGTCCACCCGACACGCAGGCGTCTCATCTAGCCATCTGGAAATGCAACTGCGCTACGCTAAATGCTAATAGCACTCGTTAAAACTCAAACGTTCATTAAAACACACATGCAGGGTACTGAATTAAAGCTACACTCGTTGTGAATCCAGCCAACAAGTCAGATTTTTAAAATGCTTTTCGGCGAAAGCATGAGAAGCTATTATCTGATAGCATGCAACACCCCGAAATACCTGAAGGGGACGTAAACAAAATAATTAGCATAGCTGGCGCTACACAAAACGCAGAAATAAAATATAAAACATTCTTTACCTTTGACGATCTTCTTTGTTGGCACTCCTAGATGTCCCATAAACATCACTATTGGGTCTTTTTTTCGATTAAATCGGTCCATATATACCCTAAATATCGATCTATGGAAAGTGTGTGATCCAGGAAAAAACAGCGTTTTAAAACGCAACGTCATTTCTTTTAATTAAAAAAGTCGACGATAAACTTTCACAAAACACTTCGAAATACTTTTGTAATCCAACTTTAGGTATTAGTAAACGTTAATAATCTATCAAATTGATCACGGGGCGATGTGTATTCAATAGCTCCACGTCTTGAAATCATGTTCGGAAATTTCTCCTCCAAAACATCCTGTCGGAGACCGGAAGGAATGGGCTCTCTCTCACTCGTTTGACCAAGAAACAAAGCCCAGGCAATTGACAAGGGGCGGCAGCGTAGCCCAGTGGTTAGAGCGTTGGACTAGTAACCGGAAGGTTGTGAGTTCAAACCCCCGAGCTGACGAGTTACAAATCTGTCGTTCTACCCCTGAACAGGCAGGTAACCCACTGTTCCCAGGCCGTCATTCAAAATAAGAATGTGTTCTTAACTGACTTGCCTGGTTAAATAAAGGTAAAAAAAAATATATATATATATATATATATATATATATAAATATATATATATATAAAAAAGACTGGCGACATTGTGTGGAAGCTGTAGGACTTGCAATCTCAGCCCCATGTAATTTGCTTTCCAATAGACAATACATGCAAGTGGCGCATTGATATATTTTGGTGATCAGTTTTTCTTCCGCTTTTCGATGAAACACACGTTATGTTATAGTCACAGCCGTGATTGAACTAGTTTTAGAAACGTCAGAGTGTTTTCTATCCACACATACTAATCATATGCATATACTATATTCCTGATGAAATGTTGCGCGATTTTTAACAGAATGTTCGAAAAAGTAGGGGGTAGGCTTAAGTGGTTTTAATTTCCTCCATGAAGGGTCTGGGTGTGAAATGTACATGTTGAAGTGGATAGTCCAGACAGAGTAGCTATGGAGGTGTGCTATTAAGTTAGAGAGAGAAGGTAATAGATGAAGAGTAGAAACCTCAGACAATCTACCTACATTATCTCATCCTCCTACTTCTAGTTCTGCTACAGCTGAACACAAAGCCCATGCAGTGCTGACAGAAAGAAGCAATGACTGCCATCTCCCAGTCAGCATAGTGAGATCAAAGTGAAAGATGGGTCAATGCTTAATTACTGCCCAGTCAGAAGTCCTTGGGTTTCTCCACTATCCCAATAGCTTTATTGAAAAATGTTTCTGAAGATTAACTTAAGCAGTTTTTATGAGATGTGAAAATACTAAGGTAAGCAAAGACCCAGACCAGGAGTTAAAATGCCTTGGGGAGCAGAGGTTATATGACTGATGGTCTACCAATAGCCATTAGCCATTTCTCATTCCCTGCAGCCCTGACAATTGTTTTTGCTAAAAAAGGGGGGAGATAATTTATACATTCTAGAAACAAAGTTAGTCTATTTAGCCCCGAATGAGACCTCAGAAGGTGAAAGGAGCAACACAGAGAATCAATGGCTCCAGTGGTTCTGTAAAAGGAGCGGCACATTTGGGAGTCAATCATGTCCTTCTTGCCCCATTGCTCAGCCCTTGTCTTCAACAGCTCTGTCCGTTCATCTGTGGACGAAAGGCTATAGGGATGCATGTCTTCAGAGCCAGGGCTGACACCTAGCATAGGAGCCAGAGGTGATGTTAAAGGGAGAGGCCTAAGCTAAGGTACACACCCCTAGAATAAAATCAAATCAATTGTTATTAGTCACATGCGCCAAATACAACAGGTATTTCACCTTACAGTGAAATGCTTACTTACAAGCCCCTAACCAACAATGCAGTTTAAAAAAATACGGATAAGAATAAGAAATAAAATTAACGAGTAATTAAAGAGCAGAGACTATATACAGGGGGGTACCGGTACAGAGTCAATGTACCGGTTACTTGAGGTATTATGTACATGTAGGTAGAGTTATTAAGAGACTATGCATAGATGATAACAACAGAGAGTAGCAGCAGTGTAAAAGAGGGGGGCAATGCAAATAGTCTGGGTAGCCATTTGATTAGATGTTCAGGAGTCTTACGGCTTGGGGGTAGAAACTGTTTAGAAGCCTCTTGGATCTAGACTTGGCGCTCCAGTACCGCTTGCTGTGCGGTAGCGGAGTGAACAGTCTATGGCTAGGGTGATGAATGCAAATTGTCTATTTAACTATGTGTTAATAATTGAGGCCGATGATTAACTGTGGAGTGGGATTCACCCATTGATGCTGCTTTCTATCTCTCTTTCTGTCTGCTAATGGCTAAAGATGGGATTACCCCAGCCCCTCCCCTGCAGCCTCACACTTAGGCTGATCCTTGATGATGGTCTGCATAGTTTAGGGGAGGTGTATTGAAACCAATACCTACATCAACAATGACTTCGACAGCAATTGATCAACCCTCTCTGGTTAGTGCAATAGGTGGACTATTGGATCAACTGGATCAACTACAGTGGGGCAAAAAAGTATTGTCAGCCACCAATTGTGCAAGTTCTCCCACTTAAAAAGATGAGAGGCCTGCAATTTTCATCATAGGTACACTTCAACTATGACAGACAAAATGAGAAAAAAAATCCAGAAAATCACATTGTAGGATTTTTAATGAATTTATTTGCAAATTATGGTGGAAAATAAGTATTTGGTCACCTACAAACAAGCAAGATTTCTAGCTCTCACAGACCTGTAACTTCTTCTTTAAGAGGCTCCTCTGTCCTCCACTCGTTACCTGTATTAATGGCACCTGTTTGAACTTGTTATCAGTATAAAAGACACCTGTCCACAACTTCAAACAGTCACACTCCAAACTCTACTATGGCCAAGACCAAAGAGCTGTCAAAGGACACCAGAAACAAAATTGTAGACCTGCACCAGGCTGGGAAGACTGGATCTGCAATAGGTAAGCAGCTTGGTTTGAAGAAATCAACTGTGGGAGCAATAATTAGGAAATGGAAGACATACAAGACCACTGATAGTCTCCCTCGATCTGGGGCTCCACGCAAGATCTCACAACGTGGGGTCAAAATGATCACAAGAACGGTGAGCAAAAATCCCAGAACCACACGGGGGGACCTAGTGAATGACCTGCAGAGAGCTGGAACCAAAGTAACAAAGCCTACCATCAGTAACACACTACGGCGCCAGGGACTCAAATCCTGCAGTGCCAGACGTGTCCCCCTGCTTAAGCCAGTACATGTCCAGGCCCATCTGAAGTTTGCTAGAGAGCATTTGGATGATCCAGAAGAAGATTGGGAGAATGTAATATGGTCAGATGAAACCAAAATAGAACTTTTTGGTAAATACTCAACTCGTTGTGTTTGGAGGACAAAAAATGTTGAGTTGCATCCAAAGAACACCAAACCTACTGTGAAGCATGGGGGTGGAAACATCATACTTTGGGGCTGTTTTTCTGCAAAGGGACCAGGACGACTGATCCATGTAAAGGAAAGAATGAATGGGGCCATGTATCGAGAGATTTTGAGTGAAAACCTCCTTCCATCAGCAAGGGCATTGAAGATGAAACGTGGCTGGGTCTTTCAGCATGACAATGATCCTAAACACACTGCCCGGGCAACGAAGGAGTGGCTTCGTAAGAAGCATTTCAAGGTCCTGGAGTGGCCTAGCCAGTCTCCAGATCTCAACCCCATAGAAAATCTTTGGAGGGAGTTGAAAGTCCGTGTTGCCCAGCAACAGCCCCAAAACATCACTGCTCTAGAGGAGATCTGCATGGAGGAATGGGCCAAAATACCAGCAACAGTGTGTGAAAACCTTGTGAAGACTTACAGAAAACGTTTGACCTCTGTCATTGCCAACAAAGGGTATATAACAAAGTATTGAGAAACTTTTGTTATTGACCAAATACTTATTTTCCACCATAATTTGCAAATAAATTAATTAAAAATCCTACAATGTGATTTTTCAGGATTTTTTTTTCTCATTTTGTCTGTCATAATTGAAGTGTACCTATGATGAAAATTACAGGCCTCTCTCATCTTTTTAAGTTGGAGAACTTGCACAATTGGTGGCTAACTAAATACTTTTTTGCCAGACTGTATACATTCCCAATATACACTACCGTTCAAAAGCACGTTTTTTTGTCCATTAAAATAAAATAAAATTGATCAGAAATACAGGGTAGACATTGTTAATGTTGTCAATGACTATTGTAGGGTTAGATTTTTTAAATGGAATATCTACATAGGCGTACAGAGGCCCATTATCAGCAATCATCACTCCTGTGTTCCAATAGCACGTTGTGTTAGCTAATCCAAGTTTACCATTTTTAAAGGCTAATTGATCATTAGAAAACCCTTTGCAATTATGTTAGCACAGCTGAAAACTGTAGTTCTGATTAAGGAAGCAATAAAACTTGCCTTCTTTAGACTTGTTGAGTATCTGGAGCATCAGCATTTGTGGGTTCGATTAGAGGCTCAAAATGTCCAGAAACAAAGAACTTTCTTCTGAAACTCGTCAGTCTATTCTTGTTCTGGGAAATGAAGGCTATTCCATGCGAGAAACCGGGTTTTCTAATGATCAATTAGCCTTTTTAAAATGATAAACTTGGATTAGCTAACACAACATGCCATTGGAACACAGGAGTGATGGTTGCTGATAATGGGCCTCTGTACGTCTATGTAGAAATTCCATTACAAATCTGACATTTCCAGCTACAATAGTAATTTACATCCTTATTAACAATGTCTACACTGTATTTCTGATCAATTTGATGTTATTTTAATGGACAAAAAAATAGCTTTTCTTTCAAAAACAAGGACATTTCTAAGTGATACTAAACTTTTGAACGGTAGTGTATATATTTTATTTGTATTTCTTATTTTTTTATGTTTTATATTTTTTTAATTTGTTTAATTTAATGTCCCTGTCTATAACTGTTCTGTACTTTGTCATGTATTTGTACATTTTATGTGGACCCCAGGAAGAGTTGCTGCTGCATTTGCATATCGATTGCCAATGTTAGTCACTAATATTTTGTAAATGGATAAGAGGAGTTGTTTTGGTTCTAGCCTTTTGAGAAGCTAGTTTAGGCTAATATCACCTCCACCTTACCTGACACCCTAGACCCAATTTGCTTACCGCCCCAATAGATCCACAGACAAAGCAATCGCCATCGCACTGCACACTGCCCTATCCCATCTGGACAAGAGGAATACCTATGTCGGAATGTTGTTCATTGACTATAGCTCAGCCTTCAACACCATAGTACCCTCCAAGCTCATCATTAAGCTTGGGGCCCTGGGTCTGAACACGCCCTGTGCAACTGGGTCCTGGACTTCCTGACAGGCCGCCCCCAGGTGGTGAAGCTAGGAAACAACACCTCCACTTCCCTGATTCTCAACACAGGGGCCCCACAATTGTGCCTGCTCAGCCCCCTACTGTACTCCCTGTTCACCCATGTCTGCGTCACCACGCATGCCTCCAACTCAATCATGAAGTTTGCAGATGACACAACAGTAGTAGGCCTGATTACCAACAATGAGGAGACAACCTACAGGGAGGAGGGCAGGGCCCTGGCGGAGTGGTGCCAGGACAACAACCTCTCACTCAACGTCAACAAAACGAAGGGGCTGATCGTGGACTTCAGGAAACAGCAGAGAGAGCATGCCCATATCCACATCGACGGGACCGCAGTAGAGAAGGTAGAAAGCTTAAAGTTCCTCGGCATACACATTGCTGACGATCTGAAATGGTCCACCCACACAGACAGTGTGGTGACAAATGCTCAACATTGCCTCTTCAGGAGGCTGAAGAAATTCCCCTTGCCCCCTAAGACCCTCAAACATTTACAGATGCACAATTGTGGTACGATCTGCCCAACGCATCACCGGGGACACACTGCCTGCCCCCCAGGACACATACAGCACTTGATGTCATAGGAAGGCCAAAAAGATCATCAAGGACATCAACCACCTGAGCCACAGTCTGTTCACCTCGCTACCATCCAGAAGGAAAGGTCAGTACAGGTGCATCAAAGCTGGGACTGAGAAGCAGTTTTTCAGTCTCTATCTCAAGGCCATCAGACTGTTAAATAGCCATCACTAGCCGGCTACCACCCGGCTACTCAACCCTGCACCTTAGAGGCTACTGCCCTAATATACATAGACATGGAATCACTGGCTACTTTAATAATGGAACACTAGTCACTTTAATGATGTTTACATATTTTTGCTTTACTCATTTCATATGTATATACTGTATTCTATTCTACTGTATTTTAGTCAATGCCACTCCCGACATTGCTCATCCTAATATTTATATTTTTCTTTATTCCATTATTTTACTTTTAGATTTGTGTATTATTGTGAATTGTTAGATACTACTGCGCTGTTGGAGCTAGGAACACAAGCATTTCGCTACACCCACAATAACATCTGCTAAATATGTGTATGTGACCAATACAATTTGATTTGATTTATTGATGATTAAGCAGTGTTGAGAACCTCTTACACACTAATTCCACACAGCCTTGCGGTTTAGCAGTATCTAGACTTTCTGTCATTAATAAACCCATGCAGATTACTCAAAGTGCAAGGCTTTGACATTATGATTTGCAATGATGATCATTCAGATCAGGGATTTAAAGATTGTTTACGCTGCTGAACCAAAACAAATGCCAGTGGTTAGTCAAGAGCGTCATTTTAGCGGACCGGACAAATTTACATTTACAGCTAAAATAGATGCACTTCAAATTAAGTATTGGTGTTGGTGTGCAGAAGAGTGGTTCCGGTCTAACGCACTAACCTTAGGGCATGGTTACCGTCTAGTTGCTTCTAGTTGGGGGGGAGGGGAGAGACTTGGCTTTGGGTTTTGACAAACATGAATTTTGGGCATGTGCTGCTCAAGTGGAGAGCAGAGAGAATCATCAAAATGCACAGCTGTGGCTGTTGATAAAATACTGCCCATTGCTAAGCTCTGCTAGCATGTTGTGATAAACCTGGAAAGCTTCTTTCAGAAACATCAACATTTTCCAGACCAGTGTGAACCTTTTAAAATACCTGACACAGCACTCGAAGTTCAAGAAGAGAACAACGTTTTCAAGCTTTTTTATGAATTTACTCTTTCACCTCGATTGGTACCCAATGTACTGTACTGGCGTGTATGCATCCCTATCTTGACATAACTTTACAGGGGGTGTCCTGCCCAGGTGCCTTCACGGTTTCGGTTTGATGTGACAGAACATAGTCTGTGAGTGAGGTTCACTTTCCTCGCAGAGCCAGAGGTGAACTCTCTCATTACCTCCTGTACTAGATAGTTCCAATCCCTGTCAGGGTACGTGAACTGCTGTCCCCTTTCTGCCAAAGTCCCTGCCATCTGTGCCCAGCAGCGACAGATGAGCAGGTCGGGACATATGGAAAAGGGTCCACAGAATCTGCAGAGAGTTCATCGGAGCAACTCTGGGTGGACTCAATGTAAGGATGGGTGGGATGATGAAGTGTCCATGCACTCAATCTCACTGTGTTAATATTCAAATGTGTACAGGGTAAAACAAATACAATAGACAGGACATAAGGAGATAACATCTGTTAGATAAAATATGTTCTTATTTTCCCACAATGGGTGAAATTGAAGTGATAAAAAAACTAGAGAAAAATGTGACTCAAATGCAGTCTACACTGATATAAAAATGATATCCATCCTTGGTTGGCTGGTGATATAATCGATTCTGCACCCTCGTTTGAAACAGCAGGATGCCCTTAGCAACACACTACAAAGCAATTCCCCAACTCAAGATATTAGGGACTGTATTTGTTTTATATTTTTGTCTACAGAAACAAAATACTTCTATCCAGTTTACTTATGCTTCCCAGAGAATCGCCAGGGGTCAAATAAAAACATGCTGCAAAAAGAAGAAGAATAACTAGCACTCTTGAAGAAATGAACCAGAACATTTTGGACTGCAAATAATTATTTGAGTGCACATGACATGAATCGTTCCCAAGGCTTAACTTGGGGACGATACCACATAAGTCGAATAGCGCTTTCTTTCCAGCTACCATTGAGTCATTAGTGTGATTAAAGTCTGTTGACACATAGGAAAAGGAGAAAAACAAAGCTAAGATGAAAGAGTTGTCATGCAATGATGCTGCTATGATTTAGCAATGTACCATTAGAGTATAGGGAACACTATACTATATGTATACTGTATAATAATATTCTTCCTAGAATGGCTAAAAGGTGACCTTGACATTCATCCCATGCTCGTTCAAGATGCATCCCACTAGAGGTCTTGTTGTTTTTATTCTGGTGATAACCCTCATGCAGCTAAAAATGTGTGTTTGGCTATGGCTAATGTTAATGGTAGGATATGAAATTGAATCTGACTGAAAGCACTGTGAGTCAGAGACACATACTGGATGTAGAGGGAAGGCTGGGGAGGATTGGAGACGCCTCACAGGCTTAAAAGTGGAAGTGCTCTGCTTAGCTAGGAATCAGATGGTGGCCATCCCTCGACCCTGCTCCACATTCAGCCACAACCAGTTAAAGTGATGCTCCAGAGCTTTTGTATAATTTCAAGCCAGTCGTTTTGAAAGTAGTGCTCATGAGCCAAAATGGGTCCGTTCTATTTTTTTGTCAACTTTTTTTGTAATTCGTATGATATGTTACAAATTCCTAAATGCTTAAGATCCCGGACTGCACCTTCAATCAGCCACTGGGGCCTGGAGGGTAGCGAAGAGACATGTACCACTCTGCCTCTCACAGAGATCTCTCACAGAGAATTGACCACCACATTTAGCTCTCACTCTGTCGCACTCTGGTAAAGGGCTGCCACATCTATTTCTAAATTGCGTTAATCAGCTAATTAAGAGAGACTTGATTATGTTAACAGGGTCACGTCAAGGATGTTTTGCTCCAGTTGCCTTTAATAGCCCAGGCACATAATACAGTAGCAAATGGCTGGTTTTGGAAGCCCTTCATTCGTGCCCAGGCCAGTGAAAGACGCACTTGAGAGCATTGGCTTTCAATAAGGAGAGGGAGGCTGTGCTAAGTTATTCATCAGCATTGGCCCTGAGAGGCACAAACTGAGCACAATTGTTTTATTTTCCCTGACCAATGCCAAGATGCCATTTTAATTCAAGTAAATTATATAAACTCAGGACCCATCCTGAAGAGGCAAAGTATTGTATGTCGCTGGGGTCTAATATGCATGAATACATGTTTATAGAAATGGTGAAGAGCTCAGGATTTATATCCTATTATTATGTTAATATTGGAGTGACAGAGTTGCACTCCTATCTACATTCATGGGTCAATAAGGAGAGATGAATCTGGTGCCACCTTGCTGCCACCAACTCAATAAAATAATCTGTTTTCCTATATCTGTGCAAGCCATGTTTCTCTCAGGCAACAGCAGTTCAAGATTAAGGAGATACTTACTGTATGTACACTGTTTAAACTGGCCTGACATAGCAGTAAACACAACTAAATGGTACTGTGGTGTTTTGAGGTCAGCTGTTTCTGTATTTCTGTTGCATCAGTGCTCGTCTCTGCTCCATCCTCACTGACTCAGTCCTCCATAACGGACACAGCAGTCCTACAGGAAGTAAAAGTTCCACATAACAAGCCACTGGAGAGAACTTAAAAAGCTCCAGAGAGCCATTAGCAAAGGCTCTATTTATTTATTCATACATTAGGAAAGGTCTTGGGCACCCTGGGTAATTGCGAGGGCAAGCTATGAAAGGAACCTGGGAGCTGAACCCTTATCACTGCTTTTCCTCATTGGTTGCTTTTAATTGTGGAACATCTGCTGAGATCTCCTGTGTTCTGTTCGAGTATGAGGGGAAAAACAACTGCCAAAATTACAGAAGCCCCTCGAAGAGAGGAGTGTTGAGCTACACCCAAAGGCTGAGAGACGGGACGGCACTTGAGAGAGACTGTGCAACGTGACCACCTCACACAAGAACCTGAGCAGGTGGAGAGCTAACAAAGGAAGGTGGAGAGATGGAGAATGAGTGAAGGAGATACAGAGATGGCTTTTATGAGACTGCCAAGACGTTGATGCTGGAAAGGCACACCTTGCCTGACAAACTCTTGGTGTTTTATATGGCTCACAGCGAAATGAATACATTGTTTGTGAAGGGTAACTGAAAACCTTGGAGCTCAAGTCAGTTCCAGAAAGGGTAACATTAGTCTGGAAAACAAAACACAGAACAGGGTCATGTAATAGGCCTCTCATATCACTCCTCTCTTTGTTAACCCACTGGAGGATGTTTCATTTATTTAATAGCTGCCGCTTTGACGGTATGGCAGGCGTTTGATATGGCAGGCGACTTTCCTCTCAGGCACAGGCACTATGTTATTTTTGAAGATGGAGAAGATCTGTACTATCACCCATCTGGTGAAATAGAATAGCGGTGAACAAAATGTTATTTCAAATCAATTCAAATTGTATTTGTCACATGCGGCGAATAAAACAGGTGTAGACCTTACCGTGAAATGCTTACTTACAAGACCTTAACCAACAATGCAGTTCAAGAAATAGAGTTAATAAAATATTTAAATAGTCAGAGTGGCCATTTGATTAATTGCTCCGCAGTCTTTTGGACCCTTTTGGACCTAGATGTGGCGCTCCGGTACCGTTTTCCGTGCGGTAGTAGCAAGAACAGACTACGACTTTTTTTGGGCCTTCCTCTGACACCACCTAGTATATAGGTCCTGGATGGCAGGAAGCTTGTCCCCAGTGATGTACTGGGCTGTACGCACTACCCTCTGTAGCACCTTACGGTCAGATGCCGAGCAGTTGCCATACCAGGCGGTGATGCAACCGGCAGGATGCTCTCGATGGTGCAGCTGTAGATTTTTTTTTAAAGATCTGGGGACCCATGCCAAATCTTTTCATTCTCTTGAGGGGGAAAAGGCATTGTCGTACCTTCTTCACGAATGTCTTAGTGTGTTTGGACCATGATATTTAGTTGGTGATGTGGACACCAGGTATGTGTCCAACCTGGGCGCATACCTGGTTGACCGGGGTGTCGGTGTTGAAAATCCATGATGAGGCCTGGGTCCAGGATGTCCCTGGCGGGGACCCAGCACCTCTCCTCCGGATCATAACCCTCCCAGTCAACCAGGTAATGGAACCCCCTGCCCCGAGGTCAAACCTTCAGGAGACGCCTCACCGTGTAAGCCAGTTGGCCGTCGTGAGACAGGGAAGAGGGGTGGGCCTGGAAACAGGAGACATAGGTACTTCTTAGGGATAGGGGGCAGTATTCGGAAGTTTGGATGACTGACGTGCCCAAAGTAAACTACCTGTTACTCAGGCCCAGAAGCTAGGATATGCATATAATTGGTATTATAGAAAACACTCTGAAGTTTCTAGAACTGTTAAAATAATGTATGTGAGTATAACAGAACTGATATGGCAGGCGGAAACCCAAGGAGAATCCAACCATAATTTTTTTGTTTGTTGAGGTGACCACCCATTGAAATCCTTGTCTATGGGAAATTCAAAGGAAATCATCCCAGATTGCAGTTCATATGGCTTCCACTAGATGTAAACAGTCTTTAGAAAGGGTTTCAGGCTTGTTTTTTGAAAAATAAGCTAGAATTTGTAGTTTTTCAAGGTGGCTCTCATTTTGACTGTAATCACGTGGCTCAAGTGGATGAGGGAGCGCACTTCGTTATTTATCTCTCGTATTGAACACACTATTCTCCGTCTTAAATTTGATAGTTTATTTACATATTAGGGTACCTGAGAATTGATTAGAAACGTTTGACTTGTTTGGACAAAGTTTATTGTTAACTTTTGGGATTCCTTTGTATGCATTTTGAAAGAGTGGAACAGGTGGGTTACTGAATCAAGGGCGCCAACTAAACTGACTTTTTTGGGACATAAAGAAGGACTTTATCGAACAAAACGACCATTTGTTGTGTAGCTGGGACCCTTGGGATTGCAAACAGAGGAAGATCTTCAAAGGTAAGTGATTTATTTTATCGCTATTTCTGACTTTTGTGATGCCTCTGCTGGTTTGGAAAATGGTTTTAATGCTTTTGTATGCTGGGCGCTGCCCTCAGATAATTGAAATCTGACAAAGTGGCTGGATTAACAAGAAGTTAAGCTTTTAAATGATGTATAACACTTGTATTTTCATGAATGTTTAATATTACGATTTTTGTATTTGAATTTTGCGCTCTGCAATTTCACCGGATGTTGTCGAGATTCCCAAAGAAGTTAACTCGGTACACATGAAAGGTGGAGTGTATACAAAGGGTAAGGGGCAGCAGAAGACGAACAGGGACTAATCATTTTGGAGATGGGAAACAGGACAATAAACCAGGTGGAGAGTTTATCACCCGGAGTGATTTGGACTGGTTACCCCACAGCAGAATGGCATGAATGGTGTGGCTGTTGAACAAGTTGAGGAGACTAAATTACTTGGCATTACCTTAGATTGTAAACTGTCATGATCAAAATGTATAGATTGGCCTCCCGGGTGGCGCAGTGGTTAAGGGCGCTGTACTGCAGCGCCAGCTGTGCAATCAGAGACGGGGCGAGGTGGGGGGAGAGGTGGATGGGGAGAGCTGTAATAAAGAGATGCTCTTCTTTTTTGACACCACACTACAAAAAACAAGTTCTGCAGGCTCTAGTTTTGTCTAATCTTGATTATTGTCCAGTCGTGTGGTCCAGTGCTGCAAGAAAATATCTAGTTAAGCTGCAGCTGGCCCAGAACAGAGCGGCACGTTTTGCTCTTAATTGTAATCAGAGGGCTGATATAAATACTATGCATGCCAGTCTCTCTTGGCTAAGAGTTGAGGAAAGACTGACTTCATCACTTCTTCTTTTTATAAGAAACATTAACGTGCTGAAAATCCAAAATTGTTTGCAACTTACACACAGCTCTGACACACACACTTATCCCACCAGACATCCCACCAGGGGTCTTTTCATAGTCCCCAAATCCAGAACAAATTCAAGAGCATGTATAGTATTAAATAGAGCCCTTTATTGCATGGAACCTCCTCCCATCTCATATTGCTCAAATAAACAGCAAACCTGGTTTCAAAAAACAGATAAAGCAACACCTTGCGGCACAACGCCTCTCCCCTATTTGATCTAGATGGTTTGTGTGTATGCATTGATATGTAGGCTACGTGTGCATTTTAAAAAATGTATGTAGTTCTGACCTTGAGCTGTTCTTGTCTAATGATGCTCTGTATTATGTCATTCTGTATTATGTTTCAAATTATGTGTGGACCCCAGGAAGAGTAGCTGCTGCTTTTGCAACAGCTAATGGGGATCCTAATAAATAAAAAAAGGTTAAAAAAAAAGAGTTGAGCGTCCGAACTGGTGTAGTACGATCCAATATTAGTCCTGCATTGATGCTTTGTCTGTTTGATGGTTCGTCAGAGGGCATAGCAGGATTTCTTATAAGCTTCTGGGTTAGAGTCCCGCTCCTTGAAAGCGGCAGCTCTGCCCTTTAGCTCGGTGTGAATGTTGCCTGTAATCCATGGCTTCTGGTTGGGGTATGTACGTACAGTCACTGTGGGGACGACGTCATCGATTCACTTATTGATAAAGCCAGTGACTGATGTGGTGTTCTCAATGCCATCAGAAGAATCCCAGAACATATTCCAGTCTGTGCTAGCAAAACAGTCCTGTAGTTTAGCATCTGCTTCATCTGAACCCTTTTTTCTAGACCAAGTCACTGGTGCTTCCTGCTTTAATTTTTGCTTGTAAGCAGGAGTCAGGAGGATAGTTATGGTCAGATTTGCCAAATGGAGGGCGAGGGAGAGCTTTGTACGCGTCTCTGTATGTGGAGTAAAGGTAGTCTAGAAAATTATCCCCTCTGGTTGCACATTTAACATGCTGATAGAGATTCGGTAAAACTGATTTAAGTTTCCCTGCATTAAAGTCATCGGCCACCAGGAGCCCCGCCTCTGGGTGAGCGTTTTCCTGTTTGCTTATGGTGGAATAAAGCTCACTAAGTTCAGTTTTAGTGACAACTTCGCTCTGTGGTGGTATGTAGACAGCTATGAGAAATACAGATGAAAACTCTAGGTAGATAGTGTGGTCTAAAGTTTATCGTGATACTCTACCTCTACCTCTGCTCACCCCCGCGAGCAAAACCTTGAGACTTCCTTAGATATCGGGCACCAGCTGTTGTTTACATAAATGCATAGGCCCCCGCCCCGTGGCTTACCATAGGCTGCAATTCTGTCTTGCCGATAGTGTATAACCCGCCAGCTGTATGTTCTTAATGTCATCGTTCAGCCATGATTCGGTGAACCGTAAGGTATTACAGTTTTTAATGTCCCGTTGGTAGGATATATGTGCTTTCAGTTCGTCCCATTTATTTTCCAGCGTTTGAACGTTAGCTAGCAGAATGGAAGGCAAGGGCAGATTAGCCACTCGTCGCCTGATCCTTTCAAGGCACCTGGATCTTTTGCCTCGAAATCTCCGTTTCCTTCTCCAGCGAATCACGGGGATCAGAGTCTGGTCGGGTGACTGCAGTATATCCCTCGTAGCCGATTTCCAGAAGCTCTTTTCGGTCATAAGAGTCGGTAGCAGCAAAATTATGCACAAAATAAGTTACAAACAATGCGGAAAAAAACACAGAAAGTATCACAGTTGTTTAGGAGCCTGTAAAACGGAAGCCACCCCCTCCGGCACCATTGTCACATCCTTATTGGGTGGCGTCTGAGGGAATATGCTTCAATAATGCAATGTATGTTGTCCCTGCATAATTGACAATAGGGGATATATTCCCTCAGACGCCACCCAATAAGGATGTTATGTTTTTCATGTACTTTCTATTAAAAGTTCTCACTCTCTGACACTAAGTGTAATCTTCCAGCTGCAGGCAGCACAGATACAATTACTGTACCATTTACAGATAGATAATTTAGACTAGAAACCCCTCATCTGCAAATAAAGAGGTATTAAGGTCAGGGCCCGAACATTTTGCTTTGTTGTATTTTTAGGTCCAGTTGAGATAGCACTTACAATTTGATAGTCTCTGTCATTATTACGCCAATCGCCAAAGATTTCAGGCCCCTTGTTCTACACCAAGGTCACAGGTACTGATAAGTCCAATCAATGTGCTAAACAGGTCTTTAAAAATGCTTACATACACTGTGATGTCGGAGTATTTTCTATTCACAAAGCATAAGCCACTGAATTGCATTCCTTGCCACTTTCTGCTCCCATGCTGTTAAACGATGTAGCAAATCAAGCGTCTCTACCTCCGAGATAGAAGTCATAGGCATGTCATTATTTTTATGCATACCGACTCTGTAAATGACAGTAACGTATGTGTGACTATAGAATTGCTATGACAGGTTTATAGACCTCCACCACTTGCGACTATTGTCCTTCACCATTATAATATGCTGATGTTATATCATCCCTTCTGGAAGAATATCCACTTTCTAATGCATTGCTGAGCCTCTCTCTCACAGGAACAGCAGCAGCATACCACTCAAAGCTTTTCCATGGCTGTTGTAGCCGTTTCCTCTCCTCATAAGGGAATTAAAGGAGGCGGGGGTAGAGGTGCTGACACATATTGGAATAGTTGTTAGTTTAGTTGGAAAAAACAACAACTATTCTATAAAGAAAAGGGAACAGGGGGGAACAATTCTTTCTGACTAGCTATTGTTGGGGAAAATGTTCTTTCTGACTAGCTATTGTTGGGGAAAATGTTCTTTCTGACTAGCTATTGTTGGGGAAAATGTTCTTTCGGCTTAAATGTTTTATGACACTGGTTCCTACTCATTTAATTTTTTTAGGGACACTGACTGACCAAACACTGTTCCTCTGTAAGTTTACTGGGGTTTGGTTGCTCATTGGTTGCTTAGCTCTATTAATGGGTAGATAGAGACAGTGAATGGTCTTTCTATTCATGCCAGTAGTGTGTATTGAATACATACTTTATTGGATTACTGAGTTCCAGCATGATAATATTGTGTAACATAGCTTTCCTCTCATATAATATAGGACAAGCTTTATATCATAGACAGATTTTGAAGAGCACGTCTGCATATTGCATGTAATAAAAATCTATTTCTGTCTTCCTTTTTGTTGAATGTCTCTTGTATCCATTTTCACTAGAAGGGATAGCATACATTATTAATAATGTTGGCATCATTCATCGATGAACACAAGAAGGTACAGTTGAAGTCGGACGTTTAAATACACTTAGGTTGGAGTCATTAAAACTTGTTTTTCAACCACTGCACAAATTTCTTGTTAACAAACTATAGTTTTGGCAAGTCGGTTAGGACATCTACTTTGTGTATGACACAAGTAATTTTCCCAACAATTGTTTACAGACAGATAATTTCACTTATAATTCACTGTACCACAATTCCAGTGGGTCAGAAGTTTACATACACTAAGTTGACTGTGCCTTTAAACAGCTTTGAAAATTCCAGAAAATTATGTCATGGCTTTAGAAGCTTCTGATAGGCTAATTGACATAATTTGAGTCAATTTGAGGTGTATCTGTGGATGTATTTCAAGGCCTACCTTTCAAACTCAGTGCCTCTTTGCTTGACATCATGGGAAAATCAAAATAAATCAGCCAAGACCTCTGAAAAAAAATTGTAGACCTCCACAAGTCTGTTTCATCCGTGGGAGCAATTTCCAAACGCCTGACGGTACCACGGTCATCTGTACAAACAATAGTATGCAAGTATAAATGCCATGGGACCACGCAGCTCTCATATCTGTCAGGAAGGAGACACGTTCTGTCTGTTAGAGATGACCGTACTTTGGTGCGAAATGTGCAAATCAATCCCAGAACAACAGCAAAGGACCTTGTGAAGATGGTGGCGAAAACGGGTACAAAAGTATCTATATCCACAGTCAAACGAGACCTTGTGCAAAGTTACTTCAAGGACAATGCAAGGGGACAAAAGAAACTCAGCACCAATCTAAGGACAGTGTAGTTGCCATATTGTTCTCCCATCACCATTAGTGATCATGCAGCAACTCTGAACATTCTTTTGATCAATATGCCAATCAGTTACTGGTTTTTATTTCTTAACAATCTTTATAAGAGCATCTAAGAAGCTCCATTAACTCATCAACATTGATGAACTAATATCCAATATATTATTGACTAACTAACTTTAATCTATATATCCAGCAAATCACATTTTGAACAGTGAATTAGTTATCATATACAGTACAGTAGGTGTATTTGTATTTATTAGGATCCCTATCAGCTGTTGCCAAGACACATTAAGGCACTTACATTACATACAGTATCAAACAAAATATGAAAAAGTACATCATATAACATTATTCCACCACTAGATATCTACAATACTAAATGTATAATGCCACCATATACAACATTATTACAATGTGCATGTGTGTAGAGTGCGTGTGCTAGCGCTTGTGTGCATATGCTTGTGGCTGTACCTGTGTGTGTGTCTCTTCACATTCCCCATTGTTCCATAAGGTGTATTTTTTACCTGTTTTTAAAAAATGATTCCACTGCTTGTCTCAGTTACCTGATGTGGAATAGAGTTCCATGTAGTCATGGTTCTATGTAATACTGTGCACCTCCTATAGTCTGTTCTGGACTTGGGTATTTTAAAGAGACCTCTGGTGGCATGTCTTGGGAGGTATGCATGGGTGTCCAAGCTGTGTGCTAGTAGTTTAAACAAACAGCTTGGTACATTCAGCTTGTCAACACTTCTTACAAAAACAGGTAGTGATGAAGTCAATCTCTCTTTCACTTTGAGGCATGAGAGACTGATATGCATATCATTAATGCTAGCTCCCTGTGTACTTTAAGGGTCAGTGGTGCTGCCCTGTTCTGAGCCAATTGTAATTTTCCTAAGTTTCTCTTTGTGGCACCTGACCACGCTACTGAACAGTAGTCCAGGTGCGACCAAACTAGGGCCTGTAGGCCCTGCCTTGTTGATAGTGTTGTGAAGAAGGCAGAGCAGTGCTTTATTACGGACAGACTTCTCCCCACCTTAGCTACTGTTGTATCAATATGTTTTGACCATGATAGTTTACAATCCAGGGTTACTCCAAGCAGTTTAATCACCTCAACTTCCTCAATTTCCACTTTATTAATTGCAAGATTTAGTCGAGGTTTAGGGTTTAGTGAATGATTTGTCCCAAATACAATGCTTCTTAGTTTCCACCCATTCTGAAACTAACTGCAGCTCTTTGTTAAGTGTTGTAGTCATTTCAGTCACTGTAGTAGCTGACATGTATAGTGTTGAGTCATCCGCATACATAGACACACTGGCTTTACTCAAAGCGGCATGTTGTTAGTAAAGTTTGAAAAAAATAAGGGGCATAAAGAGCTGCCCTGGAGAATTCCTGATTCTACCTGGATTATGTTGGAGAGGCTTCCATTAAAGAAGACCCTCTGTGTTCTGTTAGACAGGTAACACAATATAGCAGGGAGTGTAAAGCCATAACACATACCTTTTTCCAGCAGCAGACTATGATCAATAATATCAAAAGCTGCACTGAAGTCTAACAAAAACAGCCCCCACAATATTTGTATCATTCATTTATTTAAGTGCTGTGCTTGTTGAATGTCCTTCCCTATAAGTGTGCTGAATGTCTTGTCAGTGTTTTACTGTAAAATAGAATTGTATCTGGTCAAACACAATTTTTCCAAAAAGTTTACTAAGGGCTGGTAACAGGCTGATTGGTCAGCTATTTGAGGCAGTAAACTATTCTTGGGTAGCGGCATGGCTTTTGCTTCCCTCCAGGCCTGAGGGCACACACTTTATAGTAGGCTTAATTGAAGATATGGCAAAAAGAAGTGGCATTATTGTCCGTTATTATCCTCAGTAATTTTCCATCCAGGTTGTCAGTCCCCAGTGGCTTGTCAGTGTTGATTGACACCTCTTCCGCAGTCACTTTACGGAATTCAAAAGTACAATGCTTGTCTTTCATAATTTGGTCAGATATACTTGGATGTGTAGTGTCAGCATTTGTTGCTGGCATGTCATAACTAAGTTTGCTAATCTTGCCAATAAAAAAAAACATTCAATTAGTTGGCAATATCAATGGGTTTTGTGAAGAATGAGCCATCTGATTCAATGAATGATGGAGCCGAGTTTGCCTTTTGCCCAAAATTTCATTTAAGGTGCTCCAAATCTTTTTACTATAATTCTTTATATGATTTATTTTTGATTCATAGTATAGTTTATTTTTATTTAGTCACATGATATCTCAATTTGCAGTACGCATGCCAGTCGGTTGTGCTGCCAGACTTATTTGCCATACCCTTTGCCTCATTCCAATTCAACCATGCAATTTTTCAATTCCTCATTAATCCAAGTGGATTTAACAGTTTTTACAGTAATTTTCTTAATGGGTGCATGCTTATTAGTAACTGGAATAAGCAATTTCATAAATGTGTCAAGTTCAGCATTGTGAGTGACTCATGGGCCCTGGTCAAAACTAGTGTACTATTAGTAAATAGGATGTCATTTCGAATACAGCCATTGAGAGTTAACTGTCCCCCGGCCAGGGGAGGATGTTGGTAATCCCTGCAGTCCCCGTCAATGTGAGAACCTGGGAGGTGTCAGGGAGACTGACTGCATTATTCAACTGCGGTAATTTGCTCTCTCCCACTCCTTAAATTGTGAGTGCTGATGGAGCTAATCTGGCTGTGGGTTCCCCCAGTGACGATGAGGTCACTGCGGCCAGCTTCTGTCGAGATAGAAATAGTTGTTTAACTGACCTGACATCATCTGACCTGACCATTTCACTGTACCACACTGTGAACTCAGGGGAGGAAGTACGGTACAGCGGCTCCAACATAGAACACGGCATTATGATTACATCATAGTCAATTAATAGCCTCTAATGCTGTTAGTAGCCTATAATACTTTTAACAACAAACAAAAATCACATATCAAATAAAATAGCCTATCCAATCTGATTTTCTATGCCAACATATCTCACTGATCTCATTAGATGTTGAAGATAATGTGTCCTAATGAGTAGCAGGGGTATTTGTCACACTGACTCTCACCTGAGTGGCCCTCTGTGGTGTATCCCAGGTTGACCTTCCCCCCCTGTTGCCTTGGCAACATAGCTTCTCCTACTCTGTGATTCGTCTATCCTGTGGATACCCAGAGTAACAGCCCAATAGAAAATGTGACCAATTCCTACCCTACAAAAGGAAAATGGTGCAACCTTGAAAGAATCAACAGTTTTGTGAGCTTTACGTTGGTACTATCAATTGTCTTGCCGGTGTACAATCTGATACCTACGAAAAATCCAATATCATTATTCAATTAATTTAGACTTAACCACTCTTAAGTCAGCGTGTTCACTGCTTCAGTAGTAAAATCGTATCATGAGGGTCATTAAAACTGCTGACAAATGGTATAAAACTAGATCTACTAGCCATGCTTGACCCTGCCTAGAATATGCCGCACCAGCTTGGCACAGCTCATTGACTCAAGTCCTCTCTGAACAACTCAAGAGCATACAGAAGCGTACTTTCAGAATCATCGTTGGCACGGCATATCCTGGATACAACAATGCTTTGACATCACTATCATTGCCCTTACTTCATGAGAGAAGAGATAAACTATGACTGGACTTTGTTTCAAGTCCCCCTTGAGAGACTGGTAACCTGCCTGCTGGGGACAAGTGTTAGGAAGTTCCACCCACAGCACACACCTGCTTTCAATTCCACAGGCCAGGACTGAGAAATATAGAAAGTGTCCCATTCCATACCTGTACAAAGTCTTCTGAATGAGTCTTCTGAATGTACTGTACATATTGCCATGAATTTCACTTGTTTGTACTGATATCCACATGGAAGTCAATGCAGTCAATGAAACAGAAATACATAGATATTGCAATACATACACAGTAACACATTCAAGTTGAAATATTCTTTGGGGGGGTAAACTAGAGTTTCAATCTTAATGTGGATGTTATAATCTAATAACCATCTAATGTTCCAAATAATTATTCTCAATTCTTTATTTGAATTAACTATAAAATCCCAGTATCTTTCTCAGACACAAGGCAGACTCAGAGACATTTAAATACATGCCTTTGGGTAGACTTATTTACTAAGATTTATGCAGAGTGCCAGCAGTAACTTGTGTACAGGACTAATGGAATTTTGAATGAATAGGATGACACTATATTAGTACCCTCTCACAAATGTTTCCAATAAATCATTTCATGGATGGTTAGTCATATCCTCTAAAGTAGCCATACTTGATCCTGGATCTTCATTCGGCAGCTCTTGCCAATAAAGAAATGCCAAGGTCTGTACCTTTTCAAATATTGTATAATCCTACATTAACAAGCAGGTTTAGAGGTTGGAAAGAATGGCCCAAAGAGCGTCAAACGCTCACTTTATAGTCTCCAGTTGGCTTGATTCTGAAAGACAACCAAATACAGAAAATTACAACAGTCAATATCTTATGTGAATTTATATTACAGCTATCGTACAGGATTTTCACTGTCTCATTGCTCACTCTAGATTAATACAGTAATCCTGACCTTGCTTGTGGTTGCATAGACCACAGCATCGACTGTCCGCACAGGAGAACCCTTTTTGGTTCCAGGTTAAACCCTTTTTGGTTTCAGGTAGAACCCTTTTTGGGTTCCATTTAGAAAGGGTTCTACCTACAACCAAAAAGTGTTCCTTTAAGGTTCTAGATATAACCTTTTTTCTAAGAGTGTATGTATGACAGCTGTAAATGCAGCGTTAATTAGTTTTGGGCCAGCACACACTCACTCAAGCCTGAGGTCACTTTAGTAATGTTAGAGTGAAAGCCTGAGCTGATTGTTAATGAATCTTATCACACAGCATCATTACCTTTCTTAGCCCAAGGTCCTGGCCAGAGCCAAAACAATCCTATAACAATGGTGGTACAGATGGTGCTGGCCCAGGAGAAGGATAAACCAGACTCTTTACAGGAGGAGAAATTGCCTCTGTCTTGGTGTTTTAAACCCATACTGTCCAACGTTATTAAGGTGAATATATTTAATCCCCATTCTGTCTGAATAATTGCAATGCATGCATTACTCTTCAGTGTGTTGGATTTGCCAACTGAGAGCAGTACTGACTTGGAGTCATGCCATTTTGTTAAATGTGAAAAATCCTGAGTTATGGGAGTTATAGTAAGGAAAGCGGGGAAAGGAACTGGACCAAATCAAGGACAGTGAAAAAGATATCAGACTATTGGGTGAATACTGTATATGTACTAAGGAGGGCACACCTGCTTTATTAAGATAATCCTACAGCTCCCAAATCATGGCCCTGGTTTGCACTGGTCTGAAATCAGTCACAGGGATTAGAGCAGTCTAATGCATGACTCAGGGGCAGGTTTTGTTATCGTACACAAACAGCCAGACGGACGCCTCGTCACACACAACAACGATCCCCTCTGAGATGGCTCTCCAGAAACTCCTCACCATCCGTCTCTACTCTGAAAGCCGCCAAAGACTCACAAAACCTTCTATTCACTGTCTACCGGTAACCCAGTAAGACATTAATCCCAGAGGTGGGAAGTTTAAGATTTTTGGGGGTCACTTCAGAGACATGTTTGTGGGTTGTGGCCCCTATTAGAGTCATTATGAATCTGTCTTGGTATTTGTAACACCAGATCATAAGACTGTTTGATGATTGACATAACTCTCAGAATATGCTAATTCCTGCCTAATGACATTCTCGCCCATATTCATGAGTATGTTTACCTGTGTTACTTAGTGTTACTTAGAATAACTGCATTTCCACATAGTGACCACCAGGTGTGCGTCTCTCCTGGACAACTGTCTCTCCATGGTGGTGCTCCTGTGTTTTGTGGACAGGTGGGGGGTTAGGCCAAGTCATAGCCAAAGCCAGCACTTTAGAACTGTAGCATTCTGCTGACAGCGGAAGTTCTGTATACGTTCAAAAACCCTATGCCCTTGCCGATGCAGGCGTGGAACACATTGCAGAATCACTGCGCGTGACCGCCTAACTCCTTCATTATACTTTAATCATTGTTCCCGTGAGGGAGGGGGGGTGGACATTTTTCACTGAGCGATACAAAAAGAAAAGAAAGGCGCTTACTTGTTCTTCTCCTCCGTCTGTAACAGAGGACAGTGCAGATGCTCATCCACAGGAGCAGGAGGACGGCGGACACTGAGGCTACTCAAATCAAATCACATTTTATTAGTCACATGCACCGAATACAACCGCTGTAGACCTTACAGTGAAATGCTTACTTACGAGCTCCCAACCAACAATGCAGTTAAAAAAAAATATGGATAAGAATAAGAGATAAAAGTAACAAGTAATTAAAGAGCAGTTAAACAACAATAGCGAGACTATATACAGGCGGGTACCAGTACAGAGTCAATGTGCGGGGGCACTGGTTAGTTGAGGTATTATGTATATGCAAGTAGAATTATTGAAGTGACTATGCATAGATGATAACAACAGAGAGTAGCAGCAGTGTAAAAGGGTAAATGAAAATAGTCTGGGTAGCCATTTGATTAGATGTTCAGGACTCTTATGGCTTGGGGGTAGAAGCTGTTTAGAAGCCTCTTGGACCTAGACTTTGCGCTCCGGTATCGTTTGCCGTACGGTAGCAGAGAGAACAGTCTATGACTAGAGTGGCTGGAGTCTTTGACAATTTTTAGGGCCTTCCTCTGACACCGTCTGGTATAGAGGTCCTGGATGGCAGGCAGCTTAGCCCCAGTGACGTACTGGGCTGTTTACACTACCCTACCCGAGCAGTTGTCATACCAGGATGCTCTCGATGGTGCAGGTGTAGAACCTTTTGAGGATCTGAGGACCCATGCCAAGTCTTTTCAGTCTCCGAGTCTTTTCAGAAGCCGAGAAATGTAATTCTTCATTTAATATTTTAATTGATGCAATCTATTATCAGCATTTGCTGTGATTGTGGAAGGGAGAGTGTCTTGTCTTTTGTTTACACTATTGAATGTAATTCAAGATTACCTAAACCACAGAGGGGAAACTCAGTATGCAACATAACACAGTGAGCATACCAAATCCTGTAGCTCCCAAGGCTCTATTTATGTAGGATGACTTCAATGGTGATAAAATATGTGTCTGTCCTGCAATGCCTTTCTTGTCATTCCTCTCATCAACAATAACAAACCCCCACAGTCTGCTTTCACTGATGAATATGAGGATGTAGACTAATCTTAGCTCTGAGTAGAGGGAAAGAGAGAGAGCGAGTGATTTTGTGTTTCTCACCCACGGTCAGATGCACATTGCTGGCCTGAGGCATGAGGAGGGCAGACACAGAGGCTAGGCACTCCACATGAGAGCTCTCTGCTGCCTGGACACTGAAGTTACTGTTCAGGTTGTGGAGGCACTCCACATCAACAGTCCCTTCAGTGCTGATGTTGTACTGACCCTGGTCCACTTCTCTGCCATTCACCAGCCAAGTCAGACTGAGCTCTGGGTACCAGCCTACAGTCAGATACTGGAACAGGACCTCTTCCCCTTCAGCACAGTCACGTTCCCCCCATGATGGTCACGTTACCCTTCTCTGGAAATAAAGGATAAAGCGTTTTGGGGTACTGTATGTATTTCTTACAGTTTGCCAGATCATTCTAGTCCATTGTGCTATTTTGCAAGAGTGTGTGTAGTATTTAGCTGGTTCGGTCACATGCATAACTGTGTGTTTCTGGATTAGAGGAAGGCGCTGTGTGTAGTACGCCATATGCGTGTGTACTGTATGCATGCCAAGTGTATCCTGAAATGGATAGGGATTCTCTGATCGCAATTGACCTGCTCACTTAGAGGCTTCTTACTCTTCCTAAATGACCAATCGTGTGCCTCGAGGTCTCAAAAGACTGATGGGAGAATGCCTCTTTCCCCCTATCTCATACACTGGCAGCCAAATAAGCCACTTAGACTGGGCGTTATCTTCTGTGAAGTCTATTGTTTGGCAGAGTGAAAGGCAGAGGGTGCAGCAGAGAATTGCTATAGAAAGACTGATAATTACTGAAGCTTTGTCACTTTGTCTAACTGAATTACATGTGTATGTTGATTCACGATCAATGCTCTCAACGTTCTGTGCACAATGATGGCTTCCCTTGTTCCTTATAGGCTGCGTCTTGATATTTGATTTGGTATCATATGAGTTGATATATAACTTGTATTATGCTGTCTCCCCATTGAAAATCTCAGCAGTGCAATAAAATAAAGAGGATCAGAAGAAGAAAACAGTGTCTCACTTCCATGGACTAATAAAATACTGCAACTAATTATGGATGGAAGATTGATACATTTGAGGAAAGATAGTCAGTCCCTTACGACGTGAGGCTCCTCCCCCATCATTCCAATCTAAGTGATCTCTGAAATAACGTTTTATAAGGTTCATTAATCACAGTAAGCCTAGCCATCTAAGACAGGCTTTGTGACTGTTCCCTGAGATGATGCTGGTGAGGAGTACAACTCTTTTTAATTCCTGTGATTTTTCAACAGGGCCCTTGGCAGTGAAATTGCCACTCTGAGGGACAGCCTTTAATCTGGAAGAAGTATGGGCGCCTTCTGCTCGGATGAGCAGTATTGTCTCTCTCCAACAGCACTAGTAGCCCTGCCTGCCTGCCTGCCTGCCTGCCTGCCTGCCTGCCTGCCTGCCTGCCTGCCTGCCTCTCCAGCCCAATCACCAAAGGCATGCTCACTCGTCTCTGATTTACATCAAAGTGGCCTCATCCTCGGCTCTAGCCCTTACAGCACATTCTGTTCATATTCAACAACCCCATACAGGCATATTGATTTCTTCATGTAAAAAAGTGTGCGTGTGTACACTATGTTCATACATGTACAGTGCCTTGCAAAAGTATTCGGCCCCCTTGAACTTTGCGACCTTTTGCCACATTTCAGGCTTCAAACATAAAGATATAAAACTGTATTTTTTTTGTGAAGAATCAACAACAAGTGGGACACAATCATGAAGTGGAACGACATTTATTGGATATTTCAAACTTTTTTAACAAATCAAAAACTGAAAAATTGGGCGTGGAAAATTATTCAGCCCCTTTACATTCAGTGCAGCAAACTCTCTCCAGAAGTTCAGTGAGGATCTCTGAATGATCCAATGTTGACCTAAATGACTAATGATGATAAATACAATCCACCTGTGTGTAATCAAGTCTCCGTATAAATGCACCTGCACTGTGATAGTCTCAGAGGTCCGTTAAAAGCGCAGAGAGCATCATGAAGAACAAGGAACACACCAGGCAGGTCCGAGATACTGTTGTGAAGAAGTTTAAAGCCGGATTCGGATACAAAAAGATTTCCCAAGCTTTAAACATCCCAAGGAGCACTGTGCAAGCGATAATATTGAAATGGAAGGAGTATCAGACCACTGCAAATCTACCAATACCTGGCCGTCCCTCTAAACTTTCAGCTCATACAAGGAGAAGACTGATCAGAGATGCAGCCAAGAGGCCCATGATCACTCTGGATGAACTGCAGAGATCTACAGCTGAGGTGGGACACTCTGTCCATAGGACAACAATCAGTCGTATATTGCACAAATCTGGCCTTTATGGAAGAGTGGCAAGAAGAAAGCCATTTCTTAAAGATATCCATAAAAAGTGTTGTTTAAAGTTTGCCACAAGCCACCTGGGAGACACACCAAACATGTGGAAGAAGGTGCTCTGGTCAGATGAAACCAAAATTGAACTTTTTGGCAAGAATGCAAAACGTTATGTTTGGCGTAAAAGCAACAGGACCATTCTGGAAGAAAACCTGATGGAGTCTGCAAAAGACCTGAGACTGGGACGGAGATTTGTCTTCCAACAAGACAATGATCCAAAACATAAAGCAAAATCTACAATGGAATGGTTAAAAAATAAACATATCCAGGTGTTAGAATGGCCAAGTCAAAGTCCAGACCTGAATCCAATCGAGAATCTGTGGAAAGAACTGAAAACTGCTGTTCACAAATGCTCTCCATCCAACCTCACTGAGCTCGAGCTGTTTTGCAAGGAGGAATGGGAAAACATTTCAGTCTCTCGATGTGCAAAACTGATAGACATACCCCAAGCGACATACAGCTGTAATCGCAGCAAAAGGTGGCGCTACAAAGTATTAACTTAAGGGGGCTGAATAATTTTGCACGCCCAATTTTTCAGTTTTTGATTTGTTAAAAAAGTTTGAAATTTCCAATAAATGTCGTTCCACTTCATGATTGTGTCCCACTTGTTGTTGATTCTTCACAAAAAAATACAGTTTTATATCTTTATGTTTGAAGCCTGAAATGTGGCAAAAGGTCGCAAAGTTCAAAGGGGCCGAATACTTTCGCAAGGCACTGTATGTGTGTGTTTGTGTGTCTGCCAGCAGTATGTATGTTCTGTGTGGGCGTGTTTTCATCATATTCATAAGGGGTGAGACCAGTCTCCAGTGGAGATTTGTAGTTCTCCTCCAATGGACCAACTGGCCACAAATCACCAGCAGATTTGCTGATGGGTAACTGGAAAAGGCCTAGATGCACAATTAATTCAAAGTCTCTGAGATCCACTGCATCCACACTGGAGGGCTTGATCCACCATGCACTATTGTTAATGGGTAGTGGTTACATACACTGAGTATATAAAACATTAAGAACACCTGCTCTTTCCATCACATAGACTGTCCAGGTGAATCCAGGTGAAATCTATGATCCCTTATTGATGTCATTTGTTAAATGTAACCTTTATTTAACTAGGCAAATTCTTATTTACAACGGCATACACCGGCCAAACCCGCACAACGCTGGGACAATTGTCCCAATCATGGCCAGTTGTGATACAGCCTGGATTCGAACCGGGGTGTCTGTAGTGACACCTCTAGCACTGAGATGCAGTGCCTTAGACCACCTAAGGGAAGGAGACAGGTTAAAGAAATATTTTTAAGCCTTCAGACAATTGAGACATGGATTGTGCATGTGTGCCATTCAGAAGGTGAATGTGCAAGACAAAAGATTTAAATGCCTTTGAAAGGGGTATGGTAATAGGTGCCAGGCACAACGGTTTGTGTCAAGAACTGCAATGCCGCTGTGTTTTTGACGCTCAACCGTTTCCTATGTGTACCAAGAATGCTTCACCAGCCAAAGGACATTGAGCCATCTTGACACAACTGTGGGAAGCATTGGAGTCAACATGGGCCAGAATCCCTGTGGAACACTTTCAATACCTTGTAGAGTCCATGCACAGACACATTGAGGCTGTTCTGATGGAAAAATGGGCACAACTCAATATTAGGAAGATGTTCCTAATGTTTGGTATACTCAGTGTACATCAGTGATAATGTGTAGCTCTGGCAATACAGGAGGACTCCTCCTGTAATATATTGAAGGCAATGGGTCATTGCTTTGTTCCTTCCTTTTTGCATGGAGGACATTGCTCCGGCTTTTAGCTGAGCTCTCAGTTTGCAGCAGGGTGAAATTAGCTGAATAATGAGAGAGGAAAGGGGAATACATGAATATCCTCTATGGTGTAATAAAGATTCATCACCCGATATGTCGTCATCATGCAATTTTTTTTTTTACACATCATCATCATAACCATCTCATTCATTTTTATGTTAAAACATTCCAGAGTAAACATCATTAATACAATACTTATATTTTTTATCAAAAAAATGAATTATACATTTCTCCGCTTGTGTTGTGTACAACCCATTTGTCTTCGGTCCAACTTTCCAATATGACTGGAGTTTATAATAAGATTATATGAAAAATGTAGAAGAGATATGAGCAATACCTCCTAGCATTGCTACTGTCCATAACAGCTTATCATTCTTCATCTTTCTTCATTTCTAGTTGAGTATTCTTTGTGGCATGCAGGGTATCCCCAGCAAACTCTCAGAGATGATTCACTGGGATAGAGATATCTGAAATTGTTAACTATTTTGACACTGAATCTCTCCACACCTTTAGCCCCTGTGGAACAGAGTTTATCTGCATACTGGAAACAGGGTCAAAGGGAAACATGGACAGAGGGATAGAGGGGAAAGGGAAACATGGACAGAGGGATAGAGGGGAAAAGGGAAACATGGACAGAGGGATAGAGGGGAAAAGGGAAACATGGACAGAGGGATAGAGGGGAAAAGGGAAACATGGACAGAGGGACAGAGGGGAAAAGGGAAACATGGACAGAGGGATAGAGGGGAAAAGGGAAACATGGACAGAGGGATAGAGGAGAAAAGGGAAACATGGACAGAGGGATAGAGGGGAAAAAGGAAACATGGACAGAGGGATAGAGGGGAAAAGGGAAACATGGACAGAGGGATAGAGGGGAAAAGGGAAACATGGACAGAGGGACAGAGGGGAAAATGGAAACATGGACAGAGGGATAGAGGGGAAAAGGGAAACATGGACAGAGGGATAGAGGGGAAAAGGGAAACATGGACAGAGGGACAGAGGGGAAAATGGAAACATGGACAGAGGGACAGAGGGGAAAAGGGAAACATGGACAGAGGGATAGAGGGGAAAAGGGAAACATGGACAGAGGGATAGAGGGGAAAAGGGAAACATGGACAGAGGGATAGAGGGGAAAAGGGACAAATGGACAGAGGGATAGAGGGGAAAAGGGAAACATGGACAGAGGGATAGAGGGGAAAAGGGAAACATGGACAGAGGGACAGAGGGGAAAAGGGAAACATGGACAGAGGGATAGAGGGGAAAAGGGAAACATGGACAGAGGGATAGAGGGGAAAAGGGAAACATGGACAGGGGGATAGAGGGGAAAAGGGAAACATGGACAGAGGGATAGAGGGGAAAAGGGAAACATGGACAGAGGGATAGAGGGGAAAAGGGAAACATGGACAGAGGGATAGAGGGGAAAAGGGAAACATGGACAGAGGGATAGAGGGGAAAAGGGACAAATGGACAGAGGGATAGAGGGGAAAAGGGAAACATGGACAGATGGATAGAGGGGAAAAGGGAAACATGGACAGAGGGACAGAGGGGAAAAGGGAAACATGGACAGAGGGATAGAGGGGAAAAGGGAAACATGGACAGAGGGATAGAGGGGAAAAGGGAAACATGGACAGGGGGATAGAGGGGAAAAGGGAAACATGGACAGAGGGATAGAGGGGAAAAGGGAAACATGGACAGAGGGATAGAGGGGAAAAGGGAAAGTCAGTTGTACAACTGAATGCATTCAATCAAAATGTGTCTTCCGCATTTAACCCAAACCCCTCTGAATCAGAGAGGTGCGGGGGGCTGCCTTAATCGGCATCCAAGTCGAAGATATGGAAAGAGAGATAGAGGGGGGAAAGGGAAGCAGGGATAGAGCAATAGAGGAATACAGGGATAGAGGGAGGGCATATCAGGTGAGGGATCACAGACTCTAAATCCCGGGTGGTGTATGATTGGTGCTCATGAGAGTTCCCTCCACCTTGTATTTATACCTGACCCAATCGATTCCCATCCCACACCCTTCAACCCTGGCATCAACAATGTCATACAGTCCATCAAAATAGCCACTGCAGCAGTCCTCCTCTTTGATATACACCTGGATCGATGCCCAACAACTAAATCAGCTGCTTTGAGAAAAATTTGAGAAGATCTGCTGCATGCATGAAACCTCAAACAAATTTAAACAAAGGTTTTCAATTAAAGCAACAAGCCAATATGGCTTAGGAAAACATTGAGTTTTTGTCTCTAGTGTCGGGGAGTGTGTGGGTGGCATCATCAAGGATTAGGTTCAACTTTTGTTTATTCTGCTTTTCTTCTCCTCGTCAAGGTTAAATTCCCCCTTTTTTCCATTGTTTTCAAAAGGGGTTCCACCTGTTTTGTTTTCTTTGTGTGTGTATGCACGTGTACATGTGAGTGTGCATACACGTGAGAGAGAGAGAGAGAGAGAGAGAGAGAGAGAGAGAGAGAGAGAGAGAGAGAGAGAGAGAGAGATAAGAAAACAAAAATCCCACTTCCCAGCTGGCCTTTGAAAAACCTCTCTTGAAAAACCTCTGCAGTACTGTAACTGTGGCTCCTTTGTTTCTCTACAAAAGCTGAACCACACGCATATCCAGGTACTGTCTGCAGGTGCTGGAGTTGTAGGCAAACTCATGCTGCTCGTGCTCCCAGGTGATATTTAGGTCTTCAGCAGGCATCCATATCGCAGGTGGGGATGGAAGGTCCTATATATAGGGGCAGTACTTAGTGACATCACTTCCTGAAACAGGAGGTAAAAAAGATCTAACTTAGGTTCACATTAATAACATTTAATTCATCAAAATATATGATCATACACAAGGAATGTGATCCATATTTACACTAATATATACTGTATATACACAAACAATATTAAATTAGGGCACACAATAATTTTGACATTTTGTCACTAAGTACTGCCCCTATATATAGGACCTTCCACCCCCACCTGGGATATGGATGCCTGATGAAGACCGTTATAAATAAATATCACCTGGGAGCATGAGCAGCAGTGTCGCGTTTTCCTTTCTGTTATCCTTTGTTTCTCTGCCATACTGAACACTGTCAGCCTGCCAGTAGGCCGCCAGCTCAAGACAGCCAAATGAGAAAAGCACACAAAACTTGAACAAACAGATCGGCAGTTTGCCTCTGGATGTTTTGGAGGTCACAGGTCACCTGTCCCTGGTGGCTGTGCTGGACTCTCCTCAGGACAAATTCCCAGCTAAAGACTTGATTGGTGGAGCGGTTTATTGCAGTCGCATTGTTGTTGTTTGAGAGAATACCGTACTGGGCTGAAATGGTCAATACAGAGCCACTATTGAGGATCCAAACCTCGCAGCACCGTGATGGTTCTGGGCTCCAGCTGCACCCAGGCCTCCAGCACTGATAAGGACAGACATAGAGACGTGGGCGTCAGAAGCATGGTGGTCAGGGAATGTGGGTGACATTGGGGTGTTGTGATACAATCGTGATTGAGTTATAATGGAAACCAATGACACATTTCCATTTAACCTAAAGGAGTAGTAAAGTGTTTGAATTCCACTGAATTATTCTCTGGTATGGTACATGAGCTGTGACCATCTTTGTTGATTGGGAAGCTGTAAGAAACATGTACGATCTGACTGTAAGATTCACCCTCTAAAAAACAATACATAAAACTGAGTCGAGAAGGCTTTTGAAATGTGACCTACTCAAGCTTATCTCTCTCCGTCTTACCCCAAATCTGTGTATAAATCTGTTTTGATTGCCGACAGAGGTAAAACATGAGTCACGTGCTTGTCAGCTCCAGACAAACACATGTTAAACCAGTGAGACAAACACATGTTAAACCAGTGGGTCCAAATGAGGAGAGCAACTATAAATCTATGCTGAGCTGTCCAGATGGCAAGCAGGATCTGGCTCGGGATCCAGGACTTACAGAGTAGAGTACAGACCAAAAGGGTAGAGTGAATTAGGTCCCATAGCAGCAGCGGGTGGGCGCTCTTTAAGTAGCACTGCGCTGGGATGGGTAAACAAACACATTAACAGCTGAAGTGCCATGTTAGATTTAATAGCCCACAAGACCATGTACCTGATTAAGAATAGATAGACGGTATAGTCTGTGAGGAGAGAAGATCTATACCCTGTTGTGAGGCATTTACATTACACTCCTCCTTTAGAAAAGTCATTCCCCAATTGAATTTCAGTGGCGCTTCACAGAGCTTAATTCCATTGATAGATGGAGGTGAAAGGGGAGAATATTTGTGGGTCAGGTGCGACTTTGGAATATAATATAGTAATATGGTCATTTCCAAGTAATCTGGGTGATCTATAAATTGTTTGTGCAGTGCTAACTCTGTTAGCCGATACGGCCTGTGTGGAGTCATAAATGATGTATCCGTTTAGGAAATTAGGTCTGAGAAATATCTAGGGCAGCTTATGTAGCTCATACTTTTCCTCCAAATGGGAGAATGAATGAAGTAATGAACATGTTCATGCTCTAATTTGAGATGGGATTCAGTGACACTCTTGTTCCTGACCACTATATCCTCCCACTAATTTGAGGAATTTGAGGAAATGAATTATGCAGAGCATATAGATCACTAGGAAGTTAATTAGTGTGGCTGTGGGTTTAATACCAAGGGGTACAATGACCAAGCACATTGTGGTGGTGGTGGGTGGGTGTGTTGATGGTAACCTTCAATGTGTGTTGATGGTAAACCCTCACTCATTACAGGAATGTAGGAGTGTGTTACATTTACACTTATGCCCACCATTTTGGCAGTAATCTTGATTGCTTTCTTTTCTAAATTGGCAGGTAAAACATATTTTTTTGTGTAATGAATGTTATTCAAATGTAAACACCTACTACCTCGATTAAATGTACCAAGAAATAAATCAAGGTAATCCAAACAGTTTTTCTACTTCAGAGTATATTCATTGCATATCAATTAAATTGACTTAATTATCTCAAATAAGAAAAACAGATCGCAAAATGTTGTTTTCTAATTGTTCCTTTGAATAGTTATATTTCAACCAACCTGAATTTAAGTGCACTGACAAGGATTAAACAAACATTTCCCTATGGTATAGCTCGAGAAGAAACAATCTTAGTAAAATAGGTACAGTAAGTCCCAAGAGATACACACCAATATTTCCCATACAGTGGTGGAAAAAGTATCCAATTCTAGTACTTGAGTAAATGTAAAGATTCCTTTATAGAAAATGACTCAAGTAAAAGTGAATGTCATCCAGTAAAATACTACTTGAGTAAAAGTCGAAAAGTATTTGGATTTTATACTTAACTCTTGATACTTAAGGTTAAAGTATAAATAATTTCAAATTCCTTATATTAAGCAAACCAGACGGCACCACACAAAGCATGTGTGTTTAGTGAGTCCCCCAGATAAGATGCAGTCAGAATGACCAGGCATTAGTGAGTGAATTGGACCATTTTCCTGTCCTGCTAAGCATTCATAAGTAGTTTTGGGTGTCAGGGGAAATGTATGGAGGAAAAAGTATAATATTTTCTTTAGGAATATAGTGAAGTACAAGAGTAAAAATATACATAGTGAGGTACAGACACCCCAAAAAACTACTTAAGTCGTACTTTAAAGTATTTTTACTTAAGTACTTTACACCACTGGTACTATAACATTTTTTAAATGTAATCTCGATTCAACTTCTCAAACTTATATTTTGTTTTAATCATAAATATCCGACTATTCATTAATTACAGGATCTTTATGGTAATATGCTATGTTTGTCCTCCTATTGTACTGTATATGGTAGATACCACAGAAATATGTTGACTGGGTGAATTTATTGTTGAACAAAATACAGCTCTTTTTTTTTTTACAGTATCTATTTCACTTACCTCAGGGTGACTTTGGGGATTTCTGACAGGTACTGCACCACAGGTTGTCAGCTGAGGAACACTATTGACGCTGCTGCTATTTCCTCTAGTGTGGCGGTTGTGTACTGTGGCTACCATATCACCCAAAACCAGCCTGTTAAACATTACCACAGACCAGTGGCAAATTTGCTCCCTGCCTCAAACAAATGGCGACAAACATACAGTTGAAGTCGGAAGTTTACATACACTTAGGTTGGAGTCATTAAAACTCGTTTTTCAACCACTCCACAAATTTCTTCTTAACAACCTATAGTTTTGGCAAGTCGGTTAGAACATCTACTTTGTGCATGACACAAGTAATTTCTCCAAAAATTGTTGACATACAGATTATTTCACTTATAATTCACTGTATCACAATTCCAGTGGGTCAGAAGTTTACATACACTAAGTTGACTGTACCTTTAAACAGCTTGGAAAATTCCAGAAAATGATGTCATGGCTTTAGAAGCTTCTGATAGGCCAATTGACATCATTTGAGTCAATTGGAGGTGTACTGTACCTGTGGATGTATTTCAAGGCCTACCTTCAAATTCAAGGCCTCTTTGCTTGACATCATGGGAAAATCAAAATAAATCAGCCATAACCTCTGAAAAAAAGTCTGGTTCATCCTTGGGAGCAATTTCCAAACACCTGAAGGTACCACGTTCATCTGTACAAACAATAGTACGCAAGTATAAACACCATGGGACCACGCTGCCGTCATACCGCTCAGGAAGAAGACGCGTTCTGTCTCCTAGAGATGAACGCAATTTGGTGCGGAAAGTGCAAATCAATCCCAGAACAACAGCAAAGGACCTTGTGAAGATGCTGGAGGAAAGAGGTACAAAAGTATCTATATCCACAGTAAAACAAGTTCTATATCAACATAACCTGAAAGGCCACTCAGCAAGGAAATAGCCACTGCTCCAAAAGCCAGACTACGGTTTGCAACTGCACATGGGGACAAAGATTGTACTTCTTGGAGAAATGTCCTCTGGTCTGATGAAACAAAAATAGAACTGTTTGGCCATAATGACCATCGTTGTGTTTGGAGGAAAAAGGGGGAGGCTTGCAAACCGAAGAACACCACCCCAACCGTGAAGCACGGGGGTGGCAGCATCATGTTGTGGGGGTGCTTTGCTGCAGGAGGGACTGGTGCACTTCACAAAATAGATGGCATTATGAGGGAGGAAAATGATGTGGATATATTGAAGCAACATCTCAAGACATCAGTCAGGAAGTTAAACCTTGGTCGCAAATGGGTCTTCCAAATGGACAATGACCCCAAGTATACTTCCAAAGTTGTGGCAAATTGGCTTAAGGACAACAAAGTCAAGGTATTGGAGTGACCATCACAAAGCCCTGACCTCAATCCTATAGACATTTTGTGGGAAGAACTGAAAAAGTGGGTGTGAGCATAATAACCTGACTCAGTTACACCAGCTCTGTCAGGAGGAATGGACCGGAATTCACCCAACTTATTGTGGGAAGCTTGTGGAAGGCTCCCCGAAACATTAACCTAAGTTAAACAATTTAAAGGCAATGCAACCAAATACTATTTGAGTGTATGTAAACTTCTGACCCACTGGGAATGTGATGAAAGAAATAAAAGCTGAAAAAATCATTCTCTAAACTATTATTCTGACATTTCAAATTCTTAAAATAAAGTGGTGCTCCTAACTGACCTAAAACAGAGAATTTGTCAGGAATTGTGAAAAACTGAGTTTAAATGTATTTGGCTAAGGTGTATGTAAATTTCCGACTTAAACTGTACATCATGATTCACTCCCACAGTCCCAGAGAGAACAATGCCAATGAAAATACCCCAGTCTACAGGGGCTTCATGGCAGCTCCCCTCCCTCTTCAGGAGAATGGGTCTGGCCAGCATGATGACCTGTGTGTGAATTTAGAGGGACAGCATTGATCACTGTAATGCCAACCGACCAAAAGTATGCTGTGTTCCAAGGGAGAGACCACAGACGATATTGATTTCTCAGGTGTCTTCCATTCAAATGCTTATATCTTTCAATATAGGTATGTTTTCAAAGGAGAGCACCAAATATCACATTTCAGGACAAATTTTCGAAACTAATAATACTCTATCAAAATGTACACATAAATGTACTTTTTCACCAATATATTTTCACTGTGCAATACCCTTCTCCGTACCTCTTTCTGGAGTCCCCCAGAGAAAGGCTTTACACTGAGCTACATCCTGTTGACTTGACCTTGCTCTGCCCAACCCTAAAATTGCACACTGATCTATAAACAAAACCCAATGAATTGAAAATAGAACATATATATAATAGGCCATGTAACTTTATTAGCATTTCACCTCTCTTACATCTAGGGAGGATCTCTTAGACATCCACTTCTTTTTACATTCAACAAACTGCAGAGTAAATCAGCAAACAGTAATGTTCAGTGAATGGTGTCCAGTAGCTGTCATAAGGCACACTACAATGAGGGTCGTCACTAGTATCCATAGCCACAAAGTCATAATTATGGCTAAACCCCGCCCATTTCTACAATTTCTTAACATTTTATTTTAAACCTAACCCTAATCACACTGCTAACCTTATCCTTCACCCTAACCTTAAAGTAAGACCAAAAGGCTATTTTATTTTGTCATATGTGACTTTGTGGCTGTGGAAGCTAGTGGAAACCCTACATGAGGGTCTTTCTCATGTTGGACTGAGGCATTGAGAGTCACTGGGTTGCATTCACACATATAGATCTAACATCTTTGCCGGCATCGAGTGAGAGGCACTGCATTGATAGATCGGTTTCAGTCCGAGAGTCCATTCACTGGTTGCAGTTCACAGTGGAGTGATCTTCACTCAGATACTCACAGGGTTAAAGCTGTCGGTCATTGACTGCTAAGGTGTTGGTGGTAAGATGCTCATCATCCTATACAAACTGTGGTATAAAACTAACCTTCTCAATTTGAAACATGAGAAGTATGTCTGAAATATTTAAATGCTTAACATATGACTGTGTATGTACAATTAGAAAAGCTGCTAAAAACTACAAACTGATAACACTATTTAATTGAGCTACACACTGAATGCAATATAAACATCTGGTAAAACAGGGGGTTATCTCTGGAGTATGGGTGGGCCGTACAGACAGTGTGTGATTGGCAGGTTTCAGCCAGCAGGTTCCAGCAGGGGGACATGTATGTTCCCAGTGAGCAGTTGGGGGCAATGTGGGTAGTCCGGCGGGGGACGGTCTGAGGGATCAGAGGGGTCAGGCAGGGCCGGATAAAGGGGTCTCTCTAGGCTGAAAGACAAAAAAAAGTCACCAATGCGACTCTGCTAGTGGCTGTGGGTCTTAAGCTTCTAGTCACCACTGTGCCCAAACTGCCCATGCCATCCTGAGTGCCAGTCCCTCTCGAGGCCCTTCAGTAGCTCACTTAGCTGCTTTCTCTAACTGGGCGTGACAGGTTCGTTTTTTTTATTTGGGGGGGCTGTGCCATCCGATCAAAGTCTCAGGCTGTTCCCTCTCCTCAACCCAAATATCTCCTGCAGCGAGCAGAGCCTTTTTCTACACTACTGGAGAGGGGCGATGAGTGCAGCTTTGAAGATTACGGTTATTATTATCATCATCACTGCCGCAGGAAAATAAAAGACAATTCATGAGATATCGTTTTATATGGCTGTTCACTTGATCCTTCAGGCATTTTGTGCTCACTGAAGCTTTCGGTGTAAAGAGACTGGTGACAGTCCCTGTTAAATAGCCCAATGCTCTGTTCTCTCTAGCTTCTCTGATAAAACACTTGAAAACACACAGCTACCAATACAGAACAGCAACACAGTGTACATTAAATACAGGGATTATATCCTCACTTTACACTGGTTGGGTTATGTGTTTTTTAGGATTTGTATCTGTAATCTGGGTACATGTAGGGCACTAAACAATACAATGGTTTAATAATGCCAGTATGAGACATTTGATAAAGGGGTCAAAAAGGCACAAAGTAATACATGTACTGAATAGTTTTATTTTTAAAAGACTCTAGAAAGATATTCAGTAACAAGAAGACATGTTAACGAGTTTTACGATGCAGCCATCAGTTCATGGCAAATTAAATGCTCTAATACTGCCACTCAGTGGCAGAGAAGAGAATTCTGATTAAGTAATAGAGTAGTGTATTTTACCTGGGCAGTAGTAAATCACATCCTAAACCTTTCTTGGCTGTAACTACTCATCCTCTTCTTCCTGCTGAGAAAATAAAACTGAGTAATGACAACGTTGATGACAAAGTAAAGCAAGACAACAGAAGAGAGGAGAACCAAGACTTCTCACTCAGTCCTATCAATATAAGAGCAGACCGTAGTTTAAATCCCTATTAGTTTCTTTTTAAAAAAGAGCACAGATGACTCATCTTATAGTGCTAGTTTAATAAAGAGAGCAGCCAGAACAAAGCTTTCCTCTTCAATTAAGTGTTCTCTCAGCTGTGCTTGATTACAGCTGAACAAGATTACTGAGTGGAGAAACTGATTTCATTCAGATAAGGCAATTTGTCTTTGCATCAAAGAACACTGGTGAGAACATCCGTGTGTTTGCTGGTTGATATACTACCTCTGCTTCCTCGGTCACTTCTTCTTCTTCCTCCTTGGCATAGAAAAAAAAAGATTTTTTTTGTGAAGGGATGAGTCCACCATAGGGGAAAAGGAAAACGTAGAGTGTATAGTTGGGTTAAAAGGGAGTTAAACCATCCAGGGGAGGCATCAAGAAAACAGGTAGCAGAGATAAGACTGGGAAGACACTAGGAACACTAGGAATATCACCATTACTTAGGCCAATGGAACAAGTTATCCACAGGGATAGTGCACCATTCCCTTAACTGCTAGTGAAGTAGTAAGATTAGTGTGGGCCTTTAAGCAAGGCCCTCTATGAGGTGGTATCATATGACGTGAAACTGCAAGGCACTGCATACTTCACAAATCATCAGACCACATTCACTCCGAGGTGCATCTGTTGGGTTGAGCATGGTGTTGCAATTAACTACATTTCTACAAATGTAAAAAGCCTTTACCCTATATGCTACACTTAAAACAGGGGGTGAAGTGCAATTAATTGGTCCTGTGACCAATTCAGTCACTGTTTTTAATGACTAGGTTTTACAGAAAACTTGCTTGTGGATATAGTGCTTGCTGTGTATTCAAGATTTGATGAATGATGTCCACAGTAACACATCATTTAAAGCAGTGTAGTTTGGTGCAACGTATCGGACACTGCCAAGATCGTGTTGTGGGGGAGCATTGCACAATAACAAACAGTCCATTAATCTTCTGCTGTGCTTGTCCTGTCCACACTCAGTCTCAAGACTCTCCTCGCAAAGTGAAGCCATGCCAATGGCTATTTAAACATCCTGGTTGTCATGGAGTTCTGGTCAAGTCACTAGGGATCCCTATGCAACACTGTAAGATCCAATTCACAAGCATGTCTATGTGTCAGACTTGTACTCGTGTGCGCAGAGGCAGATCTGGACACCAAACGATGAATGTCACCTGTTATGAAACATCCACTGGCACAATGCTGCAGAATCCTCAAGCCTCCAGGTAAACCAACGGGTAATGACCTCATCCCAGTCACACAGCATCAAAACCACAACCAGAGTCCAGAGAGAGCTCAATAATTTCCTCAAATTAAAGACAGCATACCACAGGAGGGATGCTGGCAGCCTTGAAGAATAAGAGGGTAGAGAGCTCTTCACAAACCAACCCACGCTAAATCCACATATGAAGGAGTAGGGTCATGCATAAGATCAATTAACTCCACGTCAGGGGCCACACCATGCAATGGGCTTGGAGCACAGCCAGAATATACCTCTTACCTCTGGGGCCTCTTCTTCCTAAGGTAGGGGATATCAGGGGTTTTGAGCATTTCAATGTCAAAGAGGAAACAAACGCAAGAGATACAACAGCCTATATTTGAGATAAGCGAATCTGCATGTCACTAAGGAGACTACAAGAGGGAGGAAAACCCTGTGTTACTTAATGTTCCCATTATTATTACCATAAGTGAACCGAATGACGGTGTTGGCGATGTTGTGTCTGCCATGCTGCACACCATCAGTTATCTGTACCACAGAGACCACCACCCATGCAGCAGAGAGAGAGACAGAGAGAGGGTCTTTCTAATCTAAGATCCACAGAAGACACCACAAATTACAACCAGAGGAAACTATTTCATCCTCACTGACTGACTCTTCTTGCTCCTGCAATGAAAGTATAGGAGGAGGTGGAGGAGAGCAATAAGGTATAGGTGGAGGAGAGCAAGAAGGTATAGGTGGAGGAGAGCAATAAGGTATAGGTGGAGGAGAGCAAGAAGGTATAGGTGGAGGAGAGCAAGAAGGTATAGGTGGAGGAGAGCAAGAAGGTATAGGTGGAGGAGAGCAAGAAGGTATAGGTGGAGGAGAGCAAGAAGGTATAGGAGGAGGAGAGCAAGAAGGTATAGGAGGAGGAGAGCAAGAAGGTATAGGAGGAGGAGAGCAAGAAAGTATAGGAGGAGGTGGAGGAGAGCAAGAAAGTATAGGAGGTAGAGGAGAGCAAGAAAGTATAGGAGGTAGAGGAGAGAAAGAAAGTATAGGAGGTAGAGGAGAGAAAGAAAGTATAGGAGGTAGAGAAGAGCAAGAAAGTATAGGAGGTGGAGGAGAGCAAGAAAGTATAGGAGGAGGTAGAGGAGAGAAAGAAAGTATAGGAGGTGGAAGAGAGCAAGAAAGTATAGGAGGAGGTGGAGGAGAGCAAGAAGGTATAGGAGGTGGAGGAGAGCAAGAAAGTATAGGAGGAGGTGGAGGAGAGCAAGAAAGTATAGGAGGAGGTAGAGGAGAGCAAGAAAGTATAGGAGGAGGTGGAGGAGAGCAAGAAAGTATAGGAGGAGGTAGAGGAGAGCAAGAAAGTATAGGAGGAGGTAGAGGAGAGAAAGAAAGTATAGGAGGAGGTAGAGGAGAGAAAGAAAGTATAGGAGGTGGAAGAGAGCAAGAAAGTATAGGAGGAGGTGGAGGAGAGCAAGAAGGTATAGGAGGAGGTAGAGGAGAGAAAGAAGGTATAGGAGGAGGTAGAGGAGAGAAAGAAAGTATAGGAGGAGGTAGAGGAGAGAAAGAAAGTATAGGAGGAGGTAGAGGAGAGAAAGAAAGTATAGGAGGTGGAAGAGAGCATGAAAGTATAGGAGGTGGAGGAGAGCAAGAAAGTATAGGAGGAGGTAGAGGAGAGAAAGAAAGTATAGGAGGTGGAAGAGAGCAAGAAAGTATAGGAGGAGGTGGAGGAGAGCAAGAAGGTATAGGAGGTGGAGGAGAGCAAGAAAGTATAGGAGGAGGTGGAGGAGAGCAAGAAAGTATAGGAGGAGGTAGAGGAGAGAAAGAAAGTATAGGAGGAGGTAGAGGAGAGAAAAAGTATAGGAGGTAGAAGAGAGCAAGAAAGTATAGGAGGAGGTGGGGAGAGCAAGAAGGTATAGGAGGAGGTAGAGGAGAGAAAGAAGGTATAGGAGGAGGTAGAGGAGAGAAAGAAAGTATAGGAGGAGGTAGAGGAGAGAAAGAAAGTATAAGAGAGAAAAAAAGTATAGGAGGAGGTAGAGGAGAGAAAGAAAGTATAGGAGGAGGTAGAGGAGAGAAAGAAAGTATAGGAGGAGGTAGAGGAGAGAAAGAAAGTATAGGAGGTGGAAGAGAGCAAGAAAGTATAGGAGGTGGAGGAGAGCAAGAAAGTATAGGAGGAGGTAGAGGAGAGAAAGAAAGTATAGGAGGTGGAAGAGAGCAAGAAAGTATAGGAGGAGGTGGAGGAGAGCAAGAAGGTATAGGAGGTGGAGGAGAGCAAGAAAGTATAGGAGGAGGTGGAGGAGAGCAAGAAAGTATAGGAGGAGGTAGAGGAGAGAAAGAAAGTATAGGAGGAGGTAGAGGAGAGAAAGAAAGTATAGGAGGTAGAAGAGAGCAAGAAAGTATAGGAGGAGGTGGAGGAGAGCAAGAAGGTATAGGAGGAGGTAGAGGAGAGAAAGAAGGTATAGGAGGAGGTAGAGGAGAGAAAGAAAGTATAGGAGGAGGTAGAGGAGAGAAAGAAAGTATAGGAGGAGGTAGGAGAGAAAGAAAGTATAGGAGGAGGTAGGAGAGAAAGAAAGTATAGGAGGAGGTAGAGGAGAGAAAAAAGTATAGGAGGAGGTGGAGGAGAGCAAGAAAGGGGATAAAGAATAAGAGCAGAGAGCAAAAGCAGTGAAGCTTGTGTGGAAGAGAAGAGAGGGCAGGCAGGGACAGTAAGGAATGTTGGAGAGGCTCTGTGTGAGTGAGTGAGTGTGAAATTCTAAAATCAGGATGAGTGACAGTGCTGGGTTTCTCTATCATGGTCTGTGTTCTGATGGCTACCAGAGTTACCATGTTGCTCATCCAACTATGTGATTGAGATATCATTATCTGGCATGAGACAGAGGGCTAAAGAAATATAGTAAAGGGATACAGTCTGTTCAGATGCCATAGGTGAGATAGGGTCTGTTCCATCTACACAAAAAGTAGTAAAGGAGGAAATTGAAGGAATGCTGAATAAACTGTGCAAGATGTGGAATCAAGAAAAGCAGCATTGATAGAATGGTGAAGAAGTAGAGGGGGGACGAGTGTAGTTGGAAAAAAAACACTTATCAATCTACCTCAAGCTGTCGCAGCTCTTCTTCCTCCTAGATAGGATGAGATTGAGTGTCAGTGGTGTGGATGGTCTGGTCAGAGGTGACACCAGAAGCATGAGCGATAGGAAAAGGCTTAAACATTTTATCTACAGGGATAGTTCAGGCTGACAGAAAGGAAGCAGCTACCGGACTAGGGAAGAAATGAGGAGGAGGAAGGCTAAGAGAGGGGAGAAAGAGAGGTTCAGAGGGAGTGAACATGGACTACTGATGAGGGAACGAACGGCAGATAGATCACAAGACAAGCTCTTCCGTCCTACAACACAAAGCCTTCTGATCTCTGCCAGACAAACCCACACAGCTCGTGACTAATGGAACAACCACAGAAATTCACAGCCGCAGACGCCCAGTTACCTCCGACCCCAAATCCTCTTATCCCTGGAAAACCAAACCAAGAGATGGGGGAAAAGGGCAAAGGTGAGAGAGGTACAAGGAGTTGCTGGCAGAGGAGACCCTCTTTCAGATAGCTTTTCATGCATGATTCAACATGGAGCCCTAAAATATTTTGTTAAACTTAATTATCTTTATTGGATTTATTTAGACTTACAATATTTTTACTGTGTCTGGTGTTAACTACTTATACAATATATATTTCAATGTAGACACAGTAGCAGCTAAAGGAGCAAGCCATTTTTCAAAATCAAATTATCAAACTATCTTATCAAATGACAGATACAGCGCCTTCGGAAAGCATTCAGCTCACTTGACTTTTTCCACATTTTGTTAGGTTACAGCCTTATTCTAAAATGGATTAAATGTTTTTTTCCCCTCACAATACCCCATAATGACAAAGCAAAAACAGGTTCCTGCTAATTTATAAAAAACAAAGCACTGAAATATCACATTTACATAAGTATTCAAACCCTTTACTCAGTACTTTGTTGAAGTACCTTTGGCAGCGATTACAGCCTTGAGTCTTCTTGGGTATGACACTACAAGCTTGGCACACCTGTATTTGGAGAGTTTCTCCCATTCTTCTCTGCAGATCCTCTCAAGCTCTGTCAGGTTGGATGGGGAGCGTTGCTGTACAGCTATTTTCAGGTCTCTCCAGAGATGTTTCGATCAGGTTCAAGTCCGGGCTCTGACTGGGCTACTCAAGGACATTCAGACTTTTCCTGAAGTCACTCTTGCATTGTCTTAGCTGTGTGCTTAGGGTTGCTGTGCTGTTGGAAGGCGAACCTTTGCCCCAGTCTGAGGTCCGGAGCACTCTGTAGCAAATTTTCATCAAGGATCTCTCTGTGCTCCTTTCATCTTTGTCTCGATCCTGAGTAGTCTTTCAGTCCTTGCCGCTGAAAAACATCCCCCACAGCATGATGCTGCCACCACCATGCTTCACCGTAGCAATAGTGCCAGGTTTCCTCCAGATGTGACGCTTGCCATTCAGGCCAAAGAGTTTAATCTTGGTTTCATCAGACCAGAGAATCTAGTTTCTCATGGCCTGAGAGTCTTTAGGTGCCTGATTGGTGGAGTGCTGCTGAGATGGTTGTCCTTCTGGAAGGTTCTCCCATCTCCACAGAGGAACTCCAGAGCTCTGTCAGAGTTACCATTGGGTTCTTGGTCACCTCCCTGACCAAGGCCCTTCTCCCCCGATTGCTCAGTTGGCCGGTAGGCCAGCTCTAGGAAGAGTCTTGGTGGTTCCAAACTTCTTCCACTTAAGAATGATGGAGGCCACTGTGTTCTTGGGGACCTTCAATACTGCAGACGTTTTTTGCACCCTTCCCCAGATCTGTGCCACGACACAATCCTGTCTCGGTGCTGTATGGACAATTCCTTCAACCTCATGGCTTGGTTTTTGCTCTGACATGCAGTGTCAACTGTGCGACCATATATTAGACAGGTATGTGCCTTTCCAAATCATGTCCAATCAATTGAATTTACCACAGGTGGACTCCAAGTTGTAGAAACATCTCAAGGATGATCAATGGAAACAGGATGCATGTGAGCTCAATTTCGAGTCTCATAGCAAAGGGTGTGAATACTTATGTAAATAAGATATTTAAGTTTTTGTATTTTTAATACATTCGCAAACATTTCTAAAAACCTGTTTTCAATTTGCCATTATGGGGTATTGTGTGTAGATTTTAGATGTGTTTTTAATGTAATCCACTTTAAAATAAGGCTGTAATGTAACAAAATGTGAAAAAAGTCAAGGGGTCTAAATACTTTCTGAAGGCACTGTATGAATGTTGATGACTAGGGTATCTAATGATTATATCTCTAAGGTGGCATGCCATAGAAGAGATCAGTAGTGTTCTAAAACTGTGTCAAGGATTAAGATGAAATGCATCCAAACATACAGAAATCCCTCCATAGGAGACCTGAGGAAAATGAGAAGGGGGCAAAAAACGACAAAAGTGGTTCTGAGTTGCAAGTCATGGTATTACTAAGGAAGAGGGGTTTCAAGCATTCAATACTGCACAAGAAAAGCTACAACAAAGAAGAATATGTGAGGTTAGTAGTCTGGACAATCAGACACAGACCACAATCACAAGGATGCAAACAAACCACACATTACAACTGAACACCCAAGGCCCTTAGCACAGAAATTGAGAAAACATTATATAATGAATTCGATTTAAGGACTGAACACTACAGCTATAGAACACAATTCAAAGTAGATCTACCTCGGCCTCCCGAGTGGCGCAGTGGTCAAAGGCAATGATCAGTTCTAGAGAATGTCACTACAGATCCGGATTCGATCCCGGGTTGTGTTGCATCCGACCGCGACCGGGAGACCCATGAGGCGGCACATAATAGGGGAGGGTTTGGCCGGCTGGGATGACCTTGTCCCATTGCGCTCTAGCGACTCCTTGTGGCGGCCAGGTGCATGCACACTGGCTTCGGTCGCCAGCTGTATGGTGATTCCTCCGACACATTGGTGCGGCTGGCTTCCGGGTTGAATGAGCAGCGTGTCAAGAAGCAGTGCAGCTTGGCGGGGTCTTGTTTCGGAGGATGCATGCCTATTGACCTTCGCCTCTCCAGAGTCTGCTAGGGAGTTGCAGCGATGGGACAAGACTGTAACTACCAATTTAATATCACGAAGTTGGGGAGAAAAAGGGGTAAAAAAAAACAACATTCAAAAATAAGTAGATCTACCTCAGAAACCGGCTGATCATCTTCTCCCTAAAACAACGAATAGCAATGATTAGCTTCGGATCAACTCACTAGCTTTCACCAGGTTACTGTAACTAAGAAATAGAGATTTTAACAAATTGACTATTACTACATTCCAATAACATCACAAGTGCTTTGATATCTATTGACACATTGCACATAAGTCTGATGGATATATTCAGTTGAACAGAAGTTTATAACTTTATATCTCATCAATAAAGAGTTAATAGTGGTTCACTCTGTAATGAACAACAGTGCCCTGGGTAACACGAACACGTCTCGGTTTACTCTGCGTTTGTTTGTTTGTACCACAGCATTTTGTATTCAACACCAGCATTAGCTAGCTTCTGTGCACTTCTGAGCCCAACAGAACACAACAGTGGAATGAGACATTAAAACAATGTGATATTTGACCTTTGCTGATCAGTCAGGCTTTTGCCTTCCTTTAACCTTTACCATTCTCAATACAGCTTTCAAGTCATAATAAAAGCATTTATTAATGAATTAAGCTACTGGTGAGTTGTGAAACTTTGCAAATGTATATAGCATGTTATTAAGCATGTATGATGTAATCATATTTTGATACAATGGCTAGCAGACATAGCTGTGCCTGGGCATTGGAAGAGAAACTTCATAGTACTGATAATCAGTGACTATGGCCAGGAAAACATAGACCTAAGATCTGTATGTCCCTTTTAGACGTACATGTATATGCTTTGTTTAGAATAGTTGGATGACTAAAATATCTACAAGTTAATCATTTACTTCATTCCAGAATATTAGAGAGCTCAATAAAGGCACAATGTAGTATGGAACCGTGTGTCAGGTCTATGAGATCCAGGCTAAGATCGTTTCTTAGCGGGGCAGATGGCACAATGCAGCGAGCAGTGGCTGTTGTTATTAATGACAATGCCCTTCATATCAAGAATTACTCCGGTGGACACAGTGTCGCCTGTTACCTTAGCCTCTTCATCCTCTGCTTCCTCCTGTTTAGAAGAAGAGAGACAAACAGTGAGACTGGGACATGACTCCCAAATTTCTATTTGATTTCAATACTTTTCAGAAATGTAAAAGCAATTTACCTGGGCTTCTTCCTCCTTCACGGGGGCCTTCTGGCAGAAAAAGGAGAAAGTAGAAAATATTGTGTGTCAGGATTATTAGAATGATAGCATGACCTCAAGGAGGCATATAGGAAATAGAGAACCTCTCCTCAAACATGAATGAGACACTTCTACATTGGAGGTCATGCAACTTGAACAGATCACGCACATTGAACAACATGGTGGGATTTCCAGAGGACCCCCACCAACACACACACCTAGACATGGATGGACAGCGGAACGACACATACACACCTCGACATGGATGGACAGCGGAACGACACATACACACCTCGACATGGATGGACAGCGGAACGACACATACACACCTCGACATGGATGGACAGCGGAACGACACATACACACCTCGACATGGATGGACAGCGGAACGACACATACACACCTAGACATGGATGGACAGCGGAACGACACATACACACCTAGACATGGATGGACAGCGGAACGACACATACACACCTAGACATGGATGGACAGCGGAACGACACATACACACCTAGACATGGATGGACAGCGGAACGACACATACACACCTAGACATGGATGGACAGCGGAACGACACATACACACCTAGACATGGATGGACAGCGGAACGACACATACACACCTAGACATGGATGGACAGTGGAACGACACATGCACACCTAGACATGGATGGACAGCGGAACGACACATACACACCTAGACATGGATGGACAGCGGAACGACACATGCACACCTAGACATGGACGGACAGCGGAACGACACATACACACCTAGACATAGTTTTAGAACAAAGGACATAGTACATATCAAAGAAAATCAAGACCAACGATTATGTAGTCATTGAGACGACATTACAGTTAACTGCTACAGAACAGAGAAGTGGTTGAACATCCAACAGATCTAAGGAACAAACAGAACAGTCAACAGTCAATAGAAACAGTTATAGAACAGTCAATTGAAACAGTTATGGGACAGTCAATATAACAGAATACAGGTGGGTTAGTATGGTCCAGAGTTGAGGAGGAGATGAGAACAACAGCAGCTCGAGGGAAACAAAACCCTGAGGTCGAGAAAAAGACAACGTTAAAGAGATGGAGAGAGGAGACATCACGGGAGGACACAGCATGGGATTCTGGGAGACAATTACAGTGTTCTCTAAGGATTCCTCTGTGTCTTCGACTGCCTCCTTCTCCTCTGCCACCTTCTCTTCTGCTGCTTCCTCTCCTGTTTCTCCTCCCACCTCTGCTTCCACCTCCTCTGTGTGTTCATCTCCATTGCACTCCTCCATCGGAACCTCTCTTTTCTAGAGTGAAAACAACAATGTGCCATCAAGGGGGAAAAAACTATGTGTTAGAATAATAATGACACAGCAGCTGTCATGGGCACACATCAAACACCAGGAGGGGGGCAGCCCTACTGCTGGAGTCACATGTTCAAAGACATCACAGAGTAAGGCCTCAGCATCAGCAGCTCCTCTGAGTAAAGGAAAATGCATGAATAAATTAAGGGCAATTACATATGGTTGCAAGGTGATGAATAGCAGCATAGTGGTGCTGCGGAGATAAAATAGAGGTTTTCAATGAAATATGCTGTAGCGAAAAAGACTGCATATTATCACACTGCCGGGATCCAGCCAACAGGACAGGAGTCCAGTCAACAGTATCAATAAAAAAACCTGTCATTCCAACATTGCAACTTAAATGGAAAATAAACCAGCCTGGTACTCTGGAGAGCAGCGAAAACAGAGGGCGTCTGAACTCTTTTCCCAGAAATACCCATGAAGCTGGTCCAGTTAAATTAACTCAATTTGCACCCTTCTCGAAACAGCATCCTCTAAAAGCCTGTGGGATTTGTTATAAGACGATCACAGGTTCAGCTGGGCAATCATTTCTCTGCTGTCCCTTGCCACCTTTTTGGAAAAAATATACAAATCATTTCTCTGTGATGCTCATGCACCAGGTCAATCTCTACGGTTTGGCAGCATCCCAAAGTGAGTTGAGAAGTTTAAGATTTTTCTTAATATATCTACGTATAAATGTTCAGATAATTTTTTACAACAGCATCAGCATGTTCTTCTATAAGAATAGTCCTATTATACAAATAATGAATTAGAAAAAGAATGAACTGATTCCCAATCATCTGTTTTCTAATATCATAGAATTATTATAAATACTTTATATGCTTTGCAAAAACTACAGATGCAATATAAACACAATGAAACACTATAAAAACTGAGAAATGAACACATGTTAATTAATGAGAGACAGGTACACTGTTTTTAAACCAACTCTAAATTACCACTCATCCATGCAATGAGTGAATTAGCAACATTACTGATTACTTGGGGCAGCAGGTAGCCTAGTTAGTGGTTAGAGCGTTGGGCCAGTTACCAAAAGTTTGCTAGATCGAATCCCAGAGATGACAAGGTAAAAAAATCTGTCGTTCTGCCCCTGAACAAGGCAGTTAACCCACTGTTCCTAGGCCGTCATTGTAAATAAGAATTTGTTCTTAACTGGCTTGCCTAGTTAAATAAAAAATAAAACTTGGTAATCATCCATGGAAAATTAAACCAACAAGATTTAACTGGGTAACTGGAAAATTAATCCAACAGGAGTTAACTGGAGAAATGGTTAAGGTTATGCTGGATGGGACGAAACCAGGGGAGAAATGGTTAAGGTTATGCTGGATGGGAGGAAACCAGGGGAGAAATGGTTAAGGTTATGCTGGATGGGAGGAAACCAGGGGAGAAATGGTTAATGTTATGCTGGATGGGAGGAAACCAGGGGGGAAATGGTTAAGGTTATGCTGGATGGGAGGAAACCAGGGGGGAAATGGTTAAGGTTATGCTGGATGGGAGGAAACCAAGGGAGAAATGGTTAAGGTTATGCTGGATGGGAGGAAACCAGGGGAGAAATGGTTAAGGTTATGCTGGATGGGAGGAAACCAGGGGAGAAATGGTTAAGGTTATGCTGGATGGGAGGAAACCAGGGGAGAAATGGTTAAGGTTATGCTGGATGGGAGGAAACCAGGGGAGAAATGGTTAAGGTTATGCTGGATGGGAGGAAACCAAGGGAGAAATGGTAAAGGTGAGACAGGGACATTACTAGTGTGTCATCATCAATGTTCTCCTCCTCAGCTTCAAGGTTCTCTTCATCCTCAGCATCATCAGTTCCATTTACAATGGTTCCATTCTCAACAGGCCCATTTTCAAGGAGATATGCCTCTTTCGCTTCCTGCACCAAGGAAAATTGGCAGGTTGTTTAACAAATTTGCAACATGTTCAACTACGTTAGCCTGCATGTCACATCGTATCCCTCTCACACAATTAGCCTCACTAACTCCTATTTGCCCTCCAAAGAAATATGTTATGTGGCGTGCACTCAGGCACGTCTCAACCTGAGCGAAAACAAATTAGGAGGACAATACATGCCTGAGCATTTCAGCTAAACAAACATTAAAACAGCCTGTCTCTGACAGCAACAATATTGGGGCGAGTTTATTTGCATTATAAAATCCCTGGAGTGGAAAACACATTTTGTGGTTGAATTCTATAGCTAAAAAGCTATATAAACACAATTTATATTTTAGAAAATTAAGTGAAAGTTGAATTCCAACCTTGGAACCTGGAGGAGGTGGCAGACCCAGGAAGGCATATACCGCATTGTCTTCTTTGGCGTCAAAGAATGTCTCGTAGTCCTATGGTAAAAGGCAAATTAGACATTTCTGTTTAGTCTCCAATCGTTCTCTCAGCATTTGAATGGACACTTCTCCCCACCTTTACCTGAACCATTCAGCAGGGAGTAGGCTTATTGGTCACCACACCTTCTATATTATCTTGTTCTGCTCACCCCACAGTAGCTCTCTTCGTTGAAGATCTGAGGGGGTAGAGGGATCCCGTTGGTGGGCTTTTTCTCCACAGGGACATTTTCCCTCATCCACATGCGGTTGTCCTCATTGCAGGCAATGTCCAATGGAGCGTAGTCCACTTTCAGGGCCTCCAGGAACCCAAGCACATCCTGTTGCTTCTTTTTGATCTGGACCATCACACAGGTGTACAGACAGACAACAAACACAGTATAGATAGGCTTCTTCTTCATGAGATCATGTTTGGCATTTTTTTTCTATCACTAGGTTGGGGAGAGCAGAGTAGAAGGCTAATACATTAATGAAAGCTTTTAACTTTTTGTTTTATAGTTTGACAAAGAATCTATTCACATATCATACACTATATGCAGTTGACGACGGAAGTTTACATACACTTAGGTTGGAGTCATTAAAACTCGTTTTTCAACCACTCCACAAATGTATTGTTAGCGAACTATAGTTTCGGCAAGTCGGTTAGGACATCTACTTCGCGCATGACACGTCATTTTTCCAACAATTGTTTACAGACAGATTATTTCACTGTATCACAATTCCAGTGGGTCAGAAGTTTACATACACTAAGTTGACTGTGCCTTTAAACAGCTTGGAAAATTCCAGAAAATTATGTCATGGCTTTAGAAGCTTCTGATTGACTCAAATTATGTCAATTAGTCTATTGGAGGTGTACCTGTGGATGTATTTCATGGCCTACCTTCAAACTCATGCCTCTTTGCTTGACATCATGGGAAAATCAAAAGAACTCAGCCAAGACCTCAGAAAAAAAATTGTAGACCATAAGTCTGGTTCATCCTTGGGAGCAATTTCCAAATGCCTGAAAATACCACATTCATCTGCACAAACCATAGTACGCAAGTATAAACACCATGGGACCATGCAACCGCCATACCGCTCAGGAAGGAGGTGCGTTCTGTCTTCTAGAGATGAACGTACTTTGGTGCGAAAAGTGCAAATCAATACCAGAACAACAGCAAAGGACTTGGAGGAGGAAACAGGTACAAAAGTATCTATATCCACAGTAAAATGAGTCCTATATTGACATAACCTGAAAGGCCACTCAGCAAGGAAGAAGCCACTGCTCCACAACCACCATAAAAAGCCAGACTACGGTTTGCAACTGCACATGAGGACAAACATTGTACTTTTTGGAGAAATGTCCTCTGGTCTGATGAAACAAAAATGGAACTGTTTGGCCATAATGACCATCGTTATGTTTGGAGGAAAAAGGGGGAAGCTTGCAAGCTGAAGAACACCATCCCAACTGTGAAGCACGGGGGTGGCAACATGTTGTGGGGGTGCTTTGCGGCAGGAGGGACTGGTGCACTTCACAAAATAGATGGCATTATGAGGGAGGAAAATGATGTGGATATATTGAAGCAACATCTCAAGACATCAGTCAAGGAAGTTAAAGCTTGGTCGCAAATGGGTCTTCCAAATGGACAATGACCCCAAGCATACTTTCAAAGTTGTGGCAAAATGGCTTAAGGACAACAAAGTCAAGGTATTGGAGTGGCCATCACAAAGCCCTGACCTCAATGCTATAGACATTTTGGGGGCAGAACAGAAAAAGTGGGTGCGAGCAAGGAGGCCTACAAACCTGACTCAGTTACACCAGCTCTGTCAGGAGGAATGGACTGGAATTGACCCAACTTATTGTGGGAAGCTTGTGGAAGGCTACCCGAAACATTTGACCTAAGTTAAACAATTTAAAGGCAATGCTACCAAATACTAATTGAGTGTATGTAAACTTCTGACCCACTGAGAATGTGATGAAATAAAAGCTGAAATAAATCATACTCTCTACTATTATTCTGATATTTCACATTCTTAAAATAAAGAGGTGACCCTAACTGACCTAAGACAGGGAATTTTTACTTGGATTAAATGTAAGGAATTGTTCAAAACTGAGTTTAAATGAACTTGGCTATGCTGTATGTAAATGTCCGACTTCAACTGTATACAAATGTATGTGTACACCCCCTTCAAATTAGTGAATTTGGCCATTTTAGCCACACCTGTTGTTGACAGGTGTATAAAATCGAGCACACAGCCATGCAATCTCCATAGATAAACATTAGCAGTAGAATGTCCTTACTGAAGAGCTCAGTGACCTCCAATGTGTCACCGTCATAGGATGCCACCTTTCCAACAAGTTAGTTTGTCAAATTTCTGCCGTGATAGAGCTGCCCAGGTTTACTGTAAGTGCTGTCATTGTGAAGTGGAAACATCTAGGAGCAACAAGGGCTCTGCAGCGAAGTGGTAGGCCACAAAAGCTCACAAAAATGGCCTGTCCTCGGTTGCAACACTCACTACCGAGTTCCAAACTGTCTCTGCAAGCAGCGTCAGCACAATAACTGTTTAGTCGGGAACTTCATTAAATGGGTTTCCGTGGCTGAGCAGCTGCACACAAGCCTAAGATCATCATGTGCAATGTCAAGCATCGGCTGGAGTGGTGTAAAGCTCGCCGCCATTGGACTTGGGAACACATTCTATGGAGTGATGAATTACGCTTCACCATCTGACAGTCCTAGGGATGAATCTGGGTTTGGCAGAAGCCAGGAGAACGCTACCTGCCCCAATGCATAGTGCCAACTGTAACGTTTGATGGAGGAGGAATAATGGTCTGGGGCTGTGTTTCATGGTTCGGGCTAGGCTCCTTAGTTCCAGTGAAGGGAAATCGTAACGCTACACCATACAATGACATCTGGATGATTCTGTGCTTCCAATTTTGTGGTAACAGTTTGAGGAAGGCCCATTCCTGTTTTAGCATGACAATACCCTCGTGCACAAAGCAAGGTCCATACAGAAAAGGTTTGTCGAAATCCGTGCAGAAGAACTTGACTGGCCTGCACAGACCCCTCACTAATGCTCTTGTGGCTGAATGGAAGCAAGTCCCAGTTGCAATGTTCCAACATCTAGTGGAAAGCCTTCCCAGAAAAGTGAAGGCTGTTATAGAAACAAAGGGGGGACCAACTTTATGTTAATGCCCATGATTTTGGAATGAGATGTTCGACAAGCAGGTGTCCACACACTTTTGGTCATGTAGTGTACATTTGCTTTGATATTGTAGATTAGGTTTGAGGTAATCCAAATATATTCCAGAAGGTTCTGCAAGTGAGTGCATGGTGATTCATCTTCAACAGATTGCTGTTGCAGGTTAGGAATATGATCTCAGCGACGGTAGAGATATATATGGAACTCGGGTAGTCCTAGTGCTCCTCAAATGAGAAGTTAGACGCAAATAACGGTACTAAAAGTTGACAAACCGCTAAATTGCCTAGGCCTATAATAACTTCAAGCGATTTGAATCTGTTTGCCAGTCACATAAACGCATGAATTAAGAGCTGAACAATAGTCGTGGTAAACCGGTCACAAAGTTAATAGCATTTAAAAACAAAGACTCGGGTAAGTGCTTACCGCTGTCGATCCTGATGAAGAAGCTAGAAATACTTTTATAACCATTTTGTTACAATGTGTTCTGTAGAATGAGGTACTAACGTAGGTTAGTAAAAATAAAAGCTGCCTCCCCTAATAGTAGAGCACACCCAAGCCACACACACCACTGAGGCTATTTTTGTCCCCAAACTCTCCATCACAGCAGGATTGGTGGGCCAGGTTTTAGGGGTGCAGCGCTGACCGAGTGATTGGCAACTTCAGCTGTCTGTCGGCATGGGGACCACCATGTTAGTTCGCAGCTACATGCATAGTGCATATATGGACAGAAATAGCCACTGCCCAATAGAGCAACTAGTGAAACAAAACCAAGAGTTAAAGCGGCAGGTGAAATGTATGCTGTTGGACCATGATTATCTATAAGCCTAACATTCATTTTTGTAGATCTACATTGTGCATGTTTATTTTAGGCTAATGTATCGTTTTTTTTATTGTAGTATATCCTGAAATTTGATCAAAACAACAATTGTACTATGTACTAACTTGTACTAAGTCTAATATAATTGGTTTAGTTGAAAACAGTTTGAGTTTATTTACAAATTAGGATGGTGTGTTTTTTAATTCTCCCAAAAGCTGTCAGTTCAAATAAATGTCATATGAGCTGTGATTTAACCATATAATTAGAACGTATTCAAAAGAGGTTCAGTAGACCGACAACTACATTTCCCATTGTCCTATTCTATGAGAACGCTGGTTTCTAGGGCAACCAAAAATACATTTTCAGAGACAGCCAGCAACATAATCGTCAATGATTGTCTCTTGCTATTGAAGATAAATAATAACTCAACTGAATGCGAGTAGGGGAAAAAAAACATTGAGATATTTTAATAATTGAATGTAGGGATAGCCTTGGCATGGGGAATAATTAGGCTTGGTTGTTAGTTATGTAGAATAGTTGAGGTCAGGAAAGGTTTTCAATCGAGCTAATGATTGTCTTCAATTGGCTAGACCTAGCTAGATAACGTTAGATAGATAGCTAAACGGATTATACTATTAAATAATGTAAGTACGCTATAGTTGGAAGTATAGATTGCTTTGATTCTTATAATTTAACATACAGTGTGGCTAGATGAACTACTTCAACTAATTGGATATCTTTCTGCTATATTACAGAAACTGGTGCAGGCTCATCTTTTGCATGGGAGACATGTCTCTGAGTCTGAGACACCACACCAGAGGCATAGTGCAGCAGGGCGATGCTAACTATGAAGTTGGAGCAGGGGATGTAGACTCAAGCTGCTCCTCAGGCCAGTCCACCCCCTCCAGGTCAAGCAGGGGATACAGCAGTACGACAGGCAGCAGGGTAGACTCTCAGGGGTCATGCACCCAGTCAGACTACGAGGAGGAGGCTGACACTACTGCAAATAGGACCTTTGCCCTCTCGCCAAACAAGAAGCCAGGTCTAGGCACGAAGACAGCTAAAACACGAAGTATGTGATATCTGATATTTCATATCTTCTCATTACTACAGGACAGCCTAGCTTTAATGACACACAGTGCATTCGGAAAGTATTCAGATCCCTTGACCTTTTCCACATTTTGTTACGTTACAGCCTTATTCTAAAATGGATTAGATCCGTTTTATTCCTCATCAATCTACACACAATACCCCACAATGACAAAGCGAAAACAGATTTTTTGCAAATGTATTAAAAATAAAAAACGTGGGAAAAAATGTACATACGTTTTCAGAACCTTTACTCAGTACTTTGTTGAAGCACCTTTGGCAGCGATTACAGCCTACAAGCTTGGCACACCTATATTTGGGGAGTTTCTCCCATTATCTGCAGATCCTCTCAAGCTCTGTCAGGTTGGATGGGGAGCGTTGCTGCACAGCTATTATCAGGTCTCTCCAGAGATGTTCAATTGGGTTCAAGTCCGGGCTCTGGCTGGGCCACTCAATGACATTCAGAGACTTGTCCCGAAGCCACTCCTGAGCTGTCTTGGCTATGTGCTCAGGGTCGTTGTCCTGTTGGAAGGTGAATCTTCGCCCCAGTCTGAGGTCCTAAGTGCTCTGGAGCAGGTTTTCATCAAGGATCTCTCTGTACTTTGCTCTGTTCATCTTTCCCTCGATCCTGACTGGTCTCCCAGTCCCTGCCGCTGAAAAACATCCCCACAGCATGATGCTGCCACCACCATGCTTTGCCTTAGGGATGGTGCCAGGTTTCCTCCAGACGTGACGCTTGGCATTCAGGCCAATGAGTTCAATCTTGGTTTCATCAGACCAGAGAATCTTGTTTCTCATGGCCTGAGAGTCCTTTAGGTGCCTTTTGTAAAACTCCAAGCGGGCCGTCATGTGCCTTTTACTGAGGAGTGGCTTCCGTCTGGCCACTCTACCATAAAGGCCTGATTGGTGGAGTGCTGCAGAGATGGTTGACCTTCTGGAAGTTTCTCCCATCTCCACAGAGGAACTCTGGAGCTCTTGGTCACCTCCCTGACCAAGGCCCTTCTCCTCCGACTGCTGGCCGTGCGGCCAGCTCTAGAAAGAGTCTTGGTGGTTCCAAACTTCTTACATTTAAAAATGATGGAGGCCACTGTGATCTTGGGGACCTTTAATGCTGCAGACATTTTTTGGTACCCTTCCCCAGATCTGTGCCTCGATATAATCCTGCCTCGGAGCACTACGGACAATTCCTTCAACCTCATGGCTTAATTTTTGTTCTGACATGCACTGTCAACTGTGGGACCTTATATAGATATGTGTGTGCCTTTTCAAATGATGTCCAATCAATTGACTTTACTACAGGTGAACTCCAATCAATTTATAGAAACATCTCAAGAATGATCAATGGAAACAGGATGCACCTGAGCTCAATTCGAGTCTCATAGCAAATGGTCTTTATACTTATGTAAATAAGGTTTTTCAGTTTTTATTTCTAAAAAACTATTTTCGCTTTGTCATTTTGGGGTATTGTGTTTAGATTGATGAGGGGGGAAAACCATTTAATCCATTTTAGAATAAGGCTGTAACGTAACAAAATGTGGAAAAAGTCAAATACTTTCCGAATGTACCGTAAGTGTAGGCCTATAGGCAGAGATGGTTTGCAGCATATTCCCATGTACACATCACACTTAGGCACATTTTTCCTCTCAGCGCAAAACAAGGGAGGGCAGTGGTGCAAAAAGAAGAAAAACACTAATTTAAGGAACCGCAAGGCCTCTCTCGTCCCTCCAATCAAGCCCCTGGAGGGCCCAGACCAGCGCATTAGGTCTGCCCACAGGCACCGCATCAAGGAGCTCAACAGCCAAGTGTGGGAGCTACAGCAGCAGCTGAGTGGTGTCGCCACAGAGAACAAACTGCTAAAGCAGCTCCAGGTCCGCCACACAGTGGCGCTACAGCGCTTCCAAGACTCACAGAGTGGCCTTCCCCAGGTACGCTGCAGTTTTTCTGAGGGCTTTAATAACTGATCTGTAACACAGCTATAACAAACTCTGATCTGTAACACAGCTATAACAAACTCTGATCTGTAACACAGCTATAACAAACTCTGATCTGAAACACAGCTATAACAAACTGATCTGTAACACAGCTATAACAAACTCTGATCTGAAACACAGCTATAACAAACTCATCAGCTAACAACAATAATCTGATCTTGTAGCATTGGCTAAGATCATATGTTTTGCACCCACCCACACCCTCAGGTCCTGGCCAAGCACGGCAATGAGGTGCGTGGTCTGCAGGAGCTCCTGCGCAAATCCCGCATCCGCCGCAACAGTCTGTCCAGGCGTCTGCGTGGAACGGAGGAGGAGCTGCTGCGTATCAAGGACGTTCTGCACAGGCTGCAGCTGCTCAGCGAGGACCGCAGCCTGAAAGAGAGGGAAGAGCTTAGCCACAGGCTGGCCCTGATCAGTGTGGACCTGAACAGGAAGAACAAGAGGATACAGGTACAGTACATGCACTCACAAGGCAGGGCTGACTCCATGTTCACAGGCCAGGTGGATGTCTGTATTGAAACTGATTGGGTTTTCAAATCTGTCCATCTGTATTGTTCTTCTACTGGGAGACCAATATAGGTGGACAGGGTCAATACAGTTATGCTAGATTGATACTGGACACATAGTATCACAATGTTATATCTGTAGTGAAACTTACAGTGCCTTGCGAAAGTATTCGGCCCCCTTGAACTTTGCAACCTTTTGCCACATTTCAGGCTTCAAACATAAAGATATAAAACTGTATTTTTTTGTGAAGAATCAACAACAAATGGGACACAATCATGAAGTGGACCAACATTTATTGGATATTTCAAACTTTTTTAACAAATCAAAAACTGAAAAATTGGGCGTGCAAAATTATTCAGCCCCCTTAAGTTAATACTTTGTAGCGCCACCTTTTGCTGCGATTACAGCTGTAAGTCGCTTGGGGTATGTCTCTATCAGTTTTGCACATCGAGAGACTGAAATTTTTTCCCATTCCTCCTTGCAAAACAGCTCGAGCTCAGTGAGGTTGATTGGAGAGCATTTGTGAAGAGCAGTTTTCAGTTCTTTCCACAGATTCTCGATTGGATTCAGGTCTGGACTTTGACTTGGCCATTCTAACACCTGGATATGTTTATTTTTGAACCATTCCATTGTAGATTTTGCTTTATGTTTTGGATCATTGTCTTGTTGGAAGACAAATCTCCGTCCCAGTCTCAGGTCTTTTGCAGACTCCATCAGGTTTTCTTCCAGAATGGTCCTGTATTTGGCTCCATCCATCTTCCCATCAATTTTAACCATCTTCCCTGTCCCTGCTAAAGAAAAGCAGGCCCAAACCATGATGCTGCCACCACCATGTTTGACAGTGGGGATGGTGTGTTCAGGGTGATGAGCTGTGTTGCTTTTACGCCAAACATAACGTTTTGCATTGTTGCCAAAAAGTTCAATTTTGGTTTCATCTGACCACAGCACCTTCTTCCACATGTTTGGTGTGTCTCCCAGGTGGCTTGTGGCAAACCTTAAACGACACTTTTTATGGATATCTTTAAGAAATGGCTTTCTTCTTGTCACTCTTCCATAAAGGCCAGATTTGTGCAATATACGACTGATTGTTGTCCTATGGACAGAGTGTCCCACCTCAGCTGTAGATCTCTGCAGTTCATCCAGAGTGATCATGGGCCGCTTGGCTGCATCTCTGATCAGTCTTCTCCTTGTATGAGCTGAAAGTTTAGAGGGACGGCCAGGTCTTGGTAGATTTGCAGTGGTCTGATACTCCTTCCATTTCAATATTATCGCTTGCACAGTGCTCCTTGGGATGTTTAAAGCTTGGGAAATCTTTTTGTATCCAAATCCGGCTTTAAACTTCTTCACAACAGTATCTCGGACCTGCCTGGTGTGTTCCTTGTTCTTCATGATGCTCTCTGCGCTTTTAACGGACCTCTGAGACTATCACAGTGCAGGTGCATTTATACGGAGACTTGATTACACACAGGTGGATTGTATTTATCATCATTACTCATTTAGGTCAACATTGGATCATTCAGAGATCCTCACTGAACTTCTGGAGAGAGTTTGCTGCACTGAAAGTAAAGGGGCTGAATAATTTTGCACGCCCAATTTTTCAGTTTTTGATTTGTTAAAAAAAATATCCAATAAATGTCGTTCCACTTCATAATTGTGTCCCACTTGTTGTTGATTCTTCACAAAAAAATACAGTTTTATATCTTTATGTTTGAAGCCTGAAATGTGGCAAAAGGTCGCAAAGTTCAAGGGGGCCGAATACTTTCGCAAGGCACTGTACATATATTGTATGTTGCAGGACTTGGAAAGAAATTTTGAGCTGAGCCAGATATCCTTCAATCGCCATCTTGCCACAGAAACAAGGAAGACCAATGAGGCCAGAGAGATGTCTGATTACCTCCAGGCACAGATCAGTCTGTTGACCCAAAAAATCAAAGTAAGTTTATAAGTACTTGAGAGCAGCAACATACAGAGTGTAAAACACTTTCGGAACACCTTCCTAATATTGAGTTGCACCCTACCCCACCCCACCCTCAACCTGGTCAGTCTATATCATGGAAAGAGCAGGTGTTCATAATGTTTTGTACAATCAGTGTGGGTAAACTGTTCCAGATCTGAGTAGATTTGGAACAGTACTGTTGTTTGAATGAGTGAGTCATTTAACTTGCAGTACTGCAATGTAAACACAAGAGGGTGTCTAATACAGCTGTATTTCAAAAGCCATAATTGAATGAAGCGAAATACCCATTTCCCTCTCGTAAACTTGCCTGGCTACCCAAACGCTATGCCACGCCCACAGACGTTAGTTTCTTCTCCACAATGAACCTGGATCTGAGTACCTCCCAGACGATTTCTAGAACGCAAACACATTCTAACCCTTCTGATTGGTCCCAGAAACCGATGGGTTGGGCCAGAGCCAGAACACACATGGGTAAGGCAGCGTTTTGAAAATGTGTCATTGGCTTTGATACTCTAATCTAATTGGTTAGAAATTATCCAATCGCTGATTACTTTGTTTTGTTCAACAAAACAAAGTAATCAGAGAAGCGGACTAATTCAGTTTGAGTCGTCAAGCAACTGGCAACAAACCAGCCTGGTAATAGATATCAGGATGATTACACTACATTTGAGAAAGTAACATTTATTGTACATATTGCATTCTTGAGAAATGATTACTGATGCATTTAACATGAAATATAGGAAAAAGAGAGAGAATTGGAGATCCACAATATCTACTCACATAGATTTCCAAATGGCTGGAACGGAAAAGGTACAAAGACATTATGAGCTACTTTTAACATGTTCAACCCATGATCCAGATCAGACTATTTGTTTTTACTTGAGGCTGAATATCTTTTCACATTTACAGGGGCAAGAGAAACTAAATCTGTTCAAACAGATGACTTGTCCTCTCTCCCCATTGAGGCTCCGTGCCAACTTGAACTAGAATATGCCTGTTCACTCCAGCATCTGGAGTTGGAGAAGCAGAAGAGCTTGAGCTGGGTACGTAAATGGATTTCGTTCTCTCTCACATTCTGTGCAGAAAGCTGTTTAAATGGGTAATGGTCAATAAAAGATTTATTCAATATTGACCGATAAAAGCAAGAGTATAACTCTTTGATAAAAGTTTGTGTAGTGAGTTCCAGTGTAAAGTTGATATCTGGTTGTTTTTTTCAGGAGTCCTTTGCCATCGACTTCACAGACAGAAGTGACGCAGCAGACACGTTGGTGGATGACAAAGGATCAAACAATAATGAAGACTTTGCGGGTAAGGATTAAAAAAACTTTACTACAGACTATTGGGAGAACCAGTGAACTGCTGCAGAGCGAAGGGGATATTGAGGAAATAAATGGTTAAATTACATTCTGAAGAGGCTTGTATGTACTCTCCAGTCACAGTATATGCAAACACAAAAAACTCCAATATTGGGAATAATTAAAGCTCACGTGTCATAGTAATTAACAGGACTGAAATCATCTTTCCTGTGTCATGTTATATCCCCAAAAAATCTGAGGGAATGACACCCGCAAATGCAAGCAACTATCATATTTATCCACAGAGGATGGAGAGTTGGATGGTGATTCTGACAAGGAGAATCCTCAGCTTCAGGGTGAGGAGGATTGCCTTGCAGAGAAGACAGCGAGTTCCCCGAAGGCTTCAGGAGAGCAAACAGAACCGTTTGAAAGCCAGGTCCGGTACACTCTGGAGGATTTTCTGAATACAGAACGTGCCAACAAGGCCCTTGAATCCTCTCCCAGGACCAAACGCCTCTACAAATTCAAAGAAACCATCCAGAACCTACACAGTGGAAAGCCTGCCTATACCAGCCATACCCACAGCCTGAGAAAGAGCCCTCCTAGATACATCAAGAGCCAGACCAGGGTGGAGAACCTTGGGTCTGGGGCATATGAGCCCTCCTTTGTCACTCTACCAGCAGAGAAGTGGCAAAGGCGTGACACCAGGGGCCCTCAACCGGAGGATGGTGTAGTCCGCAGCAAGAAGAGCAGCTTGATGAAAGAGCTTTTCGGCCAGGCCCCAATCACTGATCCAATTGCCATGCAGACAGGCAGATCCAGAGTTCAAAGTACAGACCTGGACAGAATGTCATCTCACCATACAGGAGATGCTAGCCCAGTCTCACCTGGGAGAGAGACCAAGATCATTTTTGATTGACCCAAGAACAATACAAAATGATCATCTATTTTCACAAGTTGATTATTTTAATAAATATTTCATCTGCCATGGCAACTCAACGCATTACTAAATGGAGTATTTGTATACGTGATATTTATAGTGAGTTATATACCTGGAAAGTATTTTTTAACTATTTGTTACAGAGGTAATATTAAGCTATCTGTTTGTGATTAGAGCATCAAACATTCTCTGACACTATTGCTCATGACGAATTCCTTAACTCCCTTGAAATCAGATTTTAATGAAAGCAACATTCAATGAAGACCATCCCTATGCCACAATGGTACATTGGTACATTGTACAATGTAACAGCTTCTGTAAAATACCCAAGATGCTAAGAACAACCAACACTTGAGGCCTTCGGATTTCAAATTCTTTATTGTGTTGAAGTACGCATATTTTCTTATTCATACTTCAACACTTCCAAAACCCAAACAGTAAACTTTGTGATATTAGTTCAGCAAAATGAAAATGTTGCCACAGACCATGCCTACAATTAACATGAATAACAAATTAACAAAATGACATAACAATTAAACAATTTTAACACTTCTTGCTCAACTCATCTCAATAAGTTGGAATGAGATTTAAATACATGCTCATTAAAACATGCTCATACAATCATTTCGCAGAGTAGCAACCTGTGAAATAACATACAATTCCAAAGCCAACATGAGAGACCGTCAAATATGTGCAATAACACTGGCAATGTAAGGCAACGTTTGAATATGGGGTGCTTTGTAAAAAGGTGCTTACCAACAGTACCGGTTGAAACTTTAATATCAAAGCACTGAGTAACACTGCCTGACTTCATTCTCAGAACATTTGGGGAATAAATAAGACATGAGAAGATACCATTCCTTAGCTAACAGCATGTAGACCAATAGACACCACTTTGTTGCACACCACCAGCCAGCATGTGATTCCAACACCACCTGAAAGGATAAAAAGACTGGTTTCAAATAGGTTTCGTCAGAGTTGTCAGTTAGCAGTATTTGATGACAATTTTCAAAAGAAAATAAAGTTGAGTTTGGAGACAACACAGAGTTTTGAATTCCATGTTAAGATGGAAAAGGGTCATGTGATTCTATCTTCAGTATTTAAAGAGACCGAATAAAAAGGGACATTCAGTAGTCGTCTATAATTAAGTATTTTACACATTAAACTTGATTACAATGAATTGACCCACTTTGAAAGCGAGTGTGGGCCTCAATTCTCAGGTGTTGAAATCACACAATTTACCTGCTACTCTAGATGGGAAAGCCACCATCTGCTCCAGGGGGGCAATCCACTTACTGGGTACAACAGTCACTGGGTCAGCATAATACTTCCAAATCAGTGAGATCATCAGAGCAGCCTAGAGAGACAAGAGAAAACAGCCTGATTCAGTGCATCAGAATTACTTGTCTTCTGGTGGTGACAACTGACATTTAAAAAAAGTTATGTGTATTTTGTACCTATTAAAGAATATAGGACATATTTCTCACTTAAATGTTTAACTTACCTGCAGGATATAAAAACCTATATTCACCATCCATTTCATTTTGGCTTGTTGAGCAGTTCTTGACTTGACTGTAAGAAGAAAAAACTAAATGTCCAATCTGCACAGGAACCATCAAAATAAATTATTGGCATCCATTCTCTAAATATCCACTAAAATGCCTACAGACATACATTAAATGTTAGGAATTTTGGCAGATATAATAACACTTGCCTTTTGTGTGTTCTTAACAATTAATTTCAGTGTATACTACTCAACATGCATTGGAATAGAACCTGCTTTTTATGGTATGGCGTAAGGGAGGGGTTGGCAGGGACAAATAAGACTGATGTGTGACCAGTGTATACATTGCATTTAAATAAAAAAATATATATCTTTATTTAACTAGGCAAGTCATTTAAGAACAAATTCTTATTTACAATGACAGCCTACCCCGGGCCAAACCCTAACCCAGGCGGCGTTGGGCCAATTGTGCGCCACCCTATGGAACTCCCAATCACAGCCAGTTGTGATACAGCCTGGAATTGAACCAGGCTCTGTAGTGACGCCTCTAGCACTGAGATGCAGTGTCTTAGACCGCTTTGCCACTCGGGTATGACTGGAGAAATACATGTGGTGCATTTCAATGTGAAAATGCTTTTGATTCCAAAATAGTGAAATATTCCTGTCATTGAACAACAGGATTTGAATGTGAAGGCATGTTGGTTGATAGGCAGTGGCCCTGAACTGAGACAATATATAAAACACCAAATATCAAGGTCACCTGCGTTGACTCATTTGAACAATGTGGTAAAGAGTGAACGTGTGGACTTTTTTGGCCATTTTGACAAATTCAAAACTAGATCTCTTCAAACAAAACCCCCAAAAATAGCCTTTGGGTTTTTGTCACAACCTGTATTTGCCCCTGTAGAAAACAAAAAATTGTGTAACAAAATCCACTGAGGAATGTTTTCCAAACAAACCATTCTCATTCCTGAGAATTTGTCCATAATAGTTTTTCCTAACAAAAAAATAAAATCCATCTGAGTATAGTATTTCCTTGTTGGCCCTTACAGTTACAGGGCAGGCACCATAGTGTAATGCAAAGGCTGTCATTCATATGGCATTAACTCGTCAAATGGCTGTTGGAGACATGTGGTTGTTGTCTGATAGTCAATGGAGTGTGTGTCTGTATGACACAGTCGGAATGGAGCTCTATACTATGCTTCCTGCCTCTGTATAGTTCAGAGCTATGGCCTGGACATGAAGGAGAGCAACAGGCAGCAACTGCAACAACAGGCCCCCCAGTACACACTCAGTCTGTTATCTAAACCCCACCTCCCACACATGGTGAATTAACATGCAAGTCCCCTATAGGCAGCAGAGAGCAGTTTGAAAAACCTAGAGGTATGGATCATTTGGTTTCCCGCCTTTTTGCCCCTTACCTTATATAAAAGGTAAATGAGGGAGCTATAGCATCTGCATCTTTTATTTTATTTATTTTATTTTACCTTTATTTAACCAGGTAGGCAAGTTGAGAACAAGTTCTCATTTACAATTGCGACCCGGCCAAGATAAAGCAAAGCAGTTCGACAGATACAACGACACAGAGTTACACATGGAGTAAAACAAATATACAGTCAATAATACAGTATAAACAAGTCTATATACAATGTGAGCAAATGAGGTGAGAAGGGAGGTAAAGGCAAAAAAGGCCATGGTGGCAAAGTAAATACAATATAGCAAGTAAAACACTGGAATGGTAGTTTTGCAATGGAAGAATGTGCAAAGTAGAAATAAAAATAATGGGGTGCAAAGGAGCAAAATAAATAAATTAATTAAATACAGTTGGGAAAGAGGTAGTTGTTTGGGCTAAATTATAGGTGGGCTATGTACAGGTGCAGTAATCTGTGAGCTGCTCTGACAGTTGGTGCTTAAAGCTAGTGAGGGAGATAAGTGTTTCCAGTTTCAGAGATTTTTGTAGTTCGTTCCAGTCATTGGCAGCAGAGAACTGGAAGGAGAGGCGGCCAAAGAAAGAATTGGTTTTGGGGGTGACTAGAGAGATATACCTGCTGGAGCGTGTGCTACAGGTGGGAGATGCTATGGTGACCAGCGAGCTGAGATAAGGGGGGACTTTACCTAGCAGGGTCTTGTAGATGACATGGAGCCAGTGGGTTTGGCGACGAGTATGAAGCGAGGGCCAGCCAACGAGAGCGTACAGGTCGCAATGGTGGGTAGTATATGGGGCTTTGGTGACAAAACGGATTGCACTGTGATAGACTGCATCCAATTTGTTGAGTAGGGTATTGGAGGCTATTTTGTAAATGACATTGCCAAAGTCGAGGATTGGTAGGATGGTCAGTTTTACAAGGGTATGTTTGGCAGCATGAGTGAAGGATGCTTTTTTGTGAAATAGGAAGCCAATTCTAGATTTAACTTTGGATTGGAGATGTTTGATAGGGGTCTGGAAGGAGAGTTTACAGTCTAACCAGACACCTAAGTATTTGTAGTTGTCCACGTATTCTAAGTCAGAGCCGTCCAGTGTAGTGATGTTGGACAGGCGGGTAGGTGCAGGTAGCGATCGGTTGAAGAGCATGCATTTAGTTTTACTTGTATTTAAGAGCAATTGGAGGCCACGGAAGGAGAGTTGTATGGCATTGAAGCTTGCCTGGAGGGTTGTTAACACAGTGTCCAAAGAAGGGCCGGAAGTATACAGAATGGTGTCGTCTGCGTTGTGGTGGATCAGAGACTCACCAGCAGCAAGAGCGACCTCATTGATGTATACAGAGAAGCAGACCCTCCGATTTGACACACTGAACTCTATCAGAGAAGTAGTTGGTGAACCAGGCGAAGCAATCATTTGAGAAACCAAGGCTGTCGAGTCTGCCGATGAGGATGTGGTGATTGACAGAGTCGAAGCCTTGGCCAGATGAATGAATACGGCTGCACAGTAATGTTTCTTATCGATGGCGGTTAAGATATCGTTTAGGACCTTGAGCTTGGCTGAGGTGCACCCATGACCAGCTCTGAAACCAGATTGCATAGCAGAGAAGGTATGGTGAGATTCGAAATGGTCGGTAATCTGTTTGTTGACTTGGCTTTCGAAGACCTTAGAAAGGCATGGTAGGATAGATATAGGTCTGTAGCAGTTTGGGTCAAGAGTGTCCCCCCCTTTGAAGAGGGGGATGACCGCAGCTGCTTTCCAATCTTTGGGAATCTCAGACGACACGAAAGAGAGGTTGAACAGGCTAGTAATAGGGGTGGCAACAATTTCGGCAGATAAGTTTTAGAAAGAAAGGGTCCAGATTGTCTAGCCCGGCTGATTTGTAGGGGTCCAGATTTTGCAGCTCTTTCAGAACATCAGCTGAATGGATTTGGGAGAAGGAGAAATGGGGAAGGCTTGGGCGAGTTGCTGTTGGGGGTGCAGTGCTGTTGACCGGGGTAGGAGTAGCCAGGTGGAAAGCATGGCCAGCCGTAGAAAAATGCTTATTGAAATTCTCAATTATGGTGGATTTATCAGTGGTGACAGTGTTTCCTATCTTCAGTGCAGTGGGCAGCTGGGAGGAGGTGTTCTTATTCTCCATGGACTTTAAAGTGTCCCAGAACTTTGAGTTAGTGTTGCAGGAAGCAAATTTCTGCTTGAAAAAGCTAGCCTTGGCTTTTCTAACTGCCTGTGTATAATGGTTTCTAGCTTCCCTGAACAGCTGCATATCACGGGGGCTGTTCGATGCTAATGCAGAACGCCATAGGATGTTTTTGTGTTGGTTAAGGGCAGTCAGGTCTGGGGAGAACCATGGGCTATATCTGTTCCTGGTTCTAAATTTCTTGAATGGGGCATGTTTATTTAAGATGGTTAGGAAGGCATTTAAAAAAAATATCCAGGCTCCGGGCAGCCGAGCGGAAATGGAGGAAAACTCGCCTCCCTGCGGACCTGGCATCCTTTCACTCCCTCCTCTCTACATTTTCCTCTTCTGTCTCTGCTGCTAAAGCCACTTTCTACCACTCTAAATTCCAAGCATCTGCCTCTAACCCTAGGAAGCTCTTTGCCACCTTCTCCTCCCTCCTGAATCCCCCTCCCCCCCCTCCTCCCTCTCTGCAGATGACTTCGTCAACCATTTTGAAAAGAAGGTAGACGACATCCGATCCTCGTTTGCTAAGTCAAACGACACCGCTGGTTCTGCTCACACTGCCCTACCCTGTGCTCTGACCTCTTTCTCCCCTCTCTCTCCAGATGAAATCTCGCGTCTTGTGACGGCCGGCCGCCCAACAACCTGCCCGCTTGACCCTATCCCCTCCTCTCTTCTCCAGACCATTTCCGGAGACCTTCTCCCTTACCTCACCTCGCTCATCAACTCATCCCTGACCGCTGGCTACGTCCCTTCCGTCTTCAAGAGAGCGAGAGTTGCACCCCTTCTGAAAAAACCTACACTCGATCCCTCCGATGTCAACAACTACAGACCAGTATCCCTTCTTTCTTTTCTCTCCAAAACTCTTGAACGTGCCGTCCTTGGCCAGCTCTCCCGCTATCTCTCTCAGAATGACCTTCTTGATCCAAATCAGTCAGATTTCAAGACTAGTCATTCAACTGAGACTGCTCTTCTCTGTATCACGGAGGCGCTCCGCACTGCTAAAGCTAACTGTCTTTCCTCTGCTCTCATCCTTCTAGACCTATCGGCTGCCTTCGATACTGTGAACCATCAGATCCTCCTCTCCACCCTCTCCGAGTTGGGCATCTCCGGCGCGGCCCACGCTTGGATTGCTTCCTACCTGACAGGTCGCTCCTACCAGGTGGCGTGGCGAGAATCTGTCTCCTCACCACGTGCTCTCACCACTGGTGTCCCCCAGGGCTCTGTTCTAGGCCCTCTCCTATTCTCGCTATACACCAAGTCACTTGGCTCTGTCATAACCTCACATGGTCTCTCCTATCATTGCTATGCAGACGACACACAATTAATCTTCTCCTTTCCCCCTTCTGATGACCAGGTGGCGAATCGCATCTCTGCATGTCTGGCAGACATATCAGTGTGGATGACGGATCACCACCTCAAGCTGAACCTCGGCAAGACGGAGCTGCTCTTCCTCCCGGGGAAGGACTGCCCGTTCCATGATCTCGCCATCACGGTTGACAACTCCATTGTGTCCTCCTCCCAGAGCGCTAAGAACCTTGGCGTGATCCTGGACAACACCCTGTCGTTCTCAAATAACATCAAGGCGGTGGCCCGTTCCTGTAGGTTCATGCTCTACAACATCCGCAGAGTACGACCCTGCCTCACACAGGAAGCGGCGCAGGTCCTAATCCAGGCACTTGTCATCTCCCGTCTGGATTACTGCAACTCGCTGTTGGCTGGGCTCCCTGCCTGTGCCATTAAACCCCTACAACTCATCCAGAACGCCGCAGCCCGTCTGGTGTTCAACCTTCCCAAGTTCTCTCACGTCACCCCACTCCTCCGCTCTCTCCACTGGCTTCCAGTTGAAGCTCGCATCCACTACAAGACCATGGTACTTGCCTACGGAGCTGTGAGGTGAACGGCACCTCAGTACCTCCAGGCTCTGATCAGGCCCTACACCCAAACAAGGGCACTGCGTTCATCCACCTCTGGCCTGCTCGCCTCCCTACCACTGAGGAAGTACAGTTCCCGCTCAGCCCAGTCAAAACTGTTCGCTGCTCTGGCCCCCCAATGGTGGAACAAACTCCCTCACGACGCCAGGACAGCGGAGTCAATCACCACCTTCCGGAGACACCTGAAACCCCACCTCTTTAAGGAATACCTAGGATAGGATAAAGTAATCCTTCTCACCCCCCCCCCCCCTTAAAAGATTTAGATGCACTATTGTAAAGTGGCTGTTCCACTGGATGTCTTAAGGTGAATGCACCAATTTGTAAGTCGCTCTGGATAAGAGCGTCTGCTAAATGACTTAAATGTAAATTTAAATGTTTTACAGTGATGAGTGGAGGTCGTTTGACCGCTGACCCATTACGGATGCAGGCAATGAGGCAGTGATCGCTGAGTTCTTGGTTGAAGACACCAGAGGTGTATTTAGAGGGGAAGTTGGTTAGGATGATATCTATGAGGGTGCCCGTGTTTAAGGCTTTGGGGATGTACCTGGTAGGTTCATTGATAATTTGTGTGATATTGAGGGCATCAAGTTTAGATTGTAGGATGGCTGGGGTGTTAAGCATGTTCCAGTTTAGGTCGCCTAGCAGCACGAGCTCTGAAGATAGATGGGGGGCAATCAGTTCACATATGGTGTCCAGAGCACAGCTGGGGGCAGAGGGTGGTCTATAGCAGGCGGCAACGGTGAGAGACTTGTTTTTAGAGGTCGATTTTTAAAAGCAGAAGTTCAAATTGTTTGGGTACAGACCTGGATAGTAGGACAGAACTCTGCAGGCTATATTTGCAGTAGATTGCAACACCGCCCCCTTTGGCAGTTCTATTTTGTCTGAAAATGTTGTAGTCAGAATTTTTGGTGGTCTTCCTAAGCCAGGATTCAGACACAGCTAGAACATCCGGGTTGGCAGAGTGTGCTAAAGCAGTGAATAGAACAAACTTAGGGAGGAGGCTTCTAATGTTAACATGCATGAAACCAAGGCTATTACGGTTACAGAAGTCGTCAAAAGAGAGCGCCTGGGGAATAGGAGTGGAGCTAGGCACTGCAGGGCCTGGATTCACCTCTACATCGCCAGAGGAACATAGGAGGAGTAGAATAAGGGTGCGGCTAAAAGCAATAAGAATTGGTTGTCTAGAACGTCTGGAACAGAGAGTAAAAGGAGATTTCTGGGGGCGATAAAATAGCATCAAGGTATAATGTACAGACAAAGGTATGGTAGGATGTGAATACAGTGGAGGTAAACCTAGGTATTGAGTGATGAAGAGAGAGATATTGTCTCTAGAAACATCATTGAAACCATGAGATGTCATTGCATGTGTGGGTGGTGGAACTAATAGGTTGGATAAGGTATAGTGAGCAGGACTTGAGGCTCTACAGTGAAATAAGCCAATAAACACTAACCAGAACAGCAATGGACAAGACATATTGACATTAAGGAGAGGCATGCTTAGTCGAGTGATCAAAAGGGTCCAGTGAGTGGAGAGGTTGGTTGGGGGTCACGGCGATTTAGACAGCTAGCCAGGCCATCGGTAGCAAGCTAGCATAGGATGGAGATCTGTTGTTAGCCACCTCTTGCGTTCCGTCAGTAGATTAGTGGGGTTCCGTGTGGTAGAGGGGATTAATCCAAATCACACAACAACAACAAAAATAAAAACAATAGATATAGTTATAGAGGCCCAAGAAGAAAACATAATAATAATAAAAATAAATAAATTGTCTGATTGTCTATTCAGATAGCAGCCGGTAAGACAGCTAGCGGTTAGCAGGCCGCAGATGGGCGTTCAGGTAACATCGCGACGGAGGAGCCAGCCGGATCTCCTTCGGGTAGATAATGTTGGCAGTCCAGTTGTGAAGACCCGGTGGGGCTCCGCGTAGGCAGTAAAACGGGTCCGGATAGGTGACTGCAGCCCAGGAGTGATTGATGGAACTCAGGAGTGATTGACGGAGCTGGCTAGCTCCGGAATAATTTATGTTTGCTCCGGAATCGACGAAAGCCGATAGTCACACGGATAGCAGCTAGCTAGCTATCTACATTACTTGCTGTCTCAATACCCCAACCAACTGTGGCTGCAAGGCATGAGGTAGGGATAATGGTTTCGGAGACCGAGGGTGTGGCAGAGGAACTGTATAGGTGGGAGAGAGCGTCAGGCTTAACATTTTTGGACCCTGGGCAGTAGGAAACGGTGAAGTTGAATCCAGTAAACAAGAGAGCCCACCCAGCCTGCCTGGAGTTAAGGCGCTTGGCTGTACGGAGATATTCCCCCCCCCAAAAAAATCTAAAAAATAAGGGAGCATTGAGAAAGATAACCCCGGCAGGTCCCAGGATCCCCAGAATATCACTCCGGAGGTGGTAAGCGGGGATTCTCGGGGAGCCGGGGTAGGCTGTACAAACCCACCACTGATAGTAGACAGGTTACTGGGTGGTTGGGAGGTCTGAGGTGGCAGGTTGCCTATAAGAGCTAACTCACTGATTCGCACCATGATAGCCTTGAACCCTTGGTCGTGACATTCTGTCACGGAACGAAGCCCTTCCAAAAGGTCCAGCAGTAGATCCTCATGCCGCCCAATGGTGGCTCCCTGCAAGGAGATAGCATGGCGGAGCTGGTCCAAGTCTGCTGGGTCTGTCATGGCCAGTTCGTACTATAAAGGCACAAGGCGAGACTCAGATGCAGACACGGGAGGCAGATGGTTTGAGTCTTTGATATTTATTATATCCAAAAGGGGTAGGCAAGAGAATGGTCGTGGACAGGCAAAAAGTCAAAACCAATTCAGAGTCCAGGAGGTACAGTGTGGCAGACAAGCTCAAGGTCAGGGTAGGCAGAATTGTCAGGCAGAATTGTCAGGCAGGCAGGTAACGTCCAGAAAAGAGGAAAGGGTCAAAACCAGGAGGACTAGTAAAAGAGAATAGAAAAGGCAGGCGCACAGGAAAAACACACTGGTTGACTTGAAACATACAAAACAAACTGGCACAGAGAGACAGGAAACACAGGGATATATACACCAGTGATAACAAGCGACACCTGGATAGGGTGGAGACAATAACAAGGACAGGTGAAACTGATCAGGGTGTGACAGGGACAGACACACCGGTCTCTACATTGCAGATGAGCTGAAGGCAGTCATCAATGACCTTGGACCACAGAAGGCATTTGCACTGGTGACAGACAATGCAGCGAACATGAAGGCTGCTTGGTCTAAAGTGGAGGAGTCCTACCCTCACATCACACCCATTGGCTGTTCATGAATTTAATCTGCTCCTCAAGGACATCTTGGCACTGAAAACAACGGATACACTCTACAAGAGAGCCAAGGAAATGTTTAGCTATGTGAAGGGTCATCAAGTTATAGCAGCAATCTACCTCACCAAGCAAATTGAGAAGAATAAGAACACCACGTTGAAGCTGCCCATCAACACCAGTTGGGGTGGTGTTGTCATCGTGTTTGACAGTCTCCTGGAGGGGAAGGAGTCTCTCCAAGAAATTGCCATATCACAGTCTGCCGATATGGACAGCCCCATCAAGAGGATCCTCCTAGATTATGTATTTTGGGAGAGAGTGGTAAACAGCCTGAAACTCCTGAAACCTGTAGCCATTGCACGGATTGAGGGAGCCAATGCCATCCTGTCTGATGTTGACTCTGCTTGCAGATGTAAGATAAGAAATCCGTACTGCCCTGCCCATTTCACTGTTGCTCCATGCAGAGGAAACTGCAGTCCTGAAATACATAAAAAAGCGTGAAGACTTCTGCCTGAAGCCCATACACGCCGCAGCGTACATGTTGGACCCCAAGTATGCTGGCAAGAGCATCCTGTCTGATGCAGAGATCAACCAGGCCTATGGTGTCATCACTACCGTGTCTCACCACCTTGGCCTGGATGAGGGCAAGGTTTTTGACAGTTTGGCAAAGTACACTTCCAAGCAAGGGCTTTGGGATGGAGATGCAATATGGCAGTCATGCCAACATATCTCATCAGCCACCTGGTGGAAAGGACTTTGTGGATCTGAGGCTCTTTCCCTTGTTGCCTCCATCATCCTTCAAATCCCACCAACATCAGCCACCTCAGAGCGCAACTGGGCCTTGTTTGAGAACACACACACCAAAGCATTCAACAGGCTGACCAATACAAGGGTTGAAAAATTGGTGGCCATTCTGTAAAATTTGAGGCTTTTTGAGCCTGACAACGAGCCACCCTCAACAAGGTTGGAAAGTGACAGTGAAGATGAGGCCTCAGAGTCTGATGTTCAAGAGGTGGACATTAAGGAGGTCCAGGGAGAAGACATGGAAGCCTGAGAAGAAGAGTCTAGAAGCTAAAGCTTTGGTTATCATTTTACAGATGTATGTTGAAAACGTTTTTGGGTGATGCGATGGATCATTGGGGATCGTTCAATATTCCCTTTCTTTTGTTGTTCAGTGAAATCATCCCATGTGAAGAGTCAACTCATTTAATTAAAGTTCAATTCGTAACTAAATAGTTTTTGTTATTTCTATTGGAAGGATGTCATAATTTGCAATTATGTCTACTTATGATAAGGTAAAATGTTTATGTTTCTGTCTCCATATAATATGGTAAATATATCCAATGCAAAAAACATCTACATTTAAATTATATTCATTTGCATGTATTTCCATTAATTTCCATATATTCCCATGGAAAGTTTCCACCAAAATGTGCAACCCTACTCACTATAAGGGATTTTTCTCCCATTGCAATCTCTGGTTGGGCAGCCTAAGCATTTTTTCAGGCCACCTAATTCCAAACAGTGTTAAATTTAAACAATTATAATAATACAATACATTTTTGGGGTGGAAAAACCCTTTCAGTGTAAACTTAAAACAACTAAAACCAGCTATAAAGTATGTAGAAAATGTTGAAGACATATCTTTTTTAATTAAATAACCTTTATAAAAGCTAGAATATCAGGGAGAATTGAAAATTCCAAAAGCAATGAATTTAGCAGTATTAGCAATGACGAATTGCAAGAAATAAGCTTTAAAACAATTCTCTTAGCTCTATTGCAGAATGTGGAATTGCATGAAATTAACTTTAAAACTGCAAAAATGTATCTCCGCTCCATGGAGAAAATGTGTAGAACTGCAGGAAATGTCTCTACATGGCCAAGATAGGGGTGTAGAGAAATTCAGCAGAGCCAACTGGCCCGACCACGCCCATTGCCACGCCCTCTTCCACACCGACCACCTAAACCAACTTTAAATTGTGTGTCTCTCTTACCATGTGTCTTCAGCTTGTCAGTCATCTTGTTGATTTTGCGCTCTAGTCTGGCGTATCTGGCAAACTCATCCATCATGCTAACGGAGTTGTGCTCCTTCTTCATCTCCTGGATCTCAGCCCTCATATCCCTCTCCTGCTCAACATCGTTCTGAAGGACCTTCGACAGCTTCACATCCCAACAGACAAACATTTAATTTTATATTTTGCTAGAACATAGCAAACACACACTACTAGGCCTACTGCCAACAGATGGCGCTATTATTCCATATGTTTTTTTTGTCATTTTCAATGGGAACTTACAAAATACGTAAGGAATAAAAGCATCATCTGCTGCAGCAGGGCTAATACACTACAGGTTTAGTCTGGTTTCTGATAGGAGATAACTTTGGGATGGTTACCAGTTTTCCCTTGATGATGACTCAGTTTCATTACACATAATTCATTGGACGAAGGCGTCTTCTATACAGTGGAACTTTGTTAATAAGAGCCCCGACACTCAATCTGAACATTAACACGCTTCGCTTGACGTAGGGTTTTGGAAGCATAAGAAAGGACCTTATATTTTATATCAGCGACAAATAAAGGTAAATTTAAACACACCTTGATAGGTTTAGGGTTAGTGTTCCCATATCTCCATATTGCAGCCCTTGTTTATGGCAGCCAAGAGGCGGCCACCAGTGCTAATTAGCATCCCCCGAACACCTGTGTGTAAGTGTAACTCGGGAAGTGTGGTGGAAGTGTAGTTTCTTCAGAAGGAGGCCCCCATAGCTGTATGGATCTATGGAAAACTGCTACAGTGAGTGTAGATTTTTTATTTGAAACATTCTTTCTCCCTGGTGAAAGATAAGGGCCATATGTTTCGAAAGCCGAATCGCAAGTGATGATTATTGATGTTCCTAAACATTAAAACACAGCTTCAGGATTGTAGTTCACATGAGGTAGTCGTGAACGAAGCTAATGGCAGAAAACTGTAGGAAGAAGGCAGAATGCCACCTAGAGTTGGAGAGCTAGTTACCAGTATGTTACTGCAACAAAAGTGCAAAAGTATTGGAAAGTTGTATTATGTCCGATAAACACTGTACGTCATCCTGTTAAATGTGTTGTCTGATAGTCAATGACGTTCATGAATTGCATTCACATGTAGGATACCAAATGTTTTATTCATTTAAAAGTCTATTTTCTTTGTAATGAAATTGCCTTGGCAATTGGCCATGGGCCATTTGTGGTTTATTGCATGAGAACATGCAACACATGGTTTAGGAGTATATTGCTTAATAAGTCACAAGGAGGTGTGGTATATGGCCAAAACATCACATCTACGAGCTGTTCTTAAGCACGATGCAATGTGGAGTGCCTGGATACAGCCTTTAGCCATGGTATATGTGTCATATACCACAAACCCCACAGGTGCTTTATTGCTATTATAAACTGGTTACAAAATTAATTAGAACAGTAAAAATAAATGTTTTGTCATCCCAATGGTCTTATATACCATGGCTTTCAGCCAATCAGCATTCAGGGCTCGACCCACCCAGTTTATAACAACCCATACTCTATGCCTATAGGCTAGAAATACCATAAGACCTCAGATGTATTGACATGTTATGGTTGCTATTTGAATCTGTAGCCAATAGATAACTACACGGCATGATCTACCCGGCAATATTATCAGCCTAACACACCTTCCATGATCCAATGTAACAATTTGCCAACAGGACGGAATGGTTGGTTAGCTTCGTTGTTTGAGGGGCGCGAGAGGTGAAATAGCAAGCTAGCTAATTTAACCTGGGCAAATCTGCCAAAACATTACATGATATACAAGCCAACCTGCATTTCTCACACGACCAATGCCTAAATAACCCCTACTTACGAAAGAGGAAATGGTCGGCAACAGTATTTTGAAGAGATTGCACAAAAAGACAGATCCCAGCACCAGGAACCAAGCGCACCCGTCAGCCATTTCTTCTTATCAACCTTTGTTGCTGCTGCGCTTATCATAAATGGAAGACACATCCAGTCTGAACCACGGGCTGATTTTCACATTAGATACTCTTATTTATTCAAATACAGCATATTTTATTAACTTCAAATAATTATGAGAATATGCAAAATATATGCATAAGAAGATGTAATATATAAATTCATTATCCACGTAGGCTAAATGTACAAAATTACTTTATTCAATAAAAAAATATTGACAATTCTATAAGGGTCATTTACAGTATGTATACATTATTCTAATATAATATCAACGAAAATAACACAATTTTGAATCGAGCTATTCCCACCCCTTTAATAAAAATCGAAAGTTGGAACGACTGATTGGCATACAGACATACCCACACAGGTAACTTGCTATGGTTTAAAAATATGTTGCCTGGACCTTAAAGCCAATCAATGGCAACAAGGGGCGGAGAATGCGTTGGCCGTCAGGTTGGTAGGATAAGGAATATAATATAGAGAGGGGGATCCAATCCGGTTTCAGCTCGTTTCTGTACGTAGGCCTACTGATGGAACATTTATGTTAGTTACAGTGTGTTCTGAAGGTACTGACTGAGTTACATCGAACACTTTCAGAAGCCTGCACTGAATTGTCAGTAACTGAGAAGGCTAATTTGTTATCTAGACAATACAAGTAAAGCAGCCATGCCGAAAAGAAACAAAGTAAGTTGGATTGTGTGCCTTAATTTAAACCTTATTTTACAATATAATTTAACACAGGAAGTGTTTTATAAATACCTGCAACAATTGCATGTACGCTAAAATAAGCTTGATACAATGTAACACTTTTGCTCTAAAGTCTGAATGTGTCTTTGTGTGTCTGTCTTGTTGATATGGAAGTGGCGCCTTTTTACTTAGTGTGGTAGCATTTTCCATTCGATCTCACTTTCTCCTGTTAATAATCCGTACATAATAAACTATCACAGTTTGTGCTTTTTATATAAGTAACGTAATCATCTAATTTAATTTGACGCATATATTGGGTATTTCATTCATGTAAAGTAGCTTAAAAGCCTTCTCAGCAATGAGATAAGACAAAGGGGTGTAAACCCACCAGCGATGTAAGTAAGCTACATGTTGCCATTGCAGAAATGCGTGCATGACCTATAGGATATTTTGTGAATATTGGAAGTGCTTTAAATCGCCTACATAGTACGTTCACGTTTGTATTCAAATACTTTTAATAGCCCCGTTTTAATCCTAAAAAAACAGACGCTTGTGGCATCCTATATTATCACTTTGTGTCCTGTGTGCAGTAAAGCGTAGTGTAATGCGCGACACCCTATGGCATGGAAAGGTACAGTCTTTGGAGTGTCATGGCAGCCCTTGCAAATACGAAAGGCATCGACAACTCATCGTTATGTATCACTTAAATGGGATCATATAATTTTTTTATTTTTAAGAAAAAGACCACCTGCATTATAGGTAGTCACGGTAATAAAAAAATGTTTTGCTATTTGTTCGTGCGTATTTCCTGTCTTTGCTTCCCTGACAATGTTGCATTATGCAACATTGAATTTCTCTGGACATGCACGAAAGCGCATACGGGATCGTATAGGGGTGGTTCAGGGAAGTATAGATATTACTAATGGCGGGGACATACAGTAGACTGGTTGACATGGCGGGTGGATTGATGCCTCCGTGTGTTGCTGGTGGATTGAAGGGGCTGCTATTTGGCCTTTATGTTTACAGGCTACTAAAGCCTGACCATAACATACTGTTTTACTTGTCGCTCTCCCGGTAACTGGTACCACAAAAGCTCTGTTTTTGCATCATGACAATGGGAAAAGTCAAATGGCATAGTAATGTAAATACGTTAGCCTACCCTCCCCCACCCAGTTTCGGATTACATAATCCTCGTTAATTTGGGGGTGGAGCTGCGGGGGTATAGCATGTGAGCCCTCCCCCCCCTCCCCAAGCATTACACTCCCACTTCTCCTGGCAGCTCCCGATCCATGAATGTGGGATTGTTGTTCTTGGTTTTTGCTAACATTTTTATTTCTCTCTCTCTCCCCACCCCCACAGGCAAGTAATGACACTGAAGTCGAGGTTAGTATTTCATGCTGTTATATTTGTTCATTATAAATAAATACTTTTTCTGCAATAACTGATAACCTTTTTGTTTTTCTCACCAGCCAAAAAGGCGATCCACGAGGTTGTCATCAGTAAGTTTACTATATATCATAATATTTATATGTTGTATAGCCTATTTATGATCTATTCGGTTAATAGATGCTATTGTCTATTTGTAATTGGACTAATTATCAAATATGAATTATTTTGCAGAAACCCACTACTCCGGCTAAACCAGAGCCTAAGACAAAGGTAAAAACAAACGTTGTAGTTGTCAGCTTTTGCTGAAACCAAAAAGCACCCAATTATTATGCGTACTGTGCATTTTTACATTGACATGTATCTCATGTTTGTCTGTTTTTTGTAGACACCAGTCAAGGCAGCAGCCAAGCCCAAAAAAGTAAAGGAGGTAGTAGAGAAGGTCAAGCCTGAGGAGAAGAAAGAAGCTCCTGAGGAAAAAACAGCACCGACAGAAAACGGAGAGACCAAAGATGAGGAGGCAAGACTTGTTGGTTTAGTTTAAATTATACGATATGCCATGCCACTGATATATGCAGCATTCAAAATCAGGAGTATTAGGTATTACAAACAGGCCAACTATTATAATTGGCATTGACAGCTGTTTGTCCCCCCACACACAAAAATATTGTGTAACCAACAAGACCTAAAATAACTATCCTATAATATGAGACTTATTTTTTTTTCATCCTCCAGGAGGCAGCAGAAGAGGCTGATGCTGATGCAGATGAGCCTGAGAAAGAGGAGGATGAGGCAGAATAATAAGCTTACACTTTTGCCAGTGCTCCCCGTACCTCCTTTCTTGTACAATGCAGAGGAATATTTTTATCAACTATTTTCTTAAGAAAAGGCAGGTTGTGTAGTAGTAAGATTGTAGAAACACTTATTTTCCCCCTTTTTTTTACACCTCTGGAAGAAAAGTTATGGTCATTGTGTGTTTCCCTTTTCTTTTGTAGTCTGGGGCAGTTGTCAGAGGGAGGGGGGCAGGTTTGCAGCAATGACATGCAATCATGTCAATATCAGGAATTTGTTATTCAACTGGGAGAGCTTGTCTGACACTAACATTCCATAGGCTTTATGAGGGACAGTTTATTTAACCTGTATTGTTTGGGGGGGGGGGGTTATACACAATAATACTTGTTTCATTTTTTGTTTATAATGGGTAGGAATGTGGTGACTGTTTAAGCTGTGCTCTATGAATATTAACTGTTTTATGAATCCACAGTTATGATTCATCATCATCCTCCCTAGTACATGTACTGGATTTTTCGTCAGGCCTGTGCATTATGTTAAATGTTGTTTGACTCTGTTCGGTGATGGCATTGCAATAACATTTGATATAGCTGCTGCAAAACTAAGGTTTTTTCATAATTTCTATGCAGTATGTAATGGTACGTTGTGAGGAATGGGGATGGTTCATGTGTTTTTAGCCAAGCTAGTAACATGAAATGCATTACAGTGTTAAACATACTGGTTGTTGCTTATCCTTTTGGGGATACTGATAAACATGACTGTAATTTCACTTAATCTTTCAAGTGAACATAGCAGCTGTAGCCAGATTTACATGTGGTTTTAGGATTTTATGTACAGTATTTCTCCTTTTTTTGTAGCTGTATCTGTGTTATGATTGATATAAGCGTGCCAATTTAATTAAATGGTTGTAATTTCTGTTTTCTCTGTTCTCTTATTGATCACAAGTGAAATAAAACCTGTATACGTGTGATATTCTAATTCAGACACTTACTATGTATGCATTGATTAAATACTCTGTAATATCTCTTATACCATATTGATTGAAAATGTGTGATTGTTTTTTGGTGCTTGCCAAATATTGAGCATATGTCTAATTCTATTAGGCCAGTGTAGCCATACACCACCTCGGGCTATTCGACAAGTAGCTGCATGACAATCACAATATTTCAGGGATTGTCAACTTGTGGGCCCGAATTAGTCCCGTTATTGATTTTGTCCCCGCCCCCAAGTTTTCGGAATGAATTCTCATAGCCTACAATGATCCGTTGGGCTTCTTGTGTAAATTTGCAGAGTGCACATTATTTATATCCCCATCATCCGCTCAGAAGAAAAAAAATGAGCTGAATCTAGTTAATGGCCCATTAACTATTTCAACCAATTAGCTACCTATTAATAACAGTTGTAACTACTCAGTTATACCTACTTATGAAACTTTCATATCTGTTGCATATGTCATTCTTTTTTCAATATGACTTTTTTTTAGACACAAATTACATTTGTTGTACCGTAAATACATAGCCTAGAATGGGTCGTGTCTTGAAGGGATGCCGCTAATAACTGACCTCAAAACTTTCATATTTGAATAGCATCGGGGAGGATTTTTGCGTTTTAACTAACCTTATGACACGATCGTCATAAGGAGTGGACCAAGAGGCAGCGTGGTATGTTTCAATCCTTTATTTTGGAATAGAAAACTTTAGACAACAAAACGAACAAACGAAACGTGAAGCTACTATAATGCTCACAGGCAACTATACATAGACAAGATCCCACAAAGCACAATGGGAAATGGCTACCTAAATATGATCCCCAATCAGAGACAACGATAAACAGCTGCCTCTGATTGGGAACCATACCAGGCCAACATAGAAATATAATTCACCTAGATAACCCACCCTTAAATCACACCCCGACCTAACCAACATAGAGAATAAAAGCTTTCTGGTCAGGGCGTGACAGTACCCCCCCCCCCCCCCCCCCCCAAAGGTGCGGAGGCGGCTCCGGTGCGGGGCGAAGTACCCACTCCGCTAGTGGACACGTCGCCGGGAGTACCGGAACACGGGTCGTCGCCGGAGGAACCGGACCGTGGGTCGTCGCCGGAGGAACCGGGCCGCGGGTCGCTGCAGGAGGCTCCGGACCGCCGACGACTGTCGTGAAACGTCGCCGGAAGCTCTGGACTGGGACCTGTCCCCGGAAGCTCTGGACTGTGGAGGCGCACTGGAGGCCTGATGCGTGGGACCGGTACAGGTGGCACCGGGCTGATGACACACACTTCAGGGCAAATTTTGGAAACCCAAATTGGTCTACACGGACAAGTTCTGGCCTGGTTTATATCTTATCTTGTCTCTGTGGTCTCAAATACAGTGGGACAAGAAAGTATTTAGTCAGATGAGAGAGGGCTGTAATTTTCATCATAAGTACACTTCAACTATGACAGACAAAATGAGAAAAGAATCCAGAAAATCAAATTGTAGGATTTTTAATGAATTTATTTACAAATTATGGTGGAAAATAAGTATTTGGTCAATAACAAAAGTTTATCTCAATACTTTGTTATATACCCTTTATTGGCAATGACAGAGGTCAAACGTTTTCTGTAAGTCTTCACAAGGTTTTCACACACTGTTGCTGGTATTTTGGCCCATTCCTCCATGCAGATCTCCTCTAGAGCAGTGATGTTTTTGGGCTGTTGCTGGGCAACACGGACTTTCAACTCCCTCCAAAGATTTTCTATGGGGTTGAGATCTGGAGACTGGCTAGGCCACTCCAGACCGTGAAATGCTTCTTACGAAGCCACTCCTTCGTTGCCCGGGAGGTGTGTTTGGGATCATTGTCATGCTGAAAGACCCAGCTACGTTTCATCTTCAATGCCCTTGCTGATGGAAGGAGGTTTTCACTCAAAATCTCATGATACATGGCCCCATTCATTCTTTCTTTTACATGGATCAGCCGTCCTGGTCCCTTTGCAGAAAAACAGCCCCAAAGCATGATGTTTCCATCCCCATGCTTCACAGTAGGTATGGTGTTCTTTGGATGCAACTCAGTATTCTTTGTCCTCAAACACAGCGAGTTGAGTTCTTACCAAAAAGTTATATTTTGGTTTGATCTGACCATATGACATTCTCCCAATCTTGATTTTCTGGATTTGTTTTTCTCATTTTGTCTGTCATAGTTGAAGTGTACCTATGATGACAATTACAGGCCTCTCTCATCTTTTTAAGTGGGAGAACTTGCACAATTGGTGGTTGACTAAATACTTTTTTGCCTCACTGTAAAACTGTGAAGGACCTCGGCGTTACTCTGGACCTTCATAATCTCTCTTTTGACGAACATATCAAGACTGTTTCAAGGACAGCTTTTTTCAATCTACGTTACATTGCAAAAATCAGAAACTTTCTGTCCAAAGATGATGCAGAAAAATTAATCCATGCTTTTGTTACTTCTAGGTTAGACGACTGCAATGCTTTGCTTTCCGGCTACCTGGATAAAGCACTAAATAAACTTCAGTTAGTGCTAAAGACGGCTGCTAGAATCCTGACTAGAACCAAAAATGTTGATCATATTACTCCAGTGCTAGCCTCCCTACACTGGCTTCCTGTTAAGGCAAGGGCTGATTTCAAGGTTTTACTGCTAACCTACAAAGCATTACATGGGCTTGTTTCTACCTATCTTTCTGATTTGGTCCTGCCGTACATACCTATACGTACGCTACGGTCACAAGATGCAGGCCTCCTAATTGTCCCTAGAATTTCTAAGCAAACAGCTGGAGGCAGGGCTTTCTCCTATAGAGCTCCATTTTTATGGAATGGTCTGCCTACCCATGTGAGAGACGCAGACTCGGTCTCAACCTTTAAGTCTTTACTGAAGACTCATCTCTTCAGTGGGTCATATGATTTGGTGTAGTCTGGCCCAGGAGTGTGAAGGTGAACGGAAAGGCTCTGGAGCAACGAACTGTCCTTGCTGTCTCTGCCTGGCCGGTTCCCCCCTCTCCATTGGGATTCTCTGCCTCTAACCCTATTACAGGGAATGAGTCACTGGCTTACTGGTGCTCTTTCATGCAATCCCTAGGAGGGGTGCGTCACTTGAGTGGGTTGAGTCACTGACGTGATCTTCCTGTCTGGGTTGACGCCCCCCCTTTGGTTGTGCCGTGGCGGAGATCTTTGTGGGCTATACTCGGCCTTGTCTCAGGATGGTAAGTTGGTGGTTGAAGATATCCCTCTAGTGGTGTGGGGGCTGTGCTTTGGCAAAGTGGGTGGGGTTATATCCTTCCTGTTTGGCCCTGTCCGGGGGTATCATCGGATGGGGCCACAGTTTCTCCTGACCCCTCCTGTCTCAGCCTCCAGTATTTAGGCTGCAGTAGTTGATGTGTTGGGGGGCTAGGGTCCGTTTGTTATATCTGGAGTACTTATCCTGTCTTATCTGGTGTCCTGTGTGAATTTAAGTATGCTCTCTCTAATTCTCTCTTTCTTTCTCTCTCTCGGAGGACCTGAGCTATAGGACCATGCCTCAGGACTACCTGGCATGATGACTCCTTGCTGTCCCCAGTCCACCTGGCCGTGCTGCTGCTCCAGTTTCAACTGTTCTGCCTGCGGCTATGGAACCCTGACCTGTTCACCCGACGTGCTACCTGTCCCAGACCTGCTGTTTTCAACTCTCTAGAGACAGCAGGAGCGGTAGAGATACTCCTAATGATCGGCTATGAAAAGCCAACTGACATTTACTCCTGAGGTGCTGACTTGCTGCACCCTCGACAACTAATGTGATTATTATTATTTGACCGTGCTGGTCATTTATGAACATTTGAACATCTTGGCCATGTTCTGTTATAATCTCCACCTGGCACAGCCAGAAGAGGACTGGCCACCCCTCATAGCCTGGTTCCTCTCTAGGTTTCTTCCTAGGTTTTGGCCTTTCTAGGGAATTATTCCCAGTGTTAGGAATTTTATGAATAATGACTAAACAATATCTACATTTTAAATAGAACTATAACTAATGAATCTTATACTCTGTTTTATTATAGCTGATTAATAATATTAATTCATAAGGGAGGGATTGTGGAGCATGAGACGGGGTAATTAAACAAAATAAATACCATTCCAGCCAGGTTGGAGAAGACTGGAATTGTGGGTTTTTAAGTAAGCAGAAAGGGTCGTTAACCTATGGTTGGATCGACTCAACTTAACTCTGGGATGTTTAGATAAGGCGGTGTGTTTTCTTAGGTTTTCCATTAGCTGGAACTGTATGCTGTATGGTGATGGATGAAAACTTCAGAAGTTTTATCTTGATTTAACTGTGTGTCTGGAGTGAGAGAGCGAAGGGGTGGGAATAAACTTTAAACTTTTGTTGGGTCCTGGTTGATAGGAGGAAGAACATTGTATAACCTATGACGTCATATTTTGTATATAAACTGTTGTTCGTGGTTAAATTGGAGCGCGCTCCGAGAATAAATACTATTATCTAATTGTGATAAGACTGGTCTCTGTCTATTTTATGCAAATAAGAATCTTACATATTCTCATAAAATAGACTAAGTTAATTCAATTAATGAAAACATATTGCAATTATGAAATTACATTAACACCCAACCGTGTTTCTACACCTGCATTGCTTGCTGTTTTAGGCTGGGTTTCTGTACAGCACTTTGAGATATCAGCTGATGTGCGAAGGGCTATATAAATAAATTATATAACTACATTTGATTTGAGTGTGGTGAGGAGGCACAGGACGTACTGGACTATGGAGGCGCACTAGAGACACAGTAGGTATGGCCGGCACAGGTTATACTGGGCGATGGAGGCGCACTGGAGGTCTGGAGCGTAGAGCTGGCACAATGCGTCTTTCTTTATTTGATGAACACCCAAAAAACAACAAACTATAAATGACTGTAACGTTCTGCACGCTAAACAGTAACTATACAAAATCAAGATCCCACAAAGCACAATGGGAAAATGGCTATGTCACGACTTCCGCTGGCGGTGCTCCTGTAACAGTATAACTTTAGACCGTCCCCTCGCCCATACTCGGGCGCGAACCAGGGACCCTCTGCACACATCAACAACTGACACCCACGAAGCATCGTTACCCATCGCTCCACAAGAGCAAGTGACGTCACAGATTGAAACGCTATTTATCGCGCACCACCGCTAACTAAGCTAGCCGTTTCACACGGCGGTGGTCGTCACCGGCCTACTAGCCGCCACTGATCCCTTTTTCATTTGTCTGTTTGTTTTGTCTTATTAGTTTCACCTGTGTTCTGTATGTGCTTAATGAGCTTCCTTATTTAAAGTACGTGTACCCGCCCTTGTTTTGTGCGGGATTGTCTTTATGTTACGTGTGTGCGTTTTAGGTATAGGTGTGTATTTTCTGGACTTGGCACCCTGTGTCTTGGGTAGTCACTTTTACTGTCTGCGCCCTGTGTTGTTGGGCTTGTCTAATTTTGTGTGCCTTATTAAAGAGCACTTTTTTCCCAGTGGAACTCTCTGCGCCTGACTCCTTCCTCACCCACGTGACAGGCTACCTAAATATGATCCCCAATCAGAGACAATGATAAACAGCTGCCTGTGATTGGGAACCATACTAGGCCAACATAGAAATATAATTCACCTAGATAACTCACCCTTAAATCACACCCGACCTAACCAACATAGAGAATAAAAGCTCTCTGGTCAGGAAGTGACACCTTTAACATAATTCTCCAAACCTGAGCGTAAATTCTCCTGACCTGCTACGAAAAGTCACTTCTGACATTAGCTGCATATCCCATCTAGTCAAGATCACTCAAATGCAAGTGCAGGATAGACACCACATGGAGACTAGAAAACAATATACAGTATTTATATGATGTAAGAAATGTGGGTATATCATGTCATGTCTCCAGACAAATGTCTAAAAATAAGTATTCCTGAAATTGTCATAGCACTAATATTTCGCCTACTTGTCAATTCAATTGAAGCCTAGGAGAACGCTTCCTGACAGAATGCATAGTGCCAACTGTAACGTTTGGTGAAGGAGGAATAATGGTCTGTGGCCGTTTTTCATGGTTCAGGCTAGACCCTTATTTCCAGTGAAGGGAAATCATAACGCTACAGCATACAATGACATTCTAGACGATTCTGTGCTTCCAACTTTGTGGCAACAGTTTGGGGAAGGCCCTTTTCTGTTTCTGCGTGACAATTCCCCCATGCACAAAGCGAGGCACATACAGAAATGGTTTGTTGAGATCGGTGTGGAAGAACTTGACTGGCCTGCACAGAGCACTGACCTCAAACCCAACAAACACCTTTGGGATGAATTGGAACCCTGACTGCGAACATCAGAGCCCGACCTCACTAATGCCCTTGTGGCTGAATGGAAGCACACAGCAATGCTCCAAAACCTAGTGGAAAGCCTTCCCAGAAGAGTGGAGGCTGTTACAGCAACAAAGGGGGGACCAACTCCATATTAATGCCCATGATTTCGGATTGAGATGTTCCACAAGCAGGTGTCCTTTGGGTCATGTAGTGTATTTACATGATGTAAGAAATGTGGGTCTATCATGCCATATCTCCAGACAAATGTCTAAAAATAAAAATATAATATTCCTATTATTGTCATAGCACTAATATTTCGCCAACGCAATTGAAGCCTATCGTGCACTGCACAGGCTAATACTGCATTGTTCTCATCAGCATTGCATAGCCTACTTGTCTATACAAATGGATGCATGGATATTTTTCTTTATTTAGTTGAGTTATTGAAACAAAGCCTAAATAGTGTAGCTAAGTGAGTGTATCAAAGACAAATTGCATCGGGTAAAATAAAATGTGACAGATTGACATTTTTGTTTTGCCATCACATATGACGTCATCAACAAGACACTCGACCTTGTCGAAGACAACAACAATGCGTCTTTATACTATAGTTTCGCATATATAAATAGCTTTATTTCGTTGCATTGACCCAAAGCTTTCTAATGTCTTCAAATAGAATATCAGTTCATTTAGAGGGCGAGCTTTGCTTTGTCTTTGTTGTAGTCGAACAAAAAATAAAGAGTTGTTCCCCACCCCCTATTTCCTCTGCTGTGGCGGAAGTAACTCGTATTGCTGAGGCCTCATCCTTCCAATGGCGACTGAAAACAGGCTGATTAGAAAGCGGGAGCAACTGTGGAGGGGGTCAGAGCAGTGTAACCGAAATTAAATAAATATATCATACTCTCACTAGTCATAAAGTTAGTTTAAAATTGTAGACCCACTAAATCACGGCCGATTCAATGGCCAAAAGTCGGAATATTTCGCTCCTTGAATCAGGTAAGGCGAATATAGTTGCCTAATTCATTGCTTAAATTATATATAAATCTTGATTTAATTGATATCCAATTGTGCTCACTATTTTATTATATTCACTTACAGAGCTATATTACCTAATTTCACGTTTTCTAACAACGGGTCCATGTCAGAGCGCGGCTGAGGTAAATTAGCGTGCCTTATTGACATCATTTTTCTTACTATTCAAAATTGTTGGCGAAAAGTTCATGAAAGCAACACATTCGAAAAACCTATTTTTGTATCTATTGCAGGTTCTAGCGAGCGAACTAGAAGAATATCAGGTGTGTATTCCGGTAGCAGCGGCGTTCTGCCGTCGGTGTATGTAGCTACTAGCTATCCCGATTGGACTGGAACGTAGAACTTGTCTCACTCACGAGTTTTAATGCTTCTCTGACCGCCTCACTCGTTTGACATCACATGTTTTTACTAACTTAATTTCTGGCAGTATTTCTAGCATCTTGAGTGTTGTGATTTACACTAACGGGCACCTTTTTGGATAGCTTTTGCCTTGCAGATTAGACTGGCAAGGAAATGAACATCCAAGATCTTACGAAGATTTGGTAAGTCTATAATCTATAGATGTAAATTAAATGTCGAATATCTGTTATTGTTGAATGACAGCCACGTTGTGTCCATGCAAAGGCCATTTACTCTTTGTTCTATTCAGCTTTATTCGTTGTTACATTCTTGTTACATAATAACCTGATTTAAACTTTTACCGGTATGTAGGATCACTTATTTTTGTATGTTTCGAAAGCTTAACGCTGTAGTATAGAAACACATTTAAATGTGTTAAATGTATCTGTTGTACTGCAGATAGGGTGGGGACTCTTTGGGTTCTGGCTACGTCAGGACACCACTGTTGACCAATCCACGTCCTAGAAAGGCTGTAGTTGCGTTATTTTCCTTGTGACCTGTGTTGTGATTCGTCGGTTGATGAATGTGTTTTACATAAAACGTTCTGCCCACAAAGAATACAGCGCACTGGTGGAATGAGATCCGATGTACATGAAGAACCCAAGTTATGTCAGTGATTCTTTTTTTACCCCCTAGAAAAAGAAATGCAATTTTCTTCCAGTACCACTGGCTGACAGTCTATTAGACAGAAAGACTATGAAGATGTAAATAATAATATATAGACAGTGTGGTTGCAGTACTGTAGTTTCACGATTCCTGGTGTCATTTGTGTTTTTATTTTTTCATTTAGCAGACGCTCCAGAACGACTTAACCTATTCGGCTCGTGGATTTGAAACAGCGACCATTTCGGTTACTGGCCCAACGCACTTAACAGCTACCCAAATATAAATATACAAATGTTGTGATGGCTTGAAGAAAGAACAAAGCATGCATAATGGTTTAACAATGAAAGCTGGATTAGTCATCATCAACACTATTTTTGATCCCATAGGTTGCAGCCAACGGACACATTGCACCTGACCATTTGCTGCAGATCTGTAAGAAGATTGGGCCGATTCTGGACAAAGAAGTGCCATGTGTTCCAGGTGTACATTCCCTACTGGGAACTGGGAGGCAGTCCTTACTCAGAACTTCAAAAGGTACAAAGCTTTACATGCATCTTGATTGAGCGTGCATTCTAAATGTATACATCAGCAACTATTTGTTCTGAAATCGAATTGTAAAATGAAATGATTCAATTACTTATTTCTTTCCATCTCTTCCAGGTTACGGCAATGTTCGGAGGAAAGGCTCATCATTTGCTGCCCTGCACAGAGGGAGACCACCAGAGATGCCTTTGACCTGCAAGGATCCTCCAAATCTAGGTGGGTATTCCCTGACACAGGATTGACACGTTCACACATTATTTTCTATTCATGCCGGTGCTGTAAATTCAACTTAACGCATTCTGTGTTGTTTTCTGTTAAAATTATTCTGTTATCATGTTTGGACTCTGAATCATAGTGTTTTGTCCTTCACAGTGGAGGTGTACAGAGGAAGGGAGCTAACAGGTACTCAACGGTTCAGCACTGTGAACCCTGTGAGCAACTATCAGCACATGCGGATGCACAGGAGGATTCTGGGTCATCTGTCTGCAGTCTACTGCATTGCTTTTGATCGGACCGGTCTCAGGATTTTCACCGTGAGTTTTGTCATCATAAAGATCAAGTTCTTGGGGGAAATCATGTTAGGTGGTATACCCGAGGCTCATCACTTTATCTACCTTATCAAACCCTACTTTCAAGGGCTCGGACGACTGCTTGGTGAAGATATGGTCTTCGTTTGACGGGAGGCTTCACTCCACCCTGCGAGGACATTCTGCTGAGATCTCAGACCTGGCTGTCAGCTTTGAGAATACCTTGATGGCAGCTGGCAGCTGTGACAAAACCATCCGAGTGTGGTGCCTTCGTACCTGTGCCCCTATGGCTGTCCTACAGGGGCACAGTGGATCCATTACCTCCCTACAGGTAGGAGCTTCCATATTCCTCCAACACCCTTATTATGTTTCGATCGACTGTAATGTTAGCCGGGCAAATAGTATGTAAGCTAATGCTGTCCACAGTTTTGCAAATGTAGGACACCATGCAACAGTGCAATGCGTTAACTGCACACAGCACTTTTTAACTCATAATGTACATACTAAACCTGATTGCTTCAGCAGCTCACATTGGACTTCTAGTGTGATTTGCTGTCTGTACCGTAGACATCCCTCAGTATAGGGGATGTCTACATAAGTATATAACTACATAAGTATATCTGGAACAGCATTTAACTTTGAATTACATCTGTCTCAGTTCTCACCGTTTGCCAAGGGCTCAAAGAGATACCTGGTGTCCACTGGAACTGATGCAACAATCTGCTTTTGGCAGTGGGATGTCAATAACATCAATTTCAGGTGAGTTTCAACTACTGGTAATTTGATTTAGATAGTAATTGCATCCTGAAAATGACATAAATCTGAAACATTTAAACTCTGTTTATAAAGTGATCGCCCGCAGAAGTTTACAGAGCGACCCAGGCCGGGAGTTCAGATGGTGTGCTCATCATTCAGTCCAGGTAACGATGTCAAGATAGCAGTTTTGTGAAAAATAATGCTTTGGCTCATTAAATACATTTCTACAAATTGATCATACTATTACACTAACCATAGCTGATACGATTTTAACAGAAGTATTGATTCAACTTTTTACCTCCCCAACTGTTACAAGTTATTCTAACATGGGTATATAAAGGCTTAACCAAACTGGGATAAATTGATAGTAGTTTTTTTGTTTTATAAAACATTTTAGGTGGTATGTTCTTAGCGACGGGAAGTACTGACGATGTCATCAGAATATATTACCTGGGAGGTGGGAACCCTGAAAAAATATCAGAGCTTCATGAACACACGGTAAGATCCTTTTGAAGAGTAGATAAACCATCACATAGCAGCGAAAAGCTGAACACAAGAAAATGAGTTCCTAAAACAAATAATCATTAAATCCATTGAAGCTTTAATTTACAACGAATACAAACAATGTTGATGAAATATTCTAATCATCATCATTGTTGTCAATATATGTTCTAATTTTTAGGACAAGGTCGACAGCATCCAATTTTGCCACTCAGGAGAAAGGTATGATCAATGTGATTAGTTGAAGCTCTCACCTTAGCCCAACCGTTTTCATGAGGATTGCCTAGAGTCCATTGTCTTGGTTTGCCTCGTCTCGTAGGTTTGCGAGTGGCAGTCGAGATGGCACAGCACGCATCTGGAGGCTGACTCAGCGTCAGCAGTGGAGGAGCCTTCTTCTCAACATGAATGCCACTCTACCAGGGTAAGGAATGAACAGCTTGCCGGCACCATTACATACACCTACACATACTTGTATCTGTTTTTATCCTTTCATATCAACTTTCTCCGCAGCTCAGAACACGCGACCTGTGAGGAAAGCTTTTTCAAGCCCAAGGTCACCATGGTAGCGTGGGATCGCCATGACAACTCAGTAATCACAGCGGTCAACAACCATATCCTCAAAGTGTGGAACTCCTATACAGGCCAGCTGCTACATATCCTTAAAGTAGGAGCAACTGCATTGTCTTACATTCTATTTTCATGAACAGTGCTGTCTCACAAAGATAGCGGAGGACATGTTGTATCTATGACTACTAGTAGTGTAGATGAATTTCCATCCTTCAACTATTTGTATATAAATAACTGTTGAGGGATAGTCCTAGATTCTTTAGTCAGGAGGACATTATAGTTCTACTGTTTTTCCCCTTGCAACTGCTTGTCACTGTAAGCATGCTTTTCAGGAGTATTTCCTCAAAACATTTTGTCCAGTGACTTGGCAAAATGGCATCAGACAGTGATTTGACCTGACAGCTGTGTGATGCTCTGTGCAGGGCCATGAGGCTGAGGTGTTTGTCCTGGAGCCCCACCCCTCAGATCCCAGGATCATGCTGTCTGCTGGCCACGACGGAAACGTCTTCATCTGGGACATCGTCCGGGGCACAAAGACACAGCACTACTTCAACATGGTGAGGAGGAGCCACGCACCACAGAACACAGTAACATCTATTCTCTCCAACTATGACTGACTCCATCTTGGTTGCTCTGTCTGCCCTACAGATTGAGGGCCAGGGTCATGGTGCTGTCTTTGACTGCAAATTCACTCCCGACGGCCAGCGCTTTGCCTGCACAGACTCCCACGGTCATCTGGTAATTTTCGGCTTTGGGAGCTCCAAGCCATACGAGAAGGTAAGGCTGGAGCTCCTACTATATCTATGCATAGGAAAGAATCCTTCATTCAATGGTTTGAGGTTGACTGCCTGTCTGTCTTTGTCCAGCTTCCAGATCAGGTGTTTTTCCACACCGACTATCGGCCACTGATCCGGGACGCCAACGGCTTTGTTTTGGATGAGCAGACCCAGCAGGCACCCCACCTCATGCCCCCTCCCTTCCTGGTGGATGTGGATGGGAACCCTCACCCCCCTAGATACCAGCGGCTGGTCCCTGGGAGGGAGAACATTGCAGACAAACACCTGGTGCCTCAGCTGGGATATGTTGCCACAAGTATGTAAACTAGCATTTACGAGACAGTTGTAAGGCAACTGTTACTTAAGACCCTGTTACTTAAGACTGTCCACGTTGTCCCCCTCAGGTGATGGTGAGATGATGGAGCAGGTGATCAGTCAGCTGACCACAGACCACGAGGAGGCCACGGCCAGACGCAGCATTCTGGACGATACCATCAGGCAGCTGCAGGAGCAGCAGGACAGGCAGAGCAGACCAGGGACACTGGCCCCAGCCCCCAGCACCCCACGCAGAGGTACCGGAACACACCCATACTGTCAGTTCTACTAGCAGTATTGTGTGGTGGCGTGCAACATAACATATTCCTAGCTCTTTTACTTTCTATAAGCTACCATTGCTCTGGGGCATGCTCAAAAACTTTGCATTCCTACATGTTAATGGTCGAGGACTCTATTGGAAATGGAAAATAATTTCTCATCCATTATGGTTGAATGAATGATTGGGTCCTGGACAAGCAGTGATGTTGTGTTCCCTTCTCTCCCACTCTGTTCCCAGCATCGGTGAATGAGCGAGGTGTAGCTGAGGTGCAGTCGTCCCCTAACGTGGGTCTGCGGCGCAGTGGGCAGGTGGAGGGGGTGAGACAGATGCACCAGAATGCCCCTCGCAGCCAGATGGCCACGGAGAGGGACCTGCAGGCCTGGAGACGCAGGGTGGTGGTACCTGAGCTCTCATCCAGCAGTTACAGGTGAGACTGACATCCCTCAAACAACAGGGGTAGATAATCTGTATAGTTGGTTATATAACACAAAGGATGTCATGTATATAAACGAGCCTACTCCTGAATGGTTCATCGCTAGAACATTATTCCTGAAATGCAAGTTTAAATTAAATGTGTAAATGATCTTAGTTACCAGGATGACTTACGAATTACAAAAGGAGAGGAGGAGATTGCCTTATACAATGCAAAGAAACGACGTGTGACATACGGCAGTTGTAGAGTAAGTAGACATATATTTATTACTTTTAAAAATCATGACTGACCACAGGAATTTTTAAATGATACTGACGTCATACCTGCATTTCTGCTTTGCTTCTGCCTCAGGATGATTCTGAAGATGAACTGCCTTGCATCAAACGAGCACAGTCCCGCAAAAAGCAAAAAGTCTTCCAGCAGAGCAGAGATGGCATTGTGGAGGAATTAATCGAGTTCTCCTGTGAGGAGGGAGAGGGGACCACAACATCAGAGGTACATTCTATGCTTTTGACGTGTCCGTTAGAGAATAACAAGCTATTTTGGAATATGGGTGAAAGAGGTCAATCTTGCCATCTCCTATCCCTCCTCTAGGACCATGAGATGGAGGGCAGTGAACTGGATTCATCCAATGAGGAAGAGGAATGGAAAAGTGACAGTTCAAGGTACAGATAAGCTCCTTGCTTCTCTTGATTCCTTGCAAGAGGTACATGACGTATGTCATATTGTTGTTTCCCTTGGTTTAATGCTAATATAACTTGCGTTTCCCATGACAGCCACTCGTCCAGTGAGTACTCTGACTGGACTGCAGACGCTGGGATTAACCTGCAGCCCTCCACTCCTGTGTCATCACGGAAACGAGTTCGCCGCCAGCTTAGCAGCTCGGAGGAGGAAGAGATCGAGGAGGAAGAGAAGCAGCAAAGTGAGGATGAGGAACGACCACCTCAGACTAGCAAGCAGAAATCCAAGAAGCCCAAGGTTAGCCACTGTACTAACCTGCATATTTTCTGTCAGTGCTTGCATCCTGTTATGGTATGACAAAAAGTAGTTTCACACTTCTCTATTGAATATTAAATAAATCTTACGTAATTGTTCATTTGTATCACAGCGGCCTAAAGCCAGGCCGTCGATCAACAGAGAAGTCTCCAACGAGTTCAGACCCTCAACGTGGATCACTGATGTCATTCCCAGGAAGTCTCCCTTCGTTCCCCAGATGGGTGATGAGGTATGTGGCTCCGTCTGGACCATATGTCTCCCCTACTGTGTTGTGTGCATCTCTGATGTCTACATCAGAGGAGGCTTGTGGGAGGAGCTATAGGAATGGCTGGAATGGAACAGTGTCAAACAAATGGAAACCACATTTCCATTCTAGCAATTTCAATGAGCCTGTCCTCCTATAGCCCCTCCCACCAGCCTCCTCTGATCTAATTACTGTTACCCTCTCTCTCCCTCAGGTAATCTATTTCCGCCAGGGTCACGAGGCGTATGTGGAGGCGGTGAACAGGAACAACCTGTACCCCATTAACATGGAGAAACAGCCCTGGAGGAAGATGGAGCTGAGGGTAAGAACATATCCACTCTGCTCCAAACTAGGAAACGGATGAATCTGTCTTCCACTGATGCGGTAGAAAACGGGCTAGTGTGTTGAGAGGGCCTGTGTTTAAAAGGACATTGTTGAAGAGTAACTTGACGCTCTCCTTCTCTCTACAGGACCAAGAATTTGTTAAAATAACTGGGATCAAGTATGAAGTGTGCCCTCCGACACTCTGCCGCCTGAAACTGACGCTCATTGACCACGGCACGCGCAAAATCACAGACAAATCATTTTATGTCAAGTAAGTGATGCAACCGCTTCAAAGTGTCTAACATTAAAGATGAATGTACACAGATATTACCAGAGCCATTTGGTAACTTTGGACTTCTGTACGCCTCCCCTCAGGTATCATGACATGCCAGATGTGATTGACTTCCTCGTGCTTCGGCAGAGTTATGACGAAGCACGCAGTAGAGTCTGGCAGCCAAGTAAGTTAACAATACATCTCCTCAGGGGTTCCTCACACTACTCAAGGTCCAGTAACGTATGAGATGAACAGGTCAACATTTCGATACAATGTTTTCTGCATTCCCCCACCTAAAATGGTAACATTCCTCACTGCAGATGACAGATTCCGGTCCGTAATAGATGATGCCTGGTGGTTTGGGATTATTGTTTGTCAGGAGCCATATCAGCCTGAATATCCAGACAGTCATTTCCAGTGCTTCAAAGTCCGGTGAGAATGTATTAAAGTGCTAGTATGATTGGGTCTGCAATGTTGGAAACAAGTCAAAATGGTCCCCAACGGTTGATGCTTCTAACCTGCTTGTCTTTGTTTTGTTGCCAGATGGGACAATGGCGAAACGGAGAAGCTAAGTCCTTGGGATGTGGAAGCTATTCCAGAGGATGGTAATTTTAACAGACTCTGTTGTAAATGGGACATTCTAGTACAGTATTTGGTAATGGACTATATGGCAACAATGGTGTGTGCTCTTCAGCCCAGCAACCTGAGTGTATAGGTGGAGGGGTTCCAGTGACAGCAGAGGAGATGAGAGAGGTCATGTATAAACCCCAGACAGGAGAGTGGGGTGAGAGGAGCAGAGATGACGAGTGTGAACGCATCATAGCAGGCATTGACCAACTCATCACTGTCGGTAAGCACCACTGCATTTTGGTACTACTTCCTCCTCAACAGACCCTGCATTGTATACCATTCCTAGATGGGCTAGTGAGGTTTTGAATTTAAAATGTTATTTTCCTTCTCATTGACAGATATTGTAGCCCCATTCTCTGGCCCGGTGGACATAGTTCAATACCCAACTTACTGCACGGTGATAGCCTTCCCCACAGACCTGAGCACCATCAGACTGAGACTGTTGAGTAGGTTCTACAGGCGACTGTCCGCTGTAGTTTGGGATGCCAGATACATTGTGCACAATGCCCGGACCTTCAATGAGCCAAGGAGCAAGATAGCCCATTCAGCAAAACTTATCACAGATGTCCTGCTAAAGTTTATCAAGTGAGTTTTCCAAGTGTTATTGAGATCAAACTTTTATACAGATACATTTTTAACAACTTATGTTGCCTTTTTATTTCCTCAGTCGACCTAGCTGTACAGATATCATGGAGATCTACAATGCAATTGAAGACATGGACTACACGGATGATGAGGTAAATCAGGTTTTGATGTGGCAAGTCATTCAAACCTTGCTCTGAAATGTTTGGGATGAACTGATGTTGATTTGAATGTCTTTCCCAGGACCTGGAAGAGACACCAGGCACCTCTTCTGGACACAGACTGTGCCAGGTAAGTAATGAAAGATTGTGTAAAATCATCAATGAAAACATTCCCAGCCACTTCCCTCAGTTATCTTGTGTCTTCCTTCATCCCAGCGCTCTTCGGAGACTGTACCTGACCCAGACTCCTGGAAGGGGCAGTGCAAACACCTGATGAACTATGTATTTGAGTGTGAGGACTCTGAGCCCTTCAGAAAGCCTGTGGATCCTACCTCCTACCCAGTAAGAGAACAGAGAGTTCTACTGTAATAATGACTCTGGCTTTGACAGAACTGTTGATCGAATGGGACTCATGTCTGTTTGCAGGACTACCTTAGCATCATTGACACTCCCATGGACTTTGAAATGGTGAAGGGGACCCTTGAGGAGGACCGTTATGAAAACCCCATGGAGCTCTGCAAAGACACACTTCTGATATTTGCCAATGCTAAAGCCTTCACGCCAAACAAACGCTCAAAGGTATTTCAGCTCTTTGCATTTCCAAACCATACAAGTGATTCCAGTGTAAAAAATCCTACCTTGATCAAAAACTTATTGAGTTGATTTTTCATTTACAATTTGACATTGGTCAGGTTCTGGATTGTCATCAATCTAGTGACTAGGACCTGATGCCAAATTGGTGTGCTCTACATATTTTTTTATCTCCTATGTCCCCAGATCTACAGTATGACTTTGCGGCTCTCTGCATTCTTCGAAGAGCGAATCAGAACAATCATATCGCAATACAAAACTGCCGTCAAGAGCAGCAAGAAGCTCCGCCGCAGCCAGAGGTTCCGAAAGAAGCTTCAGCACCACGAGTCTGCTGCACCCAGCACTGACACCACAAGGTAGGCCTCATTTCTACTGCCCACGGACCTCATTGGGCTTAAGGAAATGTACTTGTCCACATGACGTACAGCACTTCTAATTATATTGTTCTTTCCCTTCAGTCAAAAGAGGACTGCTCTAAAAACTCAGGAAAAGGTGGAAGCGGCGTCGACGACCAAATCTACCTCAGCCAAAGTGTCTGCTCCTGAGAGAACCAGGAGGAGGAGCCACAGCAGTGACAGCTCAGGCCACAGCTCTTCTGAAGCTTCCTCAAGGTCAGACTCTGAGATTTACAGTGAGTTATATATGAGTGACTCTGAAGAAGAGAAACGCCCGAGGTCCTCACAGCACCATCACAGCACAGGAACCAGAAGAGTCACCAGGAACAATGGGGCAAAGAAGAAAAGTGAGTATTTCACATAAATCCGGCAGAAGGCAGCTAGCTCTTATTAGCTGTCCTTCTAATAAAATCCCTGTTTTTGATGTTTTATTTCAGTTGCTGAGAGCGAGAGTGAGTCCTCCAATGAGCGGGAGGAGAGTGAGGATGGTGAGAAGTTGTCCAACTCAATGTCTCACCGATTCCCCAGCAGGTCCAGCACCAGGCTAACCAGGAACAATGCTCTTACCCATAGGAAGCATACCAAACGGCCAGGTAAACACCATAACACCACAGAGCAAGGGAAATGAGAGGTAACTAGAGCAGGGAGTAGAGAGCAGATAACTGCCCTTCTGGTCAAAGGTCTGTACAGAGCAGATATTTTTTTAGTTATTATATGATTATTAGCCATTCAAATGTTGTTGCTGCACTGTGTCCAGAGAGGGGTTCCCAGATGAATGGTCATAGCAGAACATTTGGGCGAGAGAGGCGACGAGGGAACGACTCTGAGAGATCACCATCCCAGGGTACAGACACTTACCGGGATGAAGAGCAGAATGTGGGCCGCAGGACATTGAAAAGGAAGACTGCCAGGGCAGCCGTTAACAAGATGAAGCTTCTGGAAGCCTCTGAGGAAGACGATGGTTCAGCCTCTGAGGATGAGGACAAACATAGGCGGAAAAGCAGCCGCCATGCGACCCGAGTCAGCAAACGCACTGCCGTGATCCAGAGCAGCTCTGAATCCGAGGATCAGTCATCAGCCTCTGGATCCGAGGATCCGTCATCAGCACAGAGTAAGCACACAGTCAGTTTAGACCGGTTTGGATCAACTTTTGTTTTCAAGGATCTACTGTACCAGAACCACAAAAGGGGGCATTCTTTGAGAACAAATTTCAACACTATTGGGTAACATATTCTTTCTCTCACCTAGGTTCTAAAAAAGGCAAGGATTCATCGGGTGATTGGGAGAACAATGAGGACAGTATTGAGAGTGAAGCTTCATCCTCTCGTTGCCATCAGAATGGAGAGAGTAAGAACTCCAGCAGCCGCAGGACGACCAGACAAGCTGCAGTGACGGGGGGTAAGAGCTACAGGCATACTGTAGATGCTTTCACAGTCAAGGCTACTTTCTCTCTGCCTTTACTCCAATTTCATTCATTTGTTGCTGTAGTGTTAATGTTTCTATCTCTTTCAGATGATTTGTCTCGTGTAAATGGCTACAGCACAAAACATCAACTGGCTGATAGTAACTCTGAGAAAGAGGATGAGGAGAGCTCTGATGGTGAAGAAGGGGAGGAGGAAGAAACTATTGTGTCTCAGAAGTCCTCCAGAAGCACCGCAACTGCTGCAGTGAGCAAAAGTAGAACTTGCATTACCAGTTATGTGGCAGAAGAGAAGTCTGGCTCCAGAAAGAGACAACACACAACACGAGACCACAATGCTCAAAAGCACCCTCACAAAAACGGGAGGAGGGTGGAGAAAGAACAGCCTAAAGACTCTGAGAAAAATTGTAAATTACCATCAAAAAGCCAAGAGCAAACATCTGCCTCAACCCACAAACAGGATGGCCCTGAATCAGAGGAACTCAGTGACACTCCAAAGAGATCAAGCTCTCGCAAGAAAATACTGAAATCTGAAGAGGAGGAAGATTGGGAGGAAGACGAAGCAGACAGCAACCATTCATATGATGAATCTGAGGGAGAATCCAATAAAAAAACTCCATTGCGAAACAAAAGGCAGAGTCACAATGACTCTGCTTCAGAGAGCGAGGAGGAAGTTGTACCCAACAGGAGAGCAAGGAGGAAACTGCATGCTTCCTCAGAGGAAGAATCTGATGGGAAGGAGAAGCATAGCCCTAGCATGCGGCCTTGCCTTCGAGTCCAACCAAAAAAGAAATATATCAATGAAGACTCTGAGGAGGACTTGAACTCTGAGATGCAAGGCAGTTGTAAGAATGGGAAGAGCAAAACTGTTTCACATAAAGGATATCAACGCAACCGAAGAAAAGCCTCCCCAGCTGCTACAAAACGACAGTCCTCTTCCAAGAGAAAACGCATTTACACCTCAGACTCCTCAGAGAACCCTGATGAAAAGAAACAGTGCATGCGCAAGGCTAAAGCTAAGAGCTACTGTGATAAGGACGAGAGGGAGGCAAAAAGATCCAACTCAAAGCATCCCAAGAAGGAATCTCGATCCAAGTCAGAACCCGAGGACTGTAATAGTCAGGAAGATTCCTCTTCTCAAGGGTCAGAGGATGAGAAGGAGGTTGAGTGTCCGAGATGGAAGAGACGTTTGGAGCGACAGAAACAGTGCATGCGCAAGGCTACGGCTAAGAGCTACTGTGACAAGGACGAGAGGGAGGCAAAAAGATCCAACTCAAAACATCCCAGGAAGGAATCTCGATCCAAGTCAGAACCCGAGGACTGTAATAGTCAGGAAGATGCCTCTTCCCAAGGGTCAGAGGATGAGAAGGAGGTTGAGTGTCCGAGATGGAAGAGACGTTTGGAGCGACAGAAACGCAAGCGAAAAGTAAGCTGCAGCAGCAGTGCCCACAGTTCTGCCTCTGAAAGCGAAGAGGAGGATGAGTCCTCTGCCTCTGAGAAGTCCTCTGCTAGCTCAGGTTCCCAGAACAGTACAAAGAGAAAAAGCCACAAGAGGTCAAGGGTCAGCGAAAAGGGTGCCGTCCGCCACTCTCGACAACGCAGGAGGGATGCATCTGAGGCAGACACCGACCAGTCGTGCAAGGAACCCCAGAGTGGAACCCGTATCAAGACCCGAAACCGTGGCAAACGGACGGTGACATATCACGACAGCGAATGAAGGACTTGGCGCAGCAGGCTTAGCCAGAGCGAGACTAACTGGAGACCTTGAAGACACTTGATCGCCACATTAAGGTAGTAGCACTGGAGCCCTTTCAAAAGGAAATGCTGTGAATCTGTTTCATTCAGGGATATTTATATTTTCTATGAAAAAATAATAATAATAAATGGAGAAAAAAAAGGTAAAAAAATGTATGAATGCAAGCATTTGAACAGCTGGTTTTCACGTGTGTGTGTGTGTATATAGAGCAAACCACCTCCCATTCTGCTTTTGTGATTTGGCCAGCTAAATAACCGTTCGGGGGAGCATTGTCAGCTTGGGTGCTATCTTAATATACCTCTGTTTAATCAAGCATATTTTGCTGGTTTGCACTAAGAAACACACTGTAAAGAGGTATTTCATACACTAGTTTTGCATTAGGAACTCAGGGGTCAACTAAGTTTACCGTAGTCTCAGAAATGCAGTCTTGGGAGTTAGAGTAGGTAGGGATAAACTTTTCCAGGATGGCGGATTCAGACCAAGCACACTCGCTGAGACAACTAATCTTCTTCACCCTCCTTTTGACTTCAACACTCCTTTTGTAAATCCACACGAATTATCCTTTAATGTGGTGACTTGTTGATATGAGCCAAAATGTACAAATTTGAATTCCTAGTTTTCCTCCGTTTTGTCTTCATTTTTTCATTGTTTATTTTGCAATATTTCGTTGTGTATTCTAGTCATTGATTGAGGTGTAAATATGAGATTGAGTGATGTGGTTTGGGGATCACTCTGTAGCAAACCATTGCTTATTTAAATTTGAGTATTCATTTTCCTTTTGTATGACATTACAATGCATTGTCTTGCCACATGTCACAAATTGGTACCCTTTTGCCAAGTACAGGAAACCAAAAAGTACTTATTGCGAAATACTGTGATTTCTCATATTGGGAAGACATTCTAGTGTTGTTCTGTATTATGTACGCTCAGTATTAAATTCCTTTTCTGAGATTTTTGCCAGTCGTGTGTGTGTGTGGGGGTGAGGGGGGGGTCTTGAACTGCAATTGCATTGACATTTTTGCTTAATGTTTTTCATACTTTGATACAAACAGATTTCACAGGGAAAAGTTCCTGGTACTCAGTATGGTTGTGGAGTGCAAGAGGGCTGTTTTTTCTGGTTAATAAAGACATCAATTCAAGGCTTAATTTTGTATGTGTTATCAATTTCAGTGTTGGTCTCGAGGCCACATTAAGTGTCTCTGTCGGATACATTTTGTACTGATACATTTGTGCTCAGTCTGACAGTGAGGACATGTAATTTCTTCCCGAGACCAGCTGAAAAGAGCAGAGTAAAGAAACAAATGATCAGCTTCCATTGTCACAATGTATAAAACCGCTTTACCAGACTAAGTCTATACAATTCTGCCTTGAAGCATTAATACAGTATCTTAACAGCATATTTATTATTATAAACGTGGTTTTTTCCGCAGTGGGAACCTAATACTAGTGCACTCATGTAGGAGAGTACACTCTGTATAACACAGGCCCGTTGGTGTAGTGGAGTTTATACGCAAGTATAAACCGTATACCCACTTCTTTTCAGTGGCTATTGCGTATACTTAAGGAATAAGGGGGTGTGGTATATGGCTAATATACCACAACTAAGGGCTGTTCTTACGCACGACGCATCGCGATGTGCCTGGATACAGCCCTTAGACGTGGTATATTGGCCATATAACACCCCCCCGAGGTGCCTTGTTGCTATTATAAACTGGTTACCAATGTAATTGGAGCAGTAAAAATAAATGTTTTGTCATACCCGTGGTATTCGTCTGATATCAAATCAAATTTATTTATATAGCCCTTTGTACATCAGCTGATATCTCAAAGTGCTGTACAGAAACCCAGCCTAAAACCCCAAACAGCAAACAATGCAGGTGTAAAAGCACGGTGGCTAGGAAAAACTCCCTAGAAAGGCCAAAACCTAGGAAGAAACCTAGAGAGGAACCAGGCTATGTGGGGTGGCCAGTCCTCTTCTGGCTGTGCCGGGTAGAGATTATAACAGAACATGACCAAAATGTTCAAATGTTCATAAATGACCAGCATGGTCGAATAATAGTAGGGCAGAACAGTTGAAACTGGAGCAGCAGCACAGTCAGGTGGACTGGGGACAGCAAGGAGTCATCATGTCAGGTAGTCCTGGGGCACGGTCCTAGGGCTCAGGTCCTCCGAGAGAGAGAAAGAAAGAGAGAATTAGAGAGAGCATATGTGGGGTGGCCAGTCCTCTTCTGGCTGTGCCGGGTGGAGATTATAACAGAACGTGGCCAAGATGTTCAAATGTTCATAAATGACCAGCATGGTTGAATAATAGTAGGGCAGAACAGTTGAAACTGGAGCAGCAGCATGGCCAGGTATATTGATATACCACAGCTGTCAGTCAATCAGCATTCAGGACTTGAACCACCCAGTTTATAATTACTTCTTAATCCCTGATGCGTATCAAAGTATTGTAGTGCAATAGAGAAATCATGCACAGTAGCATACGAAATCGCAAAGCACGTGAACTCTGTTCACATGCCCGCCGCGCACAGTTTCAACGGAATATCATCTGCAGGCAGCCAGTGGGCAGCTCTCAACTGGTTTTGGCATGGAGCAGCTCACAGAAGAATGACATCGGTAGGGTAGGAAAGACGTTTCATTTACCAGTAAATTATAAATAAGGCAACAATGGGTATGCAAACCAGCTATTGAAAAAGTTTAGTCCAAAGTGTTGGTTCAGGTCTGGGTGGACAGAGGCCCACCCACTGGGGAGCAATGCCCTGACAGACCCACCCAATCAGATTTATGTGGTTTAAGCATTGTTGTGTACTTAGACCATCACATTTTTGTATTTTTTTTCTATTTAAAAAAAGTGTGCTTTTGAGAGTGAAAATCTGAGAAATCTATAGGAAAACTACATTTAAAATTATAATAGGAAAACAGGATTTTTTCATACAGGTTGCTTTTCCTTCGATAGGTGGCCGCCGGGGAACTTTTTGGCTAAATCTGAGTATACCCACTTCTTCAGGCACCACTACACAACTGCATAGAGCCAATGGAAAGACAGCAGTCACATACAGCATGATGTTTTAAAAGTTGAGCAATCCATAAACTCAGACATAATAAGCCAGTAGGTCCTAATCATAAGAATACAAAAACACAACCATTAAGCATTTCCCAATTGAAATGTACAACTATTACTTCCCATTGTACATTTTTTAAAAGTTTAGCACACAAAGTAACTGTTTAAAGTGGATCTGACAGTGTTAATTTGAACTACTTTGCAGATATAAAACAGACAATCATATCAGCCAATATTAAATACACAGTTTATGCTACAAAACCAACTTTATAAAAATAGGTTTTATTTGACTCAGCGTATACTAAGGCATTGTTGGCAGAATAGATGGATGCAGTTCAATGCATGATTAATATAATTCAACAATACATTTCTTGCTAGTCCAAAAAATATTGCTATCTGGCCTAGTAAATTGATTGCTTCCTCCTTTCGGGATGCTCTGGTAGAGTTTCAATGACTCAATATTCTGGACAAAAATGTACAAATGTAACTAAGCATGAGAATGTCAATATAATGAAAGTAGCAAGGGCAGCAGCCTTCTGAGTTGCGCAGCGGTCTAAGGCACAGCATCACATTCAGTGCTAGAGGCATTACTACAGATCTGGGTTCATTTCCCAGGTTGTGCCACAACTGGCCATGTCTGGCTTTACCATAGGACAGAGCACAATTGGCCCAGCATTGTCTGGATTAGGGGAGGGTTTGGCCAGTGAGGCTTACTTGGCTCATCGCGCCCTAGCTTGCGGGCTGACCCCGGTCGCCAGTTGAACGGTGTTTCCTCCGACACATTGGTGCGGCTAGCTTCTGGGTTAAGCTGGCGGGTGTTACACAAGGAACAACAACAAACAACAACACAGAGTTACACATGGAATAAACAAACAATACAGTCAATAACACAGTAGAAAGAAGTATATATACAGTGTGTGCAAATGAGGTAAGATAAGGGAGGTAAGGCAATAAATAGGCCATAGTGGCGAAATAATTACAATTTAGCAATTAAACACTGGAGTGATAGATGTGCAGAAGATGAATGTGCAAGTAGAGATACTGAGGTGCAAAGGAGAAAAAAAAATAACAGTATGGGGATGAGGTAGTTGGATGGGCTATTTACAGATGGGCTATGTACAGGTACAGTGATCTGTGAGCTGTTCTGACAGCTGGTGCTTAAAGTTAGTGATGGAGATATGAGTCTCCAGCTTCAGTGATTTTTGCAATTCGTTCCAGTCATTGGCAGCAGAGAACTGGAAGGAAAGGCGGGCAAAGTAGGAATTGGCTTTGGGGATGACCAGTGAAATATACCTGCTGGAGTGCGTGCTATGGGTGGGTACTGCTATGGTGACCAGTGAGCTGAGATAAGGCGGGGCTTTACCTAGCAAAGACTTATAGATGACCTGGAGCCAGTGGGTTTGGCGACGAATATGAAGCGAGGGACAGCCAACGAGAGCATTTTTGGTGACAAAACGGGTGGCACTGTGATAGACTGCATCCAATTTGCTGAGTAGAGTGTTGGAGGCTATTTTGTAAATGACATCACATGAGTGAAGGATGCTTTGTTGTGAAATAGGAAGCCAATTCTAGATGTAATTTTGGATTGGAGATGCTTAATGTGAGTCTGGAAGGAGAGTTTACAGTCTAACCAGACACCTAGGTATTTGTAGTTGTCCACATATTCTAAGTCAGAACTGTCCAGAGTAGTGATGCTGGATGGGCGGGCAGGTGCGGGCAGCGATCGGTTGAAGAGCATACATTTAGTTTTACTTGCGTTTAAGAGCAGTTGGAGGCCACAGAAGGAGAGTTGTATGGCATTGAAGCTCGTCTGGAGGTTAGTTAACACAGTGTCCAAAGAAGGGCCAGAAGTATACAGAATGGTGTCGTCTGCGTAAAGGTGGATCAGAGAATCACCAGCAGCAAGAGCGAGATCATTGATATATGCAGAGAAAATGGCGGTTATAATATCGTTTAGGACCTTGAGCGTGGCTGAGGTGCACCCATGACCAGCTCGGAAACCAGATTGCATAGCGGAGAAGGTACGGTGAGATTCGAAATGGTCAGTGATCTGTTTGTTAACTTGGCTTTCGAAAGACCTTAGAAATGCAGGGTAGGATAGATACAGGTCTGTAGTAGTTTGGGTCTAGAGTGTCTCCCCCTTTGAAGAGGGGGATGACCGCAGCAGCTTTCCAATCTTTGGGGATCTCAGACAATACGAAAGAAAGGTTGAACAGTCTAGTAATAGGGATTGCAACAATTTCGGCTGATAATTTTAGAAAGAGAGGATCCAGATTGTCTAGCCCTGCTGATTTGTAGGGTTCCAGATTTTGCAACTCTTTCAGAACATCAGCTGTCTGGATTTGTGTGAAGGAGAAATGGGGGAGGCTTGGGCAAGTTGCTGTGGTGGGTGCAGGGCTGTTAGCCAGGGCAGGGGTGGTCATGTGGAAAGCATGGCCAGCCGTAGAAAAACGCTTATTGAAATTCTCAATTATTGTGGCTTTATCGGTGGTGACAGTGTTTCCTAGCCTCAGTGCAGTGGGCATCTGGGAGAAGGTGCTCTTATTCTCCATGGACTTTACTGCGGGATGCACATTTCTGTTTGAAAAAGCTAGCCTTTGCTTTCCTAACTGCCTGTGTATATTGGTTAGTAACTTCCCTGAAAAGTTGCATATCGCGGGGACTATTTTATGCTAATGCCGTACGCCACAGGATTCCATCCAGCCCTAAAATTCACACAGCTTTTCTTTCTACATTAGCTGCAGTGAAATGTCTCTTACACATCAGATAGTGCCCGTGGCATTGTCCTGTAAAGATTAGAAAAAATGAGTAAAAAATGCCAAGGGGGGTGAATACTTTTGCAAGACACAGTATGTGGTGTATGTGGGCTGGCTGGTCGGTCTGGCTGAAATGTTATATAGAGGATGTCTTAGTAAAGACAATCAAAAGACTTTGTATTTTTTCAAGAGTTGTTCATTTGTTAGGCGATTGGTTAAAGGTGCAACACAATATTTATTAATAAATGACCTTTTATCTAGTTCAGTCTTATTAACCCCTTACACATATTTTGTAATGATCTCTTACCTAGCTTGATGACTGTGGGCATTTTTGGTAAATAGAGACTGTGGATTGTGTAAAAGGTTAGGAAATTAGCTTTAGATGCCCCCCCAAAATGATGGGGAGGACCCCCAGGCCACTATTTTGAATGTCTAAAGAATATATATGTTGTTCTGAAATATGCACACAGAAATACTGGACTCTTGTTTATGGTAGTGATTTGACAAAATGACAATCATGGACTTGAATTGGACTCTCGGCCTTGACTCGTCTCGAACCCCTTGTCCACCTCCCGGTCTATCCCCCTTCCGGTCTCGGTCTTGACTCCGGTCTATCCCCCCTCCGGTCTCGGTCTTGACTCGTCTCGAACCCCTTGTCCACCTCCCGGTCTATCCCCCCCTCCGGTCTCGGTCTTGACTCGTCTCGAACCCCTTGTCCACCTCACCGTCTATCCCCCCTCCGGTCTTGGTCTTGCCTCTGACTTAATGTGTGTTATATTAAACAGAGTAAAATGTAGGCAAGCAAACATATTAGATTAACTACTAGTCGAATAAGACATGGGAGAGATGAATTTTGGCGAAGAGATGTATTATTAGACTAATACATTTGAAACAAAATGACAAACCGAAAACTGCAGACATTACTAGTGTCTCCTCCGCGATCAAACCGCCATAACAAATCAAATGAAACAGCCTAACGTGATCATTAACAGATGCCTTGAAGGACACAAATAAAAAATAATTTCTGCTCCTATGATCAGTGAAATGTAGGCTAAACTGACAATGGAGTGAAGAGCAGAAATCAAGTACCCCTGACTGCAGTGTGCAATTCGGGGCTGGGTTATATTATATATATATATATTATATAAAGTACCAGCAGATGTAACACTTTTTGCTTCATGCTATATTTGAGACAAACTACTGATAGTTGCAGTGAACAGCAGACTTGTTATGTACTGTTACAATTGTGTTGATAAATGTTATAACTTTGTAATTATATTATTTAATTGAGCATATATACACACAGTTACTACCCATCCTGATTTATAATGTTATTTACTTTCCTCATGAGAATGGAGACAGACTATAACCATATAGACATACTGACAAGCTGAATGTGCTTTGTACATGAAGTTATACCAGCTCCAGTGAAGAGATCAGAGACTCGGGTGACTTCTACGTCATCTTTACTAAACTTAACACAATTAACAACTGAAACAATTAACACAGCAGACAAAGTTTGACCACTCCTCAAAAATGGCTTTGCTCCTCAAAAGAGACAAAGACAGTAATTTTCTTGTTGTCAACTGCCTCCAAATAGAACTTATAATAACGCTCTTATCCAGAGCGACTTACAAATTGGTGCGTTCACCTTAAGACATCCAGTGGAACAGCCACTTTACAATAGTGCATCTAAATCTTTTAAGGGGGGTGAGAAGGATTACTTTATCCTATCCAAGGTATTCCTGAAAGAGGTGGGGTTTCAGGTGTCTCCGGAAGGTGGTGATTGACTCCGCTGTCCTGGCGTCGTGAGGGAGTGTGTTCCACCATTGGGGGGCCAGAGCAGCGAACAGTTTTGACTGGGCTGCGCGGGAACTGTACTTCCTCAGTGGTAGGGAGGCGAGCAGGCCAGAGGTGGATGAACGCAGTGCCCTTGTTTGGGTGTAGGGCCTGATCAGAGCCTGGAGGTACTGAGGTGCCGTTCCCCTCACAGCTCCGTAGGCAAGCACCATGGTCTTGTAGCGGATGCGAGCTTCAACTGGAAGCCAGTGGAGAGAGCGGAGGAGCGGGGTGACGTGAGAGAACTTGGGAAGGTTGAACACCAGACGGGCTGCGGCGTTCTGGATGAGTTGTAGGGGTTTAATGGCACAGGCAGGGAGCCCAGCCAACAGCGAGTTGCAGTAATCCAGACGGGAGATGACAAGTGCCTGGATTAGGACCTGCGCTGCTTCCTGTGTGAGGCAGGGTCGTACTCTGCGGATGTTGTAGAGCATGAACCTACAAGAACGGGCCACCGCCTTGATGTTAGTTGAGAACGACAGGGTGTTGTCCAGGATCACGCCAAGGTTCTTAGCGCTCTGGGAGGAGGACACAATGGAGTTGTCAACCGTGATGGCGAGATCATGGAATGGGCAGTCCTTCCCCGGGAGGAAGAGCAGCTCCGTCTTGCCGAGGTTCAGCTTGAGGTGGTGATCCGTCATCCACACTGATATGTCTGCCAGACATGCAGAGATGCGATTCGCCACCTGGTCATCAGAAGGGGAAAGGAGAAGATTAATTGTGTGTCGTCTGCATAGCAATGATAGGAGAGACCATGTGAGGTTATGACAGAGCCAAGTGACTTGGTGTATAGCGAGAATAGGAGAGGGCCTAGAACAGAGCCCTGGGGGACGCCAGTGGTGAGAGCGCGTGGTGAGGAGACAGATTCTCGCCACGCCACCTGGTAGGAGCGACCTGTCAGGTAGGACGCAATCCAAGCGTGGGCCGCGCCGGAGATGCCCAACTCGGAGAGGGTGGAGAGGAGGATCTGATGGTTCACAGTATCGAAGGCAGCCGATAGGTCTAGAAGGATGAGAGCAGAGGAGAGAGAGTTAGCTTTAGCAGTGCGGAGTGCCTCCGTGATACAGAGAAGAGCAGTCTCAGTTGAATGACTAGTCTTGAAACCTGACTGATTTGGATCAAGAAGGTCATTCTGAGAGAGATAGCGGGAGAGCTGGCCAAGGACGGCACGTTCAAGAGTTTTGGAGAGAAAAGAAAGAAGGGATACTGGTCTGTAGTTGTTGACATCGGAGGGATCGAGTGTAGGTTTTTTCAGAAGGGGTGCAACTCTCGCTCTCTTGAAGACAGAAGGGACGTAGCCAGCGGTCAGGGATGAGTTGATGAGCGAGGTGAGGTAAGGGAGAAGGTCTCCGGAAATGGTCTGGAGAAGAGAGGAGGGAATAGGGTCAAGCGGGCAGGTTGTTGGGCGGCCGGCCGTCACAAGACGCGAGATTTCATCTGGAGAGAGAGGGAGAAAGAGGTCAGAGCACAGGGTAGGGCAGTGTGAGCAGAACCAGCGGTGTCGTTTGACTTAGCAAACGAGGATCGGATGTCGTCGACCTTCTTTTCAAAATGGTTGACGAAGTCATCTGTAGAGAGGAGGAGGGGGAGGGGGAGGAGGATTCAGGAGGGAGGAGAAGGTGGCAAAGAGCTTCCTAGGGTTAGAGGCAGATGCTTGGAATTTAGAGTGGTAGAAAGTGGCTTTTGCAGCAGAGACAGAAGTGGAAAATGTAGAGAGGAGGGAGTGAAAGGATGCCAGGTCCGCAGGGAGGCGAGTTTTCGTCCATTTCCGCTCGGCTGCCCGGAGCCCTGTTCTGTGAGCTCGCAATGAGTCGTCGAGCCACGGAGCAGGAGGGGAGGACCGAGCCGGCCTGGAGGATAGGGGACATAGAGAATCAAGGGATGCAGAAAGGGAGGAGAGGAGGGTTGAGGAGGCAGAATCAGGAGATAGGTTGGAGAAGGTTTGAGCAGAGGGAAGAGATGATAGGATGGAAGAGGAGAGAGTAGCGGGGAGAGAGAGCGAAGATTGGGACGGCGCGATACCATCCGAGTAGGGGCAGTGTGGGAAGTGTTGGATGAGAGCAAGAGGGAAAAGGATACAAGGTAGTGGTCGGAGACTTGGAGGGGAGTTGCAGTGAGGTTAGTGGAAGAACAGCATCTAGTAAAGATGAGGTCGAGCGTATTGCCTGCCTTGTGAGTAGAGGGGAAGGTGAGAGGGTGAGGTCAAAAGAGGAGAGGAGTGGAAAGAAGGAGGCAGAGAGGAATGAGTCAAAGGTAGACGTGGGGAGGTTAAAGTCGCCCAGAACTGTGAGAGATGAGCCGTCCTCAGGAAAGGAGCTTATCAAGGCATCAAGCTCATTGATGAACTCTCCGAGGGAACCTGGAGGGCGATAAATGATAAGGATGTTAAGCTTGAAAGGGCTGGTAACTGTGACAGCATGGAATTCAAAGGAGGCGATAGACAGATGGGTAAGGGAGAAAGAGAGAATGACCACTTGGGAGAGATGAGGATCCCGGTGCCACCACCCCGCTGACCAGAAGCTCTCGGGGTGTGCGAGAACACGTGGGCGGACGAAGAGAGAGCAGTAGGAGTAGCAGTGTTATCTGTGGTGATCCATGTTTCCGTCAGTGCCAAGAAGTCGAGGGACTGGAGGGAGGCATAGGCTGAGATGAACTCTGCCTTGTTGGCCGCAGATCGGCAGTTCCAGAGGCTACCGGAGACCTGGAACTCCACGTGGGTCGTGCGCGCTGGGACCACCAGATTAGAGTGGCCGCGGCCACGCGGTGTGGAGCGTTTGTATGGTCTGTGCAGAGAGGAGAGAACAGGGATAGACAGACACATAGTTGACAGGCTACAGAAGAGGCTACGCTAATGCAAAGGAGATTGGAATGACAAGTGGACTACACGTCTCGAATGTTCAGAAAGTTAAGCTTACGTAGCAGGAATCTTATTGACTAAAATAATTCAAATGATACAGTACTGCTGAAGTAGGCTAGCTGGCAGTGGCTGCGTTGTTGTTGTTCTATCTCTCTATAGTGCTGTTTCTTGTATTATGGTCTCTTGTTTCTTTAGAGGTTTCACTTTGTTGTCCTTTTTCTTTTCCTTTTTCTTCTGTCCTTATTTTGTCTTCCTTTCTTCTGTTAACTAGATATTTTTTACTTATTTTTACTTATTAGACTTATGGCATGGGAAAGTTCTGCAGGAGAACTAGTCACCACCATCGCCTAATTTGCTTCATGTTTTCCCACAATCGGATGGGGATCCCAAAAAACATATCCACTAGTGATGAGAAATTCATAATTTATATATACCTCAGTGAAATCACACTGTGCTTCCATTGCAATGTACAAAGTGTAGTGTAAGTTAAGAAAGAGTAGGTGTTAGGTTTGATTGTTACGATAACAATAATGATAATACCACCCCCCCAGGAATATATTTCAGGATGTAGGAGACAACAACCCCCCCCAAGAAGTTACAGCATGTTACATCGGCATCCAGCTCTGCAGGAGTTTGATGTATGAATTGTGTATGTAAAAACAGGTCCCAAAAACTGTCAAGAACAATAAACAAGAAAAAGTATGAGCAATAACAAGTGTTCTTTACATACTGCAAGAACAGAAATGTTATAACAGAAAATAGGACAAATATAATATACTGAATAGCATCTTACCATCAAAACAAACATCTCACAGTTGCTTGAGAAACCTTAATTTGGTAGGCCCTGTGGTGTGAACAAGGTACAAGTTTCAATAAAGGAATGTAAAATCAAATATTACAGTTCAGTGGAATAATTTAAAGGAATGTCTAACCTGAACATCATCCACAAAAGTCCCCCAAGGTCCAGGGGACAAGATCCGAGCAATGCTTATGTACACACAGTATGTGAAAGTAAAGAAAAAGTCAAATTCAACAGCGTTTTAATACTCCAGCATTCATAACAGTTTTGAACAAAGTTGGAACATGTATGGGTTTTGCTAGACCAGAAAATGTATTTGACTGCAAACACACCATTTCTCACATCAATGCACTCACATGCCAAAAATGTTTCCTTGGACACTGTTTCAAAGCAATGTGCATGACTTCTTCGTAAATATGTTTTGAAATATGTTTGCAGTGTGGACAAGTTGCAATGACTTTTCTTGACTTTTGCCATGTATTTCATTATTGTATATACTAAACTCAGCAAAAAAAAGAGAAACCTCGCTTTTTCAGGACCCTGTCTTTCAAAGATAATTCATAAAAATCCAAATAACTTCACAGATCTTTAAACCCTGTTACCCATGCTTGTTCAATGAACCATTAACAATTAATGAACATGCACCTGTGGAACGGTCGTTAAGACACTAACAGCTTACAGACGGTAGGCAATTAAGGTCACAGTTATAAAAACTGAGGACACTAAAGAGGCCTTTCTACTGATTCTGAAAAACACCAAAAGAAAGATGCCCAGGGTCCCTGCTCATCTGCGTGAACATGCCTTAGGCATGCTGCAAGGAGGCATGAGGACTGCAGATGTGGCCAGGGCAATACATTGCAATGTCCGTACTGTGAGACGCCTAAGACAACGCTACAGGGAGAGGACGGACAGCTGATCGTCCTCACAGTGGCAGACCACGTGTAACAATACCTGCACAGGATCGGTACATCACACCTGCGGGACAGGTACAGGATGACAACAAATGACCGAGTTACACCAGGAATGCACAATCTCTCCATCATTTCTCAGACTCTCCACAATAGGCTGAGAGAGGCTGGACTGAGGGCTTGTAGGACTGTTGTAAGGCAGGTCCTCACCAGACATCACCGGCAACAACGTCACCTATGGGCACCAAATCCACCGTCAGTAGACCAGACTGGAAAAAATTACTTTTCACTGAATTTCTCTTTTTTGTCTCACCATGGGTGATGGTCGGATTCAAGTTTATCGAAGGAATGAGCGTTACACCGAGGCCTGTACTCTGGAACGGGATCGATTTGGAGGTGGAGAGTCCGCCATGGTCTGGGGCGGTGTGTCACAGGATCATCGGACTGAGCTTGTTATCATTACAGACAATCTCAAAGCTGTGTGTTAAAGGGAAGACATCATCCTCCCTCATGTGGTACCCTTCCTGCAGGCTCATCCTGACATGACCCTCAAGCATGACAATGCCACCAGCCATACTGCTCGTTCTGTGCGTGATTTCCTGCAAAACAGGAATGTCAGTGTTCTGCCATGGCCAGCGAAGAGCCCAGATCTCAATCCCATTGAGCACGTCTGGGACCTATTGGATCGAAGGGTGAGGGCTAGGGACATTCCCCCCAGAAATGTCCAAGAACATGCAGGTGCCTTGGTGGAAGAGTGGGGTAACATCTCACAGCAAGAACGGGCAGTCAATGAGGAGGAGATGCGCTGCAGTACTTAGTGCAGCTGGTGGCCACACCAGATACTGACTGTTACCTTTGAACCCCCCCCCCCTCCTTTGTTCAGGGACACATTATTCCATTTCTGTTAGTCACATCTCTGTGGAACTTGTTCAGTTTGTCTCAGTTGTTGAATCTTTCTATGTTCAAACAAATATTAACACATGTTAAGTTGCTAAAAATATATGCAGTTGACAGTGAGAAGACATTTATTTTTTTGCTGAATTTGTGTGGGCTGTGTAAACTCGCTATGTGCAACTATGGGAATGGCATCAACGATAGACATTTAGAGCCAGCCAAACAAAACAAGGCATACATTGAAGAAACACAGAAAATCAACAATCAAATTGATTACATAACTGTACATGTAAACCTAGGCTTAACGTAAACTCACCTCATTCCGTACAAATGTGCACAACTGCAACATTCAAACAAGGCTACAAAGAAAACTAATGGGACTGTAGCGACTGTGTTGACTTCAAAAGTGTTGATCGACATGGTAATGGCTCTATAGTATTGGAGAAAAGTTGAAAAAACGGACCCTCCGTTACATCTAGACGTCGTAACGTACAGCACACATAAAGCAACTATTTCTGTTTTACAATCTCTCTCCACCAGGTGTAGCACTTCTCTCATGCTTTAAAAGCAAGAAATGGACAGTGACGGCGGTAAGGGGGGATACCTAGTCATTTTTTTGCGTCATCATTCCATGTGATCATCATTCTCAAAGCCGTGGTTTACTTCTAAAGATCACTTTAGCACCGCCCTAAAAACCCGATTCAAATTTGACACAAACCTTCAAATAGGTATGTAATGAGACATTATATAAACTCTTTATAGTGTTTTATTTAAATTTTAGAGGCGATAAGTTGGACAGATCGAGTGGAAAAAAACTATTTTCCCACACGACATCTCTCCTTCTCACTATCACGCATTAGTGTCGCTTCCCCACCTGCCATTTTTAAAAATGCCTGCTTGAATTATGCAGAAACGGGCAGCGTTTAGGTTATGTAATTGATTCGGTTGGAAAGGGGAGAAATTGGGCTTTACAAATGTATTGACATTACAGTTGATCTGGAAGTATTACGTTTTTGGGGTGCTAAAATAAGGGCAATTGTACGGACCAAGGCGATGTACGAGTTTACTTGAGTTTACGTTACTGCTCAAGTAGGCAAATTTGTCCAAATAAGTGTCACTTATTGTGAGCAATTAGCTAACTAATTAACGCTACAAAGTACATTATGCATAATACCAGTCTCACTTACTTCCATGGTTTATAGTGCTATCCATGTAGGTTAGGTTCGATTGAGATTCGCTTTCGTTGACACCATTGACTTTACCTCAACTTGCGTGACCTCGAAGGAGATGGGAAGGTGTTGGGTTAAACCGTTTGACTCCGCCCACATTGAGCCCGGTCGAGAACTGCACCCTGCAGTCAGGGGCTTCTCAGCAAGTAGCAGCAATGAACAATTTAGTGTATGGGCGTTCACGCCAATGGGGGGGAAATTTTGGCAGGGGTGGATTTCCGGCACAACACCGGCAAATCGTGCAAATATATATTTCAAACACTGGCGTGGAGGGCATTGTTTCTGTATGATATGTTAGATAAAGGAATATTATCACTTTTATACAACGGGTTACCAACATATTCAAATAATGATTGACATTTCATTCAAAACGTTATCTTTTATTAATTTATAATTTCATCCTTCAACAAGATATAGTCCCGAGACCAATCTAGGGTTGCTATCCAAGCAACGTTCGTTCTATTGGTTCGGTCTTCTATCTACGGACGCGACACAGTCGTTCATTCTAAATGTTCTATTGTCATACTGGCAACGTTCTTATCCCTTGCTTGCTAGCTAGCCAACTACAGTTAATTTACAGTCACCTCAAACAGTGCAGACAGAATAACAACAGTAGCTGCATTTGTTTAAGCTGTTTTCTAGTGACATGTATTTGGATTCATCCATAACAATGAGCTAATGAGGCACGATTTCGCTTGGCATAGAAAATGTGCTCACTCGTCAGGACACTTGTTCAGATGAGCTAGCCAACACAATCACTTCCAATTTTAGCTGGAAAGACTGCAAACTACAGTAGCTGCACTTCGTTTCGTTTGACCTTTTTTCAATTGACATTTCTTGGTGTTGCCAGCTGATTCATGATTTCGTCTGGTCTGGCTGAGAAACGCTGCCTGCCTCTATCTCGTCCCGACTCGTTCATTACTATGGGACAGCTGTAGATCGAATGAATATTGAAACAATGTTGCAAATATCGGAGAGAAGACAGCAAGGTTTATACAAATCTCTGCTGTTGGAAACTAAATGTTATTCTAAAAAAAATATGAGATAAAATGTCTAGGTGCTTTTTATAGTGGAGATCAAGTTTATAATTTTCCTGGCTGGGTTGACGAGACAGTGGATTGCGCAGTCAAATGGAACAGAGTAAATAGCCATTTTAACGTCATAGATTTAGCTGGCGGTAGCTTGTGGAATAGACACCGGCTGGGATGCGCTTTTAACCAACATTCAGTGTACAGGATTAGACCCACCCATTGTTTAAAACAGACCACGGAACACCTTTTCACACGAATGTCCACGGCGGGTCTCTGTAAATTATGCGATTATATTGGAGACAGGTTAATAGCGGTGACTGTCATCTATTCATTTACTTTTATAGTATTTCTAAGTAGAATCCATATCAGCCAGGGAAACTTTGTGATAGAACATCCAGATGTGTCTGCCTGACTGTGGGGCTCTATACCTGAATTATTAGGATTTTATTGTGATCACAATAAAACTAGGTATTTTGATCAAATATAGATATAATAAATGTTTATCTTTGAAAATATGGGCCTGGCTGAGAATAGAACATTCCGTTTTCTGCCTGAGTGTGGCACTGTTTACCACATTTTTTAAAATCATTTTGTGACTTTTACTCAACTAGAGATTAATATAAATAGTGTAACAAGAAGTCAAAACTATACAAGGACTGAAGCAATAGACTCTTCACTCAACTAGATATTGAAATCAATTGTGTTTCTTGAAAAGATGGGCTTGGTTGATATAAAAAAAAATACATTAAGGGGAAAGGATCCAATGACACAGAGGCTGATTATCTTTCTGCACATCTCTTCATTTACAATGCTGGCTGTCATTGTTAACACAATTGCAGGACATCAAATGCTACCTGAATTCACTCAAAAAAGTAACATAAGTAGACCTTCAGTATCACAACGAGGTCAAACAGGTGTGTGTGTGAGTCCGACTGTCCAGTGTCCACAACAACACTTTTGATTATTCTCTACCCCCAGTGTATGTGGTGTACTATGGTTTTAGGCATGCGCTCACAAACCCTCATCTTTTCTCTTTCTCTGTCTCTCCTTCCGGAGGACCTGAGGCTCTTGGACTGCGACTGAGGACACTCCAGCCTGACACCTGAACGTGCCTGGCCCAATCCCACCTTTCCCCCCTCTACCAGCCTGTTGCTTCCTCCACTGATTATTTCTCCCCCTCAAGTCACTGACCCACTCCACACACACCTAGAAACTTGTATTTCATTACTTACCATATGACTTTATGAAAAGCCATCTTCTGGCCAGTAATACTGGTATTGCCCTTTCCTTATTGAAATTGTGAATAAAGGAAGTCTATGCTTTCATTTTCTATTAAAACAAAATGAAGACATTGTTAGATTGAATGTATTATTTTATACTGTCTGTATCTCTGTATTACAGTAAATCAAATACAGATTAGTGCAAACTGGAAGTGTGACTTCTTTCCCCAATGATTTCCTAAGGCTGAGGTACTTTTTCAGTTATCAGTTATTCCATACCAACACTAGATGAGGCTGAATGGCAACAACACCACACACAACTGCAATGCAACTTATTAATCTCATTGGTAAATGACTGTTCAGTCTGTATAATATTTAATCAATGAAAATATGTCTTGGCTGAATGAAGGTTTATTATCCTAGGATAGGATAAAGTAATCCTTCTCACCCCCCTTAAAATATTTAGATGCACTATTGTAAAGTGGCTGTTCCACTGGATGTCTTAAGGTGAACGCACCAATTTGTAAGTCGCTCTGGATAAGAGCGTCTGCTAAATGACTTAAATGTAAATGTAAAATTAAACCTTCAAAAGAGACACACATACACAATAAAGGGCATTTATCAAACAAAGTTATTTACTACATCACTTACAGTCCCAGCCTCTCCCCTTCGTTTGCTTAACTGGGGGAATGGGATGAAGAAATCCTTTACAATAGGCAGGGTGGGGCTCATGGCAACATTGAGCCATGACTACATGGAACTATATTCCACATCAAGTAACTCATGCAAGCTAAAATATATATATAAAAAATACACCTTATGGAAAAGCAGGAACTGTGAAGAGACACACATACAGGCACAGACACACTCATACACACACATGATAACATACACATGGGTTTGTGTTGTAGATATGATGTGGTAGAGTAGTGGTCTGAGGGCACACAATTAAAGGAAAATTCCAACCAAAAACTATCGTTTTGTGTTGGTTTCATTAGACACTTGTTGACCTAGTTCCAAAATGTTTTTCTTTTCAGCAGTCAAGATATGTAACCTTTAAAATACAGAAATATGCAATGTAATGTTTTTAATTGTTGGCAGCAGCTAATGGGGATTCATAATAAATACAAATACAACAGGCAGAATGCATCCCAAAGGGAACCTTATTCCCTATAACTTTTCCATGTATAATGCACTACTTTTGACCAGAGCCCTGGTCAGATGGAAAGAGACTGGTAAGTAACTTGAGGAGGAGATATAGCCAGTGGAGGCAGCAACATCCACCAGATAGAGCGGGGCCAAGTGGATTGGGCCAGGAACATCTAGGTGTCAGGCGAGGGTGTACTCAGTCACAGTCCAAGAGCCTCGGGCCACTGTTTGACCTCTCTGTGACACTGTAGGCCTAATTATGTTACTTTTCTGAGTCAATTCAGATAGCATTAAATGTTGTGCTTTTTTTAAAGGAAACACAATTGATTTAAATCTCAAGTTGAGTATAATAAATCGTTTTTTTCTGGTCACAAGATAATCTGAATAGGAAAAAGGCCATTCTTGAACACGGGGTGAGCCTTTCTTACTAATCTGCTAGAGAACCAGTTCAGATTTAAGTACAGTGTGTAACTGAAGCCTTTAGTAAGAGGCCTAAGTCTTGAATATTTAATAATTTCAGCCCTCAGAATTCATATTCATTACCAGAGAGGTTAGAAAAAACGATCTAGATCATCTATGAGGCTATGGAGGGATCCAAACTGTGGATTTAAAAAAAACATGAATCATCAGTGTAGAATGACACCTTTGATTTTAAGCCCTGTATTTCTAGCCCCTTGATATTATTGTTGGATCTGATTTTAATAGCTGACATTTCGATAGCCATAATAAATACTTATGCCGATTGTGGACAACCTTGTTTTACTCCTCTTGACAGTTTAATACTTTCTGAGATGTAGCCATTATTTACTATTTTTCACCTAGGGTTACTATACATAACTTCAACCCATTGTATGAGATTCTCCAGGCATTTATATATAAATTCCAATCGTACTATATCAAAAGCCTTTTCAAAGTCAGCTATGAATACCAGGCCTAGTTTCCCAGATTTTTCAGTGTTTTGTTGTTTCCAGTACTTGTCTTATATTATCACCAATGTATCGTCCATGTAAAAAACCTGTCTGATTAGGATGAATAATATCGGACAATACATTTTTAATTCTATGCGCTATGCATTTTGCAAAAAGATTTGCGTCACAACACTGAAATTTAAGGGACCTCCAATTTTTTAAATGGACTGGATATTTATATTTGAAAGCAGACTGCCTTGTTGAGTATCTGATAGTCTACCATTTTACAGGAGTGGTTAAAACATGCTAATAACAATCCTCTGATGACATAAAAAAAATGATTGATATACCTCAACTGGTATGCCATCCAGCCCTGGAGTTTTACCGCACTTAAAGGCTTTAATTGCATCAAGAAGTACCTCCTCTGTAATTTGGCCTTCACATGAGTCTTTCTGTACAGCTGTTAATTTTACATTATTAATAGAAAAATAATCCTTAATATTAATTTTGGTTAGTGGAGATGGAGGAAACTGAAACAAAAACATATTCTTAACGTACTTTGCTTCTTTTTCTAAATATTACTTGGTGAATCATGACTTCATCATTTGTTACAAGTTTCAGTAAATTCTTGTTTTGTAGCATTTCTGTTGAAAATATCATATCATGTCACACCCTGACCATTGAGAGCTTGTATTCTCTATGTTGGTTAGGTCGGGGTGTGACTAAGGGTGGGTTATCTAGGTGAATATATATATCTATGTTGGCCTGGTATGGTTCCCAATCAGAGGCAGCTGTTTATCATTGTCTCTGATTGGGGATCATATTTAGGCAGCCATTTCCCCATTGTGCTTTGTGGGATCTTGACTATGTATAGTTGCCTGTGAGCACTATAGCAACTTCACGTTTCGTTTTCAATTTATTGTTTTCTTTGAGTTTCACTTCAAAATAAAGAGGATGGAACCATACCACGCTGCATCTTGGTCCACTCATTGTAACGATCGTGACACATCAATTTCCCCCATTTCGCCCCATATTCCATCCAGTTTGCTTTTTTTAGTAATATATTACACTTGATCTTTCTTGAATAAATTCCTCCAGTTATTTTTATTTTTCCTCTAACTTATTTTCTATCTTTTTGGACTGTTAGTCCCGCTATTTTCTCTCTTTTGACCTAAATTGCTGGATCAATTGCGGGCCCTGGATCAACAAAAAAAGATGAGTATTGAATTGCATGGCCTATAAAGCCACATTTAAAAGTGTCCATTACAATAGGAGGATCTGCTGCACCTATGTTTGTCACGATCGTTGGAATAACTGGACCAAGGCGCAGCGTGCGTAGAGTTCCACATGTTTATTTAAATTAAACTCACAGAAAACAATAAAGCGCAAAACGAAATGTGAAGCTATGCAGTGCTCACAAGCAACAATACATAAACAAGATCCCACAAAAACCCAGTGGGAAAAGGCTGCCTAAATATGATCCCCAATCAGAGACAACGATAGACAGCTGCCTCTGATTGGGAACCATACCAGGTAAACATAGAAATGGAAAAAACTAGACTGCCCACCCTAGTCACACCCTGACCTAACCAAAATAGAGAATAAAAAGGATCTCTAAGGTCAGGGCATGACCATGTTGAAAAAAATATTTGATAAATTCTTCTGTCCTGGTTAAAAATAAGTTGTTATCCAATAGGATTTGATAAAATGTCCAATATCCTCACCCATGTGGAAATTCTGTAAGAGTAATGTATATTTAAATTATTTGATGGTCCGACCGCATTCTGTCCCCTATCACCACTTTAAAAAAAACTTTTGGTGCCAACGACTAGCTTGATTGAGACTCTGCCTTGTATTTTTCATTAGGCCAGGAGATTTAAGCCTCCATATATCCACTAGTTCCAATATATCCATGATATTCGTGATTTCCTTTAGTGCATGAGGGTGATAGTTTGTAATGTGATTTTCTTATTTTATTTTTTCTAAATACAGTAATGATAATCTCCCACCATAATAATAGAGTCTTGTATTACTTATAAGCTCGATCAATTATTATATATTTTCAAAGAAGCATGGATCATCATTATTTGGACCGTATAGATTAATGAGCCAAATCTGTTATGGTCCTTGCGGATCTGTTTGGACAATTTGCATATTCATATCAAAATTATTGTTAATTAATAGCATCACCCCTTTTGAGTTTCTTTGTCCATGGGAGAAGTATATTTACACCCAGTCCCTTTTCCACACAACTTCAACTAAAATTGTTGAATGAGTTTCTGTAAACAATATTATATTCCTTCTCTTTTAGCCAGGTAAATACTGATGGTCTTTTCTTATTATATGCTAAGCCATTAGAATTATAACTAGTTATACTCATTTCACCGTTTACCATAATGACATACACGTTTCAATTCTATTGATCATAATATATGTTTGTAAACTTACCATTAAAAATATGATTGAGTGTCCATATACTGTATCTGTAGCATGACCTGCTACTGAGTAAACCTCCATTGTTCTCTAGGAAGGAAATATATTTTCTCCATCTTTGTTTTGAAAAGATGATATGTATCCTCTCTACCACAAGGTGACGATATAATACCTTGAAATAGTTTATTGCTCAGAGCTTTCTAAGTTTTGTGAAGTAAAGGTGTTTATGTTTGAAAAAAATATATATTTGAAGAATCCCAAAATAAAAAAGTGTGAATTATAATTTATATGCTGGAACTTTCAGACTTCCAGTTTTTTTGTTTCAAATATTTTTTATTGAACACACACAAGAATGGTGTATAGGTATACAAGACAGGTATACAATTCTTATCTAAACATAAAAGAGCAGACAGGTACAACCAGACCCAGAGTTCTGGGTACAAAACAAATAATACAAAACAAGACATACAGAACAAGGACATGTAGAAAGAAAGAGGGTAGATGTCACCCCCCACTTATTTCCCCCCTTTACCCCCCTTTACCTCCCCCTCCCCCACACACACACACTCATTATAAATCTCTTCCCATACAGAACCGCAATAGGCTTTGAAATGATTAACCCCCGATTCAACCTCCGTATTGCGGTAAATACTGCTTTGTTGTCTTTTATAAATATTTATATCCTAACTAATTTAGTAATGTGCATCTAAAGATATGAGTCCGTAGTGAGATGTTGGTAACCCAATGTAAATTGTCCAGGTGGCCATTTGATGAATTGTTCAGCAGTCTTATGGCTTGGGGGTAGAAGCTGTCCAGGAGCCTTTTGGTCCTAGACTTGGCGCTCTGGTACCGCTTGCCATGTGGTAGCAGAGAGAACAGTCTATGACTTGGGTGACTGGAGTCTTTTACTATTTTTGGACCTTCCTCTGACACCGCCGAGTATATCAGTCCTGGATGTCAGGAAGCTTGGCCACCAGTGATGTACTGGGCCGTACGCACTACCCTCTGTAGTGCCTTATGGTCAGATGCCGAGAAGTTGCCATACCAGGTGGTGATGCTCTCGTTGGTGCAGCTGTAGAACTTTTTGAGGATCTGGGGAGCCATGCCAAATCTTTTCATTCTCCTGAGGGGTAAACAGTGTTGTTGTTTCCTCTTCACAACTGTCTTGGTATGTTTGGACCAAGACAGTTAGTAATATCATGTTTCTCTTCCATAGGAGCTCATGCCATTGGACCCTCCATACTTCAGTGGTGTGTTGTGTGCTAAAAGGGGAGTATTACAGTCTTAGATCTAATATTTAAACAAACCAACTGACACAGTTATTCTCTGCCAACTGCCAATAAGATACATCTGTTTGAATTCTGTGTGTGTGTATTTTGGGTGGGTGGGCACAAACTTCATATTTCATTGTTGCTCATCATTTTATTCTTTACCTGGTCCTCCTCGGGCATCAAATGTTACAAAGAGTGTTAGGAGATACATATGGGAGCTACGTAAGTCTTTGTTTATCCTATATCAACTTCCTTCGCTCAGTTGAGCTGTCACCTCATTTAACCTGAAGATTTTCCCATCTGCGTTTATATAATCAACTAATTATCCTAATTACCCTGTCATTTTGACTTATTTGATAGAAAATATAAAAAACAATGGATTAGAATATGCAACCTGAATCCCTGTTGCCATGCTACAGTATAAAAAGACAGTTTGAATGTGTTAGGCAGATGAGAACCATCCAGAATACAGTGAGGACCAATATTCCCTCTAAATTGTGCACGTGCAGTAGCCCCAAGACTGCCGCACAGCTCCCCCGGGACTGCGGTGCAGAAATATCATCCCACAGAGGGAAGATAAAGGCCTCCCCAGTGGAGCAAAATGGGAGACCCATGAGGCAGTGCACAATTGGCCCAGCGTCATTAGGGGAAGGTTTGGCCAGCCAGGATGTCCTTGTCTCATCGCACTCTAGCAACTCCTTGTGGCTGGCTGGGCACATGCACACTGACTTCAGCCACCAGTTGTAGCACATTGCTACTGCTAGCTTCCAGGTTAAGCGAGCAGTGTGTCAAGGAACAATGCAGTTTGGCTGGGTTGTGTTTTTATTTTTTATTTATCCATTATTTTACCAGGTAAGTTGACTGAGAACACGTTCTCATTTACAGCAATGACCTGGGGAATAGTTACAGGGGAGAGGGATGAATGAGCCAATCATAAACTGGGGATTATTAGGTGACTGTGAATTTAGCCAGGACACAAGGGTTAACACCCCTACTCTTATGATAAGTGCCATGGGATCTTCAATGACCTCAGAGAGTCAGGACACCCGTTTAACATCCGATCCGAAAGACAGCACCCTACACAGAGCAGTTTCCCCAATCACTGCCCTGGGGGATTGGGATATTTTTTAGACCAGAGGAAAGAGTGCCTCCTACTGGCCCTCCAACACCAGTTCCAGTAGCATCTGGTCTCCCATCCAGCGAGTGACCAGAACCAAACCTGCTTAACTTCAGAAGCAAGCCAGCAGTGGTGTTTCGGAGGACACACAGGTCTCGACATTCACCTCTCTCCCGAGTCCGTACGGGAGTTGCAGCGATGGGACAAGACTGTAACTACCAAATGGATATCAGTAAAAAGGGGTAAAAAGTTCAACAACAAAAAATAATACAACAACGATAAAGCCTTTTTATTTTATTTGTCTCAGGCTGTTAAAATATATAAAATATACTTGGATTTGTTTCATCATTTTTTGGTTACTACATGATAGTATTCAAGTCAACCTGAATCTGAACTCATTGCAGGAATAAATCCCATTTTAGTTTGTCGGGAAAGGATTTCTCCAATAGCATATACAATATGTTGTATTATCTGTTGAGACCCTACTAATTTGTTCTAGTATGTGTTATGTCAGCAGTTTGATGCTGATTAATGGGCTTTGGGCCGTTAAGAAAGTGTATTATCTTTATTGCCAAGGGTAATTCATAAATGTTACGATTCCCAGATGGAGAAGTGGAATGGCCTGATCTGCTGTGAACATTTTGAGTGAATGCGAGATGTGGTTGGTCACATCTAGCATCTCCAGTTTGCGCCTGTCTCACATCGTCTTTTTTATGGAAATTATTAAAGAACTGCTTTTCCTCTCAGGCGCTCACCAGAGGCCAATAAGTCTAAATGCCAAATGTGCTGGATAACAGTTTATTAAAGCTTTATTGCAGACTTTCCAGTTCCTGGGGGATGGACTTAATGGCTGTTTCTACAATGGGGTTAGGCACAACCTCTGTCTGAGGAGGGGGAGGTGGTGGAGAGTATTTTTTTCCTCGTTCTTTTTAACTGAGGAAAATCTGTTTCCGAATCTCTTTCCCCTCAGCCCTCTCCATCTCCTTGGTGTGCTATGCCGTGCTGTGCTATGTTGTTGTTAGGAGTTTCATATAGAGTTGTGTTTAGAATGCGGTTGGTTCCCAGGGATTGCTGGTTGCCCAAAGTTGCCACCACCACTGCATGGCTCCTGGTGCTCATACTCTGTCCTCTTCTCCTGGAGTCTGAAATGGGTTTCTGATTATGTGCGGTAAATGAAGCCCTAGTAGTACATCATGTGCAAAATAGTATAAATGACTCCCTTTAGTAGTATGTAGGAAATATAATTTACTCTTTAGGAAAGATCATATGATTACTGCTACTAATCCATTAGCATTTGGTGAAAAAGTTTACTGTTGCCCCTTGAGTGAAGCATAGTATACGGTGTTACCTGAGTATTCTTTCAATGTGAAACACCACTTAAATAATACAGCACAGAATGTACAGTAGCACTTTGTCCCATATACAACAAGCAAGGAGGCCACATCATGTGCTGCTGTGTGCCTAGTCATGTTTACAAAACTGGGCCTAGGAAATGGGCTTCTCACTGGTTTTAATTAAATCCAAGTGACATTTGTATATGCCTCCAGGCACTGCTTTCTTGAAATGGAATGCGTTGTCCACACCAGAACTGAGTAATTGTGCATGCTTCCCAAGATTGGCAGCAGCCTTGCAAATCAACTGATAGGGCTGCCCCCCTTATGTCTGCTAATCTCAGAGCGTTAGTCCCAAGAGTCACCATGACAAGTGTTAATCAGAGCAACAAGTGGCTTTAGGGGGGAATAAGAGGAATCTGTAAAGCACCATAATTAACTATGGAACCTTGCTAATAGGTGCCAATTTGGTTTTAGCAAGAGATTCCTGCAGTCATCTACAGTAGCTTGTCTCTGTCACACAACTGGGACTGGCTAAAACGTTTTCATGACATTTTGTGGTTGTGTTTTGGTTGCTGGTACAACATTTATCCCAGCCTCTACAGTCCCTACTTCTCCCTGGGGTCTTGTATGGAGGGCCTGAACAGCCTCTTCACCCAGCTTTATGGAGTCTCTCTCATGTCCAAAAATCCAAGTGCAGGAGAGGTGTGGAAATATGATGTCCGGAAACTGGTAAAAACCCTTGTATAACTATTCCAATGTCTGTACAATGTTACAGTTGTAGTTTGTTTGCTGTGGTTATATTGTGTCTAAATTGTGTTTCTATGGTGTGATCTCCTACTTTGGCTCATATGTCTCGTCACTTCCTGCCTAGGATGTAGTTCATGAGACAGAGGCGTTTGCTAAGTCAAACGACACCGCTGGTTCTGCTCACACTGCCCTACCCTGTGCTCTTGTGCTCTGTGCTCTTTCTCCCCTCTCTCTCCAGATGACATCTCGCGTCTTGTGACGGCCGGCCGCCCAACAACCTGCCCGCTTGACCCTATCCCCTCCTCTCTTCTCCAGACCATCTCCGGTGACCTTCTCCCTTACCTCACCTCGCTCATCAACTCATCCCTGACCGCTGGCTACGTCCCTCCCGTCTTCAAGAGAGCGAGAGTTGCACCCCTTCTGAAAAAACCTACACTCGATCCCTCCGATGTCAACAACTACAGACCAGTATCCCTTCTTTATTTTCTCTCCAAAACTCTTGAACGTGCCGTCCTTGGCCAGCTCTCCCGCTATCTCTCTCAGAATGACCTTCTTGATCCAAATCAGTCAGATTTCAAGACTAGTCATTCAACTGAGACTGCTCTTCTCTGTATCACAGAGGCACTCCGCACTGCTTAAGCTAACTCTCTCTCCTCTGCTCTCATCCTTCTAGACCTATCGGCTGCCTTCGATACTGTGAACCATCAGATCCTCCTCTCCACCCTCTCCGAGTTGGGCATCTCCGGCGCGGCCCATGCTTGGATTGCGTCCTACCTGACAGGTCGCTCCTACCAGGTGGCGTGGCGAGAATCTGTCTCCTCGCCACGCGCTCTCACCACTGGTGTCCCCCAGGGCTCTGTTCTAGGCCCTCTCCTATTCTCGCTATACACCAAGTCACTTGGCTCTGTCATAACCTCACATGGTCTCTCCTATCATTGCTATGCAGACGACACACAATTAATCTTCTCCTTTCCCCCCTCTGATGACCAGGTGGCGAATCGCATCTCTGCATGTCTGGCAGACATATCAGTGTGGATGATGGATCACCACCTCAAGCTGAACCTCGGCAAGACGGAGCTGCTCTTCCTCCCGGGAAAGGACTGCCCGTTCCATGATCTCGCCATCACGGTTGACAACTCCATCGTGTCCTCCTCCCAGAGCGCTAAGAACCTTGGCGTGATCCTGGACAACACCCTGTCGTTCTCAACTAACGTCAAGGCGGTGGCCCGTTCCTGTAGGTTCATGCTCTACAACATCCGCAGAGTACGACCCTGCCTCACACAGGAAGCGGCGCAGGTCCTAATCCAGGCACTTGTCATCTCCCGTCTGGATTACTGCAACTCGCTGTTGGCTGGGCTCCCTGCCTGTGCCATTAAACCCCTACAACTCATCCAGAACGCCGCAGCCCGTCTGGTGTTCAACCTTCCCAAGTTCTCTCACGTCACCCCGCTCCTCCGCTCTCTCCACTGGCTTCCAGTTGAAGCTCGCATCCGCTACAATACCATGGTGCTTGCCTACGGAGCTGTGAGGGGAACGGCACCTCAGTACCTCCAGGCTCTGATCAGGCCCTACACCCAAACAAGGGCACTGCGTTCATCCACCTCTGGCCTGCTCGCCTCCCTACCACTGAGGAAGTACAGTTCCCGCTCAGCCCAGTCAAAACTGTTCGCTGCTCTGGCCCCCCAATGGTGGAACAAACTCCCTCACGACGCCAGGACAGCGGAGTCAATCACCACCTTCCGGAGACACCTGAAACCCCACCTCTTTAAGGAATACCTAGGATAGGATAAAGTAATCCTTCTCACCCCCCTTAAAAGACCTAGATGCACTATTGTAAAGTGGCTGTTCCACTGGATGTCATAAGGTGAAAGCACCAATTTGTAGTCGCTCTGGATAAGAGCGTCTGCTAAATGACTTAAATGTAAATGTAAATGTAAGTCTTCCACAGAGCAAATAAACCCCACCAGATAGACAGAGCATCACACACCATGCCCACAGCACAACTGCCTTTCTTTAAAGATGACATGAGTTTCAGTAGATCAAAAACGTTTTCAGTAGTTCAAAATGCGGTCATGGCTGTTGTTTCTGGCATGTTCAGAAGAAAAGGTCTCTATGGCCCTGTGGGACTGATCTTGAAACCAACAGCATATAGAGTGTGCTCACGCCTGACATGATGGAGAACCTGGTCCGCGAGATGGGCCATGCCATGCACTCCATGCTGTAGGGCGCACGTGCTACCAACACATCACAGGTCAGCCATGCTCATCTGACGATCTCAGAGATGAACCGTTAACTTTAGCTGATTTAACCTTGTGCTTAGCTTGACATTGTGCTTATAGGCAATTCCATGGTAACAGAGTGATGCTGAAACGTCCAAGTCGTCCTTGAGCATAGAGTTGTATGGGTTGTTTAACTTCGCAATCATTGGTTTTTATTTGGCATAGATTATAAAGTGAAACATCTGAGTTTCAGCATCACTCTGTTACCATAGAATTGCCCCTATGTATTTGTACTGTTAATGTGAATAATAATATGGGAAAGTCTTTGGAAATGACTGTATGTAAAGCTCTCTCAAATCAATAGGCCCAATAGTAAGAAAGATTGATTTCAGTATCAATGGTTTACTGGTTGGTTAGTTCAGTATCTCCTGGTGTAGTGGTTGGTGTTGTGTATGCCAAGTTACATACAGTGCATCTGATAATGATGGTCACAGGTTAGAATGGCATGCATAGATTCTGTGTTCAGTCATGGTGTGGAGACTTGAAAAGGCCTGTTAAATCCTATTGAGAATGATACTGTTTGGTGAGGAAATCCACACAGGTTATCATTGGATTGATTACATGCTCCTTTACTTGTTAGATGCAGACTAGGGATACGCCTTAGCAAGCAACTCAAGATACTTCAAAATGTCAATTTCATGGAGAGAGATATCCACTTACATGAAATAGATGTAGCAACTTGAGACTGTGGTTGTGCCACTGACTATGCGGTGGCCACTGATTATTGAGTAGTGAAACAATTTTTCAACCATTATCAAACAGTGCAGGTACACAAACTCACAATTTTGCTGTGGCAACATGTTGATGACCCAAAATTGATAACAAAGCCATATATTAGTTTTGTTTTAAAGTGTTACTATAGTGAACAAAAATATAAACGCAACATGCAACAAGTTCAAAGATTTTACTAAATTACAATTCATATTAGGAAATCAGTCAATTGAAATAAATAAATGAGGCCCTAATCTATGGATTTCACATGTCTGGGAATACAGATATGCATCTGTTAGTCACAGATACCTTTAAAAAATAAATATTGGCGAGGATCAGGAAACTAGTCAGTATCTGGTGTGACCAACATTTGCCTCATGCAGCATGAAACATCCCCTTCGCATAAAGTTGACCAGGCTGTTGATTGTGGTCTGTGGAATGTTGTCCCACTCCTCTTCAATGGCTGTGAGAAGCTGCTGGATATTGTCGAGAACTGGAACACGCTGTCAAGCATGTCAATCCAGAGCATCCCCAACATACTCAATGTGTGACATGTCTGGTGAGTATGCAGGCCATGGAAGAACTGGGACATTTTCAGCTTCCTGCAATTGTGTACAGATCCTTGCAACATGGGCCTGTGCATTATCATGCTGAAACATGAGGTGATAGCGGTATGGCGGTATGGCACCACAATGAGCCTCAGGATCTCATCACGGTACCTGTGCATTCAAAATGCCCTCGATAAAATGCATTTATGTTGGTTATCCATAGCTTATGCCTGCCCATACTATAACCCCACCACCACCATGGGGGACTCTGTTCACAACATTGACATCAGCAAACCTCTTACCCACACGACGCCATACACGTGGTCTGCGATTGTGAGGCCGGGTGGACGCACTGCCAAATTCTCTTAAACAATGTTGGAGGCTGTTTATGGTAGAAAAATTAACATTATATTATTTGGCAACAGCTCTGGTGGACATTCCTGCATTTAGCATGCCAATTGCACACTCACTCAAATCTTGAGACATCTGTGGCATTGTGTTGTGTGACAAAACTGCACATTTTACAGTGGCCTTTTAGTGTCCCAAGCACAAAGTGCACCTGTGTAACGATCATGCTGTTTAATCAGCTTCTTGATATGCCACACCTGTCAGGTGAATGGATTATCTTGGCAAAGGAGAAATGCTCCCTAACAGGATGTAAACAAATTTGTGAACAAAATTTGAGAGAAATAAGCTTTTTGTGCGTATTTCAGCTCAATAAACATGGGATCAACACTTTACATGTTGCGTTTTATATTTTTGTTCAGTGTAAATGGGTTACTGTAAAGATATGGTGCAATATTTCTGCTGAGAAATTAATGTCTTAATGGTGGCTCGTCTGTGTGAGTCCAAAAAGTTGTGTAGTGTGGCAGACACTCAACTACAGATAACTCCCCCTGACACACAACAACAATGAACTAAATCGGTCACAGTGTTTACTTTCATGGGCTACATTGACACTGAACTCTCATGCAAATGTACAAATGTACAAATGTCCTCCTAAACTATTTAAAGTGTACCTGCACTGCAGCAAACACTGACAACTCTTATCTGCTCATCTTTATAGTTGTTTTTTAACAAGGTATCCTATATTGTTACCGTTGCTTTAAAAACTAACTTTAACACAATGGACATAAGGGTCCTGTAAGTGCTTTGACTGAGTGATTGATGGTAGATAAGTGTAGAGACTTAATAGATATCAGCCTTTTTCAGGCATCAGAAAATGGCTTGACTCAAGTGGGATATTTGGGAACATTTCTAAGGTTTAACATGTAACATGAATGATTCAGCATATTTTCTTTTTTCTGTGGACAGATTTTCTACTCTGCTCTGGATCAGATTTATCATGGAATCCTCCAATTGCTCTTAAATACAGGTAAAACTAAATGCATGCTCTTCAACCGATCGCTACCTGCACCTACCCGCCTGTCCAACATCACTACTCTGGACGGCTCTGACTTAGAATACATGGACAACTACAAATACTTAGGTGTCTGGTTAGACTGTAAACTCTCCTTCCAGACCCATATCAAACATCTCCAATCCAAAGTTAAATCTAGAATTGGCTTCCTATTTCGCAACAAAGCATCCTTCACTCATGCTGCCAAACATACCCTTGTAAAATTGACCATCCTACCAATCCTCGACTTTGGCGATGTCATTTACAAAATAGCCTCCAATACCCTACTCAACAAATTGGATGCAGTCTATCACAGTGCTATCCGTTTTGTCACCAAAGCCCCATATACTACCCACCATTGCGACCTGTACGCTCTCGTTGGCTGGCCCTCGCTTCATACTCGTCGCCAAACCCACTGGCTCCATGTCATCTACAAGACCCTGCTAGGTAAAGTCCCCCCTTATCTCAGCTCGCTGGTCACCATAGCATCTCCCACCTGTAGCACACGCTCCAGCAGGTATATCTCTCTAGTCACCCCCAAAACCAATTCTTTCTTTGGCCGCCTCTCCTTCCAGTTCTCTGCTGCCAATGACTGGAACGAACTACAAAAATCTCTTAAATTGGAAACACTTATCTCCCTCACTAGCTTTAAGCACCAACTGTCAGAGCATCTTACAGATTACTGCACCTGTACATAGCCCACCTATAATTTAGCCCAAACAACTACCTCTTTCCCAACTGTATTTAATTTATTTATTTATTTTGCTCCTTTGCACCCCATTATTTTTATTTCTACTTTGCACATTCACATTCTTCATTGCAAAACTACCATTCCAGTGTTTTACTTGCTATATTGTATTTACTTTGCCACCATGGCCTTTTTTGCCTTTACCTCCCTTCTCACCTAATTTGCTCACATTGTATATAGACTTGTTTTTTTTTTTTTTTTTTTTTTTTTACTGTATTATTGACTGTATGTTTGTTTTACTCCATGTGTAACTCTGTGTCGTTGTATGTGTCGAACTGCTTTGCTTTATCTTGGCCAGGTCGCAATTGTAAATGAGAACTTGTTCTCAACTTGCTTACCTGGTTAAATAAAGGTGAAATAAATAAAAATGGAAAACCCCAAAACTGATCAACGAGTGATATCTTAAAAGACATGCAGCATAAATTCTACGGCCTACCATATACTCCAAACACAATGGGTACCTCAGTGTCAAAATGGTCTTTGCCTACACTGAGTTGGTGGTCTATAGATCTTTGATTATGTGTTCAAGTACAGCCTTTATAGTTAATGAATGTTTGGGGGGCATTCTTTGCCTAATCCCCTAACCTTTACCGCAGTGTGTGCCTTTTCCCGTGCAACAGAGGGACAAAAACAGCTCAGAGCATAGAAAGAGCGAGGTAGAGGGAGTTATTTTTTGGCTTTTCTTCCCTGGCTCTGTGGTTTTATATGTCTTACCCAGGCGCAGTACCGTTTAAGGGATTAAAGCTTTTTTGGAGGCCCTGCTCAAATAACAAAGCAGAGGTATACTTTGAATGAGCACTCCCTGGGGGAAATATTTGAAACTCTTCTTTCTGTGGTCCTTTAATGAAAAAAAATAACAAAAGAGTACAAAGTCAGGAGGGAATAGAGAATGTAAAACACAGCCATCATTTAGCAAGGAATGGCCTTCATAAGGCATTTATCCTCAGCTATAATTATGTGGGCCATCAGGAATAGAGAGCACTCCGTCAGAACTATATTCCTCCTCACTTTAATTGAGCTTACCAGCCACAGTTGCTTTAACCTCGCTAAAAGTCCTACTTCCACTTTTATCCATGCAGCGACCGACCTCTCAGGGGAGTGTGGTTAATGTTATATACTTTCCTTCCTGTCTGGGTAATTCTTCTTCAATTATAAAACCATGCCGAAATTCAACATTTCACTCAAATTACATGTTATGATGGAAGAGTAGTTTTCCTCCTTTTAGGCCCACTTACAAAAATCTGAATTGTGTTGTTAAAGGATAAGTCATGGGATTGGAGCAAGTGAAAACAGATTTGTTTATGTTCTGCTGAAAGGACGATATTTCTGGTCTTTTATTCTCTCTCCCTGCCCTTGCTAAACAGCAGTGAAGCAAAACCTTCCACACTAAACTGAACATTTGAATGGCTAATAGGTTACAGAAAGACCCAAATGATAAACACTGGGGTGATTGTGACATGTATATGGTTTATAGACCAGAGGTATCAGTTCTGACTGGAGAGAAAAGCTTTCAGCTGTTGTTGAGTACATGGACCAAATGGAAAGCCCTGCAACTGTGATAATAATATTTGGAAAGCCTGACATTCCTTCTGCTGTGTTTATGATTCTTTGTCTTTATCAGTTCTCTTGGAGCCCTAGAGAGTCAAGACATGGTATTTTCTCACCCAGAATGTGGTGTTGATCCCTAGCACCCAGAACAAAGGCCTAGCAGCCTGGTCTACAAAGGACAGGAGTGTCTTTTATCTAACACACAGGAGAACAGAGTGAAGGGCTGCTCTGACGTTCCTCGTCTTTGTGTGTGCGGATCAAAATAGATTTTTCCCTGAGATGTTAAATTGACTGGGCTATGACCTCCTCAAAAGTTGACATCTAGCATTTGAGGCAAGCAGAGGGATATAAAAATAAAGCAGAGCACTGGTGTCTGAACTGATTCGTTTGTGTGTTTACTGTCCACCTCAAAGTTTCAGCCATTCTGTTGGTCATACCTGTCATACCTGTTTCATGTTCAAAGGTGTTATACGGTTGGAGATATCTTGCCACAGGAGGATGAGGGTGACCCCATATCTACTATAGGCCTCTGGTACTGCCGCCCGGACAGCTGGTGAATTCTCTCCTCACAATTTGTCCTCACTTTCCTAATGTTTTGGTTTCCCCCTTGTACTGCCTCTGTCAGGGGTACTGTTTACCCTTATTAAAGTCATTAGGGCCCAGATGGGACCCATCATGCAGACACTTGGCGGCTTAAGCCTGTTTCACGCTAGACGATCTTCTTTCACAACGCTCGCTGTTTAAATAAGCAGCACCCCTCTCAAAGGCAGAGTACAGGGTGCTTTAGACTAGCCCCTATCAACGTATCTCTCTCACCTCTCCAAGACGGTATGGTAAAGTGCACAGATAAAAAAGCAAGATAAAAATATTGTCTTTTTTTTCCCTTCTAAGAGCTAGTCACTCATTAATTTATAAAGATCTGGGCCCAGATTTGGATGTTACTTTGGGCTACTTCATTTGGAGATATCCATGTGACTCTAACAAGGTTTATAAGGTTCCTTATGCATTACAGCCTTAATGCTCTGATACAATTCTTACAGTACTTAGCTTTGCATTTGTGTTTTACAACCACCGTTGAGACAGGGGTATAATTTAGTTTTATTCCACCACTGCTTTCTTCTGACTGACTGACTGAATGACGGACTGACTGACTGACTGTTTGAATGTTTGCCAGATGAAATTCCCCGGAGTCCCAAATCAGGCATGATAAAAGAGTACGTTGTCTTTATAGTTAGGAAGTTGGACCCTCTAGGCAACAAGGTGAAATGGAAAGGTGTGTACTTTTAGGAATGTCCATATTCCTCTAAAAGCAAAGGAAAAGGTTTGAAGTAAAATGTATACAGTTAAACCGAAGTCTGTATTTGATTTAATCATTGGCCAATTGAACAGTAGCCTACATTTTGAAGCAGACAAAACAGTGACCAGACAGTAACTAGAACAAACATCAATAGACATTCTTTAATGGCCCAGAATACTTTTGGATATTTTCCTGAGGAGGAAGTAGATGATAACAGAAGAATATCTCTGCTTGTCTTTTCCTTCAGCAACATTTATGAGCAGGAACCTTCAGAGCTGAATTGGCCTTGCTATTCAAACTTCACTCTCACCATACATAGTATAAACAAACTCATTTAATGTTTCCCTTTGTCATGAATTAAGCATTTCTTTTCGAAAGGGAAAGATAATTGCATTCAATCGATCTGTCTATGTTTAAAAAGAAATTGAGATCAAATGTTTCTTTGTCAATATACCTACAGTGGTGGTCTTTATGAATCATGTTATAAACAGTGGAACCTGTTGAAAGCCCGTTTAATTTGGGTTATTTATTGGGTATTTATTTATGGTGTTGCTAATGATGCTGTGATATTGTGAAATGCTTTGTTTTCCTTTGCAGGCATGGCAGCTGAGATTCAACCACCTCATTGTCTACAGAGCCAAGTACTACTCCTATATCATGTCCCACGCTGTGGCCTCCATGGTGGGAAAACAGTGCTTTGTTCACGATCCTTTAAACAGGTGAGACTGAGAGCCATTCAGTGTGTCCTCACACAAACCCTTCATCAGGAAATACACACAATATCAAGGCGTGGCTGTCTGCAGCACTTACTTGACTTTTATGGGTATGACTAAATGTAGGGTATGACTAAATGTAGGGTATGACTAAATGCAGGGTATCAGTAACCTAAATGCAGTGTCCCTACAGAAAAAAAAACAGTTTACTGTAATAACACAAAGAACTTCCTCTGAGGCAGTCATAAATCAATGTTTTTTTAATGCAAAACAAGATTTTGTTTACTAATGTCAGGACAATTTGGTGATGTATTTTTGTGTGTCCCTTGAGATTTTTTGCCTGTGTGTGATCATACACCAGAAACTTGTTATTCAAAATTCAATGAACAACTGTTGTTATATCACTAAAAGTTACAGTACATTTGACTGGAAGGACATGTTTGCATTTCCAAAAAGACTGAGGCAAATGCTCTCTCACAAGCAACCTTCCCTGGGTAGTGTTAAGTCTCTCCGCCTGACATTGAACATGACATCAATATAAAACCCACACCAGCTTGGCAGGTGTGTACAGTATCTACATTACATAGCCCACAGCCCTCCCTATCAGCTCTGCTCTGACTTGGACTCCACAAAGGCTTTGTTTAGAGATTCATCTTAGAGATTCGAGCCCCGCAGCCCTTTTCTCTCTCTCTGCCTTCCTTTCTCTCCTTTCCCTCTGACATTTAGTTCCACCTGTGGTTGTTGAACCTTTGTTTCCTAGCATCAGGGGGCCCTAAAAATTGCCAAAGACTCCAGCCAGCTACCGCTGTTCTCTCTGCTACAGCATGGCAAGTGGTACTTTTGGAGCCAAGTCTAGCTCCAAAAGGATTCTTCACAGCTTCTACCCCCAAGCCATAAGACTACTGAACAGCTAGTTAGATGGCTACCCGGACTATTAGCATTGACACCCCCCCCACACACTTTTTTTTACGCTGCTGCTACTCACTGTTAATTATCACTTTATCACACGTAGTCATTTTACCCCTACCTACCTACATGTACATATTACCTAAATTACCTCGACTAACCTGTATCCCCGCACATTGACTCGGGACCGGTACCTCCGTTTATATACCCTCCTTACTGTTATTTCTTTGTTGCTCTTTGATTTGTTGTTTTTGTTTGTTTATTTAGTAAATATTAAATAAATAACTCTTATTTTTCTTAACTGCATTGTTGGTTAAGGGCTTGTAGGTAAGCGTTTTAAGGGAAGGTCTACACCTGTTGTATTCGGGTCATGTGACAAATACAATTTGATTTGATTTTGATTTGATTTAATTGATCAGCCCTGTGAGGGGAGAGCTGAGACATTGCCCAGGACTCTCAGGTTGGGGAAGAAGAGCTGCTTTAGGAGAATGCATATGGCTGTAATCTTATATCTCTCCTCTCTCTCCCCCAGGGACATGGGAGAGCGCTACCGTAGGGAGATGCTGGCCCATGGGGGAGGGAAGCCCATGCTCATGGAAGGTATTTCATGGTCTTGAACTTTGTGCTTTCAGAGACTCTCACCACCTCTCTGAGAGCCTCTGGACAGGTTGTGTAGTGGCCCACTTTAGGCTGATTTACCTCTTTAGTGTCCCAAGGTTAAGGAGTGTCCATTAGACTACAAATGAAGGTACCAACCAACTTCTCCAACTATATTTCAATGAATTGTGTTCAGAAGAGAATAGGTATGTCTGCTCTAGGTGACCCTTGATGACCCGGTGGAACTAGAAAGAACGAGTCAGCAGTAGTTCCTTCAATTCAGACCTGCTACTGTTGTGGTTAGTCTGGTCTGCGGTAGGGGCCTCAGAGCGAAGGATATTTAGCTCTACAGCATGCTTCACTGCCTCTCTTACCTTGTGTTTACAGGGGCTCTATCATTATAGAGCTATATAGCCCATCGTATGCTGGTGGTTAGTCTTGTATGGTGGTAACAAGCAACCTATAACAGAACACAAACCCTTATACAGTGCATTTGGAAAGTACTGAGACTGCTTCACTTTTTCCACATTTTGTTACGTTACAGCCTTATTCTAAAATAAATTAAACAATTTCTTCCCTCATCAATCTACATACAATACAATGTGTAAACAGCAATACCTTATTACCTAAGTATTCAGACCTTTTGCTATGAGACTCGAAATTGAGCTCAGGTGCATCCTGTTTCCATTGATCATCCTTGAGATGGTTCTACAACTTGATTGAAGTCCACCTGTGGTAAATTTAATTGATTGGACATGATTTGGAAAGGCACACACCTGTCTATATAAGGTCCCACAGTTGACAGTGCACGTCAGAGCAAAAACCAAGTCATGAGGTCAAAGGAATTGTCCGTAGAGCTCCGAGACAGGATTATGTCGAGGCACAGATCTAGGGAAGGGTACCAAAAACTTTCAGCAGAATTGAAGGTTCCCAAGAACACAGTGGCCTCCATCATTCTTAAAAGGAAGAAGTTTGGATCCACCAAGACTCTTCATAGACCTGGCTGCCCGGCCAAACTGAGCAATCAGGGGAGAAGGGAGGTCAGGGAGGTGACCAAGAGCTCCAGAGTTCCTATGTGGAGATGGGAGAACCTTCCAGAAGGACAACCATCTCTGCAGCACTCTACCAATCAGGCCTTTATGGTAGAGTGGCCAAATGGAAGCCACTCCTCAGTAAAAGGCACATGACGGCCCGCTTGGAGTTTGCCAAAAAGCACCCAGAGGACTATCAGATCATGAGAAACAAGATTCTCTGGTCTGATGAAACCAATATTGAACTCATTGGCCTGAATGCCAAGCGTCACGTTTGGAGGAAACCTGCACCATCCCTACTGTGAAGCATGGTGGTGGCAGCATCATGCTGTGGGGATGTTTTTCAGCGGCAGGCACTGGGAGACCAGTCAGGATTGAGGGAAAGATGAACAGAGCAAAGTACAGAGAGATCCTTGATGAAAACCTGGTCCAGAGTGCTCATGACCTCAGACTGGGGCGAAGGTTCACCTTCCAACAGGACAACGACCCTGAGCACACAGCCAAGACAACGCAGGAGTGGCTTCGGGACAAGTCTCTGAATGTCCTTGAGTGGCCCAGCCAGAGCCCGGACTTGAACCCGATCGAACATCTCTGGAGAGACCTGATAATAGCTGTGCAGAGACGCTCCCCATCCAACCTGACAGAGCTTGAGAGGACCTACAGAGAAGAATGGAAGAAATTCCCCAAATACAGGTGTGCCAAGCTTGTAGGGTCATACCCAGGAAGACTCAAGGCTGTAATCACTGCCAATGGTGCTTCAACAAAGTACTGAGTAAAGGTTCTGAATAGTTATGTTAATCATTTTTTCCCCGTTAATTTTTTTTATACATTTGCAAACATTTCAAAAAAACTGTTTTCACTTTGTCATTATGGGGTATTGTGTGTAGATTGAGGGGGACAAAAAAACGATTTAATCCATTTTATAATAAGGCTGTAATGTAACAAAATGTGGAAAAAGTCAATGGGTCTGAATACTTTCCGAATGCACTGTATATAGTGACTGCGCCATGAGTGGAGGTCATCCTCCTACCCTTTGACCCCCTCCCTACCCCTTGCTTCACGTCGCCATTGTTTTATTAACGACTGTGTTTGGATCGTGATTAGTTGCAATCCTCAAAGCTGCCAGCTCCTTGCAGCCTTCACTGTGGCATGTTCGGACATGAAAATGGAAGGCGTTGCAATGTGGACTTAGAGCGGAGGGGAACCAGTGTAGTAATAATGAAATTACAATTCCCAGGAGACTGTTCCCTGTTAATTAGAGCTGCTGTTTAATCAAATCAACAGCAAAAAGAATCACATGCGCCGAATACAACAGGTGTAAACTTTACTGTGAAATGCTTATTTATGAGCCCTTTCCAAACAATGCAGAGTTAAAAAGTGAGAAAAATTAGCTACAAATGAAATAGGAAATAGTAACACAATAAAATATCAACAAACTATATACCAGTAGTACCGGTATGGAGTCAATGTGCAGGGGTACGAGGTAGTTGAGGTTTTGATGTGAAAATGTAAGTAGGGGTAAAAGTGACTAGGGAATCAGGATAGATAATAAACAGAGTAGCATGTGTGTGTGTTGGAGTGTCAGTGTAGTATGTGGGTAGATTCCAGTGAATGTGCATAGAGCTGGTGCAAGAGAGTCAGTGCAAATAAAAAGGGTCAATACAAGTAGTCAGGGTAGCCATTTGATTAACTGTTCAGCAGTCTTATGGCTTGGGGTGGAAGCTGTTCAGGAGCCTTTTGGTCCCAGACTTGGCGCTCTGGTACCACTTGTTGTACGATAGCAGAGAGAACAGTATATGACTTTGCTGGCTCTCCACTGACACCGCCTGGCACAGAGGTCCTGGATGGCACGAAGCTTGGCCCCAGTGATGTACTAGACCGTGCGCACTACCTTCTGTAGCACTTTACTGTCGGATGCCAAGCAATTACCAAAGCCATACCAAGCGGTGATGCAGTCAGTCAAGATACTCTCAATGGTGCAGCTGTAGAACTTTTTGAGGATCTGAGGGCCCATGCAAATCTTTTCAGCCTGCTCAGGGGGAAAAGGTGTTGTCGTGCACTCTTCACGACCGTGTTGGTGTGTTTGGACCATGAAAGGTGTGCACACTGTGGAACTTGAAGATCTCTCCCCACTCCAGTACAGCCCCATTTGATGTGAAGGGGTGCGTGTCCAGCCCTCCATTTCCTGTAGTCCACGGTCAGCTCCTTTGTCTTTCTGACGTTCAGGGAGAGGATGTTGTCCTACGACCACACTGCCACGTCTCTGACCTCTTCCCTATAGGCTGTCTCGTCGATCGCCTGTGATCAGGCCTACCACCGGTGTGTCGTTGACAAACTTAATGATATTGTGTTAGAGTCGTGCACGGCCAAAGTAGTTGTGGGTGAACAGGGAGTACAGGAGGGGACTGAGCAGCGTGGTGTGTTTTTGCCTGCCCTCACCACCTGCGTTGGCCCATCGGGAACTCCAGTATCCAGTTACAGAGGGAGGTGTTCAGTCCCAGGGTCCTTAACTTAGTGAAGAGCTTGGAGGGCACTATGATGTTGAACGTACCTCTTGTCAGAGCCGATGTAGTAGGATTCAATCTTAGTCCTCTATTAACACTTTGCCTGTTTGATGGTTCGTCTGGATTAGTGTCCCACTCCTTAAAAGTGGCAGCTTTAGCCTTTAGCTCAGTGCGGATGTTTCCTGTATGTAATCCATGGCTTCTGGTTGGGATATGTATGTACGGCCACTATGGGGACAACATCATCGATGCTCTTATTAATGAAGCCGGTGACTGATGTGGTAAACTCTTCAATGCTATAGGATGAATTCCAGAACATATTCCAGTCTGTGCTAATGAAACGGTCCTGTCGCTTTAATTAACTGTTAAGATATTAGCTTCTGTGATTATCTTTTATGGTTCTCCATAACGTATGCTGGCTGCCTATCAAGCCAAACTGCCAAACTGCCCCGGAAAAAAATCATACTATAGTTGTCCTATTTCAAATCGAATGTTTTTTATCACATGCACCGAATACAATTGTTGCAGACTTTACAGTGAATATCATGCTAATGACTCTACATTTCTGCAGACATACTTAAATGTAGGTCCTTATAGCAGTGCTTGCACATCATCTTATTTTCATGATTTATCATATCATCATGACCACTTCAGTTACAGTAATAAAGTAAGGATTGTTTATGTGTGTCTGTTCAAGCCTTTAGATATGTAGTACTCGTTCTGAGAACCTAGCAAAATATCGGGGAACATTTTGAGTGAGTACAGTAATTAGTCATTGGAAGTGACATGTTTACTATGATGATTTTTGTATCTGCACAGCATCATAGCAATAGCATCTAGCACTTACATAAACTAACACTGCGCAAACCGAACTCTCCCAAAGAAGCTTGCCGATGAAGTGGTCTAATGTTTCCCTGCTGTTCTGTCCGGTATGGGCCCAAGGCCTGAGGGTGGAGGATTGGAGTTGAAGGGTGAAGGGGCAGGAGGGGGAACCGGAAGAAGGGGGAACTGGAGCAGGCCCAGAGAAGCTCCTCAGAGGCCGGCCTGGTCTCTTTATCTGGGTCGCTCCCTGCCTGCTCCGTGCTGTGCCTGGATGTTACCCAGGCAGCCGGTGGTGAATAGTAGAACCTGGATTAAATGGCGGCAGAGAGAGTGAAAGGTGATCGACTGACGGCCGCTGCTGACTGAAGTCCTCTGTTCCTGGACCCAGGCCGCGATAGAGGGGGTTTTCATGGACCCGCTGTTGCCCATAGCCTCCTCTGCCCACCACGGATCAGGAGGGGTACATGGAACAATGGAGCTACCTAAGCAATGGAGCAGGTCCCAGGACCCAGCCTGTCAGCTCAGCTCAGTCTGGCCCAGTTGCCCAAATCAGGTGTGGGCATAATGACCCTGTCTTGAAGTGAATAAACCTCCTGAGCCTGGTTCTATTGGCCTTGTTCTAGTCTGCTATTCCTTTGTCTCCCTCTAGTTTAATCAGAGGATCACGGTATGTATAGTATGAGTCTTTAACTTAATCACCATAGTTCAGTATGAATGAGTCCTTATAAACTGAGGAGGGTTTGATTTACAGTCACATTCCACTCCTTGCTATGAATTTATATTTAAGGGTGTGGAATAAACTATACTTTGATGTAGTTGCAAATGTGCCAGTTGAGTATTGATGTAGCAAGTTATCAGTAGTTAAATCAAGGCTCTGAATTTTATTTGCCTCCTCAAATAGTTAGAGATGTTCCTCCAAACGGCTCTTTGCAATGTTTGTCATCACCCATGCCATGTTTTTTATTTATTTATTTTTTACTGTTTTTAAATGCGGTTTCAAGAAAGAACGGGCTTCCTTAACTTCAAAGACATAATTATAGTGGCAATGAGAAGATACTTTGCTGCCAGGTTAGAAAGAGGTAATAACTTACACACCTTGACACGTTTCAAATGGTTATGAGCAAAACGTGAAGTGCTACAGAAACCAGAAATCTGTTATGAACTGTATAAGAATGAATGTTGCTCAACCCTGTTTGTTCAAAGAGCCTTTTCAAATCAAATCAAACTTTATTTGTCACATGTGCTGAATACAACAGGTGTAGACCTTACCGTGAAATGCTTACTTACAAGCCCTTAACCAACAATGCAGTTCAAGAAAGGGTTAAGAAAATATTTACCAAATAAACTGACTGCATAGATAATAAACAGCAAGTAGCAGCACTGTGAAAACAGGGTCAATGTAAATAGTCTGGGTTGCCATTTGATTAATTGTTCAGCAGTCTTATGGCTTGGGGGTAGAAGCTGTTAAGGAGCATTTTGGTCCTAGACTTGGCGCTCCAGGTACCACTTGCCGTGTGATAGCAGAGAAAACAGCCTATGACTTGGGTGACTGGAGTCTTTGACAATTTTTTGGGCTTTCCTCTGACACTGCCTAGTATATAGGTCCTGGATGACAGGAAGCTTGGCTAGAGTGACGTACTGGGCCGTACTCACTACCCTCTGTAGCACCTTACAGTCAGATGCCGAGCAGTTGCCATACCAGGCCATGATGCTCTCAACGGTGCAGCTGTGGAACTTTTGGAGGATCTGGGAACCCATGACAAATCTTTTCAGTCTCCTGAGGGGGAGAAGGTGTTGTCGTGCCCTCTTCATGACTGTCTTGGTGTGTTTGGACCATGATAGTTCGTTGGTGATGTGGACACCAAGAAACTTGAAACTCTCGACCCACCCCGCTATAGCCCCGTTGATGTTTATGAGGGTCTGTTCAGCCGCCATTTCCTGTAGTGTCATGGTTTCACCAGAAGGCGGCAGAGACCATCCTAGAGACAATTATGACACTCAGGTGTGTTCTATTAGTCATTATAATTTCCACTTTAACAGAGGTGTGTTTTCGGTTTCTCTTTTTGCAGAAGAATTGTTTACCGTGTGCGTTTGTTTCCTCAGTGAGTTTTCGAGACTTAGTGTAGTAAAGTATTATGTTTGTCCTTAACCACTGATTCCTCATCTGGTCTCTTCTCTGCACCTGGGTCCAACCTCACCACGTCACATGTAGTCCACGATCAGCTCCTTTGTCTTGCTCACATTGAGGGAGAGGTTGTTGTCCTGGCACCACACTGCCAGGTTTCTGACCTCCTCCCTATAGGCTGTCTCATCTTTGTTGGTAATCAGGCCTACCACTGTTGTGTTGTCAGCAAACTTAATGATGGTGTTGGAGCCGTGTTTAGCCACACAGTAGTAGGTGAACAGGGAGTACAGGAGGGGACAAAGCACGCACCCCTGAGGGGCCCCAGTGTTGACGATCAGCGTGGCAGACGTGTTGTTGCCTACCCTTACCACCTGGGGGTGGGCTGTTAGGAAGTCCAGGATCCAATTGCAGAGGGAGGTGTTTAGTCCCAGGGTCCTTAGCTTAGTGATGAGCTTTGTGGGAACTATGGGGTTGAACGCTGACCTGTAGTCAATAAACAGCATTCTCACATAGGTTTTCCTTTTGTCCAGGTGGGAAAGGGCAGTGTTGATTGAGATTGCATTATCTGTTGGGGCGGAATGCAAATTGGAATGGGTCTAGGGTATCCAGGATGATGCTGTTGATGTGAGCCATGACCAGCCTTTCAAAGCACTTCATGGCTACTGACGTGAGTGCTACGGGGCGGTAATGATTTAGACAGGTTACCTTCGCTTCCTTGGGCACAGGGACTATGGTGGTCTGCTTGAAACATGTAGGTATTGACCTGTTTAAAGGTCTTGATCACATCAGCTTCCGAGAGCATTATCACGCAGTCATGCGGAACAGCTGGTGCTCTCATCCATGCTTCAGTGTTGCTTGCCTCGAAGCGTACATAAAAGGCATTTAGCTCATCTGGTAGGCTCGCGTCACTGGGCAGCTCGACTCTGGGTTTCCATTTGTAATCTGTAATAGTTTTCAAGCCCTGCCACATCCGACAAGTGTTAGAGCTGGTGTAGTAGGATTTAATCTTAATCCGGTATTGACGCTTTGCTGTTTGATGGTTCGTCTGAGGGCATAGCGGGATTTCTTATAAGCGTCCGGACTGGTGTCCCACTCCTTGAAAGTGGCAGCTCTAGCCTTTAGCGCAATGAGGATGCCTGTAATCCATGGCTTCTGGTTGGGATATGTACGTATGGACACTGTAGGTACGACATCGTCAATGCACTTATTGACGAAGCCGATGACTGAGGTGGTATACTCCTCAATGCCATTGGATGAACATATTCCAGTCTGTCCTAGCAAAACAGTCCTTTAGCATAGCATCCGCGTCATCTGACCACTTCCGTATTGAGCGAGTCACTGGTACTTCCTGCTTTAGTTTTTGCTTGTAAGCAGAAATCAGGAGGATAGAATTATGGTCAGATTTGCCAAATGGAGGCTGAGGGAGAGCTTTGTATGCGACTCTGTGTGTGGAGTAAAGGTGGTCTAGAGTTTTTTTCCCTCTGGTTGCACATGTGACATGCTGGTAGAAATTAGGTAAAACAGATTTAAGTTTCCTTGCATTATTAAAGTCCCAGGCCACTAGGAGCTGGATGAGCATTTTTCTTGTTTGCTTATGGTCTTATACAGCTGGTTGAGTGCGGTCTTAATGCCAGCATCAGTTTGTGGTAGTAAATAGACAGCTACGAATAATATAGATGAGAATTCTATTGGTAGATAGTGTGGTCTACAGCTTGTCATAAGATACTCTACCTCAGGCGAACAATACCTCGAGACTTGCTTAGTATTAGACATTGCGCACCAGTTGATATTTACAAATAGACACACACCACCGCCCCTCGTAGCTTCTCTGTCCTGCCGATGCATGGAAAATCCCGCGAGCTCTATATTATCCATGTCATCATTCAGCCACGACTCTGTGAAACATAAGATATTACAGTTTTTAATGTCCCCTTGGTAGGATAGTCTTGATCGTATATCATCCATTTTGTTTTCCAATGATTGCACGTTGGCCAATAGAATGGATGGTAGTGAAGGTTTACTCACTCGCCTATGATTTATCAGAAGGCAGCCTGATGTCCGCCCCCTTTTTCTCCGTCTTTTCTTCACTCAAATGACTTTCTTCACTCAAATGAAAGGGATTTGGACCCGTTCCCGAGAAAGCAGTATATCCTTCGCGTCGGATCTTCGTTCAGTTTGAGGTGAGTAATCGCTGTTGTTGATGTCCAGAAGTTATTTTCGGTCATAAGAGACGGTAGCAGCAACATTATGTATAAAATAGGTAAAAACATAAGTTACAAACAATGTGAAAAAACTAACAAAATAGCACAGTTGGTTAGGAGCCCATAAAACGGCAGCCGTCCCCTCGGGCTCCTATTCCTACAAGTTGTACTCACAATGATGTTATTAAGTAGGAGGGGCAATATGGTATATGCAAATATGTAATAGTGAAGTGATATATTACTTTCTACTGGTGAAAGTGACACTAATAAATGCAACAATAACTTCAACACATAAAATGTTTAACCTCAGCGATGCCAAGGAAGTTCCTAATGTCTGTCTCTGTTCTAATCCTCCGCATTGTCAGTCAGTCAGTCAGTCGGGGACCAGGCTAAACCCCAAGGTGTGGCCGGGTCGCCCCAGCACCAGATGGCACAGCAGAGGAGCACTCTAGAAGTAGTGGGATTAATGGCTGATCAACAGATGTGGCTCAGCCTGGCACCTTGATGCAGGCAGTTTTTACTGAGAGAGAGTCTCTCTCCCTTCCATCCACCCCCAAGTCCTCATTACCCTGTTGATACTTTGCTGTTAGCCACATCTCCACCCTCACCACCCTCTGTAAAGTAAATAAATAGTACTGAGCTGCATATACTACCTAAATGCAGCCTTTATCTAAATAATTGTAATGTTTTTAAAGGTTTGTTCTTCCATATTTATTTTAAGCACGGGTTAGCTATGCAACTGTTCGACAAAAGATCACTGTACAACAAATTCTTCATACAGCTACTCAACTGGTATACTGTAATATTTTCTTCCATTGAAAGCTCTCCTTGAGCTCAGACTGACAAGTAATTGTTCTTTCAGTGGATAAAAGGCATTTGAAACAAAATAATTCTGCTGTCCCAGCAAATTGCTCCTTTTCAGAATACAGAAGTAATGGATTATACATTACTGTCATGTAGACCCACTGATGTATGAGTCTGGTTTGCTTTAATATCATCCTCAGTGCACAATAGTCATTTTGGAGTGTCTTGGGAGCCTTGTATTTAAGGAGGTTTTGCAAAAACCTTCAGCAAGGGACAACTTGGTTAAATGTAATCTAATAGCTTGTTCACCTAACCCTGTTTAGTGTTGAACCTTGGCATATGTGTTTGTGTATGTGTCTAATTTACTCAACCCCATTAAATGACAGCTTCATTAAATTGTACCTGCAAAACACCAGTCTCAACGTAAACAGTGAAGAGGCGGCTCATGGATGCTGGCCTGCTAGGCAGAATTGCAAAGAAAAAGCCATATCTCAGACTGGCCAATAAAAATAAAAGATTAAGATGGGCAAAAGAACACAGACACTGGACAGAGGAACTCTGCCTAGAAGGCCAGCATCCCAGAGTCGCCTCTTCACTGTTGACATTGAGACTGGTGTTTTGCGGGTACTATTTAATGAAGCTGCCAGTTGAGGACTTGTGAGGTGTCTGTTTCTCAAACTAGACACTCTAATGTACTTGTCCTCTTGCTCAGTTGTGCACCGGGGCCTCCCACTCCTCTTTCTATTCTGGTTAGAGCCAGTTTGCGCTGTTCTTTGAAGGGAGTAGTACACAGCGTTGTACGAGATCTTCAGTGTCTTGACAATTTCTCACATGGAATAGCCTTCATTTCTCAGAACAAGAATAGACTGACAAATTTCAGAAGAAAGTGTTTGTTTCTGACCATTTTGAGCCTGTAATCGAACCCACAAATGCTGATGCTCCAGATACTCAACTAGTCTAAAGAAGGCAAGTTTTATTGCTTCTTTAATGAGAACAACAGTTTTCAGCTGTAATAACATAATTGCAAAATTATTTTCTGATGATAAATTAGCCTTTTAAAATGATAAACTTGGATTAGCTAACACAACGTGCCATTGGAACATAGGAGTGATGGTTGCTGATAATGGGCCGCTGTGCCTTTGTAGATATAACATTAAAAATCTGCCGTTTCGAGCTACAATAGTCATTTCAACATGAACAATGTCTATGCTGTATTTCTGATGAATTTGATGTTATTTTAATGGACAAAAAATGTGTAAATGACCCCAAACCTTTGAACGGTAGTGTATGGGTTGTGATATTTCTGTTTGCTCTATAACGTCTTAGTGCATACTTAACAGCGTGATATATATAGGCCTAAAGGCCCAGACAATAGGAAAATACAGTGGCGTAATAAATTCAAATTTCTTTGTTTATAACAAAACCTGAGCGCAACATCTGTCTGGTGAAGTCTACAAAACATATTGCATGTAACAAACAGTTGCATGACGTAATCAATCAACTTTCAAGTAGAAAAATAACACGTTGACTAAACCTACTTGTAGAGAAACGCCAATGCCATCCTTCTCTCATGTTTCCTAAAAAGTCTATGACTTTGTCATACATTACATGCTTTAAGTTTTTGTTGTCCTAGCCTACCTGGCTAAAATGCTTGCTCGCTATCCAAACTTCCTTTCATGGGCAACGAGGTGACAAGGCAACCAGTTAACATTAGCCTACTACGTCTAGCTACATGTTGAACTTCCATCCTCTCTGAGCCAAGGGCACAATGTATGAATTTATGGTTGGATCAGAATCGCCGTTATAATCATTGGCAGGTACGGAGATTTACAAGTCCAAATCTCTATCTCCATCCATGGCTAATTTTGTAAAAGGACGATTTTTAGCTAGCTAGCTAGCCACCATAGGACAACAACACAATGAGGTGCAACAGTTAAAGTTTTTTCTGTCACGTTTGGCTTCTGATGTGATTGGTGTGAAACCAAATCCAAACTGACTTCCCTTGACACTTTTTCTTTGGTGGGCCAGGACCATTTACAGCTGAACTCACAATTTTTGCAAAAAAATGAAATATGACAATTACATAAGTATTCAGACCCTTTACTCAGTACTTTGTTGAAGCACCTTTGGTGTTCTTCTCTGCAGATCCTCTCACGCTCTGTCAGGTTGGATGGGGAGTGTTGCTGCACAGCTATTTACAGGTCTATTTACGGTGAAGCATGGTGGTGGCAGCATCATGCTCTGGGGAAGTTTTTCAGCGGCAGGGACTGGGAGACTAGTCAGGGTCAAGTTAAAGATCAATGGAGCAAAGTACAGAGAGATCCTTGATGAAAACCTGGTCCAGAGCGCTCATGACCTCAGACTGAAGTTCACCTTCCAACAAGACAACCACCCTAAGCACACAGCCAAGACAAGGCAGCAGTGGCTTCGGGACAAGTCTCTGAATGTCCTTGAGTGGTCCAGCCAGAGCCCGGATTTGAACCAAATAGAACATCTCTGGAGAGACCTGTAAATAGCTGTGCAGCAATGCTCCCCATCCAACCTGACAGAGCTTGAGAGGAGAACAATGGAAGAAACTCAGGTGTGCCCAAATACAGGTGTGCCAAGCTTGTAATGGCATACCCAAGAAGACTCAAGGTTGTAATCACTGCCAAAGGTGCTTCAACAAAGTACTGAGTAAAGGGTCTGAATACTTATGTATATGTAATATTTCAGTTATTTATTTTTATAAATTGGCAAACTTTTCTAAAAACCTGTTTTTGCTTTGTCATTATTGGGTATTGTGTGTAGATTGAGGGAGGAAACTATTTAATAAATTCTAGAATAAGGCTGTAACCTAACAAAATGTAGAAAAAGTAAATGGGTGTGAATACTTTCCGAAGGCATTGAATATGAACATTTTCCTTTAGGTATAATTTTTGGAGAGTACTAATGCTACCGTCCCCACTACAACAACAAAATGTTTTTTAAGTACATTTTCAGAGAGGACTGCTCCTTTTGAGGAGTACTAATTTGGCCTACCGGTGGCTTCAATGCCTCTCATTGGCCAATACATAGCATCAGCAATCTAGTGTTTATATACACCATTGGCATTTACCTGCTGGCGGCTCCTTCGTCTCATCGTGACTCTGGTCATGCAGATTAGTCTCCATGCTTATCTAACACAAAAACCTGCAGCACATCAGGCTGCAGGCTCCCAGCCAGCCCACTGCAAATCCCTTGTGAAGATGAGTTTGGAAATGGCTGTCATTAGAGAAAATGCTAGTGATGCCGCAGACAGACTTGTGGGTCCAGGTCAGAGACTGCAGAGTGAGATCTTTGATGGGCTCACCATTCCCGGCCCAATGATGTCATGTTTTCGTGAAAATCCATTTGAGGTAAACCGTGCATGCATAGCTTGTAAGTGGTTTGTCCTCTAAGGTTCAAATATGCAATATTTCATTACTGCCCTATAATGTCACTGTTTTGTGTGGAAAGAAAAACATGTAGCTATGAATAGTCTATAGATTTCTGCAGTGCAAAATAGCAGGTTTAGACAAATATTGCACTACTGCAGTATCATCCTCTAGGTCAGTGGTTCCCAAACTTTTTATAGTCCCGTACCCCTTCAAACTTTCAACCTCCAGCTGCGTACCCCCTCTATAGCACCTGGGTCAGCACACTCTCAAATGTTGTTTTTTTACCATTATTGTAAGCCTACCACACACACACTATACAATACATTTATTAAACATAAGAATGAGTGTGAGTTTTTGTCACAACACGGCTCGTGGGAAGTGACAAAGAGCTCTTATAGGACCAGGGCACAAATAATCATATAATCAATAAGTTTGCTCTTTATTTAGCTATCTTACATGTAAAACCTTATTTGTTCATCAGAAATGGTGAATAATTCACCACAGGTTAATGAGAATGGTGTGCTTGAAAGGATGCACACTCTGCAATGTTGCGTTGTATTGGAGAGAATCTCAGTTTTAAATAATTTTCCACACACGGTCTGTGCCTGTATTTAGTTTTCATGATAGTGAGTGCCGAGAATCTACTTTCACATAGGTACGTGGTTGCAAAGGGCATCAGTGTCTTAACAGCACGATTGGCCAAGGCAGGATACTCTGAGCACAGCCTATTCAGAAATCTGGCAGTGTCTTCTGATTAAATTCAATTTTCACAGATCCGCTTGTTGCAATTTCGACTAGGCTCTCTTGTTCAGATATCGGTAAGTGGACTGGAGGCAGGGCATGAAAGGGATAACAAATCCAGTTTTTTGTGTTGTCCGTTTCGGGAAAGTACCTGCGTAATTGCGCACCCAGCTCACTCAGATGCTTCGCTATATCACATTTGACATTGTCCGTAAGCTTGAGTTAATTTGCAAACAAAAAAATCATACAATGATGGAAAGACCTGTGTATTGTCCTTGTTAATGCAGACAGAGAAGAACCCCAACTTCTTAATCATAGCCTCAATTTTTTCCCACACATTGAATATAGTTGCGGAGTCCCTGTAATCCTAGATTGAGATCATTCAGGCAAGAAAAAACATCACCCAGATAGGCCAGTCGTGTGAGAAACTCATCATCATGCAAGCGGTAGACAAGTGAAAATTATGGTCAGTAAAGAAAACTGTAAGCTTGTCTCTCAATTCAAACAAATGTGTCAATACTTTGTGCCTTGATAACCAGCTCACTTCTTTCTGTATGTTGTAAAAGCGTTACATGGTCGCTGCCCATATTATTGCACAATGTAGAAAATACCCGAAAGTTCGGGGGCCTTGCTTTAACAAAGTTAACCATTTTCACTGTAGGGTCCAAAACATATTTCAAGCTGTCAGGTATTCCCTTGGCAGCAAGAGCCCCTCGGTGGATGCTGCAGTGTATCCAAATGGTGTCGGGAGCAACTGCTTGCACACGTGTTACCACTCCACCATGTCTCCGTCATTGCTTTTGCACCATCAGTACAGATACCAACTCATCTTGACCACCAAAGTCCATTTGATGTCACAAAGCTGTCCAGTACATTAAAAATATATTCTCCTGTTGTCCTGGTTTCCAGTGGTTTGCAGAAGAGGATGTCTTCCTTAAATGACCCCCCATAAATGTAAAGGACATATACCAGAAGCTATGCCAGGCCTGCCAAACCTGTTGACTCATCCAGCTGTAACACACAGCATTCACTGGCTTGTATGCGAAGCAGTAATTGTTTCAAAACATCTCCTGCCATGTCGCTGATGCGTCGTGAAAGTGTTTGATGAAGACATTGTCTGTATAGTTTTTTTGGCCTTTTCCCCCAGCATTGTCCCAGCCATATCCGCAGCAGCAGGAAGAATTAAGTCCTCCACAATAGTATGGGGCTTGTCTGTCCTAGCCAGTTGGTGGCTCACCATTTAAGAAGCTTCTAGCCCCTTCTTATTAATGGTATCTGTTGCTTTTATACATGTCTTACTACTCAAAAGTTGTCTTAGCTGTCCCTGTACAGGGATCAACATCAGCGACAACTAATAGTACTCGATACAACTCAAACTTTCATTAAAACACACATGCAGGGTACTCAATTAAAGCTACACTCGTTGTGAATCTAGCCAACATGTCAGATTTTTAAAATGCTTTTCGGCCAAAGCATGAGAAGCTATTATCTGATAGCATGCAACCCCCGAAATACCCAAAGGGGACGTAAACAAAATAATTAGCGTAGCCGGCGCTACACAAAACGCAGAAATAAAATATAAAACATTCATTACCTTTGACGAGCTTCTTTGTTGGCACTCCTATATGTCCCATAAACATCACAATTGGGTCTTTTTTTCGATTAAATCCGTCCATGTATACCCAAAATGTCCATTTTGTCACGAATCCTGTTTCCTGAGTCTGTTTTTTGCCTGTGTTCTGTCCTGGAGTGTTTTTTCCGGCGTCCTGGAACCTGTCTGGTTGCCGGGCAATGTAGCCAGTTGGGAGTTCTGATTACCTGCACCTGTATCCCATCAGCTATCTGCACACCTGGTCCTGATCATCATCTCTCCTCTTCATAAGCCCTGACCTGACATCCGTTCCCTGCCGGATCGTTAGCCATGAACAGTATGTTGTGCCATAGTATCAACCTCAAGTTGGATAGAATTTGTTTTGTTGTTTTTTAAGTATTGCTTGCCTTAAACTTACCTCCGTTTGTTCTGTCTTCAGTTACTCACCCGGATCATTTACCCCATTCCCGCCTGGTCGTCGGAGGATTCCGCTACCCCATTGGATCCACCTATTTACTCCCATCAACTCACCACCGCTGCCCGCTACGCCGCCTGTATATATCTACCCATTCACATTCACTTGTAAATAAATACTCACCTTCTTCCTACTCTCCTTGTCCTGGTCTGCTTCTGGGTTCGATTTTGAAAGAACGTGACAGAACGATCCGGCCAAGGATGAACCCAGCGGACCTGGACTCCATTTGCCATGCCATTACCCAGCAGGTGTCAGGATTTGGCCAGGGTTGTTCCGGTTTTTGGTCACTAGATGCCCCCATTGTGCCTTTTGACCTTTTGTTTTCCCTTGATCCCCATTATTATTTGCACCTGTGCCTCGTTTCCCCTGATTGTATTTAACCCTTTGTTTTCCTCAGTCCTTTGCTCTGTGTTTGTATGTTAGCTCCCAGCCCTAGTATTCTGTTAACTCTTGTTGATCCCGGTGGACGCTCTTGTGGAATTCTGTTTTTTGTTCTTGTTTATTTATTTTTGAGTATCTTTTGAGGCTTTTTGTGCTATAGCTACCACCTTGTGGATTTACCTTTTTTGTCTTGGAGGATTACCTTTGTTCTTGTGGAATTCCTTTTGAGGTTGTGGAGTTACATGTGTTCCTGAAGGACTTCAATTTGTACTACATTAAATACACCGTCTCAAGTACTGCTGTGTCTGCCTCATCTTCTGGGTTCTGCCGACTATTCGTGGCTCAGTTGGTTAAGTGACTGTTTCTCACTCCGGAGACCCGGGTTCGTAACCGGGTTCTGACAGAAACACAGAGCCCAAAGATGAACCCAGAGGCAGCCAGTTCCCAGGACCTTGTTGCCATGCTGTCCCACCACCAGGAGACTGTCCAACGCCACGAAGCCGCCCTGGTTCAGCAAGAGGCCTTAATGGCTAGACATTCTCATCTTCTGTCGGAGATGCTGACTTCCATAAAGCAGATATCTGATCGACTTACCTCGGCAACAGTTCCCGTCCCAGTATCTCAGATTCACGTACCCATGGCAGTTAACCCTCTGGCTGAACCTCGTCTTCCACCTCCCCAACGGTTCTCAGGTGATCCAAGTGCTTGTAAAGGGTTTCTCACCCAATGTTCTCTCTCCTTCGAGCTGCAACCCTCGTCGTTCCCCACCGACCGGTCTAAGATCGCATATATCATCACCCTGCTGTCGGAAAAAGCCCTGGCCTGGGCTACTGCTGTGTGGGATGCCCATAGTTCCTGCTATGCCAGCTACTCTGCCTTTGCTGAGGAATTCAAACGAGTGTTTCAAGGCCCAAGCAGTGGTCCTGACTCAGCCAAACAGCTCCTGACTCTCCACCAAGGTCGGCGCAGCGTGACGGACTATGCCATCCAGTTCCGCACGGTGGCAGCAGCGAGTGGTTGGAACAACGAGGCGCTCACTGTGTGCTTTCTGAAAGGCCTTTCCGACACTATCCAAGATGAACTGGCCACTCGGGAACCACCGGACAATCTCGAGTCCCTGATCAAGTTGGCCTCACGCATTGACCAGCGTCTGAGAGAGAGAGAACTCAACCGTAGACCTCTAGCCCCTATCAGTCCCAGCTCCGAGTCCCCACCTTTATCCTCGCTGGCTCCACCGGAACCCATGCAGATTGGACGCATCTCCCAGGCTGAGAGAGACCGCCGGATGAGGGAGCGACGCTGTCTATATTGCGGCAAACCGGGCCATTTCCGTTCCACGTGTCCCGGGCTCCAGGGAAACGCTCTGTCCCGTACAGACCGGGGGAACTGTAACGGGAAACATAACCTCCTCCCATCCGTCCAACTCCCGTCTGCTCATTCCAGTCACCCTTTCCTGGGACAACCACAAGCTTCACCTTCAAGCCTTGGTAGACTCTGGAGCCGCAGGTAACTTCATGGATGGTGTCTGGGCGAAGGAGAATGGCGTTCCCTTTGAACCTCTAAGTGACCCCATGAGGGTTACTACATTGGATGGAAGCCCTTTGGGATCTGGACTTGTCACTCATGTCACTACCTCCTTGCGACTTTCAGTTTCACAACACAAGGAATTGATGAACTTTCATTTGATCTCCTGTTCCGAGTTCCCTCTCGTCCTTGGATACCCCTGGCTTCACAGCCATAACCCTCACATCGACTGGTCTGTGGGCACTATCAAGCAGTGGGGTCCTACGTGCCAAGCTACATGTATTTTCCCGAATTCCCCGAGTTCTACTCCCGAGTCTTTAGAATCCATCGACCTGACCCGAGTTCCCGAGTGTTACCATGACCTCAAACTGGTATTTAGCAAACAGAGGGCCACCATGCTACCACCCCATAGACCTTATGATTGCCCCATCAAACTGTTTCCGGGCACTTGCCCCCCCCCAGGGGTCGGATCTTTTCCCTACCTCCACCCGAACGAGCTGCTATGGATACCTACATCAAGGACGCTCTGGAAGCAGGCCTCATGCGTCCATCCACCTCCCCGGCGGGAGCAGGGTTTTTCTTTGTGGCCAAGAAAGACGGTGGATTACGTCCTTGCATCGACTACCGGGGACTCAATGCCATAACCGTCCGTAACCGTTACCCGCTACCCCTTATGGCCACAGCCTTCGAGCTGCTCCAGGAAGCAGTTGTTTTCACTAAGCTTGACCTGCGGAACGCATACCATCTTGTGCGGATCAGACCTGGTGACGAGTGGAAGACCACGTTCAACACGCCTACTGGTCACTATGAATACTTGGTGATGCCCTTCGGCCTGACCAACGCCCCAGCGGTGTTCCAAGCGCTCATAAACGATGTGCTTAGGGATATGCTTAACATATTTGTGTTTGTTTACTTGGATGACATCCTCATCTTTTCCAGCTCTCTTCAAGAACACACAAAGCATGTCAGACAAGTACTCAAACGCCTCCTAGACAGCCATCTGTACGTTAAGCCGGAAAAATGTGAATTCCATTCATCCCGAGTACAATTCCTGGGATTTGTAGTGGAACCCGGTCGAGTCCAAATGGACCCCAGGAAGGTAGGGGCGGTAGCGGATTGGCCCACCCCAAATCCGTTAAGGAAGTTCAGCGTTTCCTGGGCTTCACAAACTTTTACCGCAAGTTCATCAAGAACTTCAGCTTGGTGGCAGCCCCTCTCTCAGCTTTAACCAAGGGTGGCAATGCAAGGTTTTTGTGGGGAAGAGAAGCTGAGACGGCCTTCCAAGGACTCAAGCAGCGCGTCCTCTCTGCTCCCATCCTGATACTACCGACTACGGATGAACCGTTTGTGGTGGAGGTAGACGCCTCAGAGGTTGGTGTTGGAGCTGTCCTGTCTCAGAGGGTGAAGACAAGAAGCTTCATCCGTGCGCTTTCTTCTCACACCGGCTTACCCCGGCTGAGAGGAACTACGATGTGGGGATCGTGAACTCCTAGCGGTTAAGATGGCATTGAAGGAATGGAGACACTGGCTTGAGGGGGCTTCTCACCCGTTTCAAGTGCTTACGGACCACAAAAATCTGGAGTATATCCAGCAGGCGAGCGGTTGAACTCTAGACAAGCTAGATGGTCTCTTTTCTTCAATCGATTCCAGTTTATCCTCACCTATCGGCCCGGGTCGAAGAATCTCAAACCGGATGCCCTGTCCCGAGTCTACGCTCCTGCCATTCGAGATGACACGGACATGCCTGTCCTTCCTGCTGCTAAGATCGTGGCTCCGATTTCGTGGCAAGTTGAGGATACCGTGAGACGAGCTCAAGCTATCGAACCGGACCCGAAAGGGGGTCCTGCCAATCGGTTGTTTGTCCCCAAGGCAGTGAGGACTCAGGTCCTTCTGTGGGGCACTCCTCTCACCTCACCTGTCACCCGGGCGTAGGTCGCACCTTGGAGTTCATCCAGCGTAAGTTCTGGTGGCCTACCATAAGAGAAGACGTTGCCTCTTTCGTCAATGCCTGCCCCGTGTGCTGCCAGGGCAAATCTTCTCACCTCCGCCCTCAAGGACTCCTTCACCCTTTACCTATTCCCCACAGACCCTGGTCCCATATCTCGTTGGACTTTATTACTGGCCTTCCTCCATCCCATGGCAATACTACTATCCTAGTCATAATCGACAGGTTTTCAAAGGCGGCCAGGTTCGTCCCTCTGACTAAGTTACCTTCTGCCAAGGAGACGGCTGAGTTGGTAATTAATCATGTGTTCCGAGTCTTCGGCATTCCTCAAGATATGGTTTCTGACAGAGGTCCCCAGTTCGCCTCAAGGTTTTGGAAGGCCTTCTGCCAACTCATGGGTGCTTCTGCCAGTCTATCTTCAGGGTACCATCCGGAGTCCAACGGCCAAACAGAGAGGATGAATCAAGAGCTGGAAGCCACCCTCCGATGTATGACTCGTAACAACCCGTCCACATGGTCGTCCTTCATTGTTTGGGCCGAATACGCGCACAACACCTTGCGCTCCTCCTCCACTGGTATGTCCCCCCGCACGAGTGTCAGTTTGGCTATGCCCCTCCATTGTTCCCGGACCAGGAGGCAGAAGTCAGAGTGCCTTCAGCCTTGAAGTTCGTCAGACGCTGTCGGCTTATGTGGAGGAAGACCCGTCTTAATCTTATGCGTTCCTCACAGAGGTACCAACAACAAGCCAACAGACGTCGCCGTCCCGGGCCTACCCTGCGCCCGGCCAGAGAGTCTGGCTCTCCACAAGAGACTTACCACTACGGGTGGAGTCTCGCAAGCTGTCCCAAAAATACATCGGTCCCTTTAAGGTTGCCAGGAGAGTTAACCCAGTTTCTTATCGCCTACACTTACCCAGATCCCTTAAGATTAATCCCACATTTCACATTTCCTTATTAAAACCTGTTGTTTTTCTCCCCTTGTCCCGGCAGACAGACCTCCCCTCCGCCTCGTGTCATTGGAGGCCAGCCGGCTTATACCGTCCATCGGATACTGGATTCCCGCCGGGTGCAGCGGTCCTGGCAGTATCTGGTGGACTGGGAAGGCTACGGTCCCGAGGAGCGCTCCTGGGTTCCTGCCAAAGACATACTGGATCCTGACCTCATTCGTCAGTTCAGGGCTCTCCACCCTGAGAGCTGGTAGGAACGTCAGGAGCCGTTCCTAGGGGGATTCTGTCAGGATTTGGCCAGGGTTGTTCCGGTTTTTGGTCACTAGATGCCCCCATTGTGCCTTTTGACCTTTTGTTTTCCCTTGATCCCCATTATTATTTGCACCTGTGCCTCGTTTCCCCTGATTGTATTTAACCCTTTGTTTTCCTCAGTCCTTTGCTCTGTGTTTGTATGTTAGCTCCCAGCCCTAGTATTCTGTTAACTCTTGTTGATCCCGGTGGACGCTCTTGTGGAATTCTGTTTTTTGTTCTTGTTTATTTATTTTTGAGTATCTTTTGAGGCTTTTTGTGCTATAGCTACCACCTTGTGGATTTACCTTTTTTGTCTTGGAGGATTACCTTTGTTCTTGTGGAATTCCTTTTGAGGTTGTGGAGTTACATGTGTTCCTGAAGGACTTCACTTTTTACTACATTAAATACACCGTCTCAAGTACTGCTGTGTCTGCCTCATCTTCTGGGTTCTGCCGACTATTCGTGGCTCAGTTGGTTAAGTGACTGTTTCTCACTCCGGAGACCCGGGTTCGTAACCGGGTTCTGACAGCAGGGGAAGACATTGGGACAACACAAGACGGCGCTACAGGAGATGGCAGGTTCAATCCAGAACTTATCTGCTAGCTTGACACAAATCCAGGATCAGCTCAGTTTGCCGGCGACTCATTCACCATCTGTTTCACCCATCAAACCGTCTGGTGCGGTTTCCTTCCGTGAACCCAAGGTACCGACGCCTGATAAATATGAAGGGGATTTGGGAAGATGGCGTTCGTTTCTTATGCAGTGTGGGTTAGTGTTTGATCTGCAGCCCCATTCTTACGCCACTGACAAGGCTAGGATAGCCTTTGTTATTGAACTGCTGCGTGGAAGAGCTCTGGAATGGGCTTCAGCCGTTTGGGAACGACAGGAGACCTGCATGGCTTCATACCAGGAGTTCACGGGAGAGATGAGAAAGCTTTTGGACCATCCAGTCCGAGGTAAGGACGCAGCTAAACGTTTGTTCACTCTTCGCCAAGGAGCTCGCAGTGTGGTAGACTTTATGATCGAGTTCAGGACATTGTCTGTGGAGAGTGGTTGGAATGAGGAGTCACTACAAGCATTTTTTTACCAGGGGTTGTCGGAGCAACTCAAGGACGAGCTGATATCCTATCCAGAGCCTAGTGACCTAGACAGCTTGGTCACTTTATCTATTCGGGTAGATAATAGAGTCCGAGAGAGGAGGGAGAAGCAGTGGGGCCCATCCAATCAATCAGCAACTCGGTTACCATTCGGTTCAGGAAGTGAACCAGAACGTATTGATCGTTATTCCCCACACGGGATTAGTGGAGGGGTCTTGCCACCAGATCCTGAACCAATCCAAGTGGGGCGACACGGGCTAACTAAGGAGGAGCGCCAACGTAGACGTGAGACCAACAGCTGTCTCTACTGTGGTAGCTCGGGACATTACATCTCTGCTTGTCCACAGCGCCCGTTAAACTGCCCGGCTCGCTAGTTTTGGGAGGAATTTTAGCGAGCCAGTTTCAACCTCTCAAAGATCTTGTCAGACCCCGTTTTCCTGCGACCCTTATGAATAAGGATCAGAGCTTAGAGATGAACGCTTTTATCGATTCAGGTGCCGATGGCAGCTTTATTGATGCCGACTTGGTGGAACAGCTGGGGCTTTCCAAGGAGCAATTGCCGGAAGCCATTGAAGCAACCACTCTGAACGGCAGTAGTCTGGCACGGATCACTATGAGGACTGAACCGGTTAAGATGTTGTTGTCGGGGAATCATTCAGAGTTCATCTCCTTCTTCATTCTGTCCTCGCCCCATGTTCCTCTGGTTCTTGGTTACCCCTGGCTGAAGGAACACAATCCCTCGTTTGATTGGGTGACGGGTAAGGTAACTAGTTGGAGCATTGATTGTCATGCTAACTGCCTTAGGACTGCCTGTTCTCCTGCCGTTTCCAGTCAGGTCAGTGACTCTGCTCCTCCTGATTTGTCCCTGGTTCCAGAAACATATCACGAGTTGGGTGAAGTATTCGGTAAACAGAAGGCTCTGTCCCTTCCTCCCCACCGACCTTATGACTGTGCGATTAATCTGTTTCCTGGAGCTGCCTTTCCCAAGGGACGGTTATACAGTATCTCTCGACCTGAACGTGAGGCCTTGGATACCTACATCAAGGAGTCTCTAGCTGCAGGTCTCATTCGGCCCTCGTCATCACCTCTGGGAGCAGGATTTTTTTTTGTGAGCAAGAAGGATGGCACTCTTCGATCGTGTATTGATTATCGGGGTTTGAATGATATTACGGTCAAGAACAAGTATCCCCTGCCCTTGATGAGCTCGGCTTTCGATTCTTTACAGGGTGCTACGGTTTTTACGAAGCTTGATTTACGTAATGCTTATCATTTGGTTCGGATCAAAGAGGGGGACGAGTGGTTGACTGGGTTCAATACTCCGATGGGACATTTCGAGGACCAGGGGATGCCGTTTGGACTGACCAACGCTCCTGCTGTGTTCCAAAGTATGGTGAATGACGTTCTGAGAGATATGATTGGTATTTTTGTGTTCGTTTACCTGGATGATATCCTCATCTTCTCGAAGGAGCTTTCTAGCCACGTTCAGCATGTCAAGCAGGTCCTGCAGCGGTTATTGGAGAAGCGTCTGTTCGTGAAGGCTGAGAAGTGTGATTTTCACGCCCACACGACGTCCTTCCTCGGGTACATCATCTCCAGGGGAGAGATCAAGATGGACCAAGAGAAGGTTCAGGCGGTTCGGGATTGGGTCCAGCCCGGTACGAGATTGCAGCTCCAGAGATTCCTGGGGTTTGCAAATTTTTATCGGAGGTTTATCCGTGATTACAGCCGGGTGGCCGCCCCTTTAACTGTACTGACGTCTTGCACCAGAAAGTTCTGTTGGTCTCCTGAGGCAGACCGAGCATTTCTAGATTTGAAGAGCCGATTCACCAACGCCCCGATTCTCTCTCAACCTGACACTTCCCGTCAGTTCGTTGTGGAGGTGGATGCGTCTGATGTGGGGGTGGGCGCCATCCTGTCCCAGCGTAGCTCCACCGACGGTAAACTCCATCCCTGCGCCTTCTACTCTTGTCATCTTTCTCCAGCTGAAAGAAACTACGATGTGGGTAACCGGGAGCTTCTCGCTGTGAAGCTTGCCTTGGAGGAGTGGCGTCACTGGTTGGTGGGAGCGGAGCAACCGTTTGTGGTCTGGACTGACCACAAGAATCTGGCTTACGTGCAATCGGCTAAACGTCTCAACTCCCGTCAGGCCCGGTGGGCTTTGTTTTTTGGACGCTTAAATTTTTCCCTGACGTTCCGACCTGGGTCGAAGAACGGGAAGGCGGACGCCCTGTCCCGGATGTTCTCCAAGACGGAGGAGAGTGGGGCCAAGACTGAGACGATTCTTCCCCAGAACGTTGTCGTGGGAGCCGTTACATGGAGGATTGAGGAGGAGGTGATGGCGGCTCTTCGGACACAGCCCGGGCCCGGTAACAGTCCACCCGGTCGGTTGTTCGTGCCTGAGTCGGTTCGTTCTGCTGTCCTTCAGTGGTCCCACGTCAGCAAGATAGCTTGTCACCCTGGTGTTGCTCGGACTATGGCGTTACTGCGCAGATGATTTTGGTGGCCTGCCATGGGAGAAGATACCCGGAGGTTTGTTGCCACTTGTCCTGTTTGTGCGCAGAATAAGAGTACCAATCGGGCCAGCTCTGGGCTTCTTCACCCCCTACCTATTCCCCGGCGACCTTGGTCGCATCTGGCCCTGGATTTTGTCACGGGGTTGCCCTCTTCTGTTGGTAACACAGTTATTCTGACCATTGTGGATAGATTCAGCAAGTTTGCCCACTTTGTTCCCCTCTCCAAGCTGCCTTCTGCCACTGAGACGTCCGAGATCCTGGTTAGGGAGGTGTTCAGGGTCCACGGGTTGCCCTGTGACATTGTTTCTGACCGTGGTCCTCAGTTTACCTCTGCTGTCTGGAAATCCTTCTGTTTGGCCATTGGAGCTACAGTCAGTCTCACATCTGGATTTCACCCCCAATCTAATGGTCAGGAGGAGAGAGCCAACCAGAAGATGGAGTCCACACTGCGCTGTCTTGTTTCCTCTGATCCCACCTCTTGGTCCTCTCAATTACCCTGGGTCGAGTATGCTCATAATACTCTCCCTTCATCTGCCACTGGGATGTCTCCCTTCCAGTGCCTGTACGGTTACCAACCTCCCTTGTTTCCTTCTTAGGAGCGGGATCTCTCGGTTCCTTCTGTCCAGACCCACATTCGTCGTTGCCACCGCACCTGGCATCGGGCCAGGAAGGCCCTCCTTAAGGTTTCTGACCGGTATCAGATCCAGGCGAATCGTCGCCGTATTCCTGCCCCCGCTTATACCGTCGGAGATAGGGTTTGGTTGGCTACACGGGATCTTCCTCTACGGACTGAGTCGAGGAAACTGTCACCGAAGTTCATTGGTCCGTTTGTAGTGGAGAAGATCATTAATCCTGTTGCTCAAGTTGCCTGCTACACTAAGAGTACATCCCACCTTTCATGTCTCCTGCCTCAAGCCGGTTCTGGGTTCGATTTTGAAAGAACGTGACACATTTATGAAGCCCGTCTGATCCAGGAAAAAACTGCTTTCCAAAACGCAACGTAATTTATTTTTTTTTATTAAAAAAGTTGCCTATAAACTTTGACAAAACACTTCAAACTACTTTTGTAATCCAACTTTAGGTATTAGTAAACGTTAATAATCGATCAAATTGATCACGGGGCGATCTGTGTTCAATAGCAGCAAGTCTTGAAATCATGGTCCATATTCTCCCTTTCATAACTTCCTCCGGTGTACTCGACGACAGGAAGTGCCTATTTCTCATTTCACCAAGGATTAATTTCAACCCAATTGCCAAGACTGGCGACATCGTGTGGAAGCTGTAGTGTTTTCTATCCACACATACTAATCATATGCATATACTATATTCCTGACATGAGTAGCAGGACGTTGAAATTTCGCGCGATTTTTAACAAAAAGCTGCAAAGATTCGCAGCCTCTTTTAAGAGGTTTTTAATGGTATCTGTTGCTTTTATACATGTCTTACTACTCGAAAGTTGTCTGAATTCTCGCTCAAACTCCTTTCGTTTCTTAATGTCTGCGCAAGAGTGAAGGTTTCCCACGAGAGAGTAACAGCTAACGTGATTGGATGTTCATTATTTGACTAGGCTACCTGTATTTGACATTGTGGTGTTATTTCACTGAACACTAGATGGTTGAAGTTTATTTTTAGCAGTGAAGCGGGGCTACTCAGGCGAGAAAAAAACATCACCCAAATGTATAGCCCCATTGGAAATCTAAATGGACCGGTGTACCCCCGACGGCATTGTGCGTACACGAAGCAGAACATCAAGCATGATCTAGTTTTTATTAAACTCCTATCATACGAGAGCCTGAAAACCACCTCCTTCATGTGGGTTTAGAATTACCTTGGTTCAGAGGCCTTGTGGCTGTGCTGTGGTTGGGACTCCTACCTATCTGTTGTGATGGATGGAGGGCCAGGGTGAAGCCTATCACCCAATAGCCCATGGGCTGGGTGGTGGTGCCTTTGACTGCTGGGTAAAGGGGAAGATGAACCCTAGTCTGTTTCTCATGCAAGGCTCCAGTGTGGGAGGCAGCCAGTTTACTGCAGGCCAGGGCCAGGCTGACTCAGGGCTCAGTTTCCACCTGCTCAGCCAGTTTTAGGAAGGGAACTTCTCAGAGGTGAACTCTCTGCTCTGTATGTGTGCGCGTGGGAATGCATGCATGAATATGGGTGTGTGATTATTATTGGAGCCCTTTGCATGTAGTTGTGAATGCAAGTGTTTGTTCCTGTATTTTGATAAAAAATAGTATCTATATTTGATTTTTAGTGCCCGTCTATTGTGTATGTGTGTTGGAGGTGACCCATGCAGGAAGGAGGGGGGAGTGCCTATTTACATTGGCAGCAACACAAAGGGGAAATGAACTGACTTCAAAGTGAGAGTGGAGTGGAATTGTGAAGAGAGTGTGCGTTCCATGCATGAGCTACCAGACAGACTCTCATAACACAGACAGATATTCCCAGAGCTGCTCAGAATGACCTGTTAGAAACATACTGGAGCTATATCTGCCCTACAGTAGGCCAGCTAGGAGATTATATGTGTGTGTATAAAGACACTCTACCCCCTCAAAATATTACACATTTTGAAGTTTGTACTGTTGCAGTGGTGAAACAACAAATGAGAGCTTAGGAGTGTTTACTCTTAAGCATAACTTTAAAGGTACATTAATACAATTCTCTGTAATCTTGTATTTTATAGAATTGGCTCCGTGTTAGCTGACATCCACTACAGGCCATAGGCTATATCTTATTTAACTGGACATTCTGCTTTTGAATTCTCACCCGGTGTTCAACTTCAATTCATTGTAAGTGTTTTACTTCACTGTGACAGCATATAAACCTTTTTTAGAGGGCAATCTGCTCAATCACTGTCTGTATCTTTGTGACACAGGGATGCTGCAGAGACGGCCCACCACAATTGATTACTAATCCTTTCAAATGCAGTCACTGTAAACATATGTTTCTTTTTTATGCAATTTTTGTATTCTAGCTATTTACACTGAACAACAATATTAATGCACCATGCAACTATTTCAATTTCAAAGAGTCACAGTTCATATAAAGAAATCAGTTAATTGAAATAAATTCATTGGGCCCTCATCTATGGATTTCGCATGACTGGGAATAAAGATAAGCCTCTGTTGGTCACAGATACCTTAAAAAAGGTAGGGGCGTGGATCAGAAAACCAGTCAGTATCTGGTGTGACCACCATTTGCCTCATGCAGCCCGACACATCTCCTTTGCATAGAGTTGATCAGGCTGTTGATTGTGCCCTGTGGAATGTTTTTTCACTCCTCTTCAATGGCTGTGCGAAGTTGATGGATCTTGGCGGGAACTGGAACACACTGTCATACACGTTGATCCGGGGCATCCGAAACATGCTTAATGGGTAACATGTCTGGTAAATATGCAGGCCATGGAAGAACTGGGACATTTTCAGCTTCCAGGAATTGTGTACAGATCCTCGCGGCATGGGGCCGTGCGTTATCATGCTGAACCATGAAGTGATGGTGGCGGATGAATGGCACGACAATGGGCCTCAGGATCTCGTCATGGTATCGCTCTGCATTCAAATTGCCATCGATAAAATACAATTGTGTTCGCTGTCCGTAGCTTATGCCTGCCCATACCCTAACCCCACCGCCATCAAAGGGCCCTGCTGTCTGCCATCTGCCCGGTACAGTTGACACCGGGATTCATCCGTGATGAGCACACTTCTCCAGCATGCCAGTGGCCATCGAAGGTGAGCATTTGCCCACTGAAGTTGGTTACGACGCCAACTTGCAGTCAGGTGTCGTGTCTTTGGCTATGCCGGATTAGTTGATAAAACATGCTATTCTATAAAATAATTCCTCCGTAATTAATATCACCTGATTGAGCTAATCATGTAAATGTAATTAACCAGAGAGTCGGACACCACAAAATAATATTTATAGAGCTGTTATCTTCCGAATAAAGAACTAGTAATATTTTACATCAATAGCAGTCAACATTAATCTTCATCTTACTTCAGTCTCATAATCTGAAAGTTGTAAATTATTTTATCTGCAAGAACCCTGACTAACAATTTGAATCAGCAATACAAAATTGGGGTTAATTATTTATTTACTAAATACCTAACTAATCACACAGAATTCACATACACACAATTAATCATAACATGATTACAAATGACGTCATAAAGGAAAATGTCCCTAGCGGGCGGAACAGATACGACGGCTTGTTACACAAAGGAAAAGGGGCTGGGTTGAGTGAAAGAGCGGGAAGATAGGAACAAAGGCGAAGCTGTGCTATCGTAAATACAGTATCTTATGCATTCTAAATTACCGCCCATTTGGAAAAGGAAAATGCAATAAATATTTACTCTGAGCTGCGCTTCAGTAGGTTGGTGGTAGATGGAAGGCTGTGTTGCCAAACCGAGTCCTCTGTCCATTGAAGAATATCTCTGGTTGTCAATTGAATACGTTGTAGTAATGTCGTTGTGTGATAGACGGGATACTCTGTCTGTTCCTTCCTAACCTGCGTTTGCAGCTGCGGTCGCTAACTCAACAGCTAGGAGGTATCACTTCTGTAGTGAATAAGACTTCAAAAGCTCATACCATTCGCAACCAAAGCTCACGCTGATGTTGACTTCATTCTGTAGTTATTATCTGAACCATTCTGGCACAGGACCGTCGCCCTCATATCCTCGGAACAGGAAGTTATGTTGTTGTCAAGGGCTTATATAGGAAGGGAGAAGAGGGCATGTTTGAAAAGTTTGATAGCCCATTTTCCTTCACAGAGGCAGGCCACTGAGTGAGCAGCCCTAACTTATGAAAACCCACATCTCACATTTTAGAAGCTAAAATCACATTTCATCCCATCACAAATAATTCCATATTCAAACATTTAAATTGACAATTCCATGTGAATCCGATAACTCTGATGTGTATACTTTCCACTGTAGAGTTTATGTCATCTTATCATTGATGAGAATGTCTCAGATGACAACCGAACTGACATCATATTCATTAACCTCTCTAGGGTAGGTGAGACGTTCACATAACATTTTAAACACACCATTCGTTGTTTTAAACATTCTTGTAAATACATGTATCTTACATCATTTAAAAGATGAACGTCTTGTTAATCCAGCCGCTGTGTCAGATTTCAAAAAGCCGTTACTGTGAAAGCAAACATGCTATTTTTTGAGGACGACGCCACGCACACACAAGTATTACTAGCATTTTCCAACCAAGCATTAGTGTCATGAAAGTCAGAAATAACAATAAAATAAATCGCTTACCATTGAAGATCTTCCTCTGGTGGCAAGTGTCCTAACTACACAGTGAATGTTCGCTTTGTTTGATAAATCTATTTTTATAGCCTAACACGAAACATTTGTAAACCGCTTGCGTCATGATTTCCATCTCATTCAACTTTGGAAGATGCGTTTGTGGTAATTACACACACTAAACAAACGTTTATCCAATCATGGTTGGTTTCATTGCAATCCTCTGGTTGGTTACTAACACAACCATACTTGATGGTTCTTTTCCCGGGACACATATACCAATTTGAAGACACCAATCAATGACATCATTGCGCACCAATGGTATGACCGGTCTATCGTTGATTGAGTGTATTTTGGCCCAATGAACACTGATCATCTTGAAATCTAGCTTGGAAGATAGCCAATGAGCTGAGGTAAATGGCAATATGTAATGGTTATACGTTTGAAGACCAGCCTTTGTCGTAAACTCTGGCGTAAAAGAGGTTCATTCACCATTGTAAATCCTACTTGACGGAGCCACTGGTGTTACGCATAGCAGTACATATTCAATAGCATTTTCAACAAGTTTATATATTTAAAATATGGCGAATAAATCAGGAAAAGCTGAAACAAAGTCTAGGTATACAGATTTAACCCAAATTATAGAGGAAATAGATAGATACGTCATCAGGCGCGTGAAGGACGGTGCAGGGGCATGGACCACAAAAAATGTCTCCATTCCAGCTGCTGTGAAGGACTACAACAAGAGCATGGGAGGTGTGGACCTGTCAGATGCGCTGATAGGATACTACAATGTTCTCCACAAAACCATGAAATGGTATAAGACATTTTTCTATAAATTCATTGACATTTCTGTGGTGAATGCCTTCATCCTCCAGAAGGAAATGGCTAAGAGCTGTGGACAGCCCCCCATCTCACAGCTAGTCTTCAGAGAACTGCTCATCCAGGAGCTTGCTAGCTACAGCAAGTCCACTGTAGCACCTTCTGTCCCCTCTACCTCTGTCCCTTCTGCTCCAACCAGTGGTGTTCACCTGCCCAGATTCATCTCTGCAGGCATGAATGTGCCTCAGGGCAAAAAAGGCACAGTAGGGAGACGTCGTTGTGCCCTTTCTCACAGGAAATGCCCCATCACCAGCACCACCTGTTCAGTAAGCCTTTGCTTTACAGCAGAAAGAGACTGCTATGGGCCGTGGCACCAGCAGCACAATATTGTCTAGAGGACTGAGGGTCTTCACAATATTGTAAATAGAAAATATGTAAATAGTTACCCTTGTTAATTTTTTATTATTATTTTAAATTTAAAATGTTTAAATATTTATTTATATATATATATATATATATAGTGTTAGAATAGCATTTATGTATTTTGTATATACTGTAGTTCTTTCCTTCAAAATGTATCACTGTACTAATTCGGCCACTTGGGTACATTTGGGTACATTTGTGTGGGACACCTGGGTGACTTCATGCTCAATGTCATGTAGCTCGCTAATTTTTGAAGTTATCTGTCCAAAACTTTGCTCAGCTATTGTTGCCATCTTATGTTCTTCATTCAAATCATCCTCAGCATCCTATCTTTATGTTTGGCTGTTCTTGGTCATTTGAAAGATGATGCAGCAACAATAAAAAATAGAAAACATTTGTTTATTTCCTTGTATTTTCTTATACCAGATCTATTGTATTATATTCTCCTACATTCAATTCTCATTTCCACAATATTCAGTGTTTACTTTCAAATGATACCAAGAATATGCATATCCTTGCCTCTGGGCCTGAGCCTATAGGCAGTTAGATTAGGGTATGTCTTTAGGCGGAAATTGAGAAGAAGGGGGGGTAACCCAAAGAGGTTAATTAAGTACCACCGCGTGTGTTCAATTGTTCAGATTACCAGAATATAGTTAATTTCCCCCCACATTCTGATGTTCCCAGAATCTCTATGTTAACCACGTTTTTTTTAATGTAACCTCAGTAGGGTAGAGAGAGGAAAAAGGGGGGAAGAGGTGTTTATGACTGTCATAAACCTATCCCCCAGGCCAACGTCATGACAGTCCCCCTATGTTGGGTTCAATCTTGCGATTTAACCTGCATGTTGCAAACCAACAGAAAAATGACCGTGGGTTGTCCTGGTTGTGGACCATCGATGTGGTCCCCATCTGGTGGTCGACCCGGGTAGGGTTTCTGCAAATGAAGAAGTCCGCTCCATGGCTGGACAGCAGATGTCCAGTTGATGATCGCTGTTGCAGTCCTCCCTCTGGTGGTCGACCCGGGTAGGGTGTCTGCAAATGAAGAAGTCCGCTCCATGGCTGGGCAGCGGATGTCTGGATTGGGATTGCCGTTCCGGACCCGTCGTCTGGTCATCTAGACTGGAAGATCTGGGCAGTAACTTAGGCAGATGTTAACAACACACACACACTCATGAAATATATCATTACATTTCCTCCCAAATGAGCGGCGTTGTGGCACTAACTGATGGTTGTATGGGGAAGTTGTTTATGGCTCTATCACGTTCTACGTGCCAAAGAAAATGAAACAAAATTAATTAAAGCATAAACAAAACAAAATATAGTTATGCCACCTTAATCATCTAATTGGACTGTATTCTATCTACGTCCATGGTCTTGGCAAAATTACCTTATCATGGCATTGTCTAATGTCATATCTAGGGCTTTCCTCATTTGCGGGGTGTTGCTTAGGGTACTATCCTAAGTTGATAACTATATGATAAGTCTACAGCTGTACTGCATTAGTTTTGGGCAGTCTACAGGGATGACCTATGGACTTCTGAGAAGAAAACTGGTGAGTGCTGTAGCTGTAGAGTTAAAGACCTCAAAATAAATGTTCAACTTTACTAAGGCTGGTATTTTGCTTGGACCCTTAAGTGATCCTAGCATAAATTCTAATTGGATGTTCTGTTGTGCATGTGAGTTTATGCTTACGCAAGCACACATGTCAAGGGAAGAAAACCAAGTATCCTGGCAGATTACAACTTGTTCAGACTGAGTCTGACGTCGTCAGGTAATTTTCAGGTCAATGCCTGGAGGTCAGTCAGAATTGGTGTCGAGGGAGTCTGTAGTGGTTTTACTACCAGTCACTGTCTTCCACTATTGTAGTGGCGGTAGGTATGAAGAAGTATACTTCATAGCTATGTTATCCACGGAGGAGCTAACCTCATGAGCTAACCTCATCCAGGATACCCCGGCCAGGTCGATTAGAAAGGCCTGCTCGCTGAAGTGTTTCAGGGAGCGTTTTACAGTGATGAGTGGAGGTCGTTTGACCGCTGACCCATTACGGATGCAGGCAATGAGGCAGTGATCGCTGAGATCTTGGTTGAAGACAGCAGAGGTGTATTTAGAGGGGAAGTTGGTTAGGATGATATCTATGAGGGTGCCCGTGTTTAAGGCTTTGGGGGGTACCTGGTAGGTTCATTGATAATTTGTGTGAGATTGAGGGCATCAAGTTTAGATTGTAGGATGGCTGGGGTGTTAAGCATGTTCCAGTTTAGGTCGCCTAGCAGCACAAGCTCTGAAGATAGATGGGGGACAATCAGTTCACATATGGTGTCCAGAGCACAGCTGGGGGCAGAGGGTGGTCTATAGCAGGCGGCAACGGTGAGAGACTTGTTTTTAGAGAGGTGGATTTTTAAAAGTAGAAGTTCAAATTGTTTGGGTACAGACCTGGATAGTAGGACAGAACTCTGCAGGCTATCTTTGCAGTAGATTGCAACACCGCCCCCTTTGGCAGTTCTATCTTGTCTGACAATGTTGTAGTTTGGAATGAAAATTTCTGAATTTTTGGTGGTCTTCCTAAGCCAGGATTCAGACACAGCTAGAACATCCGGGTTGGCAGAGTGTGCTAAAGCAGTGAATAGAACAAACTTAGGGAGGAGGCTTCTAATGTTAACATGCATGAAACCAAGGCTATTACGGTTACAGAAGTCATCAAAAGAGAGCGCCTGGGGAATAGGAGTGGAGCTAGGCACTGCAGGGCCTGGATTCACCTCTACATCGCCAGAGGAACATAGGAGGAGAAGAATAAGGGTGCGGCTAAAAGCAATAAGAATTGGTCGTCTAGAACGTCTGGAACAGAGAGTAAAAGGAGGTTTCTGGGGGCGATAAAATAGCATCAAGGTATAATGTACAGACAAAGGTATGGTAGGATGTGAATACAGTGGAGGTAAACCTAGGTATTGAGTGATGAAGAGAGAGATATTGTCTCTAGAAACATCATTGAAACCAGGAGATGTAATTGCATGTGTGGGTGGTGGAACTAATAAATTGGATAAGGTATAGTGAGCAGGACTAGAGGCTCTACAGTGAAATAAGCCAATAAACACTAACCAGAACAGCAATGGACAAGACATATTGACATTAAGGAGAGGCATCCTTAGTCGAGTGATCAAAAGGGTCCAGTGAGTGGAGAGGTTGGTTGGGGGTCACTGCGATTTAGACAGCTAGCCAGGCCATCGGTAGCAAGCTAGCATAGGATGGAGGTCTGTTGTTAGCCACCTCTTGCGTTCCGTCAGTAGATTAGTGGGGTTCCGTGTGGTAGAGGGGATTAATCCAAATCACACAACAAAAAATAAAAACAATAGATATAGTTATAGAGGCCCAAGAAGAAACATAATAATAATAATAAAAATATAAAATTGTCCGATTGTCTATTCTGAGAGCAGCCGGTAAGACAGCTAACGGTTAGCAGGCCGCAGATGGGCATTCAGGTAACGTCGCGACGGAGGAGCCAGCCGGATCTCCTTCGGGTAGATAACGTCGGCAGTTCAGTTGTGAAGGCCCGGTGGGGCTCCGCGTAGGCAGTAAAACGGGTCCGGATAGGTGACTGCAGCCCAGGAGTGATTGATGGAACTCAGGAGTGATTGACGGAGCTGGCTAGCTCCGGAGTAATTGATGTTTGCTCCGGAATTGACGAAAGCCGATAGTCACACGGATAGCAGCTAGCTAGCTGTGAGATCCGGGTATGAATGTCCAGAGAGCAGTTGAAATCCAGGGACATGGAGAGAAAAATTGATCCGGTATGTTCCGTTCCGAGCCGCGCTGCGCCATACAAAACTGGCGATAGATTTGGAGTGTCCGAAGGGCAAGATAAGTTCATCTCAACTACCGTATTGCACGACCACAAGGAGGAGGAAGTTGCTCATTCACAGAGACAGCTGGCTCGAAATCATGACAAGAATGGTCAATCAGATTGGCTGATGGAATGTGTCGAGATATCGTAACATCTCCTTGGATTGGATTCTGCACCAAGAGGTTTCTAAATGTCTTTTCCCCAAGGGGTGCTTTCGACAGATACCCCTGGTGAATGACTGCGTTGCAGCTAGCGTTAGGGGAAGACAGTGTGGTTAGTGGAGGAGGCACTGAAGCCTGTGACTCTACCTGGTTGGTTTTCCAATCCATCAATGGGAGTAACCGATCCATCAAGTCTGCTCCAAGTAGCAGGGGTACAGTTCTGAGGCTGGTAACATACACAGGGTGACGAGCGATACGTCCTTGAAGTGTAGTTTCAGCATGACTCTCAATGTGAAAGGCGAGGTAGTCTGAGTGACCCCTCGGAAGTGTAGTGTCGCATCGTTCCACTTTTACCCAACGTTTAGTTGGCTTCAAAGCCCTTTTTAGATCATCAATGTTTGAGAGATGAGTGATATTGTCGCACCCGAATCAATTAGCACATGACAAGTTAAGCAGTCCTCCAGGACTGTTTCCATGTATGGGCATTTCGATTTGTGTTTAGTGGACATATTCCCCACAAAGTGGAGTGGTCGTTCGCAACGACGTGATGTGTCAATTCTGTTCAAGGTGGAAGCAGATCGACTTTTCCAATTTTGAGTGGGCTTGGCTTTAACGAAGCGTTTTACCTTTTTCTTCGCAACCTTTGTATCAGAGTCTATAGACTAAGCCTGTAAGCTTGTTTCTTGATCAAGCGGGCCTTGGATAGGGTCTCGAGTGAGAGCGGGAGAGATTTGAATTTAAAGTCCTTGCTATGGGTGTTAATTCCTGCGGACCTGGTGTCCGGTAATTCCCTGTTTAGTCCTTGTGACTTATCTTTGACCCTTTTCTCAAATGTTTCTCGTTTTAGTTCTTCATGTAGTGGAACTTCTGGAGAACATTGGTCTACGTTTTGATCATCCTTCAACCCTTTGTTACCCTTGTGCTCTGACACTTTGTGTGGGTTGGGTGCAGGAACGTAGCGAACAGGTCGATTGTAGCGGTAGTCGTTTTGATGGCGACTTTCTTTACAGTTATTTCGACCACAGAGGTTATTGGAATCATGGTTTCATGGTAGAAACTGTTGTTGTGCGTCATCTCTTAACGCTCCAATACCTGATAATGCACCCTCTAACTGGAGTGAGTGCTCCTGGTCAAACTTCAAAACCGAGTGGTCAGGGCTCTTAGCGTTGCGAGCTTTTGATGCCTCAAAAGCTGTGCTTGCAAGCTCTCTGAGTTGTAAGATAGGCAAACCAACGTGGACTGCAGGGCCCAAGTAGGTAATGAAGGTAGGATACATTTTCGACAGGAACATTTGTTTAAATGGTAACAGGTCTCCCATGCCTGTTTCAGTGAGTAGGCCAAAGTAAGCTGAACGAAGCCTATGATAGTAAGCTTGAGGGTGTTCATTCCGAGCTTGTTTGACCGTGTTAGCCAGTGAGATATCGTGTTTGCGAGTCGTGGAACCACTGAATTCTAATTTCAAAGCTGTGGCAAGTTTAGCGTAGTCATTTAGCGTGTGTTGCTGTTGAAGACGAATGAACCTCGTCACGTGTCTATTCGACGTTCACTTTAACAGGTAAACCCTGTCAGAACCCGTAGCGTCCGGGTAGCCATCCAACGCGTCCTCTATGTCAGGTAGGAACATCTCAGTATCGTTTGGCAGACCTGGAACGGGGTCAAAGGTGGGGAAATTCTTGACGAGTTTGTCAAGGTATTCAGCGTCAAGCGGGCGGAGAGGGTTGGATTCATCCTTTGGAGAAAGTGAGGCCGAAAGGCCAAGAGGAGAAGCCAAGCTTTGGCTTTGTTGGCCGAGAGGCGCCATATTACTCAGTGCCAAAAGGACGAGAGGAGAAGACTGAGGGACACATGATGGAGGCAATGTCTGAAACCTATTGTCTTCACTCCTTTGAGTGCAGGGCTCCGGTTGCTTGGATGGGTTGTCACGCTGTGGAGCGTGACCATTCTGGATTTCCTCCAGATGGTACCTAAGGGTGGTATTCTGCTGCATTGCAGAGTCCACTTGAGCGCTTAGAGTACTGATTTTGGACACGTGAGTGTCGCACTTGCTCCTTTCGTTCTCAAACGTATCTGTCATGGTTTGCAGATAGAGGTCTTGAGTACTGAGCGAGAGATTCAGTGATGAGATTTCTTCCTCTTGCTTAGAAATCAAGATTTCCATCTTCATCACCCGAGTTCTCTCATCATTCATTTGGTCAGCAACTTCAATGAGTTCTGCTGATTTGTCATCCAACTTAGTCATTGTGTTCATCAATTGATTTTCTTTGGTCTGCAGAATTCTGAGTAGAACCATATTACTCTGAGTAACGTTCAACTTAACTACCTGCATGTTATCAAATTGCGCGCTCCTATTTGTACATAACTCAACAGATGTATCTAGTTTGGAGTGGAATACCGAGTATTTAGTTTTGGCTAAATCGAGTTGTTCCTGGAGACAACGATTTTGTTGAAGAGTTTGTGCTCGTTCATCGTCATAAGTATTTGCAATTATTTGTAATTGTTCAGATTTCAAACGCAGTTCCTCGACTAGCAGAATGTTTTAAATTTCTGCTTTTGTCAATAGTTGCTCAGTTCTCTCCACCTGTCCCCTCATGTTAGCCATGTCTAGCACGTGCTTCAGCTGTGCACTGTGGTATTGGACCGATGTCACATTTTTATGACGATACATCAGTGCAAAAGTGGGGAGAACCATCACAAAGCCTGTGTTTGATAGTTGATTTTGGAGAGCGTTCTCAATTTCGGCTGTTTTTTCGCTAATGGAATAATTAGGGTTGGTATCGCTGCTGAGGTCAGAGATCAATCCTTTTATGGGTGGAGGTTCACTAATTAGCGGAGCAGTGGTGACCACCTCCTTTGATAGCTGCAGATTATTAGAAAAATTTAGAGGAAGGATTTTCCTATTTTCTTTCAAAGTTTGGGTTTGGAATTCATCGGAAGCTGCAAAGACAAGTGTAATCTATTTATAGATGTTGACGAACCATCAGTACTGTACCAGTAATGTGGAAGTTGGAGGTGAATTAATTTGCAAAAGCAAATTTAATTAATTAATCAATGCCAATGATTAATCCTACCTGGGTAGGCTCTCTGGATATTAAACTTTAATTAACCTGAGAAGTTGCTTCATCTAGGTTAATATGAGAAGTTTAAAAGTGTCTCATTTGATTGGAAGAACATTAAGTTATGTTCAACAATTTAACTTATTAAATTGAATGTGACGATAATCCATACAATCTCCATTGATTGGATATCATAAGTGTAAACAGTAGATCAAATGTTGGGCACATTCAACACTGTGGCACTTCTCCCTAAGGCCGAAACCACATGGGATTCCAGCTGGGCGGGGCTTCTGTCAGTACTGGATTACTGAATGGTTTTGCAAAAAACAAATTTGACTGATTTATCAATTTAATGATTAATCAGACCTGTATGGGCTATTTGGGAATTAAACTTTAATTAACCTGAGAAGTTCCTTCATCTAGGTTGGTTTGGAATACGTTTACAATGTCTTATTTAGAAAACTCATCAATTTGGATATTATTTAAAATATCTATTTCAGAATGTAAATTGCCAGATTTACACTTATTAGTTCAATCAGATAAGACATTGATATCCGTCTGGATATCATAAGTAATGACTTTGTGACCTGAATAATTCTTCATGAACGAATATACTGGGCACATGTCAGTGGTCAATGATTTCACGCCCTGAAATCAAACGGAACTATCCGGAGCGAAACTTCCGTTTGCAAGGCGGAGGGATTTCAACGTGACTATTTTCCCTGGTTAGCTTTAGCATGCAAGCTAAACCCTCCTTTGGTAACCGGAACACGCGGCAAACAACAAAATACGCCTTGGTATATTATGTAATCTGTTTTTCAATTTTATACAGGCTGAATCAAAATGAAAGTCTCATTCTATTTTAGATTCCTCACATGGGGCACCAATAATATCGTGTCTTTGGCTATGCCGGATTAATTAATAAGACATGCTATTCTCGGTCTCAACCTTTAAGTCTTTACTGAAGACTCATCTCTTCAGTGGGTCATATGATTGAGTGTAGTCTGGCCCAGGAGTGTGAAGGTAAACAGAAAGGCAACGAACCACCCTTGCTGTCTCTGCCTGGCTGGTTCCCCTCTTTCCACTGGGATTCTCTGCCTCTAACCCTATTACAGGGGCTGAGTCACTGGCTTGCTGGTGCTCTTTCACGCCGTTCCTGGGAGGGGTGCGTCACTTGAGTGGGTTGAGTCACTGATGTGATCTTCCTGTCTGGGTTGGTGCGCCCCCTTGGGTTGTGCCGTGGCGGAGATCTTTGTGGGCTATACTCGGCCTTGTCTCAGGATGGTTAGTTGGTGGTTGAAGATATCTCTCTAGTGGTGTGGGGGCTGTGCTTTGGCAAAGTGGGTGGGGTTATATCCTTCCTGTTTGGCCCTGTCCGGGGGTATCATCGGATGGGGCCACAGTGTCTCCTGACCCCTCCTGTCTCAGCCTCCAGTATTTATGCTGCAGTAGTTTATGTGTCGGGGGGCTAGGGTCAGTTTGTTATATCTGGAGTACTTCTCCTGTCCTATCCGGTGTCCTGTGTGAATTTAAGTATGCTCTCTCTATTTCTCTCTTTCTCTCTCTCGGAGGACCTGAGCCCTATGACCATGCCTCAGGACTACCTGGCCATGCTGCTGCTCCAGTTTCAACTGTTCTGCCTGTGATTATTATTATTTGACCATGCTGGTCATTTATGAACATTTGAACATCTTGGCCATGTTCTGTTATAATCTCCACCTGGCACAGCCAGAAGAGGACTGGCCACCCCAAATAGCCTGGTTCCTCTCTAGGTTTCTTCGTAGGTTTGGCCTTTCTAGGGAGTTTTTCCTAGCCACTGTGCTTCTACACCTGCATTGCTTGCTGTTTGGGGTTTTAGGCTGAGTTTCTGTACAGCACTTTGAGATATCAGCTGATGTATGAAGGGCTATATAAATACATTTGATTTGATTTGATATTCTATAAAATAATTTCCCCATAATTAATATCACCTGATTGAGCTAATCATGTAAATGTAATTAACTAGAGAGTCAGGCACCACGAAATAATATTTATAGAGCTGTTATCTTCCGAATAAACTCTTAAAGAACTAGTAATATTTGACATCAATAGCAGTCAACATTAATCTTCATCTTACTTCAGTCTCATAATCTGAAAGTTGTAAATTATTTTATCTACAAGAACCCTGGCTAACAATTTGAATCAGTAATACAAAATTGGGGTTAATTATTTATTTACTAAATACCTAACTAATCACACAGAATTCACATACACACAATTAATCATAACTTGATTACAAATTACATCATAAAGGAAAATGTCCCTAGTGGGCGGAACAGATATGACGGCTTGTTACACAAAGGAAAAGGGACTGGGTTGAGTGAAAGAGCGGGAAGACAGGAACAAAGGCGAAGCTGTGCTATCGTAAATACAGTATCTTATGCATTCTAAATTACCGCCCATTTGGAAAAGGAAAATGCAATAAATATTTACTCTGAGCTGCGCTTCAGTAGGTTGGTGGTAGATGGAAGGCCGTGTTGCCAAACCGAGTCCTCTGTCCTTTGAAGAATGTCTCTGGTTGTCAATTGAATACGTTGTAGTAATGTCGTTGTGTGATAGACGGGATACTCTGTCTGTTCCTTCCTAACCTACATTTGCAGCTGCGGTCGCTAACTCAACAGCTAGGAGGTATCACTTCTGTAGTGAATAAGAGTTCAAAAGTTCATACCATTCGCAACCAAAGCTCATGCTGATGTTGGCTTCGTTCTGTAGTTATTATCTGAACCATTCTGACATAGGACCATCGCCCTCATATCCTCGGAACAGGAAGTTATATTGTCGTCAAGGGCTTATATAGGAAGGGAGAAGAGGGCGTATTTGAGGCGGAAGAAGTGGGAAGAGGTATTTATGACTGTCGTAAACCTATCCCCCAGGCCAACGTCATGACACAGGTCAAGAACCTGGTGAGGACGACGAGCACGCAGTTCAGCTTCCCTGAGACAGTTTGTGTGGAAATTGTTCAGTTGTGCAAACCCACAGTTTCAACAGTTGTCCAGATGGCTGGTCTCAGACAATCCCGCAGGTAAAGAAGCCAGATGTGGAGGTCCTGGACTGGCGTGGTTACACGTGGTCTGCGGTTGTGAGGCCGGTTGGATGTACTGGATGTCTCTAAAAGGACGTTGGAGGCATCTTATGGTAGAGAAATTAACATTCAATTCTCTGGCAATAGCTCTGGTGGACTTTCCTGCAGTCAGCATACCAATTGCGCACTCCCTCAAAACTTGAGACATGTGGGGCACACATTTTAGAGTGGCCTTTTATTGTCCCCAGCACAAGGTGCACTTATGTAATGATCATGGTGTTTAATCAGTTTATTGATATGCCACACCTGTCAGATGGATGGATTATCTTGGCAACGGAGAAATGCTCAGTAACAGGGATGCAAACACATTAGTGCACAACATTTGTTGAGAAATAAGCTTTTTGTGCATATGGAACATTTCTGGGCTATTTTAGTTAAGCTCATGAAACATAGGACCAAGACTTTACATGTTGCGTTTATATTTTTGTTCAGTTTAGTATTTAGTGATTTAGGTCAACCAAAAGTTCTACGTGGTTCATGAACGTTTTTGCAGATCTGTTCATATACCACATGTAATATATCATATTCACAAATATTTGTCATTGATGCATATCAATTATGGAAAGCACTAGAAGTACATTCTGTAATTCAGAATATTGCATCATTGTGCAATATAATCTTCAGCACTTTGAGAATGTAAATTTGAAGCGTCTGTTCCAATGTCCATATAAATAGATAAGTTGAAGTATGTAGACATTTTTATTTTTTTTATTTAAAAAAATCTGCCCATAGATTTAGGGAAGAGAAAATACTCATATCTGGTACAACAATATGTGAGCGTTGAATATAATTTTCTGAGAAAGTATGAGCAGTTCATTGTTATTTCCTGTTCAGATCAGAGGTGACAAATACAACACCTGCTATTCCTGTCATTTTGCCAGTGTTTTGACTTAAAGGCAAATCTGCTCCCTCTGTTTTGTCTAAGTGTTCCTGTTATGGAGAGATGGGTGGAGGGAGGGGAGGTTATGGGCAGAGAAGGATAGTGACTCTTAGGTGTTATGAATCAGAGATTTGAGGGACTTCTGTTTAATTCACACAGAGCACGACCCAGACTGTGACGACTAGCTGAATCAAGTATTACCAGCTGTTGCATCTGTTTCAATTACTAGGGGCTGAGGTTGCAGCTGCTCACCATACAATGTCCTTTTAATTTAAAAAAAAATGTAACCTATATTTAACTAGGTAAGTCAGTTAATAAGAACAAATTGTTATTTTTTTACAATGACGTCCTACCCCGGCCAAACCCTCCCTTAACCCCGACGATGCTGAGCCAATTGTGCGCTGGCCTATGGGACTCCTAGTCACAGCTGGTTGTGAAACAGCCCGGGATCAAACCAGGGTCTGTAGTGGTGCCTTAGACCGCTGCACTACTCTGGAGCATTACTTGCCTAGCACTGATATCAGACCTTGGACGTCACCCGGTGAGGTGGGACTTACTTCAGATGGTTAATCAAGGTGTGAACATGCTATCAAAAGGAGCGAGCTGGGTAGCTGTAACCACATGAGGGCCTACTGTACATCGCACAGATCCATGAATAATGTCCTAAATATGAAATCGCTAATGGAAGCTTTATTTTCATTACTTGTATGTATCTTGTTCTGAACCAAATCCAATCATATTATTTTTGGGGAAGTAATATGTTGAGTTTCAGAAAGAGACCCCACTGTATATTGAAGTGAATGTAGTATGTGTGATGTAGTGATGATTGCAGGTTGTCTGAGGTCCTTGGTGTAGGATTTAAGATGGGCCATTTCAGTGCTATTCACTAGAGATATTTGAACAACAATCAAGATCGCATAGTTTGTCTTGTTGAAGTGGTTTATTTACAAATATGGACAATTATATCAAATGTAATTTAATTGTGGAAGTGTATAAAAAAATTATGCACAACCACCAATACTGCAACTGAAAAAAACAGGCATATTTGCCACTAGTCAGTCATGTCTACGTTACAAAAATATTGACCTATTTTCTATTTTACAAGATCTACAACCAATTTGATATCACACACAAATATTCCTCATTGTTCTTCAGGATCGGTGGGTCCCCTGCGGGACAGTTGAGCTAACGTAGGCTAATGCGATTAGCATAAGGTTGTAAGTAACAAGAACAATGGACATAGACATATCTGATATTGGCAGAAATCTTAAATTCTTGTTAATCTAACTGCACTGTCCAATTTACAGTAGCTATTACAGTGGAATAATACCATGCTATTGTTTGAGGAGAGTGCACAGTTTTAAACATGAAAAGTTATTAATAAACAAATTAGGCACATTTGGACAGTCTTGATACAACATTTTAAACAGAAATGCAATGGTTCATTGGATCAGTCTAAAACTTTGCAGGTACACTGATGCCATCTAGTGGCCTAAATCTAAATTGCACCCAGGCTGGAATAATACATTTTAGCCATTTCTCTGCATTTCAAAGATGATGGTACAAAAAAAAAGTTGGTTTTGTCTTTGTATTATCTTTTACCAGATCTAATGTGTTATATTCTCCTACAATCCTTTCACATTTTCCTTTCAAATGTTACCAAGAAAATGCATGTCCTTGCTTCAGGGCCTGAGCTACAGACAGTTAGATTTGGGTATGTCATTTTAGGCAAAATTTTGGGGAAAAAGTGTCCAATCCTTAAAAGGTCTTATTCAGTATTATCTAGACTGTCTTCAATGTGCACGAGAAATCACAGACGTCCGTTTTGACGTGCTTCTCTTAGGCCCTTTAAGGAGACGTTGTCAGTTATTAAGACACACCAATAGTCACACTGCCAGATCTGTGATACTGTTGCTGCTAGTCACCTACATAAGTAGATGTAAGACATTCTTAAGCAGACATCCGAAACAAAGGGGGTGGCTTCTATTTACTTTGTACCAGTCAACAGTCATTTTGTCATCATTTGAACTTCATTATATCAGCCTCTGGCCCGGCAACATCGCGTTGTGCATAGATTTCTTTTCAGTCTCTGCTCTTGTGCTTTATTTTACAGTGAAGTGCTTTTGTTTGCATTTATTTACATAGTCGCTTCAGATGCGTGACGGAAGGCCGTGGGTCACAAGCCGCTTGAAAGAGATTGTGTGCCACACACTATTTTGAAATTGGTGTGTGGGCTAATGTAATCTGAAACGGGATCTTTCTGGACTGTTTTCCGGTCCAGGGTGGTTCAAGGGTGGAACGCGAGTCAACTAAATCCATGTCATCCTGGAAAAAGAAAGAGTGGAGAAAAGCACACAAGGTCATTAGTAATCTATCTACCTAACACAGGCCAGGCAGGGACCGAGTCAGTTAAAACAATATCATCAGAAAGCTCGGCTAGGATTGCGGCCTGGCCCTATCTTTGCTTCCAGTTTCCATGGACACCACTGTCCCTGCCGATCAAAGGGTGTGCAACAGTTATGGTAAAATAAGTGTGTGTGTGTGTGTTTGAACTAGGCTGTTAGGACACAGAATGTCTTCTCTGTCCTAACGCCTCTGTGTTGTAGCCTCTGTGTTGTAACTTTCTACATGACTGCTTTGCTGGGGCTTCTGCTGCTCTGCTCTGAGCTCATTCCCACTCACTGGATTCCATCAGTTCAGGCAGTCTGCTCTGGTTCTGAAGCTCCATTTGGCAGATACACTGAAGCTTTTTCCATAAATAGCGTGTATCTGTTTTAATGGACAACCATTTCTTATCGGTTCCATTTCAAATTAATCCGGTGGGAACCTGCTATGCAGAAGAATTCTAAATAGTTTTTGAGGGGAAGGAGAAGCAGTGATGTTTCTTTACAGCACATTCCTTTCATGGCATAGTTTACCGAAGGCCTTTAGTTTCCTGAGCTTAATAGTGTTTGCACTTGCATACTTTCCTCTTTTCTTAACACAGTGAAGAATAGTATGTTACTGAGCTTGTTAATCGCTCATTGGCTTGGCTCATGTATAATTACTGGGAAAGCTTACCCTACTGTAAGTGAGCATTTTAAGTATGTTATATACCAAGCATCGCTCAATTTCAAACTGTATGTACACAGAGGACCATTCTGTCTGTGTCTGCATTAAAGGTCATACAGTACAGCAAGACACCACTGACCTTCCAGTGAAGATGGCTGCTGCTTTGGAAGGAGGACCTCTGTCAAGGCACCAGTCTTCTCCTGGCTCTGATCAGTTGGCTTCTCCTGTGTGTCCTCACTTAATGTGCACCCCTCTTTCTCCTCGCCCTCCTCGCACCTCTCTGTGGGTTCTGGGTTGCAGCGGAGCGATCCCAAGCTCTCGACACAGTCGGGGTTCTGCATGAGTGGCCATGTCTCGCCAGCCTCTCTGGAGATGCAGGGCTCTGGATGGGCTTTCAGATAGGCCAGGACGTTCTCCTCACAGGGGTTTATGCTGCATCTGTAGGGGAAAATGGAGGCTGTGTCAGCAGCATAAATCTCTCCCATTCCTAGCAATAATGATCCAACCACAGTCCCAGGGAGGCACTTCTCTGACAGTAATCTCCCAAACAGACCCAAAGTTAACACCATAACAAGACTGTTGTTGGCCTTGTCTGTGTTTCTCTTCCTGTTCTGAACCAGAGGTGTGTAAAGGAATGTTGTTTGGTTTTGCAAACATTATCCACCACAGCAATGGTTGTCTGTCTGTCTGTCTGTCTGTCTGTCTGTCTGTCTGTCTGTCTGTCTGTCTGTCTGTCTGTCTGTCTGTCTCTGTCTGTCTGTCTGTCTGTCTGTCTCTGTCTCTGTCTCTGTCTCTGTCTCTGTCTATCTACACTTCTAGGTCTTTCTGGGATTCCAGGAGACATGATGTCAAACAATATCAGTTGCTGTGCTTGTTACCTGTTCTTCTGACTGTCATATCTGGGCATCCATGTACTAAAATAGATGGTGATTTTTGTTGATGAATTATGATGGTGTTGAACAATGTTAAGTGATGTTGATTGGTGGTTAATTAATGTTGGTTGATGGTTTTGAGTGGAGGTGAGTGGTGTTGTGTCATGGTCCTCACCCCTCGTTGAGGCTGATCTGGGACTGGAAGGGGCTGGTGTCTCTGCTCCGGCCCAGACTGCAGATTTCATCACAGCACAGGGAGGGGATCAAGTGCACTGGGCCTGGAAATCACACAGGAATAACCGTGTGACCGACCGCCAACCATTAGAACGCATGGATGACCTGGCCAAGAAGCCTCAGCGTACAGTAATGCCAGTACCATAGTGATAAAGTCAAAGACTCCATACCACTTGATGTGCTTGTAGAAGCCCACCAGTAATTGGACCTACCACAGGTGTGGCCTGGCCCATGGTGACATTGGCAGCATGGGCGCTGAGGGAAGTCATGGAGCTTCCGTCGGTCCAGGCAGGACAACTCTGCTCCACTGTACGGACCATCCTGGGACCTTAGAGATGCTGAAGCAAAAATACACTTTCATAATGGAGACCCCAAACAAGTGCAAGATAGCAGCTGCTATATTTAAATAGCAAAGCCACCTGTTGGTCCCAATGCTACACTGAGATTTCCACACCATTGTAATGACTTCTTTCAAATTCAAGTTGGTCACTCACCGCTGGGCTTCTTCTCCAGCAGCTGTCTCTTGAAGTAGATGACACAGAGGATGAGCAGGGCCAGCAGCACGGTGGCCAGAGCGCTACAGATGACTGCTGCCAGAGCCATGTCCCGAGGGCTGGTCACCACCGGGGGGATGGGAACCAGGTTCACCCGCCCGCTACCTGCAGGGGCAGAGATAGAGACGGGGTGAGAGAGAAGGTCAATATGAGCATCAAACGTCACCACTGCAGTTCTTCTGACATAATAACATCGGAAATTACAGTAGAAGTTGTAAAAAGTTTAATTAAATAAAACATTTCAATTGTATAGTTTTAGAACGACTATATTTTAGAGTCGACTGTGTCATGTCTTTGTCTGACCTTGGTAGTACTATCTGGACATATTGAAAACAAGTATTTTTCTACACCTAAATTGTGTCCATTCTAGGTTTATGTTTATTACTGGCATGTAGTAGCTGTCTTTGGCCCACTGAGTCCTCCAAGGAGACAGGCTCAAAGGAGAATGTCTATAGTAGATTCTCCCCCTCCCTCCGGAGGATGAGTTATTGCCGTCATTCATCCCCCCACCCCAAGGCCCTCTCATGCCAGTCACACAGCCCCATCATTATGTCTGTGTAGTCTGGCCAGACGTTTGAAACAAGCCTGGTGTGTGTGTGTGTGTGTGTGTGTGTGTGTGTGTGTGTGTGTGTGTGTGTGTGTGTGTGTGTATGTGTGCGCATTCGTGCATGTGTGTTTATCCCATGACTGCAACTGCTGCCATTGTCTAGGATCCCCACCGCTAAACTGTTCACACACTCTCACATTAAGGGACCTGGCCTTGAGGACAGCTTCTCATTAAACACTTTCCCACGGATATGCAACATCAGGGCTTAATGTGCTAGATGTCATAACAAATTAGATACAATCTCCTTATGCTAAATGAAGGTTCAATGACTAAAATGTCATGGTTCTTTATCAGATATAACTATCTGCTTAATTCCTCAACAAAGCAAACAAACTTTGTTGAGGAATAATTTCGTACATGACGGATGTCTAGTCACAAGGCAAACATGTGCAATAAGGCCACTGATATTATTTTAAAAAGCAACAGAAGTATGATTGTATTATCTGTGATTAAAATTTTAGGTCAATATTACTCTCCCTCATCACAATTACATTCTTATAGAATTTAAAGTGAGTCAAGAGCTGTGCATAGTTGATGTGTAGGTTTACATAGAGAGCAAAATACCTAAAGTAATACTACACCTACTATGACAAAGTGACTGGCTACCCGCCCCCTATAGAGAAAATAGTGATTATGTGAGATCTGTTTAATATATTTTTTGTTTGAAAAATATTTTTCAATAGGCCCCTTCAATCACTGTTTGCTTTTTAGTACATTAATCATAAAACAAAGTGGGTTTGGTCTTTTCAAATTCAAGAGCTTTGTTGTGCAATGTAAACATGACTTTAGCCTTGGAAAAGGTTTTATATTCCAGCGGGATAGAGGATAGGGGATAAGGGTATTTGTACATTCCATCTGAGGAAGAAAAAAATCCCAAACTGCCGGTGAAGCTTCAAATTTCAGTTTGACCCGGGGGCTAAATAAATAAGCATTTCAATATACATTGTAAACAAACAGGTGATAATGGCTTATTAAAACAAGATTAGGACGTTTCAGGGGAGATAGGTCTTCAAAACTGTTATGACAGAAACCAAGTGCCATTTTCTAACAATTTTGACAGGAGTCTCCCCCACACCCCCAGCCCAGTGGCAGCCCACACCCCCAGCCCAGTGGCAGCCCTTATCACTCCCAGACAGCAGTCACCCCCACACCCCCAGCCCAGTGGCAGCCCTTATCACTCCCAGCCAGCTGTCTCCCCCACACCCCCAGCCCAGTGGCAGCCCTTATCACTCCCAGACAGCTGTCTCCCCCACACCCCCAGCCCAGTGGCAGCACACATCACTCCCAGACAGCTGTCTCCCCACCCCCCAGCCCAGTGGCAGCCCTTATCACTCCCAGACAGCTGTCTCCCCACACCCCCCAGCCCAGTGGCAGCCCTTATCACTCCCAGACAGCTGTCTCCCCACACCCCCAGCCCAGTGGCAGCCCTTATCACTCCCAGACAGCTGTCTCCCCACAACCCCAGCCCAGTGGCAGCACACATCACTCCCAGACAGCTGTCTCCCCCACACCCCCAGCCCAGTGGCAGCCCTTATCACTCCCAGACAGCTGTCTCCCCCACACCCCCAGCCCAGTGGCAGCCCTTATCACTCACAGACAGCTGTCTCCCCCACACCCCCAGCCCAGTGGCAGCTCTTATCACTCCCAGACAGCTGCAGCAAACATAGATTAAGGCTGACCCATTGAGGAGACCTCACCTGCCGATCGTATCAACCCACCGCACTCTGCCAATAAACTGCTTGTTTTGATACATGCTCTCCTCTCTCCCTGTTGACTTTTGGGAATGCCAAACTTAAAGCCATGCATGGCCTTGTGTGTGACAGACCACAAAGAGACAGGGAACCACCAACCCACTGGCACAGACGTCTAGTTCAATGTCTAGTTTTGATTTACATTTGATTGAGTAGTCAACTAACGTGAATTCAATTTGAAATCAACAAAAAAATTCACCTTGTCATTAGATTTAGGTTAAGAAATCAGAAATTCTCTTATGTTGATTACTTTGTTCAAATCCTACCAGTTTTCCACGTTGATTCAACATCATCATGTGAATTGTTTGGTTGAAATGATGTGGAAACAACATTGATTTAACCAGTTTTTGCCCAGTGGGAAGTATGAATGGCCCCTTCTGAAAACGAATGGTGACCCCATCCACATTCATCACCTGTGAAACTGGAATGACTTCCCATTGCCAAAGAGGTATGAGCCCTCCACAACCAAGAGTTTGTATTTTTGACTAAACAGACTTTCCTATCATAAATACACCCAACACCCCTTTTAGTATTGCAAGAAAAACAAACTAGCATTGCCATGGGGTTGTGGGTTTATACATTTACATGGATACTAGATTACGGCAGTGGTGAGGCGCTTTGCTGCTCTGAGCATAAACACTTTACTCATGTCAATTCTTAATTTTTTATTTTACCTTTATATAGGCAAGTCAGTTAAGAACAAATTCTTATTTACAATGACGGCCTACCCCGGACAATCCCAGACAACGCTGGGCCAATTGTGTGGGACTCCCAATCCCGGCCGAATGTGATACAGCCTGGATTCAAACCAGGGACTCTAATGACGCCTCTTGCACCGAGAGGCAGTGCCTTAGACCGCTGCGCCACTCGGGAGTCCTGATTGGCTCTTGAGTGACTTTGTTTTGGTGGACTTGATTTTAAGGGTTGACCGCTCTCATTTGGCTTGTGTTGGTTTTCAACTCAATCTAGATAACTCTGTGCATGCTGCTAACACTACTGTTTTACAGTCAGTGGTCAGGAGACTTGACACGAAGTTAGGAATGTAGAAGTAGAAGAAATTAAATGTTGTCTGAATGTAACAAGTTGAGAGAAATGAGGATGGATATTAGTCGGGTCATGACTTTTAGGGTCTTGAGTAGCCCTGACCACAGGCCCTATCTCTAGGAAAAGTATTACAGTTGCATGAAGAGGTGATAAGAGTCTGCATTTTCTTCAAACAAAATTGGACTGACTTCCTTTTGTGTATGCTGTGAAATCCTGGTTTGAGATACAAGTGTCTAAAAATATTTATCTGACTGTTAAGCTTCCATCTTAAATAAGAAGCAATGATTGGTAATAGAAAAAACGGACTACATTCCCATATGACCTTGGCGTAAATCTGTTTGGAATGAGTAAAAATGGCAAAACTGTTCTGGAGCTGGGGATTGGGGGGTGCTACGGTCGGCCTCTCTCCAGACAACTTTTACAGCTCTACCGTGACACAGAAGAAACTCCTGCAGATGAAATACATTAAAGCAACTGAAGAAACCCATAAAACACAATCTAATTTTTACTCTGCCCCAGAAAATGTCCAGGAGACTGAAGTGCGTTAAGATTTACGGCCTCCTCCAAAAGTGGCCTCCCTGCACAGCTGCAGCTTCGCCCCGAGCCAGTGTAGCCTATTATAATGATCTGCCCTTTAAGTTTTCACCACCCTACACAAGATAACACTAGAGGAAGAGAGATCAAGGCTTTCAAACATTTGGAAGATTCCCTGTAGTAACTACCAGCTCTGCTCTCTCTGGGAGACAATGGCCATTTTGATTCATGGGCTTCTGCATTCAAAATGGCAAGCCAGACAGCCAGCCAAAAATACAGACATGCATAACTTAGATGTCCCAAGGCCCATGTTCAGGGTGATTTCATATGGTCAACCCCCCCCCCCCCCTTAAAAGATTTAGATGCACTACTGTTCCACTGGATGTCATAAGGTGAACGCACCAATTTGTAAGTCGCTCTGGATAAGAGCGTCTGCTAAATGACTTAAATGTAAATGTAAGTCATATGTAGACTCTATCTAGACAAATACTGCATGTTTTACAGTTATTGCTTGAATATAAATATTTATTGTCCAAAAATGGTAGTAGTAAAACAAGCTCATATTGAGGGTGTGACACAGATTTACATACTAAATGTAAGTAGATTTTTTTCCATCTCCAGAAAGAGCAAATGTAAACTCAGTTTGTGAGTTCAAGTTGTCTGATATCCTGGAGACGTTTTCATTTATCTAACAGAGGAGTGCTAGACCTAGCTGGATACACACACGCTGCCAAACCTTCTCAAGGAACAGCTGCGGCCTCCACAAGCATCAGGAAGTCACACTCATTTACCAAAGGTATAAGTTAGCTAGCCCACTCTCTCTGTGTGAGTGCCGAAAATCATAAGGTTATACTTAATCACTGGTAATGGCTGGAAAAAAGTGGCTAATGAGATGTAGTAATGTCCTACTGGAATTCAATCCGCTGCTTTGTGAACAAAAACCCTTTAAGAAATGCTTAATAGACCTCCGTGGATACATGCTAGCAAATTACACAACAAAGTTTAAGAGTTTTACTGTACATGATGTGACACTACACTCTCTTATTTCATTCAAGACCTAACTAAAGAAGCATGATGTAATGCAATCATTTCCACACTATTATTTAGAAACATCGAAGCTCCTTTTTGTCTTGAAATATTGAAATATGTGGATGGAGGCTTTTACTTAAGATAAGAGGTTTTCCGCAGTCCCTGAGAATGGAGCGATGATAGTGGGTCTTATTGTCGCAGCTAAAATAATCCAGTTCTGGCAAGACCGACTGTTATGCTAGCAGTATCCATTTCAACATTTATGGGCCTACTTGTAAAACTAAGCATTTATTTGGGCATAAAACATAGTTGGCTGGCTCAATGAGAATTTACTGAATGAACAGTGATTTTCTCCACCCATTGGGGTTGTGGTTCTGATTACTCTAAGGACCTTGTGCTGGCATGTTTTAGATGAAGGTATGTGCTTTGTTATGGTATTATGGCCTGACATGTTTTTGGGGTCTTGGCTGTACTTTTAGCCTGGAGTTCAATAGTTTTAATTAATGATGCTCTCAACTTCTCATTCAAGCTACGGATATTCCTTATTTTTGCCTGTAATTTCACTGGCTACATTCCTTGGCCTGATGTGAATGGTTCAACTTAATGAGAACTTTTCCTCAGAGGTTCTTCTGATGTTACACAACTTCCAGTAAAGGAAGAGAAAGTAAGTCCTCACAGTGTGGTTCATATGGAGGTGGAGGGTCCCCACATGGTATGCACTCCATATCTTGGAATCCGCTCAGCTTCGTTTTCCTGTAAAACCTGTTAAACACAACATAGCATTGGATTATTATGAAATATGTTTAATTGATTGTGTGCAGTAACGAACCAATACTTTGACCATGTATCTGTAGTAACTGAGTAGTAGTACACTGGTAGTAGAAGTAGAGTAGTTGTTGTAAGTGATTAAGCCCCTCCCTCACCCGGGCAGACAGTCTCCGCACACAGCATTTCTGGTGGTGGAACAGTTGCCCTTCTGGAAGCGGTTGTTCAGGCCACAGTCCAGGCAGGGCTTGCACTTCTGCAGGCTCCTATCTTCTTTGAAGCGGCTGCTTCTGCAGGGCACACACCGGGCATCCTCTCCGTAACCAAAGCCACATTCCTGGAGGGATTAACAGGAGAAACCCTCTGGGTGAGAGGTGGGGCTGGGGGCAGCTGGAAAAAGGCTCTGAATTATTTATTTTTATTTAACCTTTATTTAACTAGGCAAGTCAGTTAAGAACAAATTCTTATTTACAATGACGGCCTACCAAAAGGCAAAAGGCCTCCTGCGGGGACAGGGGCCTGGGATTAAAAATAAAATTAAAAATACAATATAAATATAGGACAAAACACACATCACAACAAGAGAGACAACACAACACTACATAAAGAGAGACCTAAGACAACAACAAAGCAAAGCAGCAACACATGAAAACACAGCATGGTAGCAACACAAAACACAGTACAAATATTATTGGGCACAGTCAACAGCACAAAGATCAAGAAGGTAGAGACAACAATACATCACACAAAGCAGCCACAACTGTCAGTAAGAGTGTCCATGATTGAGTCTTTGAATGAAGAGAATGAGATAAAACTGTCCAGTTTGAGTATTTGTTTCAGCTCGTTCCAGTCGCTAGCTGCAGCGAACTGAAAAGAGGAGCGACCCAGGGATGTGTGTTCTTTGGAGATCTTTAACAGAATGTGTCTGGCAGAACGGGTGTTGTATGTGCAGGATGACCAGGGTGTCTAGAATTAAAGAATGATCTTGGCTTCCAAGATCATAAGGTAACATCTTACACTGGCAATAATCTCCCTGACTCTCAGAATCAATGCATGACTTTCCGCAACAGGATCCAGAATGGCCGGGTATTTCAAAGATAAAGGCCCTCGGGGACAACCACTGTTGTAATATTGCAAGTATATTGCTGGGTTTATGTATGACTGGTTCTTTCTGGAACAACTCAGTGAGTGTCCTGGTGATTGAGAGGCCAGTGTATGTAGGCAACGCTTTAGTTAGATATGGGGCAGGGATTATGGAGAGGTGCACAAGAGTAAGAAGTTGAATACCTCTTCTGGTCCTACAATGGGTACTGCACTTAAAAAGCACAGCATCTATTACTGAATGAGTGATCTAATATGGAATCAGCTCAGTTGTCAAGCTTAAACCTCTATAGCGAATCTAAGATGGAAAATATTACTGGACCCATATTAGATATACAGTATTATCACCCTGTATATATTATCTATATAACATGAGTATATCTGTTTACTATTGGATTAATGGGTACACCTCATAAAATGGGGACAAGAGAATATAGCCTATTCTGTTTTGACCAAAAATGTATAATGGGGTGTATGTAGTAAGTCTAATGTTAATGCAATCCCTATTCAATGTTATATAGTATTTATTTGGCACACAGAGGCTGGCAAACTGGTTTTCCTGTGGTCATAGGAACATTTACATTCCTGCTGATCATCGCATCCCACGCCAAGTAAAAGGACTGTGCTGGAATGACATCAGTCATTTTGTTATCTGCAGCAGCTGCCCCCGTCCACTATTAAACCACTGTTGCCACACTGCATTCCCAGACCAGGCTGACTGATGGAGGGGGGGCTCATATATCATTAACGTGAAGGTGAGATTCAAACAGGGCACTTCTCTCCTTGACCTTGTCACGTTTCACCGCCTGGGGATGCAGTCGCACCAGAATGTGGGCAGACTGGCTAAGAAAATGTTAAAAAGTGAGGCAAAGATGGGATCCTGTGATGGCCCCACAGAGTCGGGGCAGAAGACAGAGGAATTTAGCCATTTCAGCTAAACACATATAAGACGACATTGGACCTTGGCTCTGGCCGGAGGAAGGCTATGACAGGACTGCAGCTGTTGTTATGTGATCTCCATATAAGGACCTTCACACCAGCAGAGCAGGGAACAGTGGAAAGATGAGAGAGAGTGAGACAGAAAGAGGGAAGGGAGATGATGACAACGGAGAGAAGGAAATAAAGTTACAATTTTGATTCATGGAGGATGGTGAACCCTGGAGCCTGGGTTTCTCCTAGTGCACGCCATGGAAGGCTAGCTGCTGCAAAGCAGTCAGAGAAGAGCTGTTTAGAGTGGTTTTGGACAGAGGAGCGTCGTCCAACTTCCAGATGAAGGGGTCTTAAGAGGATTGATCCCCACAAAGCTGGGCGCGGGCACACTGTTCATGTGGCACTGCATGGCAGTAGATGGGGCTGCCATGTACACAGGCCAGGGCACAGAACAAAAGGAGCACTCAGCCAACTTGAGAGGGGTCTCCACCCAGGCAGAGCTGTAACATCCCGGAATGATCTAATTCAGTCCTTTGTCTCTGGTAATTGGATGGAAACACCTTTTTTTTTTAACAATAAAGATGCTGTCAAGGTATCCAATCTTTGGATGCAGCCAGGAATCACATAATGCTACTGTCTCATTTAAATGGAGCTAATTGGGTATAGGTAAATTAGCTTTCAAGTGTGTCATTACTTCCATGGGTTTAGGATGATCTAGCCTAAGAAGTGAGCACAAAAGCCAGTGCTTACAAGTCTCATTTTACTCCTATCTCCAGATCTAGTTTTTGGTGAGAATGCCAAGCAAAACAGCACAGAGGTAGAGCGGTGTGGAGGGAAGAGAGAGAGAGAGCTGGCTGGCTGGCTGGGGTTAAAGCATGTTCAGACGGGGAGATAGTTCAGAGATCAGGACGGAATTACAAGAGTCTCTAGGGGGGCCAGTCATCTGATCCAGTAATGAATGAGTTTGTAAAACAATATGAGTTTGTTAACGCAGTGTGCCATCTAATGTTCTCCACACACTGCCACACTCTTTCAATGTCTAGTGTCTACAAATCAAAGACATGTTGCCTCTTTGCCAGTGGCTTAATGCAGTTCCCAGCTTGCATGCACTATATGTGGGGCAGTCACTCCTATGTGTACTGTATGTACTATGTGTACTGTATGTACTGTGTGTACTGTATGTATATATGGTTTGGAATCGTAGATTTGCGCAAATGTGACGAAATGCTGGATGAAAGACAAGGCGAGGACTTCTGTATTTTTCGAGGATTTAATAGAAAGAAACCTGTGTACAAGTGAGAGTTGTGTGATTCTCAGAAGAGCTCGCAACAATCTGACCCTCAAGGCCAGGAAGCTTGTTAAATACCATCCCTGGTCAAAACATTAATCAAGATTGTTGTTGAGACCACTTGGGTCAGAGTGAATGGTATATTAGCTATCTCTGTCATTTGAAACCACTGGTGGCTGAATTTACAGCCTGGGGGGGGGGGGTTACCTACTTAATGGTGACTGCAAAGGGTCTGAGTTCAGATTTAAGCGGGACTGGGGGGACGGGGGGCAGGAATGTAGTTCTTAACAGTATGTATGTTTGATATGAGGACAAAAAAACAAAGCAACCCTTGCTAGCTATTAAGTTATGTTATGTTGATGAAAATGACAAATATCAGATCATTTTAATAAAAGACTTCCCTGATGCTTTGGTGGTTCCCTGAACGAAGACCTAATTGATGTTTGTGATGTTGCTTTGCAACAATACAGGCAGACATCCAGAAGATGGTATAATCACATTCCATATGTCTCTATGGTAGCCACACAGCCTTATTAGAGCCTCCCTCCACTGTGAGATGGCTTCCCGCTACCACTTAGAATGAATGAGGCAGCCAATTATTAACCAGGACCCCCAGGGTGTCTAGCATTCATGACTGTTGAACTGGCAGAGAAACATGGGGCCCACTGAAGCGTACCACCACTGACTGCGTGTCTGTGTGTAACAAGATAAAAAGCAACCTGGTAGGAATGTATGTGTGCAACAGATGATACGAGAGGGCAATTTAGTATAAGATGGAAGGTTTTTTACCTGTGCTTAGCTGAGCACATGTTGAAGTGGTAGGAGGAAAAGCATTGCTAAACTAACTTGCTTATGGCCTCCCAACCCGTTTCTACACAGCCCACACAGAGCACCATGTCTTTGGCAAGAATAGTGATTAAAGGCATTCCCCTCTCACTGTACAGCAAGTTTATGCATGGTTTCCTTCAAACAATGGAGACAATAACTTGGACAGGGAACCTGGGGAAAAACAATGGAATCCATTCAGCAACAGAGGGTCGAAGTATGGGTGTGACTGATTAAAGAGTGGTTGGTGTTCTACAAAAGCCATTTGGCCCTTTTCTCCATGAAACAGAGGAAGTCATAAATAACCTCAGTCCCCTGGATATTATTCACTATTCTAAACACTGGAATCCATTCTATTGATGAACGCAGGTCTTTCCCAAAAAAGATCTGTTTTTTATTTATTTACCAAGTGTATATCTTATCCAGAGGTTATTCAGGTTTATGAAGTTCCAACATGATTTAAGTGATCTGTTAGTATCCAGTTTTATCATGGTTTCACTCTCTTTCATTTTTATAGATCAAGGTTTCCTTTCAACTGTGATGAAACATGCTATAAACTTGTTCAACTGAGGTGTAATCATCTGGACTACATTTCCTACATATTTTTTAAGTCTGTATGTAAAGTGCAGTACATTTAAGGGCACTCTTAAGAATAACATAATATGTTGATGTCTAAGTTTTACTGTCTATATAGGGTACATTACTAGGCTTCAGACCTTTGATAGCTCCTGTCCCGCGTCGCACTGCTTGCAGGGTTTACAGTTCCCAAGCTGATCCTTGTACTCCTGTTCTCTGCATTCACTGGTCTCCTCCTCCGCCGTTACAGGAACCTGAGAGGGAATAATCATTTGATACTGAGCAGCTAGGGATTCCTGCGTTTCATCACGCCTTTCATCAGTAAGAGATAATGTTAACCGAGTCCAGCGCCGGCGTAATCCCCCTACAATAGTGCCACTATTTCACCCACTGGCTTTTACTCCTCAAACTATGTAGACTACTATATCTGTCCGTCCACACATTGATGTCCTGACAGATCTGACGACACTAACTTAGAATGGAGACTGTTACAAAGGCTATTATACGTGGACATTACAGATCACAGATCAGACTATAAATGGCCTGTCAAAAGCCTGATATCACACTAGTTGGGTAAATTCAATGCAGAACACTTACCAGAGATGAGTATATTACATGAAATGTCAGTAGAAGTAACCAGGTTTGACCAAACATCCAGGCCATTTTGAGGGGCTACTGTGGAATGAGTCTGGAAAAGAGAGAGAGATATTAGAATGAAGATGAGAATTTCTACTCTGTTCAACAACAACAAAAAACATAAAGGAATATTGTGGAACTTTGTATTGGTGTCAAAAAGACCAATGTATGGCCAGTGAAAATTAGTACAATAATCAGGAGTAGGTACATATTTGTTCTCAGCTACTTTCCCCAAACAGGTAGACATAGTGACCAATCACAACATACCGGTTTTGTAACAACTATTGTGGAACATTGTAACAATATTTTTGATGAGATAGTTTATATATTCAGCGAGGACAATGATGCTACGTCATGCGTCAAAACCGGCCAGGGCTATGACAGAATTATCTTATCAAAAGTCAAAACATTTATGTTAATAGTTTCAGTTTGTTGAAAGTCTCAAAATCATATAGGCTACAAAACAACTGCAGCCCTCTGTACGCTTTACCTGGTATGTGCTGCTGTAGTCTGATCGGTTCTTTAGTTATCACTTCCTTTAGTTATCCCTTCCCCGGCTGAATGACTGTAGTTTGAGACAGATATCCACTCCTATGCCTATGCGTTCTGCATAGGGCTCCAGACCATTCCAGCCATGCGATGTGCTCTCTGCCCGGCTGCGCTGCTCCAGTCCAGAGGAATCCCCGGATTGAAGACAAAATCAGCGTGGAGATCAAAGGCAGGGGATGGCTGCGATCTAAAACATGTAATCTGATCTCTGATCGGCCTCCAGGCCTACATCAAAGCGCAATCACAGGGCGGACACTAGAGCTACAAACAGGTCATTATGATCGCATGACAATAACCTCACAATTCGATACAATTGCATGCAAGACAGATGGATCATTAAAGTGGAAATGCAAAGAGTTTGTAAAGTGCAAGGCGTCGAGATCTGGTTGTGTTGTTATTCCACTTCCAGGGCCGCCTCCCTCTGTGCGATCCCCGGTCTGTTTGTTTGGTTTATCTGAGGGCTCGCTGTTTGATGCCAGGCTTGGGTTTGAAGTTGAGCACAGCCCTCAAACATTCCCTTTCATCTCAATGAGCTGCAGATGCCATGACGTCACTCTGCTGTTCTGGGATTGGTCGGGCCGACTGTCTGCAGCTTTTAGAGAGGAAACCAGCCACAAAGTTAACAATCTGAAAGAGGCTGAGAGCAAGCAAACTGTCTCTACTTTATGGTGGTCAATTTGGATAAGATAGGATGCAGTAGCTACCCTTTATGTTTGGAGTTTATAATAACGAGCTTATTTTTAACTAGGCAAGTCAGTTAAGAACAAATTCTTATTTTCAATGAAGGCCTAGGAACTGCCTGTTCAGGGGCAGAATGACAGATTTGTACCTTGTCAGCTCACGGGTTTGAACCTGCAACCTTCTGGTTACTAGTCCAAAGCTCTAACCACTAGGCTATCCTGCAGCCCCATTATAAAGAGTTTAGAAGATGTTTATAGACGTTGTGGCTTAAGCCTAAATTGTTAGAGCAACAACATTGACCTGACCAATAATACCATATAATAATTTACAATTGACCTGTAAATAATGTATGCAATTATTAACAACCTATGAACCCTTACAATATAATACATGAAGGCCTAATGCTAATTTTAACAAATAGCGTCCCTTCTCACATAGGCCTAGCCTTCACTGTTTCACAAAAATCATAATTCTACTCCTGCCCTAACTAGGCCTACTAACATTTCTGTTTTCAGCTATGTAAATAGGAAGAACTCAAACACAGTGAGAGAGAGAGAGAGAGAGAGAGAGAGAGAGGCAGAGTGAGAGGAAAGTAACATTTTGCAGTCAAACAGAGCAGCCAATTAGTAGACATGTTAGGGCATGTTGTAAATAAATTCTAGAGATTTGTGTCATGATTGTACAAACTTGAGGTAGGCTTTCTGCATGTTTTCATTATTGCCCCACATTTCAAATAATGGAACTACAGTATTTCTACAGCGGAAGGTTGCTCCGCTTACTATTTCTCTAATAATGTATCTGGCAAATATCTCTAGTTTGAATACATTACAATAAATATTAAGTTAGTTATTTGAAAAGTCCAAAATGCCTACACATTTCTTATGTGTTGTATATCTTTTGTGTACTAAAAGATTGCAGTCCTTGACTTTTTAATGAATGGCACACATATATAATGGTGCCATTCACAAATAGAAAAACAACTCTCCTCTGCATAAGACCTCCTTCCAATACACAAGTATAGCAACCAACTGTAGGTGCTTTCATCTCTACAAGGATGTGTTCATCTCAGCCTGGTGGACACACTGCTATGGGGCTGTAGTTATAAAACTGTCCATTTTAGTTGTTTCAATGCATTGTTCAATATGTTTTGATATCATCTCTTTGTGGGACTGTTGACTGGGGTTTATACATTGTCTCCATCTAGTGCATATAAACTGTCATGATATTTTCATACATGGGAATTGGTCTGCAGTGGGATAGTTTATTTTAGCGCACCATTCTCTTCGTCACAACATTAAGAGGTGTGCACCTTAAAATCATATTTTCTAAAATATCTGCTCGCTAAACTGAATACATGAAGGTATATGCCTGAGCCTATATTTGTCTCAGGTGAGGGACCACTTTGAATACACTTATTTGATTATATCCACAGAAACGTCCAAAAGAAGCTGGATATTTTTAACACATTAACACATTTTGATAAATATATTGTGGTTTGAGCCACCATGGTGCAACTTGATTTGAACCCCAAATTGTAACCCCATGCATCTTTCTTTGGGACAGCAAAAACACGTTTTAATTGCATCTGGTGATTGGTTAATAAAGGTGCAATAACAAACAGGCCTAGGCCTATTGGCATATTCAAACAGGAAGTACCAGTGACATGCTCAATGCGGAAGTGGTCCGATGAAGCGGATGCTAATCTACAGGACTGTTTCGCTAGCACAGACTGGAATATGTTCCAGGATTCATCCGATAACATTGAGGAGTTTACCACATCAGTCACTTCATTAATAAGTGCATCAACAACTTTGTGCCCACAGTGACCGTACTTATATATATTAGCCTTTTTTTTTGTTAGTTTTTTTGTCATTTAGCAGATGCTCTTATCCAGAGCGACTTACAGTTAGTGCATTCATCTTAAGATAACTAGGTGGGACAACCACATATCACAGGCATAGAAAGTACATTTTTCCTCAATAACGTAGCTGTCAGTAGAGTCAGAGCTAGAAGGAGGAGTGGGGTGGGGTGGGGCGGGGGGTGTCAACTGCAAGTGCTGGTTAAATGTTTGGGTGAGGAGTCGTGGTGAGGAAGAGGATTATTTAAGATACTGTTTGAAGAGGTAAGGTTTGATATGTTTTCAGGAAGATGGACAGGGCTCTGCTGTCCTCAGGGGGAAGCTGGTTCCACCATTGGGGTGCCAGGACAGAGAAGAGCTTGGACTGGGCTGAGCAGGAGCTGCCCTCCCATAGGGGTGGGAAGGCCAAGAGACCCGAGGTGGCAGAACGGAGTGCTCGGGTTAGGGTGTAGGGTTTGAGAATAGCCTGAAGGTTGGGAGGGTTCCTTGTGGGTTCCTTGTGTTGTTCCATAGGTAAGCACCACGGTCTTGTAGTGGATGCAAGCTTCAACTGGAAGCCAGTGGAGTGTGCAGAGGAGCGGGGTGACATGAGAGTATTTTGGGGGGAGTATTTTATTAGGATCCACATTAGCTGTTGCAGTCCTCACTAGTCACAGGATGTCATCTGGAGAGAGAGGGGAGAAAGAGGTCAAGGTGTAGGGTAGTTCTGTGTGAGTGAGACATGTGGACTCAATAGGCTGAGTGAATGTGTAGCGGATGTCGTCAATTGTTTTTTCAAAGTGGTTGACAAAGTAATCTGCAGAGAGGGAGGAGGGAGGGACAGAGGGTGGAGCATTAAGGAGGGAGGAGAATGTGGAAAAGAGTTTCCGAGGGTCAGAGGCAGAAGCAAGTGGCTTCAGCAGTTCACACACCAAGTAGGCCACTGAGGAAACAGGCAGCACTTAAAGGAGATGGCCCTAGCTAGCAAAAAGACAGTACTAGACCACAACAGATAAATACAAAAATTATATATACTTATCAATCCTGGAGATATCAGGACTCCTCTAACTATAGAATGAAGCACACTGAGATGGAGCCTGAGAAGCTCAGAAAAGAGATGAAACCACTTCCATTTAATACAGCCACTGATTACCAAAACAAGTCACAAATTGCCCTGCCCATTGAACCCGGTTGATGTGCCAACAACGATCTGCAAATTATGAGCAGTCAGCAGTTCACACACCAAGTAGGCCACTGGCAAAACAGACAGCACTTAAAGGAAATGGTGGCCCTAGCTAGCAAAAAGACAGTATTAGACCACAACAGATAAAGACAAAAAGAATTATGCTTATCAGTCCTGGATATAGCAGGAGTCCTCTAGCTATAGGATGAATACAGTACCATAGGCAACAGCCGCACTGAGCTAAAGGCAAGAGCTGCCGCTTTCAAGGAGCGGGACACTAATCCGGATGCTTCTCGTTGTACGACCTCAGACCAGCAAACTCAGAGCATGCCCTGACCAGCTGACAAGTGTCTTCACTGACTTTTTAAACCTATCCTTGACCCGGTCTGTAATACCAAGTTGTTTCAAGCAGACTACCATAGTCCCCGTGCTCAAAGATGCCAAGATAACCTGCCTAAATGACAATCGCCCTGTAGCACTCCCATATATACCTATGAAATGCTTTGAAAGGCTGGTCATGGCTCACATCAACACCTTCATCCCAGACACACTGGACCCACTCCAACTCACATACCGCTCCAACAGATCCACAGATGACACAATCTCTATTGCACTCCACACTGCCCTCACCCACCTGGACAAAAGGAATACATATGTAAGAATGCTGTTCATTAATTACAACACTATAGTCCCCTCCAAGCTCATCACCAAGATCAGGACCATGCGGCTGAACACCTCCCTCTGCAACTGGATCCTGGACTTCCTGACCTACCGCCCCCAGGTGGTGAGGGTAGGCAGCAACACATTCACAACTCTGACCATCAACACGGGGGCCCCTCAGGGATGTGTGCTTGGTCCCCACCAGTACCCCTGTTCACCCACAACTGTGTGGCCGCAAATGACTCCAATACCATCATCAAGTTTGCTGATGACACGATGGTGGTAGGACTGATTCCCGATGACAATGAAGCAGCCTATAGGGAGGAGGTCAGAGACCTGGCTGTGTGGTGCCAGGACAACAACTTCTCTTCAACGTCCAAGACAAATGAGCTGATTGTGGGATACAGGAAACGGAGGGGTGAGCACACCCTCATCCACATAGATGGGGCTGTGGTGGAGTGGGTCGAGAGAATCAAGTTCGTCGGTGTCCACATCACTAAGGAATTAACATGGTCCCCACAAACCCACACAGCCTCTTGCCCCTAAAGAGGCTGAAAAGGTTTGTCATGGGCCCTCAAAAAGTTATACATCTGTGCCATTGAGAGCATTTAAAAAATACATATATATTTATTTTAGCCCCTTTTCTCCCCAATTCCGTGATATCCAATTGGTAGTTACGATCTTGTCTCATCGCTGCAACTCCCCAACGGACTTGGGAGAGGCAACGGTCAAGAGCCATGTGTCCTCCAAAACATGACCTGCCAAGCCACACTGCTTCTTGACACACTGTCGGTGGAAACACTGTCCAACTGACAACCAGAGTCAGCTTGCAGGCACCCGGCCTCCCACAAGGAGTAACTAGAGCACGATGAGGCAAGGAAATCCCCCGGCCAGGTCCTCCCCTAACCCGGATGACATTGCGCCAATTGTGTGCCGTCCCATGGGGCTCCCGGTCATGGCCGGCTGGTATCTAACCCGAAGCTGTAGTGGTGCCTTAGACCGCTGCACCACTCGGGAGGACATTGAGAGCATCTTGACTGGCTGCATCAGCTCATGCTAAGAGCAACTGGAAGGCATCCTAATGCAAGGCGCTGCAGAGGGTGATGAGTACAGCCCAGTACATCACTGGGGCCGAGCTCCCTGCCATCCAGGTCTTCTATACAAGACGGTATGAGAGGAAGGCCCAAAAAATGGTCAAAGACTCCAGCGACCCAAGCCATAGTCTCTTGTCTTTGCTACTGCAATGCAAGAGGTACCAGTGTACCTAGTCTGGATCCAACAGGGCCCTGAACAGATTCTACACCCAGGACATAAGACTGCTAAACAAGACTGCTAAATAGCTAATCAAATGCATTGACCCTTTTTTGCACTAACTCTCTTGCACTGACTCTATGCATATGTAACAGTATAACTTTAGACCATCCCCTCGCCCATACCTCGGCGTGAACCAGGGACCCTCTGCACACATCAACAACAGTCACCCACAAAGCATCGTTACCCATCGCTCCACAAAAGCCACGGCCCTTGCAGAGCAAGGGGAACCACTACTTCAAGGTCTCAGAGCAAGTGACGTCACCGATCAAAATGCTATTTAGCGCGCACCACCGCTAACTAGCTAGCCGTTTCACATCCGTTACACATACACACACTGGACTCTACCCACACATGCACACATACTTGCACTGACACCCCAACGTACACGTACATATGTGTGCATTTATTATCTATCCTGTTGCCTAGTCACTTTACCCCTGGATGATGTCAAAGCGAAAACTGGTTAAAAATTTATAAAAAATTAAAATATGCCAAGAGTGTGCAAAGCTGTCATCAAGGCAAAATGTCTACTTTAAAGAATCTCAAACATAAAATATTTTTTGATTTGTTAAACACTTTTTTGGTTACTACATGATTCCATGTGTGTTATTTCATAGTTTTGATGTATTCACTATTATTCTACAATGTAGAAAATAGTACAAATAAGGAAACACCCTTGAATGAGTAGGTGTCCAAAGTTCTGACTGGTATTATATATGTATATATATTTAACTCTGCATTGTTGGAAAAAGACATAAGTAAGCATTTCACTGTTAGTCTACACCTGTTATTTACGAAGCATGAGACAAATACAATTCGATTTGATTTTGATTTGGTGTGCAGTCGGTTCGGTCACCCATTCATACTGTAGCTTTAAGACATGCATGCACGAGTTCTGCAGTATTGAACTTGTTCAGAGATGTTTGGAGGAGACCATTCGATATAGGATTATGTCTCGCGTGTACAGTTTCTCAGAATATTTCTGTTGGAAAGTGGATACTGGATAGTCCTATACATTCATCTGATCACCCCAGTACAGGTCTCCCGTTTTAAAGACAGTCAAGCAGCGACGTTTGGACTACAAGCTATGAGAGGGTGGAGAGGACAGGGCAGATGCCGCACAATGCGTGAGTCTGATGATTCTGGTGGAATCTTGCTCCGATGTAAGTATCCCTGTTCGTATAGGCTTCTGCAGCATCAACCGTATTCTGAAAATTGCAAACTGGTTGATGCTTTTCTTTCCCCGTATCATGAATATGTTATTGTTTGTTTACGAGTAGGGTAGCCAAATAGGCCTAACAATGTGCCCTTCGTTTGTTGCACACAACAGTGTCAGTCTTTCATAGATCATATTTTGCGAAAACGTTTGTTGACATGCTAAGCATAAAATAATGTCAACGCGTGGAGATGGATCGTTTAAAGTGCTGAAAGTCCTTGATTACGGTTGGGTGATGTCATTTTTCTACGTTGCAGTGGATACTGATGCCAATTGCACTGCACCAAAATCATAAATATTATCTAAGCATTTTCAGAGATGATTACTTTATATTGAATTATACAACTACTTAATTCTAAAGAATATAACATAGATGAGAAACTGAAATTGATTTACTACAGACATAGAAAGTGTAACATATAACCTAATGCATCACCTGCAAAATATTCATATTATAACCATAGCTTATTTTGCAACCCATAATAATATGGGTTTATATGAGAAAGTAGCTAGATGGACGCAATTTGAGAGGGACTGCAATGTGTTTCTAATCTTGTTACTGTCGTGACTACAACTACCAGAGTTCATTAGCTTCCCACCAGCAGTCCAGCCAACCCGCAACAGACGCAGTTATCACATGCACTGATAATACATTATTAGAAACAGCGCCTTTGAAGGAATTACCATGTAGGAAGTAGCCTCACAAATTTGTTTGCTTACGAATTCCATATCTATAATTTTCAGAAACACAGATTCTATTGAAAAGATAAAGCTGGATTACAAGATCATGAAACGAATGTCTTGGCGGGATACAAGTGAGTGGCCGTTTTACTGAATAGCTGATAACTGAGCACCGCAGTGATACATTGTAGCCTTAGCGGGGGACCCATTGAGGGGGAATGGCTAAATAAAGCTTCTTACAACCGCAACATTGGCTAACTGTACGTATCCTATGGAATGTAAACGAATAACAATAAATATACATTAGATAAGTGGCTCGAGTGAAAACGTTGTGAGGTGTATTGTGAGAATAACGGTCCTGTTTGTTTGTATGACAGTCTTTTCCCGGGTGGAGTTTCCCAACGCTCAGTGCAGAAGATAGAAAGAAGTCCAATGAATGTGTACGCGGGGACATAGCACGAAAAAGGCTTAGAAGTGATGGCAAACTGTCGAGACCCATGGTAAGTTCGATGTTTACACATTTCAAATTTAAACATGGTGGCTGAAGTAGGCCTATTCATCAACATCCCCAATCAAACGTTATGTCAACTGCTATTAAACTATGTTGTGTTAACTCACCATTATTCTCTCTATCACCAATTAGTTATACATTGCAGTATTCAGCACCTGTCTTGACACCCTGGAATCAGATGTCACAATCACCTATAAAATAAAGGCCTAATGTCATTTCTGAAGTGTCTATAGAAGACGCATTGCCATTATAGTGAACCTTTGTCTAGAACATGTTGTGTTCCATCCACCCCCCTGATGAATGCCCCACCCATTTTTTTGGTAGAAATATGGACATTGCAGAGATGGCAGCTTGATTCAAGTGGTTTGCAGAATAGGCAAAGCTATTGCCCTTTATTGCTGCCTGCACAATCAATATTTGTTGCATAATTACATATATGCATACAGATCTCTGTATTTAGTTACTCAGACAGAGCCTAAATAGAGTTATAAACAGTGTTATTGCTACACTAGAAGATATTACTGTCAGGATCTAGCTATTCTCTTTCGGGAAAGTGCTGATATTTGTACTTGAGTGCACATGGCCTATGTCCATATGGCCTATCACCATCTTGAACCTTTTGGGATTGGTGGTCATTTTTCTGACAGTATTTCTCAGATGCAGAGGAGAAAACACAAGAAACACAAGCAATATTGAAACGTTAGATAACAAATGGATGTGACTTAGGTTATATACTCAGGTTTCTCTTTAATCAATACAAACTGCAAGCAAGCATTGCTGACCCCATTGTTCCCTATGTTTAAGTGCTACCAGTATTCTGTGCTCTTTACATATCAATAGAAGAGCCATCTGGTCTTGTGAACTCAGGATGACCAAGGAAACATGTACACTACAATTATACACAAATTTAAATTTGTGATGGAATCAGTGCACTGCTTGAATAATATCGTCCCTGAACATCACCATGTAAGCTTGACGTTGCTCTATGCCTGTGACCTACCAAATGAAGAATGCCGTCTATGATTTACTGTGCCATTCTTTCCAGGACAAAGAAATAACTAATACATTTTTGTGTATTTTCTAGGTTGCCATGGGTGACAGTCCGTCATGAGTATATTGGCCAGAGGGCCTACCAGGTCCCTCATTATGCAGCTGTTCGGGACATCAAGCAACTCATCTATGAAGAAAGCGACCTGCCTGTCATCGAGCAGCAGCTGGTTCACAATGGGAAAGTGGTAGGTAAAAAAGCTATTTTACAAATTGTAGCTATTTTCATTACTGAAATGACCGAAAATGTAGTTTGGCATAGTTTGTCTACAGTAGATTAAATGCTTGACATGAGAGCACAATGGTAAAATTCATTGACAAGAGACAATCCCTTGTCTGTACATACATCCTGTGTGAGACACTATTGTTTAATCTTGTCTGCTTCTCATACTCCTCCATTGTTTATTGTTGTGTGATGTATTTAAAAGGTCTTTAATAGAGTAAGTTAAAGTGCTCCATCCTGAGGGTGCGTTTGTAAATTCACTCTGGCTATCTACTCCGATTTCAGAGCATTCTCGTCTGGGTGTACCAGAACACAGAATAATTGATTAATTTACGAACGCTCAACACCCATTGAATATGACTGGTGTCGGTAAAAAATGTAATTAAATTAGTTACATGCTAACCAGACCGCTCACGCGCGTGCATCCACGTGCGCATGTTGATTTTGCCCACCCACACCAGACGCGGTCAGGACATGCAGGTATAAATATCAAAACAAACTCTGAACCAACTATATTAATTTGAGGACAGGTCGAAAAGCATTAAATATTTCTGGCAATTTAGCTAGCTAGCTTGCTGTTGCTAGCTAATTTGTCCTGGGATATAAACAATGGGTTGTTATTTTACCTGAAATGCACAAGGTCCTCTACTCCGACAATTAATCCACAGATAATAGGATAAACCATGTTTGTTTCTAGTAATCTCTCCTCCTTCAGGCTTCTTCTTCTTTGGACTTTATATGGCGATTGGAAACCAACTTTAAGGTGCATTACCACCACCAACTACTCTGGAGTGTGGACCTCAGTTCATTTTTCAATCACCCAGTGTGGGTATATGCTCCAAAAAAACAATTAGGATATGGTAGAAGAGGGACTTGCAGTGTGAAAAGCGTCACAAATATAACCAAGTTCTATTTTAGCGCCTGGCTATGCAGACGCTCGCGAGCAATGTGGGTGCATTGATTAAATAACATATATGTGTCAATTATTTTGCAAAGCTCACACACTCGATGCGAGTGGTGTGGTCAGCATGTTACAGTCACCAACGTTCTAGATAACATGAAAATAGTCTAACCAGCTCTGTAGGGAAAGTAAAATGGTCAGAGGGAGGTGTTTTCTCATTCATGTCTGGAATGAGCTAGCAAGCTAGCTAACTTTAGCCAGTTAGCTTGGGTGCTTGACTGCCGTTGTGAGTGTGAGGTCAGAACGCTTGGATCAACCCTACTCCTTGGACAGAGCATCCAGTGTGCGGTCTGAATGCTCCGAGAGCGAAAAGCTTACGAATGGACAATCTGACAATGCTCTGAAATTATGAAAGCCCAAAGTGCACTCCTGCACTCCATAGTGAATTCCCGAACACACCCGACGTCAATGTAGGCTACATAAGTGCTGGTTAGATTGTCAGAAAATATGTGTTCTACTAGTAAGCAACATTGGCCACTTTGTTTGACTACATAACAACAAAAACATACAGAAATGTAGGGATTTAGGGAATGTATCACAGCCAGTGCTGCTGATTAAATACCCATTGTGTTTCCAGGGCAGGATTAGAACTCATGACATTCCATGATTTGTTTTTAGTGTTGACATATTTGTGCAGTCAAGCCTGTCTCTTTCCAACATGTCCTTATTCAATATTGGAACATGTTGATACCATCTTCATTATATCACATTCTGTGCATTGACCTGGTCAAATTTCCCCTTACTATAGTGGCTGAGGGAATAACATGATGTATTTCCTTGATTAATATTTTCCCCAACAGATACATTTTCCGAAGTATTTAATGGCTCTCCATTGCGACAACAACATTACAATGACGTAATCTTCACCATTAACAATTTCATCATTGAGAGGACTACTTTTTATTTCTTTATCACCAGTCTGATAGGACAGTGTATTGATTCAATAGTTTCAAGGCCCTTTGGTTTTTATCTCTTGATAGAATTCCAGTCATTGTGATCAAGAGTGCCTTTGATTACAGACACAGTTATTTTTCATGTTTTGCAAAAGTAGGCTCTATGTGATGTAGCCTGTGATGTATTCTCTAATATGAGATTAAGGCGAACTAATTTATTCAGGTATGTACATTCACATATATGATCAGTGAAGCTTGATGACAGGTCTCACCTATTGCTAAACTAGGCAACTATACTGAACAAGAATTTTAACGCAACATGTAAAGTGTTGGTCCCATGTTTCATGAGCTGAAATAAAACATCCCATAAATGTTCCATACGCACAAAAAGCTTATTTCTCTAAAATGTTCTGCACAAATTTGTTTACATCCCTGTTAGGGAGCATTTCTCCTTTGCCAGGTGTGGCAAATCAATAAGCAAATTAAACAGCATGATCATTACACAGGTGTACCTTGTGCTGGGGACAAGGCCACTCTAAAATGTGCAGTCTAATACACGCAGTCAGTCAGGAAAGCAAAGGCCAGCTTCTTCAGGCAGAAATTTGCATCCTGTAGCTCTAACTCCAAAAAGTTCTGGGACAAAATCAATTCTGGCCTATTGTTTATGGCCTATAGAACAAACATTTAAGAGATCAGATCTTTTGTTTATTAATACTTTGCTACAATCACACAGTTATCTACCCACCTCATTCCTTTCTTTTAGCATGTGCACGTAGTAAGTACACCATCATGCTTTCGGGATACGTGTCTTTTCAGATTCCACAATGATTCCTTAGTTGTGGACACTACATCACTGCACTACCTCTCTTGCACTTGGTCCTCATCTTTGTAAGTCACTTTGATTTTGCACCTGTGAGTTTAATCAGTTTCTTTCTGAAAATATTTAGTGAACTCCATGACAGTAGCTAAAGCAAGGGGCTATAGCAGCACACAAGTAGACTACAAATGCATGCAGGGCCGGGCATGCCCTGAGCTCGTGAAGTGAGCGCTACTGAAGCGAAATTAGAGCGTAGGCGAGAAGACCTATGCTTCAGTCTTTGGGAATTTTGCTCAGAGCTCCAGTCAAATTGGGCACACTCCGCTCCACTCCACTCCGCTCACATACTCTGGTCTGGGGATGGGTTGCTGAGGAGTATTTCTGTCTGTTTAAAGCCCTTTTGTGGGGAAAAACTCATTCTGATTGGCTGTGCCCTTGCCCAGTCATGTGAAATCCATAGATTAGGGCCTAATTAAGTTATTTCAATTGACTGATTTCCTTATATGAACTATAACTCAGTAAAATATTTGAAATTGTTGCATATTGCGTTTATGTTCAGTAAGTCCTAGGCCTACTGGTAGGCCTACTGCTAAGAGCAGGTGTCAGGAATCATTTCAGGTATTCACACTCCATGAGACCACCACAGCTCAGAATTAAGGTTTGGGATTAGACAACTGAGTGTTTGCTGCTACAGATTGTTCACCATGCGCGGGTCTTGGTGGCTATGTGCATTATGGGATAGAGTTTTATCTCCCGTTCTTTCATGGAAAGCCCTCCTGTGTGCCTAGCTCATATTAATAGAAAGCATGACTGCGCAGACAACTTTCTTTGTCACTTATGCTCTTATCATGTTACACATTACATTTTGTAGCTAATCATAACTTTGATCAACATTTACATGATCTGTAGTAGGTACATGTTTACAGTTTTAGCATTGTATTCTATGTTGTGTTGCAAAACGTGGGTTGTTATGTATGCCATGATTAACATGATTGCAGGACCCACTGTTTAGCTGAGCCTTTACTGACTGAGGGAAAGGAGCAGGTGGATCCCTGCCGTCAGCCCCTCTGATGTCACCCTCAGAAATTAGCCACAGTCCACGCCCACAAACTATCCTAGATCAGCTGCAATACCCACAGGGAGCCCTCTCTCTGCCCAGTCTAACAAAGTTGAGAAGGGTATCTGACTGACTTTTATGCAAGTTGAGATCTAATTTATTTGATTTGATTATGAACACAGCTATCTATCTGAAGGGTTGGCTCTGTCCCAGCGTCCATACTTAGCTTGGTAATGTCTTACTTAAGGGTGTAACAAGTTTAGACTTAGTCTCCATATTCTTCAGTGTGCCTCTGAGAGTCAGCTGACTGAAAAAATCATTAACTAAGATGGTTAAGTAACCATCTGAAGGAGAAAAAAACACTGAATGTCAACTGTAAACTGAAAACATTAAAGTTCTTTGGAGAATTAGGGGCTTTGAAGCTTTTCAAGCTCAGAGGTAGGACATGGCACCACTACCAGTATCGTATTAGTAGGCCTATTATGGTCAGTCAGAATATACTACGATTCATGCCTGCTTCAATCAGATTGAAAGCCCTGCCTTCTCTTTCAACCTTTTACACCATTTTGTGCTATTATTATACACATCTCATTGGCTCAACAATGGGACCATTCATTGGCAGGTTAAGACCAACAACCTTAATGCACTCTCACTCACAAGATTACATGGAAAGTTCATTTAGGCCTAGCCTAGTACCTGACCTGTGTTGAATTTAGTTACTGAGTGAGATCTTGTGATTGCACATGATCAAATCAAAATGTATTTGTCACATGAGCCAAATACAACAGGTGTAGACCTTACTGTGAAATGCTTACTTACAAGCCCTTAAAGCCTTAACCAACAATGCAGTTTTAAGAAAAATATAAGAGAAATAACGAGGCTATATATAGGGGGTACCGGTACAGAGTCAATATGCCGGGGTACAGGTTAGTTGAGGGTAATATGCACATGTAGGTAGGGTAAAGTGACTATGCATAGATAATAAACAGTGAGTAGCAGCAGCGTAAAAAATAAAGAAGCTTTGTGGGCACTATGGTGTTGAACTCGGAGCTGTAGTCAATGAACAGCATTCTCACATAGGTGTTCCTTTTGTCCAGGTGGGAAAGGGCCGTGTTGAGTACAATGAAGATCATTCGTCATCTGTGGATCTGTTGGGGCGGTATGCAAATTGTAGTGGGTCTAGGGTTTCTGGGATGATGGTGTTGATGTGAGCCATGACCAGACTTTCAAAGCTCTTCATGGTTACAGACGTGAGTGCTACGGGTCAATAGTCATTTAGGCAGGTTACCTTGGTGTTCTTGGGGACAGGGACTATGGTGGTCTGCTTGAAACTTGTAGGTATTACAGACTCAGCCAGGAACAGGTTGAAAATATCAGTGAAGACACTTGCCATTTGGTCAGTGCATGCTCCGAGCACATGTCCGGATAATCCGTCTGGCCCTGAGGCCTTGTGAATGTTGACCTGTTTTAAAGGTCTTACTCACAACAGCGAGTGTGATCACACAGTCGTCAGGAACAGCTGGTGCTCTCGTGCATGCTTCAGTGTTTGCTTGCCTCGAAGCACGCATAGAAGTCGTTTAGCTCGTCTGGTAGGCTTGTGTCACTGGGCAGCCCGTGGCTTGGCTTGGCTTTGTAGTTCATAATAGTTTACAAGCCCTGCCACATCTGACGAGTGTTGGAGCTGGTGTAGTAGGATTCAATCTCAGTCCTGTATTTACGCTTTGCCTGTTTGGTTGGTTCGTCTGAGGGCATAGCGGGATTTCTTATAAGCGTCCGGATTGGACATATGGACATACATTTGTCTTATTTTATTGAGTTTGTCCACAAGGCCTATGTTTTGTCCATTTGCAATATATGATCATATATGTGTTCGGCAGTGAACCATGACCAAATGGCATAAAAATGTCCAAATGGAATATATAAGTATTGAAGGTACCAAATCAGGATGTTATATCCATGTGCCATATATGATCATAGGAAATCGGCTTCCAAACCCAAAAGTCAGTGAACCATGTCCAAATGGCATAAGAAATGTTCAAATGTCGTATATACTAACCAAATGATATATATCATTATGTTAAGCCCTGAATCAACCTAGAAGGTATATTTGTCATGTTTGATCATAGGAAGTAAGAATTTCTCAATGTTGATTCAGCATGTCCATTTCGTAATGGAAGTCCATATGGATATACATTGGCAATGGACACTGTCAACTTGCAGAAGAGCATGTTCACACTGACAGTATAGCATATGTGTGATGGACACTGTCCAATCGCTCGTTGATGTTGATTTCAGCCTGTCCATTTGGTGATGGAAAATCCCGGTTTAAATAGATTGGAAATGGCAAATGTAAACTGTCCATTTGCAATGTCTTACATTTGGCATTTACCATCACAAATTGGACATGGTCTAATATACTGCAGAAATGCCTTATTGACTGGATCGTTGAACTCGGGATGGACGAGCAGTGATAGTGGTTCCTTTCCATTGCTCGTTGGTGCAATGAGAGAGAAGTGGGACTGTCGTTTTTTAAATGTTTTTTTGAAAAACATCCCCCTGACGCCATTTGGAGCCATATTAAAAATACGCTCCTAGTAACCTGTTCAATTACCAGGTGCACGGCTGTAAATTTGCAATGTCTTACATTGGACATTTACCATCACGAATTGGACATGCTCTAATATACTGCAGAAATGCCCAATTGACCGGCTCGTTGAAATCGGGATGGCCGAGCAGTGATAGTGGTTCCTCTCCATCGCTCGTTGGTGTTGATTTCAGCCTGTCCATTTGATGATGGAAAATCCCTCATTAAATACATTGGAAATGTACACTGTCCATTTGTAATATAAAATGTACAATGCCAATATATTATACGGCCATCAAGTCAGCCATCAGTCAATAAGATATCATACTGACACCAAACTTACTTTGTTCAACTCTTTTAGAAGCCAACTATCACATATTTCAGAGCTGGCCCACAATTCATAGCGCCACTGTTAAAACCATAAAAAACATAGTTACATTCGAGCTGTGGATCCTGTTCTAACATTATGTGTAGGCCTAGCTGAGGCGACCCCGGATCCCGAGTTTTGGGTCGATAGGTTATTCAGAGCCCGAGTAGCGACCTTAATTAGTGCTGAAAATTCACTTTGTCAGGGCATTGCTACAGGTTCTCTGAAAGAGCTATCGGACAGAAACTTTAGGGTCCAAGGCTGTCTTGTAATTCTGGGACTTTTTTAAGTGACGTCAATTTTGCGACATTAAAAATTAATTGAAGTTAGTGCAAATGGACAAGGCTGTTTCTCGGCATGATACCTTTTTAGAGCCACATAACTCACAGTGCACTACAAACAGAGCTCTAGGTCTGACGGTTCTTTGATGGTTCGAACGCAGGTAACTATTGCAGGCTGCAGGCTGTAGGCTGTGTCAGTAAGCCCCACACTGTGTCACTCCACAATGACTGTGTGGGTGGGTGAGTACAGAAAATCACAGAAATCACATAGAGCACCTGAAACCCGTCTTAACGAAATTCGCCTTAACTGGATCTGTAACTTTTTGGAAAAAAGCACATTTGTTTAGCCATCACTAAACGGACGTTGTATGATTTCTTGTCAATTACGATAGATAAATGTCTGGTTCTTTTTTCCTTACACCGTAGGTTTATGTACTTTAATGTGAAGTGGTCAAATTAGCGCTGTATTACCGTTTTTCACCTTTAATCCGAGAAAATGGGCATTAACTCAGAGCGTTGCGGCTTCGACACCATCTTGTTTCTGGGCTAAAAGTACATTTGGCCAAACCTGTGCTCACCAAGTTTAATCTTTGAAGTCTTTTCCATTTACAAGTGACGTCCGTGTCCGTTTGGTGATGTTTTGTCAATTTGCAATAAGCAGCCAGTCACCATCTGGTGGAATCAGCCTATTTTAATAACACCTGCGGACGTCTAGTAAGGGACCGTACATTTGCAATATGGAGATCCTCATCAACCATAAGGGAAATGCCACTCATGCCCCTTATGCAGGTGAGCAAAACCTTGAGACTTCCTTAATATTTGTTTTTGCGCACCAGCTGTTATTGACAAATAGACACAGACCGCGCATCAGCAAGACTGAACAGATGCCTCCGGTAAGACGAGGGGTAGCAGTCTGTGTCTCGTTAAAGAAAAGATCTTTGTTTGAGGTGAGTAAACGCTGTTCTGATATCCAGAAACTGTTTTTGGTCATAAAAGACGGTGACAAAAACATTGTGTACAAAATAAGTTACAACAACGTGAAAAAACACACAAAATAGCACAATTGGTTAGGAGCCTGTAAAACGGCAGCCATTTCCACCGGCGCCATCCTCATTCATTTCAACTATTAGACTAATCGTTTACATATCAGTAACAATATTGTACAAACCATGGCCAGCAAGAAAAAGTGACAATCGGTATTAGCCAGTCAGTTACAGTATGTGAGTAGTCAGACGGCCTCTGTGATGAGAGGGTTGGTTTGCAGAGCAGGGCTCGTCGTGCTGGACTGCTTGTTCATGTGCCAGAAGTGCTGAGCGAAGCAAGTGACGCTGCAGATGAGGGTTTTCACCTTGGAGAGCGAGAGATAATGGTCTTAGTGTAAGCCTACCTGCCTGCTGCTGGTGCACGTCCAGCCTGCTCTGTTCAGTATCGATCCTGTTAGGTGCAGAGGGGGATTGTGTATCACACTAACACCTGTGCAATTAACGCCACCCCAAGATTTTACCTGGTTGACAGTCAAATGTACTTCATTATGCTGAGAAGATTGTTCAATTTAATGTTCTTGTGCATTATGATCATAGGCTGCCTATATGGCAGTGAATAAATAAATGTGATCTGATGTGTAATTCAAGATATTTGTCAGGTTATTAATCGTTTGAAGCATTCATATTTAGGGTTTTGCATACAAGATGTTAATTACAGTTCCAGTGCAGTTACTAAAGCTTAAGGACAAGCATATTGTATAGTACTCATGGTGTGTTCTGTCTCCCCTAACTTCAGCTGGATGACAAAGTACAGATTGGGACCCTGGTGCTCATGGGAAGCCTTGAAGTATGCATGACACTGGAGGGAAGGGGCCTGAAAGGGGGAGGTAAGATAATAGATTACTGGAAACAGTTCTGGGATGAATCCATTCTTACTTTTCACATAGGTGTTCATAATCCTTTAGTTTAGTTCTTCATGGGTAGTATATGTTTCACGTAACATTCTATTTCACTGCTATTTGTACAGGGAGATTTGGACAGACGACACCACCATTGGTCGAGTTTTTGAAAGATATTCTAAGAAGGTATCCTGAAGGTGGACAGATTCTGAAAGTAAGTACAATGTATTAATGTTGTCTGGCTTTAACTTACTGTAAGAGTCCATAGTAGCCAAACACATGGACTCATTGATGGTGATGATGAACAACCATGCCTAGTAGTATGACATCCAGGCAAAGGTGGTTATACTCTTGAGAGGAAAACACATTGGTTTGGTTCCGAAAATAGGCCTGACACTCACTCTCACTGTTAAGACAATGGAAGCTCATTACCTAGCGACGTTCCACTCATTTCACACTGCCCTGGAAGATGCAATACCTCTGGGGGAAGGAAAGGCTCCTAAAGTTTGAACCTTTCCGTGAAGATGATGGTTCAGAAGCTCTGTGACTATGTAATAGTGTGATAATGCACTGATATCGACATGCATAAAACCCTGTATGCACATAACATCTTTCTTTATATCAGTATGTATCATATGTATTTATGTATGTATCTTAATGTCACAAAACAAAGCCCTGAGCCTTTATATTGTTTTAAAAGATCTCACTGTTTTTCTCTGCAGGAGCTGATACAGAATGCTGAGGATGCTGGAGCCACAGAGGTTAAGTTTTTGTACGATGAGACAGAGTATGGAGTAGAGTCACTTTGGTCACATGACATGGCTCAGTATCAAGGTATGTTTTTATTAATTCTCACAGATTATTCAGTTGACCAGATATAGGGACATTTTTGTTTTCAGTAAGAAAAGTCGCAGAGTAGTGAGAAATGGTTTTGTTGGTTTTTCCATAGCAGCAGCAAACATCTAAAAACTGTCATCAAGATTATGATCTTATTTGGATGATCTTATTTGGATGATCTTATTTGGATGATCTTATTTGGATGATCTTATTTGGATGATCTTATTTGGATGATCTTATTTCTTGTTTCGGTTTTAGGAACGGCCTTGTATGTGTACAATGATGCAGTGTTCACGACTGAAGATTGGAATGGAATTCAGGAGATAGCAAGGAGCAGAAAGAGAGAGGATCCTTTGAAAGTTGGAAGATTTGGTATTGGGTTCAACTCTGTGTACCACATAACAGGTGAGGCTTTTATTGAAATATTATTTTACCTGCAAATGAGTAAGGTGATTATTCAGTATTATGTTTGATATATCCTTCAATGTGCACGTTTAAGTTACCTTTAATCAATAAATAAATACATTTTGTTTGAATGTTTGTTTCAGATGTCCCCAGTATATTTAGTGGGGAACAGATTGGCATGCTGGACCCTCACCAGACGCTGTTTGGTGCCCATGAGTCTGGGCAGTGTTGGAACCTGAAGACCGATATGAAGGAGATCACAGAGCTCACCGACCAGTTTGCGCCCTTCATCGGCTTATTTGGAAACTCCGGTAAACCCATCGAGGACGGCAGCTTCTCTGGAACTCTGTTCCGCTTCCCCCTCCGCATTAAGCCCTCCCAGCTGAGCGCCAACATCTACAACAAAGAGAAGGTGCTGGAGCTTTTCGAGTCTTTCAAAGCCGACGCTGACACGGTGCTTCTCTTCCTCAAGAGCGTTCAGAAGGTCTCCCTGCATGTGCGTGAGTCAGACGGTACAGAACGCATGCTTTTCCAGGTGACAGCAGGAGAGAACCCAGAAGACAAGCTAGAGCGTCCTAACTCTCTAAAGACCCTGGGACTGGCCACAGACAGCTACAGCAACGGAGTGCCCAGCAGTACTGTCACGTGCGCCACCTACCAGGTCAACATCGAGACCCAGGACGAGACAGCCAAGGAGATCCAGAGGACCACCTGGCTTGTGTGTAATGGAGTGGGGGGCCGGGGCTTGTGCAGTGACCTGGACTCCCTGGCAGATGACCTGAAGTTCATCCCCACCATCGGCATCGCCCTGCCTCTCACCCGCATCGACGAGGACAAGGGTGCCACGTCTTGTTTCTTGGGGCGAGCCTTCTGCTTCCTGCCTCTCCCCCCTGGAGAGGAGAGCCTGACGGGGCTGCCGGTCCATGTCAGTGGCTTCTTTGGCCTCACAGACAATCGCAGAAGCATCAAATGGCGGGAGGTGGACCAGTGGAGGGACCCTGCAGCGCTCTGGAACGAACTCCTCATCGTCACCATCATCCCCAGGGCCTACTTCACCCTCATCATGGAGGCCATCAAGAGGATCCAAACCAAGAAGGACCAAGACTTCCCTCTCTTCCCTAGAGGTACTTACGGGGCCTGGCCAGACCTCAACCGGATCAGGCCTCGCTGGAAGCCCATACTGGAGCCTCTGTTTCATGACTTGCTACAGCAGCAGGTCGTCTACTCTCTCACTAACAGCTGGATCCAGGTGGACGAGGCTGTGTTTTCAGAGCTGGACATGGACATGGACATCACAGAGACGGTGATCAGCTACCTCCAAAGCTCAGGGATGCAGGTGGCCAGGGTGCCTGCCGCTGTAGACGCGGTCCTGGACACATACGCAATGGGGCCTGCCTCTGTGAAGAAGGTGACCCCTCATCTGGTGCGGCAGGTGATCAGGAAGGCCAAACATAAAGGGACCTCTCAGGAGAAGCTGCTTCTGCTGGAGTTTGTCCTCAGCGACAAAGGTTACAGCGACCTCATTGGACTAGAGCTGCTGCCTTTGCAAGATGAGACATTTGCAGCGTTCTCCTCCTCTGTCAGTGATAAGGATGCAATTTACATTGCTTCGGAAGAATACCCCAGGTACAGAATTAAAGTCCTCAGACTTTCTCTATGCCTTAGCAAAACCACAAAAAAACACATTTGAATGCAAGTATTGTTAACTATCAGCAATATACTAGATTGCAGCCTGTGAGCTAATATATAAAAGTGTGTACTCTCTCTTTGTTTTGTGTTAAGGTCTCTTTACCCTGGACTGGAGGGACGATTCATACTTGAGGGCATTAAACCATCAGTTATGAGCAGCCTGAAGGATGCAGCCAAAAGCAGAGGTAAATCCCCCACTCACATGTCTGGGGTGTGTCAGTCATCGGAGGATCCCACCTTAATCCTAATATTAGATTTGGACACCAACATTAATTCTAGGAAATAGAATCGATGAATCTAGAAGACATGCAGTCTAAACTGTAGTTTAACACACACTAGATTAAAATTGTTACACGGTAGCTTCACTGCCTTCACTGCCTAGTTCACCCTGTGTTCTTTGAGGGATGTGTAAGGTTCGTAGCCAGGTAGTAATAACTCCTGGTCACCCCATTCCCCTGCTGCCCCCGGGGGACATTAAACCTGGTGCACTGCTGATAGAGAATTTATGACTGCTGAGTGCGTGTGTGAGCTGGCAGATGGGGGTGACTCACATTCCGTTCACTGCTATCAGATCCTGGACATGCTTGCTCCCATACCCAACCAGGAGTGTGCCAAAAGGGCCTGGAGCCAGTCAGGGGGAATATGCAGATTTGTCAATTAAAGCCCTTTGCTGCACCGTCCAGAGACAACGTGTCCACATCCTGAGCTCCACATAACAAATAAATTCAGAATAAAACATCGTTTTCACAGTGTGTGTAATCTGGACATAATATAGCATTGAAGTCTTCTTCATGTTGAGCTAGGAGTTCTCTGTGAAACAGTAGAAAGGTCTATCCAGGGCAGAGAGGTACACTCCATCATTCTGACTGCTAGTGGTAGTTATATTGAAGGAGTGAGACAATAATATGCTCTAACTATATCCAGTATATTTCTGTAATTAGACATGGATTAATTTGGAATATTGCCTTTCAGAAAAATACTGCAATCCTGAATAATATTTATCATTTTAATTTTACGAGTTGACAGAATTCCAACTTTCTATTTACTCAAAGCCTAAGTAATTTTCCTTATACCTCTCTGGCTCTCTGCTGGTCTGTCATTGCCACCTCATAGCTAGGACACAGCCTTGGGTGCTGCTACATGCATCAGAGATTGAATTATCCTCATTACACTTCATTAAGTGGGTCACATAGAAGGTCCTCTCACACAATAGACCCTTCACACATAGCCATTGAGAACGACATCTGTATGATCCTCAGATAGAGACACTAGAATTCCCCTACCTCGGCGGTGTTATATGATCGCTGCCCTACAGTGGCTGTTGCAGGCATTGACTGTCTGCCACTGTAGCCACCCATGTGTGATCTGGGGACTCATCCTCAGAATCACCCCCTTGTCCTCACAGTCTCTTGGCAGGTTGATTGTATCCTCTGCTATCAATGCAAGCTAGTATATCAAAGTAAAATCCATTACAGTTACATTTTAAAATAACATTTATACAACTATAATGACATCATTTAATTTTGGGGAATTGGAGGATGTAGTTATCAACGTGCTAACCTAAATGTCTAAAACATGTCATTTTAAATGTAATTGCAGTGCAACAATTTCTTTGGGGATGTTCAGGTAGGTACTTTGACATGTGGTGTTGTGTCCTGGAATCATGTTTTACATTAACCCAAACCAATACATTGTTTTAATGGGCACTATACAAACTCTAATCTGTATCATACATTTAATGTGAACAGTAGCTAACATTGCCTCAACATTGATAAAGACTGAACCTTTGTGGAGGTGGGAGCGTTTGAAATAATTATGTTCCCTTCCCTCCAATTTGAAAAACATCACATTTCATAGTGCCCAAAATGTTTTTGTATTTGTTTAGCTGTGTGAGTTCCCAGAAAAGTGTGTCTCTCTGGCAGTGTGAATTCTAACATGTCACTGGAACGCACTTTGTCTTTGCTCATTGCAGGAATTTGCACAATCTTTGTGTATCAGTCATTTACTTAGAACTCATTGTAGAATTTGATGGCAGTCTTGTGATGTGACATTGAGTCTATTAAATATTAGCCTGTTAAGTGTGTGTTGTGCTTGCCATGCTGTGCATGGTAACTTAATATAATTGTTATGCTTTGCTGTGCTTTGGATTTTTTGAGTGTTGTAGTTAATCAAATTCTATTAACTAGAAATATTTGTAATAAAATGCTTGTTGTTTGCCTAATTGAGCCCATATGGTCTTGATGCAAATGATCATACACTGCTCAAAAAATAAAGGGAACACTTAAACAACACAATGTAACTCCAAGTCAATCACACTTCTGTGAAATCAAACTGTCCACTTAGGAAGCAACACTGATTGACAATAAATTTCACATGCTGTTGTGCAAATGGAATAGACAACAGGTGGAAATTATAGGCAATTAGCAAGACACCCCCAATAAAGGAGTGGTTCTGCAGGTGGTGACCACAGACCACTTCTCAGTTCCTATGCTTCCTGGCTGATGTTTTGGTCACTTTTGAATGCTGGCGGCGCTTTCACTCTAGTGGTAGCATGAGACGGAGTCTACAACCCACACAAGTGGCTCAGGTAGTGCAGCTCATCCAGGATGGCACATCAATGCGAGCTGTGGCAAGAAGGTTTGCTGTGTCTGTCAGCGTAGTGTCCAGAGCATGGAGGCGCTACCAGGAGACAGGCCAGTACATCAGGAGATGTGGAGGAGGCCGTAGGAGGGCAACAACCCAGCAGCAGGACCGCTACCTCCGCCTTTCTGCAAGGAGGAGCAGGAGGAGCACTGCCAGAGCCCTGCAAAATGACCTCCAGCAGGCCACAAATGTGCATGTGTCTGCTCAAACGGTCAGAAACAGACTTCATGAGGGTGGTATGAGGGCCCGACGTCCACAGGTGGGGGTTGTGCTTACAGCCCAACACCGTGCAGGACGTTTGGCATTTGCCAGAAAACACCAAGATTGGCAAATTCGCCACTGGCGCCCTGTGCTCTTCACAGATGAAAGCAGGTTCACACTGAGCACATGTGACAGACGTGACAATCTGGAGACGCCGTGGAGAACGTTCTGCTGCCTGCAACATCCTCCAGCATGACCGGTTTGGCGGTGGGTCAGTCATGGTGTGGGGTGGCATTTCTTTGGGGGGCCGCACAGCCCTCCATGTGCTCGCCAGAGGTAGCCTGACTGCCATTAGGTACCGAGATTTACATTTAAGTCATTTAGCAGACGCTCTTATCCAGAGCGACTTACAAATTGGTGCATTCACCTTATGACATCCAGTGGAGCAGCCACAGCATCTAACCCCTTGAGACCATATGCTGGTGCGGTTGGCCCTGGGTTCCTCCTAATGCAAGACAATGCTAGACCTCATGTGGCTGGAGTGTGTCATCAGTTCCTGCATCAGTCCCCCCCCCCCCCTTAAAAGACCATTTCCAAGATGGCGTAGCAGTCGGACGTGTGTTTTGTCTTGTCCCGTCCTGTATAGTGTAAATATAGTTTTTTTCCTCTTTTTTCTCCCGTATATATTTCGTACATATTTTAATCTCACTTCCCAACCACAGGCTGAATATATTCTCCTGCAACCCGCATCACCCAATGTGGTACGGATCTGCTTTTTCTATGCTTTAGAATCGGAACCCTCACCAGAAGCTAGCCGCTAACTAGCTACTAGCTAGCCACTGCTAGCGGTCTTCAACGCTAACTAGGACACCAGCGACATCTACCCAAAGCATATCAGACTGCTTTTTCTCTACCACATCTCCGGATTCCTACCGCAAGCTCTGAAGCTTTATAGGATCATCGTAAATAGCTAGCTGCAATCCGAGTGGCTACTCCTGGCTAACGTCTCTGTCCCAGAGCAAGCACCAGTTAGCCTGGAGCTAGCCTCGAGCTGACTACCCGAAGAGGTCCAAAAAATACCTAATTTGCCAATTGGCCTGGACCCTCTACTGACCCTCTACTGCCGACACGGAGCCCCGCCGATCCATCACGACTGGTCCGCCGACATAATCGTCCGAGGGGTTTCAACAGGCTTTTCCGCTGCGACATCGCCAAAGATCCATCTGCTGGCCAAGGCCCGCGAGCTTGAATCGCTGTATCTCCAGCTCACCGCATGAAGAGGAATAAATAAACAGACTCACCCCATCGCGACGTCCCCCAAAGGTTAACTCTCTAGCCCTCGCTATCTCCCTGCTTGCTAATTCGGCCTGCTAACGGCTAGCTTGTCAAGCTCCGGTCCGCTAACTGCTACCTTGTCTAGCTCGGGCCTACGAACTGTTAGCTTGTTAGCACAGGCCTGCTAACCGTCTGTACCACCGCGTCCCAATCACTCTCTGACCCCATTTACTTTCTATCTCTTTTTGATTTTTAATTTGTTTATACCTTCCGGAAACCTGCCTCACCCAATGTGATACGGAATCGCTGTTACTTTTACTCTTATTTTTATGACACACTCAAGAACCTCCAGACGCTAACCAGCTAACTAGCTACAAGCTAGTTAGTCATTGTTAGTTTAAAAAAAAAAAAAAAAAAAAACCTGGATAACACTCCCAGCCCCCTGCCCATCCACCGCTGCCCCTGACACTGATCTCTTGGCTACATAGCTGACGCACGCTGGACTGTCCATTAATCACGGTACTCCTTTCTGCTTGTTTGTCTTACCTGTCGGCCCCGTTGCCTAGTCAACGCCATTTTACCTGCTGTTTGTTGTGCTAGCGGATTAGCCTCGCCTACTGTTTTTAGCTAGCTTTCCAAATTCAACACCTGTGATTACTGTATGCCTCGCTGTATGTCTCTCTCAGATGTCAATATGCCTTGTATACTGGTTAGTTATAATTGTTTTAGTTCACAATGGAGCCCCTAGACCCACTCTGCATACCCCTGTTACCTCCTTTGTCCCACCTCCCACACATGCGGTGACCTCACCCATTACAACCAGCATGTCCAGAGATTCAACCTGTCTCATCATCACCCAGTGCCTGGGCTTACCTCCGCTGTACCCGCACCCCACCATACCCCTGTCTGCGCATTATGCCCTGAATATATTCTACCATGCCCAGAAACCTGCTCCTCTTATCCTCTGCCCCCAACGCTCTAAGGCGACCAGTTTTGATAGCCTTTAGCCGCACCCTCATACTACTCCTTCTCTGTTCCGCGGGCCCTGCATGTCCCCAGGTACCCTCATTTGTTGACTTCTGTGATCGAAAAAGCCTTGGTTTTATGCATGTTTTATGCATGTCAACATCAGAAGCCTCCTCCCTAAGTTTGTTTTACTCACTGCTTTAGCACACTCTGCTAACCCTGATGTCCTTGCCGTGTCTGAATCCTGGCTCAGGAAGGCCACCAAAAATTCAGAGATTTCCATACCCAACTATAACATCTTCCGTCAAGATAGAACTACCAAAGGGGGGCGGAGTTGCAGTCTACTGCAGAGATAGCCTGCAAAGTAATGTCATACTTTCCAGGTCCATACCCAAACAGTTCGAACTACTAATTTTGAAAATTACCCTCTCCAGAAATAAGTCTCTCACTGTTGCCGCCTGCTACCGGCCACCCTCAGCTCCCAGCTGTGCCCTGGACACCATTTGTGAATTGATCGCCCCCCATCTAGCTTCAGAGTTTGTTCTGTTAGGTGACCTAAACTGGGATATGCTTAACACCCCGGCAGTCCTACAATGTAAGCTAGATGCCCTCAATCTCACTCAAATCATCAAGGAACCCACCAGGTACAACCTTAACTCTGTAAACAAGGGCACTCTCATAGACGTCATCCTGACCAACTGGCCCTCCAAATACACCTCCGCTGTCTTCAACCAGGATCTCAGCGATCACTGCCTCATTGCCTGTATCCGCCACGGAGCCGCAGTCAAACGACCACCCCTCATCACTGTCAAACGCTCCCTAAAACACTTCTGTGAGCAGGCCTTTCTAATCGACCTGGCCCGGGTATCCTGGAAGGACATTGACCTCATCCCGTCAGTTGAGGATGCCTGGTCATTCTTTAAAAGTAACTTCCTCACCATTTTAGATAAGCATGCTCCGTTCAAAAATGCAGAACCAAGAACAGATACAGCCCTTGGTTCACTCCAGACCTGACTGCCCTCCCAGCACAAAAACATCCTGTGGCGGACTGCAATAGCATCGAATAGCCCCCGTGATATGCAACTGTTCAGGGAAGTCAGGAACCAATACACGCAGTCAGTCAGGAAAGCTAAGGCCAGCTTCTTCAGGCAGAAGTTTGCATCCTGTAGCTCCAACTCCAAAAAGTTCTGGGACACTGTGAAGTCCATGGAGAACAAGAGTACCTCCTCCCAGCTGCCCACTGCACTGAGGCTAGGTAACACGGTCTCCACCGATAAATCCACGATTATCGAAAGCTTCAATAAGCACTTCTCAACGGCTGGCCATGCCTTCCGCCTGGCTACTCCAACCTCGGCCAACAGCTCCGCCCCCCGCAGCTCCTCGCCCAAGCCTCTCCAGGTTCTCCTTTACCCAAATCCAGATAGCAGATGTTCTGAAAGAGCTGCAAAACCTAGACCCGTACAAATCAGCTGGGCTTGACAATCTGGACCCTCTATTTCTGAAACTATCTGCCGCCATTGTCGCAACCCCTATTACCAGCCTGTTCAACCTCTCTTTCATATCGTCTGAGATCCCCAAGGATTGAAAGCTGCCGCAGTCATCCCCTCTTCAAAGGGGAGACACCCTGGACCCAAACTGCTATAGACCTATATCCATCCTGCCCTGCCTATCTAAGGTCTTGAAAGCCAAGTCAACAAACAGGTCACTGACCATCTCGAATCCCACCGTACCTTCTCCGCTGTGCAATCTGGTTTCCGAGCCGGTCATGGGTGCACCTCAGCCACGCTCAAGGTACTAAACGATATCATAACCGCTATCGATAAAAGACAGTACTGTGCAGCCGTCTTCATCGACCTCGCCAAGGCTTTCGACTCTGTCAATCACCATATTCTTATCGGCAGACTCAGTAGCCTCGGTTTCTCGGATGACTGCCTTGCCTGGTTCACCAATTACTTTGCAGACAGAGTTCAGTGTGTCAAATCGGAGGGCATGCTGTCCGGTCCTCTGGCAGTCTCTATGGGGGTGCCACAGGGTTCAATTCTCGGGCCGACTCTTTTCTCTGTATATATCAATGATGTTGCTCTTGCTGCGGGCGATTCCCTGATCCACCTCTACGCAGACGACACCATTCTATATACTTTCGGCCCGTCATTGGACACTGTGCTATCTAACCTCCAAACGAGCTTCAATGCCATACAGCACTCCTTCCGTGGCCTCCAACTGCTCTTAAACGCGAGTAAAACCAAATGCATGCTTTTCAACCGATCGCTGCCTGCACCCGCATGCCCGACTAGCATCACCACCCTGGATGGTTCCGACCTTGAATATGTGGACATCTATAAGTACCTAGGTGTCTGGCTAGACTGCAAACTCTCCTTCCAGACTCACATCAAACATCTCCAATCGAAAATCAAATCAAGAGTCGGCTTTCTATTCCGCAACAAAGCCTCCTTCACTCACGCCGCCAAGCTTACCCTAGTAAAACTGACTATCCTACCGATCCTCGATTTCGGCGATGTCATCTACAAAATGGCTTCCAACACTCTACTCAGCAAACTGGATGCAGTCTATCATAGTGCCATCCGTTTTGTCACCAAAGCACCTTATACCACCCACCACTGCGACTTGTATGCTCTAGTCGGCTGGCCCTCGCTACATATTCGTCGCCAGACCCACTGGCTCCAGGTCATCTACAAGTCCATGCTAGGTAAAGCTCCGCCTTATCTCAGTTCACTGGTCACGATGGCAACACCCATCCGTAGCACACGCTCCAGCAGGTGTATCTCACTGATCATCCCTAAAGCCAACACCTCATTTGGCCGCCTTTGATCCAGTACTCTGCTGCCTGTGACTGGAATGAACTGCAAAAATCGCTGAAGTTGGAGACTTTTATCTCCTCACCAACTTCAAACATCAGCTATCCGAGCAGCTAACCGATCGCTGCAGCTGTACATAGTCTATTGGTAAATAGCCCACCCATTTTCACCTACCTCATCCCCATACTGTTTTTATACTGTTTTTTTAAATTTTATTTATTTATTTATTTACTTTTCTGCTCTTTTGCACACCAATATCTCTACCTGTACATGACCATCTGATCTTTTATCACCCCAGTGTTAATCTGCAAAACTGTATTATTCGCCTACCTCCTCATGCCTTTTGCACACATTGTATATAGACTGCCCATTTTATTTCTACTGTGTTATTGACTTGTTAATTGCTTACTCCATGTGTAACTCTGTGTTGTCTGTTCACACTGCTATGCTTTATCTTGGCCAGGTCGCAGTTGCAAATGAGAACTTGTTCTCAACTAGCCTACCTGGTTAAATAAAGGTGAAATAAAAAAAAATAAAAAAAAAAAAAGATTTAGATGCACTATTGTAAAGTGGCAGTTCCACTGGATGTCATAAGGTGAACGCACCAATTTGTAAGTCGCTCTGGATAAGAGCGTCTGCTAAATGACTTAAATGTAAATGTAATACAGGCACGTGGAGGCCACACACACTACTGAGCCTCATTTTGACTTGTTTTAAGGACATTACATCAAAGTTGGATCAGCCTGTAGTGTGGTTTACCACTTTAATTTTGAGTGTGACTCCAAATCCAGACCTCCATGGGTTGATAAATTTGATTTCCATTGATAATTTTTGTGTGATTTTGTTGTCAGCACATTCAACTATGTAAAGAAAAAAGTATTTCATAAGAATATTTCATTCAGATCTAGGATGTGTTATTTTAGTGTTCCCTTTATTTTTTGAGCAGTGTATATGATTCTACTTGATTTTCTAATGCCCTGTCGATCCCTACTACATTCCAGGTCCAAAATGCGAATTTATCTTGTTGATACATGTGGTGTTGATGGGAATGAACCTGGGGCTGTGCAGTAAAGCTAATAAATCACCTAGAATACCTGCAGGACAAACATTGTTAAATGAAACGTTGGGCTATATATATGTAGTTCCTATGAATTGTCATTGAGAAAGTCATCATTAAGGTTATATTAACTTGCGATTTTGTATCTTCTACAGGAAGACCCTGCACTCAGGTACAAGTGCTAACTCCTGAACGGTCAGCTCGACTCATAAAGGAGATCCTCTCGACAGTCTGGCCTACCAGAGACTTCACAGTCCAGTGGGACCATGGGAACCGAGAGAAGAAGCATCCTACACACTCTTGGCTTAAGATGGTTTGGAAGCATCTATATATAAACTTTGCTGATGACCTTAGTACCTTTGAAGACATGCCATTGATCCCAAATGTGCCCCTTGAAGAAAGTGTGGACTCAATTGAGCTCCATCGTCTCAAAACCCCATCCCCTATTATCATTGTGGATGAGCAAGAGGCCCTAATTTCTGAAAGCCTTATTGAAATCATGAAAAAACTTGGGGTAGTAGTGATGAAAAAGTTGGACCTGTGTTTGCAGCATCCTCTGTTGAAGAACTACATCCATCCTTCATCTCCCAGTATGCTACTGCAAATCATGGACAGGTCGTCAACCCAGAGAGTGGCAAGCCTGGTCTCATCCTTCTCTAGCAAACAGAAAGTGGCACTGAGGGACTTCCTGGCAGGACTGTCTGACATCACAGAGAAAGAGAAGCGTATCCTCCTGGAGCTGACAATATTTGAGAAAGTAGGGCCCTGTTCAGAGAAAGGCATCCCAACATATACCTCACTGAGAGGAGCCAGGGCTTTACACCATACTGCGAAGTATCCACCAGACGTCAAACTATCCATCAATGTTGTGGGCTGCAGTGATGAGGCATCCATTCGCCTCATTAAGATTCTGAACGTGGAACAGGTGAAGACCACTGACTGCTTGAAGTTGGTTGTTCAAGACATGGAGAAAGGGTTTTACTCAAAAGAGGATATCACTAAGATCATGCTCTGGGCCCTTAAGCATCTGTCATTCCTAAAGAATGAAAACAAAGCTGTGATTGGATGGCTTTCGGCTCTAAAGTTCATTCAAGCATCTGCAGGGAAAACTGTTGCAACTACAGACCTTTTTGATCCTGAGCTGGAGATTTTACAGAATCTTTTCTACATGGAGGAAAATAATAGGTTTCCCACAAGTACATATACGTCTTCTCCTGATATGCTACATTCACTGAGACAACTTGGACTGAAAAACGAAGTACAACTCAGCGAAAAAGATGTACTCCAGGTGGCACAGAAGATTGAGGAATTGCAGGGTGGCAATGACCCAGAATGGGAACCAGTTATACAGAAAGCGAAAACACTGCTGCAAATACTGAATAGACAAACCAAGCTGGTAAAGTCTTCAGAGGCTCAGAATTTCTTGAAAAAACTGAAATGGGTGCCAGTTTGCAAGGACAGACCTGTAAATTACCCAAAGTCCCTTGCCTGGATGGGAGACACCCATAACATCTGCTCATTCTCAGAAATGTGCGATATATCCCATGCAGTGCTGGTAGGCTCTTCAGTTGCACTTGTGGAGCGCACTTCTGCCGGCATGAAGAAGGCCCTGAAGTTATCTATAGAGCCACAGATTGATCAAGTGTTACAGCATTTAAAGGCAGTGAATGACTGGCACAGATCTCAAGCATTTACCACAGAAGACTGGTATCAATTCCAACAGATCCTTATTGAGATTTATGACTTCATGCAAGCACACCTTGAAGATGCAAGAGAGGCAATGAAGTCACTGCCATTTGATTGGGTGTGGACTGGCAAGACCTTTTCATCACCTAGTCACACAGTTCTAAAACCCATTTCTGACCTCGATTTGCAACCCTACCTGTACTCTTTGCCAAAAACCATTGCAAAGTTTCACAAACTTTTCAAATTCTGTGGTTCGGTTGAAGAGGTTGTCCCAAGCCATGTGTTCGATGTGATCAAAACAGTAAGGCAAAGGTGTGATGAAGAAATTACTAAAGAGGAAAGTAAGCATGATCTCCTCCTCCTGATAAATATTCTGAGATGGCTGTATAACAGTCAAATTTCTGTGGACATTGACATGCATGTACCAATCCTTTGCTACAAGGATCCAAGCAAACTGGCCATGAAACCCATTCATGAATGCACCTACTGTGACATTAAAGTGGAGGATCTACATGACTTGCTTGATGATACATCAGAGCCCATCATCTTAGTCCATGATGATATCCCCATGAAAACAGCAGAATGGCTGAACGTGCCTTGTTTGAGTACGAGACTGATAAACCCAGAAAACCTTGGCTTTGAACAATCAGGCCAACGGGAGCCTCTGACAGTGAGAATAAAGAACATTCTAGAAGAATATCCATCTGTCGCAGATATTTTCAAAGAACTTCTTCAGAATGCTGATGATGCGAGTGCTACGGAGTGTAGCTTCCTGATAGACATGAGGAAGAATGTTGACATTCGAGAGAACCTGCTTGACCCTGGCATGCTTATATGCCATGGCCCCTCCTTATGGTCATTCAACAACTCTACATTCTCTGACACTGACTTTCTGAACATAACAAGGTTAGGTGGGTCAATGAAGAGATGTGAGGCAGACAAAGTTGGTAAATTTGGCCTAGGTTTCAACTCAGTTTATCACATCACTGACATCCCCATCATAATGAGCAGAGAGTTCATGATCATGTTCGATCCAAACATCAACCACATCAGCAAGCACATTAAAGACAGGTCAAACCCGGGAATTAAGATCAACTGGAGCAAACAGCAGAAACGGCTGAGAAAGTTCCCCAATCAATTCAAACCCTTCATCAATGTCTTTAATTGCCAACTTCCTCTTGCACAAGAGTCTCCGTACAAGTACGATGGAACACTGTTCAGACTCCCCTTCAGGACTGAGCAAGAGGCATCAGTGAGTGAAATCAGCAGTGTCTACTACAACACCCCAGACATCTACTCCCTTGTTGATGAGTTTAGCATATGTGGCCACCGGCTCATTCTCTTCACTCAGCATGTTGGCTCCATGGTACTGAAGTACCTGAAATATGAAGAGCCCAATCCAGCAGCAGCACAGGATGTTGTCACTATCAACAAAAGTGTATGGTCATCCAAAGCTGCATATGGGCCTCTGAGCATTCTGAAATCTGCAGCAAAAGTCATGAAAAAGGTGGCAGCCACCAACAGGGTACCTGCTGACACTCCCAAGTCTGGCTGTATCATACGCATTGTGGTGGAGGAGTTTCACAATGTGTTCAAGCGCATAGTTGATCTCCAGTCACCCCTTTTCAGAGGTTCAGAGGAGGATCCTTCCTCATACTTTGAAATGGCTGCCAAAGACGGAAAAAACAGACGACTCACAGACGAAATGCCCCAAAAGGCAGTTGATCTCACAAACTGGCTCATTTGTTCATGTATGGATGTGACCGAAGCTCTAAAATTTTCACTCGGTGAGAATGGAAAACGACTTGGACTAGTGCCTTGTGGGGGTGTAGCTGTTCTGCTCTCAGAGGAGGATAATCGAAAATGGACAGTGAAGGATAACACCAACCACATCAACCCGATAGGAGAAGTGTTTTGCTATTTACCTCTCAGAATCAAAACAGGTTTGCCAGTCCACATAAATGGCTGTTTTGCTGTGACATCTAACCGCAAAGAGATCTGGAAGACAGACACCAAAGGACACTGGAACTCAGTGTTCATGAGACACGTGATTGTCCAGGCATACATAGCAGCACTCAATATGCTGCGTTCAATGGCAGAAAGTGGAGAACTACTTGACTACAGCTACTACGTAGCATGGCCTGATCCAAGTCTAGTACACGATGACTTCACAGTGATCAGCCAAGGAGTCTACCAAGAGATCGCCAAAGGGGGTGACGGGGACCATGCAAAAGTTTTCTCAGATGGCAAAACCTGGGTATCAATCAAGTACGTCAGATTCCTAGATGACTCCTTGCTCTGTAGACCAGACATTGGCCCTGCTGCCTTCAAGATATTCCTAAAATACCTCAAGAAGAGCAGCTCGCAAGACCTCTGTGCTGTTGAGCTGCCTGACTGGGTCAAGGAAGGTTTTGATGATGCTGGATGCAAAGGGAAGCTGATAGAGAACACCCTGACTGAAAAGCAGTTCTTCTTAGATGTATTCTTCCCACATATTCAAGACATCGACAAAGAACTTCGTGACCCACTAATGCATTATGTCTTGAATGGCAAACTGGATGAATTTGCATCAATTCTTAGAGAGACTCCATGCATCCCATGCTCTGGCCCCACTCATCAATTAGTCATACCATCCAGACTAATCCATCCAGAAGGAAGAGTTGCAAAACTGTACAACGCTGAAGATGGAAGATTTCCAGAAGGAACCTCAAAAGACTACATGAATCCAGTCTGCTTGGTCAAGCTAGTACAGCTGGGAATGGTCAAAGATGACCTTTCTTGGAAGGATTTGATTGAACGTGCAGAATCTGTGTTCGATCTAAATGAAAATGATCACACTGCTGCATGTCTTCGGAGCAGCATTATTCTTAGTCTCATTGATGAGAAGCTGAAAATGACAGACTCAGGAGCAAGTAAACTACTGGAGAAGCTACAGGACATAAAGTTCCTTCCATTTCTGACAAAGCCTGCAGGGTTTTCACTACCATGGCATGGGAATACTTTCCACCCGTCCACCATGTTTTCTGCCAAAGAGCTTTTTACGACTGACCACCAGGATACAGTGTGCTTGATAAAGCCTATCCTTAATGAGAACTCTCCATCTTTCAAAGGGTGCGGCACGATCACATTGGCAGTAAAAGACTCTCTCGGATTGATAAGAAAGCCAACAGTTGGACTAGTTGTCAGTCAACTTAAGGAACTTGCTAAGTCATTTGACGGAGTTACTTTGTATCAGGAAAATATCACCAATGCCTGCTACAAATACCTACATGAAGAAATGCTCCAGGATGCCAAAGCAAAGACACAGATCAATGAGGAGCTAAAAACCTTCTGCTCTATTCTGGTGGAGAACACTTATGTTGAGCCCTCCAAAGTTGCATTCTACCAGAACTTTGATGCAGCACCATATCTCTACCAGCTTCCCAACAAGTACAGAAACAGTTGCCGTGAGCTCTTTGAGAATGTTGGGGTTCAGTCAAGCTTCACAGTTGAGAACTTTTCAGCAGTCCTTGAATTAGTGAAAAATGAGTGTGGAAGAAGAGCCCTCTCTGAGGATTACTTTCAGCTCTCTCGCAGAATCATTAGTGAAGGAATATGGGGCTTAATCAGAGACAAAAACCAAGAATTCTGCCAAGCTACCTACGGGGAAATTCTCCTTCCTGACACCCATCTTACACTGCAGCCATCAAAGTCTCTGTGTTACAATGACTGTCCTTGGATCAAAGTCAGAGACACAACTGTGAAATATTGCCATGTAGATATTCCAAGGGAGGTTGCTGTGAAATTAGGAGCAGTTCCCAAACGTCACAAAGCCCTGGAAAGGTATGCCTCAAATATCTGCTTCACTACACTTGGAAGTGAGTTTGGACAAAAAGAGAAACTCACAAGTAGAATTAAAAGTATCCTCAACGCTTACCCATCAGAGAAGGAAATGCTAAAGGAGCTCCTGCAGAATGCAGATGATGCTAAAGCCACTGAAATCTACTTTGTTTTTGATCCAAGAATCCACCCCACAGACAGAATATTTGATGATAAATGGTTGCCAATGCAAGGCCCATCACTTTGTGTCTACAACAATCAGCCTTTCACTGAGGATGATGTCAGAGGAATCCAGAACCTAGGAAGAGGAACAAAAGAAGCAAATCCTGGTAAAACTGGACAATATGGCATAGGATTCAACTCTGTGTATCACATCACAGACTGCCCGTCTTTCATTTCAAACAATGACATTCTTTGCATCTTCGATCCACATGCACGATTTGCACCCGGGGCGACATCTGTTAGTCCTGGCAGAATGTTTAGGGACTTGGACTCTGACTTTAGATCTCAATTTTCTGATGTGCTAAATCTTTACCTGGGATCTCATTTCAGGCTAGAGCGATGCACAATGTTCAGATTCCCCATACGCTCAACAGAAATGGCCAAAATATCAGAGATCAGCTCTGTTCCTGCATCAGACAGAATGGTGCAAAACCTTCTGGATAAACTAAAAACCGATGGGGCAGAACTCCTCATGTTCCTCAACCACATGGAGAAAATTTCCATCTGTGAAATAGAGAAAGCTACAGGTGACCTGAAGGTGCTATACTCTGTGACTGCTAAAATCACAGATGGTGACCGTTTAAAACGCAAGCAGTTTCATGCCTCAGTGGTGGATAGTGTGACAAAAAAGAAGCAGCTCACTCAAATCCCAGTCCAGCAGATAACCTACTCAATGGATATAGAGGACTCCGATGGCAATCTAACAACTTGGATGGTCTGCAATCGATCTGGCTTCTCCTGCATAGAGAAAGTCTCAAAGAGTGTGATTTCAGCCCACAAAAATGAAGACATTACTCTCTTTCCACGTGGAGGGGTGGCTGCATGTGTAAGCCACAACTACAAGAAGCCCCACAGAGCATTCTGCTTTCTGCCCCTTTCCTTGGAGACTGGCTTGCCCTTTCATGTTAATGGGCATTTTGCCTTAGATTCTGCCAGGAGAAACCTATGGAGAGATGACAATGGAGTAGGAGTGAGGAGTGACTGGAACAACAACTTGATGACATCTTTGATAGCTCCTGCCTATGTGGAGCTTTTGATTCAGCTGAAAAGACGATACTTCCCGGGACCCGATCCCACCATGACTGTGTTACAGGGAACACCAATTCACATTGTCAAAGACACTTTGAGGAAATTCCTGTACTTCTTCCCAGTCAACAGACTTGACATCCAGCCAGATTGGTACTGTCTTGTCAAAGCAGTGTACACCTGCATTCATGCTGACCTGAAACGTCTCCTTCCTGTTGTTAGGGCTCCCCACATTGACAACACAGACATGCACTCTGCCGTATACATCTCCTGGGTGAACACATCCTCTGCCAACAAAGGTCGTGCATTCTTTGACAATCTGCTGCAAGATGAACTTCAACATCTGAAAAACTCAGAATACAACATCTCCTCACGCAAGTCTGTTGCAGAAAATGTCTTCCGACTCAAGGCCCTGCTTTCGGATGTGGGGTTCAACTTGGTCCACAGTTGTGACGAAACAGCCAGTCTTTACATCTGTTTGGATGATGCAGGCATTCCCGTGAGCTATGTTACCCCAGAGGATGTACGAAACTTTCTCCTCACATTCTCGTCCCCAGACACATCTTGCCAAGTTGGGAAACTTCCCTGTCGACTCCAGCAGTCAAATTACAAGCTCTTCCACAGCCTGAAGCTTCTGGTTGACTACTGCTTCAAAGACGTAGAGGAGGATGGAATCAGCATAGAAGGGCTACCACTGATGATGACAATGGACAACATACTCCAGGTGTTTGATTCCAAGAAACCAAAGTTTCTGTCAACACACCATGAACTGGTCTCATCAAGGAAAGAGCTGTTCATGAACACACTATACATGAAGTACAACAACATCCTGATGAATTTAGGTGTTGCAAAGGTCTTCGACATCAACAGTTTCGGGGAACTTTTGAGTTCTGTTCTACCGCGTGAATACAGAACAAGGATCCTTGTGAAGTGGAGAGACAGCTATGCCAGTGAGTCTTGGCTGAAAGGTGTGTGGCACTTCATCAGTGAGAACATTGCAGTCAAGGAAGAACAGGCAGGCATCAAACCCAAGTTTGAGACTGTACTCGACCTACTGAAAGACTGGGCTTTGCTGCCAGGAATCAAATTCATGGTTTCAAGCAACAAGTTGGTTGTCCCTGATCACGACGTGTTACTACCCCTGAGTTTGATAAGCGCAGCTATCTTTCCAAATGGGCAAAATGACAAAATATTTCACATCCTAATGAAAGGGGGATGCATTCAGCTTGCCATCAACAAAATATGCTTCAAAGAGAATCCTGTCCTGCCTTTTTTGGCACAGCATACAGCAAACATAGACAATCCATCCAGCATCCTGAAAGCACTGGAGTACATGATTCAGACGGCAGCTTTCAAAACAGGAAGTTTAACTGACAAAGAGTTTGAGGCTCTTCTGTTGTACTTCAACTGCAATTTGATCAATCTCACCCAAGAGGACGCTCAAACTCTGAAACTGCTCCCATGCTTTAAAGCAGTCAGTGGCAGATACATCAGCATTGCAAACTTTGGGTCATGCTATGTTCTGGCAAAAAGCATTCCCTCTGCAGATATGGAAAAATGGGCTCACACAACATCCTTCGCCTTTCTCGCAGACAATCCACAGTTGAAGGAACTGTACAGTTTCCTTGGATGTTGCCCAATTGATGATCTGGAAGTCTACCTGAGGCATCTCCTACCAAAGTTTGACAACCTGTCATACGATGCCAGAATTGAGCACCTTGTCTATCTGAAGGAGAGACTTATGGCAATGGAGGAGTCATGTGGGATGAAGGATCATCTGTATGAGAAACTAGAAGGTCTGTCATTCATCTATGACTACACAAACAGACTCAAGTCTACCAAAATGTTCTATGATCAAACAGTGAAGGTGTTCGAAGTGATGCTCCCTCCAAAAACATTCATACCCAATGACTTTTTCAAGAAGGTTGAGCAAGTGTCAAAGCCAAAAAATGGGACAGCATTTCTCACCTCATGGATCACATTCCTAAGGAATATAGGCCTCAAACACATTGTCTCTCAGCAGCAAATTCTCCAGTATGCAAAAGAAGTCAGCATCAAAGCTCAGACAGAGAACTGGTCCAAAGAAAAAGCCCAAATGATTGTTGATGTTCTCCTTAACCACATATTCAATGAGAGGACAGACCTATTTGTTGGCGCTTTCCTCAAAGAGCTGTCAATGATATCATTCCTTTGTCCTGAGCGTGCACCCACTGAGCTGATCCGGCTCCATGCTCAATTCCAAGAGATGAATGGCACTCTCCCTCTGATACGTTTCAGTGGGTCTCAAGTCAATCCAAAATTCAAGCAAACTGATATCATTCAATTACTATGGACGTCGTGTCCCATTCTCCCAGAGAAGGCCACACCAGTAGCCATTAAAGACCAGGAGGGAAGCACGCTGACTGGCCAAGAACAACTGAACTTAGTGCTGACCATGTTAAGTGTCAACTTGGAACCCCCCTTGGACAAAGTGATAAGCAACTGCAAAAATATCTGCAACATATCCAATCCCGATGATGATATGGTGAAAACAAGAAACAAAGTCTTGAGATCCACGTACGAAATTCTCAATGCAGATAAAAGAGAGTTTCGCTTCCAGCTACGAGGGGTGAGTTTTATCATGGTTGAGGAGGGCTGGAAACTTCTAAAGCCAGAGGAGGTTGTCATCAACTTGGACAATGAATCTGACTTCAAGCCGTACCTATACAAACTACCACTAGAGCTTGGCATCTTTCATCAGCTGTTTAAGCTTTTGGGCACAGAGGATGTTGTATCAACAAAACAATACGTTGAAGTGCTGTGCCGCATTCACAGAAATTCAGAGGGTAAGCAGCTCGATCCGAATGAAATGAGAACTGTGAAAAGGGCTGTCTCAGGGCTATTCAAAAGCCTACAGAATGAGCCAGTTCAGATACGCAAAGACCTTGAGAGCCTCAGAGATTTGATATTTTACCTGCCAAGTCACGATGGTAGATTAGCCAAATCCAACAGTTTAGTGTTTGACGATGCCCCACACTACAAGAGCAGAATTCAGGGTAATGTAGGCGTTCAGATGCTTGTGGACATGAGTCAGTGTTATCTCGGCAAGGACCATTCCTTCCACACAAAGCTGATCATGCTGCTCCCACAGAAGCTAAGGCCAAGACTCCTGAGTAGTATCCTTGAGGAGCAGCTGGATGAGGACTCTCCAAAAATGTGCCAGTTTGGAGCTCTCTGTTCGCTTCAGGGTCGCCTTCAGCTTCTACTGTCATCAGAACAGTTCATCACAGGACTGATACGAATAATGAAGCATGAAAATGACAATGCATTCCTTGTGAATGAGGAAAAAGCCATACGATTGTGCAAAGCACTTTGTGAGGGTTTGAAGGTGTCTTGTTTTGAGAAACTCCAGACAACACTAAGAGTCAAAGGTTGCAATCCTATCCCACACAGCCGGAGTGAAACACTTGCCTTCCTGAAAAGGTATGGTACAGCTGTTATTCATCTGTACATCCAACACTCAGACAGCAAAGACATTAATTTTCTCTTAGCGCTGGCGATGACACTTAAATCTGCAACAGACAACTTGATATCTGACACCTCCTATCTAATTGCTATGCTGGGCTGTAACGACATCTACAGAATCACAGAGAAGCTGGACAACCTTGGCGTCAAGTATGACTCCACAGAGCCCTCAAAACTCGAGCTTCCTCTCCCTGGGACACCCATACCAGCTGAGATACACCATATACTCCTCATGGATCCAATGAATGTGTTTTACCCAGGAGAATATGTGGGTTATCTTGTGGACTCTGAAGGAGGGGATGTCTATGGCGGATATCAGCCCACGTACACGTATGCCATCATTGTTCAAGAAGTGGAGAAAGAAGAGGAGGACAACCCAAGCTTCCTTGGGAAATGCTTCCAAATTGACATTGGATATTCGGAGTACAAAATAGTCAGTTCTCTTGATCTATACAAATTCTCTAGACAAGAGGAAAGTGCTCATATCCGAGACAGCAGCGCCCCATCGACTCCAACAACCCCCCCAGAATGTCGCTCTCCTGGTCCTGGTCCACGATTGGTGCCACCCCTTTTCACGAGAAAGGAAAATCACAAAGTCCCTCCCACAAAACAATCTCCCAAAAAGATAAGACTTAGTGCATTGCCAGAAATCCTAAAAGATGTGACCTTAGTTATTGAGCAAGCTTGGAAGCTCGCTGAAACGGAAAGGAAGAAGATCATTCGCCGGTTGTATCTCAAGTGGCATCCGGACAAGAATGCAGAGAATCTAGACGTGGCTACAGAGGTCTTCAAGCACTTACAGAATGAAATCAACAGGATGGAGAAGCAGACTCTGACAGATCAGCAGAACACCGACAGAGCATCCAGGAGAACTTTCTCAACATCTTCCACCCGCTTCCAGTCAGAGAAGTTTTCATTTCAAAGATTTTACACATCGTGGAACCAAGAGGCAACAAGCCATAGGTCTGAGAAACAGCAGTTCCGGGAGCAGTTCACTACTTATGCCGGTTCATCACATTCTAATCGCTTCTTTGTGCCCCCGACCTTCAAGTCTGTTGGCAATCCTGTGGAAGCCCGCAGGTGGCTCAGGCAAGCAAGAGCCAATTTTTCTTCTGCACGGAATGACCTTCACAAAAATGCCAATGAGTGGGTGTGTTTCAAATGCTACCTGGCTACAAAACTAGCCTTGATAGCTGCTGACTATTCTGTTAGAGGAAAGTCAGACAAGGATGTGAAACCCACATCACTGGCACAGAAAGTGGAAGAGTACAACCCACAGCTAGCAGGACTTGCGAAAGATGTCAACATCTTGGAGGGGTATGGTGTGGACAGCCTTAGAACTCGCTATCCTGACCTCTTACCCTTTCCTCAGATCCCCAATGACAGATTCACGTCTGAGGTGGCAATGAGAGTGATGGAATGTACAGCACGGATCATCATCAAACTTGAAACTTTTGTGCAGCAAAAAATCTAATTCTGCCATGTGATTGGAACATATCAGATATGTTAAATAAAAAAAATATGCATAGATCCTCTGAACAATAGAAGATTATAGTGGCTGTGTGCAATATTGATATGTATATTATTGTTTTGAGGCTAAATGAAGTATCCAGCTGGCAGCTTAGATATGCAGTAAGCCAATTGGTTCTGTGGCCAATGCAGAATGTATACATGAATGGCTCTTCATATCCTAACACCAAGCTGTCTGAAAGTAATTTGACGTGGATGTACCATTTTACAAAGACACAAATTATCTTTAGCTGCAATGCTGTACATACAATTGCCCCAGCAATACTTTTTTTAATCAAAGTCCCATGTTGAATATATTTGCTGTCAGATAATTGAGTACAACTGTGCTGCTTTTTTACTTGACCTTTTATACAAGTATATTTTTCCTGCCATAGACAACCATTTGTCTGTGCTTTCTTTGTTACCATCTGAAGAGTCAAATTGATTGATTTTAGCCAATTCTCTCATGTTGTCACTGTTGTCATGCAATGTGTTCTATTTGCAACATCTGAAAATGAACTAACAAAATTACAATAATATTTGTACTTTTTAAAACAGAATTATTTTATATTTTGATGGTTGGTTGGTTAATATTTATTTTTAATAAGTTGTAAATGTTCTGTATCATAGCCTTTTCTTGTAAATGGCCAAAGCACTTTCTGAAAACTCCTCCGGTACTTGCACTTGTAGAGTGTTTGTGACACCGCAGCAAATTGGGAGAAATAGACTGAATGGAAAATGATTAATGTTACAGTACATCTAGGTTTCATATGTCTATACTTTAGATTCTGTTTTATCATCATTTAATGTCTCTCCACTGGACTCTTTGTCCGTTTATCAGACTTTGAATGGCGTCTTTTAGGAGCACAATTGTACACTACATCTACTGTAATTATCTGTATACTGATGAGTATGTATGTATGATTTTTTTTTTTTTACCTTTCTTTATTTAACTAGGCAAGTCAGTTAAAAACAAATTCTTATGTTCAACGATGGCCTAGGAACAGTGGGTTAACTGCCTGTTCAGGTACAGAATGACAGATGTGTACCTTGTCAGCTCGGGCTTTTGAACTTGCAACCTTTCGGTTACTAGTCCAACGCTCTAACCACTAGGCTACCCTGCCGCCCCATGATATATCAGGTAGTTTTTGGAGGACTCATGATAAATAAGTAGTTAACTGTAATGAAGAACCATGGTGTTCAATGGATAGATAATGTAACACTTATATTTTGCCAAAGTTGAATCAAGCTTTGTTTCATTTGGTTGTCTGATCTTTTCATATTAGAGGAATATTGCAGGTGGCATCCTTGTGTGGTGCTTGTTTTTGTCAATTTTCTTTACTCTTTTTGTGTTTTAATATTCATTCATGATTTTTGGGACTATAAATACACTGGCAGCATATTGTTGATACACTATACATACAAAAGTATGTGGACACCCCTTCAAATTAGTAGATTCACCTATTTCAGCCACACCCGTTGTTGACAGGTGTATAAAATCGAGCACACAGCCACGCAATCTCCATAGTTGAACATTGGCAGTAGAATGGCCTTACTGAAGAGCTCATTGGCTTTCAACATGGCACCGTCATAGGATGCCACCTTTCCAACAAGTCAGTTCGTAAAATTTCTGCCCTGATAGAGCTGCCCTGGTCAACTGTAAGTGCTGTTGTTGTGAAGTGGACACATCTAGGAGCAACAACAGCTCAGCGGTGAAGTGGTAGGCAAACAAAAAGCTCACAGAATGGGACCGCCAGGTGCTGAATAGTGTAAAAATCGTCTGTCCTTTGTTGCAACACTCACTGTGAAGTTCCAAACTGCCTCTGTCAGCACAATAACTGCTAGTCGGAAGCTTCATGACGCACACAAGCCTAAGATCACCATGTGCAATGCCAAGCGTCGGCTGGAGTGGTGTAAATCCACCGCCATTGGACTGTAGAGCGGTGGAAACACGTTCTCTGCAGTGATGAATCATGCTTTCACCATCTAACAGTCAGACGGACTAATCTGTGTTTGGGGGATGCCAGGAGAACGCTACCTGCCTGAATGCATAGTGCCACCTGTAAAGTTTGGTGGAGGAGGAATAATGTGTTTCATGGTTCCCTTAGTTCCATTGAAGGGAAATCTTAACGCTACAACATACAATGACATTCTAGACGGTTTTGTGCTTCCAATTTTGTGGCAACAGTTTGGGAAAGGCCCTTTCCTGTTTCAGCATGACAATACCCCGATGCACAAAGCAAGGTCCGTACAGAAATGGTTTGTCGAGATTGGTGTGGAAGACCTTGACTGGTTTGCACAGAGCCCTGACCTCAACCCCATCGACCACCTTTGAGATGAATTGGTACACTGACTGCGAGCCAGGCCTAATCGCCCAACTTCAGTGCCGACCTCTCTAATTATCTTGTGGCTGAATGGAAGCAATTCCCCGTGGCAATGTTTCAACATCTAGTGAAAATCCTTCCCAGAAGAGTGGAGGCTGTTATAGCAGCAAAGGGGGCACCAACTCCATATTAATGCCCATGATTTTGGAATGAGATGTTTGACGAGCAGGTGTCCACATACTGTTGCTCATGTTTTTAATTTGATATCTGTTTGTCTTATTACACCTCTAATAATCCTGAGGTGTGCAGCCAAGGGGAATTCTTTGAATAGATTTTTGACAAACTTTACTAGGGGAAAATGTATATCTTGATGTATGCAGTGCCATAGTAAATAAATTCCCCCAAATAAATTGACTCAACCTTTCTTCTATATAATGCATAACCAGTAAAATACACTTAATGGTAACCGTAAAAGTGAGAATATATTAAATAATTAAAGGTACAGTTGCTGGCACATTTATATATATATATATGTTATATATTTTGTTTTATTTGAACTGTAATGGCGTAACTAAAGGATTTGTTATAACAGCTACAGGAATTAAGTACAGAAACACTGGAGAAGTAACAAGTATCCCAATGTATGGGCATGCATTCTGGGACTATAGGCAGTGGCATGGGATTGTCCATGGACCAGGGAATACTGCATGTTTGACTATTTTGTCTCTGAGCCATGGCTGGGGGATTTTTTTATGATGTGCTACTGTTGCAGAAGTGCCTCACTAGAGTGCATCAGTGCTATACATTATGGAAAGAAAGTAATACGCATTGGACATCATTGTATAAAAGCTTTAAATATATTTATTGTCGCAAGGAAGGTGATCATGGAACTTTTAAAATAAAGAGATTGATCATCCTTTTTTCCCCATGGTATTTATAATGTTCATGGAAAATGTATTTTCAGATACATCATTTCAAACAATGATATATACAGTGGGGAGAACAAGTATTTGATACACTGCCAATTTTGCAGGTTTTCCTACTTAGAAAGCATGTAGAGATCTGTAATTTGTATCATAGGTACACTTCAAATGTGAGTGACGGAATCTAAAACAAAAATCCAGAAAATCACATTGTATAATTTTTAAGTAATTAATTTGCATTTTATTGTATGACATAAGTATTTGATCACCTACCAACCAGTAAGAATTCCGGCTATCACAGACCTGTTAGTTTTTCTTTAAGAATCCCTCCTGTTCTCCACTCATTACCTGTATTAACTGCACCTGTTTGAACTCATTACCTGTATAAAAGACACCTGTCCACACACTCAATCAAACAGACTCCAACCTTTCCACAATGGCCAAGACCAGAGAGATGTGTAAGGACATCAGGGTTAAATTGTAGACCTGCACGTGGCTGGGATGGGCTACAGGACAATAGGGAAGCAGCTTGGTGAGAAGGCAACAACTGTTGGCGCAATTATTAGAAAATGGAAGAAGTTTAAGATGACTGTCAATCACCCCCGGTCTGGAGCTCCATGCAAGATCTCACCTCGTGTGGCATCAATGATCATGAGGAAGGTGAGGGATCAGCCCAGAACTACACGGCAGGACCTGGTCAATGACCTGAAGAGAGCTGGGACCACAATCTCAAAGAAAACCAACACTACGCCGTCATGGATTAAAATCCTGCAGCGCACGCAAGGTCCCCCTGCTCAAGCCAGAGCATGTCCAGGCCTGTCTGAAGTTTTCCAATGACCATCTGGATGATCCAGCGGAGGAATGGGAGAAGGTGATGTGGTCTGATGAGACAAAAATAGAGCTTTTTGGTCTAAACTCCACTCGCCGTGTTTGGAGGAAGAAGAAGGATGAGTACAACCCCAAGAACACCATCCCAACCGTGAAGCATGGAGGTGGAAACATCATTCTTTGGGGATGCTTTTCTGCAAAGGGGACAGGACGACTGCACCATATTGAGGGGAGGATGGATGGGGCCATGTATCACGAGATCTTTGCCAACAACCTCCTTCCCTCAGTAAGAGCATTGAAGATGGGTCGTGGCTGGGTCTTCCAGCATGACAACGACCCAAAATACACAGCCAGGGCAACTAAGGAGTGGCTCCGTAAGAATCATCTCAAGGTCCTGGAGTGGCCTAGCCAGTCTCCAGACCTGAACCCAATAGAAAATCTTTGGAGGGAGCTGAAAGTCCGTATTGCCCAGGGACAGCCCCGAAACCTGAAGGATCTGGAGAAGGTCTGTATGGAGGAGTGGGCCAAAATCCCTGCTGCAGTGTGTGCAAACCTGGTCAAGAACTACAGGAAACGTATGAGCTCTGTAATTGCAAACAAAGGTTTCTGTACCAAATATTAAGGTCTGCTTTTCTAATGTATCAAATACTTATGTCATGCAATAAAATGCAAATTAATTACCGGTACTTAAAAATCATACAATGTGATTTTCTGGATTTTTGTTTTAGATTCTGTCTCTCACAGTTGAAGTGTACCTATGATAAAAAAAATTACAGACCTCTACATGCTTTGTAAGTCGGAAAACCTGCAAAATCGGCAGTGTAACAAATACTTGTTCTCCCCACTGTATATACATGTTATTCTGTTAAAAAGACAGGAGCTTTTTTTACAAGAATAGCACAAATATTTTATTCAAACATACAAAACCTGGCAAACATGTTCCACAATTTTATCAAAACATCAACTTCACTGACAATTCTAAAATATTTACTGTATAAGGACAACAAGCGAACATGTATACAAAATGGGTGAACAGTAACGCATTAGAATCTATATTACAGTCAAGGTCGTGACAAGATAACTAAGAAGCTACCATTTTTTTCTAAAATCAAAATGTACAATAAATATTCCCTAAAATAGAACACATAGGCTACAGGGGCATGTGCACAAAAAATACTCTGAACCTTGCGAGCGCTACTTTTCCTGCAAAGATTGGTATTTATCAATTGTGAACATGACAGGAAAGTGCCTATCTCCTCGCAAATCTCAAACCATTTGTGTACACAACTTTTAGAAGGTTGATCAACTGCATTGCAACAAATAGGTTTATTGCTCATTTGGGGAAAATGGGAGGTGTTTGATGTACGGGATTTATAATGATGGTAGGCTAATTAAAACGTAGGCCTAATGATAAAACGGATGCATTTGCCATTGGTAAAGAGATTGCATAGCAGCATGTCATCTAATGTGTTTATTTTACTTTTATTATATAGGCCTATATCATTATCACATTGCAGGGCGTGTTTCCTTTTCTGACATAACTGGTTTAAATTATTCCCGCCACACAACAAATAGTAGGCTACCATTTATCAATTGCTAATTCAATAGCCAAGCATGCGCAAAAGTAAATAGACTGGTAACCTTGACAGCATATGACAGTTGGCTATGGGTAGGCTACAGTATTGCAGTGCAATAGGATTAGAAGTGCGACATCATAGCATATTTAATGTCGTGGCCTATACCAAGGAAGGAGATAAACACAACCATGTATTGAAAAGGAAAATATAGCAAATTTGAGAGATTGATGAAAATGCATGCTAGCCGTTCCTGTACACTTCCAGTCACAGCACTAGTTAGCAATGGTTCCAGAAAGTACCTTCAACTTCCTTCATACTGCACGCAGAGACATACAAATGGTATCCATGAGTTCACCTGACTCTGGGTAAGTAGAACAAGGGGCTTAGTTGCCAAAATGTCACACTATCCATTTAATTTCCTATTCTTGCAAAGTTATTACTTACAGTATACTGATTAGTTTGACTAATCTAAACTGGGTGATTCGAGCCTAGAATGCTGATTGGCTGACAGCCGTGGTATATTAGACCGTATACCACGGGTATGACAAAACATTTATTTTTACTTCTCTAATTATGTTGTTAACCAGTTTATAATAGCAATAAGGCACCTCTGGGGCTTGTGATATATGGCCATATACCACACATACAAATAAATAAATGTCACACAAATGCATACATTTAAAAAACAACAAACACAGTGGCAGCTGGTGAACTGTGAGATTAAATTAAGTACTTGGAAAAACAGTCCCTTTTTTAAAATCTCTAGCAACAGATGTATCAGATTGCTTAACGTTGCATAATGAATGTGTAACACAAACACACTCAACTGTACCTCTATTTTATATGATCTTTCTTAGACCATAACTAGGTTGCATTTGTATACAAAACATTAAGAACACCTGCTCTTTCCATGACATAGGCTGACCAGGTGAATCCAGGTGAAAGCTATGATCCCTTATTGATGTCACTTGCTAAATCCACCTCAATTAGTGTAGATGAAGAGGAGGAAACAGGTTAAATAAGAATTGTTAAGCCTCGAGACAAGTGAGACATGGATTGTGTGTGTGCCATTCAGATGGTGAATGGGCAAGACACAAGGTGTAAGTGACTTTGAACAGAGAATGGTAGTAGGTGCCAGGTGCACTGCAATGATGCTGGGTTTTTCATGCTCAACAGTTTCCCATGTCTATCAAGAATGACCCACCCAAAGGACATCCAGCCAACTTGACACAACTGTGGGAAACATGGAGTCATCATGGGCCAGCATCCCTGTGGAACAATTGACACCATGAGGCTGTTCTCAATATTAGGATGGTATTCCCAATGTTTGGTATATATCTACAGACTAGATCATATCCTCCTTTTCTCTCCATTTGCCCAACATTAATACACTATGGGCCGGTTTCCCGGACCCAGATGAAGCCTACACTAAAAATCACTTTCATTGGGAAGTTCTCCATTGTGGACTAAGCTTCACCTGGGTCCAGGAAACCGGGCCCACATAAAACACATTGCATAGGATATAATCTGTTAACCAGCTCCTCGTTGCCCAGCCATAATACCGTAAATATAAAATAAACAATCATCTCAACTCAGTGTAAACATAAAATGGTATCAACAACTATACTGCAGAAGTAAGCCACTTATTAATGTGGTATAAAGTTGTCATGTCACTGTTTCAGTTACATAGTAAAATAGTCTCAAATGTAACTTCCATCAATAAAATGCACCATAGATAAATTACTTAGGAGGATATGTCTGCAGTTCAACTGGCAGTTTTGTTCAGAATTGAAAAGTTGTGATCGTTTTTTTGCTTTATATGAAAGTGTGTCAGAGTACCCAATTTAAAGGCATTTTCATTCAATATGGTATAATCTGATGGCAAAGACACTCGCTAGCACTCTTGGCTTTCGCTGCACATGGAGGTGACCCCAGCCTTGGACAGGAACAGCTTTCCGCTAGGACAGACACACACTTCGTAGAGTCCCTGAGCGTTTCCAGACACCCCTCCATGTCCCAGGGGGAGACTCGGCAGACGCACCGTCTCGGCATCCAGAATCACCTACACAGACAACAAAGGGCGGGGTCAGATGCAGAACATACCATTGCTGAAACATATACATTTACACGCCACTGCAGAAACACATACATTTACACGCCACTGCAGAAACACATACATTTACACGCCACTGCAGAAACATATACATTTACACGCCACTGCAGAAACACATACATTACACGCCACTGTAGAAACACATACATTACACGCCACTGCATAAACACATACATTACAAGCCACTGCTGAAACACACACATTTACACGCCACTGCTGAAACACATACATTTACACGTCACTACAGAAACACATACATTACACGCCACTGCAGAAACACATACATTTACACGCCACTGCAGAAACACATACATTTACACGCCACTGCAGAAACACATACATTTACACGCCACTGCAGAAACACATACATTTACACGCCACTGCAGAAACACATACATTTACACGCCACTGCAGAAACACATACATTACACGCCACTGCAGAAACACATACATTACACACCACTGCTGAAACACATACATTTACACGTCACTACAGAAACACATACATTACACGCCACTGCAGAAACACATACATTACACACCACTGCAGAAACACATACATTACACACCACTGCTGAAACACATACATTTACACGTCACTACAGAAACACATACATTACACGCCACTGCAGAAACACATACATTACACACCACTGCATAAACACACATTACAAGCCACTGCAGAAACACACACATTTACACGCCACTGCTGAAACACATACATTTACACGCCACTGCAGAAACACATACATTTACACGCCACTGCAGAAACACATACATTTACACGCCACTGTAGAAACACATACATTACACGCCACTGTAGAAACACATACATTACACGCCACTGCATAAACACATACATTACAAGCCACTGCTGAAACACACACATTTACACGCCACTGCTGAAACACATACATTTACACACCACTGCTGAAACACATACAATTACACAACACTACTGAAATACATTTACATGCCACTAGGGGACAGCATCACTGCTATTTAAAAATATCAAGGCCAGTGAGTAAATGTACATGTTTCTGCCACATGTAGTGTAAAATGTAAGTACAGTACTGTCAGTCAATAGCAAGTAAATCACACATTGCCTCACCAGTCCTTCACTGGAGTGCAATAGAATATCCATGGTAGATGCCGCCTCGATGTTCCCGGCCAGTGCTTTGACAAAGACTCCCTTTGGTGCATCCATGCTGAGAGAGCGGGTTGGAGACTCCAGCCTGGAACACACAGGAGAACATCAGTTTGATCAGTTCCACGTGTGACTGTGATGAAAGAATCAACAAATTGCATGGAATTAAGAGTTCATATTTCATATCGGCCTCTTCCAAGAGGTCAGTGATTGATTATTAGATCCAACATCTACCTCAAGTCTTTGAAGGGCTCAGCTCTGAGCAGGGGCGTCTCTACAGAGTGTTCAAACAGAGCACCTTCTGGACCTAAATAAAAACAAACACAGTAAGTGGATAGTTAATTACAATGAAACATCATTGGAGATACATGTTACATATTGTAATATAATATCATATATAATAATAATAATAAATGCCATTTAGCAGACACTTTTTTCCAAAGCCACTTACAGTCATTAAATATTGTTCTATTTAATTCTACTATGTAGTGTGAGTGGTTCTACAGTTTTTGACTGTCAATTGTTTCCCTAGGTGCTTGTCATCTGGTGTTAGCGAGAGGATGACATGTGCACTGGCTCAGTCACCTCCAACCCCTGGATTGAAGGAGAGAATATGTTTGCAGTGCTTTAGTCACTGTGGGTGACAGCTCTCTTGCCTAGCTAATTGCATCATTATTACCATCAGCCTTTGCCAATCGTGTGTTACCATAGCATGCAAAGCTGCTCACTTAACATCACACTATAGAGCCTCACTAGGTCTTAGAGTGCTATTGCGACAGTATACACAACTTTAGCTTTGTTCTGTTTGTGCATGGTTTTCTGGCCAAGGTTGTATTAACTTCTGCTCTGTATTTCTGCTGTTGCATTATAGCATTCAGTGTCTTGCTAAAATGAAATGAATGTCACCGTTCAGCGGTCAGTCAGGGTCCAGATGACTGAGATATAATGAAGGTATCAACAGGCACTCTCTTCAGCTAATTACCCCACACAGCATGAGGGCACTGACCTCCCACCATTTCTAAAACTGGACACAACAAAGATATTTAAGGAAAATAGGCAACTTGAGCATGTAGCATTAGTTAGCTTCAATTTACGTTATATTATAAAGATACTTTACTACAAATCATCTTCGATTAAAAAGCAGTGTTTCTGTCACCTTTCCTCTAATTTTAGATGAATGAGCTTCTGACTTTCAATACCTTTTCAATGACAACTTGGCTGCTCCAGTCCAGTCATTATCAAAGTCATTACTTTGTATTTGACATGGTGTGTAAGAAAAATACTGAGTGATTCAGTACATTGCTCTCATTCCTTTAAATTACAAGAAAATTAATGAAAACCATGTTCGTAGGTCCTATCTGGAATGCTGTATACAGATGTATGGGCTAAGTGGTGTGACACTGTCACGCCCTGACCATAGAGAGCCTTTTTATTCTCTATTTTGGTGAGGTCAGGGTGTGACTAGGGGGGGTGTCCCTATCTAGGTTGTTTTGTTTCTATGTTGGCCTGGTATGATTCCCAATCAGAGGCAGCTGTTTATCATTGTCTCTGATTGGGATCATATTTAGGCAGCCATTTCCCCACTGTGTTTTGTGGGATCTTGTTTTTGTGTTGTTGACAGTGAGCACTCCGAAATGTCACGTTTAGTTTATTCTTTGTTGTTTTGTTGTGCGGTTCACTTATAATAAAAAATGTGGAACCCATATCTCGCTACGCTTTGGTCTGAGTATGCTTACAACGATCGTGACAGACACTGACACTGCAGACATGATTGTACCTGTAACACGAAGTTTGTCTGTTCCAACAACCACCTCTTTGTCATCTGCAGAAAACAGCGTCTTGGTGTTGGAGCTGATGACAAAATTCGGTGCATTTCCCTGGGCCACATCTGGACCTGAAATGACACCAGGGAGAATTATTAGAGACCAGAAGCAGTCAAAGCTTTGGGAACGGGAGACATAGGCTTAAAATAATTGAGATATTATATGCTGTATCACTAAAACATCTAAATTATGCACGCAGCTTTAACATTTGAATGAATTTTTCCACTTTGTCACCTCTCTCATAGGAAAAAAAAGCAAAGGTTGCAGGTATTCCTACTGTACAACTGCCTCTGGGCAGTGAGATATTTAAAACACTTCAATACCATCTTCTATAGAAGAACAGAACAAGATGTTCTTTCCAAACTACTTAAGTCTGAGGGGAAATAGACCAAATAACTGGTCTTCAACGGTCTTAAACTTCCTTCACAGAGAGTCACAGATGGGCCTTTTATGGCATAACAACCAAGAATACATAACAGCCTCGTGAAATACTATAATTAGTTAAGTCGTTTGTTACCCCTCTAATTATGGTACACTCGTCAACGAACCCCGCTGGCCAGCCATAAAAGGTGCCCAAATAATAGTCTCTGTAGGCCTGAGGGCCTTGGTGTAACAGATAGGCCATTCTGGTGCTGATGATAGAAAGCTGTGTTTTGATTAAATGGGGTTTTAATGGAAATCTGATGGAATATGAAAGGCGATATGTGTTTTTGTCATTGCTAATGTTGTATTACATACAGTAGAGCTGCAGGACAAGTCCATTAATGACATTGCTGAATTCTCCACATATCAGTTGAATAGTTGAATCTATATGAACATCGCCAGCATGATTTATGTGAGTAGGTATGTGTGTTTTCTGTCCTCTTACCTACGGAGAGACTTCCTGTGACATCATTATTTTCATCGCGGGCATTGAGAGTGACGTTTTCAGAGGAGTGCACCAGGAGAGAGGAGTCCTGGAAGAAAATAACTCTTCGGTCATCAATGAGCATCCTGTGCACGTCATTATCAGATTTCACTGGACAGGACTGTAATTGAACATTTTGAACGCTACAAAATGTATCGTTCTGCTCACAGGTTCAAGTACCTGGTCATCCCTCTTACCTTCCAGAAAACACTATTTAGTTACAATGGGCTAAACAGATGTAACCTATTTGGGGAGGTTGTGAAAATCAGGTTGTATATAATGAACTCTGAATCTCGTTAGAAACTGTAGACTTCATTGATGAATATGTCAGTCCATAAATGGTGAATACATTTCCTTTTTAATGAAGCTCATAAAGATAGAGTGAGGAAAAACCATAACATGTAAACAACTGCTGCAAAGTGTTGCCATCTGCTGCACACCAACTGTTTTCCACCACAAATATTCAGGAGGTTAATAAGGAACTCGCTGCACTGTGCATCCACAGGGACTGCCAAAGCTCATTGAGTAAGACACATTTCCCAACTACGCAAGAGAGTGATATAAAAATACGCCGAATTGAATGACTATGCCTCAGAAAAGTTGTTTTGATGTAATTGCCCAGCGTTCTTAACAGGAACCGCTCAACAAACAAACAACTTTGATCTCTATGGTTTCCTGACAGTGAGTCAGAGCTTGGGCAGCCAGACCACTTTATTCCACACAAACCTATTGGACTGGGTGTGGGTGTTTGAGGAGGAGGATCAGGAGAAGGACGAAGAGAAGAAGGAAGAGGAGTGTAGGAGCCTGTTTGCTTACCACTCTGGAGTGGATCTCTTGGGCGTAGAGAGGAAAGAGGAACTCTGACTTGCCGTCCTCAAGCCTCACTCCCTCCGCTGTCACTTTTAGATGTCCCATCCCTTCCTCAAATGACAAGCAGAAATAATGAACTCAACAATACATCAGAGAAAAGACATTGCACAGGGTATAATACAACAAATGAACTCACTAACCATGACCATAGTGTCCCCAACGATTTTTGTGACACCATGTGTTGTTTTTAATTCTGGATAGTGAGTGAATCTATTTCAGGTGACGGTCTCTGCTGGTTTAGTGTTGGGAGTTAACCATACTGCAGTGAATATATGATTCATAGCAACCCAGGCAATAGTGACTTTGATAATGATCCAATAGTGTGAAACAAAAGCAGAATCTGATTTCAATTCCATCTAATAACTACTTCACTCAGGCTATATTCCAAAAGGACGGAGAAATCATGAAATGTGTATAAAACTAAGCAGAGATGTGTTTGCTCTGCCAATGCAGTCACTATATTCCCAGGGTGTGTTGTGTTGTTTCAGTTACCCCAAAGCCCCCTTTATACCTGGTGCTAACATTAGTCCTTTGTTCTGATCTGGTCTACTTTCTGGTTATGCCCACATTTCCAGAAATGTGTCTACACATGGTATTAAAATGTGTCTGTTATCTGTCTACTGGCTGGCCATGCTTTCCACCTGGCTACCCCTACCCTGGTCAACAGCTCTGCACCCCTCACAGAAATTTGCCCAAGCCTCCACATTTCTCCTTCACCCAAATCCACATAGCTGATGTTCTGAAAGAGCTGCAAAATCTGGACCCCTACAAATCAGCCAGGCTAGACAATCCGGACCCTCTCTTTCTTAAATGATCCGCCGCAATTGTAGCAACCCCGACTACTAGCCTGTTCAACCTCTCTTTCGTATCGTCTGAGATCCCTAAAGATTGGAAAGCTGCCGCGGTCATCCCCCTCTTCAAAGGAGGAAACACTCTAGACACAAACTGTTACAGACTTATATCTATCCTACCCGGCCTTTCTAAAGTCTTCGAAAGCCAAGTTAACAAAACAGATCACCGACCATTTCGAATCCCACCGTACCTTCTCTGCTACACAATCTGGTTTCCGAGCTGGTCATGGGTGCACCTCAGCCACGCTCAAGGTCCTAAATGATATAATAACCGCAATCGATAAAAGACAATACTGTGCAGCCGTCTTCATCGACCTGGCTAAGGCTTTCGACTAGAGGTTGACCGATTAATCAGAATGGCCGATTTCAAGTTTTCATAACAATCGGTTATCGGCATTTTTGGACACCGATTATGGCCGATTACATTGCACTCCACGAGACTGACTACCTGTTATGCGAGTGCAGCAAGGAGACTAGGTAAGGTGCTAGCTAGCATTAAACTTATCTTATAAAAAACAATCAATCTTAACATAATCACTAGTTAACTACACATGGTTGATGATATTACTAGTTTATCTCGCTTGTCCTGCGTTGCATATAATCGATGCAGTGCCTGTGAATTTATCATTGAATCACAGCCTACTTCGCCAAACGGGTGATTTAACAAGCGCATTCGTGAAAAAAGCACAGTCATTGCACCAATGTGTACCTAACCATAAACATCAACGCCTTTCTTAAAATCAATACACAAGTATATATTTTTAAACCTGCATGTTTAGTTAATATTGCCTGCTAACATGAATTTCTTTTAATTAGGGAAATTGTGTCACTTCTCTTGCGTTCTGTGCAAAGGGGTCAGGATATCGGCAGCAGTTTGGGCCGCCTGGCTCGTTGCGAACTGTGTGAAGACCATTTCTTCCTAACAAAGATAGCCAACTTCGCCAAACGGACGATGATTTAACAAAATCGCCATTGCAAAAAAAGCTACAATCCTTCCACAAATGTACCTAACCTTAAACATCAACGACTTTCTAAAAATCACAACACAGAAGTATATATTTTTAAACCTGCATATTTAGCTAAAAGAAATTCATGTTAGCAGGCAATATTAACTAGGCAAATTGTGTCACTTCTCTTGCGTTCATTGCACGCAGAGTCAGGGTATATGCAACAGTTTGGGCTGCCTGGCTCGTTGCGAACTAATTTGCCAGAATTTTACATAATTATGACATAACATTGAAGGTTGTTTAATGTAACAGCAACATTTTTACTTCTGGATGCCACCCGTTAGATAAAATACGGAACAGTTCCATATTTCACTGAAAGAATAATCGTTTTGTTTTCAAAATGATAGTTTCCGGATTTGACCATTTAAATGACCTAAGGATCATATTTCTGTGTGTTATTATATTATAATTAAGTCTATGATTTGATAGAGCAGTCTGACTGAGCGGTGGTAGGCAGCAGCAGGCTCGTAAGAATTCATTCAAACAGCACTTTACTGTGTTTGCCAGCAGCTCTTCGCCAAATGCTTCAAGGATTGCGCTGTTCATGACTTCAAGCCTATCAACTCCCGAGATTAGGCTGGCAATACTAAAGTACGTATTAGAACATCCAATAGTCAAAGATATATGAAATACAAATCGTATAAAAATAAATAGTCCTATAATAACTACAACCTAAAACTTCTTACCTGGGAATATTGAAGACTCATGTTAAAAGGAACCACCAGCTTTCATATGTTCTCATGTTCTGAGCAAGGAACTTAAACGTTAGCTTTTTTACATGGCACATATTGCACTTTTACTTTCTTCTCCAACACTTTGTTTTTGCATTATTTAAACCAAATTGAACATGTTTCATTATTTATTTGAGACTAAATTGATTTTATTGATGTATTATATTAAGTTAAAATAAAAGTGTTCATTGTTCATTCAGTATTGTTGTAATTGTCATTATTACAAATATATATATAAAAATCGTCTGATTAATCGGTATCGGCTTAAAATTGGTCCTCCAATAATCAGTTTCGATGTTGAAAAATGATAATCGGTCAAACTCTACTTTCGATTCTATCAATCACCGCATTCTTATCGGCAGACTCAACAGCCTTGGTTTATCAAATGACTGCCTCGCCTGGTTCACCAACTACTTCTCAGACAGAGTTCAGTGTGTCAAATCAGAGGGCCTGTTGTCCGGACCTCTGGCAGTCTCTATGGGGATGCCACAGGGTTCAATTCTCGAGCGGACTCTTTTCTCTGTATACAGTTCAAGTCGGAAGTTTACATACACCTTAGCCAAATACATTTTCATGCAAAAATTTGCATCCTGTAGCACAAAATGCAAAAAGTTCTGGGGCATTGTAAAGTCCATGGAGAATAAGAGCACCTCCTCCCAGCTGCCCACTGCACTTGGGCTAGGAAACACTGTCACCACCGATAAATCCACTATAAGTGAGAATTTCAAAAAGCATTTTTCTACGGCTGGCCATGCTTTCTACCTGGCTACCCCTACCCCGGTCAACAGCCCTGCACTCCACACAGCAACTCGCCCAAGCCTCCCCCATTTCTCCTTCACCCAAATCCAGATAGCTGATGTTCCTAAAGGACTGCAAAACCTGGACCCCTACAAATCAGCCAGGCTAGACAATCTGGACCCCCTCTTTCTAAAATTATCTGATGAAATTTTTGCAACGCCTATTAATTGCCTGTTCAACCTCTCGTATCGTCTGAGATTCCCAAAGATCGGAAAGCTGCCGCGGTCAACTCCCTCTTCAAAAGGGGAGACACTCTAGACCTAAATATCTACAGACCTATATCCATCCTACCCTGCCTTTCTAAGGTCTTCGAAAGCCAAGTTAACAAACAGATTACCGACCACTTCGAATCCCACCGTACCTTCGCCGCTCTGCAATCTGGTTTCAGAGCTGGTCATGGGTGCACCTCAGCCACACTCAAGGTCCTAAACGATATCATAACCGCCATCGATAAGAGACATTACTGTGCAGCCGTATTCATAGACCTGGCCAAGGCTTTCGACTCTGTCAATCACCACATTCTTATTGGCAGACTCAACAGCCTTGGTTTCTCAAATGATTGCCTCGCCTGGTTCACCAACGACTTCTCAGACAGAGTTCAGTGTGTCAAATCGGAGGGCCTGTTGTCCAGACCTCTTGCAGTCTCTATGGGGGTGCCACAGGGTTCAATTCTCAGGCCGACTCTCTTCTCTGTATACATCAATGATGTCGCTCTCACACCTGGTGATTCTCTGATCCACCTCTACGCAGACGACACCATTCTGTATACTTCTGGCCCTTCTTTGGACACTGTATTTTAACAAACCTCCAAACGAGCTTCAATGACATACAACTTTCCTTCTGTGGCCTCCAACTGCTCTTAAATGCAAGAAAAACTAAATGCATGCTCTTCAACCGATGACTGCCGTCTAGCATCACTACTCTGGACGGTTCTGACTTTGAATATGTCAACAACTACAAATACCTAGGTGTCTGGTTAGACTGTAAACTCTCCTTCCAGACTCGCATTAAGCATCTCCAATCAGAATCGGCTTCCTATTTTGCAACAAAGCATCCTTCACTCATGCTGCCAAACATACCCTTGTAAAACTGACTATCCTACCGATCCTCGACTTCGGCGATGTCATTTACAAAATTGCCTGCAACACTCTGCTCAGCAAATTGGATGTAGTCTATCACAATACCATCTGTTTTGTCACCAAAGCCCCATATACTACCCACCACTGCGACCTGTATGCTCTCGTTGGCTGGCCCTCGCTTCATATTCGTCGCCAAACCCACTGGCTCCAGGTCATCTATAAGTCTCTGCTAGGTAAAGCCCCGCCATATCTCAGCTCACTGGTTACCATAGCAGCACCCACCCGTAGCACGCGCTCCAGCAGGTATATTTCACTGGTCATCTCCAAAGCCAACTCCCTCCTTTGGCCGCCTTTCCTTCCAGTTCTACGCTGCCAATGACTGGAGCGAATTGCAAAAATCACTGAAGCTGGAGTCTTATATCTCCCTCACTAACTTTAACATCAGCTGTCAGAGCAGCTTACCAATCATTGAACCTGTACACAGCCCATCTGTAAATAGCCCACCCAACTACCTCATCCCCATATTATTATTATTTTTGCTCCTTTGCACCCCAGTATCTCTTACTTGCATATTCATCTTCTGCACATCCATCACTCCAGTGTTTAATTGCAAATGTTTTATTATTTCTCTACTATGGCCTATTTATTGCCTTACCTCCATAATCTTACTACATTTGCACACACTGTAAAAATACTTTTCTATTGTGTTATTGACTGTACGTGTGTTTATCCCATGTGTAACTCTGTGTTGTTTGTGTCACCCTGCTTTGCTTTAACTTGGCTAAGTCGCAGTTGTAAATGAGAACTTGTTCTCAACTGGCCTACCTGGTTAGATAAAGGTGAAATAAATACAAATAAAAATAATAAACTGTGTCTGCCTTGCGACCAGATTTCCTGGTCTCTTCCTTTATGCAAATGATTTCACAGCTATTCTTTTAAAATAATATGCATTTATTGTAAGACACATATTGAAGTAATCAGTTAATGGTGCCACCTGTCAAGGATTTTTGAAGGCAGAATAATGATGATTTAAATGGTTTCTGTCCAGATCTGTCTACACTTGTAAGATATCCAGACACAATGTGTCTCTGACTACTGAAGGAGGTGGGCAGGATGATCTGATTACAATGTGTCTTTTGATTGTCTACAACTGTCTAAAAATGTGGGCACAATCAGAATGTAGACAAGGTCTCGTTTAACAAATATCTCACATTTTCATTGATACAGGAAAGATTATATGGCGTTTTGTCCATACAAGCACCAAACAATCTGTGTGTAATCTACTGTAAAGGTCAGGCAGCATGTGTTATGAATGAATTAGAGCTAAGTGACCCCACATACTGTGTTTAACCACATGACCCGGAGGATCCATATGGTGAGGGCAAAGTTCACGGTGAGGATGATGATGAGCAGCAGGACAAACAGGTAGAGGCAGCGCTTCCTCCAACCGTAGATCCCGATCTTATAGATGGAGTCAGGGACCGGGGCAGGGACACTGCTGTCCTGGGTGGTGGTGACATACTGCTCCCTCACCATCTGCTGGGGAAAACACAGGGACATGAAAAGAGGTAGTTTAAATCAATGGACATGTTTGACATCAACTATACATCACCCTGAAGTGGCAGCTCTTTATAAATATCATCATCATCATGCTTCATCTTATGGAAATTGCCTCATAGCATAAGCAACCATGTACAGTACAAAACCTGTTCTTATTATTCTAAACACCTACGCTACTACTGATCAGCTGAATATCTGGCCAGAACATTGATGAAAAACTTGAGTATATTTCCAACATTTATTAAAGATGGCTAACGGCAAGAGTGCGAAAACTCCTCCTCATTCCACTGGCTTTCGTTTTAAGTCCAGACTAAATAGAACTGAACCGAGCGTGATTCTTGGGTTCTGTCGGGAATGCATGCTTATATAAATCAACGATACCAGAGATCTAAATGGCAAAGGCATTGCTGCTTCTTCACATTCATGTCATATAAGAGCAGAGAAAACATGAGTAATATATTTCACAAGGATGCGCTGAGAATATAGGCTGTGACAGCTGAGTACATAGCTATAGCTTTTTTTGCCATACAGGAATGGAGCCAGGGCTGGTGTCACATTAAATGTATTAATCAACATTCATACTTTCATTCAAGGCAATGCCAGAACAAAATGTATTGAGTTGTAGACAATAGCTAAATAAAATGCCTTTCACGATCAATGACAATGAAACAACCCCATTCACCAAATAATCTCCACACTGAATCCTAGAATCATGTTTAACTCTCTTTGAGTGTGTGTAAAGAATACACAGACACAATGATTAAATGTGATCGATAAAGGTGATACAAATGAATGAATCTGTTAAATTCATTTAATCTCTGTCGGCACCAGTGGAGGCTAGTGAGGGGAGGGCGGCTCATAGTAATGGCTGGAACGGAGTAGATGGAATGGAACATCTACTCCATTCCAGCCATTACTATGAGCTGTCCTCCCCTCACCAGCCTCTAGTGGTCGATACCAATACTGCAAAATGCACACGTTTAATTAACAAACCATTCCAAACAACTTAGTTTCTGTATCAGCCAAGTTTCCCCAAGATCTGCTGTTTACTTCATACTAACATCTCAACTTGTTGACAAAAACTAAATAGTTGATTTGTTTCATGCCAGTCAGGAATGGAGACATAGCAGCTTGGGTGATTTACATATGTACAGATGCTCCGCCTCATTGCAGAAGTAAACATGGTTTCCATCATGTTTAAAGATCAACTTTTCATTGTGGACTATAATTCTATCCCGACATGAGCCAGAACAGCACCTCAGTGTAATTTGGCTGGCTCCCAACCAATAATGATAAGTTTAGGCCTATCTGGAGAGTCTGGGGGAGTTAACTGGTCATGTGTGGCGCTATTATAGCTCTTTGTTTTATTATTATAACTCATCATTTTTGTTTGTTAAGACAACATTTTGGTACACAATAAAGTTTTAATGCTTTTTGTGGAAAAGAAAACTCCAAATTTGTAACCTCCAATTCCATAAAACTTGCCAAAGGCTTTTCAGTTAAATACATGATTAATGAATCAGCGGTATATCTTAGTGTCTATTTCAAAGGCAAATGGATGAATAGTATACATGCTCCCTGCTTTGGTCCGTCCCCTAGGAAGAGACATCTCAGAGAAGATGATAACGCCTAGTCATTGTGTATATAAACAGCTTGTTTCCTGCTGTTAGCATAAACATGCAAACTGGCAAAGGCAGCAAGCGTGTTGGCATAAAGGATACAGAGTATCTCTCCCCACCAGGATCCACCTCTCCCTAGGACCTGTCACACTGGCTCCAGAGCCCAACAGTGATAAATAGCCCTTATTTCACTACAACACAAATGTAGCAAAAAAACCTAACCCAAGGATTACCTCCACAAGGGAATTGTACAAGTAATCCTTGTTGTGTGGAATACCTATTTTTCATACCAATGCCCATTTGTATTATTAATTTGACTGAGTCATCAGGATGAATCATAATGACAAATTGGATTTCAACAGTTCCCAAAATGAGTTTCCTCTTGACCCATCTTACAGTGAATACAAACTACATCTGACTAAAAAGAACATGCACACAGGGCTTACACCCTTGCTTTAAAAAACGGCCTCATAGTATATAAATGAGAGACGTCCATGTAGTGTGTTGACAGTAGGAATTTAAGAAAGTGCATACATGTGTTAAAACAATTACACTGTAAAAAATATTCTGTGGAGTGCCTAAATGAATAATATAGGTTGAATAACTTTGAAATATTAATTGAGGTGTAAAATTTATTTTCTCTGCCCAATTAATTTAAAGAGAAGCATTAGGATGTGGTCTACTGCTAAAACAGAGGGGAGGATCCTGGTGATTTTCAGACTCCAGTTTCAGAGTGCCAGCCCAGTCACATAGCAACCCAAATAAACATTCCTTAAACAACCATGCCACTGTACTGCCATGGAAAGAATCCTCCTCAGCTAATGTGCTTTAGGAAACAAAATGCTAGTCATGTCCCTTTCACAGAACACAAGCCTAGCAGTTGAACAGTTCTTTATGAGGCCCGATCACATGAAAGGGTTTTAAAAGAAATGTCAAAATCCCAATAGTCCCATAAGATTTCACTGTCCTCCTGTGATGAAGAGTATTGAGTTCACCTCATAGACTTTTCCCGTTGCTTTTTTATCTTGGGGCCCTTGTTCATTAACCTCAAACCAGTGATGCTACTTTTACTGCCCTGTTCTGTCTTCACTCATGTGAAGCTAAAGGGCTGTAGCAGTATTGTGTATACTGCTGCCTGCCTGTCTAAATCACTAGGGTCTGACTCTAATTGAGATTCCAGGCTTCTCTTAGCACCTCACTTTGACCTGATTAGGCACCAGCAGAACTTCCAAAGCTGGGGAGGGAGTTAAAAATTACTTTCTCAAATTGTTAGCTGGAGGATGTTCACTTATAAAGACTGCAGGGGAACAAACAATACTCAGAGGAGCTCAGATGTGAGCTGTCAGAAAGAAGGCAATCGAAAGCCAAGCCCTCTCCGTTCTCTGCTAAGTGTTTTGTCTGTCTAAGCTGCTGTGTCCATATCTCCCATCTGCTGTAATGCTTCCACTTCTAAACATAGGGCATAGCATTGGATTCTACATTTTAAAAGAGCCACAGGACATAACATGAGCAAAACTAATGAACAGAATGATACAGTAACAAGGGAAATTAACATAAATTATAACTGAGTTACACTGACAACATTTTTCTGTCTTCCAATATTCTTGATCATGTATGGTAAAATTATTACCAGCACATGAAACAGGGAAAATAAATCCACTTACATTTAAATTCAATATTCTCTTTCTATAAAAATTGAAACAAAAAAGCAAAAAGGGACACCGATGTCACTAGCAGACAGGTCAAAGGTTAGACTGTAAAGACTTGAGTTGAAACACTAGAGCATTCAAAAGATGAAGATATTCACAGAGCACTAACTCATACAGTAGCAACGACATTAAGTAGTTAAGAAAGCAGAGCATGTTGCCTACCTTTGTGTGCTGAGACAGAGCTTCCTCTCCGGTAGCAAACAGAGCTCCTCTGAAGCAGCAGCAGCAGTAAAAGGGGTAGCAGCGGTGGAGCCCTTGCCTCCGATGTCTGTCAGGTGTTCAACAACTGCGTGCCATAAATCTAGCCATGGAACTGCCACAACTAATCACCACGGGACGGCGCTCCCACTTCCTGCATATCCAATGTACCTCTCTCTACCTTGGGCTTCCCTTCTTTTGATTATCCTCTCAAATCATGTCTCTCTCTGAGCAGCCACTGCTCATAGATACAGAAGGGTGTCTGGGATCCTTTCAAAAGTGTCAAGGAGGGAAATCACAGTTGTCTACAATCTGATTTGAGCCCTTAGTTCCATGAATACCAGTGTCTGGAAAAGCATGAGCTTTCTAATTTAAGAAGCTTCACTTATAGCTTTCACTAGTGAGTTTGGCGGTGGTCTTCTTGACAGCTTCAATATGACAGGTAGACATAGCTCGTCTTATGGGGGGCTGTCAGTGACAGAAGAAACAGGCAGACTACATTACAGCATGTATTAAGTACTTATGCTAAAATGCTTATTCTATTCTACCACCATTTACATTGCTCCAAAGGTGGCTGGCACCTAAATTGGGGAGGACAGGGTTGTGGTAGTGGCTGGAGCAGTATAAGTGTAATGGCATCAAATACAGTTTATATGTGTTTGATGTAATTCTATTAGCTCCGTCCTCCCCTCAACAGCCTCCACTGTGTTCGTATTCATAACTTTTATTATTGGTGTTGCAATGTCGAGAAGGAACCTGCTAGTAAGCATTTCGTTGGACAATACAGTGCATTCGGAAAGTATTCAGACCCCCTGACTTTTTCCACATTTTGTTAGTTATGGCCTTATTCTAAAAAAACATTTATTTTAATTCCTCAAATCTACACACAATACACAAAAATACGACGCAAAGAGTTGAAAAATATTTGCAAATGTATAAAAAATGTATAACAGAAACACCTTATTTACATGTATTCAGACCTTTTGCTATGAGACTCGAAATTGAGCTCAGGTGCATCCAGTTCCCATTGATCATCCTTGAGATGTTTCTACAATTTGATTGGAGTCCACCTGTGGTAAATTAAATTGGACTCGATTTGGAAAGGCACACACCTGTCTATATAAGGTCCCACAGTTGACAGTCCATGTCAGAGCAAAAACCAAGTCACGAGGTCAAAGGAATTGTCCGTAGAGCTCCGAGAGACGATAGATCTTGGGAAAGGAACCAAAACATTTCTGCAGCATTGAAGGTCACCAAGAACTCAAGAGACCATTTTTTAAATGGAAGAAGATTGGAACCAAAAACACTCTTCCAAAAGCTGGCTGCCTGGCCAAACTGAGCAATCTGGGGAGAAGGGCCTTGGTCAGGGAGGTGACCAAGAACCTGATGGTCACTCTGACAGAACTCGCGTTCCTGTGGAGACGGGAGAACCTTCCAGGACAACCACCTCTACACCTATCAGGCCTTTATGGTAGTGGCCAGACAGAAGCCACTCCTCAGTAAAAGGGCACATGACAGCCCACATGGAGTTTGCAAAAAGGCACTCTATCACACACAATGTGATAATTTATTTGATACATTTGCTTTATCATTAAGGGGTGGTGTGTAGATTGAGGGGGAAAAAACTATTTAATCAATTTTAGAATAAGGCTGTAACTGTGGAAAAAGTCAAGGGGTCTGAAGTTCCCGTATACACTGTGTATTCAAATATATTTTCACTTTAAACACTTGTCTTGGAATTTGATGTGTTTATTTGATTTGCTCCAGTCCAGAGCTGATGGAAACTATTTTTACCCTACTCAAAACAAGTCCCATCTTTTCTAATGGTTTATTGTTTCATAATAAACACATCTGGACAAACTAAGAAGTTAATCCAGAGTTGAGATAAAATTTACATGCAAATATTAATGTGACATTTGGCCACCGTAGCATACATAGTTATTTATATAAATCAATAAGTTCTGAAAGGGAATATATATATATATTTTTAAGTCACTCTCTCCGAGGCGGGATGCCAGAGGAATTCATTGTGGCAGATCAGTGTGCATCCTGCTTTTTTCCCCATGTCACGCTGCTCAATGACAAGCTACAGCATCAATCAGTAGGCTACCCTGTATCTCACACATCCCTAACTCAAGCCCATAAACAGAGTTGTTTTAGTTCATGCCATTTGTCAATAACTTATTCGCTTCAGTTGCCTGTGGCAGCACTATACATACAGCCATCCGTTGTAGCCTCCAACATGGACGGAAGCAGAAATGTATTGGTCCCTCATATTGGATCCTTGGGACACCCCCCCCCCCTTTGTTGAACGGTTACAGTAGGGCTGAATGGATCCCAGATAACCCTACGAGAAATGTATTGGAAACAATCCACCTTATATGGAATACAGTAACACGATCATTGCATGAACCTGGATGTCCTACTGAATTTAAAATGGGTGACAAAATTAACAAATGCCGTCTGGAGTTAAAGTCTCTTCAAAATGATGAGTCCACAGACGACAGCCATCCACTGTAGACTCCAACATGGAAGGAAGCAGAAATGTATTGGTCCCTCAAAGAATATTAAAAGGAATACAAAAAAATGTAATGCAAATGTATTTTCAGAATTTTATTCACCTTACATCACACATCTGAACGCAGGAATCACAAGAGCACAACCTGAAAACAAACATGGTTTTAGATGGGATTTTTAGCAGTAGGATTTTTAGCAGTAGTCCTCCAACATGCCCTGTTAACATGTTATGTGTTTACATTTATGCTAAAACATTAAAAATCAACAATGAATTGTAGTGAGCGATCTTCAGTGATTTTTAATAGAATGTAGGCTAGTTCCAACAGGAGTACTAGCATAATGCATACCAGTTTATGCTTTCTCTTCCTTCTCTCCCTTCTCTGCCTTCGATGCCTTAGCTGCCTTCTCAGGCTTCTCTGGCTTGTCTGGAACCACAACGCCACCCTCCTCCTCGGGACCCTTGGTGTTACGTGTGTAGATCACCTGCGATCTGTGTTTTGACACCAACTTGATCATGCCTAGAGGGGGGGCAGAATGGAACGTGTCAGTTATTTTGTACAGATATTGAAGTTCTATGGTCCCACATTACCAACTGACCCATTCAATGCCCTGACATGTTAAGACAATATCCACAAGACATGATCCTGAAAGAGCAGACATCAAGTTGCAGTGCCAGTCTTCATAGTCACTGATCAGAGCCAATGTTTACCAAAACGACAGTATCTTCAAAATCAAATGTTATTGATCACATATTTCGCAGGCATTATAGTGGGTGAAGCAAAATGCTGGTATCTTCTTCCCTTGAAGGAAGACTACTGCTGACTGGGGTTAAAAGTTATGTTTTAAAGGGAACTTTTGTAGTAACGCCAAAATATTTATTGTTTCATTTGGAAGGCAAGTGAGAAGAGTGTTAAACATGGGTATATGTACATGAGGCTTAACAGATTTTTTATTTTGGCTCTGTGGCATACCCATATAGTCTGTGCCTTGTAGACTTACTGGGTTTCGCTGTAGCAAAGCTCAAAATTTAACCAGATATACATCCTCTCAGGAGACTGCCACAGAATGTAGCCTCCCAAAAAACTACACTATTGTAGAGATATGACAGAGCAGTGAACCAGGAAGGAATCCATGCAAAATGGTGCCTGCCTATTCTGACAAGCAATACTATCTGCACTTCTGATATTATGGCTCCAAAATAAAGCTAAATGTTGAAATGAGAGTTCAGTAACTGCTATACATACTTTTCTTACATTACAGTCAGATCTAGCTAACCAACTACTTCCCAATTTCACCAAATTCCCTGAGTGAACACTGGTTGGGAATCAGAGTAGGGTTCAGAGTTTTACCTTTGCTGAGCAGTTCCTGGAGGGCAGCCCTGGCCAGAGAGCCTCTGATCTTTAGCCTCTCGGACACGACTGCTGGTGTGATGAGCTTGTAGTTGGGCACTTCCTTGTTCAACTTTTCGTAGGTGGCCTTGTCGAAGAGGACCAGGTTGTTGAGCTTATCCCTCACCTTTCCCTTGGACCACTTCTGCTCAGGGGAAATGGAGAAGTTGATGATGTTGCTCACACTCCTGACAGTTACACCATTATGACCCCCAAAGGAATATCTAAACTCCCACAAAAAAAGATTGATACCAGGACATACCTTCTTTTTGGCTTTGCCTCCAGATTTGTTGGCTGGATCCTTGTCCTTTTTGGACTTCCCAGAATCCTTCCCCTTCCCCTTGGCGTCCTTAGGAGGCTGTAATAATACAGATCGCAATACCATTATCCAACTGATGCTGAATTAACCACCACACATTTCCCAAAACTAGTTAATGTTAGCTGGAAGTGTTTCAGTGCACTAACAGACAGTAATCAGATGGTTAGTTAATAAAAAGGTAACCACGAGTCCCTCAATTGGAATTGAACCAAATATGATGTTAATCTTTGAACATTTTTGTGTAACAAATGTAAAACGTTTGATAAGCCTAAGCCAACTAACTAGGGCCTAGCTAACGTTACATGTTAAAAGCTAGCATGTTAACGTCAGTTAACAACCGGCTTCAGTTAGGCCAATAGTGTCTGCAGAGAACTGGCGTGCAGTTTGCATAATCTCATCAATTGATAGATTTTGGTGGGAAATGTCAGCTTGAGATATCTACACATGTGGCCATGGTCGTCTGATCATACAGTGCACAATCAGCACTGCCAGCCGCATGTAACGTTAGCTAGCTACCAAGCATATCCAACTAGAATATAACTGAGCCATTCCATCCACAACCACGGTCAGGACGAAGTATATTTTCCAACTACGCATCCTGATCTATTCAGACAGACATTTTCAGAGTCAAATGTTTTGTTCGCCATCGAATTTAATGAAAAACCACGCTAAAGACCTTACCATGATGTCCCACCGTCAAGATGTCGGAGTGAAAGGACGTTAAACCCGTGCACCAGCCACTAAGAGAACCCGTACATGCGGATGTTGAAGTACGGTACTGGGAAATGTAGTTATTTTTTTTAAATATTTCTTGGTTTTAGAATTAATAATTAAAAGATCTGCGAAATAAATATAGATGCGATCTTAAACAAAAAACAATACGAATGAACACGCAGATAAAGTTACCTCTGTTGAAGATTGTATTTTATTTTGTCTGAAATATTTCCTGTCACCTGACAATTTCGTCAGCTGTGCAGAAAAAGGCAAAGATGGCGATATTCAGTGTGTATGTTGTAAATAAGGCTGGGGGATTAATTTACCAGTATGACAATTATGTACCGAGAGCAGAAGCAGAGAAAACATTCAGCTATCCTTTAGATTTGGTGTTAAAGATCCACGATGAGAAAGTTGTTGTATCATTTGGTCAACGCGATGGAATCCGAGGTACAGTAAGTTGTCAGCAACAGTCAACTGATCACATCAAGGCTTACAAAATGTATATAGTGATAACTGGTAATATGTCATGGTTGGAACTCAAATGTTGCATTGTGCATGTTTATATTTATTGTTAACATTGTGCACGCATACTTCTATTAATTTAGTGGGCCATGCTTTACTGTCCATCAATGGAGTGGATGTCAACGGCAAGTTCACGGCGGATGGGAAGGAGATCATCGAATACTTGAAAGACTCAACAAACTATCCGGTGTCCATACGTTTCGGAAGGGCTCGCTTGAGTTCAAATGAAAAACTGATGTTGGCTTCAATGTTTCATTCGTAAGTAGTTGCAGTTCTCAAGTTATTACACCTGTCTGCTCTAACATGAATAAATAATTTATCTATGGCGACATAGGCGTTTCCATGATCTTGCTGCATGTTGTATTGTACTCTTTCCTAGGTTGTTTGCTATTGGTTCACAGCTGTCCCCTGAAGTTGGCAGTTCAGGAATTGAGATGCTGGAGACAGATATGTTTAAACTGCACTGCTTTCAGACACTCACTGGTAAAGCCATGCATTCAAACACTGCTATCAGTCACTGTATGTGATGTCTACATGCAATGCTCTTGTTTTGAAAAACGAAATCTGCCAACATCTTTTTTTATCAGGTATAAAGTTCATTGTGCTGGCAGACCCCCGGCAGTCTGGCATTGACGCACTCCTCAGGAAGATTTACGAGATCTATTCAGACTTCGCCCTCAAGAACCCCTTCTACTCTCTGGAGATGCCTATCAGGTAACTGTCACATGTCAAATATCTGCCCTCTGTCTCTCACATGAGTCAGCCAAGTCATTGATGAGCAACCCTGGTGAGATATATTTTGCCCTCTTGTTACAGGTGTGAACTCTTTGATCAGAATTTGAAGGGTGCATTGGAGATAGCAGAGAAAGCTGCTAACTTTGGACCTGGATCTTGAGCAGAAACAAACCTGAAAAATGTGTATGAAGGCAAATCCAGACTATCCATTGCTCCAGTTTTTCTTTTTCTGCCAATCCATTGAATTGTGTTTGTTGTGACAGGGAGGCTATAGTACACTGCATATGGGTCAACATGTCTCCAAGCAGTGCTGATATTTCAGAACTAATGTTGAATAACTTGTATGAGAATATGCTATACTGGGATACAATGTAAATACTGAATGTTTTGTTTTTGTATATACTTTAAGAATAAACACCATAACATTTATCATCTATAATGTAATTATTTTTAGAATGAACTAAAACCACAACGTAAGGTATTTTATTCAAGTCTTATATAGTCAAACACATTTCACCCATATGAGTACAGTGCCAATTTAAAAAGAGAGCAGTACATTTGACCATAAAGTGTCTTGGTTTCAAATGATCATATTGACACATTTTCAATACTTGAATCTTGGATCTGTTTTATGCCATGAGCATTGAAAAGAGTTAACACAACATGGTTGATGTATTTGCATCTGAATACATCTTCAGTGAAAATAAATATTCCCTCGCTCAACTCCATGTCTCACCATCTCTTAAAATAAGAATATACAGGAGCATGTCTCCCGTCAATACAATTGAGCCTTTTTCAAATCAAAAACACTTAACAAATAAGAATGTACATTCTTATCCTAAATTTCCTACATTGACAGCAGAGAGTCGGTGTAGTGATTAGTCAGTCTTCTTGGGGATGTGACCCATCTTGGTTCTGATGTTCCGCAGCAGGAAAAAGCAGATGGTAGTGATGAGACAAGTCATCTCTGCTACCCAGAAGGCCATTTCCCAGCTGTGGTGCTTGGCGATGGTGCTGAACGGCAGTCCAGAGCAGAAGCCCCCAACTGAACGATACAGGAATGTCAATTAGGCTGGTTCTCATAAATAGGATATACAGATTTAGTTGTTGAACTACACTACTACCGGTCAAAAGTTTTAGAACACCTAATTCAAGGGTTTTATTTTCTACATTGTAGAATAATAGTGCACATTAAAACGATGAAATAACAGATATGGAATCATGCAGTAACCCAAAAAGTGTTAAATCAAAATATATTTTATATTTGAGATTCTTCAAATAGCCACCCTTTGCCTTGACAGCTTTGCACACCCTTGGCATTCTCTCAACCAGCTTCACCTGGAATACTTTTCCAACAGGAGTTCTCACATATGCTGAGCACTTGTTGGCTGCTTTTCCTTCAGTCTGCGGTCCGTCTCATCACAAACCCTCTCAATTTGGTTGAGGTCGGGGGATTATGGAGGCCAGGTCATCTGATGCAGCACTCCATTACTCTCCTTCTTGGTAAAATAGCCCTTACACAGCCTGGAGGTGTGTTGGGTCATTGTCCTGTTGAAAAACAACTGATAGTCCCACTAAGTGCAAACCAGATGGGATGGCGTTTCGCTGCATAATGCTGCCGTAGCCATGCTGGTTAAGTGTACCTTGAATTCGAAATAAATCACTGACCATGTCACCAGGAAAGAACCCCCACACCATCACACCTCCTCCATGCTTCACGGTGGGAACTACACATCCTTTAACCTACTCTGTGGTTGGAAACAAAACTCTCCAATTTGGACTCCAGACCAAAGGACAAATTTCCACCGGTCTAATGTCCATTAGTCGTGTTTCTTGGCCCAAGCAAGTCTCTTCTTCTTATTGGTGTCCTTTAGTGGTTTCTTTGCAGCAATTTGACCATGAAGGCCTGATTCACAATGTCTCCTCTGAACAGTTGATGTTGAGATGCGTCTGTTACTTTAACTCTGTGAAGCATTTATTTGGGCTTGGAACTCAAACTTATCTTCTGCAGCAGAGATAACTGGGTCTTCCATTCCTGTGGCGGTCCTCAGAGCCAGTTTCATCATAGCACTTGAAGAAACTTTAAAAGTTCTTGAAATTTTACGGATTGACTGAGGTTCATGTCTTATTATGGACTGTCGTTTCTCTTTTCTTACTTGAGCTGTTGCCAAAATATGAACTTGGTATTTTATCCAATAGGGCTATCTTCTGTATACCCCCTACCTTGTCCCAACACAACTGATTGGCTCAAATGCATTAAGGAGGAAAGAAATTCCACAAATGAACTTTTAGCAAGGCACATCTGTTAATTGAAATGCATTCCAGGTGACTAACTCATGAAGCTGGTTGAGAGAATGCCAAGTGTGTGCAAAGCTGTCATCAAGGCAAAGGTTGGCTATTTGAAGAATCTCAAATATACTATATATTTTTGATATATTTAACACATTTTTGGTTACTATATGATTCCAAATGTGTTCTTTCATAGTTTTGATGTCTACTCTATTATTGTACAATGTAGAAAATAGTAAAAATAAAGAAAAACCCTTGAATGAGTAAGTGTTCTAAAACTTTTGACCGGTAGTGTACCTGTCTGGTACTGCTAGTAAAGCCAAGACACCAGAATACAATACAACAAAATGTGAGAAAAGCATTCATTATAATTTGAGACAATTTGGTTGAGATAAACTTACTGTTGGCCATTAAGGCAACAATAGCATGTGACGTTCCACAATAGTTTGAAGGAGCACTCTCATTGGCTATCACGCCAAACAAGGCTATTGGTCCGTAAGATGAGAAGCCAAATGTAGCCCCCAAGAAGAGGATCCACATCTGAATTTATAAAATAAAAAACAAAGCATGAACTAACAAACAGACTAATAGTGTATTGGCTCTGAAAGGAGTTTTGATGGAACATGATGTGTTTACTATACCTTTGGGCTGTCTGGCGTGACAGTGATCCGGAATAGATACATGGAACCAAACATCCCAGCCATCATTGAGATCAAGAGAAAATGACGGGGGTTTCCATGGCTTTTCATGCCTTGCTGTACAAAAAGAAATACAGTACCTTACAAACACTGCAGTGATTTGAATAGAGCTCTGAATTAGTGTATGATGCCACTATAAACCCACTTGTGCCACAGCCTTGTCAGAGAAGTATCCTGCAGCTAAACTGCCCAACAGGCCTCCCACCTCTAGGGCACTCATGTAGGAACTGCCTGTGAAAAAGAGATGCATTCAGTCAAACTTACAATAGGCAGTTATTATTGAGTTATCAACCGCAGTCTACTGCATACTGGTAAAACAGGCAGGTTAGCGTTTTTAGTCATGAATCTGCAGTGGTCACTAGCTGGCACTAGAGGTCGACCGATTAATCGGAATGGCCGATTAATTAGGGCTGATTTCAAGTTTTCACAACAATCGGTAATCGGTATTTTTCGACACCGATTTGCAATTATTTATTTTTTACACCTTTATTTAACTTGGCAAGTCAGTTAAGAACACATTCTTATTTTCAATGACGGCCGAGAAACGGTGGGTTACTGCCTTGTTCAGGGGCAGAACGACAGATTTTTACCTTGTCAGCTCTGGGATTCATTTTTGCAACCCTCCGGTTACTAGTCCGAAGCTCTAACCACCTGCCTTACATTGCACTCCACGAGGAGCCTGCGTGGCAGGCTGACTACCTGTTACACGAGGGCAGCAAGAAGCCAAGGTAAGTTGCTAGCTAGCATTAAACTTACCTTATAAAAAAACAATCCATCTAAACATAATCACTAGTTAACTACACATGGTTGATGATATTACTAGTTTATCTAGCGTGTCCTGCATTGCATAAAATTGATGCGGTGCCTGTTAATTTCTCATTGAATCACAGCCTACTTCGACAAACGGGTGATGATTTAACAAGCGCATTTGCAAAAAAAGCACAGTCGTTGCACCAATGTACCGAACCATAAACATCAATGCCTTTCTTTAAAATCAATACACAAGTATATATTTTTACACCTGCATATTTAGTTAATATTGCCTGCTAACCTGAATTTCTTTTAACTAGGGAAATTATGTCACTTCTCTTGCGTTCCGTGCAAGCAGTCAGGGTATATGCAGCAGTATGGGCCGCCTGGCTCGTTGTGAACTGTGTGAAGTCCATTTTTTCCTAACAAAGACCGTAGTTCATTTGCCAGAATTGTACATAATTATGACATAACAGCAATATTTAGACTTATGGATGCCACCCATTAGATAAAATACGGAACGGTCCCGTATTTCACTGAAAGAATAAACGTTTTGTTTTCGAAATGATAGTTTACGGATTTGACCATATTAATGACCTAAGGCTTGTATTTCTGTGTGTTATTATTTTATAATTAAGTCAATGATTTGATATTTGATAGAGCAGTCTGACTGAGCGGTGGTAGGCAGCAGCAGGCTCATAAGCATTCATTCAAACAGCACTTTCTTGCGTTTGCCAGCAGCTCTTCGCGTGCTTCAAGCATTGAGCTGTTTATGACTTCAAGCCTATCAACTCCCGCGATTAGGCTGGTGTAATCGATGTGAAATGGCTAGCTAGTTAGTGGGTTGCAAACTAATAGCGTTTCAATCGGTGACGTCACTCGCTCTGAGACCTTGAAGTAGTTGTTCCCCTTGCTCTGCAAGGGCCGCGGCTTTTGTGGAGCGATAGGTAACGATGCTTCGAGGGTGGTTGTTGTCAATGTGTTCCTGGTTCGAGGCGAGGAGAGGGACAGAAGCTATACTGTTACACTGGCAATACTAAAGTGCCTATAAGAACATTCAATAGTCAAAGGAATATGAAATACAAATGGTAGAGAGAGAAATAGTTCTATAATTCCTATAATAACTACAACCTAAAACTTCTTAGTTGGGAATATTGAAGACTCATGTTAAAAGGAACCACCAGCTTTCATATGTTCTCATGTTTTGAGCAAGGAAATTAAATGTTATCTTTTTTTACATGGCACATATTGCACTTTTACTTTCTTCTCCAACACTTTGTTTTTGCATTACCTAAACCAAATTGAACATGTTTCATTATTTATTTGAGGCTAAATTGATATTATTGATGTATTATATTAAGTTAAAATAAGTGTTCATTCAGTATTGTTGTAATTGTCATTATTACAAAAAATAAAAATAAAATAGTCCGATTAATCGGTATCGGCTTTTTTTTGGGTCCTCCAATAATCGCTATCGGCATTGAAAAATCATAATCGGCCGACCTCTAGCTGGCACAGTCATAAAATCAGATTTTAAACCCAACCTTAACGACACTGCTAACCCTAATGCCTAACTTAATCCCTAACCTTAAATTAATAACAAAAAGCACATTTTTGTTTCAATACATTTTTACAATATAGCCAATTTTTACATTGCAGCTGGCCTATCTAAGAGCAAATCACTGTTCTGCCTCCAGGATAAGACTCATGACAATACACGTTAACCTGCGTAAAAACAGAGGGAAAACGCAGGTCTTAATGTATCAGACTTCCATACCCATGAGTGTTGACTGGCCCTTGTCCTGGATGAGGAAGAGTTGGCCCCAGTCAGTGCAGGCTGTCTTCACCCCAAACACCACCAGGTAGCCCACAGACAGCAGCCACAGGTAGGGGGACAGGATGAACTCTTTGAAGGTGGTCTCATCACTGGATGAGCCTGGTAAGGGAGAGGGGTTTCAGTCACACTAGCACATCACTTAGAGTGTGCATGATCTTGAACTTGTTCCCGCTAGCGTGTGAGGGAACACTGGGTGCAAAGTCCATTAACACAGAGTTTTACTGACCTTACACACAATTGCACATGCAGACAATACACAAAAAGGCATGCGTTCAAAATGAAACCTGTGCATGTCAGTCACACATATTTTGCAATGTTTCAACCACAGGACAAGAAGAGGTTAGCTCCCAGCTCTGACCTGCTTTGCCCTTCTTGGCCCCCCCAGTGTCTATGTTGGGCAAGCCCACGTCTTTGGGCTCATTCCTGATCAACAGCAGGCAGACGAAGGAGACCACACAACAGGAGAGGCCTGAGATGGACAGGGTCGTCCTCCAGCTGTAGCTCTGGGCCATCAACGTTGCAATAATGGGGCCTAAACTCCCAGCCAGGTTCATACTGCAGGACAGAATCGCCCACCACGTCCCAAACTGAGAGGGCTCGAACCACTGAGGAGCAGAAGGGAATGACATTTCATAATATCAGACTAGTGATGTGCTTCATGGCTTGACACGACTAGTATTGAATGGACAGGGATATACAAAATGGTACTGACTGACCAGTATTTTAACAGTGCAGGCAATTGATTTATATGTGTCTGACAGCTTCATATCCCGTGGACTACAGTGTTACTTCCTGGTCTTACCTTGCGCAGCACCCTGCCACATGGGGGCCACCCCAGGCCCTGACCCAGGCCGTTGAGGAACCAGAGGCCAGAGAAAATGGCCACAGTAGAGGACCAGGAGAAGACCACATTGATGGCACCCACCATGAACAGGCCAATGGAGAAGAGCCAGCGGGCACTGATCTGATCCGACAACACACCGCTGATGAACTTGCTTATAGCATAGGCCAGAGACTGGCTACTAGTGATCATGCCTGAGGGATAGTGCACACAATACAGAGGCAGAACGCAATGTTTAATTGATTTTGGTACTAATATAAACATACACAAAGCATTAACTGATGTATCCCCATATGATCGTTCAATTAAACCAATCAGTCAGACCACTATCAGCAGTATCTAAACTTTAGTTGTTAATTGTCGTTAGGGACATGCAAGACAGAAAGAGAGGAAAAGACAATAGTGAGGCTTCTCTTACCCAGGTCATCTTTGTCCAGCTTGATCTCTTGCATGAGAGAGGGCATCACAAAGGAAAAGGTCTTCCTGTTGAAGTAGTACAGCGTATAGCCCACAAACATGGCCAGGAAAATGGTGGTGCGGTAATATCCATACCCTGCGGTTGCCATGGTGTTTGCAGTGCAGAAAAAAGTGCTAAATAATAGAGGATTATAAAACAAAACTACAGAGGAGTAGTTGTTCGAGTGTGAAATACTTCTGCCACCAGTGACTGAACTTTGGTGTCAGGATCCACGGTGCAGAGCAGAGCTGGTTAGAAGAGGGAGAGAGAGCTGTAATCAATAGTTGGGGTTAATGGTCAACTTCTTTACTCGAAGACTGATTTCCCCTGCCTTATCCGAGTTCTACAAGGGCCAAAGGGAAGATAATGGAATTGACCTACTCCGATGCTGTTATCTTCTGTAATGCTGCTTGTATTGTCCAACAGTCTGTAAAAAAAAATGAAAGACACTCCTGATTCTTATTATATACCTTTCACCCCCCTCTTGCTGATCCTGACTGTTCCTCCCTGCTGGTGTGCCTGGATGTTATTGAATGTTCTTAGTTAATGATTCATTGGAGAGTCCAATGGTGACTGCAAGCCCAGAGGGTGGATCCTCCTCAGCCCAGGGAGTGTGTGATGAGAGATGACCATCAGCACAAAACACAACCCCATTATCACGGTGGGTTGGTTTGTGTGAAAATGCATCATTAGCTAGGTTTCCATCCAATTGGCAACATATTTTCATGCAAATAACACAAAGGAAATATGCACATTTTCCCAACAGTGGTGTTTCCAAACTGACTTGTTGCAGATACAAATCTGTGCGCGATGACGTTGTGCACACAACATACACTTCTTCGCAACATTTGTTATGTACCTAATAAAAATCTAAAGTTCTGTGTGTTTCCATCACACTTTCGATAGCTAAATGTACCTACTCTGGTCTTGGCACGTGCGCTCTAGCCAACAGCTCGCAGATACAGTGCGGGTAAACTAGTCTACATGAGATTATAGCGATAATATTTGTATTTGTCGAACGGTAGTCAAGCATCGATCATCTGCGGGAATAGGCTACTGAGAATGTGGCCGTAACTCCAATCACTGAATTAAATATTAATCATATGTATATGAACTGAATATGCTTGTCAACAGCCAGTGATCATTATTATTTTATTTTTTTAACCTGTAGCCTAATCTGATTGACTGTTACCGTCAATCTAATGATTTATAGCAATTGATCGTCAGTTGCGATAGAGCTTTGATAACTTCTAATTTAATTAATTTAACATGGCCATAATTGCATAATAACAAGGCCACAACAATTCACCCAAAAGTTATAGGCTATTTATTAAATTGGTCTGCCAGCTGCAGGTAGGCTAAACAAGTGGAACAAATGGATTTGCAATGACTCCAGCGATATAGTTATTTCAACATATTTATTTTATCAAATGGTAGACTACAATGGCATAATATAAGTTATGGAACTCCCTGGCATGCTTCTGTTATGAGGAAAAGTCCTCAATGAAACTGAAATTAAATGTGGAGAATGACACATTTGCATCTGTTGACCATCAAGTAGCCTACTAATGAACAACATTTAATAAAGTTGCCAATATTGTGTTTCAATTTTGTAGTTCAGTCATTTTTGGGGTTGTCCCGCTTTACCAACCATAGCTACAGTTGAAGTCGATAGTTTACATACATTTGTAAGTCGCTCTGGATAAGAGCGTCTGCTAAATGACTTAAATGTAAATGTACTTAGGATGGAGTCATTAAAACTCATTTTTCAACCACTCCACAAATTTCTTGTTAACAAACTATAATTTTGGCAAGTTGGTTAGGACATCTACTTTGTGCATGACACAAGTAATTTTCCCAACAATTGTTTACAGACAGATTATTTAATTTTTATTTCACTGTATCACAATTCTAGTGGGTCAGAAGTTTACTACACTAAATTGACTGTGCCTTTAAACAGTTTAGAAAATCCCTGAAAATGTTGTAATGGCTTTAGAAGCTTCTGATAGGCTAATTGACATCACTTGAGTCAGCAACAGAACAACAGCAAAGGACCTTGTGAAGATGCTGGAGGAAACAGGTACAGAAGTATATATATCCACAGTAAAACAAGTCCTATATCGACATAACCTGAAAGGCCGCTCAGCAAGGAAGAAGCCACTGCTCCAAAACCGCCATAAAAAAGCCAGACTATGGTTTGCAACTGCACATGGAGACAAAGATCGTACTTTTTGGAGAAATGTCCTCTAGTTTGATGAAACAAAATAGAACTGTTTGGCCATAATGACCATCGTTATGTTTGGAGGAAAAAGGGGGAGGTTTGCAAGCCGAAGAACACCATCCCAACTGTGAAGCAAGGGGGTGGCAACATCATGTTGTGGGGTGCTTTGCTGCAGGAGGAACTGGTGCACTTCACAAGATAGATGGCATCATGAGGTAGGACAAATGTGGATATATTGAAGCAACAGTAGTCGTGAAGTTAAAGCTTGGTCGCAAATGAGTCTTCCAAATGGACAATGACCCAAGCATACTTCCAAAGTTGTGGAAAAATGGCTTAAGGACAACAAAGTCAAGGTATTGAAGTGGCCATCATAAAGCCCTGACCTCAATCCCATAGAAAATTTGTGGGCAGAACTGAAAAAGCATGTGCGAGCAAGGAGAACTACAAACCTGACTCAGTTACACTAGCTCTATCAGGAGGAATGGGCCAAAGAGCAAAAACCAAGCCACGAGGTCAAAGGAATTGTTCGTAGAGCTCCGAGACAGGATTGTGTCGAGGCACAGATCTGGGGAAGGGTACCAAAAAAATTCTGCAGCATTGAAGGTCCCAAAAAATACAGTGGCCTCCATCATTCTTACATGGAAGAAGTTTGGAACCACCAAGACTCTTCCTAGAGGTGGCCACCCGGCCAAAGAAGGGCCTTGGTGAGGGAGGTGACCAAGAACCCAATGGTCACTGACTGACCTCCAGAGTTCCTCTGTGGAGATGGGAGAACCTTCCAGAAGGACAACCATCTCTGCAACACTCCACCAATCAGGCCTTTATGGTAGAGTGGCCAGATGGAAGCCACTCCTCAGATTAAGGCAAATGACAGCACACTTGGAGTGTGCAAAAAGGCACCTAAAGGACTCAAGTTTCTCTAGTCTGATGAAACCAAGATTGAACTCTTTGGCCTGAATGCAAAGCGTCAAGTCTGGAAGAAATCTGGCACCATCTCTATGGTGAAGCATGGTGGTGGCAGCATCATGCTGTGGGGATGTTTTTCAGCTGTAGGGATTGGGAGACTAGTCAGGATCGAGGGAAAGATGAACGGAGCAATGTACAGAGAGATCCTTGATGAAAACCTGCTCCAGAGTGGGAAGAACTGAAAAAGCATATGCGAGCAAGGAGGCCTACAAACCTGACTCAGTTACACTAGCTCTATCAGGAGGAATGGGCCAAAGAGCAAAAACCAAGCCACGAGGTCAAAGGAATTGTTTCACCTTCCAACAGTACAACGACCCTAAGCATACAGCCAAGAGAATGCAGGAATGGCTTTGGGACAAGTCTCTGAATGTCCTTGAGTGGCCCAGCCAGAGCCCGGACTTGAACCCGATCGAACATCTCTGGCGAGACCTGAAAATAGCTGTGCAGCGATGAGTTTGAGAGGATCTGCAGAGAATAATGGGAGAAACTCCCTAGATACAGGTGTGCCAAGCTTGTAGCGTCATACCCAAGAAGACTCAAGGCTGTAATTGCTGCCAAAGGTGCTACAACAAAGTACTAGGTAAAGGGTCTGAATAATTATTCTAAAATGTTTTTTCCCCTTATCAATCTACACACAAAAAAATGAATAAAAAAATGAAATATCATTTATATAAGGCTGTAACTTAACAAAATGTGGAAAAAGTCAAGGGGTCTGAATACTTTCCGAATGCACTGTATATCTATGAGCAAAATCTTTTGATATCGGTGTGTGTGCATGCATTTTGCAAAATTCTATATAAAAGTTTTACTGTGCCTTCAGAAAGTATTCATACACCTTGACTTGTTCCACATTTTGTTGTGTTACAGCCTGAATTCAACATGAATTAAATATATTTTTTTGGCACCCATCTACACACAATTCCCATAATGACAAAGTGAAAACATGTTCACTTTTTGGCAAATTTATTTAAAATCAAATACATAAATATTTAATTTACCTAAGTATTCAAAATGAGTCACATGTTAGAATCAACTTTGGTAGCTATTACAGCTGTGAGTCTTTCTCAGTCATCATGTTATGGGTATGCTTGTCATCGGCAAGGACAAGGGAGTTTGTTAGGATAAAAGAAACGGAGCAGAGCTAAGCACAGGCAAAATCATAGAGGAAAACCTTGGAGACAAATTCACCTTTCAGCAGGACAATAACCTAAAACACAATGCCAAATATACACTGGAGTTTCTTACCAAGACTACATAAATCTTCCTGAGTGGCCTAGTTACAGTTAACTTAAATAGGCTTGAAAATCTATGGCAAGACTTGAAAATGGCTGTCTAGCAATGATGATCAACAACCAACTTGACAAGAGTTTGAAGAATTTCAAAAGAAAAATGTGCAAATATTGTACAATCTAGGTGTACAATGCTTTTAGAGACTTACTAGCCACCATCATAGTAGAAAGTTTGAAGAGTGGTACTCAGTGATGTGTTGTGTTGGATTTGCCACAAACATAACACTTTTTATTCAGGACATAAAGTTAATATCTTTGCCACATTTTTATCAGTTTTACTTAAGCGCCTTGTTGGAAACAGGATGCATGTTTTGGAATATTTGTATTCTGTACAGGCACCCTTATTTTCACTTTGTCATTTAGGTTAGTATTGTGGAGTAACTACAATGTTGTTGATTCATCCTCAGTTTTCTCCTATCACAGGCATTCAGCTCTATAACTGTTTTAACTGAGTTAGGAAGGATGCCCAGTATTGACTGGGTGTACTGATACACCATAATTAATAACTTCACCATGCTCAAAGGGATATTCAATGTCTGTTTTTTTTTACCCATCTACCAATAGGTGCCGTTCTTTGTGAAGCATTGGAAAACCTCCCTGGTCTTTGTGGTTGAATCTGTGTTTGAAATTCACTGCTCGACTGAAGCACCTTACAGATAATTGCATGTGTTGGGTACAGAGATGAGGTAGTCATTCAACAATTATGTTAAACACTATTATTGCACAGAGTAATTTTTAGCAACTTATTATGTGACTTGTTAAGCACATTTTTACACCTGACCTGAATTTATTTAGGCTTGACATAACAAAGGGGTTGAGTACTTGTTGAATCAAGATTTATAGTTCTTATAGTCTTTAGCTGTACCTTTATCCTACTCCTCCTCTGTTCCTCTGGTGATGTAACTATAACATTTTCCGACAAGATAGAGCTGCCAAAGGGGACGGAGTTGCAATCTACTGCAGAGACAGCCTGCAGAGTTCTATCATACTATCCAGGTCTGTGCCCAAACAATTCGAGCTTCTACTTCTAAAAATCCACCTTTCCAGAAACAAGTCTCTTATCATTGCCGCTTGTTATAAACCACCTTCTGCCCCCAGCTGTGCCCTGGACACCATATGTGAATTGATTGCCCCCTATCTATCTTCACCTACGCTAGATGCCCTCAATCTCACACAAATTATCAATGAACCTACCAGGTACAACCCCAAATCTGTAAACACGGGCACCCTCATAGATATCATCCTGACCAACCTGCCCTCTAAATACATCTCTGCTGTCTTCAACCAGGATCTCAGCAATCACTGCCTCATTGCCTGTGTCTGTAATGAATCTGCGGTCAAACAACCACCCCTCATCACTGTCAAATGCTTCCTAAAACACTTCAGCGGGCAGGCTTTTCTAATCGACCTCGCCAAGGTATCCTGGAAGGATATTGACCTAATTCCGTCAGTAGAGGTTGCCTGGTTATTCTTTAAAAGTGCTTTCCTCACCATCTTAAATAAGCATGCCCCATTATAAAAAAAAAACAGGAACAGATATAGCCCTTGGTTCACTCCAGACCTGACTGCCCTTGACCAGCACAAAAACATCCTGTGGCATACTGCATTAGAATCGAATAGCTGCCGCGATATGCAACTTTTCAGGGAAGTTAGGAACCAATATACACAGGCAGTTAGGAAAGCAAAGGCTAGCTTTTTCAAACAGAAATTTGCATCCCGTAGCACAAAATCCAAAAGGTTCTGGGACACTTGTAAAGTCCATGGATAATAAGAGCACCTCCTCCCGGCTGCCCACTGCACTGGGGCTAGGAAACATTGTCACCACCGATAAATCCACGATAATTGAGAATTTCAACAAGCATTTTTCTATGGCTGGCCATGCTTTCCACCTGGCTACCCCTACCCCGGTCAACAGCCCTGCACTCCACACAGCAACTCGCCCAAGCCTCCCCCATTTGTCCTTCACCCAAATTCAGGTAGCTGATGTTCTGAAAGAGTTGAAAAATCTGGACCCCTACATATCAGCTGGGCTAGACAATCTGGACCCTGTCTTTCTAAAAATTATCCTCCGCAATTGTTGCAACCCCTATTTCTAGCCTGTTCAACCTCTCTTTCGTATCATCTGAGATCCACCAAAGATTGGAAAGCTGCCACGGTCACCCCCCTCTTCAAAGGGGGAGACACTCTCGACCCAAATTGCTACAGACCTATATCTATCCTACCCTGCCTTAAGGTCTTCAAAAGCCAAGTTAACAAACAGATCACCGACCATTTCGAATCCCACCGTACCTCCGTTATGCAATCTGGTTTCAGAGCTGTTTATGGGTGCATCTCAGCCACGCTCGAAGGTCCTAAACGATATCATAACCGCCATCGATAAAAGACAATACCGTGCAGCCGTATTCAGCGACCTGGCCAAGGCTTTCGACTCTGTCAATCACCACATTCTTATCGGCAGACTCAACAGCCTTGGATTCTCAAATGACTGCCTCGCCCGGTTCACCAACTACTTCTCAGACAGAGTTCAGTGTGTCAAATCGGAGGGCCTGTTGTCCGAACCTCTGGCAGTCTCTATGGGGGTGCCACAGGGTTCAATTCTCAGACTTTTTTCTCTGTATACATCAATGATGTCGCTCTTGCTGCTGGTGATTCTCTGAACCACCTCTATGCAGACGACACCATTCTGTATACTTCTGGCCCTTCTTTGGACACTGTGTTAACTAACCTCCAGACGAGCTTCAATGCCATACAACTCTTCATCTGTGGCCTCCAACTGCTCTTAAATACAAGTAAAACTAAATGCATGCTCTTCAACCGATCGCTGCCCCCACCTGCACACCCGACTAGCATCACTACTCTGGACGGTTCTGACTTAGAATATGTGGACAACTACAAATACCTAGATGTCTGGCTAGACTGTAAACTCTCCTTCCAGACTCACATTAAGCATCTCCAATCCAAACAAGGCATCCTTCACTCATGCTGCCAAACATACCCTCGTAAAACTGACTATCCTGCCAATCCTAGACTTCGGCGATGTCCTTTACGAAATAGCCTGCAATACTCTACTCAGAAAACTGGATGTAGTCTATCACAGTGCCATCCGTTTGGTCACCAAATCCCCATATACTACCCACCACTGCGACCTGTATGCTCTCGTTGGCTGGCCATCGCTTCATATTCGACGCCAAACCCACTGGCTCCAGGTCATCTATAAGTCTTTGCTAAGTAAAGCCCTGTCTTATCTCAGCTCACTGGTCACCATAGCAGCACTCACCCGTAGCACCCGCTCCAGCAGGTATATTTCCCTGGTCACCCCCAAAGCCTATTCCTCCTTTGGCCGCCTTTCCTTCCAGTTCTCTGCTGCCAATGACTGGACCGAATTGTAAAAATCACTGAAGCTGGAGACTCATATCTCCCTCACTAACTTTAAGCACCAGCTGTCAGAGCAGCTCACAGATCACTGCACCTGTACATTGCCCATCTGTAAATAGCCCATCCAACTACCTCATCCCCATATTGTCATTAAAAAAAAAAATGTTTTACTCCTTTGCACCCCAGTATCTCTACTTGCACATTCATCTTCTGCACATCCATCACTCCAGTGTTTAATTGCTAAATTGTTACTTCGCCACTACTGCCAATCTATTGCCTTACCTCTCTAATCTTCTCATTTGCACACATATAGATTTTTTTCTGTTGTGTTATTGACTGTACATTTGTTTATTCCATGTGTAACTCTTTGTTGTTGTTTGTGTCGCACTGCTTTGCTTTATCTTGGCCAGGTCTCAGTTGTAAATGAGAACTTGTTCTCAACTGGCCTACCTGGTTAAATAAAGGTGAAATAAAATACATTTCAGCTTTTCATTTTTAAATAGTTTGTAAAAACTTTTTTTTTTTTTTTTTAATGTATCCCACTTTGACATCATGGGGTATTGTGTGTATGCCAGTGACACAAAATCTAAATGTAATCGATTTTAAATTCAGGCTGTAGCACAACAAAATGTGGAAAAAGGCAAAGGGTGTGAATACTTTTCTGCTCTTTACCTGTCTCGTTAGTCCACGTTTCTTGTTAACATAAACTGCCTTCCACTGGGCGCACACTGGTTGAATCAACGTTGTTTGCACGTCTTTGCAATGACATTACTTGAAGAAACATAGGAATAGACGTTGAATCGACTTACGTCTGTGCCCAGTGGGCTATTTCTTTCCATTTCTGTACACCAAGCTCGATATTCAAGTCAATGACCACGCTACCACAAACATGAACTTTCTTTCGAAAATGCCATGAACTATGATGTGTCATCATGACCGTGTGTTACATAGTTGCTGGGTTGTCTCGTTTGCAGAGATTAGGTACTTTGGCGCCACTTAGTGAGCACAAAGTGTGATGTACCACCTCCACCATACAGCGACATGCAATTGCACATTTTGTATATTATATCGAACATGCTGCATGCATGCACTGAAACCAAACATTGTATCAAGGCACCTCTGATTCACCTTAATAGAAAGTATACACGACAATAGATGATTTATCTGGCTGTGTCAAGAGGGCGGGTACAGAGGCCACGTGGACTCTTCTGTTTTAAGATCAGGGTTTCCATGGATACACAACAACAGAACATCTCATTTTCAGGGATATGCCAAGCACTTCTTCCATAATTAAGAACGAAGAATAGCTAACTAGGTGCTTCCTAACCTTGGATATTCGTTGTGTTATTATAATGGTGACTTTCCTGTCATTATTTTAGCTGTTATTAATTTTGGTTGATGATAGTGGACTATTTTTGACGATCATCATGGTAAGTAGAATCAGAGACAGGCCCACAATCTTGCTTGACATAAAAATGACATTCATGAAAGTCGTAATTATTTGCTGGTCTGTACACACTTTCAATTACTGTATAACTCTACCAGTACCAACACTGTTGACTTTGTCGCAGCCGCAGAGTATAGGGTCTTCATCTAGGCTCTCTGGTAGCTCCCGTTCACGTCGCTATCGCACCCGTGCACTCACCTCTCATGTGGATGAGAGCCTCTTTGGAACCCCAAAACAGGTGGGCCATATGTCAGCCATTTCTTTGATCTGCATTGGATTAACACATAGCATTACGATGTGACAATTGAACTGTGCAAGGTCTGTGTATGTATGTATGTATGTATGTATGTATGTATGTATGTATGTATGTATGTATGTATGTATGTATGTATGCGTGTGTGTGAGATAGAGAATTGGTGTAAATGTATGTTGGATTTTCTTACTCAAGGCTCTGTCAGCCTGCAATGTCAAGGACGCTGAGAGGGGTGGCCGGTTCGGACCCAGGGGCCAGTCCAGGTCTGCTCCAAGTCAGAAGACTCAGAACCTAGAGACAGTTCGCATCATCACAAAGGACCTCATCCGAGACCTGAAGCAAGTATCAGTCAATACCTCAACTTCTAATTTGTTTACTTGATGTGATCATCAAGTCTAATGCTTTGTGAAAATAACAGTACTACACTTGGCAGTGTTTATTACTGTTTACTCATTATAAAAGAGAATGCCATCCAGTTCCATAAACCTACGTTGCACCAATAAACATATCCCACAATCACATTTTACAAGTGGTGGTGAATTAAATAAAATAAAATAAAAACAAATCATGCTGTCATTTTTCCAGGATCCCAAGTAAGGATCCGTCTGGGTTGTCTATCATCCTCCGCCCAACTGATATCGAGCGGATCGCAACAGCTTCTCTGGTTTCAACCAAGGAGGAGCGGGAGTTCACGTTGGAATCCCAGAGGAGGGAGAGAGAAGCAGCTATGGTGAGAAAGGACAAATGTACCTGATGAATTTGTAAGAAACCTTTACCACATGAAAGCTGGGTGACTAACTGGCAGTACAGGGTCCCAGCTACAGCATTACACCCAAACTAACCTTTGCACTGTTCCAATGTTGCTGTTTGTCTTGACCAGGATGCTGCTGAGGATAGGAAGGCCCATATCCGCCAGGCTGACCTGTCTCGTCAGAAGAACCAGGGCCTAAGTGAACTGGAGGCCGAGGCCAAGGAAAGAGCTCAGTATCTGCTGGAGAGGGCCAACGCCATGAGGATGGAGCAGGAGGACGAGGTCAAGAAACTCAATGAGGTACAGCAAGAGAATCAACCGTTCACTCTCTCTTCGCTACTCTTTTTATTTGTTTTATCTCAACTTCAGTCCCAACATCACTGCAATATCACACTTTTCTCCAGTTATTATACCCATGCCCTATCCAGACTATTCCATCTTCGTGTCCTTGTGTGTGTCGTGTATGGTACCCTTTTGTTGTGGCCAGTTGATCCTGGGTGCCCGGTGCCACGCGGTGAGAGATGCCCAGATCCTGGAGAGGCAGCAGATCCTGGCTGAGCTACAGGAGGAGGAGAGGCGTCTGGATGCCATGATGGAGGTGGACCGCAGGAGAGCCCTGGAGGCCCAGGAGCAGATCGACGAGCTGCGCAAACACCAGAGGATCCAGTGAGGACACACGCTCACACACACACACACACACACAGGCCCATTTAAAAGCAAATACACTACATCTCTTCCAAACTGTAATGCGTCAGCTGTCTTCCCTGTGTGTGTCTATAGGGGAAAGCAGCTGATTATAAACCAGATTGAGGAGCGTCTGGAGGACAGGATGCTGCAGAATGAGATGAAGGAGCAGGAGGGCCAGCAGATGCTGGAAAACCTGGAGAAGATGCAGATGGAGGAGCTGGAGGTATTATTAGTTAGAGACAAGTCTTCTTGTGCAGTACAACAGTTTTATCGCCAGGGTAATGTATTACCACTTTGAATTTCAGTTAGAAATTCCTCGTGAATTAGCCTGGTCCCAGATCTGTTTGTACTCTTGCAACTAATGAATATCATTAATGAATGAATCGTAATGCAGTTAGGCATAAGGAATAATAAACAACAGAATGGTGTGGTGTGTCTCCCAGGCTCTGGAGAGGAAGAAGGAGGAGCAGCAGCGTCTGCAGCAGGAGATTCTCCGTATCAACGAGGACAGCCTGCTGGCCAAGGAGCGCAACAAAGAGGAGGAGAGACTGGCTGACCTCCGGGCTATGGAGTACACCCACAAGAAAATGGTAAGAGTTACTCCATTATGGATTTTATTATAGGTTTGGCCTTCTTGTTTTGGGTTAGAAAGCAAAAGGGCAAAAAAGGTGTCTAAGGCTACGTTTACACTGGCAGCCTAAGTGTAATATTTTTCCACAAATTGGTATTTTGAGCAATCAAATCAGTTCTTTTACCAATAACTAGAGCAAAAATATGAATTAGAATGCCCGTGTTAACGCAGCCAAATATACTTTTGTGTGATCCCTACAGGAGCGGGAGGCTGAGTACGAGGCTGAACAGAGACGCATCAAGAGAGAGAAGGAGAAGGACGTGGCCAGACTGCGAGCCCTACAGGAGAGAGAAAAAGACCACAAGGCAGAGCAGGTGAGTAGCACCAAAGTTCCATTTGTTTTACAGTGGCTCACACTGACCTGTTGTTGTCGTAATTGATCATAAAAGGTATGGAGGAATGGTTACAGTGGTTTTGTGTATGACTGTAAGGATGAGCTTCGAGCCAGGAGGAACCAGGAGGGAGCAGAGAGAGATTGGAGGAGAAAAGAGAAGGAGCAGCTCAAGAAGAAGGTGGATGTTGAGGAGAGGTTGAAGGCAGCTCGCTTGGAGCAGGTCACACATAAGGAGCACCTCCTATCCATCGAGGCTGGGCGAGAGAGGGCTGAGTTTGACAGGGTTTTGAGGTACACCATGACACAATGTAGATGTACCCACTGAGCATACACTGCTCAGTGACGTTGTTTCCACGTCATATCAATGCAATTACGTTGTACCAACGTGGAATAGATGTTGAATTGATCTGTGCCCAGTGGGAAGTTACTACTGTACTAACCCGATAACTGTACTTGTATTATAGGTGGTTTCATAAATCAGAGCATAACACTATGCTATGCCTTGGACAACCAGACTTTAAAATGTTAGTAAAGGTCTCTGTATTAGCAGTTGCGTTTTACAGCCAGCTTTTTTCTCTCACACCAGGGCCCAGCAGGTATCCATCTGTAAGGAGAAGGACAAGGAGGAGAAACACAGGATCAAGGTGTTGCGTCACGCTGACGGGGTGCGCCAGCAGGTGAGGGAGCGGGAGATGCAGGCCATCGCCCTGCGCAGGGAGGTCTACAAAGAGGGAGACCGGCTGGACGAGGAGGCCCGCCATCGCCGCATCCGCCTTGATGAGATCAAGGAGAAGAAGCTCAGGGAGCTCAAGTAAGTACAGGGACTGGGTAGGGACTAACTCTATGTACAGGGACTGGGTGGGGACTAACTATGTACAGGGACTGGGTGGGGACTAACTATGTACAGGGACTGGGTGGGGACTAACTATGTACAGGGACTGGGTGGGGACTAACTATGTACAGGGACTGGGTGGGGACTAACTATGTACAGGGACTGGGTGGGGACTTCCTATGTAAAGGGACAAAGTGGTACGTAGAATTGAGGGGAACTGAGAGGATATTACGTGAAAGCAACAGCACTGTGTTTAAACCAAGTGTTTTTGGGGGGATGGTCAGGTTTAGTTTTGTAATTCATGTTTGTTCATTTTACTTGTAGGGCTGCTGGACTTCCAGAGAAGTATTGCAATGAAGTGGAGAGAAGGGTGCATGCTCTCCCTGCTCTGGCTCACTAGCATGACTGACAGACTGCAACACAAACCCTGATCTTTATCAAAGATTTCACAATAGAGATAAATTGGCACTGCCATCACACTTTGACAGGGTAGAGAAAATCATTCGTACAGGGTATAAATCTAGTGCAGCACCTTTGTGTTAGTGATCATTAGATCATTTCTGAATAAAGATGACTATTACAAACTATGAATATTTATAATTGTACTGTAGGCGTGACCTTAAGTAGTGCACATTAACTATTCAACAACTGATCGAAGCAAAAAGAAACATGTATTGTTAATATATTGACTTAAATGTGATTTTAAAATGTATACTGTTTTTTTGTTAGATCAATTAATTGGACTGTGTCTAACAGATTCCAGTCATACAGGACCCAATATTATTTTATCTACAGGATATCATTTTTATTTAGTCTTTTAAATGTCCCTTTCAGCATGGCTTTTATGACAATGTTTATTGTTAATATGCATGATAATAGAAAGGTATGTTCAGAGATTAGGATGACACTTTACACACACAGCTCAAAAGCACTTTGGGAATACATCAAGGTAAATACAGGCTTTTATTTCAGACCATTCTCAACAAATCACTATGCTGTAGTACTGAGATCTAATTCTTCATAATAACCATTGAAATACATAACCTACAGGAGTGTTACTGATCTAAACAAGTTGACATTAGGACACCAAAAGGAGCCTGTCCTCCAATTCCTCGATTTGTTCTCAGAGCCAATCGCACTGACCGAACCAAACGGGACAGCGCTGTGGAGGACGACGAGTAGGATCGACACTTTTTTTATTTAATGATCCTTCTTATGTACACACAAAAATATGGTGACCTAGAACACCACAACACCTGGCATACACAGACCTCAGCACAAGGAGGGTGATGAGTAAATACACATGTACGGGTCTGCAGTCAGCCTTCGATCCCCCTGCACATACACAGACCTCAGCACAAGGAAGGTGATGAGTAAATACACATGTACGGGTCTGCAGTCAGCCTTCGATCCCCCTGCACATACACAGACCTCAGCACAAGGAGGGTGAATACACATGTACGGGTCTGCAGTCAGCCTTCGATCCCCCTGCACATACACAGACCTCAGCACAAGGAGGGTGAATACACATGTACGGGTCTGCAGTCAGCCTTCGATCCCCCTGCACATACACAGACCTCAGCACAAGGAAGGTGAATACACATGTACGGGTCTGCAGTCAGCCTTCGATCGCCCTGCATATACACAGACACAGTCTCACACACAAGCACTGTACACAGCAAAACAGGTCACCTAGATTAAAAACACACCGAGTCAACAAAGGAGGACTAACATCTACTGGGGTTGACTGGAGAGCCAGTATAGGCCGAGGGGGATTCAAATTCTTATTTAGATCATTAGAACACACACACACACTCAGATACATACGTCTATGCATTTAAAACTCCATAAAGCTACACGCCTGTGCAGAATATACTATTGTTACTTAGTGTTGCTAGCTATAGTCATTGAAGTGGCAATATATGTTCAAATATTATGTAACCTTTTTTCAGAATATACAATAATGAAATGCATTATACAGACAATAGACAATGTAAACTGTTCACACGTTCAGTACATCAAAATTAAGGATTTCTATTAGTTTCTTCTCACGACAGTGCAAATCAGATGTTCCAACTACTTCAAAAAGGCTAACTGCTTCTTTCTAAGGTCCACTTAAATACATAACATAAACCTGTTATAAAAAAATCATTAAAGGAAGTGTTCAGTAGTAATAAATATGGAATGTGGAAAACCAAGAAATAAAAGTTGTCCAATTTCTGTTCAAAAACCATACAAATAAAAAAAGTTATTCATTGCAGTTAAGGGAGAACAGAATAAAAATAATTGAATGAGCACAGGTTTGCTTGATGTTTGTCTATTCTGTGAGTAGAAGAGCATGGTAGGCTGGTGAGGAACATAAGGAGAGAAACAGATGACTTAGGGGTTGGGGTGGTGGGCATTCACATGCCGTAGCCAAAGCCAGGCTGGGGAGGCTGGCCGTAACCAGCGGGTGCTGCTGGGTAGCCGTAACCTCCGTAGCCAGGCTGGGGGGGCACAGCCTGACCAGGGCCTGAAGTGAGCATGAGCTGGGGCGTGCCTGCAACACAAACAGAGGACACTAGCATGAGATCATGCCAAAACTGCTAATACAAACTCACTCTAAAGGGTTAACATTGCCTAGTTGCTAAAACTACAAAGCAAAGCATAATAGGCCCCCGTTTAACATATTCAACCAATAGAGGGGCAGGGTTATGTAGAGGTCGTTGTACCATAAACAATGGGCTGGGACTCGGTGTTCTGCTCCTCCTGTTTCCTTAGTGACTCTGAGGCGTCAAGCTTGTCGACCTGAGAGGCAAGCAGAGAAGTGAGCATGTTAACCAGACACAACCAGCAAGGGGAGCTCTAATGAGACGCCCTTATAACTGACCTCTGGGTTATTTTACTGGCTAGCCGATGGGACCATTCCTGACAGGCAGAGACGAATAAAGTCAAGATTAAAACAGGCTGCAAGAGGCAGGCCATGCTACGGGTGTGGGATTTTTTTTTTTTTTGTTATCAGGAATTGTCACTAGTGGCTACTGGTGTTACTAGCTACCAATCTTGACAATCATTAGGGTTGTAAATAAGTCTAACTTCAGATTAGACACACAGCTAGGCCTAAACAAAAACAATGGTCCCACCATCCAGCCACCAGATGAATCTATTTCCATGTGTTTGGACTGTATGTAGAGAACCAAACCCATTTCAACAGCTCTAATATGGTCCAACGTCACATAAACTGAACTACCAGGGATTACAAGCACTACCACAAATGCTAACAAGAAAACTTTCCCTACCATTAAGTAGAACAGATCCAACGAATCAACTGGAAACCACAATAAAAAAAGCTCTAAATGGTAAGATTATATTTACATTAAATTGTCGACCAGCAAATATGGCAAATCTTTATCCTGTCGGTCCTCTTGATAAGTTGTTAAGCAGCTCAGAGCAGGAATTGTAAGACAAGATAAGACTGACAATTCACAAGAAAAAGCGAGCAGCGTCTTGAATGTAAGTGAAACAACCTATTCATCCTGAAAATTCACAATATCACTTCTGGAAAACCATGATAAGGCAACTTGAGACAGTTACTTCTCTCCTGTCAGAGCACAACGTAGGGTTCAGTTCTCTACATACTTTCTATCTGGCAAAACAAAGTCAGTACGTTGTTTTAAGATACAGGTAAACAGGCTGTAGGCTCATTGAAGGGGAAAGAGACATGCTGAAGCGGCAGTTAGGTTCATTTGTCTGTTTAGAAGAGTGCATGAGAGGCAGAGAGCCACAGTGGAGGGAGTGAGAGGATGGAGGGATGGTTTGTACGGCCAGTCAAGGCGTCGCGAAGCAGGCACAGCCAACAACGATGTCTCCTAGCCTGTCCAAAGTGCTGCAAATGCTATGGAGGGTGAAATGCATGCTTGCCCTGAACACACAACAAGTTTGTAACACGCGTTCCACACCCTAAGCACACACAGTACCCCACACTTAAGTTCTGGAATAGCAAAGAAACTACAATGCAACTAATAACAAATCAAAGGAACAAAATTATAATAACATACAAAAAACATCTACATACATGTTCCAATTTTTTAAAATTGATTTAACATTTATTTTACTAGGCAAGTCAGTTAAGAACAATTTATTTACAATGACGGCCTACCCCGGGCAAACCCGGACAACGCTGGGCCAATTGTGCGCCGCCCCGTTGGGGCTCCCAATCACAGCCGGATGTGATTCAGCCTGGATCCGAACCAGGGACTGTAGTGACGCCTCTTGCACCGAGATGCAGTGCCTTAGACCACTGCGCCACTCAGGAGCAGGATATTTAACATTAAAAAGTTCAGTTTTTTTACTTTGCGAGTTAATTCCGTAAACAGTTATATAAGAAGGAACTCTGAAAGAATGGTCACTTCATCAATTTCCATACAGAGTATGTTCTACACTCACACTTTACAGCAGTCTACAGCTGTGCATAGCCAAATGTGAGGCTACATAGCTTCACTATAAGGACAACATTGAACAATTCAAATGTGGTCCCAGGGCTGTTTTAACATACATTTCAGAACAAATCAAACCTCATTACCCTACCAAGGTTGATCACTAAATGGCAAGTGGTACAGATTCTCACAGACTCAAGCCAACAGCAGCTCAGGGATATTACAGACAGTGGTAGTTTTTCATTAGTATCTACAGGTTTAAGGGAGAGGATTGTCTGACTACAGTAGGTTATCCTTTCCTGTTCCTGGACAGTTACTGAGTTTGCTGGTTTATGTGGACAGCCTCAAAGGAATGGAACTAAACATCCCTCTGTTTGGTGTGTTGCTGGGGTGAATGAGTTCCTGAATCCTGATTGGTCAGTCACTGATTCAACCCTGGAACAAAGAGCAATAGCTAACAGAGCCATTCCAAACCCCAGCATGCCCAGCAGCTCACCAAGGGCAGGGTGGGAGAGCCCCACTCCAGACGACTCTGGGTGGGTTGTCTAGTCAAGGTGTGGAGTCAGAAGCAGCAGTGACATGAGGAGGGGACAGACTCATGCAGTTTCCTCTAGTTTTACTCCTCCAAACTACAGACTACAGGGGGTCAAAAAGAATGACTGGAAATGGACTGGACTTTCACCTTTTCCTTAATCGCATCAACCTGAAAGGGAATTCAGAGAGGCAACTTAAGGAGAAAAAAAAAACACTGAAACTCTCCCCCAACAGAGAGAACAAATGTGGAATCATCAGATCAACAAAGAAAACAGAAGAAAAATCACAGCGAGAGATGGAAATGAGCCACTTTTGATACAAATGCAAGCTCTAGTACAATTGTTGATGTGGTACTTTTAAGTTAGAATTACAATATTTCTCAGATATATTTTATAATCAGCAGACTTGTTTCTAAAATATCATTATATTAAGCTTAACATAACATGCATAATCTTTTACAAGAGCCCTCCCAGTAGACTCTACTACCATTTTGTTCCATCACAAGAACTGATAGTTCTGGTATTTCTTGCCATATGACAAATATGTGGCATGGAGAATACTAGGCAGTATGAATCTCCTGAACTTTTGTATGGAAAAGTAGCAGAGATTAAATCAAAATCAAAAAGAAACATGATTACCGGTATCATGATCGAGATAAACAGAACAGGATGAGATCGGCTGAAGTTGTGGTTGTTTAAAATCTCCTAAAAGAAGGTGACCTCAAATTGCATCACCATGTTAACAGTACCTACTTTTCACTGGAGACACTGATAGTCTGGTAAGGGTTTAGGTCATGTATAAAATACCGTATGGGGTGAACTGCCACCCGAGGAGTGGCCAACCTAACCCACCTTGGAGAGGTACTCCCTCATGACCTGGATGAAGTAGGGCATGGAGAAGTCCATGATGTTGTGCCTCCAGGCCGTCTCCAGCACTACGTCAGGCCTCAGCAGGTCGTAGCAGGTGAAGAGGCAGGCGGCAAAGCACTCCTTCTTGTCCTCCTCCAGGAACCAGGCCAACAACTCCTCAGCCAGCTCCACGTCTTTTGACTCAGACGCATACTGCATGGCGTCCTACACACCAAAACACCACAGACAGGCACATCAAAACAGGGGAGACACAAGAGGAGAGAATTCAGACAGTGACATATCTAAAAGCAATGATATGACCCACACATTTTACAAAAACAACAGCATCATGGGTATCTGTGTGAGCTGATGGTCACTGGTCTGTAGACAAAATATGAGTTCATATAAATTTGGAGAAGCTGGACCTTGTAGAGTTTGTCCTTCTTGCAGAGTTCCACGCTCTGCTTCCAGCGGTTGTTGCCTTTGAAGAGGTAGGCAGCGATCCTCCTGAACTCAATCAGCTCGTGCTTCTCCAGGCCCTGGGCCAGGGTGATGTTGTCAAAATTGTCGTAGGCATCGATGGAGGCACGCAGGGCCTGGACAGGACAGAGTAGTAACAAGGGAGAAAGTCATTTGCATTTCGCACCAAAGTGCGTTCATCTCTAGGAGACAGAACAAGTCTCCTTCTCGAGCGGTATGATGGCTGCGTGGTCCCATGGTGTTTATATTTGCAAACTATTGTTTGTACAGATGAACGTGGTACTTTTAGGCGTTTGGAAATTGCTCCCAAGAATGAACCAGACTTGTGGAGGTCTATATTGTTTTTTATGAGGTCTGATTTTCCCATGATGTCAAGCAGAGGCACTGAGTTTGAAGGTAGGCCTTAAAATAAATCCACAGGTACACCTCTAATTGACTCAAATGATGTCAATTAGCTCATCAGAAGCTTCTAAAGCCATGACATTTTCTGGAATTTTCCAAGCTGTTCAAAGGCACAGTCAAATTAAGTGTATGTAAACTTATGAACCACTGGAATTGTGATAGTGAATTATAAGTGAAATTATCTGTCTGAAAACAATTGTTGGAAAAATTACTTGTGTCATGCACAAAGTAGATGTCCTAACAGACTTGCCAAAACTATAGTTTGTTAATAAGAAATGTGTGGAGTGGTTGAAAAACTAGTTTTAAATTACTCCAACCTAAGTGTGTAAACTTCTAACTTCAACTGTACTTTTTCTTGCCACTGTATGTTCAAAGATCTTAGTACCGCATAGTCTTCCTCTGTGATGAAGAGGTTGTTAAGTGCTTCGTTGACACCCTTGTTGTTGTGGTTCTGCACTGACCGCAGGTATGGCTTGACCAGTGACAGCTGCTTGGTCTGGAGGTGGACAGAGAAAAGTTCAGTCAGTGGACAGTCAAGCAGGTCGTTCTGAATGCCAAATATTGACATACAAGATAGCTTTCAATCTATCAAGTATGGACACAGTAGCGTCCCAGTACCTTCATGAAGAAGTTGACAGCGCGGGTGTGGTCGAGCCGTGGTGATAACACTATGAGCAGGTCGTTCAGTAACAATGGTTTGAACTCCAGGTAGAACTGGATAGCCTTGTAGTATAACTCCACATTGGCCACCTAGTACGACAAAGCATCATACATTCAGCTGCAGGATGTGGATTTCTATTCAGAGACAAATACTTGGTCTAATACAATGACCATGGAATACATCTTAACCTTGAATGACGAACACAAAATGTTTGCAAATCTAAAACATCCAGTCAATGCTGAGATTGGGTGTTGTTGCAGTCAGTCAGTTACCTTGGTGACGATGTCTTTGAACTGTCCTTCCTTCCAGGCATCGGAGGGGTGGCTCATCATGGTGATGATGGCATTGTCAAACTCCTCATACTTGTCATAGAGGAAGACCAGCTCCGCCCACAGGTGGGCCTGCTCTGCAGCCCTCAGGACCTGCAGACACGCATTAACATTATCTTCACCCACCCCAAAACAGCACACTGAGATAGTCACTGAATCTCTCACACACAAATAACATATGAACAAATAAAATAGGAAGACTATGCAGATCATTTGAATCCCCTTGCATATAGACATCTATCTGGCAGTGTTCTTCCTCTCCAACCTTTGGAATGTTGACTCTGGACCAGAAGAGCTCCAGGTGCTCCCTCATCTTCTGGGGTTTGAACTTGGAGTAGAGGATGGCCAACTCGGTGAACATGCCCATGTGAGCCCGCTCCAGGCCCAGGGCTGCCTCCAGCATGGTGATCAGCTCCTCAAAGTAAGCACGGTCCTAGAGACAAACACAACCATGGCATCTTCAATCAACACAGGACCATTAAAAACACATTTATCACATGCTGTGGTATGATGGGGTTAAAAACTCTTGCCTGGTTAAGGCAATTGCTATGAGAGTGACTATTGGTAGTAATTGAACCAAATGGTAGTACCTTACCTGGTAGTAATTGATGAGCTCCTCCAGTTCATCAGCATGGACAACGATGTGCAGGCCACACATCTGGGCCAGGCGGAACTCTTTCCCATCCACACAGGCAAAGCACACCTCTTTCCAGGTGCGGGTGCTGTTGGCCTTGCGGGCTCCGTCCACGGCGGCCTGATACTCTCCCAGGTGGACCAGGGTGGACGCTAGCCGCCCGAAGTTGGACACATTGTTGTAGAGCAGCTTAGCCGCATCATACATCCTCTCATCATAACACCTGTCACCCACCTGGTATAGAGAAAGACAATAAGAAAACGTATGATACTGGTCAGCAGTGATGGAGAGGGATGTGTCAGGTAAACCTGTGTGTGTGTGTGGCAGCGTGTGTATATCGTGTTTGGAGAGTACCTGTTGGATGTGGGCGTTGTTGGGTCCATTGATGAACTCCTCCAGTTCAGCCAGGCGGTTGGTCTTGGCCAGGGCGAAGATGAGCTCAGTCTCCACGTAGGACTCACGGGACTTCTTACGGGCCATCTGAAGGAACTTCACTAGGTCCTCCCAGTTACCTGAGGATAGTAGAAGAACACTAAGCCCTTTTCCCCCTCGCCTGGTTGCCATGTCTGTTCAGCTATTATATTCTACTCCTTGTACTCTGTCATTTGCCAGATACGGGTCTTTCTTCAATTCTGAACATTCTATAATTTGAATCATGATTTGATCGTGATTCGATAACACTCACAGCTATCCTTACGCAAATATTGAAACTAACACCTTTTTTCTCTCTCAGATTGTGTTGGTGTCCGGTTGCTCGGCAACCATTTTTTTCCTCCAGACTAAACCAGTTGGTCAAAAGTTTAGCGCACACCAAAATTCTCAAACTAAAAACATACTGCAATTCCAGCCACAAGACATCTTAGCTTTGATTTTATGCCTCAAAATAAAACTTTCCTAGCTAACAGCTAAATGTTTGTTTCGAGGCTCCATATGTTGTCATGGGAAATATGAATGATTTCCTACAACCAATGAGCAACATCGCCAGAAAATCAGCTGCATACTGAACTTTGAGATTGGAGAAAGGCCAGTCTCTTTGGCATATGACACAAAGAGTGGAACCAGAGACTGGTACCCAGACTACGTTACCCCCATTTAGATACAGCATGTGAATACCTTCACCTCAAATGGTAAGCCTACATTGAAAAATGTTGGACATTACGTGGAGCAATGTTGTCTCTTACCGCTCTGGGCTGCAGCTTGGCCCACCTCCATGTAGGCAGAGGGGTCGTCAGCCTTGATGTAGGAGTCGATGGCCTCCTTCACCAGACCCTTCTGGAGCTGAGCCTTGGCCAGCTGGCTCCACACTGGAGGCTCATTGCAGCGCTCAGCAAACTCATAGGCCCGGTCCAGGTTCCCAATGTGCTCAATCAGAACCTAAAAACATAGAGAAAAATTGTCAAGTTCACCTCTTGATCTGTAGAATTCAAGCAGAACAGTAGCATTGTCCACAATGTGAATTGAACCGGCAACTGTTCGGTCAATGGTCCATTTCCCAGAGCAATAGACTTGACCACTGACCTGCACGGCAGAGGTGTTGACGTCAAACTTCCTGAAGATGGCGAATGCCTCCTCAAAGAGCTCGTTGCTGATGGCGATGTTAGCGATGTCAGGGGCGTCGTAGTTGTCCAGGCGGTTGATGTACTCCATCACACGGGTACGGTCTGCCTTGATGGCTGTTAGAATCAGCAGGTTCTGAAGGTTTCTGAATAAAAACACAGATCTGCTCAGCATTGACAAAGTAAAACAAAAGTTTAACATTCCAAAGCTTCAGAGTATTGAAAGAGCAGACACACAATGGACAGCTCAGTCTGCCAGTGAGCACAGATAGTAGAGCTTCAGTAGCCCTAGTACCTGTGTTCACTGAAGACTGAGTTATCCAGAACGATCTTCTCCAGCAGCTCAATGAGTTCGTTGGGGAGGTCTGCAGTCATGAAGGCCTTGACTGTGACTGAAACCTCCTCTGGGTCCTGGGTCTCAGACAGGGCAGTCTGAACAACCTGATAAAAGATAGAGACATAATCAACATCAATCATTACTCCAGAATGGAGGAAATATAGCCACTTGGAGCCAAAATGGGTCACAAATAACAATTGAACCATCATGAGAAATATGAGGAAGTGTGGGTGGGGCATCGCAGTAGAGGTTGGGACAATGGTTTTCGTGAGGATGATGTTCTCGCCCCAATTTTGTGGTATCCAATTGGTAGTTACAGTCTTGTCTCATCACTGCAACTCCCGTACGGACTCAGGAGAGGCGAAGGTCGAGAGTCGTGATTCCTCCGAAACACAACCCAACCCGGAAGCCAGCCACACCAATGTATAGGAGGAAACACTGTACACCTGGCAACTGTGTCAGCATGCACTGTGCACAGCCTGCCACTGGAGTCGCTAGTGTGCGATGGGACAAGGACATCCCAGCACCATCCCAGGCCAAACCCTCCCCTAACCCGGACGAAGCTGGGCCAAATTGTGTGCCGTCACATGGATCTCCCAGTCGCAGCCGGCTGAGCCTGGACTCGAACCCAGAATCTCTAGACCACTGCGCCACTCGGGAGCCCCCGATGTTTGCATTTCTAACATGCAGGAACAGGTCCATACCTGGTCGATGAGGGGTCTTCTGAATGGGTTAGTCTCCAGCAGCACACTGGCCCACAGCTCAGGGTCTTTACGGCGAACCAGGTAGCGAGACAGACTCTTGAACAGAGAGTTCTCATTGCACACCTTTTACAGGAAATGTAAGATGATCAGTATGAGGCCAAACATATGCAAACACTGCTAAATTACCATTTCAACGTACTAGTCAAGTTAAAACGTATTTATTATTTCCCCACTCACATTAATGAGCTCCTGGTCACACTGTCCTCTCTCGTAGGCCACGCAGGCCAGGTGGGGGTCCCTCTTCTCACAGTACTTGCCCACCACGCGGCTGTCGTAGAAGGTGTTCTCACGCAGGAAGCGCTCTGGGTTGTTGTTGCTGTCGATGTAGATCTTGGCCAGGGCATTGTGGGTAGCTGGCTCCTCACAGCCATCGTGGATACGGGCTTCCAGCCAGGGTAGGAGCAGCTTCAGTCTGGAGAAAACACACAGATACATTTTCAAGTTTCAGGCGCTCATAAACTAGACATATTTCCACTTTTAACTGGGTCAAACAGCACCACTTCATCCTACTTTCTCTTTCAGAAGTAATGTCACAATTAAATGCACTACAGCTGCAGTTGGTGACAAAAACAAGCCCTCGCAAGACAGGCCCCTTTAATATAAAGCCAGTCTGGGCTGAGACAAATCATGTCCCCATGCTCCTTACCTGTTCCTCTTCTCCACCTCAGCCACCAGTTCATCAGTGGAGAACTGTCCTTTCACCACCAGGATCAGGTTCTTAATCACATCCTCAGCACAGTCCACATCCAGCAGCCCTCCAATCACCACCGGCAGACGGCTGGGGTTCACCTGACATACACAAATATATATTTTAGTTACAGAACATTTATAAATCATACAATGGTAGTGACCCTTTAATTCCGTGTGAATAAAGAAGCTGTAAAGTCCTACACAGGTTAATAGGAGGTTGTATACCTTCTGCACATAGATCTCAATGTATTTCTGCAGGGTGTTGCGGTACAAGTAGAGGACCAGGTCGTGGACAAAGTCGAAGCGGTCACACACGATGATCAGGGGGAGCTGATCAGTCAGCTTAGCTTCCTGTGAAGAGGCAAGATTCATAGCAGCTCACAGAATCAAACTAACATCCAGACCTGGCTTTCAGGGTAATTAACCAAATAAAGATCGAAGTATGCGGAGCTGTGATGTCATGTTGCAGTGTGCCTCCTTTTCTCCCTTACCTTGAGGAAGTTCTTGACTCGTTCGGGGTCGTAGCAGTTGCTCTCTCTGCAGATCCTCTCCACCTCTTTGATCTGTCCCGTCTTACAGGCGGCCTGGATGTACTTGAAGTGGACCTCTGGGTCCTGGCTGAAGTTAACGATGGAACCCAGGAAGTAGAACAGACCTGGAATGAACAGAGACAGAACTTAGTCCCTATACAGATCGAGCGAAAGGAAGAACAACTGTGGTTGTTGAGACACTCATGACCATGTTCCATGCAGGTGAGGACAAGACTAGGTGGTTTGCGTCAGGTGTATGGTCTGCTTACCTTCGAAGCTCTTGAAGGACTCAAAGAGCTCGGTGAGGGAGTTGGTGGAGAGCTGCTCGTGGTACTTAGAGGCCACCTGGACACAGATCTGCAGGTTCTGACGGATGTTGGCCGACAGCATGGCCCGAAGACACTCCAGAGAGTCCTCCACTGACAGGGAGCCAAAAAAGTTCACCAGCCACTGTAGAACAGAGTCAATATATATACACAGAGTCAGTGCACAGACAGAAGATGCACACATTAGTCAAGGTCACATTTCTTAAGAGCAAAAAACAACAAGCGCACACACACCGCTCTCCAAGACTATGAACATTCTGGTCAAGGACATTCTATTCCATGCAGTGTGTGATTGTGTGTTAGATAGAGTCCTATACCTCAGGGTTGAGCAGGTGTGTGTGCACCACAGCCCGCTTGATGTCGTACAGGTCGGTGTAATGCTCCAGAGCCCTCTGCAGCAGGCCAGCCTTCTCACACAGCTGGGCAACGTGGGCACGGTCGTAGTGGGTGAACATCTGGTTGCCCAGGATGGCATCAGCCACCTGAAGTGGGGAAAAAAAAACAGCATTTATTTAAAATAGAGTCTACGAGTCAGTGGAACAAAAAACATAAAATTGCTGTGGGTGTGATATGCATGTGTACCTGTGGGGCGTGGACCAGATTCATCTCCAGCAGGCGTGTCTGCAGAGGCCCCTCAGCAGGCCTGTTGTTCTTCAGGGCATCCAGGAGGAAGGAGGTACACTGCTGGATCAGGTTATACTCCATAAACACATCAACGATCTGACCAGGGAGACAGACAATACATCAGCTACCACACATCATTCATGTTACTGTATACAGCCATCATTTGATACAGCCACCTCACAGAAAAGCAATATAACAGGTTTTTTTCCATTCAGCAAATTTAAATCTAAAAAGAAATAGGACGATAAATGAATTCTTGAGGTGGGGAAGACGTTTGGCCCTTTGCCCTCTGACCTGTGTGATGTCAGCCAGCGGCTCCTCGTCCTGCACCAGCATCTGGGAGAACTGCAGGCCTTGTTCTGGACTGATTCTCATCACGTTCCTCAGCAGGAACATCCAGTCTGGGGTGTAACCCACCTAGAGTGAAAATACGGAAAACATATACGTATAGTTGAACACAATCTAATTTGACCATATTACAGAACTCCATTTTGTGTCAAGTCAAATGTTATTGGACAGGTCTAGTAGATAAAAATAGAAACACCACTAACCTTTTTGGCGTAGAGGACAATTTTCTGGAACTGTCCGGTCTCAGCGAAGCACTGGATGACCTTGTTGGGCACGTTGGCCCTGAGGTAGACGCTGAGGGCCAGAGTGGGGTCCACTGACTTCACCAGGTCCCCCAGCTCCTCAGAACACTCCAGCTGTAGAAGAATACATGCAATGTTCATTCATTGAGACAACTCACAACAAGCTGTGAATTCCTAACCAACACTGTTTCTAACCGAGTCCTAGCCAGCCCAATAGTCACAGGCATATTTGAACAGACCAGTGCTAAATGTTGAGCAACACATAATTGGAACATAAAACTGTAAAGTTCAATGTTGAACATCCGCACTTAACAGTGAACAAAGCTACAGTATCAGTTTATTATGATAACTATGGTTTCCTTGCCTTGTCCTCTTTCAGCCATTTCTCCAGCAGCTGCTTGCGTCCCTGCTGTAAGACGGGCCTGCACAGCTCCAGGGACTCAAACTTGTTGAGCTGGCCCTGGTCCAGCAGGATGCCAAAGTACTGCAGCAGGGGAGAGGTCTGGCCCGGCTGGGCTGGCACACTCTGGAATTTACGGATGGTGTCTGGGGTACGCAGGATACCCTGGGGAGGAGGAAAGGTGCGAAAAATGCAAGATGACATTTTAAAAAGTGTGATACCGATAAAAGACAGAACGAGTAGAGAAAAGAAAACATCCACAAGACAGAAATGTGTTTTGCAGACAAAATATCATCCCACAGATAGCGATTATGTCATTGTTCGGGTGTTTTGGTGCATTGGCAGTACCTTGGGAGCATTGGCGGCCACCTTGGCAGCCTCAGAAAAGTTCCCTGCAGCGAACAGGGTGTTGAACTTGCGGGCGAACAGCTCCTCGGCCCCGGCCAGGTTGTTGCGCACAGCCATACGCAGGGCAAGGTCTGGGTTCTGGAGCACGTTGGTGATGTAGGGGATGATGTTCTCCTCCTCCACACACACGGACAACACCTGGACAAACGCATTAACACACAGACAGGGTTAGAGTCCACTCCTATACAGACATGAAGATATGTGTACTATTACATTAGTTTATAAGTGGAGACAATTGTAACTAAATTGGTATATCATTCCTTTGTTAAACTCATATTTATTCCAAATTGAATTGACTGTGTAAAAAAAACATTGCTGCTGGAATAGAGAATGGTATTTGTGAATTAGGCTTGGTAGATTCATTAAGTACACAGATGGCCATCCCCATGGAGCAGTGTGTGTGTGTGTATGTATGTGTTTGATACATAAAGATGTAAAGGAGCAGCAGACTTGGAGGGTTAGCGAGCCAGGAGCTTTAAGGAGATTAGGACGCCTGAGGGGACTTCCAACTGTGTTTCACATGGTGCTCACTGCTAAGGCTTCCCTCAGCCAAGGTCACCTAGTGACACACACATCAATCATACTCTTAAGAGACAAAAGCACACTGCCACACAATTTCTAACACACACTGTTTAATAAATGGGAATCTCAAGCCATCACACAGGTATAGTATTTGTGATTTCTGAGGAGAGCTGGAGCAGTGGGCTCTACAGACATGGATCAGCTTTCCATCCTGAATATTTAATGGTTGTGTGGGTTTTGGAAAGGAAACTCATTCATCAGCTCACTGGTATTTGGTTACTCCCGATAAAAGGACTAACACACTCCCCTTCACTCCTGGCTACCCAGTGGAGACTTACCTGTCCTTTCCTGTTGACTCCAATGATGCCAGCGGTTGGTTCATGTGGGGCTGTAACAAAGATGGTCTCCCCGCTGATCCTGTTCATGTAAATACAGGTGCCAGTCTCCAGGTCATACAGGTGGATGTAGCCATATTTGGTGATGAGAAAGACAACATCCTGCTTAGAGCTGATCTAGAGGACAGAGAGCAGGGACACACGGCTTCAGTAGCTGTATCATAGCGGGTATTAATGCTGAGGCCCTGCATGTCTGTATGGAATAGGTATGAGCGCTTGTCAGTCTACCGTGAAGTGGTTCCAGTACCTGCATAGCTACAGGGAAGTCATTCTGGGCCTCAGGAGGGAAGAACACGTCCACTGCCTTCTTTGGAAACGGCTGATTGCCTGTTGGTGGGGTCCCCACTTCAATTATGTGTAACTAGAAAAGCAAAAACATATTCAGAAGAAAAACAACATCTCCCGTTCCCCCCCCCATTAAATTACAGCACTTGCTGACTACGCCATGTCCATGCTGAGAGTCCTACCTTTCCTCCAGCTTGCCCTCGGACAGCGAAGCAGAACAGTGTGGATTCCTCTGTGTTGCCCTCCATTTTGAACTGGGCAAAGCCTGCGGCGTGGCCCTCAATGGGCTGGGACACCTTCCTGTCCACAGAGTACAGCTGCATGGCTCCCACCACACGGTTTTGCTAAAATCAGGGAAAACAGACTGTATAAGAGCTTGTCTTACAGCAGTCTTTTCCAGTGGTAAATAAGCCTTCAGGGCAGAACATTTCATGACGACGTTCAAGCTTCAACAGTTAAAAACCAAGAGATTAGCCTCTATCAGGTCAGTGTATTGCTGTACAGAAGAGTGGACACTCACAAGGATTAACTGATTAATTTAAAAAAAATGCAAGTCACTTTACAGTAGATTACAGCTAGTGTCAACCAGAAATACAATATAATTCCTTCTATTTCAGTACCTGTGCTGAAATCCCAATGAGAAGCAGCCATTTCTGTTTGGCATCGGTGCGGTAGTTGATGATTTGACAGCCTGCAAGGCTGGAGTGTCGGTCAAAGACTTTGGCTGGCTGGGAGTCTCCCTCCATGCTCCAATGGTAGACGGCGTTGTCTGTGACAAGTGCTACAGTGTTGAGGGAGATCCACTTCCAGAAAGTGACATCATCAGTCATGGTGTGAGCCTTCATCTTGCTCTTCATCTCAATGTTGAAAATCTGGAGGGTTTTTGCAGCTGAAAATTCATACAGAAAAAGGTATGATATAGCACTTGCCTAGTTAAATAAAGGTTAAATCAAATAAATAAACACCATCACCACTAACTAATGTCAACTACTAATCCCCACACACAAACATTAGACTATAGGGAAAATTAAAATACTGTAATAGCAAATTCGGCTTGATTTAGAAATATTGGTAGTCATGGTTCGGTGCGAGCACCACTAAATGACCATACAAAACAGCACTTGCAATGTAGAAAGCAAGACCACAGCGGACAACCAATAACATGGTCAGATCTGCATTCAGTTATGAAAACACTCAATACAAAAGGCAGAAGACACTGACCAATCCAGATGAGGCTAATAAGCAACAACCTCTTGGGACTGGGTGAATTGACAACTTACAAACAAGTGCCTTCAGAAAGTTCATACCCCATGACTTATTCCAACATTTTGTTGTGATACAACCTGAATAATTCAAAATGGGTTAAATAGATTTATCAACCATCTACGCACAACACCACATAATAACGAAGTGAAAACATGGGTTATTGAAATATTGCAAATTTACTGAAAATGAAATACAGAAATGTCTCTTTTACATAAGCATTCACACTCCCGAGTCAATACTTTGTAGAAGTGCCTTTGGCAGCAATTACAGCTTTGAGTAGTCTTGGGTATGTCTATCAGCTTTGGACATCAGGATTTGGGGATTTTCTCCCATTCTTCCTTGCAGATTTTCTCAAGCTGTTAAGTTAGATGGGGATCTGCAGTGAAGTCAAGTCTTTCCACAGAGTTTCAATGGGATTCAAGTCTGGGCATTGGCTGGGCCACTCAAGACCGTTTACATTCGTGTTCTGAAGCCATTCCAGCATTGCTTTGGTTGTATGCTTGGGGTTGTATGCATTGTCCTGTTGGAACAGAAATCCTGTCACAAGTCTAAAGTAATTTGTACTCTGAAGCAGGTTCTCATCAAGGACTTGCCTGTATTTTGCTTCATTCATTGTTCCCCCTTTCCCAGTCTCCCAGTCCGCTGAAAAGCATCCCCATAGCATGATGCTGCCACCACCATGCTTCAGGTAGGGATGGTGTTAGACAGGTGAGGAGCTGTGCCTGGTTTTCTCCAGACATAGCGCTCTGCATTCAGGCCAGAGTATCTCATTAGACCACAATCTTTTGCCTTATGCTCTGTCTTTCACGTGCCTTTTTGCAAACTCAAGGCGTGAGGTCATGTGCGTTTTTCTCAGGAGTGGCTTCTGTCCGGCCACACTCCCTTAAAGCCTAGATTGGTGAAGTGCTGTAGTCCTTCTGGCAGCTTCTCCCATCTCAGCCAAGGAACTATGTAGTTCTGTCAGAGTGGTCATTGGGTTCTTAGTCACCTCCCTGACCAAGGTCCTTCTTTCCCGGTTGCTCAGACGGCCAGCTCTAGGCAGTGTGGGTAGTTCCATATTTTTTTCCATTTCCCAATGACGGAGACCACTGTGCTCTCGGAAACTTTAAACATTCTAGAAATTGTTTTATACCTTTCCCCAGATATATTCCTCATCACAATTCTCTCAGACTTCATGATATAGTTTCTGCTCTGACATGCACTGTCAACTGTGGGACCTTACATACACAGGTGTTTCTTTCTAAATCATGCCAAAACAATTGAATTTGCCAAAAGTGGACTCCAATCAAGTTGTAGTGACATCAAAGATGATCAAAATAAGTTGGATGCACCCGAGCTCAATTTCGAGTGTTACAGCAAAGGGGTGTGAATACTTATGTAAATTAGATTTCAGTATTTTGTTTTCAATCAATTTGTAAGCATTTCTAAAAAACGTGTTTTCACTTTGTAATTATGGGGTAAAGACATTTTTTAAATCAATTTTGAATTCAGGCTTTAACAACAAAAGCCAGAGGCTGTATAAGGCCCTTCTACTCAAGTTCTAACGCATCTGCTTAGTCATAAGTCATCTTCAGGGGTGTGAATCTGAAGTTCAAGCAGCTCTACAGGATTCCTAACCCACTATTAATCCTGAGATGAATGAAGGAGTTTGGGTTGGGTCTGAATGCAGATTAACGCAAGACCACAAAGCACAAACAGATGTGATGAGGTACGAGAAGTGTCTTAGGATGCACCGACTGACACCAATTTAATTTCAGGCTTATTATTGGAGCAATGAAAGAGTTTCCTAGTCATTCATTTCTTGTGGCTGTAGCCTATGATGAACCTGCTATAGTTCTCACATGTTACCATCGAAAATATATAAAAACAACAGGTTAGCCCATCTAATGCAGAGATATGACACATTTGATCACTTATCTTGCCTGACAAGTAAACAATTAAAATATAATACATTATAGGCTACATAAAGACCAATATACAGGGGTGGGGTGTCAAATCAACATTAATCAATCAACACAAAAATACAAATGAATTTGGCTACCATAGTCTAGCATTGAAATAAATATTGCATTGCATATCTGATTTTCCTGTAGTCTAATAATATGCAGGATCTGCAATACATTTGGTCTCTGAATGCAAGTCTCTCTCTTACACTGCAGTCAAGGACGCACTGACAAAATCATGCAAACCATGACTACTTCGGCCTATAGGCCAAGACCAGCTCTCAAACTGGATATAGTTATAATAGGTGCATGAATAACAAATTATCAAAAGTTATCCCAAGGATCTTGCTTCAGAGGAATATTTCACCGTCTCAGCCTGTGCAAGCCTTGATCTCTAGGCCATTGAGACAGTAGTGTACAATGTGCCATAATGGGGACTTGTCGATATAAAAAGGTGCACATGGCATACTCAGACGTTTTACATCAGGCATTTGTTTCCTCTACCCTAGAGGTCTTGATGAACTTCCTTGTATTTCCATATTCTGGTTCTTATTTATCCTATATTCTCCCGCTCTTTAAATCATCCCCCTTGTGCTTCCATTCTACTTTCTAACACTCCTTCCTATGTAAACAGTACATACACAGTACTGGACAGACATTCCAACACAGTGCAAACATGATTACAACTTCCACAACTCATGATATATAAAATCCAACTCACCGTCTGCAAACATATAAGAAAGCATTAAGAAACGAAAAGAGCAAAAACAAGCAAAAATAGACAAGCATTCATGATTGTATGACAATTTTATCAGTGTACAATGGAGTTACTATTTCAAATTGGACTATAAATTGCAAATTACAAGCAGTTTTACTACAGGTCTGTATATGGTCATTAACACGCAAAGCAGAATGTGACAGGTCTAGATCAATAACTTGCTGACAAACATTAAGACAGCAACACACAGGGAAATGATGGTCAACAGCAATCAAAGTTGTAGTTAACCACTTAGTTTGGGTGAATTCAATTGTTAAAAACACAGCCTCTGTACATATTAGTTGAGTCAAAGGAAACAGTTCAGGGGGTGGGGTAAGTGGAAGTACTTACCTTTGAGGGCAATAACTTTGCTAGCAGGGTTCATGATGGCGCTATCTGCAGAGATGGGTCTACGGATGGGAGTGTTGGGGTCGGCCATATCAATGATGACCACCTGTGCCTGCTCGCCCACCTTCTCTCTTATACAGATGAACTTATCAGACTCCATAGTCAGGGTGCTGAATCCAATGTTAGCTGGGTTGATCCCCAGGTTCTGGAGCTAAAGGAAATATAATTACATTTTTTGAATCATTTATTGAAAAAACAATTGCTAGCGTGACTGTGTTGCAGAGGTGGCTCTGTGAACAATGCTTGCATGATGAGTGAGTAATCTTGTCTGAGACCTGAACGTGTTGGCTCCTGTCCTGGAACTAATGCCGTAGCTTTAGTTCAGTGGGCTAACTGGCCTCAAGGCCCATGCACATTGATTGATTAAGATGTTATGTTGATGATTCGTGATGTAGTTAGCCATTTATAAAGACTCAAACACATGACCCTTTTATCATCCTATAGCCATATAACTAGCTACATCCAAATAAATAATACTAGTACTAACTAGCTAGCTGTGCTGTTTTGACCAGCATAGAACTACTGTCTGTTGATTAAGCCAATTTAACTCAACACCTGCCTTACCTGAATGAAGGTCCAAGGTAATCTAAGATCAGTGTCAGACTAGCATACATAGATAAATAAATCTAGCGGTTAGTGAATGGACTGTCACGCAGAAACATCGTTCTAGTTAAGTAGCTAGCCATTAAATATGTTTTGAGTTAACAGGCCAATACAAAGAGTAGCCGTCATACGAAAGCAGTTTGTTAACGTTACGTTTGATGGCAACCCTAAAGTTAACTAGCTAGCTGACACACTGTGGTAGTCTTTTCGCTAGCAGGTTAACATTGCATGGCAACGGTGGAAGAGAGGTCATTCATTTCGCTGCAGGTGTTGGACAGCTAGCTACAGTTCGCTAGCTTGTTAGCGAAAATCATCAAGCAGCCGAGACAAATCTGGAGGTGTGTAGCGTGATAACTACGCTACCTGGTCACGACTACTATTTAACTATATTGTTTTCATACCTGCAGGTGCTCCTGGAAGCGGATAGGTAGTATTTGTGCCATTGCGGGTTTTCTTTGCTTTTACGGTGTCCTGAAATTCTAACTAAGCAGCTACGATAGCTGGCTAGGTTAGCACTGTGCTAGCTACGACCTCCTCACTCACTGATTCTTAAATCGTAGTCAGACAGTGAATCTTTACGTCCAATCAATGTGTTATTTTGTATATTTTCTTAGTCGTGATTCCAAAATCGTATGTCAAGTGTAGCCGCCGGATGTTTGTGCGTTTTCTCCACTGCCTGAATGGATGGCAGTGGCTTTAGCACTGATCTCAGTCCAAACCTGCAATGGCGGCGGAAACGACTCAGAGATGGAAGAGGAAGCGAGATATCCCACTCCAAGTGTTTTGTTTATACGGTCAATGAACTAAACCGACAAGACCAAGCTGCTGTCGCATTGAGAACCACCCCTTAAGTAAACCGGAATTGTGAAACATTTTCAGAGTTAAACGGTCTGAGTAAAACATCTTCATTTGCCACCAGCTTTGTCAGAATGTTCTCAATCCGGAAGCAGCTGGGGATATCTTGGGAAGGACATCCCAACATGATCGTTCCATCTGTGATTTCATCTTTGCTTTCGACATGGAACGGTCAAAAACACACTTTAATGTGTATAATTGGCCAAACACTTATTGACTCTTATTTTACAATGAGTTCCAATTTGTGTCACGTCATTCGCTCTTTTACATCAGTTCCGGATTAATCACGCTTCAGACAGGCAGCTGATTTTGAACGCCCCCTCTGCGTTGATGTTTCAATATCGTGTCTGTCACAGGGTCTCAGTTCTAGAACGACTGATTTGTCATTAAATAAATTCGAAACATAGAACAGCACCTGTCATGCATGCTACTGTCCATAATGTCCTGTAGTACTGTCCCATGCAGTCCTTTCTGAATTATTGTATAATTTTGTGGATAGCCTACCATTTGATCCCAGTAAATGCAAAGTGGGATCCTACCCTAACCATAGATCTAACCCTGACCCAACGTTTTAGTTGGGTTGTCCCAAGCATCCCACTTTAATAGCAAAAACAGTTTGATCCAGCACTCTAGAATGAACATCAACCAGAAAAACGTTCTTAAATCCACAAGCCCTATCCTGTTGAGTCATATTGAAATACAGTTTCAAAATTAATACATACTTTCTTAATTATTCAAAATGTTCACAAATGCATTTGAGCAATTTTTTGACTAAATAATCCCATTCAATGCCTTGACAGCCACAATATCCTAAAAAAATATTTAAGGCTTAAAAAGAGCAATGGAAAAAACAAAAAAAGGAGACTCAAGAAGCTGATGCATTACAAGAAGCGGCTGTATTTGACTATAAAAGGCATCTCTAATCCAGTGTCTCTACGCTGTTTTATTTATATTTCAGTGTAAAAAGCCTATACTCTATTAGAAAAACAAAACAAAAACAGTAACCCAATTACATCTCTTAAAAAGAAAGCAATCCAAAAATGTCCCATTCACCTCAATTAAAATAGAAACACCATTTCAATTTTGCTAGCCCCCCCCAATTATTTTTTTAACATATATTCTCCAAGGCAGTTGGTCATGGCCAATTAATTGACTTAGTCATGGCCGAATTCTTATATTTCAATGTTAGAAAACATTTTTCAAACAAAATAAACAGTACAGTTTAGGACCACTGCACTGGCAAATGATTAGTGTCTCATTTTGAGCAGAAGGGAAAGATGAGTGTTTTGTCGATTCTGAGTGGCACACAAAATACACACTTTCTCCAGGCCAAGTGCAATGCAGAAAGAACTAGGATTCCCTCCATAGCACAGAACCACAGTACTCTCCTCTCTCACGGCACTCCGGGAGGTCATCCATCACATTCCCTTTGCATGTCTCCTCTGACTTCTCCTCAAAGTCTGTAGAACTGAAGTTTGTGTAGGGTCTCTTTTTTGGCCATTGACAGAGCAGTACACTTGGGAGCAGTAGCGCTGGCTTCAAGGCAGTGGTGCAGTACAAGCTCTTGTGCACCAGGCCTGAAGGGAGCAGTGTGTGCTGTGGATGAAAGCCCTCCACCATGGGGTCCCTGTACAATCTGTTAGTTTCCTCCCGTCACCACACATTCTCAAGATAGGCCTATGTCGTCTTGGCCCATATAAAATGTTTTTATTTGAAGGCCGTGTTTGAGGTCGAAGCTGTGCCAAGTTAAAGAGGATTCTTACAAAAGCCAACCAACCACTCTGCCATTACAGTAACAAGAATGAATGATATGATCTTCCCTGAATACTGAAGACCCCAGTAAAAACACTGGTCTGTCTGACAAAGAGAGTGAATTAGGAGCAGGATTTCTATGGGCAGATACATGGGGGGAGAGAAACAATTGTACATGACAAGGAGTAAGAGTAACAGCAGCCGTGATTATGTGCTCTACAGTGGTTCTCATGAAATGAAGGAAGAGTTGGATACATGAAGGGATGAGTGAGGAGAGGTTGTGTCATCACAGATGGGGTGGTAGTAGGTGATCTAGTCCTGTATTTGTGAATCGGTTCCCTGGGTTAACGTGTACATGTCGTGTGCAAGTATGTAGGTGTGTGTGAATGTGAGAATGTGTGAAGGGGAGAAAGACAAATCCCTGGGCTACACTGGAGGGGGTGATATGGGAGAGGTCCACAAAGGGCCATAACCTCCATCCATCGCATCCCCCTGTTCCTCTAGTAGAACTATGTGGAACCCCTCTTCTGTAGCTCCTCAATAAAGGCTGTGGAACAGGAGAGAGACAAGAAACAATCAATACAACACCTGACAAAGAAAAGTACTGCCTTTGTTCTGTTCTCCCCCCCCCCCCCACTTAATTTGGACTTTTATACAAATGTCATTGAAGCGGTTTCCGTGTGAAAAATAGTTGTGGCCCAAAACAAATATCTGCATTGTCTCACCTCCGATTATCTCCTCCTTGACTTTTTGTAACTCCTTCCGCATCTCATCAAGAATCTCCTACAGGAAGCAACCAAAACATTCTATAATTTGCAGTCTTAGTATTGCATATGATTATATGTCTGTACTAGTCTTGGCATTAGAGGTGCTTCAGAAAATAATATTTACCTGTTTAATCCTCTCCATATCTGTCTCTTCACCACCTCCAGCATCATTACTACCACCTGCATGCTTCACCCTGGACACGGTGTGGAGACGGGGTGGAAAGAAAGCGAGTGGGTAGGGGAGGCAGAGAGAAAGGGAGAGACTGATTAAGATCGAACATAGTTCCATCACTGACAACCCACGCTGTTAATCCAACCCATCACCATAGCACCCCCAAAGAGGCCTCAGGAAGCACCACACATACACCAGACAACCCAAGGCTAGCTTTCAAAGTTTCAATGACATTTGACTGTTGACCACAGAACCAAATGTCCAGAAATGCCAGACAAAACACACAAAATTCCATTCTATACTACATCAAGGGATATCAATTCACATATCAGAATGGAATGATGCAGATGAGAAAGGCTGTCACAGTAGTCATAGCGTTCTGAAGTCCACTAGGTGGTGCTGTCAACAGTACAATAGCCCAGCACCACGATCTGAAGCTGTGCCCCTGTTGACCTGACAGAGAGAAGGGAGATGGGACGGTATGCTAGAGAGAACATGAAAGCATTAGTCCTGTTGTCTTGTCAGGGGAGGGACTTTGTACCTGGGACCCTGGGGCAAGGGAGAGGTGGAGTCCATGCTCTTGGAGATGGAGTTATTCCTGTTTGTGAGAGACACACACTCTGCTCTTACAATGTGAAGTAACCAATTCATCAACACACACACCCCTCTTTGAATTCTGAGACTGACATACGTCCACACAGGCTGCTCTTACTACAGACAGAGAGAGAGAGAGAGAGAGAGAGAGAGCATAGGAAGGTGAAAACTTACCTGGGCATAGTGGCTGATTTCTCCCATGGTCTTCTTCCAAGAGTGTCTAAAAAGGAGAGAGGGATATTTTACATCAAAATTGTATAAAAGTCTAATATTAAGCACATTTGTCTTCCTAGGTACAAACAAAACAGACTGACACACGCAGTTCTCACCACTTTGGCCTTGAGACTCTGAGTCATCCTGTAGGGAGAAAGGAAACAGAGACCAGACAAACGTGAGTGTTTTTTGACTACATGGAAATTGCTCAATTATGTACTTACGACATAGTTGGCCAATAAATTAACAAATACTTACATTATCTGCTGTCTTAGCAGGTGGCTTAGCCCCACCGTCTGCCATTTTTTTCCTGAAAAAGATAGACAAAAGGAGAGTAATAGTGTGGTACAACACTTAAAGATTCACTAAGCCGGATCAGATCCATAGAGGTGCATACACAGCGCTCTTGACTGGGGTGTATGAATCTGTTCATTTATAGCAGTGCTCTCTTCAGTACCACCTACCTCCGTGCCAGGATGGATGCCATCTCACCCATCAGGCCTCCTCCACCACCACCACCACCGATGGACCCACTGGTGCGGCTTTGATCAGGCTTGGCAGCCGGTGCTGCAGCAGAAGAAGCAGCAGCAACACTACCACTATCATCCTACAGAGAGCAGTAGAAGACACAGGAGCGGTTAGAGTATCGATACAACACCACCTTTAGCTCTAGCTAGCACTGCAAAACAGAGAGGCTCGGCATTCAAAATGATTTGCATTGAAGTCCAAATCAGAAATAATTGGTGGTTGCATAAAATGTGGAGATCGATACAACAAATACAAAACAACTGTTACGCTAATTCTTATCCTGAGGCCACTATTTCTCCTTTCTGTCTCTCACCTTGGCCACTCTGCGGAGCTTGGCCGCAGCTAAGGCTGTCGCCAGGCCCCCTGCACCTCCCCCTAGGCCCCCATCTCCTCCTGGGGAGGGCAGCGGTGGGGCGGGCGGGGGTCCTGATCCTGCGGCCGGGGGTCCTGGGGGAGGAGGTCCAGGGGGAGGAGGGGGCCCAGACGGAGGAGGTCCTGGGGGTGGAGGGGGCCCCGGAGGTGCTGGGGGGCCAACGGTGGGACTGGAGGAGTGGGCACTAAAAATAAAAAAGGTAAGAGGCTGTCACAGTGTTGAAAAAGGCGAACTGTATTGCTGTCAGTGTGGCTGTTTGACACAAGATGGTGACTCTGACCTGCTGCAGCTTGTTGTCTCTCTCTCTCCAGTCTCTCCCACTCCTGCCGCTCTCTCTCTTGCTGCTCCAGCCTACAGGGACAAAACTCATGGGGATTAACACAGAGACAAACAAACATACACTAATACACCCAAACAGATTTAGAAAAGGCACAAATAATATAACAATGTTGTATATGGTGAAGGGATGAATGGGAAGGCACCACATCCTCCATGAAAATAAGGTATCTAACCAGAGGTGGCATAGCAGAGAAATTACATTTTGTTTTTCATCTTTCGACAATAATAACATGGCAAGTGAACTGTACCAGCAATCCTTTCATTAAAGCAACAACCATGTTCAAACAATCACAGTGGGCACTGTCTAACTGTCTAATGCTCTGGAGCAGTGTTAGACTGAAGAGCATATTCGTGAATAAATTGTGCTGACTATGCGGCCATGCTGGGTCTGTGAAGGGGCATTTCACAGCTTCTGATTAGCCCAGCACTGAAATTAAAGTCCACATCTGGCCAGAAGCCCTAATCCGGGTCGCTCCAGGTCCCCTACCCCAACACATCTGTCACCCACAGGAGCTGCTGTCGCCACACACACTTTAAAGCACTGTTGGTTGACTGAGGGCTGGTGTAGACTTTGCCATGATAATTACTTACGAGCGCATCCCAATGATGCAGAGTTTAAAATAAAACACACAAGAATGGAGATATATATAGGGAGTAACAGTACCAGATCAATGTGCAGAGGTACAAGGTATTTGAGGTAGATACACTACATGACCAAAAGTATATGGACACCTACTTGTCAAACATCTCATTCCAAAATCATGGGCATTAATATGGCGTTGGTCTACCCTTTGCTGCTATAACAGCCTCCAATCTTCTGGGAAGGCTTTCCACTAGATGTTAGAACATTGCTGCGGGGACTTGCTTCCATTCAGCCACAAGAGCATTAGTGAGGTTGGGCGGTTAGGCCTGGCTCGCAGTTGCCCTTCCAATTCATGCCAAAGGTGTTCGATGGGGTTGTCAGGACTCTGTACAGGCCAATAAAGTTCTTTCACACTGATCTTGACAAACAATTTCTGTATGGGCCTCGCTTTGTGCATGGGGAATTATGCTGAAACAGGAAAGAACCTTTCCCAAACTGTTGGAAGCATGGAATTGTCTAGAATGTCATTGTGTGCTGTAGCATTAATATTTCCCTTCACTGGAACTAAGGGACCCCGCCTGAACCATGAAAAACAGCCCCAGATCATTATTCATCCTCCACCAAACTTTACAGTTGGCACTATGCATTGGGGCAGGTAACGTTCTCCTGGCATCCGCCAAACCCAGATTAGTCTGTCCTCATTCAAGGTTGTAGCGTCATACCCAAGAAGACTTGAGACTATAATAGTTGCCAAAGATGCCTCAACAAAGTGCTTTGTCATTATGGGGTATCGTGTGTAGATTGAGGAGGGGAAAAAACGATTTAAATCGATTTTAGAATAAGGCTGTAACGTAACAAAATGTTGAAAAAGCCAAGGGGTCTGAATACTTTCCGAATGCACTGTATAGTCTAGTGAGTGTGTAGTCAGTGCAAAATATAGTTAGTGCAGATAGTTTGGGTACCATAAATGGACTATTTAGTAGTCTTATGGCTTGGGTGTAGAAACTGCCTCGAAGCTTGTTGGTCCGAGACCGATGCTCTGGTACCGTTTGCTGGACGGTAGCAGAGTGAACAGTCTGTCTAGGGTGGCTGGAGTGTTTTTTTGGGCCTTCCTCTAACACCTCCTGATATAGAGGTTCTGGATGGCAGGGAGCTCGACCCCAGTGATGTATTGGGCTGTCCGCACCCCCCTTTGTAGTGCTTTGCAGTCAAGGACGGTGGAATTGCCATACCAAGCGGAGATGCAACCAGTCAAGATGCACTTGATGGTGCAGCTGTAGAACTTTTTGAGGATCCAAGGGCCCATGCCAAATCTGTTCAGCCTCCTGAGGGGGAAGAGGCGCTGATGTGCCCGCTTCACGACTGTGCGGGTGGACAATGTTAGGTCCTTAGTGGATGTTAGCGCAAAGGAACTTGAAGCTCTCGACCCGCTCCACAACAGCCCTGTCGATGTGGATGGCGGGACGTGCTCTCCCTGCAGTCCACAATCAGCTCCTTTGTCTTGCTGACCTTGAGGGAATAGGTTGTCCTGGCACCACACTGCTAGGTCTCTGGCCACCTCTCTGTAAGCAGACTCATCGCCGTTGGTGATCAGGGTTACCGCTGTCGTATATTCAGCAAACTTGATGGTGGAGGACAAAAAGTCGTGGGTGGAAAGGGAGTACAGGAGGGGACTAAGCACACACCCCTGAGAGGCCCCTGTGTTGAGGGTCAGTGTGGCGGAGGTGTTGTTGCCTACCCTCACCACCTAGGGCTGGCCAGTCAGGAAGTCCAGGATCCAGTTGCAAAGGGAGGGGTTCAGTCTCAGGGTCTCTAGCTTGGTGATGAGCTTGGAGGGGACTATCATGTTGAAGGCTGTAGTATATATATATATTTTTTTTTACAAAATTTATTTAACCAGTCAGTTTAATTTAACCAGTCAGTTGAGAACAAATTCGTATTTACAATGGGTTAACTGCCTTGCTCAGGGGCAGAACGACAGATTTTGACCTTGTCAGCTCAGGGATTCGATCTAGCAACCTTTCGGTTATAGGTCCAACGCTCTAACCACTAGGCTACCTGCCACCCCTATGAACAGCATTCACATAGTTATTTCCCCTCTTGTCCAGATGGGAGAGGGCAGTGTGAAGTGCAATTGAGATCGTCAATGCTATCGAATGAATCCCAGAACACATCCCAGTCTGTACTAGCAAAACAGTCTTGTATCCTCGTGTCTGCTTCATCTGACTACTTCCGTATTGAGTGAATCACTGGTACTTCCGGTTTGAGTTTGTTTGTAAACAGGAAGCAGGAGAATGGAGTCATGTTAAGATTTTCCCGAAGGGAGGACGGGGGAGGGCCTTGTAAGCACTTACGTGGGTAGAATAAAAGTAGTCTAGAGTTTTAGCACTCCTACTGGAGCAGCAGACGTGTTGGTAGAAGTCAGGTAGGACAGTTTTATGTCCCCCTGTGTTGAAGCCCCATACAGTTCAGTGTTAGCTTGTGGAGGGATGTAGACTGCCATGATAAATTACAGATGAAAACTCTTGTTAGATAAAAGGGTCTGCAATTTACCATGAGGTATTCTATACTGAACAAAAATATAAAAACACAGCATGCATCAATTTAAAAGATTTTACTGAGTTACTGTTCATATATTGGACGTACTGCCAAAATCTCTAAAACAATGTTGGGAGGCAGCTTATGGTAGAGAAATGAATATTAAATTCTCTGGCAACAGCTCTGGTGGGAGTTGCAGAGATGGGACAAGACTAACTACCAATTGGGGAGAAAAATAAAAAATAATTGCTAGAGATTTCCTTCACACTTGAAGCAATACAGTTGTTATTTATGGAAAAAAAACACTCCATTTCCTTTCAACTTCCCCGAAGCCACCGGCCGATCCTGCCGCTGCATGGAGAATCCACCGAGTACTACGTGCATAGTGTTTCAGTAAGACATAATATTGCAGCTTTCGAGTCTTTTTCTTATTCTCAAGTGACTGAACATTTGCTAATAGAATCGACTCCACCTCGTCTCCACTTCGTCTCGCATCTAGGCCTGCAGATTCTTGGTAGCCCATGGAACAAAGGTAATAGGGTTCGGTATGAACAGTGGAACAGCGGAGTTGAAGTCAAAATCGAGGTTAGTAACTGTCAATCTGGTTTCCAGAAGTGCATATGTGATAATACTATGAACTTTCTGTACAAGAAAAGTAGGGAAATACAATAAAAGTCACTATATAGCAAACGACTTGAAACTCGTAAGATGTTGCCCTTCTCTGTCGGCGCCATCGTGACAATCATATCTGTGACCATTACTACCACCATTTGACGGACAACCTTGCCAGCCTATCCCAGAGTCTCCACAGTGTGTCATATTGCCCATTAGACTAAATGAGATTAGGGGTAAAGCTGAACGTATCCTTGGTGAGTGTGGGGTCCACAGGAAGAGGTAGGAAAGGATGGATTTCGATGTCAAAGAGGAGTTGACCTTCTTTAGCTTTTCAACCTCTGACCTCAAGAGACTGGCTGAGGGCTAAGCGGCGTAAGGCTAATGCTGACAAATCCTCTGAGTCAGTGTGGTTATGTCAAACCGTGTCAGTGGGACTGGTCATATGAAACTGTCTTGTCTTGATACCTGTACTGACCCTTAATTACAACTCAATGTGGAAGTAAAGGTGAGTGTACTGTACTGTACCCCCCCCCCCCCCCGGATATCCCACACTTGGTACCTCCGCTGCTGTTCTAGCTCCTCTGGGGAAGGTCCATTTGACACTGGGCGGGGGAGGGTAGCGTAACCTGGAGATAAAGCGTATTTTCTTAGTATAACTTAAAAAAGCTTTAGTTGCAAGTCATGCTCATGTTTCCACACATGCATCTCTCAATTATTTATCAGAATGTGCTGTGCCTTTAGGTATTGTAAAGCATGTTGTCATGTATGTTGAGGCTACATGTAAAATCCATTCTAATAGTACCTGCGTCTGCCAGGGAGTTGAGCACCTCCAGTGCATGGGCCATTCCGCTGGCGAAGAGGGCGGCATCCTCCTTACTGCCGAAGTTGAGCCCCCACACCTGCCGCGCGTCTCGCCACTGGTGGAAGTTGGGCGTGGCCTCATTGTACTTCAGGCCCTTCACAATCGGACAGTTAATCACCACCTTAGAGAGAAAGGGGTCGGAGTCAAGACACGAGTCATGACACTCCCAACATTGGCATATCATGGATAAGGGAAAGGGGGACTCCTAGTCAGTTGTACAACTGAATGCATTCAACTCAAATGTGTCTTCTGCATTTTAACCCAACCCCTCTGAATCAGAGAGGTGCGGGGGGCTGTCTTAAATCGACATCCACGTCATATCCCACTTCTTTATCAAGAAACAAGGTGATGCTCTGTATAGTTCAAATGGACAAACTGCAGATTTTAGAGAAGTGAACGGTCCTTACTCAGGTTGTATGGAAGGAACTACATGTGTAATGGCAATATTAGACCTTAATACAAACACTCAGTGATAAAAATCCATACCGGTATGTGGATCCATACCAGTAATCATGATATATCGCCCAACCCTAAGTGTTAGTGTTTAGGGTGCATCTTTACATTTACATTTAAGTCATTTAGCAGACGCTCTTATGCATCTCAGTCTAATGTGGCATGGTATCCTCTCTTCCATCTTCCTAATTGAAAGCTTTTTCCACACTGCACTCAGCCTGTGCTTTCAGATCAAGGACAGGAAGCCAGTTATGACAAGAGAAATGCACTCTAGGTCTATATCAGTCCAGCAGGTGGCACCAGCCTGGTGATTCAATACATGCCATGGTGCTCTGGGTTTGAGGGACTCAGTTTGAATGTGCTGATGCATCATTTCTCTATTTGTTTTAAAACCCCTGAATTCCACAGAGCGGAGGAGCGAGCGAGCGAGCACCTAAACTCCCCGCGCCAAAAGAGTCAGGGAGAGATAGAAGCAGAAGCAGACACAGAGGGAGGGGACAGATATACTCAGAGAGAGGGGGAAGGCTTCCTTAATTGTCACAGGAAATGGTTGAGCTGGCCAAATACCTCTCAGGAAACATAATCCACTTTAAGATACGTCTATGGGAAACACTTAGGCGACTGGATGTTTAAAGAAAGAATTGTACGGAGAGAGAGCAGGAGAGGCGGAAGCGAGAGGGGGATGGGATGGTCAGATACTATATCTATACTGAACAAAAATATAAATGCAGCATGCAACAATTTAAACTATTTTACTGAGTTACAGTTCATAAGGAAATCAGTCAATTTAAATAAATTCATTAGACCCTGATCTATGCATTTCACATGACAGGGCAGGGGTGCAGTCATGAGTGGGCCTTGGAGGGCATGCTGCCAATAGGAATTCGTTTTTCCCCCACAAAAGGGCTTTATTACAGACAGAAATACTCAGTTTCATCAGCTGTCCGGGTGACTGGTCTCAGACGATCCCACAAGTGAAGAAGCCGGACGTGGAGGTCATAGGCTGTTGTGGTTACACGTGGTCTGTGGTTATGAGGCTGGTTGGATGTGCTGCCAAATCCTCTAAAACAACGGGCGGCTTATGGTAGAGAAATGAACAAAATTATCTTGCAACAGCTCTGATGGACATTCCTGCAGTCAGCATGCCAATTGCACACTCCCTCAAAACTTGAAACAACTGTGGCATTGTGTTGCGTGACAAAACTGCACATTTTAGAATGGCCTTTTATTGTCCCGAGCACAAGGTGCACCTGTGTAATGATCATGCTGTTTAATCAGCTTCTTGATTTACCACTCCACAGGTGGATGGATTATCTTGGCAAAGGAGACATGCTCACTAGCAGTGATGTAAAAATATCTGTGCACAGAATTGGAGAGAAAAAAATATTTTTTGTGAATGTGGAAAATGTCTGGGATCTTTTATTTCAGCTCATGAAACATGGGACCAAGACTTTATATGTTGTGTTTATACATTTGTTCAGTATATATAGTGCTGTTTGTCTTGTTCCATTGTTAAAGCTGTGACAGTACAGGAGATGTAAGTATTGATTGGTCTCACCCAGGACTGTACTAGCCTGTTGGCCCTGATGGGGGAACTACAGGAGACAGAACACAGCTCTTTGAACCAGCACATAGAACCTGGGGTAGGGTGTTTGTGCTTGCGTCACATAGGTGGTTAGTGGGCGTTAGCCTGCCTGCGCATGGCCATAGGTGGATAAAGGGCTGATTCACAGTTCTCCAGCTGGCCGTGGCTTGTTGGTACTAGAGGTTTGAAGCTGTTGATGATGTACAACATCACACAAGACCAAACACACACACAATCAGTGAAACAAGCATGCACACAGACTAAAACCCATGGTCATAGATACTGTACATAGACACACACGCACTCTACCTGTTGATCTGTCTGCATCTTGCGTCCCACCACTCTGAAGGCGTTAGTGGAGGGGTTGTGGTAGATCTGGACCCTGCTGAAGGTCTGAGACCCTGTTCCTGCCGGGAGCCACATCTTATTCCCATCATCATAGATCATCACCGTGGCCCGAGCCTGGCAGATACTGGACTCACTAAAGGAGAGACAGTGGAATTATTTATTATGCAAAAAAAGCTTAGAGTTGAATAGATAGAGAGCGAGAGAGAGAAAGGGGGGCCAGGAGTAAGGGAAGAAGGGATGGTGTTGGGAGAGCGGCTAATAATGGAGAAGGAGGAAACCAGGGGAAAGTATAGTGGAGGACAGCAGGGTAGGAAGAGAGGGGACGGAGAAGAGAGGGAGAAAGAATCATAAAAATGAGCTAGGTCACATGCTGCCATAAGCAAGACATGCTTGAGAGTTGAGCCAGTCCATACAGGCAATCGTCCAGTTGCTCTGTTCAAACTCACCCAGCCACTGTCACACTATGGCTGTCAATGGACCCCCGAGCACTGATGCAAGCCAACTCAATACACTCTTAATGAAGGGAGGGAGCAACAGGTAATACATCATAATGAATGGTGTCTCTTCAGCACAATCAACAGGCCATTTATACACCTGTGAGTGTATAGTCTAAGTTTAGGTCCTCCCTTGACATGTATATTGTGAGAATATGCAGATGCATTTACCAGATGTTAGTGCATGTATGAAAGAGAGAGACATTGTGAGGGAAGCGATGGAGGAAGAGTAGGAGAGACAGACGAGAGAGACACGGGGCAGCAGGTAGCCTAGTGGTTAGAGTGTTAGACTAGTAGCCGAAAGGTCGCAAGATCAAATCCCCGAGCTAAAAACGGTAAAACAAAAAAATCTGCCCCTGAACAAGGCAGTTAACCCATTGTAAATAAGAATTTGTTCTCAACTGACTTGCCTAGTTAAATAAATATAAAAAGACAGAGCAGGAATGCAGTAGGATCGTTCCACCAAGTCAGCGCCTTTTGAGAAGTGTAACTTGGTCCAAAAAAATGTTCCTTTAGATTTCAACATGATAAAAAGGTAGTAAGTGCCAAATAAAGTAACAGGGTTGACAATTTCATCTTAAATCAGCCCTGAATCTTCTTGTGACGGGGGAATGGAAACTTGTGTGCAACAGGGAGTGGCAATCGAAAGCAAGCTTCACAAAAATGTATAAATTGCTAAAATATTTTTAGCCTGTCTATCTAAGGGTAATAGGGTTGACGTGTTACACTCGACCCACTTATTCTCCCACCACAAAACACCAGAAAAATGGCCAAAAAGAGTCAAACCAGCTGAAGTAAATAATAATCTTTGTCAAAACAACAAAATAACTAGGGCTTTACAATGCTGAAAATGTTGGGGTTAAGTGGGTTAAAATCTTCATAGATGTCAAAGAGGGACATGTCAAAATGAAGAATTTTGGCACTTTAACAAGTCTTTATTCATATCTATTGAATTCTCCATGTGGTCTATACTAAAATGCACTTTAAAAAATATATATAACAGGCTTTTAAAATTCAATATTGGTTCACAATTTCTACTTAAAATATCAACAGTGGGGCCTCTTGGGTGGCGCAGTGGTCTAGCTGTGCCACCAGAGACTCTGGGTTCGCGCCCAGGCTCCTTCACAGCCGGCCGCGACCGGGAGGTCCGTGGGGCGAGGCACAATTGGCCTAGCGTCGTCCGGTTTGGCCGGTAGGGATATCCTTGGCTCATCGCGCACTAGCAACTCCTGTGGCGTGCCGGGCGCAACGCACGCTAACCAGGTCGCCAGGTGCACGGTGTTTCCTCTGACACATTGTTGCGGCTGGCTTCCGGGTTGGATGCGCGCTGTGTTAAGAAGCAGTGCGGCTTGGTTGGGTTGTGTTTCGGAGGACGCATGGCTTTCGACCTTCGTCTCTCCCGAGCCCGTACGGGAGTTGTAGCGATGAGACAAGATAGTAACTACTAACAATTGGGGAGAAAATGGGGTAACATTTTTAAAAAATCAACAGGGATGCAAAAGGCACTCTTTTTGCGTAACAAAAAAAATTAATGGCTAATTTAAGGAGTCGAACCAGCTTAGACCACTACCGCCACTTAGAAATGTCCTTGTTTTTGAAAGAGAAGCACATTTTGTCTATTAAAATAACCTCAAATTGATCAGAAATACAGTGTAGACATTGTTAATGTTGCAAATGACTATTATAGCTGGAAACGGCAGATTTTTTATGGAATATCTATATAGGAGTAGAGGCCCATTATCAGCCACCATCACTCCTGTGTTCCAATGGCACGTTGCGTTAGCTAATCCAAGTTTATCATTTTAAAAGGCTAATTGATCATTAGAAAACCCTTTTGCAATTATGTTAGCACAGCTGAAAACTGTTGTACTGATTAAAGAAGCAATACAACTGGCCAACCTGTTCTCAGGGAAATGTACCAGCTAATAGAAACCTTGGCATTTCGCAGCCCCTGGTCTTTAAGAGAAAGTAAACACATTTTTAGAGACTACTGGAAATTCAAACCAATCTATAGGAGAGGACTGCAGTGTTATGCAAGTAGGCTTATGTGCAGTGGCACTGACAGACAAGTGTTACTGACTAGAGCCAGACATGGTGACAATGACAGACAAGTGTTACTGACTAGAGCCAGACATGGTGACAATGACAGACAGATAGTGAGGGCCACCCCGATACTCTGGCTCATATCAAGGTTCACACACTCCCCTAGTCACACATAAAGGAAGTCCCTGACCTTCAGACAGGCTGAGTGAGTGAGTGACAGAGTCCCTATTCCAACTACGAGAGATGAGTCTGAGGAGCGGTGTGTGTGTGTGTAGAATGTGCATAGAGACAGTATAAAAATTAAATAGGAGGGTCAATGCAGATAGTCTATGTAGTCATTTTATTAGCTATATAGCAGTCTTATGGCTTGGGGATAGAAGCTGTTTAGGAGCCTGTTGGTGTCAGACTTGACGCTCCGGTACCGCTTGCCATGCGGAAGCAGAGAACAGTCTAAAGCTAACAACATGCTTCATGATCAAGTAATGTTAGCATATCAGTAATGTACGTTTACCTCTCCAAAACAAATATAAAAGTACAGTAATGTTATCGAACGATGTCACTCGTGTTATAATATAGGCTACACAGCTAGGAAACGTTAGCTAGAAAGCTAGCTAGCTAAATAAAATAGAGTGAATAAAAAGTGCCACAGATGTCTCAAGTTGAAGGAGTGTGCAATTGGCATGCTAACTTCAGGAAACGGCTGTGCAAAGTTGCTTGATATTGGCAAGAACTGGAACATGCTGTCGTACACGTTGATCCAGAGCATCCCAAACATGCTCAACATGTCTGGTGAGTATGGCCATGGAAGAACTGGGTCATTTTCAGCTTCCAGGAACTGTACAGACCCTTGAAACATGGAGCTGTGCATTATGCTGAAACATGAGGTGCTGGCAGCGGATGAATGGCATGACATTGGGCCCCATTGAAGAGAAGTGGGACAACATTCCACAGACCACAATCAATAGTCTGATCAACTCTATGTGAAGAAGACATGTCGTGCTGCATGAGGCAAATGGTGGTCACACCAGATACAGATTTTGTTTTAAATGTTAAGGTACCTGTGACCAACAGATTCCCGGTCATGTGAAAAAGAAAATAATTGACTGATTTCCTTATATGAAGTGTAACTCAGAAAAATCTTTGAAATTGTTGCATTTATATTTTTGTTCAGTATAATTTCTGAATACTTAAGTAAAACGTGCTGGCTGTAGCTGAATGCTGATGTTTAGCTGAACAATAACTATTTGGAGCTCTTAGGCTGACACTAGGTACCATATTAAAAGATACCTTAAAATGAAGCCTGGTTTGTTCTATCTATATCACGGAAGTCACTGAGGTAAAAGCAACTGAAACAATTTCAGATGTAACTGGCTGTTACTACAATATCAGGTAAAACCTAAAGAAAAATAAGTGAAACGTCTATACGTTTCAAAAACATTGCTATGCTATAACAATTTGTCCGGTACAAGTTTTGTGTCAAGGAGATAGTTGGGTTTACACTGCTCTGCACTACCTCCGGAGGTATCGGTTCAGACATGATAAGTTCACATTGCAGTACGTGTAGCCAATGGTCTTTTTGCCAAAGTGGAGTCTAGTCGAGAGAGAACCAGGAAGAGCAGACTCATTTTCTTTATCAATCTCTTTTCCCCACTCCTCCTCTCCTCTCCCTCCATCCATCCATCCCATGATACAATCTCTCGCTTCCTGTGACACAGCTCTGTAGCCACAGCCCACCTCTTGCTCCCAGCAATGCCTAATAAGGGTTGACTCAGCCTGACTAGTGAACACACACACACACAAACGCACACCCTTTCAAGTTTACACACTGATGTGCTCACTGTTGAACCAAATGCTTGTTAGGTAAGGTAGGTGAAGAAAGAAGTTAATAGATGGAAAAATAAAAATGTCCCTGGCTGGGGACATAATGGTGTGAGGAAAGAGAGTCGTGGATTGTGGTCAGTAAGCACAGAAACAGAGGTGCCAGCTGAACTTATCCAGCAAGTATGCCAATATTCTATTTCAAAAGGTTCTCTCACATTTGTTTTCAGTGAACGTGACCCACCCAGGTATAGAGTGGTGAGGGCTGCTGCTAACTGGGAAGGTACAGAGAAAAGGACTGGGAAACAAATGCATTTTTAATATGAGAGAAAGCATAGGCTCAGGAGGACAGAGTGAAGAGTGAATTATTGATACATCTACAGATATTGAGACTACATGTGTGTGCATACGTCGACAGAGTCCGAGAGGTTGGCAGGATGCTACATGGACACACGTTTTTCACACGTTAGCTTCTGAATGAACCATGAACAATAAATGCCATAAACAACCTATTCCTGTGACAGTGTCCAAAAAACACATATAATGCAGTCCTCGAAGGTTAGCTAAGAGTCTAGACTAGTAGTTAAGCTAAGTGTTAACTAGCTGACTAGTTCGTTTAACCTGTGAGAGTGGACTGTGAGAGCCAATAGGTCACTGGCTTAACCTTAAAATAACTCAACCAGGCAATGGTCATTTTCAGTCTTAATCTGAGGAATTTTCACATACCCTTGAAACATTAGCTGTGGCTACTGCACATGTTAAAATCATAACCAAGTGCTCTTGCATGCAAAGGTTATGAAAATATCCTGTCTGTCAAGATGACAAATTATAGGCTCCTAGCAACCTAACTGATAACATTATGATCATAACATTAAGATAAGTTTATGGCCTGAATACAGACAGACAACGCCTACAGGAGAACCAATAAACCAAACTCAAAGGCCAAGTTTAGCTGAGAATTCAAATAAAAAGACAGAAACTCCAAGTTAGCCAACACTGACATTTGGAGCCGGAATGGGAGCCTATAGTTTCTCAGTCAGTGAGGGGTTAACAGGAAACTGCAGCGCACGACTGGGGCACTCGCTCTACGAAATGTCTGTATAAGGCTTTGCTCAGAGCTTGTACTGACAAGTACAGTCAGGTCCAGTGGCTCTCCCGCTCTGTTTACCAGGCCATCCCACCATGCTTCTCCACACTCCTTATTTCTTCCTCCCCCTCTCTTAGTCTCCACATCTGGCCCCCATCGTCCCTCTTAATCCCTCAATCCTCTTCTTCATCACTGCGTTCATACTTAGGCTACCAGTTAAATCAGTCTACGTTTTTTTGGACTCAAGCCCCCTCCGCTAAACAATTTCCCTCCACTTGTTCCACTTTGGCCTTCTATCTCTCTGTTAATCTGGCAGAAGATGTTGGACACTTATACACTACATGACCAAAAGTATGTGGACACTCAAACATCTCATTCTTAAATCATGGTCATTAATATGGAGTTGGTCCTCCCTTTGCTGCTACAACAGCCTCCACTCTTCTGGGAAGGCTTTCCAATAGATATTGGAACATTGCTGCAGGGACTTGCTTCCATTCAGCCACAAGAGCACTAGTGAGGTTGAGCACTGATGTTGGGTGATTAGGCCTGGCTCGCAATCGGCGTTCCAATTCATCCCAAAGGTGCTTGATGGAGTTTAGGTCAGGGCTCTGTGCAGGCCAGTCAAGTTCTTCCACACCGATCTCGACAAACCATTTCTGTATGAACCTCGCTTTGTGCATGGGGGCATTGTCATGCTGAAACAGGAAATATGCTGTAGCATAAGATTTCCCTTCACTTGAACTAAGGGGCCTAGTCCGAACAATGAAACACAGCCCTAGACCATTATTCCTCCTCCACCAAACTTTACAATTGGCACTCTGCATTCAGGTAAGGTAGCGTTCTCCTGGCATCTGCCAACTACAGATTCATCCGTTGGTCTGCTCCACAGTTCATTGGCAGCGAGCTTTACACCACTCCAGCCGACACTTTTATTTGTCAAATGTGCCAAATAAAAAACAGGTGTAGACCTTGCCGTGAAATGCTTACTTACAAGCCCTTAACCAACCATGGAGTCAAGAAAATATTTACTAAATAAACAATAAGGAGGTTATATATTGCGCATGGTGATCTTAGGCTTGTGTGAGGCTGCTCAGCCATGGAAACCCATTTTATGAAGCTCCCAAAGAAACAGTTATTGTGCTGACATTGCTTCTAGAGGCAGAACTCAGTACTGACTGTTGCAACTAGAGGTCGACCGATTAGGATTTTTCAACGGCGATACCGATTATTGGAGGACCAAAAAAAGCTGATACCGATTAAAATCGGTCAATTTATTTATTTATTTATAATAATGACAATTACAACAATACTGAATGAACACTTATTTTAACTTAATTTAATACATCAATTAATCTATTTAGCCTCAAATAAATAATGAAACATGTTCAATTTGGTTTAAATAATGCAAAAACAAAGTGTTGGAGAAGAAAGTAAAAGTGCAATGTGCCATGTTAAAAAAGCTAACGTTTAAGTTTCTTGCTTAGAACATGAGAACCTATGAAAGCTGGTGGTTCCTTTTAACATGAGTCTTCAATATTCCCAGGTAAGAAGTTTTAGGTTGTAGTTATTATAGGAATTATAGGAATATTTCTCTCTATACCATTTGTATTTCATATACCTTTGACTATTGAATGTTCTTATAGGCACTTTAGTATTGCCAGTGTAACAGTATAGCTTCTGTCCCTCTCCTCGCCTCGAACACATTGACAACAGCCACCCTCGAAGCATCGTTACCCATCTCTCCACAAAAGCCGCGGCCCTTGCAGAGCAAAGGGAACAACTACTTCAAGGTCTCAGAGCGAGTGCCGTCAACGATTGAAACGATATTAGTGCGCAACCCACTAACTAGCTAGCCATTTCACATCGATTACACCAGCCTAATCACGGGAGTTGATAGGCTTGAAGTCATAAACAGTTCAATGCTTGAAGAACGCGAAGAGCTGCTGGCAAACGCACGAAAGTGCTGTTTGAACGAATGCTTACGAGCCTGCTGCTGCCTACCACCGCTCAGTCAGACTGCTCTATCAAATCATTGACTTAATTATAACATAATAACACACAGAAATACAAGCCTTAGGTCATTAATATGGTCAAATCCGGAAACTATAATTTCAAAAACAAAACGTTTATTCTTTCAGTGAAATACGGAACCGTTCCGTATTTTATCTAATGGGTGGCATCCATAAGTCTAAATATTGCTGTTATGTCATAATTATGTACAATTCTGACAAATGAACTACGGTCTTTGTTAGGAAAAAATGGACTTCGCAACGAGCCAGGTGGCCCAAACTGCTGCATTACCACTGACTGCTTGCACGGAACGAAAGAGAAGTGACACAATTTCCCTAGTTAAAAGAAATTCCTGTTAGCAGGCAATATTAACTAAATATGCAGGTGTAAAAATATATACTTGTGTATTGATTTTAAAAGAAAGGCATTGATGTTTATGGTTTGGTACATTGGTGCAACGACTGTGCTTTTTTTCGCGAATGTGCATGTTAAATCATCACCCGTTTGTCGAAGTAGGCTGTGATTCAATGAGAAATTAACAGGCACCGCATCGATTAGATGCAACGCAAGACACACTAGATAAACTAGTAATATCAACCATGTGTAGTTAACTTGTGATTATGTTAAGATTCATTGTTTTTTTACAAGATAAGTTTAATGCTAGCTGGCAATTTACCTTGGCTTCTTGCTGCACTCGCGTAACAGGTAGTCAGCCTGTCATGCAGGCTCCTCGTGGAGTGCAATGTAGTCGGCCACAATCGTGTCCAAAAATGCAGATTACCGATTGTTATGAAAACTTGAAAATCGGCCCTAATTAAAATCGGCCATTACGATTAATCGGTCGATCTCTAGTTGCAACCAAGGCCAGATGGTTTTTACACGCTACGCGTTTCAGCACTCTGCGGTCCCGTTTTGTGAGCTTGTGTGGACTACCACTTCTCGGCTGAGCCGTTGTTGCTCCTAGACGTTTCCATTTCACAATAACAGCACATACAGTAGACCGGGGCAGCTCTTGCAGGGCAAAAATTGACAAACTGACTTGTTGGAAAGGTGGCATTCTATGACAGTGTCATGTTGAAAGTCAATGAGCTCTTCAGTAAGGCCATTCTACTGTCAATGTTTGTCTATGGAGATTGCATGGCGGTGTACCTGACTTTATACACCTGTTAGCAACGGGTGTGGCTGAAATAGCTGAATCCACTCATTTGAAGGGGTGTCCACATACACTATCTATACAAAAGTATGGTATGTGCTTGCCATGTCCTGCCATTGTGCCTTGTGGTCATTCATGCCAGACAAACTGTCCAGTATAGCACATCACATCAACAGATCAATACAAAAATCGGTATTGCGCTATACAAATCAATAACTGTGCTCTACTCCAAAAGAATTACATGTTTCCAAAGATAAGAGTTTGAGTCGTAAATCATCAGTCATATTGAACATGACTAAAGGGAATGAATAAAAGACATCGCAGTTCAGTTTATTCAGATCTCAGGAGGACTTCGCACCTGTTGGAAATGTGAACAAATGTTATTTCACTCATAGGTCCTCTTCCCTCTCAGCCCACTTTAAAACATCTACTTTGAAGTGAGAGCTAAAACAATGAAAAGTAAAGCAACGCTAACTCCCCCTCTCAGCCTTGATAAAAATAGACCACAGTTCCATGTTGTGGATGATGATGCAGATACCGATATCACACATTCTTAAAAGCAGAGTAGAAATAACCCGGTCCTGTCTCTCTAGGATACAGCGCACAACCTGGGACTCTCTAGCACCACCAGGTGAGTACACACACACAAACGACAGGGGCATAGGTGACCAACCGTGTGACCTCTTATCCAGTTTATGTACAAAAACATAAAAAGAATTGCATTAGTTTTGAGGCAAAAATTGAAGTTGAAGTTACCAGTGTCATCTGACAGTATTGTCCTCAATGAACTTTCCCTCCAGCCAAGTACACAGCTGTCAGTGACATCACAGACTCAGTGATACCTCTGGCCCAAGTGACACTGACACACAGTGGAACACAGACAGTAACTTCACTGAATAACAAGTAGTGTTAATCTCTCAAATACAAAAACACAGAGCATCCTCTTCAGCGTACAGCCTAAGTCATTTAATGCTGTTCAAATAAACAGTTGTAAAGATGGATCGCATACCTCAGCCCCTTGAAGTACAGGTATTTATAAGAGGCTAACCATATGGAGCGACTGGCTGACTACTGAAGCCCCAGACTAAAGATTGAGGAGGACCAGGGCCCCTGTGGTAATCCTTGGCCTACTGCTGATAACTTTCCTAACTCTATCCTTCTCTCCGTCTCCCTCCCTTCCGCGTGCCTGCTCCCTCACACAGGTCCTAACATGCTATAAACACAGACTTTAGGATACTGCCTTTAGTCTCTCCCCCGTCAGCCACACACGCTGGCCATCTCTCTCTCTCTCTCTCTCTCTCAAGGTGTCGGACTCTCGTTCTCCGTCTCTTATGTTCGGCCTCAAACTCTTATGCACCAACTCTCTCACTTTCTCTTTCTCAGTCAAGTTCAAACCACTCAGCATTCTTTGCGTCAGCATTCTTTGTGTGCTGACTCATCGGTGCCTGAGTTTCTCTGGAATAGGTCTCTCCAACGTTGTGGAAACGTTCGCTGGCTGTCTGGGCCAGGCCTCTGACCACTTGAAAGAGGCCGAGGAGCAAAAGCAGCATTCCAGCTCCTGAAGCGCTATGGGGGGGGGGATTGTGACTGGCACTCACTATGCCCTTATTTGGACCATCGAATCATCGCTCTCCTCTCTGCGTAATTCCTTTTACATGTCGAAGCGTATCCTCCCTGAGAAGCTAAGGAGGCAGAGGAGGAGGCAAACCCCCTCGGGGAAGATCCCCCTCATTAGGGGGTGAGAGATGAAGAGAACCTCCCCACCCTCTCCCTATCTGTTGTCCAGACATGTAACTATGTCCACATCTCCAGAGAATATGCTATGGGTATGAAACTGTGCACAAAAGAGGGAGCGAGGAAGGATATAATCTATATTGAGTTGATAACTCACTGTTATGAAGGTCTATGAGTTCTGTATGCCTCTGGCTTGACACTTTGCATTAGCTATATATTTCACTGAACAAAAATATAACATTTAAAGTGTTGGTTTCATGACCTGAAATAAAAGATCCCTGAAATGTTCCATACGCACAAAAAGCTTCTCAAATATTGTGGAAGTCCCTGTCAGTGAGAATTTCTCCTTTGCCAAAATAATCCATCCACCTGACAGGTGTGGTATATCAATAAGCTGATTAAACAGCATGGTAATTACACAGGTGCACCTTGTGCTGGGGACAATAAAACGGCACTCTAAAATGCCCAGTTTTGTCAAACAACACAATGCGAGAGATGTCTCAAGTTGAGGGAGCGTGCCATTGGCATGCTGACTGCAGGAATGTCCACCAAAGCTGTTGCCAGAGATGTTAATGTTCATTTCTCTACCATAAGCCGACTCCCAACATCATTTTAGAGAATTTGGCAGTACATCCAGCCCAAGACCTCCACATACGGCTTCATCACCTGATGGATCGTCTGACACCGGCCACCCGGACAGCTGAAGAATCGGAGGAGTATTCCTGTCTGTAATAAAGCCCTTTAGTTGGTAAAAAAAAAAACATCTTTCAGATTGGCTGGGCTTGGCTCCCCAGTGGGTGGGCCTGGCCCGCAAGTGGGATGGCAGGTAGTCTAGTGGTTAGAGCGTTGGACTAGTAGCCGAAAGGTTGCAAGATTGACTCCCCGAGCTGACAAGGTAAAAATGTGTCATTCTGCCCCTGAACAAGGCAGTTAACCCACCGTTCCTAGGCCGTCATTGAAAATAAGAATTTGTTCTTAACTGACTTGCCTAGTTAAATAAAGATAAAATAAAAAAAATGTAAAAGTGGGTAGGACTGGCCCGCAAGTGGGTAGGACTACGCGCTCCCAGGCCCACCCATGGCTGCGCCCCTGCCCATTCATGTGAAATACATAGATTAGGGCCTAAAATGTTTTTCAATTGACGGATTTCCATTTTTGAACTGTAACTCAGTAAAATCTTTGAAATTGTTGCATTCATATTTTTGTTCAGTATAGATGCTGAGTAGTAGTAGTGGAAATTCCTTTATCACGATCCTCAAAACAGGTCAACGTTGGTCAAGACACAGGAAGTCTCATTTTCATCTTTGGTACACAATCAAATCATGTATCTATCAAATGTTGCTGTCCTACTCTTTGATGGTATGCACAGTGTCTTCAAAACGGTTCAACTTGCCTCGTGGTCACTAAAGTTCATGCATGAACATGCTTATAACTTGAAAATGAAACAATGGACAGAGGATCACTAAGTCTACCTTTTGAATGAGGTGGTCATTTCTACAGGTATAGCCCATTGAGACGATACATGAATTCACTACCCATTGAAAAGGTATCCAAATGACTAAAACCTAGAATTATTCAACATATATATTATCAGACAGAGAGACCCAACTGGGAGCTCTGAAGAGGCAACCAGTCCCGCGATATCACAAAAGCTGATCGTTTCGGTAAACAAGATTAGTCGCTACGCTAATCATTCACAAAAATGTCACCCATGCAGGAAATAGTTTTTGATGCCCAATCTATTTAACCCACAGTGGCATCGCTTGAGCCTCAATATACATTTTCCAACCAAAACATAGCTTTTATCCAGTCAATGCACTCTCAGCATCCTCATGTATGGCTGTAGGGGAAAGTCAGTAGACATGACAGAGAGAGTGCGATGGCTGTCACTATAAAACCGTTCTCCACAGACGCCCATTATGCCACATTATGGAGTGGCACTCTTCTAAACCTACTCTGTGTGTGTGTGTGCCCATTAGCAATCAGATTCAGAACAACAGTGAATCACTAGACATTAATATTTGCCTAGGGAGGAAGAGAGAGTTATGAATGGAGAGAAAGAGAAGGAAGGAGAAATGGCAGCCGTTGCTGACCATGCATTAAATCATTACAGCATGGCTACTGCAACAAGACCCAGCCTGTCTCAGCCATGGCCAGCAACCACTTTTAGAGTATCCAACATAGAGATCCTATTAAATGACTATTCTAGGTCCTAATTCTATGGTATCCAATGCCTAGTGGTTAGTCGCTCACCTACAGCTCCACAGTGACGGTGCAATTTGTACCCTGTGTAGCTAAGCCGATGCCCTGGGCTTGTTGGGACAAAGCCAACCAAGGCCTGGAGCTGCCCAGGGAACCAGAAGGAGAATATGATGACTGTTGTTCCAGAGACAACAGTGGCTCTGTGAAAGCACAGTTTCCTCCTGACCTACAGCATCTACATGGATCAGCTGCAGCACTACATGGGATATAAAAGGAGAAACTGGGAGCGTTGGGAATGAGGGATATGGGTGTGTGGAAAGATACTAGCTAGGGTGGAAGGAAGGAACTTAAATGGTACATATGGGAGTGTCAGGCTGAATCCCAAATCACCCCTTACCCTCGACCCTCCATTTGCTCATTCACGCGCGCCTCCACTATATGCACAAGTGTCCCAAACCTGAGGGAGTAGCGGCTAATTAGACCCTCCGTTAGCCACTAGGACCGAGCCAGCAAGGCTGCAGGCTCCAGAACTAAGTGCTATCCCAACACACTGTGATATGTTTGGCGTTTGCGCAATTTCATAGAATTGAGAGGTGTACCTAATTATATGACGCGTGCGTTTGATTCACAGTCAGTGTACCATGCTATAGGAGGTTGTAGAGGATTCTTTTGTCAGTGGCAATGAACAAAGCCCTATTGTTGCTTCCGGTTTACCATGACCTACCCACCATTCTACAGACGCCTAGACTGTATACGTTTGAGTAACACCTCTGAACAAGGAGGGGGATATTGTAATCTAGATGCTTAGTAATAGAACCCACAACAACCACCAAGGAAACTGGATTTGGCACTATTGAGACAATAGAAGGTTTTGTACATTGTGCACTGCTTCTAATCCCAAGGCAGGCCCCCACATAAAGGCCTATTTATTTGCCCTAGAACAAGGAGCACCGATGGGGGTAAATTGTTATGGGGCAGTGGTGATCAGGTGTTGACATAAAAGGCCAGTAGCGTTAAATGGAAGAGCTTGTGATAATGCATGGCACAGATTGCTCGGCCACAGCGACATTCAGTGTTAATGTATAAATGATGCGCAAATTATTTTTGGGTGAATACTATCACACGGTCTCTCATTGTGGTGAGGGAGAATCACGATGATTTTTGTACAGGGAACCCACCTGAATGTACTTTCATGAACAAAGGAATTATGGAAATAGTTTACATTAAAATCACCATACTGACATACACCAAATGGTTAGTGATGACAAATACACAACGACGTTGTGCCATACAATTCTTAACTACATGATTAAGGCAATGTATGTTACTAATGACTGTGTCAAACAGAGACAAAGTTAGACAAACACCTAAACATCAGGCATAATAGCTCCTGACTCTTCAACCAGGGGTCACAGGGTCAAAATATCACTGATGATGGTAGAGGGGGACGGGAGGGTAGCAAGTGGAATACCCTCCCTGTGAGTCTACACTAGCCACCGGCTTCCAGTCAGGCCTCTCCATAGCCCTTCCAGTCAGGCCTCTCCATAGCCCTTCCAGTCAGGCCTCTCCATAGCCCTTCCAGTCAGGCCTCTCCATAGCCCTTCCAGTCAGGCCTCTCCATAGCCCTTCCAGTCAGGCCTCTCCATAGCCCTTCCAGTCAGGCCTCTCCATAGCCCTTCCAGTCAGGCCTCTCCATAGCCCTTCCAGTCAGGCCTCTCCATAGCCCTTCCAGTCAGGCCTCCATAGCCCTTCCAGTCAGGCCTCCATAGCTCTTCCAGTCAGGCATCCATAGCTCATTTCAATACAGTCAGGCAGACAAAGAATGATGTGAGAGAAATAAAAGGAGACTGTAGGTGAGTCAGAAATCGGTGTTCTTGCTTTTAAGTAGATCAATACTACATGTGCTCAGCATGGAGAGTGAAAGGGGAACATTTTAAAAACTGATGAGAGCAGCCTTTTATTACTCTAAACACACAAGGCGCCAGGTAGCCTAGCGGTTAAGAGAGTTGGGCCAGTAATCGAGCAAGACATTTAACCCTAATTGCTCCTGTAAGTCGCTCTGGAGAAGAGTGTCTGCTAAATGACTAAAATGTTGAAGAAAAAAAATAAGGTTTTTTTGCTCAGTGTGGAGAGAGTGAAAGGGGAAAATGTCAAACTGGCGAGAGCTGTTGCTTGAAGACATAGAGTATATATTTTACCTTTATTTAACTAGGCAAGTCAGTTAAGAACAAATTCTTACTTTCACTAACAGCCTAGAAACAGCTGGTTAACTGCCTTGTTCAGGGGCAGAACGACAGATTTTTTACCTTGTCAGCTCGGGGATTTGATCTTGCAACCTTTCGGTTACTTAGTCCAACGCTCTAACCACGAGAACACCTGCCAGCCCAGTGTAGTATATCCTGTTGCCTAGTCACTTAAAGCCAACACTGCCTTTGGCCGCCGTTCCTTCTAGTTCTCTGCTGCCAATGACTGGAACGAATTGCAAAAATCACTGAAGCTGGAGTCATATCTCTCTCTCTAACTTTAAGCATCAGCTGTCAGAGCAGCTTACTGATCACTGTACCTGTAAATATCACACCCAACTACCTCATCCTCATATTGTTACTTATCCTCTTGCTATTTTGCACCCCAGTATCTCTACTTGCACATCATCATCTGCACATCTATCACTCCGGTGTTAATGCTAAATTGTAATTATTTCGCCTCCATGGCCTATTTATTGCCTTACCTCCCTACATTTGCACACACTGTACATAGATGTTTCTATTGTGTTATTGACTGTACGTTTGTTTAGGTGTAACTCTGTTGTTTTTGTCGCACTGCTTTGCTTTATCTTGGCCAGGTCGTAGTTGTACATGAGAACTTGTTCTCAACTGGCCTACTTGGTTTAATAAAGGGGAAATAAATTTAAAAAATAAACCCCTGCCTATTGATATAGTAATGGTACTCCTTGTATATAGCCTCATTATTGTGTTTTCTATTCTTCTTTAACTCTGCGTCATTGGGAAAGAGCTTGTACCTTACATGACCAAAGGTATGTGGACACCTGCTCACTGAACATCACATTCCAAAATCATGGGCATTAATATGGAGTTGGTCCTCCCTTTGCATGCAACAAGAGCCTCCACTCTATTGGGAAGGCTTTCCACTAGATGTTGGAACATTGCTGCGGGGACTTGCTTCCATTCAGCCACAAGAGCATTAGTGAGTGTCTCGCAGTCTGCGATCCAATTCATCCCAAAGGAGTTCGATGGGGTTGAGGTCAGGGCTCTGTGCAGGCCAATCAAGTTCTTCCACACAGATCTCGACAAACCATTTATGTATGGACCTCACTTTGTGCACAGGGACATTGTCATCCTGAAAGTTGGGAGCACGGAATCATCTAGAATGTCAGTGTAAGCTGAGAGTTAAGATGATTTCCCTTCACTGGAACTAAGGGGCCTAGCCCGAACCATGAAAAACAGCCCCATCATTCCTCATCCACCAAACTTTAGAGTTGCCACTATGCTTTGGGGCAGGTAGCGTTCTCCTGGCATCATCTCAGCGTTCAAGTCCATAATGCCCTCGAAGCTCATCACTAAATTAAGGACCCTTGGATTAAACACCTCCCTCTGCAACTGGATCCTGGACTTCCTGACGGGCCGCTCCCAGGTGGTAAGGGTAGGTAACAACACATCCGCCATGCTGATCCTTAACACAGGGGCCCCTCAGGGGTACGTGCTCAGTCCCCTCCTGTACTCCCGGTTCACTCATGACTGCAAGGCCAGGCACGACTCCAACACAATCAAGTTTGCCAACGACACAACAGTGGTAGGCCTGATTACCGACAACAATGAGACAGCCTATAGGGAGGAGGTCAGAGACCTGGTCATGTGGTGCCAGGACAACAACCTCTCACTCAACGTGATCAAGACAAAGGAGACGATTGTGGACTACAGGAAAAGGAGGACCGAGCACGCCCCCATCCTCATCAACGGGGCTGTAGTGGAACAGGTTGAGAGCTTCAAATTCCTTGGTGTCCACGTCGCCAACAAAACTAACATGGTCCAAACACACTAAGACAGTCGTGAAGAGGGCACGACAAAGTCTTTTCCCCCTCAGGAAACTGAAAATATTTGGCATAGGTCCTCAGATCGGCAAAAGGTTCTTCATCTGCACCATCCCAGATCCTCCAAAAGTTCCACAGCCGCACCGTTGAGAGCATCCTGACTGGTTGCATCACTGCCTGGTATGGCAACTGCTCGGCCTCAGACCGCAAGGCACTACAGAGGGTAGTGCATACGGCCCAGTACTACACTGGGGCCAAGCTTCCTGCCATCCAGGACCTATATACTCGGCGGTGTCAGAGGAAGGCCCAAAAAATTCAAAGACTCCAGCCACCCTAGTCATAGACTGTTCTCTCTGCTACTGCACGGCAAGCGGTAAAGGTGCACCAATTCGAGGTCCAAAAGGCTTCTTAACAGCTTCTACCCCCAAGCCATAAGATTCCTCAACAGCTAATCAAAGGGCTACCCAGAACCCTCTTTTACACTGCTGCTACTCTCTGTTTATAATCTTTGCATAGTCACTAACTCTACCTACATGTACGTATTACCTCAACTGACCCAAGCCCCTGCACATTGACTCTGTACCCCCTGTATATAGCCTCACTTGTTAATTTTACTGCTGCTGTTTAATTATTTGTTACTTTTATTTATCCATTTTTTACTTAACGCATTGTTGGTTAAGGGCTTGTAAGTAAGCATTTCACTCTAAGATCTACTCCTGCTGTATTCGGTGCATGTGACATAAAATTAGATTTGATCCCCAAAACCCAGATTTGTCCGTCGGACTGCCAGATGGTGAAGTGTGATTCATCACTCCAGAGAGTCCAATGGTGGCTAGCTTTACACCACTCCAGCTGACATTTGGCATTGTGCATGGTGATCTGAGGCTTGTGAGCAGCTGCTCAGCCATGGAAACCTATTATATGAAGCTCCCGACAAACAGTTCTTCAAGAGGCAGTTTGGAACTCGGTAGTGAGTGTTGCAACCGAGGACAGACAATTTGTACACGTTATGCGCTTCAGCACTCTGTGGTCCCGTTCTGTAGCATCCTATGACGGTGCCACATTGAACGTCACTGAGCTCTTCAGTAAGGCCATTCTACTGCCAATATTTGTCTCTGGAGATTGCATGGCTGTGTGCTCAATCTTATACACCTGTCAGCAACGGTTGTGGCTGAAATAGCCAAATCCACTCATTTGAAGACGTGTCCATATACTTGTGTATATATGGTGTAAGTAACCGTGTTTGGCTTAACTCAAATAGAAGGCAGTCAATTCAGGAAGTGATTTGAATTTAAAATTCTGAATTTTTTAAACTTTTGAAATAAAAAGTTTGACTTCTCAAGAAACTGAAAAGTACATTGAAAACTAATTCCCTTTTTTTTATTGTTGAATTGTAATTTCTGTTTACTTCCAAAATTGACTGTCTTCAATTCAAATTGACTCCAACCATGGTAAGTAAGCATTTCACCATAACGTCTAACTACACCTGTTGTATTTGGCACATGTGACATAAAATTTGATTTGGTTTCAACACAGCGCATGGAATGACTTGTTAGATCAAATGTGGCATGTTTCACAACCACCTTACACTTGAAGGGTGTCCTGTGTAGGTCTACTGTATGCTAGCCCAGCCCAAGGGGGAGTCAGTTAGTACCAGACACCTGGAGCGAGTCACAGCAGGCGTCACTTTGATAACAATGAATCCTCCAGCTGCCATTAATGAAGACTGATTTATTTCCTGTGTGTCAGTGTGCATACAGTCAGAGAGAAACATGGAGGAAACTGGCCAGAAAGGCTCAGCTGATTATGTTTATAGGGAGAATGTATGCAAAGCCAGGGTGGACAGAGAACATGTAACAAACTGCCTTGGATGTATTGACTGAGGTTTCTATGTATTAGATTTGGGTCAGCTCAGGATCTAGGGCTAGGCCTACCTATATTGGGAGAAACCATGGAACATTTAACCAGTTGGCTGCATTTCTGTGTCAACATTCAAATACGGTAGATTATGCTGGAGGACAATGAACTTGATGTGACCGACAACATTACATTCCTCCCCCCATTATGTAAGCAAGGTAAATGACATGACCTCTTTAGGTGGGGCCGAAGCCCATTAATTTAGTAGGCTTAGAGGTCAGTGTTGGTTTTAACAAAGTAAACCAAAGTGATCAGCAACAGGTTAAAAACAATACAAGGCCTTACTTGCCCAACTAGGTTTTACAAAAACAGTGAGAGATTCAAGATTGGTTAAAGATAAAGAACTTGTTGCACAGGTTATGGAAACACTACAAATATATACATTGTGGATAGAGTAAGAGTATACAAATGTACATATGCCCAGGTCATATGTGAGGGGCCATTGTGTTTGAATAAAAAAAAAATGTTTTAAACATTCCAGAAAAGCCTAACCAGTGTCTGCTTCAAAGCATGTAATTGCCAACTGCACAAGCTTCAACAGGATGTGGAATTTGTAGACTGGAGTGTTCCATGCTCGGTGCAATTTGGTTCCGTGTACAACCCTGGTTGGCCAACTACCAGAGGGAAAAAAAGAGACCTTGCATGGATACGTGGTGTTATACGGCAAGCCAGCTGACCAGACAGCTCCATGCCTAGCTTACACAGAGTGCTCAACCACAGGGCACCATTACAGATAGCAGCGTCCCATTTCCCAAATAGGCCACAATAAATCTTGATTCCATGATAAACCTAAATCACTATGGGACACAAATTTCCATTCAAGTAAAGTACAAATGACCCGCTCTAATGCCCTCTGGGCCTAATGTACTGGAATTAGGCCACTTGACAATATGTTCAACTATGACAGAGTAACAGGCTACTACTGTATGACAAGGGGACAGAGTCATATACATTTTTGACTGACACCAGACAGACACAGCGCTCTGGCGTGCACTTATCTGATTATTCTCTCACTCAGCCCCGTTCCAAAATTCAACTGGGCTACAAAGTGCAACATTGTATGAGGTATTCTACAAGTTGGTCTAGTCTGGCGGCCACTTTAATAATGACATGTTTAGTCTATCTGGAGTCCAAACTAGACTACCGAAACAGTTCGAGATCTATCGGTGTTACATGATAAATCATGTGATAGACTCCAAACAAAAACTTGCACCGTCCATGCGCGAGCACTACAAGCGCACAAAACTGTTGTATTGTAGTTCCAAAACAAAATAAACACAATGAACAGACCGATCAGATTTGACCCGCTTTACCTCATTGTTAGGCGAGAAGAGAGATCCACTCCGATGCAGTTTTTTCGGCTTCAGATCTGAGCCCGGGTTCAAAAGCAAAACAATTAAATAAAAGACGACGATATCGGCGAGATACACATGGATCTACCCGCAAAGGGGTAGCCTACGATCCACAAGCAGGATAAAGATAAGCACACCTCGACGATTTCCTGGTTTCGGAGAGGGGTTGAAAGGCTGGATACAGTAGTGGAGCGCGCTTGTCAACTCCAATCAGGATCCGAGACTCATCTCTCCTTTCTAAACAGGCTACCATAAACCGTGCCAGGACAAACTAAAGTCTCTTTCTTATTTTTCTCAAAGTGGGAACTCCTCTTGATCGGTAATGCTGTGAACCTTCTCTAGACCTTCGTCCTGGTCTGCGTAATTTCGTTGGTGTTTAAACCAGCGTTTAACTCGAAGTAGGTTTTCATTCCATGTACACCGGCCCCTCCTCTCTGTAGTTAGAAAATAGGTCCTTGCTATCTGGGATCAGTGGGACGTCCCAATGAAGTGGACATTTTAAAACGGTTAAGGTTAGGCTTTTGGGAGTGATGTCCATGTCCCAAGGATGCCGGATTGCACTAACCTTTGAAAAAAATCCACACAACTCTGCCTTTCCCTAGTGGTTGAAAGGCATAACTCTAATTCGGATATTCAAGGTTGATAGAAAGTTGGGAACAAACTATATTTATAATTATTTAAGCAACATAGGCCTGTTGGACTGAACAAGACTGCCCTATAATCAACGTTGTGCACATAACGTGAATAGTGGTTAGACAAATAGTTTAAGAAACTAGTTGTAGACTGTATGTAGGCAAAACACACACACATACATATATATATATATATATATATATTGACACATAGGTGCAGTGAACTGTGTAGGTCAGGCATAGTAGTACTGTGCCCCTGGAGCAAATTATGGTTATGTGGCTTGCTCAAGGGCACATTGACAGATTTTTCACCCTGCCAGCTCAGGTATTCAAACTGGCAACCTTTCGTTTACTGGCCAGACGCTCTAACCGCTAGGCTACCTGCCACCACCACAGGCCTTCTAACTTCATACACAATGAAGGAGGAAGATAATGGGAAAGAATATAGCGAATTACACAGTGCTGTCACCACCATGATATCTTGCACTGCATTCCTAAAACTTCTTGAGCAATACTGTAGCATTTTTCTCCTTATGAGGGAGAGGGAACTGGAGCAGAAGAGGAAGGACTGCATTATGTCTCAATGGCATGTGTAAACATCTGAAGCACTGGTAGGCCTGAACACACACGGCAGCTGTCTACAGAGCAACTGTCAGCCTGTCACACAATTTGAGCTCCCTCCATTCAATCTGCTGTCTGCTGGCCACTACTGAAACTGCACCCAAAAATAGAGTACACATTTTCAAGAAATTATATAAACTCATGTTAATTATATAATCACATTTTCCCCATCCAAGCATGTAATTTTGTGGTAAACTGGTGAGAAAATGAAAATGTGTGTGTCAAAGACGGTCCCTCTACTCCCAGAAAGTGGTTCACCTAGAAGTAGACTGTGCTGTAATGTTAGGATTCTCCCCTCCTTTCCTCTGTACCACTTTTCCACAGTGTGACGTCAGCTCTCTCCATAGTTGGCACAGTTTCACATGGGACCTGTTGGACTTGGACAAGTGATTAGATAATATGAGAGTTAGATTAAGGTAGAGACCAAGGTTATGTTAGAGTGGCTGGACAGTGAGAGATAAGGGGAAGACCTGGATACATTAGGTGTGTGTGTGTGTGTGAGAGAGAGAGAGCGTTTGTGCCCTCTTTTTAGAGGGGGCATTATGTAAACAGGAATCTAGTTTACTGCATTATAAGACAGTAGCAAAAATGAGAGGAGAAGAGATTGAAACTCAGTCTGGAAAACAATGTGAATGGTGGTGGAGGCAAGGGGTTGAGTACTAATCAATTTAATAAGGATTAATATGGGTCATGGATTATTTCACTGTGCATAATAGATAACATTCTCTTATGAAAAAGAGTGTGTGTGTTTGGACAGGAGAGCGGGAGAGAGAGAGATCTGGGCCAGTTGCCAGGCTGAGGGAATCTAAAGAAATGCAGCCCAAATGAGCTGACTAGGTCTCTGACCTCTACTAGGGGAAATGGGGAGGATGACCTAAGGCACAAATATGTAAGTCACAGCACAGTGGAAGAAGATAGGTCTATGTTAAGGAGGATTTAGAGCTGAAACTCGTAATGTTTTCTTTGTGAGGACAATGCTTTATCAAACCTTAGCGGTTTGTCCCTCTTCAACTGTTTGCTCGGTCTGTAGACTGGTGGTGTTTGACAGGTATTGAGTGTTGCTCAGCATTTTGCACTCATGTAGCCTGCAGTAGTTAAAAAGTTTAAGCACGCCCTCTACTGGCCGGCCAAACAAAATACAGTACTAATATACGCCGTTAGATGGCGAAAGATACTACCTGTTTTTATTAAGAGAATGATTTTATGTTTTAATATTGATAAGTATAGGCCTACTATTTTGTTTGAGAAAAAAAATTCCAGTCAGTTTGTATACATAAACTATATTTGTTGCTATGTAGTCTATAGTTGCGCCCTTATCTGATTTATCAGGAAAAACAACACATAGCAGCTCAACATAACTGGCGTGTCCATGTATCAGTACACATTGTATCTCCACATTTCCCTTTAGTCTGCCAATAACATACAGTATGTGATGTATTTGTATTAAAACTCCTATATGTAGGCCTAATTAAATTAACAAAAAATATTAAATAAATGTGTGGGGTAGCAGCATTTTTTCTTTCACTGGGATGAGGTGACCTCAAGTGTGTTTGTGTATATCACAGTAGGTTGGTGGCACCTTTATTGGGGAGGACTGGCTCGTGGTAATGGCTGGAGCAGAATATGTGGTATCAAATATTCCATTTGCTCCGTTCCAACCATTATGTTGAGCCGTCCTCCCCTCAGCAGCCTCCACTGCTGTTTACAGAGTTGATACTCTGTCACTCTTTCTCCACATGCCTCGTGGCACTGATACCCAGACCATGGATCTGCTTGGAAACAAACTGCAGCGGATCGGGTTACCAGGCAAGATCGATGGCGAGTGTGAGCCGAACGCTGGATGAGGGTGTCGCGTTGCGCGGAGGGGAGAGTATCGATGCATGGCCGATCGCTATCATAATCACACTTCCCCTCTTATCGCGCCTTCTGCTCCAGCTGCCTACTGAATAAAACATCCTCCTTCCTGCTGAAGAGTCACACCCCAAAATCTGGAGGGAAATGGACTAAAGAAGTCTCACTCATGCGTAAAGACACATGGCACCCTTTTCTATAACTCATTAGAAATGAATGAATGAATAGGTGTGTGTAACAGTATAACTTTAGTCCGTCCCCTCGCCCAAACCAGGGACCCTCTGCATACATCAACAACTGACACCCACGAAGCATCGTTACCCATCCCTCCACAAAAGCCGTAGCCCTTGCAGAGCAAGGGGACCACTACTTCAAGATCTCAAAGCGAGTGACGTCACCGATTGAAACGCTGTTGGCTAGCTAGTTAGCGGTGGTGCGCGCTATTTCACATCGGTTACATGTGCATGCTTTTCACTAAACAGAACACTCAAGAGATTGAAAATACTGTATTATTGGTGCTAACATGAACTGCTGCAGACAGAGACCAAAAAAAGAGAAATAGGAATGTTTCTCCCATCTCTGATCAGGAAAATAACGAGTTGGCCTACAGATTACAAAGACAAGGATGAGGGGGGTTAGTTTGAATTTGATCCAAGTTCGTTTTAAGTTCCCTTTTCCTCTCTCTCTGACACACACATCCCAGAAGGCTTCACCTGAGGGCTGTAAATCAGATACAGAGAACTGCCCCCCACACAAAGAGATACCACAGGTGCAGTGGCCCTTAGGGCGAGCAATTTAACAGGGAGGGGGGGTGGGGGGCATGAAGAGGATGTATTTGCCCAAGATATGTTCCCTCATATGTGGGAGACCTGGAGGACAGCCCCAGGGTTGGAAGGACTGGGTGGGCCAAAAGAGCATGGGAAAACTCTCAAAAGAACATGTGTGATGCAGTGCCAAGAGTACGACTGAAGTAGCTATGGGAATAGAGAAGCACAACAATAGTTATAGTCATCTATAAGAGGAAAATATGGAATAGGAATCAACACATAAGACAGTGAGATATAGACTAAGATGCACATAGGTAACTGTGAGATTCCCATCTGGCTTCGGACTGCTCTGCAAACATATTTAAATTCCAAAGCACATTCAATTAAACTTAAATGAAAATGGTATCAACATCACAACATTCAAGATGGGAAAAGCAAACAAATAGCTTCCAGAAAATGACCTGGTTATTTTTGGAAGAGGAAGCATTTGGCAAAATTCCTCAACAATGTTCATGTCCCTCCTCCTCTGGGACTCAAGTTTAGGGGATGTCAATCAATAAGACATAATGAGATTTATGTATAACTAACTGCTACTCTTTATGCCCAGCAGGGAATACTTTGTGACCTTTGAACAAACCTAAAGAACCATGCAGTCTTAATTCAGACAACAGATGATTTAAAAGAGTCCTGCAAAATGAGAATGATTGTGCTCTTGCACATACATTGCATTTGGAAAGTATTCAGACCCATTGACTTTTTCCACACTTTGTTACATTACAGCCTTATTCTAAAATGGATTAAAGAAAAAACAAATCCTCATGAACACACACACACACAATACCCCTTAATGACAAAGTGAAAAAAGGTTTAGACATTTTTGCAAATGTATTAAAAATAAAACAGAAATACCTTATTTACGTAAGTATTCGAAATTGAGCTCAGATGCATCCGGTTTCCATTGATCATCCTTGAGATGTTTTTACAATTTGATTAGACTCCCCCTGTGGTAAAATTAAATTGGTTAGACATGTTTTGGAAAGGCACACACTGGTCCCATAAGGTCCCACAGCTGACAGTGCAAAGTCAGAGCAAAAACCAAGCCATGAGGTCGAAGGAATTGTCCATAGAGCTCAGAGACAGAAAACTAGCTCTGTGGAAGGGTACCGAACATTTCTGCAGCATTTAAGATCTTAAATGGAAGAAGTTTGGAACCGTTAAGACTCTTCCTAGAGCTGGCCACCCGGCCAAACTGAGCAATCGGGGGAGAAGGGCCTTTGTCATGGAGGTGACCAAGGACCCAATGGTCACTGACAGTGCTCCAGAGTTCCTCTGTGGAGATGAGAGAACCTTCCAGAAGGACAACCATCTCTGCAGCACTCCACTAATCAGGCCTTTATGGTAGTGGCCAGACAGAAGCCACTCCTTTATTTTTATGTATCTGTTATTTTACCAGGTAAGTTGACTGAGAACTCATTCTCATTTGCAGCAACGACCTGGGGAATAGTTACAGGGGAGAGGAGGGGGATGAATGAGCCAATTGTAAACTGGGGATTATTAGGTGACCATGATGGTTTGAGAGCCAGATTGGGAATTTAGCCAGGACACCAGGGTTAACACCCATAAATGCCATGGGATCTTTAATGACCTCAGAGAGTCAGGACACCTGTTTAACTTCCCATCCGAAAGACGGAACCCAATCACTGCCCTGGGGCATTGGGATCTTTTTTTAGACCAGAGGAAAGAGTGCCTCCTACTGGCCCTACAACACCACTTCCAGCAGCATCTGGTCTCCTATCCAGGAACTGACCAGGACCAACCCTGCTTAGCTTCAGAAGCAAGCCAGCAGTGGTATGCAGGGTGGTATGCTGCTGCCAGTAAAAGGCACATGACAGCCCACTTGGAGTTTGCCAAAAGGCACCTAAAGGACTCTCAGGCCATGAGAAACAAGATTCTCTGGTCTGATGAAACCAAGATTGAACTCTTTGTCCTGAATGCCGAGCGTCACGTCTGGAGGAAACCTGGCACCATCCCGCCGGTGAAGCATGGTGGTGGCAGCATCATGCTGTGGGGATGTTTTTCAGCAGCAGGGACTGGGAGACTAGTGAGAATTGAGGGAAAGATTAACAGAGCAAAATACAGAGAGATCCTTGTTGAAAACCTGCTCCAGAGTGCTCAGGACCTCAGACTGGGGCGAAGATTCACCTTCCAACAGGACAACGACCTTTAGCACACAGCCAAGACAATGCAGGAGTGGCTTCGGGACAAGTCTCTGAATGTCCTTGAGTGGCCCAGCCAGAGTCCGGACTTGAACCCGATCAAACATCTCTGGAGAGACCTGAAAATAGCTGTATAGCATCGCTCCCCATCCAACCTGACAGAGCTTGAGAAGATCTGCAGAGAAGAATGGGAGAAACTCCCCAAATACAGGTGTACCAAGCTTGTTGCATCATACCCAAGAAGACTCAAGGCTGTAATCATTACCAAAGGTGCTTCAACAAAGTACTGAGTAAAGGGTCTGGGGGTCTGTAAATGTGATGTTTTTTCTTTTGAATAAACTTGCAAAATGTCTAAACATGTTTTTGCTTTTTAATTATGGGGTATTGTGTGGAGATTGAGGGAGGGGGGAATAGGGCTTGAACATAACAATCAAGGGGTCTGAATACTTTCCGAAATGCACTGTACAGTATGCCACATACTGGCAAATAACCTTGGGACGGGCACTCAAGCCCCAAGTTAACCGCACTGGTTTAAGTGCCAACTGTTTGAGAAGAAATAAATATGCTATTGAGACAATTAGCTAACAAAGTGGTCAGGATGGGGTGAGTCGCAGCGAAGACACAAGATGATACGGAGAACGCAGAGCAGGGTGTGAAGTGACAGTCAGCACATCTGGTCTCATCTATAATGCATGGTTCTTTAAACGGCAGTTTGTCGCATATTGAGCGCTGCCACCTGAAATCAACACTGACACCCAAGCTTCTGCCTGGGGAAACAGGCTAGAGGAGAGTGAGAGGATGGAGAGGAGGAGAGAAAGAGAGAAGTCAAGAGTCAGAGTTCTGTTCATCCCAGCATATCCCTTGCTTTCGAGCCTGAAACTATTTGAGATACAGTAGAGAATACATCTGGCTATGTTCTAAGAGTGCGTAGACGTATTCACAACACTGAATACCATACTTCTCGTCTTTTATTATTAAAATGAAAAACTAAATTAGCACCCTAAACAAAATAGAACGTCAGGAATAATCTTAATCAGCAATCCAAAGTGTGAACTTGGTATCATTTTCTCACATTCAATTCTAAACACACAGCTCAGATTCCTCTCTGTTCCAAAACAAAACATTATTTTCACATAATGACAGCTGGTGAAGTGGGCAAATTTACAGTCTATTTCCCTGTGATGAGGGGGTTTCTCAGCACCACGATCACGGAGTCTCCTCTCAGGAACATCTTGGAGACGTAACGGTCCTTGTTTACTGGTTTGGACTTCTTCTTGCCCTTGCCACTCTTGGGCACTTCTGTCCACATCTCCTTCACATTCTCCAGGACCATGTTGCAGTGTCTGCATTGAGAGGGGAATACAAATGTATACAGTTAACCAAAAAAGCATTAAGAATCAAGTCTTTGGGGGGGGGATATGGGTAACATGTGATAACAAAATGCACACATTATCTTGTGTCTGTATTTGTTGGACATTTGTGGTTAACCATATAACTCCAATTCCCAACTATTTTTTATTTATTTCACCTTTATTTAACCAGGTAAGCTAGTTGAGAAAAAGTTCTCATTTGCAACTGCGACCTGGCCAAGATAAAGCAAAGCTGTTCGACACATACAACAACACAGAGTTACATGAAATGAACAAAACATACAGTCAATAATACAGTAGAAAACAAAGTCTATATACAGTGAGTGCAAATTAAGTCAAATAAGGGCAATAAATAGGCCATGGTGGCGAAGTAATTACAATATGGCAATTAAACACTGGAATGGTAGATGTGCAAAAGATGGATGTGCAAGTAGAGATACTGTGGTGCAAAAGGAGCAAAATAAATAAATACAGTATGGGGATGAGGTAGATAGATGGGCTGTATACAGATGGGCTATGAACAGGTGCAGTGATCTGTGAGCTGCTCTGACAGCTGGTTCTTAAAGCTAATGAGGGAGATGGGAATCTCCAGCTTCAGTGATTTTTGCAGTTCGTTCCAGTCAGTGGCAGCAGAGAACTGGAAGGAAAGGCGACCAAAGGAGGAATTGGCTTTGGGGGTGACCAGTGAGATATACCTACTGGAGCGCGTGCTACGAGTGGGTGCTGCTATGGTGACCAGCGAGCTGAGATAGGGCGGGGCTTTACCTAGCAGAGACTTGAAGATAACCTGTAGCCAGTGGGTTTAGCGACGAGTATGAAGCGAGGGCCAGCCAACGAGAGCGTACAGGTCGCAGTGGTGGGTAGTATATGGGGCTTTGGTGACAAAACAGATGGCACTGTGATAAACTACATCCAGTTTGCTGAGTAGAGTGTTGGAGGCTATTTTATAGATGACGTCGCCGAAGTCAAGGATCAGTAGGATGGTCAGTTTTACGAGGGTGTTTGGCAGCATGAGTGGAAGCTTTGTTTCAAAATAGGAAGCCGATTCTAGAATTCATTTTTGATTGGAGATGCTTAATGTGAGTCTGGAAGGAGAGTGTACAGTCTAGCCAGACACCTAGGTATTTGTAGTTATCCACGTATTCTAAGTCAGAGCCATCCAGAGTAGTGATAGTGGATGGGCGGGCAGGTGCGGGCAATGATCAGTTGAATAGCATGCATTTCGTTTTATTTGCGTTTAAGAGCAAGTTGGAGGCCATGGAAGGAGAGTTGTATGGCATTGAAGCTAGTCTGGAGGTTAGTTAACAGTGTCCAAAGAAGGGCCAAAAGTATACAGAATGGTGTCGCCTGCGTAGAGGTGGATCAGATAATCACCAGCAGCAAGAGCAACATCATTGACGTATACAGAGAAGAGAGTCGGCCCGAGAATTGAACCCTGTGATACCCCCATAGAGACTGCCAAAGGTCCGGACAACAGGCCCTCCGATTTGACACACTGAGCTCTATCAGAGAAGTAGTTGGTGAACCAGGCAAGGCAATCATTTGAGAAACCAAGGCTGTTGAGTCTGCCAATAAGAATGTGGTGATTGACAGAGTTGAAAGCCTTGGCCAGGTCGATGAATACAGCTGCACAGTAATGTCTCTTATCGATGGTGGTTATGATATCGTTAAGGACCTTGTGCGTGGCTGAGGTGAACCCATGACCAGCTCGGAAACCAGATTGCATAGCGGAGAAGGTACGATGTGATTCAAAATGGTCAGTAATCGGTTTGTTAAATTGGCTTTCGAATACCTTAGACATGCAGGGTAGGATAGATATAGGTCTGTAGCAGTTTGGGTCTAGAGTGTCTCCCCCTTTGAAGAGGGGGATGACCGCGGTAGCTTTCCAATCTTTGGGAATCTCAGACGATACGAAAGAGAGGTTGAACAGGCTAGTAATAGGGGTTGCAACAATTTCGGCAGATAATTTTAGAAAGAGAGGGTCCAGATTGTCTAGCCCGGCTGATTTGTATCGGTCCAGATTTTGCAGCTCTTTCACAACATCAGCTATCTGGATATGGGTGAAGGAGAAATGGTGGGGGCTTGGGCGGGTTGCTGTGGAGGGTGCCGGGCAGTTGACCTGGGTAGGGGTAGCCAGGTGGAAAGCATGGCCAGCCATAGAGAAATGCTTATTGAAATTCTCAATTATAGTGGATTTGTCGGCTTGTGGAAAATACAGTGGCCTAGCTACATAAATACCTGTCAAATGCCTTGACACGGCCAAGCAGCTTCTTGTTGTTTCGGCAGTTGACGAGGACCTGTGTGTTGCTTTTGACAGACTGGGTGAGCACAGACAGGGGCCCAGTATTAAACTCCTCCTCCTCCCGCTTCTGGAGCTCCTCAGGAGTCATCTCAGACTTGGGTTTATTTAACAGGCTCCTGGAAGGATTATTGAGGATACTTATTGTTAACAGAGTTAAACTCCATGCAATTCAAACATTGTTGATCGAGATGATGATGATGATTGAGACTTGACAAAACTAACGTTAATTCAGACCAACAGTTAGCTGCTAACAAAGTGGAAAACTGTTTTACATGAAGTGGCCAAAGGCAATATGTATTAGCTTGTTGGCTGATAAGTTCCTAGGTTTATTATGGTTAGCTAGCTACAGTAGTTACTATCGCTAGTAACGTCATCATACACTATCGTTAACCAGCTAGCCAAATTTAACCACAATTCTTTCCACAGTGATGAGGCTCTGTTTAACTGTATATAAACAATGCACACATTGGTCATTTAAAGTAAGTTACTTACATATTTTCTGCAGCGAATGGCGATTTTAGCAGGAAACCAAGCTAGTAAATATGTTAGCTTTTTGCCTGCTTTAATCTCCAACGCCACACTCGCGTGTTCTCTGTACAACTTCTTCTTCTTCTTCTTTGGTTTAAGGGCAGTTGGCATTCAATTTTGTTGTATTACCGCCACCTACTAGACTGGAGTATAACTCCCTTATACTTTGCTTGAAAAATAAATTAACAAATACCCTACCATCTAACCCTACACTCAACAAAAACCCACCACCCTACTCCACTATTTAATCTATCAAGTCCTACCTCAGGCCAAAAGCCTTAAAAGACAGGACACCACTGCACAACACAGCCTGTAACTCTGACATCAAGTCTCGTACACCCAAATTTCTCTCTGTATCTGCCACTACAACCTACATTTTCTGTGACTTAAGTTCTATCCCTGCAGTACAGTTGATAGCCATTGCTATAAATGCAAAAAATCCAATCTTACTAAGACATACATCACTTGTTGGCCTATCCCTCTGTACTGGGTCCTATGGGCCCTAGTTTTGTCGCACCTTGACTACTGTGGTCAGGTGCCACAAAAAGGGACTTTTGTGCCTCAAAAAGGGACAATTGCAATTGGCTGAGAACAGGGCAGCACTGCTGGTCCTTGGATAGAGAGCTAATATTAATAATATGCATGTCAGTCTCTCCTGGCTCAAAGTGGAGGAGAGATTGACTTCATCGCTACTTGTATTTATCAGAGTTATTGACATGTTGAATGCACTGATCTGTCTGTTTGAACTACTGGCAAACAGCTCGGACACCTATTCATACCCCACAAGACATGCAACAAGAGGTCTCTTCACAATCCCCAAGTCCAGAACAGACTATTGGAGGTGCACAATACTACATAGTGCCATGACTACATGGAACTCTATTCCACATCAAGTAACTGATGCTAGCAGTAAAAAACACATCTTAAAAAACCCCACATCTTATGGAACAGCAGGGACTGTGAAGCAACACAAGCATAGGCACATACACGTGCATACACACAATAACATACACACTATATACACACATACACATGGATTTAGTACTGTAGATATATGGTAGTGGTGGAGCGGGGGGCACACATTGCCTGAGGGCACACAGTGTGTTGGGAAATCTGTGAATGTATTGTAATGTTTTTAAAATGGTATAAACTGCCTTCATTTTGCTGGACCCCAGGAAGAGTTGCCAAGGCAGAAGCTAATGGTAATCCAGAATAATTACAAAAATACAAATACTGGTACAGATCTTCTACTCACACCACTCCTTTCAGGAACCCTCCCCTTCGACCCATCTTTCTCTGCCTTCGTCACTGCCTCAGCATACGACAACTTCTGCACTACTCTAACCCTGGGAACCTCAACCTGCCTCTCTTTAGTGATAATGAATTTTACAAAAGACTTCCTAAGGACCCTACTAATCAATCAAGTCTCTGATCCACGATAAATTGTGAACATTTTTGAATGAAGGGGAAATTACAAAGATAGAATATGAGAATATGAAAATTGACTACCCAACCACACTTGTCATATACACTTTACCCAAAATTCACAAGAGCATGACACCCCCTATACCAGGCAGTGGTGTAAAGTACTTAAGTAGAAATACTTAAGTCGTTTTTGGGGGTATCTGTACTTTACTTTACTATTTATATTTTGGCAAACTTTTACTTTTACTTCACTACATTCCTAAAGAAAATAATGTATGTTTTACTCCCTACATTTTCCATGACATCCAAAAGTACTTGTTACATTTTGAAGGCTTAACAGGACAGGAAAATTGTCCTATTCACACACTTATCAAGAGAACATCCCTGGTCATCCCTACTGTCTCTGATCGGGCGGACTTACTAAACAAAAATGCATCTTTTGTAAATTATATCTGAGTGTTGGGGTGTGCCCCTGGCTATCCGTACATTTTAAAAACAAAAAAATGGTGCTGTCTGCTTTGCTTAATATAAGTCATTTGAAATTATTAATATTTTTTACTTTTGATACTTAAGAATATCTAGAACCAAATACTTTTAGACTTTTACTCAAGTGGTATTTTACTGGGTGACTTTCACTTTTACTTGAGTAACTTTCCATTAAGGTATCTATGCTTTTACTCAAGTATGACAATTGGGTACTTTTTCCACCACTGATACCAGGCAGGCCCATTGTGAGTAGTAACAGATCTCTGACAGAGAATATCTTTACCTTTAAAGACCATTTTGTGAAACCCTGGGCAATCTCTCTCCCCATGTATTTTTTGTAACCTTTATTTATGTACAATGATGGCCTACCCCAGCCCAACCCAGATGACACTGGGACAATGTGCGCAGCCCAATCACAGCCAGATGTGATACAACCTAGATTTGAACCAGGGACTGTAGTGACACCTCTTGCACTGAGATGCAGTGCCTTAGACTGCTGTGCCACTTGGGAGTCCCTATAACCCTGCCTCAAATCATTTGGAATCTGTGGATCAGATATCTGAAAATTCTATTCTGGGTACTTTTGATGTTACCAGTCTATATACTAACATCCCCATCAGTGCAGCCTAGAGGCCTTCAAGCTCTACGTCAATGAACATCCCCCTAATGCTCTTCCCAGCACCAATTGTGCTGTGGACTTGGCTGATCTGTACTAACTTGGCTGATCTTGTACTATCCTCCAACAATTTTCTCTTCAAAGGATACTTTTTCTTCCAGACCAAAGGGACAAAGATGGGGAGTACTATGGCTCCTAATTATGCTAACCTATATCTAGGAATGTCTGAAAAACATGTGGTACTGAATCCAGACATTAACCCCTTTCTCTCCAATATTCTCCTAATTTGGAGATATGTGGATTATGTTTTTGTGATTTATACAGGGACCCAGGAAGAACTCTTGGAATTCCATGCCTATCTAAACTATGAATGAGCACCTTTGTTTCATCATTAACTAGTTTTCTTGATGTGATGGTTATTAAAGACAAAACCTCCCTCTACAGATCCCTATAAGAAACGTACAGACAGGTACACCCTCCTTAGAGGTGTCAGCATTTATTTTTTTATTTTTTTCCCACCTTTATTTAACCAGGTAGGCTAGTTGAGAACAAGTTCTCATTTGCAACTGCGACCTGGCCAAGATAAAGCATAGCAGTGTGAACAGACAACACAGAGTTACACATGGAGTAAACAATTAACAAGTCAATAACACAGTAGAGAAAAAAAAGAAAAAAAAGGGGAGTCTATATACAATGTGTGCAAAAGGCATGAGGTAGGCGAATAATTACAATTTTGCAGATTAACACTGGAGTGATAAATGATCAGATGGTCATGTACAGGTAGAGATATTGGTGTGCAAAAGAGCAGAAAAGTAAATAAATAAAACAGTATGGGGATGAGGTAGGTGAAAATGGGTGGGCTGTTTACCAATAGATTATGTACAGCTGCAGCGATCGGTTAGCTGCTCAGATAGCTGATGTTTGAAGTTGGTGAGGGAGATAAAAGTCTCCAACTTCAGCGATTTTTGCAATTCTTTCCAGTCACAGGCAGCAGTACTGAGAGTACTGGAACGAAAGGCGGCCAAATGAGGTGTTGGCTTTAGGGATGATCAATGAGATACACCTGCTGGAGCGCGTGCTACGGATGGGTGTTGCCATCGTGACCAGTGAACTGAGATAAGGCGGAGCTTTACCTAGCATGGACTTGTAGATGACCTGGAGCCAGTGGGTCTGGCGACGAATATGTAGCGAGGGCCAGCCGACTAGAGCATACAAGTCGCAGTGGTGGGTGGTATAAGGTGCTTTAGTGACAAAACGGATGGCACTGTGATAGACTGCATCCAGTTTGCTGAGTAGAGTGTTGGAAGCCATTTTGTAGATGACATCGCCGAAGTCGAGGATCGGTAGGATAGTCAGTTTTACTAGGGTAAGCTTGGCGGCGTGAGTGAAGGAGGCTTTGTTGCGGAATAGAAAGCCGACTCTTGATTTGATTTTCGATTGGAGATGTTTGATATGAGTCTGGAAGGAGAGTTTGCAGTCTAGCCAGACACCTAGGTACTTATAGATGTCCACATATTCAAGGTCGGAACCATCCAGGGTGGTGATGCTAGTCGGGCATGCGGGTGCAGGCAGCGATCGGTTGAAAAGCATGCATTTGGTTTTACTAGCGTTTAAGAGCAGTTGGAGGCCACGGAAGGAGTGTTGTATGGCATTGAAGCTCGTTTGGAGGTTAGATAGCACAGTGTCCAATGACGGGCCGAAAGTATATATAATGGTGTCGTCTGCGTAGAGGTGGATCAGGGAATCGCCCGCAGCAAGAGCAACATCATTGATATATACAGAGAAAAGAGTCGGCCCGAGAATTGAACCCTGTGGCACCCCCATAGAGACTGCCAGAGGACCGGACAGCATGCCCTCCGATTTGACACACTGAACTCTGTCTGCAAAGTAATTGGTGAACCAGGGAAGGCAGTCATCCGAAAAACCGAGGCTACTGAGTCTGCCGATAAGAATATGGTGATTGACAGAGTCGAAGGCCTTGGCAAGGTCGATGAAGACGGCTGCACAGTACTGTCTTTTATCGATGGCGGTTATGATATCGTTTAGTACCTTGAGTGTGACTGAGGTGCACCCGCGACCGGCTCGGAAACCAGATTGCACAGCGGAGAAGGTACGGTGGGATTCGAGATGGTCAGTGACCTGTTTGTTGACTTGGCTTTCGAAGACCTTAGATAGGCAGGGCAGGATGGATATAGGTCTGTAACAGTTTGGGTCCAGGGTGTCTCCCCCTTTGAAGAGGGGGATGACTGCGGCAGCTTTCCAATCCTTGGGGATCTCGGACGATATGAAAGAGAGGTTGAACAGGCTGGTAATAGGGGTTGCGACAATGGCGGCGGATAGTTTCAGAAATAGAGGGTCCAGATTGTCAAGCCCAGCTGATTTGTATGGGTCCAGGTTTTGGAGCTCTTTCAGAACATCTGCTTTGGGTAAAGGAGAACCTGGAGAGGCTTGGGCGAGGAGCTGCGGGGGGGGCGGAGCTGTTGGCCGAGTTTGGAGAAGCCAGGCGGAAGGCATGGCCAGCCGTTGAGAAATGCTTATTGAAGTTTTCGATAATCATGGATTTATCGGTGGTGACCGTGTTACCTAGCCTCAGTGCATTCATCCACATACACTTATTAAAAGTCTCGCTGTCAATTCAGCCGCATCAGAAGAATATGCAGCTCTGATGCTTCCTACCAGAAACAGACCATGGACCTCACACAAAGGTTTAAGAAAAGGGGGTACAAAGACAATTGGGTGAAACATGCCCAAGTTCAAGAAAAATCAGAACATGTCCCCTCTGGCTTCACACAAAACTCACCATTGAGGAAGCCATTTAAGGACATTATCAGGAAGCACTAGTACCATTGAAACCTATCTTTAAATATCCCTCACGTATGGTCTCTAAAAGACCCCCAAAAATGTGAGGAAAAGGTTCTGAAGGGTAATTACAAATGTGGCCAATGTGCAGTTTCACCTACAAATGGGACTCACTGACCCACCCCAGCAAAGAACAAAGATTTAAGATCAATGGCCTGATTACCTGCATGTCCGTCAATGTCGTTAACATGTTGAAATGTCCTTGTGGTCTGTCTTACATAGGGAGAACCGGTAGAAGCCTTAACATTTACATTTAAGTCATTTAGCAGAAGACCCGGATCAGTGAGCACCGCAGCACTATATGGACAGGTGAGACAAAACATTTGGTTGCTATTCCTTTTGTACAAGCTCGACATCCTATTAGTTCACTGAGATACATTGGAATAGAAATTGTCAAGATGTCATGCAGGGGAGGCGAGATTGAGAGGAAACTTCTTCAAAGGGAATCTTTCTGGATCTACAGGCTCAACACACTGTCTCCTCTTGGCCTTTACGAGGAGTTTGAGTTAAAAAAAAGTTAAAATGTCCAAATTATTGTGTTTTTATCCAAATTGAATATTGTGTGTATATACAGTTGAAGTCGGAAGTGTAAATACACTTAGGTTGGAGTCATTAAAACTTGTTTTTCAATCACTCCACAAGTTTCTTGTTAACAAACTATAGTTTTGGAAAGTCGGTTAGGACATCTGCTTTGTGCATGACACAAGTAATTTTTCCAACAATTGTTTACAGACAGATTATTTCACTTATAAATTACTGTATAACAATTCCAGTGGGTCAGACGTTTACATACACTAAGTTGACTGTGCTTTTAAACTACTTGGAAAATTCCAGAAAATTGTCATGACTTTAGAAGCTTCTGATAATCCAACTGACACCATTTGAGTCAATTGAGGGTGTATCTGTGGATGTATTTCAAGGCCTACCTTCAAACTCAGTGCCTCTTTGCTTGACATCATGGGAAAATCTAAAGAAATCAGCCAAGGCCTCAGAAAAAAATTGTAGACCTCCACAAGTCTGGTTCATCCTTGGGAGCAATTTCCAAACACCTGAAGGTACCACGTTCATCTGTACAAACAATAGTACACAAGTATAAACCCCATGGGACCACACAGCCGTAATACCACTCAGGAAGGAGACGCGTTTTGTTTCCTAGAGATGAACGTAGTTTGGTGCAAAAAGTGTAAATCAATCCCAGAACAACAGCAAAGGACCTTGTGAAGATGCTGGGGGAAACAGGTACAAAAGTATCTATATCGACAGTAAAACGAGTCCTATGTCGACAAACCTGAAAGGACGCTCAGCAAGGAAGAAGCCACTGCTCCAAAACCGGCATAAAAAAAGCCAGACTACGGTTTGTAACAGCACATGGGGACAAAGATCATATTCCATAGTAACTTCTGGCAAACATATCTAAAGACATCAGTGTCTTTAGATCAGCAGGAAACTTTGTGGAAATTAATATTTCTGTCATTCTCAAAACATTTGGCCACGACTGTACACATTGATCACTTTTCTTGTGTATGATCATATATTTTGATACATTGAATGTTAATATTGTGAATCTGTTATATATTTATACCTCCTGTTTCAGAAAGTAATGTCACTAAGTACTGCCCCTATATACAGTGCATTCAGAAAGTATTCAGACCCCTTGACTTTTTCCATACTTTTTCTACATCTTCAGTAATCTACACACAATACCCCATAATGACAAAGCGAAAAAAGGTTTTTATGATTTTTAGCAAATGTATTAAAAATTAAAAACATAAATATTTACATAACTATTCAGACCCTTGGCTATTAGACTCGAAATTGAGCTCAGGTGCATCCTGTTTCCATTGACCATCCTTGACATGTTTCTACAACTTGATTGGAGTCCACCTGTGGTAAATTCAATTGATTGTACATGATTTGGAAAGGCACACCTGTCTATATAAGGTCCCACTGTTGACAGTGCATGTCAGAACAAAAACCACGCCATGAGGTCAAAGGAATTGTCCGTAGAGCTCCGAGAGAGGATTGTGTCGAGGAACCTGATGGTCACTCTGACAGAGCTCTAGAGTTCCTCTGTGGAGATTGGAGAACATTCCAGAAGGACAACCATCTCTGCAGCACTCCACCAATCAGGCCTTTATGGTAGAGTGGCCAGACAGAAGCCACTCCTCAGTAAAAGGCACATGACAGCCCACTTGAAGTTTGCCAAAAGGCACCTAAAGACTCAGACCATGAGAAACAAGATTCTCTGGTCTGATGAAACCAAGATTTAACTCTTTAGCCTGAATGCCAAGCGCCACACCTGGAGGAAACCTGGCACCATCCCTCCGGTGAAGCATGGTAGTGGAAGCCTCATGAAGTGGGGATGTTTTTCAGCGGCAAAGATGAATGGAGCAAAGTTCAGAGAGATCCTTGATGAAAACCTGCTCCAGAGCGCTCAGGACCTCAGACTGGGGCAAAGGTTCACATTCCAAAAGAACAACAACCCTAATTACTACGGCAGACCAGGGGGTTTGGTCAAGATGTTTACACAGATCAGACACTGACAGAGTTGGATTATCTCGGTTTCAAGGATGTTTATTTAAATAGCAAGCAAAAATAAAATAATAGGTCTCCCACAGGAAACCCTCTCCGGGGTACCGTCTTCTGGACTCCGGGTCTTGCTGCATCCTGTGGGGAACAAAACAGAGCTCCCTCCATTATCCCTGGGACTGAGCATGACTATACGGGAGTAACCTCTCTTCCCCCAGTCCCCTCTCCGTGCTGCCCTTTTAGCAGCTTTCTTGTAAGGTTCCGGATTAGAGTCCCCCGCACCTTGAAAGCGGGAGCTCTACCCTTTAGCTCAGTGCGAATGTTGCCTGTAATCCATGGCTTCTGGTTGGGTTATGTACGTACAGTCACTGTGGGGACGACGTCCTCGATGCACTTATTGATAAAGCCAGTGACTGATGTGCCATAGGAAGAATCCTGGAACATGTTCCAGTCTGTGATAGCAAAACAGTCCTGTAGTTTAGCATCTGCTTCATCTGACCACTTCTTTTATAGACAGAGTCACTGGCGCTTCCTGCTTTAATTTTTGCTTGTAAGCAGAAATCAGGAGGATAGAGTTGTGGTCGGATTTACCAAATGGAAGCCGAGGGAGAGCTTTGTACGCGTCTCTGTGTGTGGAGTACAGGTGGTCTAGGATTTTTTTCCCTCTGGTTGCACATTTAATATGTTGATGGAAATTTGGTAGAATCGATTTAAGTTTCCCTGCATTAAAGTCTCCGGCCACTAGGAGCGTCGCCTCTGGGTGAGTGGTTTCCTGTTTGCTTATTTCCTTATACAGCTGACTGAGTGTGGTCTTAGTGCCCACATCTGTCTGTGGTGGTAAATAAACAGCCACGAAAAGTATAGCTGTATAGTATAGTATAGTATAGTATAGTATAACTCTCTAGGCAAGTAGTGTGGCCTGCAATTTATCACAATATACTCTACTTCAGGCGAGCAAAATCTAGAGACTCCTTAGATTTCCTGCACCAGCTGTTGTTTACAAATAGGCACAGACCACCCCTCCCCTCATCTTACCGGAGTGTGCTGTTCTATCTTGCCAGTGCAGCGTGTATCCCGCTAGCTGAATATCCATGTCGTCATTCAGTCACGATTCCGTGAAACGTAGGATATTACAGTTGTTGATGTCTCGTTGGTAGGATATTCGCGATCGTACCTGGTCTAGTTTATTGTCCAATGATTGCATGTTGGCGAGTGGTATTGACGGTAACGGCAGCTTTCCCAGTTGCCTTATTCGGCTCCTGACCAAGCATCCGGCTCTTTGTCCTCTGTACCTGTGTCGCTTCCTCTTGCAAAAAACGTAGATGTCGGCCCTGCCGGGTTTTTGGAGGATGTCTTGTGCCTCTTGTTTGTTGAAGAAAAAAACCTTTGTCTAATCTGAGGTGAGTGATCGCTTTCTTGATATCCAGAAGCTCTTTTTTGCTGTAAGATATGGTTGCAGATACATTATGTACAAAATAAGTTACAAATAACGCGAAAAAAACAGTGCCGCGAACAATCTCGTCCCATTGAGAGGGGTACAGGCACCTCCGGTACAGCACCCGACATAGTCTGGCAGTTCCCTTGTGGCGTCACAATATTGGCCCATACGGTTTTATACCACTTTGTGTCACCGTGGACACAGGCAATGGACATCTCCCTACCACGTTCGGTCCCCTGGTTCAGCAGGCTCGTGGTTACAAGCGTAGCCATACTTCCGGAGTCTAATAGAGCTTCCATGTCGTGTCCGTCAACCTTCACCGTGACCATGAGTGCCGTTTCTTTATGGTGCGCCCAACAGGAGGTGACGTAGTTCACTGCATGGCCCACCTTGCTTCCGGGACTTGCTGATTGCATCGACTCCTCTCGAGCAGGGCAATTCCAGTCAAGGTGCCCCCAGGCGCCATGCTCAAAACACCTGGGCTCGGGGGGATGCGTCAGCCACGAACCTCCAGTTGTGGAACAGTTGGGCACGATGGGCCAGGCTGTACCCATAGCGGCTGAGTATCTCCTGTTTGAGTCCGTCATAGTTAGCCGCCTGTTTTAGGTCCCACTTCAGCCTTGGCAATCCTTCCCGTGGTGCTGTCCGTTCAAATGTACAGAGGTAGGTTTTGATGTCGTCGTCTTCTGTTAGCGTGCTTGTTGGGACCGGATGAACTGAGCTATCAACTTGTCCATGCTGATTCTGTGTAAATGTCAACCCTGATCTGACCACCTTATCAGACTACCCGCATTCTCCACCACTTGTGGCAGACTAGGGGGGTTTGGTCAATACTTTTACACAGATCAGACACTGTCACGACTTCCGCCGAAGTTGGTCCCTCTCCTTGTTCGGGCGTTGTTCTAGCCATCGCTGATCCATTTTTAATTTTCCATTGGTTTTGTCTTGTCTCACATCACACCTGGTTTCAATCCCGACATTACATGTTGTGTATTTAATCCTCTGTGTTATCTCATGTCTTTGTTGGTGATTGTTCGTTGTATGTATTGGTGCTAAGTATGTTATGGTGTGCGATGGGTTTTGTACCCACTTTTGTATATGTTGGTTTTCTACGTTTTTGAGCATTTTTTAAATAACTCCGTTAATACCAAGTTCGTTCTCCTGCGCCTGACTTCCCTGCCACCAGCATGCACCCCATTACAGAATCACCAACCGTATTATGGAGTCAGCAGGACAAGGTACCCCAGCCATAGAGGTGGAGGAGCGCGTCCAGGAACATGCAGCAATGCTTCACCATCTTGGCATCACCATGGACCTCATGTTCTGACTATGGGCCGCTGGGAGAGACAGGGAGTTCTTCCAGTGCCTCCACCAGCACAACCGGGGTCTCTCCCGAGTGCCCCGTTTCCACCAGGTTCCAGTGGGATTCGTCTCTCCCTGCTCCAGGAGTACGACGGAGAGGCTGCAGGCTGCCGGGGGTTCCTACTTCAACTGGAGCTATACCTGGCCACCGTTCACCAGGCTCCATCGGACCGTGAGAGGGTGTCAGCCCTCGTCTCGTGCCTCACCGGGAAAACCCTGGAGTGGGCCAATGCCGTGTGTAGAGACGGAGATGCAGCGTTGGACCAGTTTGAGGAGTGCGGCGTTGGACCAGTTTGAGGTGAATGCCTCTACCATCTGAGGCAGGAGACGAGGAGCGCCCAGCAGTTCACACTAGAGTTTAGGATCCTGGCTGCCGGCGCGGGATGTAACAACAGGGCCCTGATCTATCATTACTGCTGCAGTCTGTGCGAGGACGTCAGTCGGGAGCAGGCCTGCAGAGACACCACTCTCACATTTGACCAGCTGATGGACCTGTCCATCCGGCTGGGCAACCTGCTGGCTACTCGTGGACATTCAGATCGGGGTCTGGTGGTTCCATCATCCCGCACCCCCTCTCCGATACCCATGGAGCTGGGAGGGGCTGTGCGCAGGGAGACCGGAGGGGGTTCCCGCTCGTGCAGTATCTGTGGCCGCAGAGGTCACACTGCCAGTTGGTGCCGGGTTGGTTCCTCTGGGAGTCGAGGCAGCAGGCAGGGCGCTCTGGCGTCACCCCAGGTGAGCTGGCAGCATCCTCACCCAGAGTCCTCTGTTGCACATATGTATGTGTCTGTCACTTTTCCTGAGTTTTCCCCGCATTCCCAGCATAAGGCGCTCGTCGATTCAGGCGCGGCTGGGAACTTCATTGATAGAGCTTTAGCCCATAGTTTAGGGATCCCCATTTTTCCCGTGGATGTGCCTTTCCCCGTTCACGCCTTAGATAGTCGACCATTAGGGTCAGGGTTAATTAGTGAGGTCACCACTCCTTTGGGCATGGTGATGCAGGGGGTCATACGGAGAGAATTAGTCTCTTCCTTATTAACTCTCCTGTGTTTCCCGTGGTGCTGGGCCTACCCTGGTTAGCTTGTCATAACCCCACTGTTTCTTGACCACAGAGGGCTCTCGCGGGGTGGTCGCGAGAGTGCTCAGGTAGGTGTTTAGGGGTTTCCATTGGTGCTACTATGGTGGACAGTCCAGACCAGCTCTCCACCGTGCGCATTGCTACTGAATATGCCGATTTGGCTCTCGCCTTCTCCAAAAAGAAGGCGACTCAATTACCACCTCATCGACAGGGCGATTATGCGATAGATCTCCTGGTAGACGCTGCACTTCCGAGGAGTCGCATATATCCACACTCACAGGCAGAGACGGAGGCTATGGAAACATATGTCTCCGAATCCCTGCGTCAGGGGTACATTCGGTCCTCCACTTCACCCGTCTCCTCAGGTTTTTTTTGTGAAGAAGAAGGAGGGAGGTCTGTGTCGGGGTCTAAATCAGATCACAGTGAGGTATAGTTACCCGCTACCACTCATAGGCACAGTGATAGAGTCAATGCACGGGGCGCGCTTCTTCACCAAACTAGATCTCAGGAGTACTTACAATCTGGTGTGTATCCGAGAGGGAGACGAGTGGAAGACGGCTTTCAGTACCATCTCTGAGCACTATGAGTACCTCGTCATGCCGTATGGGTTGATGAATGTGCCATCAGTCTTCCAAGCTTTTGTAGACGAGATTTTCAGGGGCCTGCACGGGCAGGGTGTAATGGTGTATATTGATGACATTTTGATATACTCAGATGCTCGCGCCGAGCATGTGTCCCTGTGCGCAGAGTGCTTGGTTGCCTGTTGGAGCATGACCTGTACGTCAAGGCTGAGAAATGCCTGTTCTTCCAACAGTCCGTCTCCTTCCTAGGGTATCGCATTTCCATGTCAGGGGTGGAGATGGAGCGTGACCGCAATGCTGCCGTGGGTAATTGGCCGACTCCCACCAAGGTAAAGGAGGTGCAGCGATTCCTAGGGTTTGCCAACTACTGAAGGGGGGCCGGTGTGCTTTCAGTGGTCAGCTGAGGCGGACAGGGCTTTTAGGCACCTGAGGGCTCTGTTTACCTTGGCCCATCCGGATCCCTCTTTGGCGTTCATAGTGGAGGTGGATGCGTCCGAGGCTGGGATAGGAGCTGTGCTCTCTCAGCGCTCGGGTACGCCACCGAAGCTCCGCCCCTGTACCTTCTTCTCAAAGAAGCTCAGCCCTGCGGAGCGAAACAATGATGTGGGGGACTGGGAGCTGTTGGCTGTCGTCAAAGCTTTGAAGACATGGAGACATTGGCATGAGGGGGCTAAACACCCTTTTGTCATCTGGACTGACCACCGCAGTATATCTGGGCGGTGAGGAGACTGAACCCTCGCCAGGCAAGGTAGGCCATGTTTTTCACCCGTTTTGTGTTTACCCTTTCCTACAGACGAGGCTCCCAGAATGTTAAGGCAGACTCATTGTCCCGGCTGTATGACACAGAGGAGCAGCCCATGGATCCCACTCCCATACTCCCCGCCTCTTGCCTGGTGGCGCCGGTAGTGTGGGAGCTGGACGCGGACATTGAGTGGGCGTCACGTGCAGGGCACGCTCCCCTCCAGTGGCCAGCTGGGCGTCTGTATGTTCTGTCCGCGACCGGCTGATCTATTGGGCCCACACGTCACCCTCCTCTGGTCATCCTGGGATCGGTCGGACGGTGTGCTGTCTTGGTGGGAAGTACTGGTGGCCAACTTTGGCTAAGGACGTGAGGATTTATATTTCCTCCTACTCGGTGTGGGCCCAGTGTAAGGCTCCTAGGAATCTGCCCAGAGGTAAGTTACAACCCTTACCTGTTCCACAACGGCCGTGGTCGCACCTGTCGGTGGATTTCATAACCGATCTTCCACCTTCACAGGGTAACACCACGATCCTGGTCATTGTGGATCGTTTTTCTAAGTCCTGTTGTCTCCTCCCTTTGCCCGGTCTCCCAACGGCCCTACAAACTGTGGAGGCCCTGTTTTCTCACGTCTTCCGGCACTACGGGGTGCCTGAGGATATAGTGTCTGATCGGGGTCCCCAGTTCACATCGAGGGTCTGGAGGGCGTTCATGGAACGTCTGGGGGTCTCGGTTAGCCTTACCTCAGGTTTTCCCCCTGAGAGTAATGGGCACGTGGAGAGAGTTAACCAGGATGTGGGTAGGTTTCTGAGGTCTTATTGCCAGGACCGGCCAGGGGAGTGGGCAGCGGTCGTTCCCTGGGCAGAGATGGCCCAGAACTCCTCCACTAACCTCTCTCCCTTCCAGTGTGTACTGGGGTATCAGCCGGTTCTGGCCCCTTGGCCTCAGAGTCAGACCGAGGCTCCTGTAGTCCCACCGGGGACCGGGTCTGGCTCTCTACCCGAAACCTGCCCCTCCGCCTGCCCTGTCGGAAACTGGGTCCGCGGTTTGTGGGGCCATTTAAAGTTCTGAGGAGAGTGAACGAGGTATGTTACAGGTTACAGCAGGGGTGTCAAAGTCAAATGGACGGAGGGCCAAATAAAAAAATCAGCTACAAGACGAGGGCCGGACTGTTCGAATGTTCATTGAAAAAATTTTAAATGACGCATATAGTCTAGTGAACCTAATTGAACCTACTGAAAACCTAACAAATATATTACAATATGATCAGATAAATAAAGCAATATTTTCTTATGGCTCTGTCAGTAATCTTTAATTTTCAACAGACACAAAAGACAAATTTCCTTTATATAAATATCCCCATAACATGAACATTAAATGAAAGAAACCGGTATTCAAGGCACCATCAGTAGACTATATTTTCTATTTTAGCAAAAGTGGGCTAAATTTACTTCAAAGAAAAAACAATAATAGCAATTTTCTATCATCCACTCAACTGAAATATTTTAAAAATATAATTGGATTGAAATACAAAAAAATAAAGTGCAAAAATCTATTAATCAAAAACAACACTTTGTTTAAGGAGAAGTAACATGCAGTGAAAACAAATATTAAATTTTAACTTTTAAACTTGAACTGAGTAAAAACTCTAAATATGTGATTGCACAGTAATGTTCACTTGTTTGAGGTTGAGGGTGATACTTGGTGGTGTCCCATCTTTTCCACAAGTTCATCAATGTTCGGGGTAAGGCTCTGAGCTGAAGAAATCCTCAGAATTGAGTGGAGGTGTTCAGCAGTAAGTCGACTTCTGTGTGATGTTTTGTTCAGGTTCATCAAAGAAAACAGTTGTTCACACAGGTATGTGCTGCCAAACATAGACAACGTTTGAGCAGCCTGGATGCGCAGCTGGGGCATTGTGCCGGGGAGGAAACGGGCGAACTCCGCAGCACCCACTGCCGCATATTTTGCCCTCAGTGCATCATTGCATTGGAGGTCAATCAACTCCATTTGGAGGTTTGGTGGTGAGCTTTCCACGTCAACAGCAAATGGGTTACCGAGCAGTTCCAACCTGCTTTTTGTGCTTCAAAGTCAGCAAATCGGCGTCGAAAGTCAGCGGCAAGCATACCTATTTTATCAGCCAACTGTGTGCTCGGGAACGCACTGGTAGAGAGCTTCTCTTTCATGGTCTGGCAGCTGGGAAAGTGGCTCAAATTTTCTTTCCGCATCTGCGTCTCCCACAGAGTCAGTTTGGTTTTAAATGCCTTCACTGTACTGTACATATCAGAGATGACACGATCCCGACCCTGCAGCTGCAAGTTTATTGCATTCAGATGACTCGTAATGTCACACAGAAAAGCCATTTCACACAGAAACATTTCGTCTCGGAGTTGTGTTGTGTCTTTCCCTTTGCTGTCCAAGAACAGACAAATCTCCTCACGAAGCTCGAAACATCTTTGAAGCACCTTTCCCTGGCTTAGCCATCGCACCTCTGTGTGATAAGGCAAATCACCATGCTCCGTTTCTAACTCCGTCAGAAATGCCTTGAACTGGCGGTGATTCAAACCTTTGGCTCTGATAAAGTTAACTGTGCGCGTGATGATGCTCATTACATGCTCCATTTTCAAGGCTTTACCGCACAACGCTTCCTGGTGTATGATACAATGATAAGCTGTCAGCTCACCTGTCGCGTTTTCCTCTTGCATCTTTTCCCGTATCTTCGCCACCAGTCCGCTCCTGTGTCCACACATCGCAGGTGCTCCGTCGGTTGTCAAACCCACGAGTTTTTCCCAAGGCAGCTCCATCTCATTTACACATCTTGACACCTCTTCATACAAATCATGCCCCGTAGTTGTGCCATGCATAGGACGTAAAGCCAAAACTCCTCTGTCACGCTTAGGTTGGAGTCCACTCCGCGGATGAAAATTGACAACTGGGCAATGTCAGAAATGTCGGTGCTCTCATCCACAGCCAAGGAATATGCAATAAAATCTTTTCCCTTTTTCACAAGCTGCTCTTTTAGATTGATGGACAACTGGTCTACTCTCTCGGCAATGGTGTTTCTGCTCAGACTCACATTTAAAAAGAGTTGCCTTTTTCTGGGCAAACTTCGTCACAAACTTTAATCATGCAGTTTTTGATGAAATCCCCCTCCGTAAATGGCCGGGCTGATTTAGCGATCTCTTCTGCCAAAATAAAACTGGCCTTGACAGCAGCCTGGCCTTGTGATTTGGCTTTTTTGAACAGAGCCTGTCGAGATTTGAGGCCTCGTTTTAATTCCTCTGCCTTTTGTAGCCTTTGTTCCATGTCCATATTCTTGTTTTTGTCCGCGTGTTTCGTTTCATAATGTCGTCTCAGATTATACTCTTTCAGTACCGCCACACTTTCTCCACACAGAAGACACACAGGTTTTCCAGCTACCTTCGTGAACATATACTCCGACTCCCACCTTGTTTGAAACCCCCGGTTCTCAGTATCCACCTTCCGTTTTGCCATTTTTGATGGGTATCTGAAAGTTAATTTTACTGTGATGCTGACGACTGCTGTGCCAATAAATATTGAAATGAAGCAGCCTACTGCTCGGTGCGTCACCTTTGCATTGTGGGAAATGTAGTATTGGTGCGTGTAAAAGATCTGCGGGCTGCCGGCTTGCTGCGGGCCGGTTCTAATAATAAATCAAGATCATCCCAGGGGCCGTAAAAAACCTTCTTGCGGGCCGGATGTGGCCCGCGGGCCTTGACTCTGACATATGTGGGTTACAGCTTCCCTCCGATTACCGCATTAACCCCTTCATTCCATGTGTCTCTCCTCAGGCTAGTTGTGGCTGGCCCGCTCCAGGAGTCTGAGGTGCGGGAGGTCCCTCCGCCCCCTCTGGACATCGAGGGGGCCCTGGTGTACTCTGTTTGTTCCATACTGGATTCGAGACGTCGGGCGAGGAGCCTTCAGTACCTCATGGACTGAGAGGGGTATGGTCCGGAGGAGACATGCTGGGTTCCGGTGGAGGATGTGTTGGATCCTTCTATGCTGCGAGAGTTCCACCGTCTCCATCTGGATCACCCTGCGCCTTACCCTCCGGGTCGTCCCTGAGGTCGGTGTCAACGTGCTGCTGGAGCCGCGCGTCAGTGGGGGGTACTGTCTTGACTTCCGCCGAAGTTGGCCCTTGTTTGGGTAGTGTTCGGCGGTCGAAGTCACCGACCTTCTAGCCATCGCTGATCCATTTTTCATTTTCCATTGATTTTGTTTTGTCTCACATCACACCTGGTTACAATCCCATCATTACATGTTGTGTATTTAACCGTCTGTTTTACCTGTCTTTGTCTGTGATTGTTCGTTGTATGTATTGGTGCTAAGTATGTTATGGTGTGCGATGGGTTTTGTACCCACTTTCTTTATTTTGTATATGTTGGTTTTCGGAGTTTGTGAGCATTTATTAAATAATTCTGTTTATACCAAGTTCGTTCTCCTGCGCCTGACTTCCCTGCCACCAGCACGCACCCCATTACAGACACGGACAGTTGGATTAGCCGGGTTCAAGGATGTTTATTTAAATAACAAACATAAAGATAACAATAGGTCTCCCCCAGGAGACACTCTCAGGGATACCATCTTCTGGGCTTGCTGTATCCTGCGGGGAACAATACTGAGCTCCCTCCGTTATCCCTGGGACTGAGCATGACTATACTGGAGTAACCTCTCTTCCCCCAGTCCCCTCTCCGTGTGCTGCCCTTCTGGCAGCTTTATGGGACTCGTCCAGCTGGTGAGCAATCAGCCCCTTGATTACTCACCAACCACAATTAGTCCTGGCCTGAGAGTCCGTTGAGACCTGGCACATCCAGCAGAGGGAGCCATCCCCTCGTAATGTATACTCTGTCTCTCACCAGGCCTCAACGAGTCTCCCCCTGGTGGCTGACCTGCTATATGCCACAGTACATAGTCAAGACAACGCAGGAGTGGCTTCGGGACAAGTCTCTGAATGTCCTTGAGTGGCCCAGCCAAAGCCCGGACTTGGACCCGATCTAACATCGCTGGAGAGACCTGAAAATAGCTGTGCAGCAAAACTCCCCATCCAACATGACAGAGCTTGAGAGGATCTGCAGATAAGAATGGGAGAAACTCCTCAAATACAGGTGTGCCAAGCTTGTAGGGTCATACCCAAGAAGACTCGAGGCTGTAATCACTGCCAAAGGTGCTTCAACAAAGTACTGAGTAAAGGGTCTGAATGCTTATGTAAATGTGATATTTGCGTGTTTTCTTTTTAATAAATTAGCAAATATTTATATTTTTTTGTTGTTGTCCTTATGTCATTATGGGGTGTTGTCTGTAGATTGATGGAAAAATAGATGATTTAATACATTTTTGAATAAGGCTGTAAACTAGCATACCACCCTGCATACCACCGCTGGCTTGCTTCTGAAGCTAAGCAGGGTTGGTCTTGGTCAGTTCCTGGATTGGAGTCCAGATGCTGCTGGAAGTGGTGTTGGAGGGCCAGTAGGAGGCACTCTTTCCTCTGGTCTAAAAAAATATCCCAATGCCCCAGGGCAGTGATTGGGGACACTGCCCTGTGTTGGGTGCCGTCCTTCGGATGGGACGTTAAATGGGTGTCCTGACTCTCTGAGGTTATTAAAAGATCCCATGACACTTATCGTAGGGGTGTTAACCGAGGTGTCCTGGCTAAATTCCCAATCTGGCCCTCAAACCATCACGGTCACCTAATAATCCCCAGTTTACAATTGGCTCATTCATCCCCCTCCTCTCCCCTGTAACTATTCCCCAGGTCGTTGCTGCAAATCAGAACGTGTTCTCAGTCAACTTACCTGGTAAAATAAAGGATAAATTAAAAAAATTACAAAATGTGGTAAAGTCAAGCGGTCTGAATATTTTTTGAGGGCACTGTATAAGATCTTCCACCCCCATCTGGGATACGGATGCCTGATGAAGACCTAAGGGGCGAAACGTTTTTATAAATTACATCACCTGGGAGCATGAGAAGTGGTGTGTGGGGTTTTCCATTAGTTTGCTTACAACTCCAGCACCTGCGGAAAGTATCTGGATGTGCGTATATTCTTCAGCTTTTGTACATGACACCTACAATACTACACACCCTGTCTGCAATCGCACCAAATGACGAGCATCACAAACACCGGGAATCTTCCCCTTCAGTTGGTCAACTTCATATTTACCGCTACCCCAGTTATCGCTCCTTTTAATGGTGCCCTTTTCTTGAGAGCAAAACAATTCACGTCTCTTGTCCCCATTACTTTAACACAGGGTGCTCCCTCTGACCAGCAGAAACACAAACTATTATCACCAGATAACTTCTGGTTACCTTTACTGATTCCACACCACCTAACTCTGTTTTCACCCACCCTGAAAACACAAACAGATCAGCCAAAAGGCAAGGGTTCACTTTTCCCAAAAATGTCACTCCTACCATCACAGACTCATCTTTGTCCTGACACTCGGTGCAAGCCTCGGGCTCCGAGAACTTTGTCTGTACAAAGGCTTCCGGGTCTCGTTAAAATGTCTTTCTGATACATTATATGGAGAAACTCTAACCCATTATGTGTTATACTTAGGACACACAGCAGATTCCCTAAAAACATGGCACTTCGACACAGCTACGACCAGAAGTTACTTTTTCATAGCAGGTTAGGAGAATTAGGTTAAGGATAGGAAAAGTGTTAGGGTTAGCGAAAATGCTCTCCTAACCTGCTAACCTGTCACTTCCGGTCGAAGCTGTATCGAAGTGGCATATTTTTAGGTCCGGGATACATTGAGCTTTAAGCTACATATCAGTGCCCACTGCAAATATTGGCAGACACAGACCCACATGTAACTCTGTTGTAGACCTCTTGGTGACAGAGATGAGATTGAACGCGTGTGAGAGACAGAGATGTACATTATTTGCACTGAGACATAGGGAGATTGGCTTACTGGCGAGAGACAGGCAGGCGCCTGGGGGGGAGATACATCCACCAACCTTATTTCACAGGGTGGCTCCTCTACCTTGGGAGGGCACATGCTAGGGGATAATCACACCCACAGTGTGCTGATTTGGGAGGCCCAAATTTGGGATTGATTTACAAAGCTTGACTATCATTATGAAACATACACCCTCTACCTGTCTCAGCCAAACAGCTTACATAGGCCCCTTTTCACTCACCCTCTTCCTTAATGGGGGAGCCTGTCATAAATCCCAGATTAATTCTTACAGAGAGGGTGGGATTACTTGGGATTACTGACTGTTAGCTGTCCATACACCCGTGTGTGTGTGTGTGTGTGTGTATTTGTATTTGTGTGCGGTCTAGGTACACAGTCTTGGTGAGCACAAGCTGCCCTTGAGTGCACAGACACATCTTGAGGCCTGCCTCAGTCCCTCTCCTCATGCTGATTTACTCTCTGCCCTGTGGTACTGTGAGTCTGCTGGCTGGGTGATTTAGAGGTGTGGGGTTATTATCAATGCCTGTCAGAGGATGGCTGTTATTTATTACTGAATTCACAGCAAACAGGATTGTATTACAGTTGCTCCAGGACACACAAAGCCCCATTCTGTACTAGCTTACTTGTTGATTCACTCTCTATCTTGCTCTAAGTGGTTATACCACAATTACTCATGTGCGTAATGAAAATGTTTTTATAATCTTTGTATCTAGATCCTAAGTTTGCCAACAGTGTTGGTGTAAGGTTACATGAAACATCCTAAGAGCAGTATCCTGGTCTAACCGCAGCCGACTGTGTTTGAGACTGGGCTGTCTAGGAAAGGTGGCTACAGTCCACATAAAGCCTCTTTTGTTTGATAGAGGCACACTTCCAGAAATCTGTCCTTATCTGTGTCCTCACACATCTATTTTTATTAAATTATATCTCGAATGAGCCCCAAGAAAGGTAAGGAAAAGTTCATCAGGCGGTGATGTCATGTGCAGGCGAAACAGTAGAAGTAGATCAATGAGATCAGCTAGGCTATGATGTCTATCTCTCTCTCCCTATACATCTCAGTCAAGGCTCTGCATGCCCTTTATCACACTGACACGTCTGTAGTTTCAGATTTGAACTTTTGATGATCTTAAAGTCCCAGTGCAGTCACAAAACGTGATTTCACCGTGTTTTATATTTATTTCCACAATATGAGGTAGGAATAATACTGTGAAATTGTGAAAATTATGATAATACTATTTTATTGTAAGAGCTGTTTGAAAAGACCACCTGAAATTTCAGCCTGTTCTGGTGGGATAGAGTTTTGACCTTCCATGGTGACATCACCATGTGGTAAATGAGTTAATAGAACAATAAGAAAGAGAGTTCAAAACCTTTCTGACACTAACAGATAGTTTTCATTTTTCTCTCCCCATTCCCAGACAGTCCCAGAAAAATTATTGCTTTGAGAAATTGCTCTTTGCTCAGAAGCTATTTTTTAAAATGATTTTTGACCATTTAAATTTAAAACAACCATAGTAAGGTACTTAATTGTTACCTAAATATTGAGATGAAAACAGCTGCATTGGAACTCTTTCAGATACAGCAGCATGGCTATTTGTGGTGGTAACAGTGGGTTTCATCAGCAGGTGCTAATGAAGTTTCTGTTTAAATATGACCATGAGTGAGCTCAGCTATTGAATGGACTGGGGGAATGTGTGTGTGTTCTGCGTGCATGTGTGAGTGCTATTTGGATGTAGCTGGATTCCTTCTGGACTCATTGACACTCTCTTCCTGCTCCTTAAGTATCACATAACCGGCTGTTCTGTTTTGAATGCATATGTAATACAACTCATCCCTTTTATATCACTATTTTTGTTTTTATTGCACACACATTATAAAATGGATCAAATTAATTACACGTATAGCCTACAGTATATGACATGCACAGAGTTCCCTGTAAACAAACATTTTCAGGCTTAAAAGGGAAAAAGATAGCTAGTGCAGATACAGTACAAATCATGCAAGACATACAGTCACCACCTCTGGGATGAATCATTTCTCAAAGCATATTTAGTATAGTTATTTTCTAAAATGTAAGAAGTGCATAACACAGCATTGTGTTCATATTGAGCATTAAGACAATTGAGATACATTTACAAACACAAATGGAGACAATCACTGCAGATTTCATTTTGAAGTAATAGGAGAGTGCAGACAGAGAAAACTCTTAGCCTATATATTTTTATGAGGAACTTTTACTCTTAATTCAGGAACATCAAAATAATTCTGGACTTTTGTCTGTAATGTATACATTATTTTAATAGCATCAGAGTAAACACTATATTTCCAATACTTTTTCAGACGACCAAAGATTTCGTTTTTAATTAAAGGGCAAACCGTTAATTACGCACAGCCTTCCTCAAGCAATATCAAATCAAATCAAACTTTATTTGTCACATGCGCTGAATACAAGTGTAGACTTTACCATGAAATGCTTACTTACAAGCCCTTAAACAACAGTGCAGTTCAAGAAGAGATAAGACAATATTTACCATGTAGACTCAAATAAAAAGTAATAATAAAAAGTAACACAATAAGAATAACAATAACGAGGCTATATACAATAAGATTGATAGAGGACATTTATGAAGACAATTGTTCTTTCAAGTTTGTTTTAAGATAATAACAGTGAATTGTTAAAACACATCCAGTTGTCAGAAGATATGTTATATTAATGGAAATATCTGGAGAGCACCTATGGAACACAGTCGGACAAGATATTTAAAAAAATTTTTTTAAATTTTCATGAAATGGTTAATGTTTCATGTAGCCCACATCCCTAAGAACTAGGCCTACGAATCGCAAAACGAAGTTATAACACCAATAACGAAAAAAACGAATACAAACTTCAGAGTGATGGTTTAGCCTGTGTGTAAAAGTAGCCTAAACGATGATGCAAAATCTTGCAATAACAACCTCGACCATGATAATTACCTTCACAGATACCAAATAGTTTGTTGTTTTCACGACATTATTCCTCATTATGAAACTCTTACTTCATGCGCAATAATTAAAATACAGCATCATTTTCTCATCTCTCTTCATCTTGTGATGTATAGTTAGTGGTCTATTAAAATACAAAATAAAATACTAACGAAAGAAATATATTTGTTTTAATGATCTGAACGCACCACAAATATTGACCATTAATTATTCGTGAAATAATACAACATTATTATAGTCTGTTGAACTGAAAACAATTTTAATGGTGAATGGCGTTTTTTTGTTGTTGATACGTTTAGATTAAATTGCAAATTAAAGCGTGAGTGGCAATTATTTAAAAAAATATTAAATAATTGTTTTCTGTCCAAAGACAGATATGCCTATTTGGGAAATAGCAAACTCACATAAATTGTTTGAATACATTTCGCAGCATTGGTAGACATTAGAAAGATTTAATTAATAAAGAGAAACTGACGTTTTTAATTTAAATATGGTCATTTCCCTGCATCCCAAGAAAGATTGGTGTTGAGGGAGCTCATGGGGCTGATTGAGGGAAAATAATTAGGGAACTCCGCACACAAACTCCCCAAGCAATCCGATGGCCCATTTTTTCCGGAGTAAATGGGTCCGGCTGGAGATGCCTTGGTTGGGGGGTACTCATCCTGGCACCATGTATTGAATGTCGCCGGGTGGGGTACCTGGTGATGCGAGTAAAAATAACTAGCTTGTCGGTTGAGCAAGTTAAAGGAACAAGGGTTAGGGAGAGACAAAGTGCATGGCAACGATGAAGAGGCGAATGTTGTGGCTGCGCTCATTTGGTGATGACGACGGTATTGCGCGCCTGCACCCATGCCAAAATACGATGACTCCTGGTTTGTTTGGAAGAGTCGGTCTGCTCCAGCATTTATGGCACTCATGTGGTGTGACCGTTGAGAAAGAATCGAGGTGGCATAGTTGGAGTGATTGGGCCCTACACATGACCCCATGCCCGGGTGTGAGTTCGCAGGAGGTTGAAGGTTTAGAAACGATGGCACCGGCCAATAAAAGGACCCAGTGAACGCCAGCCCAGCGGCAGTGGTGGAGGTCAAACGGGCACCCCGTTTTATTGCCAGCTTTGTCTGGGTGCCCGCCGTGGAACGGCGCCGGAGTTTACCAGTTGTGCCACCTATGAACACGTCCTCGCTTGAAGGGTCAAGCATCCAGTAGTTGCCTTTGCCTGGGTCATCATAATGGCGAGGTACTTTGACGAAGCACTTGTTCAAACTCAGGTTATGCCGGATTGAATTCTGCCATCCTTGTCTATTTTCTTGATAGTAAGGGAAGTTGCCCATGATGAACTCGTAAATGCCGTTGAGGGTAAGCCTTCGCTCCGGGCTCTGGCGAATAGCCATCATTATCAATGCGTTATAGCTGAAAGGAGGTTTCTCCGGTTTAGCTTTTCCCTCTACTCCTCCAGATGTCTTCACCTCTCCCACTCCATCGGTATCTTCTCCGTCTTCCCTTTCTCCATTTCTGGAGAGTCGTTTGTCTTCTTGGACTGCGTATTCTTTATGACAATTCTTGTCTCCATGAAAATCATATGTTCCATCTTGAGCACAAACTTCTTTAGGCCTAGTAGATGGCCCCGAAGAAATGTGTTTTCTGGAAACATGCCCATCCAGCACGGCACCGTCATCACTCATCACTCCCTCTCGTCGAAACAGCAGGCTGCTGATGCTGAATGAAGACTTGTGGAAAAATCTGACAGGAGCTTTCAAATCCTCCATGTTCACCATCACCCACTTCCCGCGGCGTCTGGCAGTCTGAAGAGAAGGAACGTCTAAATCCACGAAATAATACGCACGTCGTCTTGGGGTGCCAAAGACAAAATGCGCCACTCGTGCTTAAACTCCTGCTCAACAATCCTGATCCAAATATGCATAGTCACACAAGCCGTATACTACAAACTTTGCGATTAGTTTAGTGCGCTGCCAATTTCACTGACTGGCAGATGAACTCCCAGGTTCAATTATAACACTTCCCGAGGAGCGTGAAACTCAAACCTCTCACCTGCGTTTCGCCCTCTGGGAACGCCTCTCTCCACTCCTTTCCGTCTGTTTACACAATAACCTGGCAAACAGTTCATCAAAGCCAAATTAGGTAAAGGTGTGTAAGTAATTTAGGAGTAGGTATACTCGTAAAGTAAGTAAACAAGCGGAGAACTTAAACGAGACATAGTTGCGGGGCAGATTGTGTAGCCTAGACGTCTGGCTGGAGAGCATGCAGCTTCCTGCACAACAGTTGACAGGTATGATGTGTTGCAACATCAAGGCACACAGTATGAAGCAGCATTTATGTTTCACCATCTCTATCTTCTCAATTTGATATGGGGTCCCCTTTAATACTCCATCATGCAATACAAGTGTTCACTTGTTTGGAAATACGCATAGCTTACAATGTTGAAACATCTACAGCTTTTCTACCTTTGATTTGAGAAGCCATTTCAAATAAACCCAAAAGCTTAAACTCATTCAGGACAAAATAGCAAGTTAGGACAAGATATTTTGGCCACACAAAATGGAAATCCCATCCAGTTATGTCAATAGTTTGTACTTGTTCAGCAGCATATTTTTATTTACTCAGTGTAAGTTAGCCTTACACCCTTCTCTGTTCTTATTTCCTAGAACACCTTATAGCAGCACACTCGTAGAAAAAGGAACATAATGGTATGTGGACAATTTTATGTGAATACCCAAATAAATCATGTTTAGCCTAATCTAAACAGACGCATTTTACAACCTTAATATTTTGCCTCTACAATTACACTGAATGGGTGGCGATTTACAACAGATTCCTGAAGCCGCTTGCACATCAATTGCCAAATCAGACAAACTGTACATTGCCCACGTACAGTGAGGGAAAAAAGTATTTGATCCCCTGCTGATTTTGTACATTTGCCCACTGACAAAGAAATTATCAGTCTATAATTTTAATGGTAGGTTTATCTACCATTAACCCTAATCCAGAAAAATGCTTGTCAAAAATGTTATAAATGGATTTGCATTTTAATGAGGGAAATAAGTATTTGACCCCTCTGCAAAACATGACTTAGTACTTGGTGGCAAAACCCTTGTTGGCAATCACAGAGGTCAGATGTTTCTTGTAGTTGGCCACCAGGTTTGCACACATCTCAGGAGGGATTTTGTCCCACTCCTCTTTGCAGATCTTCTCCAAGTCATTAAAGTTGCGAGGCTGACGTTTGGCAACTCGAACCGTCAGCTTCCTCCACAGATTTTCTTTTGGATTAAGGTCTGGAGACTGGCTAGGCCACTCCAGGACCTTAATGTGCTTCTTCTTGAGCCACTCCTTTGATGCCTTGGCCGTGTGTTTTGGGTCATTTTCATGCTGGAATACTCATCCACGACCCATTTTCATGCCCTGGCTGAGGGAAGGAGGTTCTCGCCCAAGATTTGACTGTACATGGCCCCGTCCATCGTCCCTTTGATGCAGTGAAGTTGTCCTGTCCGCTTAGCAGAAAAACACCCCCAAAGCATGTTTCCACCTCCATGTTTGACGGTGGGGATGGTGTTCTTGGGGTCATAGGCAGCATTCCTCCTCCTCCAAACATGGCGAGTTGAGTTGATGCCAAAGAGCTCCATTTGGTCTCATCTGACCACAACACTATCACTCAGTTGTCCTCTGAATCATTCAGATGTTAATTGGCAAACTTCAGACGGGCATGTATATGTGCTTTCTTGAGCAGGGGGACCTTGCGGGCCCTGGAGGATTTCAGTCCTTCACGGCGTAGTGTGTTACCAATTGTTTTCTTGGTGACTATGGTCCCAGCTGCCTTGAGATCATTGACAAGATCCTCCCGTGTAGTTCTGGGCTGATTCCTGACCGTTCCCATGATCATTGCAACTCCACGAGGTGAGATCTTGCATGGAGCCCCAGGCCGAGGGAGATTGACAGTTATTTTGTGTTTCTTCCATTTGCGAATAATCGCACCAACTGTTGTCACCTTCTCACCAAGCTGCTTGGCAATGGTCTTGTAGCCCATTCCACCCTTGTGTAGGTCTACAATCTTGTCCCTGACATCCTTGGAGAGCTCTTTGGTCTTGTCCTTGGTGGAGAGTTTGGAATCTGATTGATTGATTGCTTCTGTGGACAGGTGTCTTTTATACAGGTAACAAACTGAGATTAGGAGCACTTTAAGAGTGTGCTCCTAATCTCAGCTCGTTACCTGTATAAAAGACACCTGGGAGCCAGAAATCTTTCTGATTGAGAGGGGGTCAAATACTTATTTCCCTCATTAAAATGCAAATCATTTTTTACATGCTTTTTTCTGGATTTTTTTGTTGTTATTCTGTCTTTCACCATTCCAATAAACCTACCATTAAAATTATAGACGGATCATTTCTTTGTCAGTGGGAATATGTACAAAATCAGCAGGGGATCAAATACCCCCCCCCCCCCCCCCCTCCCCACTGTATGTCCTCTACAAAACACAGATATATAAAGTGGTCTAATGGTCCACTACACAGCTGATTCAAATAATCAAAGCTTGATGGTGTTGGTCATTTGAATCAGCTGTGTAGTGCTAGGGCAAAAACAAAACGTGCACCCAGGGGGCCCCAGGACTGGGTTTGGGAAACCCCATTATCAAATCAAATTTTATTGGTCACATACAAGTGTTTAGCAGATGTTATTGCGGGTGTAGTGAAATGCTTGTGAAAAAAATAGTATGCATTTTAGGCCATGGCTACGATAAAGCGTCATTGCCCCATCTAGTGGTTTAAAAACACACAAGGAAGTCCCAAAATGTTAAGTGTGCTGTTCAGGGTATTCTCTTTCACCACAGACTCACTTTCTCTGTCGAACCAGTAGCAATTGAGCCTGTGGAAGAGGTTATGTTTAGGGAAATTTTAGATGTTTTAGTGCAGCATATAGTCTCTCCCCAGGACATTCAGTGTCCCCCAAGTCTCTATGCCCAAGCAGGGTAAATCCAGGTTGCAAATGCCCCTGGGAAACCCCACACTGCAGGAGCTGTTTAACAGATGACAAGGCTGCTGGACTGGGGCTCTCATCTGAAACAGAGAAGCGGAACCTATTGGCACCAATGCCTTACACACTGTAATGACTTGGAGATGAAAAGTCCAATATTGTGTTTCTTACTGTTGAAGTTGCCCATGAAGGCAATGCCCAAAGAGTCACGGTTATTGTCCTTGGTATGTGCACCCACAACACCCCAGCCTCGGCCCTCATACACTGTGCAATCTCCCCCAATAAGAAAGCTGCAAATGCAAGAAAAGTTATTTCCATTTAGTATTATCCTGACACAATGAATGATAGAAAACACCAGGAAAGGAGGTCACTCACTTGTATCCAATGTCATCAAAGTTCCTATCCTGCATATGCATTGTCTGTATGTCGATGAGCTGGTCCATACATTCTCGGATGCCCCTGCAGTGCAACAGTGCAGTGTGATGTATGACAACTCTTTGAGCAGGATACTTGAGGGTCTCCCGGCATCGAGGGGCTACTGCTCCCCACTGTTCCCGAGTAACCACCTCTACTGAAATGCATGCATATGGTTAACAAACCACAGTAAATCTGTGGTGTTCCATATCCAAACTATAGACCTAACAATTCACTTTCGTTTACCCATTCATAACAAAGTATCATACCTAGACCTCAAAGCATTATCAGAAAACTTAACCATTACCTGTCGATAGAACTCATAGGTACTTCCTTACCAGTGACTCTTAAATCCATGTATTATATTATCCAGACTTGCTTTTGATTTAGTCGCTAGAGGCCATTTAAAAGAGGAAGTTTCGTTGACGTTCCTTAGAGTAAGTTGTTAAAACATATTGTTAAAGGGGGTGTGGACTGTTTCTCCAGCGGGTTATTACATGTTTTGCGTACTTTCCTTTCACGTGCATGACAATCACATTAGTCATGCGTTTCTCAATGACACCAACTCTCAGTGGGTCTGAAAACAACTGAAAAATACACACATTGGGAAATACACTGCAGTGGCCAAACAGGTAGGCCTAGAAAAAAAAGAGAAGTCGAAGCCACACCACTAAAGAGGAACATTTCATATGCCCAGTTATAAAACACAATACTTTTTTTAACCATCTCTATTTCAGCTCTTTTGGGATGGCAAGTATTGCAACAGAGATTGGTTCACGGGATTGTGTAACCACGGTCATTCAGGAAATATGTAATATAATACAACAGTGGCATTCACAGTTTTAGAGAAGTCTTTTTGAAAGAAATCAGAAGCATTTAACAACATTTTTATTTTTTATTTTATTTCTCCCAGTTCAAAAAAATATATAATAAGACAAATACCTGAAAAAAGTACTAGAGCTAATACATTATTAACACAATGTCCCAACAGTTAGGTGTTCCTCCACAACAAGGTAATACATGGGATTTAAGTGGTCCATACAAATCTTAGCAGTTCCATGACGTACACTCCAACAAGATGATGAAGAACTAACACAAAAAGTTAGTATTCCTGTAAATAAAGTTTCTGATTTGGCTGAGTATTTTAGACCCACATAACGATCAGTCATTCTGATTTAAGCCACAGTGAACCAGTGAGACACAGTAGCCTGTTGGGTGACATCAGACGCTGTGGATGCATACATCTGACCTCTTCTTCACTCCGTCCAGCGGTGTCCACAGTGAGGGGCCGTGCAGACATAGTACAGCCTCATGGCATCCTACATAGAAAATAAAGCAGTTACCTTCATATACACCACATATTAATGTATCCATATGGCTCAGTGGACTCTAGTATTTCTATATTTGGCTAACTCTTTGGGGACAGAGAATGTTCAATGATGAAAAAATAGCAACGCACCTCAGCCTTCATACTGTGGGACTGGAAAAACACTGCCTCCTTGTGACCGCACCTGAAAAGAGAGAAAAGAGATCAATGTTAGATTTATTTGGAAGTTATTTTGAATTGATAGAGATGTTTGTGAATCGAAAAAGTATGGAAAAATTGCCTGATTTCAGAGAGCTAAAGGAGGAAGATAGAGAGAGTGTTTGTTCGAGTGTGTGTGAGTGTTGGCCACTCTCACTTTGGGCAGGGGTGATCCTCTGTCCGGGGTAGCGTTGGATCCTGAGACACATCTGCAATTATCTGCGTCAGCTCACTGAGGAGAGAAGAGAGAGAGAGAAGAGAAAGGGGTGAAAAAGATAAGACAAATTACTTAATTTCCCATGACAGATGTATATTTCAGTGTCTGAGAATAAGTGGTGGAAAATAGGGATCACTTACTCAACTTCATGGGTGATCTTGTTGACATAGATGCAGCTGTTGTCTGCTTCTTGTTGATAGTCACAGTTCCTGCACTGTTGAGATACACAGAGGAGTCAAAAATGGTTACTACATTCATGCATTTACTTGTTTCAACAATTGAAAGCTCAAACACTTCCCAACCAATAAAGGTAGTGCATGAAACTAGCTAACTGCTGTAAGCCATTTGGAGTGGGTATATGAATGTCACCACACTTACTGCATAGAGCAGGATTCGATTCTCCTTGTCTTCTTTGGGATACAACATGTTGTTGCTAAAACAGAATGAAACAATTTTGTTATAACATTCTAGCTTGTGTTAAGATAATGGTCATAATGACAACCCAGAGATAGCGCTAGTGGGGACACCTATCTAGGATAGCTAAACAGGTGCATTATGATTGTCTGATTAGGATGTCGTGACAGGTAACACCTGAGTAAAGGATTATGCTTGCATCTCATCTAACTCTCTGACGAGAGATATTCACATATTAACATGGGGTCAGAGAAATTAACCCAAAGCCAAGCGCTACGAAAAAGAGGATAAGGTATGAGGACATTTAAGACATTTACATTTAAGTCATTTAGCAGACGCTCTTATCCAGAGCGACTTACAAATTGGTGCGTTCACCTTAAGACATCCGCCCGTTTATCGCTGTCGGATAAACGCAAACAAGTGAATCAAATGAGTGAAGATGGAGAGCCTGCAATGTCTCTCAGTCAAATTCCATTGCCTAGCGACATGGACAAGAAAGGCGATTTGTATCAAAACTGGTTATTTTTCCACGGTCAGTGGGAGAAATATGAAATCGCTACGGGCTTAGACAAAAAAAGACCCGCATCAGAGTAGCAACACTGCTTAGTATAGGCTGGACACCTGAAATGTTGTAATAATGCTTTTTTCTGATAACTAGCTCTGTGCATCTCCCAGCTGCTTTCCGTAGTTTTGAAGTATTCACAAAAAAACAGGCCTTATTTAGGTCATTTTTCACCCTGCCAGCTCCTATTTGTTCTATTGAGCACCGTGGCACCAACTCGCCTTCCAAATGTTCTATTCCCAGCTTAATGTTGTACTTCACAATGCCTGCTTTGCTATTGTTGGCAATGAGACCTGCCCACGTTGCTGGTAGTTAACATGTAATTAACAACAAATTACTAATGGAACTCTGAGGTCTTCCCATTGTTTACTATAGGGAAATAGGTATATCTGTCTATTTGGCCAAATATATGACAATGTATATATTTAGATTTTTTTCAATTTGGAACCATTTTAAAACATGAGAATCTCCTCTGTCTAATTGTGTAAGGCTGGGCAGCTTACTCTGTTGTCATCAAACGCTAGCCTCGAAATACCATTTGCCCTTGGAACGCTGCGCTCCCCCCATTGTTTTCCTATGGAGAGGCATGCTGGTCTATTTCGGAAAATATCTCGCAATGTGTATATTTAGATTTGTTTCAAATCGGGCACAATTTTAATCAGGATAATCTCTTCTTTCTAATTGCATAAGGTTGAACAGCGTACTCTGCTGTCATCGATCGCTAGACCAGAAATAGTCAAAAGTTGCAATTTTTCCCTACTTCCACGTTATGCAGGCATAAATACACTTGTCACTATCGAGGTTTACTAATTTACTATTCGAGGATTAGGATTACGAATTATAAGCGTCACACCAGTCAAAACAAACTGTGTGTATGTTTGATTCCATTCATTTGCTATGGGATTGCGCTAGTGTTCCAGTTTAGCCAACGTTCTGTCATTTTTCAGCCTTGGGTGTATTTTGACTCGTTCTATTTTCCAGCCTACTTGGAAGAGTGCCCATATGCTTCAGCGTCACCTAGATCTGGTGGAAGAGGCCAGAAAATGTTCAAAGAAAAACCTTGACGTTTTACAATGACATTTTGAACTCACTCGTAATGTGAATGATGAAATATATATATTTTTAAAACACGAACAAACTGAAGCAGAGACGTCTGGTCTATGTTGTGAGACTGAGTCAATTGTCTAGATTCATGTGATATCAGGTCAATGAGAGACGAAATGATCACAGACTTGTGATTGACCGTAAAGATAACATTGACCGTAATTGATTGACCGCAAAGACCACAACTTACAACAACGTCTATGCAGAGCAAGCACAATTCTTTACTGAGGTATTACAGGTCACGACATCCTAATCAGATACTCATTATGCACCCGTTTATCTATCCTAGATACTACAGGTGCCCCACTATCTCTGGGTTGGCATTATACCCATTATTTTCATATATAACACGTTAATTACCTCGCGCACTTCATACACTTTTAGACTATCCTGGTGCCGTCAGAGAGAATAAGGATTGCGACTCAATTTCATAGCTACTAGTCTTTAGCTAGCTAGCTACAGTGACGTTATGCACTTTGTAAGTGAACTTCTTTATAACCATCTGCTCTTACCATTCTTGACAAAATCGAATCCCAACGAATCCGGGTTCATATGTACCACCCTCTATATCCATTTGAAATGGTTTACAAATAAAAATCAACGAAATAATGAACAACTCAGAATTTCTGGCTAGCTAGCAACGTTGTCTCCCGCTTCCACGATGAAAACAAGACGCACGCGCACAAAATGTTAGAGAATTCGATGGCAGTTTATTAGTTGCAGCGCCAACTGCTGTGGAGGACTAAATGACACCCAACACGCGTGTGTCATTCCGTGTTTATTATTATCAGAATGTAAAAAATGCGTTGTTGTTAACCGATAAAATACATTATCAATTTAATTACACCACTGAGTTGAACACAAGTAAATTGGCACTAAATAAATACATATCAGGACACCCTCTTAGTATGCAATGAAGTTATTATGCCAAAAGAAACCCAACAAACACAGTGTCATTGTCTTCAGTAGCAAAAATGTCATGTCTTGTAGGTCCCCACAGATTAACCCAAACCTGGTCTCCTTCAGTGAGCTCAATCACACTACCAATGCTGACTACCTGGCAACACTTGTCTGGCAGGCTGGTGTGGTATGCTGAGACAACCCGCTGGCCATTCTTTAAGATACTACACTGGGCGCGGCCGTAGGTGGACATATGCAATGTGAAGTGGTACAAGCCAGCCAGTGGGCAGTTGAATTTTCCTGTATGAGTACTATAGCCGCCTCCCTCATTGACCAGGACGTTGGCAAACTTCAGGATACTGCTGTGAGTTGGGTAGCTGTCACAAATGTTTAGTTTGGCTGTGAAGGCTACAATCTTTCCTAGAATGGAAGAATGAACATAGAGAGGGAGAGAGAGAGATCAGTCCAGGCCTAGGGCATTTGATACATGCTCAAAGATTTGCTAATAAGATGTGTACAAATTCTTCCTTTTCACAGAAATTATGAAAATATAGATGCCATAAGATATATGTGAAAAGCACATATTGTGTCAACTTTACAACAGTATACAAAAGAGTTAGAAGGCCTACTTGGTTTGGGACTCTCTGGGCCACCCTCTGTTGAATCAGGATTGGTGGGTTCGGGTTCTGTGTTCCAGAATACAATAGAGTTGTTTAGCTCTGTTTTACTGTAAGGATTTGTCAGTGACATTCATCATATGTCATTTACAAGTGCATTGGACTATTGCATACATACAGAGATCTAGAATCTATTGTAAAAAATATACACAGTGCCTTCAGAAAGTATTCAGACCCCTTGACTTTTTTGATATTTTGTTACATTACAGCCATATTCTAAAATGTATATATAAAATAAAATCCTCACCAATCTACACACAATACCCCATAATGATAAAGTGAAAACAGTTTTATTTGTATTTTTTATAATTTATAAAAATTATAAATACCTTATTTACATAAGTATTCAGACACTTTGCTATGAGACTCAAAATTGAGCTCAAGTGCATCCATTTTCCATCGATCATCCTTGATATGTTTCTACAACTTGATTGGAGTCTACCTGTGGTATATTCAATAGATTGGACATGATTTGGAAAGGCGCACACCTGTATATATAAGGTCTCACAGTTGACAGTGCATATCGGAGCAAAGAACAAGCCATGAGGTCGAAGGAATTGTCCATAGAGCTCAGAGACAGGATTGTGTTGAGGCACAGATCTGGGGAAGAGTACCAAAAGATTTCTGCAGCATTGAAGGTCCCAAAGAACACGGTGGCCATCATCATTCTTAAATGGCGTTTGGAACCCCCAATACTCTTCCTAGAGCTGTCCGCCTGGCCAAACTGAGCAATCTGGGGAAAAGGGCCTTGGTCAGGGAGGTGACCAAGAACCTGATGGTCACTCTGTGGAGATGGGAGAACCTTTCAGAAGGACCACCATCTCTACAGCACTTCACCAATCAGGCCTTTATAGTAGAGTGGCTAGACGGAAGTCACTCCTAGGTAAAAGGCACATGACAGCCCGCTTGGAATGTGCAAAAAGGCACATAAAGAAACAAACCATGAGAAACAAGATTAACTGGTTTGATGAAACCAGGCTTGAACTCTTTGGCCTGAATGCCAAGCGTCATGTCTGGAGGAAACCTGACACCATCCCTACGTTGAAGCATGGTGGTGGCAGCATCATGCTGTAGGGATGTTTTTCAGCGGCAGGGAGTGGGAGACTAGTCAAGATTGTGGTAAAGATTAACGGAGCAAAGTACTGAAAGATCCTTGATGAAAACCTGCTCCAGAGTGCTAAAGACAACAACCTTAAGCACACAGCCAAGACAACGCAAGAGTGGCTTTGGGACATGTCTCTGAATGTCCTTGAGTGGCCCAGCCAGAGCCCGGACTTGAACCTGATTGAACATCTCTGGAGAGACCTGAAAATAGCTGCGCAGCAACTCTCAGCATCCAACCTGACAGCTTGAGAGGATCTGCAGAGAAGAATGGGAGAAACTCCCCAAATATAGGTGTGCAAAGCTTGTAGCATCATACCCAAGAACACTCTAGGATGTAATTGCTGCCAAAGGTGCTTCAACAAAGTGCTGAGTAAAGGGTCTGAATACTTATGTAAATGTGGCATTTCTGTTGATTTGAATAAATTAGCAAACATTTCTAAAAAAACTGTTTTTGCTTTGTCATTATGGGGTATTGTGTGTAGATTGATTAGGAAAAAAACACAAAAAAATAGAATACGGCTGTAACCTAACAAAATGTGTTAAAAGTCAAGGAATCTGAATACTTTCTGAAGGCACTGTATATGCATTTCACATCATAGGCCTCTTAAAATATAACTATGTAGGTGAACAGGATACATGACATTTACAAAGATTATTTGCCAAACCAACCTGTATTTAATTAGAAATAGGTATTTAGGTCACTATTGTGTGAATGTTATTACCAGGCTTAAGGTTTCCATTATTGTCTCCACAGCCAGGTTCAACATCCATGACTATGTACAACTACAGCTGATGAGTTTACTTCTGTAGAAATGGAGTATAGGCATATTGCATGTGAATTAAATATGACTAACTTTTGTTAAAAATATATGAATGTACATTTGGAAATCTATTTTGAATGTATACAACAATAGTTCGTTTTACCTGTGAACGTCTTGCAGAGGTGATGTTCCAAATATTCGGACTGGTTTGACTACTTGGCTGCTTGCAGACAGACATGTAAAGGCGGTGCTCGTTTCCCAGGTGTGCAAGATGTAAGCAAAATGAAAGCTAGTATAAAACTACAAAGCTTTGAGATGATTCGCGTAACTTCCATATTGAGTAGAGGAGAATGTGCTGTGTTTGGGAACTGGACAGTTGTAACAACATTATGCAATCACAACGAGTAAAATAAACAGGATTTGAACTTTTGAAAAATGGTTTATCGTCAAGCAGGTGGAGCACAACGTCATCACCAACATTCTTGATGTACTTTTCAGCACTCTAATAACAATAACAGAATTGTTGTAACATGCTGACCACTCTGCTCGCTTCATGTGCGCAAGCGTTGCAAAATAAATGTACACATACAAGTTATTCAATCATTGCACCCACACTGATCGCGCACATCAACAAGCATCTGCGTAGCCAGGTGCTAAAATATAACTTTGTTCAAATTGTGACCCTTGATGCGCTGCAAGTCCCGCTTCTCCCATATCCTCATTGGTTTTTAGGAACATGATTGATTGAAAAGATGAACTAGGGTCCACACTCCAGTCGGTAGTGGTAATGCATCTACCTTTAAGTTGGTTGCCAACCTCCATATGAAGTCCAAAGAAGAAGAGGCGTGAAGGAGGAGAGATGACTTGAAACACATTTTTGCCCTTTTATCTGTGGATTAATTGTCGTAGTAGAGGACCATGTGCATTTCAGCTAAAATAACAACCCAATGTTTATATCCCAGGACAAATTAGCAAGCAACAGCAATTGGTTCAGAGTTCGTTTTGATATTTCAACCTGCATGGCCTGATCACGTCTGGTCTGGGTGGACAAAATCGACATGCGCACGCGGAGGAGCGGTCTGGTCAGTATGTTAGTGAGGGAGATAAGTCTAGTTGACATTCAGAAAAGGTGTTAGGTCATTTGATGCAGGGATGAAAATGAGATTAGGTTGACATTATACATATTTCTGATAAAAATGTACAATCAATGGCCTTGTCAAAAGTCCAGACCTCAATCCAATTGAGAATCTGTGGTATGTAAAGAAGTGCTATTTCTTATGCAGGTGACCAGCCTACTGCTATTACATTTATATAACTCACAGTAAAGCCTGTGGGGTCCCCTACAGGATAGCTCCCACATTACACACTAACTGCCAAACCAGCGCACACACATAATCTCCTTTCTAGCTGAACATTGTGTGCCCTAAGAGGATTCTACGATGACGGACAGACAACTGAGCCAATGGCGGAAGACTACAGACTACACCCCAGCCTGAACCAATCCAAAGATCCGATCTTCTAGAATCAACCTACTTTCTGTTCCACTTATAAGGATTGTGTAAATTGTTAACGGTCTCTTTTCCTGCTGTTCTGTGCGAGCTAACGGAAGAGCCGTAATTACGCTGTACCAGATATCTTTACTCTGAATAAACTGTCGCTTGTCGTAGAATTTACCACTTTGTCTGAATCGATCCTTGACCGGCTCACCCTTCTACATATCTAATTATCAACAGGTATGATTTAAAGATTGCTGTACACCAGGGGAACCCATCTAACTTGAAGGAGCTGGAGCAGTTTAGCCTTGAATAATGGGCACAAATCCCAGTGGCTAGATATGCCAACCTTATAGAGACATACCCCAAGAGACTTGCAGCTGTAATTGCTGCAAAAGGTGGCTCTACAAAGTATTGACTTGTGGGAGGGGGGTAGTTATGCATGCTCAAGTTTTCAGTTTTTTTGTCTTATGTCTAGTTTGTTTCACAATTAAACATAGTTTGCATCTTAAAAGTGGTAGGCATGTTGTGTAAATGATCCATTTTAATTCCAACATTAGCACAATGTTTTTATGCACTAATAGCACAAACTTATGGCAAAAACATTGTGCTTATTTGTACATATAGTACATACTTAATGAGAGTCTTGGATGCCTGTCTGCATACCCTTCTGTTTTGTTCATCTGCTTCTTCTTATCATTAAACTTACTTTCTGCACCTGCTTCCTGACTCCCAGCATATACGTTACACCACTCAATCTCTAAAACAGATTTGATTCATTTGAACCACTTCCTTTGAACTGTACAATCATAGTGCTTCATAAGCACTAGTCTATACATAATATTGGCTTGCAGTTAAACTTATTTACAGAATAAAAAAACACTTTAACTGAACGCTAACCTGCACTTCACAATTCCAGACTCTTTAACAATGCACAGTCTATTTTCTGAGACTATATCAGATCATTTTACCAGCATTGCGCCGTGTGGTAAAATAGCTTCTAATTTGACTTTATATATACTTGTGATGCCTTTGACACTCATAGCTGTTTTCTCTCATTGACTCCCATGCATTATTTTTCCTGCGTGAACATGCTTGTTTGCGCACATATAAAAAAGGCTCCCGTGTGATTTGGGCTTTACCCATAGTGAATCAGTCAGTCACAGTACACTGCCTGACTCTTTCCCTTGGCCCTAAGCCTTCAATTTGTCTATATGTGAAAGGTGTAAGCAATATGGTGTAAGCTCCACCACTTTCCTGATTATACCTATCCAGACCCTTAAGAAAAATATAAGGGTTAAGTCAGGGCCAAGGAGGAGGGGTAGGGAGTGAATTTGGACCAGCAAATAATGAGTATGTGCCATCTAAGTGTTTCACTACCAATCATGTGGTAGTCAGTATAGTCAATTCCATCATCCAATTGAGTACATTTTTGAATTTAGTAAAAGGTGTTGTAAATTACACAACCACAAAGCAAGTGATTGCAAAAACTATTTTTTATTTTATTCTGTTAATAAAGGGGCAGAGTTAATCAGATGGAAGCCATGCTCCTGGTAAGTAGGCTGCTATGCCAGAGTTCTATCACTATTACTATCTATTGGGACATATGCAATGCTGGACTTGGGTTGAGGCTCACCGCAGCTGAGTACAGGCACCTCAGATGTACTACTGCATGAGCTCCTGTTCCTCTTATAGTATATTAGCTCAAAAGTATTGTGGAGTTCCTGCAACTAAATGTTAACAGTACCAGCACCCAAAATGAGCATCAGCACCTATTTTAGTCCAAATCAAGCACTGCACCTAGGTCCACGATTCGATTCTTGCTGAATCCCAAATGAGTCTCTTCCCTCACCCATCCATCTGTGCATTCACCCCCAACTCTGCCTTATGCACAAGTATCCCAAAACAGAGAAGCATCTAAGTAAGAAAAAAATTCAACCACAAAAGTATTTTTTAAAATTCTTCCATTTCACCTGTCTTGATGTGGTTTGATCATTTTGTTGTTTGTTTCATTGCAGTGGCAGAAAATGGCAGAGCACTAGGGTCCACCTACCTACCATCTCCTAAAGGCTACTCTTGTTCCTATAGATGTGAAGGAGCTCTCTCATTCTTTCTCTATCTACTCCCCCACTTATCTCCATATAATAAATCCTCTTCAGTTTCTTTATGTGCTTTATGAATGAATTTCATTATTAGGATCCAAAATAATCTGAGAGTATTGTTTAATTGCATAAACATCTACATGCTGTATGACAGATCTACAAGTTGTACGATGAATCTGAAAAGCAGCAGATAGGGCAGTTGGAAGAGCCAGGAGGACACAATGGTAGATGGCATGCATACATGTAGCATGTCAATATGTAATGAGACCAGGACAACAAGGGGTGTCTCCATGACACTACAATTATTATAATCTACCCAATTAATATTGTTTTATCAATATTACATGTGTAGGCCTAATATCAAAGTTAGTCTGCAATCAGGGTTAGGCCTAGTAGAATTTAATATTTATATTAACCATTATTTAAACAGGGAGTCACATTGAGATACAAATATTTTACAAGAGAGCCCTGTATACATTTACAAATAAAACCCAGTACATAGATTAAACACAACAGCCCTACATACAGTGGGGCAAAAAAGTATTTGGTCAGCCACCAATTGTGCAAGTTCTCCCACTTAAAAAGATGAGAGAGGCCTGTAATTTTCATCATAGGTACACTTCAACCATGACAGACAAAATGAGGGAAAAAAATCCAGAAAATCACATTGTAGGATTTTTAATGAATTTATTTGCAAATTATGGTGGAAAATAAGTATTTGGTCAATAACAAAAGTTTATCTCAATACTTTGTTATATACCCTTTGTTGGCAATGACAGAGGTCAAACGTTTTCTGTAAGTTTTCACACACTGTTGCTGGTATTTTGGCCCATTCCTCCATGCAGATCTCCTCTAGAGCAGTAATATTTTGGGGCTGTTGCTGGGCAACACGGACTTTCAACTCCCTCCAAAGATTTTCTATGAGGTTGAGATCTGGAGACTGGCTAGGCCACTCCAGGACCTTGAAATGCTTCTTACGAAGCCACTCCTTCGTTGCCCGGGCGGTGTGTTTGGGAACATTGTCATGCTGAAAGACCCAGCCACGTTTCATCTTCAATGGCCTTGCTGATGGAAGGAGGTTTTCACTCAAAATCTCATGATACATGGCCCCCTTCATTCTTTCCTTTACACGGATCAGTCGTCCTGGTCCCTTTGCAGAAAAACAGCCCCAAAGCATGATGTTTACACTCCCATGCTTCACAGTAGGTATGGTGTTCTTTGGATGCAACTCAGCATTCTTTGTCCTCCAAACATGACGAGTTGAGTTTTTACCAAAAAGTTATATTTTGGTTTCATCTGACCATATGACATTCTCCCAATCTTCTTATGGATCATCCAAATGAGGCGAGGGTCGTCACTCTAAAGAGGCCCTTGAAGAGGGCAATGACTATCGTGGAGTTGGGTCCACGTCCCACGCCAGAGCCGCCACCGCGGCCAGATGCCCACCCAGACGATCCCCTATAGGTTTAGGTTTTGCGGCCGGAGTCCGAACCTTAGTGGGGTACTGTCACACTCTGACCATGATTTGCGTTGTTTGTTTCTATGTTTTGTTTGATCAGGGTGTGATATGAGTGGGCATTCTATGTTGTATGTCTAGTTTGTCTATTTCTATGTGTTTTGGCCTGATATGGTTCTCAATCAGTGGCAGGTGTTTGTCGTTGTCTCTGATTCGGAACCATATTTAGGTAGCCTGTTTTGTATTGTGGTTGGTGGGTTATTGTCTATGTTATGTTGCACGTTAGCAGTCACGTTCGTCTAGTTAGTTAGTTAGTTAACTTCATGTTTTTTAAAAATCTTTCATTAAAATCATGCATTCACACCACGCTGCGCTTTGGTCTACTCAATACGACGATCGTGACAGCTTGTTTATTCCCGACTTCCCAGTTGTCTTGAACTCACTGAAGTCAAGTTATTGCAGTTCCGAGTTAACAGATGTTTTGAGTGAGGTACAAATCATGCTTTATTGACAGCATGGCCAACGTTGAATGTTCATCATTTTAAATTGGAAAATAGCCCCTTAATGCTAGATTTGGGGCCACACAGCCACTCCACTGAATAGCAAGCTAGTAACTGTTTTGCAATGCTTGCAGAGTTAGGCACTGTCACTGATTCCTTCCAAACCACTCATTGTTGAATTTGAGATTTCCAACTTGTTGTGTAATATTTATGTCCAATGGCAGATGAGCACTGATACGTTTTATCAATAATTTCTCTTCATTATTTCTCTTCATATGACAATGATTAAAAATAATTTATCAGTAGATTGTCTACTTGATTCATGATGACGGCTAGCTAAGATTTTGAAAGTATGATGTTGACATGTTCAGTCCAATCAAAGCTACTGTGGCCAATGACCTTCAGCCTTCTTGGATGGGCACTTCTAATCTAACTCTATGCCAGCACCCAAGGGGCTAGAATGTTCTACCTCTACCCTTAGACTTGGCTGTGATGTAGTGTCCCCATGAATGACAGAACACTGAGCCAATCATGGCGCAACGCTCCGTATTTTCTGCTCGCTTGCCCCATCACCACAGAAAGCACTCAGCTAGGCTGAAACACCTGCATTTTGGAGCTGCCTTACTCATGAAAAGAAAAAAAGAGACCATGTTTGAATGCAGCTTTAAGAACTCAATGATGTATATATTTTCTAACATTGTTTGCAAACTGATATGTGATACGTATTAATGCCAATATAACATACAAAACATTGCATAAAAATGTGGGGCTCAAAATAGGTGGGGCTCTGCAAATAAAACACACTATAATAAAACACATAATACACATTAAACATATTTAAGAAAAGCAATCACATTCTGTAACAAAGTCTCTAATCAATCATTTAAGGTACCAGAATATCTAATTTCGAGGAATTCTGTGTATTGTTCCACACAAGGGGCCAACAAAAAAAAGATCAGATTTCCCCAATTCTGTGGCGACCAAAATAAACTCCAGAGTTAAATTAATATTTAGTTCAGTAACAACAATTCTCAGGTCAATAAACTGCTAAAATATGTATAGGGCATACATTCATTAGCAGGCGATACATGTCATACTTAATCGGTATGTTCTTGGTCAATATTGAAGTGTTGTTATAGCTTGTACCTCTAACACGATTGCCTATGTAAAGTTGAGCCCTGCTGAACAGGGGCCTGTTGCACAAAACTAGGATAAGGGATTAAGCCAGGATATCTTGGTGATCCTGGCTCAATTGATCCGTAATCCGGTTGCACTAAAGATGGATAGGGGGCAGGAGGATATGTTATGGTATAAATTACCATGGAGATTTATTCTGTGGAGCTAGCCTGCTCCAGACCAGGCTAAATTCCAGGATCTATTTAATCTCATCCCTAATGTCAGTCAGCAGTCACCACAAATGGAAACCAATAGTTATTTCACTGCTCACTATACATTGTTATCACATATAACTAGACCCACTGTTATTATTTAAACGTTTGTGATCATTAATTTCAATGATTTTGGATAAAAAATGATTTTTAGATGATGTTGCTATCATTAGATAATTTACAGTTTCCCATAGACTATAAGGCTATATATAAAATGATAGAATATTAGGGCCACAGAGGGAAAAAAACACAAGTCATAATATTGTAACCAGTTGTTTTAAAGGAGGACAGTTGTTAAAATGACAGATGTGGGGCATTTCGTGAAATTGTACTTCAGTATGGTTTCATAAACAAAGACATGCTGATGTGCCAGAATATTAAGTATCACATTGTCATAAGTATCAAAACTGTAAAAACAATATGTAGCTTTTCTGCAGAAAGAACCAGCCTCATAAATTTATGACTTTATCCTTTTTCTTCAGTGTGGCCCTAGTACTCTGTCATATAAACAAATACACATTCCATATGAATATAAAAACACAATGTGTAACATTATGTTCCTTTATTGAATAAGGACAAAACAAAGCAGGTAAACCATCAGCTCCTTTCGAAACTGAAGTCACAGTGACTCTACAAGATGGAAAGCACAGAATCCAAGCATATTATACATACACATTCAAAGGTCTGTATATAACACACCCTGCATGTCTGCACACTAAAATAAATGCAGGACAAATCCATACACATCAACTGAACAGACAAATGAATGGATGCAGTAGCCTCCCTGCAGCCTTGTATTACACACAGTATACCGCACAAACATCATAAAGAGGCCAAATTCGTCAAAAAACGAACCCAAAAAAACCCAAATTCCTCTGCCACCGCAGGACATATTTAACCAAAATTGAAAGCACACATACTAACTAAAATAATTCAACACATATTGGTCCCTCAGCAGCCGACCACTGTCGTCATCAGGAAGATTGCCGGATTGTCCCAGTCCATGGCTGGTGGCACTCTGGGGCCCTCTCCTTCCTCAGGCAGGCCACATTGTGGAGGACAGCACAAGCCACAGTAATATCACATGCCCTAACAGGGCTGACCCTTAATTTGTGAAGGCAGTGAAAGCGTGCCTTCAGGAGGCCAAAGGTCATTTCAACTCTGGCCCTGGTCCTGGCATGGGCATGGTTGTAGGCCTGCTGTGCTTCCTGGGGTCTGTGAAAGGTGTCAGGAGAAAAGGCTGGCAGCCATACCCCTGTCTCCCAGCAACACACCAGAGAATTCACCTGTCAACACAAAATCTCATCATTACTACCTCATAAACACAGTGATATTCTTGACACAGCCATGATGGTTATAAATAGGGGTTGTGTGGCTTACCTTGTGATAGGCACTGATAGATTTCAGAGGCCCGAAAGATTCTGGAGTCATGGACTGAGCCAGGCCATTTTGCCACAACATTGCTGATCACACAGTCAGCATTGCAGACCATCTGAAATCATAAGATGAGGAATATTACACCAATCAATGCACATCACTGGCAATGCAGAGTGTTCGTCAATGGACAATATCAAAAAGTTATGTTCACCTGAACATTAATGCTGTGAAAGGATTTCCTATTCACAAAATCGGCCTCATGGGCACCTGAGGGGCTTTTATCCTTATGTGTGTGCAGTCCACTGCACCAATGACATTGGGGAAACCTGTCACACAAAGTAATGAGTATCCTACTATGTGTTAACAGTTGTCCTGTAATTTGTAGATCCTCTTACCTGCAATCCTATAGAACTCCTCTTTGATGTCACAGAGTCTTCTGTGGCCAGGGAAGGAGATGAAGACATCTGCTAATGCTTTGATAGCCAGACACACACTCCTTATTGTGCGGCAAATTGGGCCTTGTTCAGCATCCCCCACTGAGTACAGGAAGGCTCCACTAGCAAAAAGCGCAAGGCTACACAAACCATTTGCTCCACACTCAGTGCATGGCTCCGTGCAGTGCGGTGCTTAATCCTGGGACCCAGTAGTCTGCATAGATACCTGATGCCATCTGCAGAAAACCTGTATCTTTCATATAGATGGTCATCAGGGAAGGCCAGTGGGTCCAACCGGTCCCTGAAGACCCTTTCTCGCCTGAAGGCTCTCCTCAGCACAAGTGCTTCTTCATCCACCACATCTCGCACGAATGGGCATGCCATTGTCAGAGCAGAAAGGAACACACAATTTTGGGCCTTCATATAGGCTAGTGGCCACACCTGGTGCTGGGGGGTGGGCAAAAGAGGGCGATGCCTTATAACGATGACTTGGTTGTACTGATTGCTGGGAAAATAAAAAAACCTTAGAAAGATGCCACCGTCCTGTGTGCTCACAATAAGAGCTCATATGTCATGGCTCACTTGACTTTACGAGAATATACCTAATTTTTATTTTGAGCTGTGTCATCTTCTTGGAGCTGGGGGAGGAAAGAAAAATAATGATTAATACATTTGTGTTACAGTTAGCATACAGTGTACATTGAAGGCATATCTCACCTCCCTCTCAAGTTTTTTTATTTCAGGTCCAGTTTCCTAATTGTCCTCTTTTTTATTTCGGACTCCAGTGCAAGATTTTCCATCTTTTTCTTCTTGTACTGAATGTCTATGTCTGCCAGTTCTATTTGGCGCCGGAGGTGGTTGCCATACAACTTTCTGATAGCTTGTGAGCTCTGTGAACACAATACAATTAGCGCAGCTGGAATTTGGCAGGATGTGGTGTCCTTTTACTAATACGCACTATGTTGCCAGGCTGGTTTTCCCACTGTATAGCATCTGGGTCCTGTAAAAGAAATTAGATTTTTTGATTTTGATGAGGACTCCTCACCATTGTAGAGTAAATAGTACTTTCACAGTCTTAACATGATACCTCATGCCTTCTGGAATCCAGAGAGATGGTCTCCTCCTCATCATCGTCTCCATCATGTGCTGTTGCTGCTGCACTGGGGCCTTCACCCTATCACATTTAATCGGATTCATATTGAAGCTAGTAGACAAGACATGCCAGGCCTACAGTATGCCTTTGATGGAGTACTCACTGGATCAGCATCGTCTGGTGCTTGTGCTGGTGGCTCTAACAGGAACACAGTGCTGCCAGGCACTGCAAGGCAATAGGTAAACCAAAGTCAGACAGTCCAAATTGATTCAATATGAATGTGGTTGTATCCCATGTAGAGATGGAAGGACATACCTTGAATGAAGCGGGTGGCATCTTGGGAGGAACCTATGCTCGTCTCTTTCCCCCCAGGGATCCCCTCTAAGACGGGCCTGCCTTTATTTAGCTCCAAGGCCATGTCCTCTGCTGGGGTAAGGTCAGCCTTTGGTGACCCACCACCCGTGCCTTGTCTGTGGGTATTCTTTTTCACTGCTAAAACAGTACAGACAATGTGTGAGCAGGCACCTTCTGGGTACAATATATGATTGTGCTTTGTTAAATATTAGTCAGGGACCATACCATTCTGCAGAATGTTCTTGTATTTGATTTTGACCTGCTGCCATGTCCGTTTTGGCCCGTTCATGTTTAATCTACACACACACACACACACACACACACACATTTAATGGAGTCACACTGCAAAAAATTACTTGGTATTTTTGTCTTGTTTTCAGTAAAAATATCAAAAAATGTATCATAGCTTTATACAGTGTGATGGAGTTACTTTACACAATTTCACTCATATCTGCAGTGTATTTCAATTAAAATTTAACTGTTTCATAATTACAGTACAACTGCATTTTTGGAGATGTGAATTAAATATTTGAATTGTAATTGTGATGTTTCAGCGGAGCGGTGAGTGTGTAATTGTGCACTACTTACGCATTCAGGCGGTCTGCAATACTTTGCCACGCTTTTTCTCTTTGCTTTATCACTGTGGCGGTGTTGCCTTTCTTCTTAATTATATCTTTTACCTCCTCGTATGCCTCCATGAGGATTTGTGCTTCCGACGGGGAAAAGTACGCGGCTCTAGTTGCCATGGTAAATCAGTTAATCTGTGATCTGTGGCGGGGTCTATTTGAGTGAGCCGTGAGCGCGCACCTATCCAGGATTGGTTTCACCTGGCTTAATGAATCCGTGTCTGCTCATCCTGGCTTGGTCTTTGTGCAACCAATTAAGCCTGGACGCACATGTTTTGGCTTCATTGAGCTCAGCTGAGTCATTTATCCCGGATGTCTTAATTCTACTTTTGTGCAACAGGCCCCAGGTCCCGTATTTATGGCAACAGCGACGTTTGCTAGTAAAGCTCGCAATTGTTTGTATTATTACAATTAGAGGAAATAACTTGTAAAAGAGGGAGAATGGGAAACATGCACTTCAAAGTTCGAACAGACATCTCTCTCTCTCTCCGTATTTTGGGTCACTGCTGGGTTTTTCCGGCACGGTTACGTCGCCTGACGTTGATACTCCTTTGTAGGAAGGTTATCATGTGATCCTCTGAACAAGTCTTTGTTCTTTCCTAAGTAGTTCGAAATACATATTATATTTGTGCTTGATTTATTTGATAAAGAAGGAAATATACTCTCTTATAGAAAGTTCTTAGAAACATATAACTTCCCAATACACTGTAAAGAATTTAATTCTATATTCAAAGCAATACCTTCAGGATTTACTCAATTCATGAAATCTCATTTGTGTTTTGGCGAACATGTCACGATAGATGCACAATTTATGTTAGAAGGGTTCCCCCTGCTGGATAAGAAATGTAATAAACATTCATAAGTTAACTTTTTCACTCCAAGAACAAGATCTTTCCTAGAGGGAAATTCTTCTGGAACGCTCATATTACTGAAATTGAATGGAAGAATGCTTGGTTGCTCTCTCACAAATTGTGTATATCAAATAAAGTAAAAAAAATGCACTTTAAAATCTTGCACAAAATATACCCTTGCAATAACTTGGAATTCATGGATTTAGAGGACATATGCCTTTTCTGTGATAAAGAAGGATAAACTATTATACACATTTTTCATGAGTTTGACTGTGAAGTTAGTTTGGAGCAAGTAAAATTTTTACATTTGTAATCTAATCAATAAGACCCATGTATTTACAATGAAAGATCTAATGTCATCATTTAAATGAAAACAAAATCACTGAGTTAGTCGTTCGTTTCTTAATTCTCTCTGGTAAATTGTATATACACAAAAACAAATATTAGAAATCTGTCCCTAAATGCAATATAATTTTACTCAATAAAAAAACCCACTGTGTTCTTACAACTCTATCATAAGTTTATGCAACTGTAAACCCTTTACTGTTACTGTTTTTGTAACAGTGGTTTTGGCTTTATTTGCATCTGTGTTTAGGGCTTCACCCATGTTTGGACCTGTTACGTTGTAGAGGACATTAAAGCTTGTTTTCCCGTTTACTTTTGCTCTCTGCGTCTGACTCCACACCCATCACTCACTACACGTTACACTTAGCCTATTATAGGCCTGTAATTAACTGCTCAAAGAAGATGGCCTCATTATCGCATAGGCCTATAATAGCCCTGTATTGCGTAGACTATTTGAAGGTCAGTTGGCAATATAATAAGCTATAACCCAATAAGTTGTTCCCTGTTAAAAATGGTAACAGGAGCCCTGCTCGGCCTAAATAGTGAAACACAGTAGCAGCCCTTTCAAAACGCTCTGTTTCTTCATGACACCCCTCACGCAGGTCCACTGATGTGGGAACTTGCCTACATATTCAATTATAATGATTTGATTTTCAAAATGCAATATTCCCATCACTTTTGATGATTGTTTTCTCATTCCTCACAATAAAATCACTAGGGCTACTAAAGTGTCCTTCATCAGGCAGTAAGCTTAAACAGGACACGTGACCTACCATTTGAAATGATGGTGTATGGTACAATGTACTGCTGAAGTATATGGATTGGGCAACAGTACATTCCACTCAATATCAGATTTTCATTGATACACCGTTAACTGATATAAAGTCAAACATAAACACGATTGATAGGCTATAGTTAGATTTGGCAAGTGACATTTTAGAAAGGTGATGTTGTACTTACAATGCTGCAAGGGGCAGCAATAGCTTACAGCATGCGGCACCAACACTTTTTATTACGTCAAAACAATTCATTCATACTGTGTCATAAACTGACACACACACACACACACACCCACAGCTGTTAGTGCTTAATGCATTTATTTATCAAGACCTTTACTTTCTTTATTTATTTTAGCAGACCCATTGAGACCTAGGACTCTTTTGCAACTCAAAACACAAAAAAATCATAATCCCAGCAGCATAGAAAATATATAGATATTTTTAATCATGAAGAACAACCACATTCCTCAGTAAAGGGATCCTCAACCAACATTCTGAGTTGCTGATGATGTCGCCATAGTCTAGGACCGGAAGGGGAGGAGGTGAGGAGAGGAAACATGGCAACAAATCTCCACTAGACCATCATCAGGCAAAATACATTTCCCTGGATGCGTTCAGAAGACAAGGGGTCAGGGGTCAATGTTGGAACCCTGGCTGCTCATGAGGGAGGTGGTGGCAGCCTTCCCCCTCTCCTGCGGGAGAGAGAGAGTCCGAGAGAACGAGGGCGGGGTGGTGTATGAATTCAGAAAGCATAGCAGTCACCATCTGAGCTCTCAGCAATAGGACTTCTATCTTCATCTGAGTTTTCATTTGCATCAGAGTCATTAAAAATAGCCCCTTCTCCCAGAATCAGCTTTTGATAGGTGTTCCTGGTGTTGTCTTGGTCTTGTGTCAGTTCACTCAATCTTCTCTTCAGGAGGAAGATTCCTCCCTCTGACAACTCCACTGCATTGCCTGAAAATCATATGTAAAAAGCAGTACATTATTTACAATTCCACTACACAAAATAATGTGGAGGGTATATGTAAAAGCAAGACAAAAAGTTCAGTCCAAAAATAGTATAAACCTCAACTCACTCTGATCTTGCAGCTGTATGGACAGTGCCTCCAGAGTTCCCGCTGCTCTTTGTAGGCTCCCCAGTGCCTCTTCATCTCCTGCACCAGGATCCTCTCTTCCTCCTGCAGTCCGTTCACCAACATCAGTCTGTCGAAGATGGCCTTTTTGATGGCAAGATGGCTGTTGCCTGTGAGATGTAAACTCGCAGAGGTATATAGTAGAACAACAGCAATGATTGCAGCCTACACTGAAGGTAAAATTTCAGTCACAATAGATACTGTACCTTCTGTAATCATAAACTTACTGGTGCGAGGTCTCACCCGTGGCCACAAAAAGTTGTCAGTATTGAGCAGCTCATCCACTGTGGGGAGCCTAAACTCTGCCTACTGTGTGGGAAGTTGAACAATGGCAGTTGTCAAGGCTGCCTTGTCCTCAACAATTTTTCTCAGAATCTGATGCCTTCTCTTGTTGCCGTCTGAATAAAAAGGGCTGATTAGACTGACTGTAGATTTAGATATATTACATGACAATACGTTACAGAGCTACTTTAGAGGCACTGATTTGTGAATGACTAATGCATCTTCTTTCACAAATCAGTTTTACTGCTTGATTTCTAATGTGTTTGAGGTCATATTGTTGTTGGGGCTTACCTGTTAAATGGTAGAGGTAGTGTTTCCTCTGTTTCACAATGAGGTAATGCCCCTCAATCTTCTTCTGGAGATGCCCTGTCTGACTATCCTGAAGGTTGGCTGTCAAACATAGGACAAGTTACAAACATGACTCCACTGACATCAATACAATTATGAAGTTGAGAGACAGAGAAACATTCACTTTTCTACATGTTGGATTCTGGCTTGAAATATAGTTATTCCTGTCATCATATTAGAATGTATTGATGACTTTACATGTATAAGAAATGTATATGTTAGGGGACAATTGAGAGTTAATAGGAACTGTGTGCATGGAAAGTTACTGAGTGAGGCAAGGGGATGTGAAGAATTTTCATTTTCTGTTCAAATATTAATATTCTGCTGAATATTGATATTTCTAAGGAAGGAGACAAAGGGGAGCAGTCTAGTTTCACTTCCTGATAAGGCACGCCAGTTGCTGAGAAACTAGGGCAATGAGGGAAGTGGAACTCAACTCGAGATAAAGTTAGCAGTTGAAGAGAGAAGACACTGCTTAAAGTCAAATATTTTAGTATGATTCACTTGAAAAATTAGAACCTGTTGGTAACATAGTATGGGATAGGACTGTAGTCAGATGGTTTTCGGGGTGGGCCATATGCTCTATTTGTTCAGAACCGAACATACTTTCAGGTCACTGCTGGACCTCAGCAACCCACTCCTGAAGCACAGCTTCGTTTATGTCCAGCTTTTCCTACATCAAGATGACTTGTACAAATATTAAAAAGCTGAGCCAGGATTGCAGAAAGAATATTAGACATGTATAAATAGATAAACAATAATGAGAAAGCAGGTCAAATATATATTTTTTATGAAAGCCCCCCCCCCCCCAATACCTTCATATATATCTTTACCAACATGCAATCCATGTTGGCAAACGTCCTCTTATTCTAGCCCATTGCCAGTTGTGTGATAAAATATGTGCGCACTGTTGGAAAAACATCTTCAGTCAGTTATTCTAATAAATTACTACTGTGTGCCTAACCAATCAACATAAAAACTGCCATTTCAGTCAAGTGTAAGATTTTAAAAAACAACAACAATAACATCATTAACATAGCATAACATAATATCGTCATAGCATCATCAAGTAAGCCCAAAAGTAAATGTCCTTCACTGTAAGCTTCTCCCTTCAGCAGTAACATGTGTCCAAGAAAATGTTCTGCTTTGGGGCAGTTTATTTGGTTTCCATATGTCAATGTTTCAGTTTTTCCGGGGTGGGGTAGTTAGCCCCAAGCCCAACCTCCGACATGGAGGACCATGGACTGCTTTGTCTGCCTCCTACCCTTTAACCTGGCCGGCTTGGTTGCACCTGCCGGGGCTATAAACCCCCTTCCGGCTTAGCACTCAGGGTAATTGAGGTACACAAGTCTCTCCACCGTGGCATGGAGAGGGGCAATTAGTTTGATCTTCTTAATTGAAGTGTGCTGGAGCTAAAATATGAAGACCACTTAATAGTTAAACATTATTAAGGGAATTATGTTGCAATCTTTAACCTTCTTCAGCATTTGTTATGTTATAATAATACACTTATCAGCCTTGGACATGCACTTTGTCGTGACAGCAGCTCTGATTATAAAACTACTCACCTGCTCGACTATAATATAATGCCAAAATGAACAAATATATAAATATTTTAATGTTACATTCATTCTATTCTTTTAAAAAGCATTACAGTGTCCTTTCTACATAACACAAAAACCGTCATGAAGGAAAACAATTACCTCACAAGCCCGTTCATGCGCCTTCGCATGCATAATATTATTTGACCCTGCTGGTCATCTGTGAAAATTTGAACATCTTGGCCATGTTCTGTTATAATCTCCACCCACCTGGCCACCCCTCATAGCCTGGTTCCTCTCTAGGTTTCTTCCTAGGTTCTGGCCTTTCTAGGGAGTTTTTCCTAGCCACTGTGCTTCTACACCTGCATTGCTTGCTGTTTGGGGTTTTAGGCTGGGTTTCTGTACAGCACTTTGTGACATCAGCTGACATAAGAAGGGCTTTATAAATACATTTGATTGATTGATGGATAACAGATAGGAGAGGGTGCATTTTTAGAAGCTCCCCCGACTCTGGACAAGCCTGCACAACTTTCTGCAAATATGGCCAGTATTTGCATGCTACATCGCAGCAGAAAAAGCCCACCATGCCAGGAGAAGACAACTCCTTCTGCAAGTACATTGCGTAGGCATACAGTATATCTTGCCTCTGTACATGTTGAGGGCCTTGAGGAGCACACTGTGTTGGCAAACTGCTATCTCAATGCCCTCCTCATCTACTTTGGCAGATGATTTTCCTGACGTCTCTTTGGCCGCTGTCCAGTCTGACGTGCCACACACTCCTTTGCCTGGCGTATACAACATGAAAATCACGGTGAAGTGCCGAGATTAACTGAAAACAAACAACATCTAAACTGGGTGACATTAAAGCTATGTTATAGAAGCTGTGAGAATAATTACATGGTTGGTCTTTGTATGGACATGTTTGATGAAGGATGACATCATCGTCTTTCGCCTGGAAGATACCATAAGACATTCCTAGTTAAATAAAGGTTAAATAGAAACTTTAAAAATAGTATAAGCCCTTCTCAATACAAAATAGAAAGTGAGACTGCAAGATTACATGACAAAATTATACATCAAACCAAAACATTGAGGTATGGCAAGTAGCCTAGAGGTTAGAGAGGTGGGTTGCTTGTTCAAATCCCAGACATCTGACGTGTTTCTCCAACCTCTGTGTGTGTGTGTGTGTGTGTGTGTGTGTCTCAGAGGGGATTGGATACAGCAAAAAGACAAATTACTGTCCCACAATCTTTTTTTTCATAGAAAATGACATTCTAGTTTAAACCATCTGCAATTTAACATCACAAAAATCGGCAACCTAAGGCACGAGTGCCAGCATTGGTGAAGTGAAATGACAATAATAACCTGTTTTAAAAACATTCTAAAAAATGTAAACGGAAAGTGGTGTGCGCATTTATATTCCCCCTTTGCTATGAAGCCCCTAAATAAGATCTGGTGCAACCAATTACATTCAGAGGCCACATAATTAGTTAAATGAAGTCCATCTGTGTGCAATCTAAGTGTCACATGATATGTCACATGATCTCAGTATATTTACAACTGTTCTGAAAGGCCCCAGAGTCTGCAACACCACTAAGCAAGGGGCTCTCCAAACAGGTCAGGGAAAATATTGTGGAGAAGTACAGATCAGGGTTGGGTAATAAAAAAATATCAGAAACTTTGAACATCCCACGGAGCACCATTAAATCCATTATTAAAACATGGAAAGAATATGGCACCACATCAAACCTGCCAAGAGAGGGCCACCCACCAAAACTCATGGACCAGGCAAGGAGGGCATTAATCAGAGAGGCAACAAAGAGACCTAAGATAACCCTGAAGGACATGCAAAGCTCCACAGCGGAGATTGGAGTACACTCCACAGAGCTGGGCTTTATGGAATAGTGGCCAGAAAAAAAGCCATTGCTTTAAGATAAAAATAAGCAAATATGTTTGGTGTTTGCCAAAGGCAGGTGGGACACTCCCCAAACATATGGAAGAAGGTACTCTGGTCAGATGAGACTAAAATTGAGCTTTTTGGCCATCAAGGAAAATGCTATGTCTGGCGCAAACCCAACACTTATCGCCCTGAGAACATATCCCATGGTGGTGGCAGAAAATTCTTGAGGGGAAACCTGTTTCAGAGGTTCACCTTCCAGCAGGACAATGACCCTGAACATACTGCTAAGGCAGTGGTGGTTTAAGGGGAAACATTTTTAAATGTTTTGGAATGGCCTAGTCAAAGACCTCAATCCAATTGAGAATCTGTGGTATGACTTAAAGATTGCTGTACACCAGTGGAACCCTTCCAACTTCAAGGAGCTGGAGCAGTTTAGCCTTTTTTTTTTTAACCTTTATTTAACTAGGCAAGTCAGTTAAGAACAAATTCTTATTTTCAATGACGGCCTAGGAACAGTGGGTTAACTGCCTTGTTCAGGGGCAGAACGACAGATTTTTTACCTTGTCAGCTCGGGGTTTGATCTTGCAACCTTTCGGTTACTAGTCCAACACTCTAACCAGTGGCTAGATGTACCAAGCTTAGAGAGACATACCCCAAGAGACTTGCAGCTGTAATTGCTGCAAAAGGTAGCTCTACAAAGTATTGACTTTGGGGCGGGGGGGTGAATAGTTATGCATGCTCAATTCTTCTGTTTTTTTGTCTTATTTTTGTCTTAAATGTTGTGTAAATCAAATGACACAACCCCCCCCAAAAATAAATTTTAATTCCAGATTGTAAGGCAACAAAAAGGAAAGATGCCAAGGAGGGTGAATATTTCGCAAGCCACGGTGTGCATAACTATGTGGTTTTAATTCAAATTATCTTTGGTTCTTCTTATTTTGGAACTAATATAACGTGTATTTGTTTTCAACACATGAAACCTAAGAGTTCATGCATGCAAGACAGAGGCTTAGGTTACAGTCAATTGGTCTGAGGATTTGAAAGCTTTATAGCACTACTTTGTATTTAATCCCACATTGAAATGAAAGCCAGAGAGCCAGCTAAACTTTGTCAGTATATTGCAACTGCATTTGGTACTAGCTAGAAATGTCATAACAAGGTAGTCATATGCTGCCTGACAAGTTGAATGACTCTAGCCTTGATAAGGATCTTACTTATTTGGGTTGTTGTGTTTAGCATGATTTCCTTAGGGTCAAACGATCTGGCTTCAAGTCCACCTCTGGTTAATACCCCCTCCTACCATTTGCTACTCTAATGAGCAGTAGGATAGTGTATGAGGGTCAAAAGCATGTCCTGTTAAGGCATGAGGGATTTGAGATAGAGAAGCACAGGTTGTGTTTTCTGAACCGAGGAAGTAGTGTTACGATCCTAGCCTTGATAAGTCTGTTAAGAAATTCCCCAAGGGAGATCTCAGTCTTGGCATCTCCCTTGGAGTTCCTTTAGGGCAGGGTTTCCCAAACCTCTCCTCGGGCCACTCCAGATGTTGAACATTTTTGTTTTAACCCTTAACTGGCACACATGGTTAAATTAGTCGACTAATTAAATCAGCTGTGGCAGTTTAGGATTAAAACAAAATGTCTCCCTAGTGGTGCAGTGGTCTAATGCAGTGCTAGCTGCGTTACTACAGATCAAAATCAAATTTTATTTGTCACATACGTGTTTAGCAAGTTTTATTGTGGGTGTAGCGAAAAACGTGTGTTTTTAGCTTAAACAGTGCAGTAATATCTAACAAGTAATATCTAAGAATTTCAGAAAATTACACACAATACAAACAAATATAAAATAAAGGAATGTAATTATGAAAACAAATATTTACGCGAGCAATGTCAGAGTGGCATAGACTAAGATACAGTAGAATAGGATAGAATACAGTTGAAGTCGGAAGTTTACTGTCACGAAAGTCGTCTTGAAAATGACCGGACCAAGGTACAGCGTGGTGAGCGTACATTTTCCTTTATTTTTAAATATCGCCAACAAAACAACAAAAACGACCATGAAGCTACGTAAGGCTATACATGCATTAAACGAAGACAACAATCCACAAATGAGAAAAGGAACACAGGCTGCCTAAGTATGATTCCCAATCAGAGACAATGATAGACAGCTGTCCCTGATTGAGAATCATACCCGGCCAAAAACAAAGAATCAGAAAGCATAGACTTTCCCACCCGAGTCACACCCTGACCAAACAAACATAGAAAATAAAAGGATCTCTACGGTCAGGGCGTGACATTCACATACACTTAGGTTGGAGTCATTAAAATGCACACATTTATTGTCAACAAACTATAAATATAAATAAAAAATATAAAACTATACATTTGGCTATAAATTTGTCTTTTGGGACATCTACTTTGTGCATGACACAAGTAATTATTCCAAAAATTGTTTACAGACAGATTATTTTACTTATAATTCACTGTATCACAAGTCCAGTGGGTCAGAAGTTTACATACACTAAGTTGACTGTGACTTTAAACTACTTCGAAAATTCCTGAAAATGATGTCAAGGCTTTAGAAGCTTCTGATAGGCTAATTGACACAATTTGAGTCAATTGGAGGTGTACCTGTGTATGTATTTCAAGGCCTATTTTCAAACTCAGTGCCTCTTTGCTTGACATCATGGGAAAATCAAAAGAAATCAGCCAAGGCCTCAGAAAAAACAATTGTAGACCTCCAAGTCTGGTTCATCCTTGGGAAATGCCTGAAGGTACTGCGTTCATCTTTACAAACAATAGTATGTTAGTATGAACGCCATGGGACGACGCAGTCGTCATACCGCTCATGAAGGAGACTCGTTCTGTCTCCTAGAGATGAACGTATTTGGTGCGAAAAGTGCAAATCAATCCCAGAACAACAACAAAGGACCTTATGAAGATGCTGGAGGAAACAGGTACAAAAGTATATAAATCCACAGTAAAACAAGTTTTATATCGACATAACCTGAAAGGCCGCTCAGCAAGAAAGAAGCCACTGCTCCAAAACCGCCATAAAAAAAGACTTTGCAACTGGATATGTGGACAAAGATCATACTTTTTGGAGAAATGTCTTCTGGTCTGATGAAACAAGAACAGAACTGTTTGGCCATAACGATCATCGTTATGTTTGGAGAATTAAGGGGGATGCTTGCAAGCCGAAGAACACCATCCCAACCGTGAAGCACGGGGGTGGCAGCATCATGTTGGGGGGGTGCTTTGCTGCAGGAGGGACAGGTGCACTTCACAAAATAGATGGCATCATGAGGAAGGAAAATGATGTGGATATTTTGAAGCAACATCTCAAGACATCAGTCTGGAAGTTAAAGCTTGTTCACAAATGTGTCTTCCAAATGGACAATGACCCCAAGCATACTTCCAAAGTTGTGGCAAAATGGCGTAAGGACAACAAAGTCAAGGTATTGGAGTGGCCATCACAAAGCCCTGACCTCAATCCTATAGAAAATTTGTGGGCAGAACTGAAAAAGTGTGTGCGAGCAAGGAGGACTACAAACCTGACCCAGTTACACCAGCTCTGTCAGGAGGAATGGGCCAAAATTCACCCAACGTATTATGGGAAGCTTGTGGAAGGCTACGCAAAATGTTTGACCCAATTTGAACAATTTCAAGGCAATGCTACCAAATACTAATTGAGTGTAGGTAAACTTCTGACCCACTGTGAATGTGATGAAAGAAATAAAAGCTGAAATAAATAATGCTCTCTACTATTATTCTGACATTTCACATTCTTAAAATAAAGTGGTGATCCTAACTGACCTAAAACATGGAATTCTTACTCGGATTAAATGTCAGGAATTGCAAAAAAAAGTTTAAATGTATTTGGCTAAGGTATATGTAAACTTCTGACTTCAACTGTACATATGAGATGAGTAATGCAACACATGTAAATGTTATTAAAGGATGCTCTCAATTTTGCATCTGTTAAAGTTTGAGGGTTTTAGGTGCCTCCTGAGGTTGAAGAGATCCTGGTTTGATCTCAGGCTGTGTCGCAGTCGGCCACGACCGAGATACCCATGAGACAGCGTACAATTGGCCCAGCGTCGTCCGGGTTAGGGGAGGGTTTGGCCGGCCTTGTTTTCTTTGTCACATCGCGCTCTAGCGACTCCTTTGGTGGGCCAGGAGTCGCCATGTGTGTGAAATTGCCTCTGAAACACTGGTGCGGCTGGCTTCCGGGTTAAGCGAGCATTGTGTCAAGAAGCAATGCGGCTTGGCGTGGTCGTGTTTTGTAGGACGCACGGCTCTCGACCTTTGCCTCTCCCGAGTCTGTACGGGAGTTGCAGCGATGAGACAAGATTGTAACTACCAATTGGATATCACGAAAAAGGTGTAAAAAAAAGTTAAACTTCTCAGGTGGCCGGTGGAGAAAGCCTGTTTTAGGGTCAGATGGCCCAGGGTAAAGCTCTATTTCGGGTGATACTCATCCCCGCCATTAGCTGCAATTTGGTCACCTCTTCCGGGAAGGTCCATGTCCATGACTTTGATGACAATAATATACAATTAACATGAGGCAGCCAAGACTGGCATATGTTATCTATTTAGAAAAAATAGTTACACTTTTCATGCGTAAACAGACACACAACTAAATAGGTACATAACACTTACCATGTCTTGAGGCCTTAGACCTTTTGTCACGTTCTGACCTTTATTTCCTTTGTTTTGTCTTTATTTAGTATGGTCAGGGCGTGAGTTGGGGTGGGTAGTCTATGTTTTTGTTTCTATGTTTGGTTTCTGTTTCGGCCTAGTATGGTTCTCAATCAGAGGCAGGTGTCGTTAGTTGTCTCTGATTGAGAATCATACTTAGGTAGCCTGGGTTTCACTGATGGTTTGTGGGTGTTTGTTTTCTGTGTCAGTGTTTGTGCCACACGGGACTGTTTTGGTTCGTTTATATTCACTTTATTGTTTTTGTATTTCATAGTGTTCAGTCTTTTCTATTAAAACATGGACAGTTACCACGCTGCATATTGGTCCGATCCTTGCTACACCTCTTTAGACAATGAGGAGGAAATCTACCGTTACACCTTTTATGTCCGGGTCTTTGGTGAATTATGTTTCCTTTGCTGTCCCTCTCTATCCATTGCGACCTGTACGCTCTCGTTGGCTGGCCCTCGCTTCATACTCGTCGCCAAACCCACTGGCTCCATGTCATCTACAAGACCCTGCTAGGTAAAGTCCCCCCTTATCTCAGCTCGCTGGTCACCATAGCATCTCCCACCTGTAGCACACGCTCCAGCAGGTATATCTCTCTAGTCACCCCCAAAACCAATTCTTTTTTTGGCCGCCTCTCCTTCCAGTTCTCTGCTGCCAATGACTGGAACGAACTACAAAAATCTCTTAAATTGGAAACACTTATCTCCCTCACTAGCTTTAAGCACCAACTGTCAGAGCATCTTACAGATTACTGCACCTGTACATAGCCCACCTATAATTTAGCCCAAACAACTACCTCTTTCCCAACTGTATTTAATTTATTTATTTATTTTGCTCCTTTGCACCCCATTATTTTTATTTCTACTTTGCACATTCTTCCATTGCAAAACTACCATTCCAGTGTTTTACTTGCTATATTGTATTTACTTTGCCACCATGGCCTTTTTTGCCTTTACCTCCCTTCTCACCTAATTTGCTCACATTGTATATAGACTTGTTTTTTTTTTTTTTTTTTTTTTTGTATTATTGACTGTATGTTTGTTTTACTCCATGTGTAACTCTGTGTCGTTGTATGTGTCGAACTGCTTTGCTTTATCTTGGCCAGGTCGCAATTGTAAATGAGAACTTGTTCTCAACTTGCTTACCTGGTTAAATAAAGGTGAAATAAAAATAAAATAAAAATCCATTGGACAGTGGCAGGAGCAGGTGACTGTCGCTTTGCAGCTCGCTCCTTCTGATCCTAAAGTATTTATTAAAATCAAACACAGAATGGGAATCTGTCTGTGATTAAAATTACAACACAACAACATTGTGGTATGTACCCACAATTCCACGGCCCTAAAAATACACTGGGGAAATGTGAAGAAATATCACTTACAGCAAGCTACATGTTGAAATTGTAATGCTGTTTTCATGTTGAAATTGTAATGCAGTGTTCTCGAAGTGCCTCCTCAAATTTCACCTCTGCCTCATCCTGCTCTTTGCTCAAGCTCATTTCTCTATTTGTTTGAACATAAACAATAGTGCATGTTAACGTAAGAAAAACAAGTACCAAAATGTGTGATCATATACTGTGAGACACAATTACAAATTCTTATTTTCAATGACGGCCTAGGAACAGTGGTTTAACTGCCTTGTTAAGGGGCAGAATGACAGATATCTTTTTTTTTCAGCTTGGGGATTTGATCTTCCAACCTCCCAGTAACTAGTCCAATGCTCTAACCACTAGGCTACTCTGCCACCCAAATTATATGCACTGTGTATGTATATTCTTTCCAGTGCGTCCGGAAAGTATTCAGACCCCTTAAATATTTCCACATTGTGTTACGTTACAGCCTTATTCTAAAATGTATTTAAAAAATGTTTCCTCATCAATCTACACATTATACCCCATGATGACAAATCCAAAACAGGTTTTTAGACATCAATCTCAGAGGATGGGACAATTTGCTTTGTCCTCTAGTTGTAAAATGAGTATAGCAGGTGTCTACAAAGGGGTGAGGAACACATTGATGCAGACAGGTGGCGCTAGTTTGTTCTGACCCTAATAAACCGGTCAACATTAGGACATGGCAGGTCCTCTCCACTATGGTGACTGTGTAGATATCACATAGACGGTACAGAAAATCATCTTTGTAGATACCATTCTGACTGTATAACCTCATGGCTCATGATCTCTCGTGTCATATCTCAACACATCTGCGTCAGAGGCTTGACATCATCATTTTGATTGTGACCATCGGGAGGGGTTACATCAGAGAAATTGGGATTGCTATAGATGCAATCCCTGGGGAACCAGTTCATATGAGTCATACCAAACTGTCAGTACTTATTGTGACATCGACATACACAGCTGAGCTGTTCTTGTCTCTAATTACTCTGTATTATGTCATCCTTCATGTTTTGTGTGGACCCCAGGAGGAGTAGCTACTGCTTTTGCATCAGCTAGGATCCTAATAAAATAACATAACCATTGACGTGAATAAGATGAGGTCCTATAGATCACAGAGATAAATCAATCATGGAACAAGGTTAATACTATTAAGCGTTAACATATCAATCAGTGGCTTCGGCACAGGTGCATGAGTGGAAAATCAATCAGTGAGGCCATTAAACAGGTTGACTGGCAGTGGCCGGTCGTCTCTCTGCTTGAACCACAGGATGTGTACTATGGGGATTACAGTGACTGATGCTGCGTTTGAGTGGACATGGCTTTCCTGCTGCCTGCTGCTATATATATCTCCACCACACCCCTGAGACTTTGATCCCAAGGCTAATTCCCTTGAATTGTCCAAATCCACTCTGACGAAAGTGACAGCACACACCAGGAGAGAGAGACAGAGAAATAGAGAGAGAGAGAGAGCTGGTGGGGGCACAGCCTGCTTAGTCTTGACTGAAGGAGTGAAACGTCTCCTCGGCAGACTGCGCGTGAGCAGCTGCACACTTACAGAGCCAATGTAACAGTGCACACCGCTGGATGGTGTGCATGTTTCATGTTCCACAGATTTCCTGCACTGTGTGTCCACTTGGCAGAGGGACAGGCTGATGTCACCCACCCAACCTCCATAATCAAATGAGACGCTAATCCCACAATCCCACTTCTGCAAAGCCCTACCCGTAGAGAGAGGGGGGAGAGAGAAAAAGAGAGGTAGAGGGGGTAGGGAGAGAGAGAGACAGAGAGGGGGAAGCTGGTAGACAGAGAAGCCCAGAGGCTGTGGACTAGTGGACCACGTTTATTTTTTATGTCAGTCCCATGTTGACCCACAGAAGGAGCGACCTTACAGATCACAGTCTCCACCCTCAGAACCCCTCCCACGTGGACCCCGTCACAGCCCATCCAGGCGTCACCCTGGAGACCAGCTGCTCCCCTGAGGGGCCAGCGGAGGGAGAGTGCTGTAGGAGCTGCACCCCTCCGTCTGCACCCCCTCCTCGGCCCCCTATGCCCACCATGGGAGTGACCACCTTGGAAGGCGTGGAGGTCTGCCAGGATGGGGAGGACTTCTGCCTGACCACAGAAGGGTAAGACTCCTCTCTGATTGTGTGTGTGGATCACACAGGTGTGCAGTGATGCTCTAGTTACAATTGATAATGACTGTTATGGAGATGTTGACCTGTGTCAGGACCTCATAGTAGAGTGTAGAAATTATACTAAGAAAGCACCAGTGGCAAAGTGTAAAGAAAGTGTGGGTTTGGGGAAGTAGAGAGTCAAATGGGTGTATGGGTGAGTGAATCAGTGGTGGAGCTGAACATATTTGTGTTATCTGTGGTCTGTCATCAGTTTACACATTGTGATTTGTCCCCGTTTCCTGCCCACAATCCTCCTGCGCTACCATGAAGTGAGTGACCATGTTAGCTTCTTACTGACAGGCTGGCAGAGGAATGTTCAGGAGCGAGGGAGGAGATTACATCTAGGCTTAGCCAGCTGAACATTTTCCATCACAGATGACACACAAACAGCTTATCCATGCACACAGCACAGTCAATAACATATGATAAAATAAATTGGGTCAAAAACATGCTATTTTATAAGCTGAAACAAATTTCACAGAAAACTGGACATGAATGTAAAAGTGGTTTACACAGTTGTTCTGCCGCTTTGAGACTCTTACAGCCCAGCCTCATTAAAACAAAAGGCATGTCAACAGGAGTGAGTGATGGCCACTGTGACAGAAGGCCATAATACCAGACTTTCACTGGGAGGAGCGGTGAGAATGGGGAGACAGAACTTCAGTTCCTGTTAATCCTCGGGGGGCTTTTCTGGAAAACATAAACAGATTTAAAGTGGAAATAACTCAGGCTCACGCAGTGGAAATAATTCTGGCTCATACAGTGAATGGGAAACTACGTTTCTCCGTTTTAGCATGGAGGCTTGGCTTTGGACGCAGCGATATGATGACCACATTCTGCCAATACATCACATAATGAAAAACAAAAAGATGGACAAGGACATATTACATTTTTATATGATAAAATCCATAAGCAATCTAATCTGAAGCTCAGTGCTAAATGTGTGTGCTTGTGTGTGTGTGCGCGCACATGCATGACTGTGTGGGTTGAGGGGCCATGTGAACATGGTGATTAGGCTCACCACAACTGGGATTCACTCTGCTACCTCACAGACCAGTCCCAGCCACTCAGCTATAGCACTGACCCCTCTGACCAATGAAGGGCCTGTTTCAAAGTGATGCGGGACACGCAATGTGGCCTGCATTCATGGGCATGAGGGACTAGAGAGAATTATCAGGCAATATCAGGCAGTGATGCAACCAGAAGGGATGCTCTCGATGGTGCAGCTTTAGAACCTTTTGAGGATCTGAGTACCCATGCCAAATCTTTTCAGGGGGAATAGGTTTTGTCGTGCCCTCTTCACGACTGTCTTGGTGTGCTTGGACCATGTTATTTTGTTGGTGATGTGGACACCAAGGAACTTGAAGCTCTCAACCTGCTCCACTACAGCCCCGTCGATTTCCTGTAGTCCACGATCATCTCCTTTGTCTTGAACACTTAGAGGGAGAGGTTGTTGTCCTGGCACCACACAGTCAGGTATCTGACCTCCTCCCTGTAGGCTGTCTCGTCGTATTCGGTGATCAGTCCTACCACTGTGTCATTGGCAAACTTAATGATGGTGTTGGAGTCGTGCCTGGCTGTGCAGTCATGAGTGAACAGGGAGTACAGGAGGGAACTGATCACGCACCCCTGAGGGGCCCCTGTGTTGAGGATCAGCATGGCTGATGTGTTGTTACCTACCCTTACCACCTGGGGGCAGCCCATCAGGAAGTCCAGGATCCAGTTGCAGAGGGAGGTGTTTAGTACCAGGGTCCTTGGCTTATTTATTAGCTTTGAGGGAATTATGGTGTTGAATGCTAAGCTGTAGTCAATGAATAGCATTTTCACATAGGTGTTAATTTTGTCCAGGTGGGAAAGGGCGGTGTGGAGTGCAATAGAGATTGCATCATGTGAATGTTGACCTGTTTAAAGGTCTTACATCGGCTGTGGAAAGCGTGATCACACAGTCATTTGGAACAGCTGGTGCTCTCATGCATGTTTCAATCTTATTTGCCTCGAAGCTAGCATAGAAGTAGTTTAGCTTGTCTGGTAGGCTCGTGTCACTGGGCAACTCACGGCTTTTTTCATTTTGTAGTCTGTAATGGTTTTCAAGCCCTGCCACATCCGTGTAGTACTACACAGCCAGTGTAGTACGATTCGATCTTAGTCCTGTATTGACACTTTGCCTGTTTGATGGTTCGTTGGAGGGCATAGCAGGATTTCTTATAAGCTTCCGGGTTAGAGTCCCGCTCTTTGAAAGCGGCAGCTCTAGCCTTTATCTCAGTGTGGATGTTGCCTGTAATCCATGGATTCTGGTTGGGGTTATCCCCAGGTCACTCTGGGGACAACGACGTCGATGCACTTATTGATGAAGCCAATGATTGATGTGGTGTACTGCTCAAATGCCATAGGAAGAATCCCGGAACATATTCCAATCTAGGGTCTACTCTGGTGCCAGGATTGCCAGCGCTAACAAGGGTTACATCAATACCACCCGATCCAAGGTTTTGTGTAGCTCAATAGCATATATTCCTTCTGAGACACTTGTGCATGCAGAATTGTGTATGTGTACAGTGTAGTATGAGTAAGATGTGTCTTTTTGTTTCTGTCTACTAAGCCATGTAAAGTGTTAAATCAATGCTGAGTGTGAATGTGTTTCTGTCTAAGTGTACTGCTTTCCTGTAGTTCATCCCAGTGGCTTTGTACAGTATATACTTTGTGTGTGATATCAGTTAGTTCTGCTATCTTTTACACACAGAGGGATGGAGGCGCTTGGTGCCCAGGAGTCATCGATGGGCGAGATGTCACCGCAGAGGAATAATGAGAACAGGTTACCTTTCCAGGTACATATTCACCCAACCTCTGCATCTATGTTCAATATCACATGTATGTTTCTCGTTCCAAATACCATTCATAAATGGCATGCTAATCAATAGATTATGATGGGTCTTCTAATAAGGTTTATAATACAGGTGTCTATACTAGTGAATTAATGTCACCATCCATGTCAGCCTACATTCAATCACCCACCTGTGGACCCTCCCTCTGCCTCCAGATCTTCCCAGAACCAGTGGAGGTGTCTCTGAGTCCAGAAGGCTCTCCCAATCACCTGCAGCAGTTCAGTCCCTCAGAGAAGGAGCGGCTTCCCTCCATCATGGTGGAGCCCACGGACATGAGCGAAGTGGAGAGTGGCGAGTTACGGTGGCCCCCGGAAGACATGGAATTCTGTTCTGAGGAGGATGATCTGTTCCTGGAGCAGTGTATCCCCCCAGCCAACATTGCAGACTGGGGAGAGGAGGAGGAAGAGAAGTCTGTTGTCATCAACCACCAGCAGAACACATCACTCATTGGTATGTTGTGTGTATCTCTGTATCTCTCTCTATAAATGCGTGTTCATTCTCTTTTCAGACTCTCTTACTTTAATTCATGCTTCTTTGCTTGCGTAGATGAAAGACCAATAGGATCATCAGTCATTCTTTCTAACTCTCTGATAATGTATTATTATGTCTGTCTTACAGACCTCCAGTCAGATGCGTTCAGGGATGAAACACCTATTCTACCACCTAGCAGCTCACCTGCCCTGAACTGAGTCACCAACCTCACCCCTAAACCCCTGCTATCTTCCAGAGGAAACCACTCACAGACCATGGGTCACAGGTCAATAGGAAACAGAGTCCTGGACAGAATGGTACCACAGTTCAAATATTGTCCAACAATGAAAGGAGATAACTTATTTACATAACATTGAAGATTAAGTTAGGCAGTAGTGTAATGTTCTATGCAAAATGTCATAAATAAAACCAAGGACAGCTCTGAGAGAGAAGGGTTATCTGAAGGAGTTGTGTGAAGAAGAATATCTAACACTATCTATCAAGAGTGCTTATTTTAAGAAAAGTACTAACACTCATCTGTGGAAAGAAGGAAATAACACTTTGCTGACATTTGTCATTTTTTCATGAAGTCATTACTTCATTTATTATTTTCCCCTACATCCAAGGGCCCAACAGTGGTTTTGGAGTACATTGTAGTCCATACTAGAGTTAGTAATTGTATAATGTTTACATATGTTTATTGCATTGTTTAAATTATGTGATTGCCAAGGGATATGTAGTAGAGGTCGACCGATTATGATTTTTCAACACCGATACCAATTATTGGAGGACCAAAAAAGCCGATACCGATTAATTGGCCATTTTCTTTTATTCGTAATAATGACAATTACAACAATACTGAATTAACACTTATTTTAACTTAATAAAATACATCAATGAAATGAATTTAGCCTCAAGGAAATAATGAAACATGTTCAATTTGGTTTAAATAATGCAAAAACAAAGTGTTGGAGAAGAAAGTAAAAGTGCAATATGTGCTATGTAAGAAAGCTAACATTTAAGTTCCTTGCTCAGAACATGAGAACATATGAAAGCTGGTGGTTCCTTTTAACATGGGTCTTCAATATTCCCAGGTAAGAAGTTTTAGGTTGTAGTTATTATAGGAATTATAGGACTATTTCCCTCTATACCATTTGTATTTCATTAACCTTTGACTATTGGATGTTCTTATAGGCACTTTAGTATTGCCAGTGTAACAGTATAGCTTCCGTCCCTCTCCTCGCTCCTCCCTGGGCTCGAACCAGGAACACAACGACAACAGCCACCATCGAAGCAGCGTTACTCATGCAGAGCAAGGGGAACAACTACTAGAAGGCTCAGAGCGAGTGACGTTTGAAACGCTATTACCGCGCGCTAACTAGCCAGCCATTTCACTTCAGTTACACCAGCCTCATCTCGGGAGTTGATAGGCTTGAAGTCATAAACAGGGCAATGCTTGACGCACAACGAAGAGCTGCTGGCAAAACGCACGAAAGTGCTGTTTGAATGAATGTTTACGTGCCTGCTTCTGCCTACCACCGCTCAGTCAGATACTTAGATACTTGTATGCTCAGTCAGATTATATGCAACGCAGGACACACTAGATAATATCTAGTAATATCATCAACCATGTGTTGACTAGTGATTATGATTGATTGTTTTTTTATAAGATAGGTTTAATGCTAGCTAACAACCTACCTTGGCTTACTGCATTCGCGTAACCGGCAGTCACCTTGTGGAATGTAATGAGAGAGAGGCAGGTCGTTATAGCGCTGGACTAGTTAACTGTAAAGTGTGCAAGATTGGATCACCCGAGCTGACAAGGTGAAAATCTGTCATTCTGCCCCTGTACAAGGCAGTTAACCCACTGTTCCTAGGCTGTCATTGAAAATAAGAATGTGTTCTTAATTGACTTGCCTAGTTAAATAAAGGCAATCGGTCGACCTCTAATATGTAGCCTGGTACGCCACCCCACGTGTTCCAAAGAGTTGTCAGCCAGGTTAGGGGATATGGCACTCCACCCATAAGGGTTAGACATACCAACCTGGCTGTGGGCTTTCCCACAAGCGATACATTTATCAGTGTTGGCCTAAACCAAGAATGGGCAACTCCAGTCCTCAGGGGCCTGATTGGTGTCACAATTTTGGGCCAGCCCCAGCTAGCACACGTGACTCCAATAATTAACTAATCAATTCATTAATTATGTTCTTCAGTTTAGAATGAAATTAGTTTAATCGGCTGTGTTTGCGAGGGATGGGGATAAAGTGTGACACCACTCCAGGCGCCGAGGACTAGAGTTACCCATCCCTGGCCTAAACCTTTCAAACTAAACTCTGGACCTCAAAGCCAGTTCCACTGCTTTTTAAAAATGGTTCCCCTCTAATCACTGGCTGATTTAAACCTGGAACACCAGGTGGGTTCAATTAATTATCAGGTAGAATAGAAAACCAGCAGGCTCCGGACCTCATAGTGTAAGAGTTGAATACCTATAGACCAGGGTTTCCAAAATTCAGTCCTGGGCACCCCCCGGGTGCACGTTTTGGGATTTGCCCTAGCACTACACACACAGTGGTGGAAAAAGTACCCAAATGTCATACTTGAGTAAAAGTAAAGATTCCTTAATAGAAAATTACTAAAGAAAAAGTGAAAGTCATCCAGTAAAATTCTACTTGAGTAAAAGTCTAAAAGTATTTGGTTTTAAATGTACTTAAGTATCAAAAGTAAATGTAATTGCTAAAATATACTTGAGTATTATAAGTAATAGCAAGGGGCACACTTCAATACTCAGACATAATTTACAAACAAAGCATTTGTGTTTAGTGAGTCCAACAGATCAGAGGCAATAGGGATGACCGGGGATGTTCTCTTGATAAGTGCATGTATTTGACCATTTTCCTGTCCTGCTAGCCATTAAAAATATACTTTTGGGTGTCAGGGAAAATGTATGGAGTAAAAAGTACATTATTTTCTTCAGGAATGTAGTGAAGTATAAGCAAAAGTATAAATAGTAAAGTAAAGTACTGATACCCCAAAAAACTACTTAGGTAAAATACTTTAAAGTACTACTTAAGTACTTTACACCACTGACTACACAGCTGATTCAAATAATCAAAGCTTTATAATGAGTTGGTTATTTGAATCAGCTGTGTAGTGCTAGGGAAAAAAACGAAATGTGCACCCGGGGGGGGGGACCGAGTTAGGAAAACCTGGGCCTAGACCACACTTTTATAGGCACCCGATAGTGGTTGCTAGATCTGCACTATTGTCTAGGATTGATGTGCATTCCCGGTAATACACTTCTGCCCATCCGTGGACCAACTTGTGCATGAAGCATCCACCATTCAGGCTGTAAAGGCATCATTTTCCTACTTAACCAACTTTAATGGCAAGCCGCTGGAAAAAAACTGGAAAACTATGCTCTGGCTGAACGCGGTGTGCAACATTCTAAGTTGTCAAAAATAGTTATGGAATTGTTTTCTTTATTTAGACAGTACACATATTTTTCAGGGCGGCTAACCATTAAAGCTAGTTGGTTACTTAGGCTAGGGCACCCACAAGAGTAAACACATGCAAACCCTGAAGGTACTTGTTGATATCAAAAGGGAACAACACAGTTATTGTGTCTGCCTTTGGCAGTTTAATATGGAGATACAGCTATATATTAAACATATGTGCAGTACAGGTGCTGTCATCATTCTCAACATGTGTGTATAGCTTTGGCCTCCCAACAAATTGTAAATATGAAAAATGTCACGTTTTTTTAATGTAACAGTACTGTAATAAGCATAAGGACTAACAATAAAGTTGTGAAATTCAGATTTAGTATTGTAGTTAGACAAGGATTCTGTAAGGCTTGCTGTGTAAATGAACAATGATGACACTAATAGCTGCTAACATTAGCAATGTAGCTCAGGGGAAACACCTTTTTGAAAAAAACATGATAAGCTATGCACAAAAGTATATATACAGTACATCACGACTCAATTTACCTTTCAAATGTTTGTGAAAAGTAGAATAGTTTCTACCTGATTAGAAGTAGGCCTGGGCTACAATATACATTGCATTCGGAAAGTATTTAGATCTTTTCACTTTTTCCATATTTTGTTATGTTACAGCCTTATTTGAAAATGTATGAAAAAAAATCCCCTCAATACACACAACATCCCAGACTGACAAAGCAAAAGTTTCAGCCCCCTTTACTCAAGACTTTATTGAAGCACCTTTGGCAGCGATTACAGCCTCGACACTTCTTGGGTATGATGCTACAAGCTTGGCACACATGTATTTGGGAAGATTCTCCCATTCTTCTCTGCAGATCCTCTCAAGATCTGCCAGGTTGAATGGGGAGCGTCGCTGCACAACTATTTTCAGGTCTCTCCAGAGATGTCGATCAAGTTCAAGCCCGGGCTCTGGCTGGGCCACTCAAGGACATTCAGAGACTTGTTCCGAAGCCCCTCTTGCGTTGGCTGTGTATTGGCTGTGTATTGTCGTGTCTTTGGCTCTGCCGGATTAAGTGATATGACATGCTATTCTATAAAATAATTTCTCTGTAATTAATATTACCTGATTAAGCTAAACAGGTTCATGTAATTAACTAGAAAGTCGGGGCACCACGAAATAATGTTTATAGAGCTGTTATCTTCCAAATAAACTCTTAAAGACCTGGTAATCTTTTACCTCAATAGCAGTCAATATTTAATCGTCACTTTATTTTGTCTCATCTTAAAGTTGAAAATTCTTGGTTATCTTCACGAACCCTGGCTAACAAGTTGAATCAGCAATACAAAATTGGATTTAATTATGTATTTACTAAATACCCAAATAATCACACGGAATTATATATACACAGAATGTGTCATACATTGATGACAAATTATGTCATAAAGGAAAACATCCCTAGCGGACAGAACTGATACGACGGCTGGTTACACAAAGAGAGTGGGTTGTGTTTGAGTGAAAGAGTGGGAAGACTGAGGAGCAAAACAGGTTTTGTGTCTCTATCGGGCCATAGACAGCTATGCTATCGTAAATACAGTATCTTATGCATTCTAAATAACCGCCCATTTGAAAAAGGAGAATGCAAAAACATATTTATTCTGAGCTGCACTTCGGTAGATTGTTCGTAGATGGGAGGCCGGGTGGACCAGCATGGATCTCTGGTCCTCTGAAGACTGGCTAGTGGTGAACTGGAGTGTGGTAGAATGGATACTCTGTCCGTCCTCTCCTAGCCCACGTTTAGCAGACGGAGGGGGTCTTCAATAGTCAATAGTAACAAAGGGATCTTCAATAGTCACATTTATAGAGTAGAGAGAGGAAAAAGGGGAAAGGTATTTATGAGGGTCATAAACATCCCCCCTCAGGCCAACTTCATGACAGTACTTAGGGTCGTTGTCCTGTTGGAAGGTGAACCTTCGCCCCAGTCTGAGGTCCTGAGCGCTCTGGGACAGGTTTCCATCAAGGATCTCTCTGTACTTTACACCGTTCATCTTTTCTCAATTCTGACTAGTCTCCCAGTCCCTGCAGCTGAAAAACATCCCCACAGCATGATGCTGCCATCACCATGCTTCACCGAAGGGATGCTATTGGCCAGGTGATGAGGGGTGCCTGGTTTCCTCCAGACGTAACGCTTGGCATTCAGGCCAAAGAGTTCAGTATTGGTTTCATCAGACCAGAGAATCTTGTTTCTCATGGTCTGAGAGTCCTTTAGGTGCCTTTTGGCAAACTCCAACCGGGCTGTGATGTGCCTTTTACTGAGGAGTGGCTTCCATCTGGCCACTCTACCATAGAGGCCTGATTGGTGGAGTGCTGCAGAGATGGATGTCCTTCTGGAAGGTTTCTCCCATCTCCACAGAGGAACTCTGGAGCTCTGTCAGAGGGACCATTGTGTTCTTGGTCACCTCCCTGAACAAGGCCCTTCTCCCCGATTGTTCAGTTTGGCCGGGTGGCCAGCTCTAGGAAGAATCTTTCTCGTTCCAAACTTCTTCCATTTTTTAAGAATGATGGAGGCCACTGTGTTCTTGGGGATCTTCAATGCTGCAGACATTTTTTGGTACCCTTCCCCAGATCTGTGCCTCGACACAATCCTGTCTCGGAGCTCTATGGACAATTCCTTTGAACTCATGGCTTGGGTTTTGCTCTGACATGCACTGTTAACTGTGATACCTTATATAGATGGGTGTGTGCCTTTCCAAATCATGTCCAATCAATTGAATTTACCACAGGTGGATTCTAATCAAGTTGAAGAAACATCTCAAGGATGATCAGTTGAAACAGGATGCACTTGAGCTCAATTTCGAGACTCATAGCAAAGTGTCTGAATACATATGTAAGTTTTATATATTATATACATTTGCAAGAAATTCTAAAAACTGTTTGTCATTATGGGCTATTGTGTGTAGATTGATGAGGAAAATTTATTTAATTTATTTTAGAATAAGGCAGTAACGTAACAAAATGTGGAAGTGAAGGGGTCTGAATACTTTCCGAATGCACCGTAAGGGGATTAATACAGTTGTATCCAGCAACTGGTGTTTTACTTGGGTGAAGCCCATGGGAAATGAAGAAGAAAAGTTTAAGTACACTGGGGTAGAGGAAGAAAAACAAACATAAAAGGCTGTAAACTGCTGTTACACAATGCTAACATGATTAAAATTATATTAAACGGTACCTTTCACGTCAGAGTTTATATTTTAAGCTCATAGAAACGGTAACAAATTTGGAGGCACTGTTGAGATTTATTTTTATGTGAGCACCGGCCCATATTCCTTGAACGGACAACGAGTGAGAGACATTGGGAGAGTAGCCAGCTAGCTAACGTTACCGGGCTAACCACCAAACCAATTTTAGCTATCTTGCCATTGCCTGCATTGTCGTTGTTGCCAAGTGAGTAGGACAATATGAGTCAAGAGAGGGAAACATTGGATGAAATCTAACAGAGTTTTTGGACTTTAACTGAGGACAATTTACGGCACCTGTCTGTATATTGTGGAATAGGAGGTGTAGATGACTTTGAAGTAAAAGGAAAGAGCCATTGCGCCACACCCTGATTGAAGGTTACTGCGAGAAGAAGGAAGAAGGCTTCAACTAAAAGATTAAATCAAAGGAATATCGAACTTGGAGGACGCTGTGAAAAGTCTGCCTACATGTCCCAGTCAGTCGGCGCCAACGACGCAAGTGGACAGCGAACCCAGCGGAGAGACAGGAGCTGCGGCAGGACGAAAAGAGGGAGAGGCTCCTCAGCCCAGCAGAGAGGTGGGCCCAGCTCCTGCAAGGCACACACCACAGAGAGAGTGGAGTATGCCCAGTCATAAAGTCTTTAAAATCCATGGATAGATCAGAATCAGAAAGATAAGCTCAGCTTCAGCAGCCAAGAATATCAGATTGAAAATGGACTGAGAAAAGGATACAGTGAATTAGACATCATAGAAGCAGTAATCAGAGCTGTGAGCCCAGGGCTTATGATGAGAAGTTATCTGGAGGGAAAACAGACATATGACACTCTACACACTAAGGCAAATCTTGAGGACACATTATGCAGAGAAGGATGCTACTGAACTGTATCACAAGTTGACTAAGGTAACACATGAGCCGGGAGAGTCCGCTTTGGACTTACTAGTCCCAGAAAGTGTTATCAGCCTCAGCTCGTTCCCAATCAGGACTGAAATATGGCACAGAGTTAGTCAAGAACCATTGTTACTGGATTAACAACGATAACGTCAGGGCGGAGATGAGTGCGGCGGAGATGAGGGGGCATCTCCAGAAAATGAACACCAGTGATGAACTGTTGCTTGAGAAAATGCAAATTATCCAGGGAAACCACCCCAGCATAGAGGTCTGTGGAGAAAAGAACCACCCCAGCATAGAAGTCTGTGTAGAAAAGAACCACCCCAGCATAGAAGTCTGTGGAGAAAAGAACCACCCCAGCATAGAGGTCTGTGGAGAAAAGAACCACCCCAGCATAGAGGTCTGTGGAGAAAAGAACCACCCCAGCATAGAGGTCTGTGGAGAAAAGAACCACCCCAGCATAGAGGTCTGTGGAGAAAAGAACCACCCCAGCATAGAGGTCTGTGGAGAAAAGAACCACCCCAGCATAGAGGTCTGTGGAGAAAATAACCACCCCAGCATAGAGGTCTGTGGAGAAAAGAACCACCCCAGCATAGAGGTCTGTGGAGAAAAGTACCACCCCATAATAGAGGTCTGTGGAGAAAAGAACCACCCCAGCATAGAGGTATGTGGAAAAAAGAACCACCCCAGCATAGAGGTCTGTGGAGAAAAGAACCACCCCAGCATAGAGGTCTGTGGAGAAAAGAACCACCCCAGCATAGAGGTCTGTGGAGAAAAGAACCACCCCAGCATAGAGTGTGGAGAAAAGAACCACCCCAGCATAGAGGTATGTGGAGAAAAGAACCACCCCAGCATAGAGGTATGTGGAGAAAAGAACCACTCCAGCATAGAGGTATGTGGAGAAAAGAACCACCCCAGCAAAAGCAGCAAAATGTTGAGAGCACTGAGTCTGAGAGCTCAGATGAGGATTCTTATCCAGTATTCATCAACAAGCCATGTAGGGTTGAATAGAGCAGATAGAGTAGCACACAGCTAGTATCAGATCAAATCAAAATCAAATCAAACGTATTTTATAGCCCTTCGTAGATCAGCTGATATCTCAAAGTGCTGTACAGAAACCCAGCCTAAAACCCCAAACAGCAAGCAATGCAGGTGTAGAAGCATGGTGGCTCGGAAAAACTCCCTAGAAAGGCCAAAACCTAGGAAGAAACCTAGAGAGGAACCAGGCTATGTGGGGTGGCCAGTCCTCTCCTGGCTGTGCCGGGTGGAGATTATAACAGAACATGGCCAAGATGTTCAAATGTTCATAAATGACCAGCATGGTCCAATAATAATAAGGCAGAACAGTTGAAACTGGAGCAGCAGCACGGCCAGGTGGACTGGGGACAGCAAGGAGTCATCATGTCAGGTAGTCCTGAAGCATGGTCCTAGGGCTCAGGTCCTCCGAGAGAGAGAAAGAAAGAGAGAAAGAGAGAATTAGAGAGAGCACACTTAAATTCACACAGGACACCGAATAGGACAGGAGAAGTACTCCAGATATAACAAACTGACCCTAGCCCCCCGACACATAAAGTACTGCAGCATAAATACTGGAGGCTGAGACAGGAGGGGTCAGGAGACACTGTGGCCCCATCCGAGGACACCCCCGGACAGGGCCAAACAGGAAGGATATAACCCCACCCACTTTGCCAAAGCACAGCCCCCACAGCACTAGAGGGATATCTTCAACCACCAACTTACCATCCTGAGACAAGGCTGAGTATAGCCCACAAAGATCTCCGCCATGGCACAACCCAAGGGGGGGGGGCAACAATCAGATAATAGTGAGGAACAGGGTCAAACTTCACTGTGAAGGAGTGCCAGCCTGTCCTCAGGGAGACCCCAGAAAGGACAGGCATAAATATGGAAACAGCAAAGGGCTCAGAGATAAAGTGGACACTAATTCTTTGGAGTCACCCATGACCTTGACATCCTAACCTATAACACTTTAGAGCTGCCAAGCTCTTATCAGGATACAAACTAGAGATGCTCAGATTTCTTATTTTTTTTAATCCTTACTAATCAGTGTGATAATATTTAGTGGGGGTTGCGTCTTTGCCCACATAGGTAGACTGGGTATGTCTATATAGTTACAGTATATGGGTGTTAGTTCAGTTCTCAGGTGTTCTCAAGACCAGTACTATGTCATTTGTGTTTGTATCTCTCCCTCTATATTTGGCAATGCGTTGACATTTTTACAATTCCTGATCATAAGGAGGTCAGGTCATGATTGGGTGAGGTGTCTGTGGACAGAAATTGTGCTAAAGAAGAACAGTTCCTATTTTTTCTGGTTGTGTGCGGAGTCATCTACAAGAGGACGTCGATACATAAATCTGAAATCTAAGGTAAAGTACAACCTTAATTATACAGTGTTCCGTGATTGATTATCTGATTGAAATTATTTCATTTTAGAGGTATTTTGCACATGAATGACTTGAATGTCATGTAAAATGCTGACTGGTCTTGTATCACTTTATAAAGTGTGCTTGTGTTATTCCTCAATTTCAAATCCGGTTTAACCCTGTTATCACAACTAAGCCATTCCAGCATTACTGAAATGTTAATTTCCTATGGTTATTTACCTTGGTCTTGATATGGACAATTACGGATTGAATTTAAAAAAAAACTGTGTGAATAAACAACTAGCAAGTCATCATAATAGTATGTAATGGTAAAAGGGGGGATACCTAGTCAGTTGTACAACTGAAAGCCTTCAACTGAAATGTGTCTTATGCATTTAACCCAACCAAGATCTTGCTTTCAATGCTTTAACAATTATACCATTCATTTCAGGGATTCTTGAAAGTCAGGACAATCCTTGTCTGGCAGTGAAACTTTATAGTTGGAAAAAAGAAGAAGATTTTGTCGCATTATTTGAGCTTATTTTTAAAGGGCTGTGGAGAAAGGAACCACCCCAGCATAGAGGTCTGTGGCAAAAGGAATCACCCCAGCATTTTTAAAGGGGAAAGATTTGCTTCAGGAAATTCCAAAATATTTTCAATATTATTAATTTCCATATGGGCTCTATGCCCAGAAATGCCATTATCCAGAGCAAAGGATCCCAATTCCAAACTCTGCTAAGAGTAGATATTGCAGATAGATTGTAGATATTGCAGATAGATTGTAGCTTCTATCAATGTAATTGTCTGCATCACTTCCAATCTCTCATATATATTTTTGCAAATATATACATACAGTACATGCATATCTCTCCTAATAATGTGCATTTATTCAAACGAACTGAAGAGAGATCTTATGTCATTTCTTGCCCTCTGACTTCAAATAATGTTTCTCTCAAAATTGATTCCGAACCAATGTGTCCGGAGATTTGAGGCTCTATTCAAATCAAATCAAATTTTATTTGTCCCATACACATGGTTAGCAGATGTTAATGCGAGTGTAGTGAAATGCTTGTGCTTCTAGTTCCGACAATGCAGTAATAACCAACGAGTAATCTAACCTAACAATTCCAAAACTACTACCTTATACACACAAGTGTAAAGGGATAAAGAATATGTACATAAAGATATATGAATGAGTGATGGTACAGAACGGCATAGGCAAGATGGAGTAGATGGTATCGAGTACAGTATATACATATGAGATGAGTAATGTAGGGTATGTAAACAAAGTGGCATAGTTTAAAGTGGCTAGTTATACATGTATTACATAAAGATGCAGTAGATAATATAGAGTACAGTATATACATATATATTTGAGATTAGTAATGTAGGGTATGTAAACATTATATTAAGTAGCATTGTTTAAAGTGGCTAGCGATACATTTTTACATCAATTTCCATCAATTTCCATTATTAAAGTGGCTGGAGTTTAGTCAGTGTGTTGGCAGCAGCCACTCAATGTTAGTGGTGGCTGTTTAACAGTCTGATGGCCTTGAGATAGAAGCTGTTTTTTTGCAGTCTCTCGGTCCCTGCTTTGATGTACCTGTACTGACCTCGCCTTCTGGATGATAGCGGGGTGAACAGGCAGTGGCTCGGGTGGTTGTTGTCCTTGATTATCTTTATGGCCTTCCTGTGACATCGGGTGGTATAGGTGTCCTGGAGGGCAGGTAGTTTGTCCCTGGTGATGCGTTGTGCAGACCTCACTACCCTCTGGAGAGCCTTACGGTTGTGGGCGGAGCAGTTGCCATACCAGGCAGTGATACAGCTCGACAGGAGGCTCTCGATCGATTGTGCATCTGTAGAAGTTTGTGAGTGCTTTTGGTGACAAGCTGAATTTCTTCAGCCTCCTGAGGTTGAAGAGGCGCTGCTGCGCCTTCTTCACGGTGCTGTCTGTGTGGGTGTACCAATTCAGTTTGTCCGTGATGTGTATGCCGAGGAACTTAAAACTTACTACCCTCTCCACTACTGTCCAGTCGATGTGGATAGGGGGGGTGCTCCCTCTGCTGTTTCCTGAAGTCCACAATCATCTCCTTTGTTTTGTTGACGTTGAGTGTGAGGTTATTCAATGCAGAAGTTCAGTGTTACAACTTGATTGAAATTTAAAGGCAATGTTCCCACTTTAGCAGAGACTGCATTCACTGTAAACGCTGCATACAGTATGTCGGCTAAAACAGAAATGACCTTCATTTCTAGCGTGCAAGCTGTTACGCTTCAACGAGACAGATTGAACAGAGCCGTTGGTTACCTCCGTCAGATTACTCTGAAATCCTAAATGAATCAGGAATGAGCCGGGTCAGCTCCACCATAATATCCTTCATGTCCTCATTACATGTGGTGCAACGAGGTGGCCTGTAAAGTGCTCTACTTTTGATAGAATTAAACAAACAATATTGAAATCACCATGGTTTGTGACGTGGTGAGGTTGGACCAAGGTGCAGAGAAGAGACAAGGAATCAGTGGTTAAGGATAAATATAGTACTTTACTGAGAAATGGTAGCTACCAATGGTAGTGTGGGGGGGGGGGGGGGACAAACACTAAGTCTCAAACTCACTCAGGGGACGGACACACACACGCACACACGCACGCACGCATACTCCATCTCCCTTATACACTGAACAACATTTTTTGAGGAGTATTTCTGTCTGTAGTTATTGACTGATTTGCTGGGCCTGGCTCCCCAGTGGGTGGGCCTATGCCCTCCCAGGTCCACCCATGGCTGCACCCCTGCCCAGTCAAGTGTAATCCATGGATTAGGGCCTCGACAACTGTTGAAAGATAATTTAATGTTAATTTCTCTACCATAAGCCACATCCAACGTTATTTTAGAGAATTTGGTAGTACGTCCAACCGGCCTCACAACCGTAGACCATGTGTATGGCGTTGTGTCAGCGAGAGGGTTGCTGATGTCAACTTTGTGAACAGAGGTATGGGCAGGAATAATGAAAACAATTGGGGACAATTCCCAGTCATGTGAAATCCATAGATTAGGTGCTAATTAATTTATTTCAATAGACTGTATTCCTCATATGAACTATAACTCACTAAAATCAATTAAATGGTTTTAAGATAGGAATGAATTTTGGTTCAAATATGTTTATTTTAATTAGGTTTTGGAATCATAAAGCAACTGAGGGAAAACAACATTTCTACTTTGTATATCACTTGAATGATGAAGAATAATGCATTTTTGTCAACTCCGTAAAACATAATCTCGTCTAATGTTATCATGACTTTTTCCACATTTTGTTACGTTACATCCTTATTCTAAAATGGATTACATATATATTTTCTCATCAATCTGCACACAATACCCCATAATGATAATGCAAAATCAGGTTGTTGGACAATAAATGTAAAAATGTAATTCCTTTTAAGGTGTCTGACGGAGTTAACATAAGTCCTATGAGAACATATATTTTTAAAAAGTTTGAGATTGTCCCGTCTTTCAAGAATACCTGTATTATTGTATTGATACAATGCTATTATATGCTACTATCATACTACTGTCTTTCCCTTCCCCTCAACAGTCATCTCCAAGCATGGATGATTTGGGCTTGATTTTCACTGATGAGGAGTTGAGCCTCCTGAACTTCACTGAATGGGAATTTGTCGAGCCTGAGGACCTTGGTCCTGTGCTGGGGCCCCGTCACCTGTTCGCCCTGGTGTTCTATAGCTTGGTCTTCCTGCTGGGGGTCCCGGGCAACGCTCTGGTGGTGTGGGTGACAGGCTTCCGCATGCCGCGCTCAGTCACCTCTCTGTGGTTCCTCAACCTGGCCCTGGCTGACCTGCTGTGCTGCCTGTCCCTGCCCCTCCTCATGGTGCCCCTGACCATGGACCAGCACTGGCCCTTTGGCCCCGTGGCCTGCAAGCTGCTCAAGGGACTAATCTACCTGGTCATGTATTGTAGCGTGCTGCTGCTAGTACTTATCAGCCTGGACCGCTGGCTGCTGGTCAGCTTGCCCGTGTGGTGCCAGAACTGGAGGAGGCCACGCAAGGCCGCCTGGGTATGTGTCGGGTTGTGGCTCCTGGCCCTGCTGGGCAGCATCCCCCAGTTTGTCTACGTGAAGGAGGTCCAGCTAAGCACCAGTAAATCAGAGTGCCTGGGATCTCACACTATAGTTAGCGCCTGGACTATCACTACAGTACGCTTCCTGTTGGGTTTTGTGATGCCATTCATCACCATCGTGGCGTGTCATTGGGTTGTGTATAGCAGGGCCGGGCGGGGATCTGGGGTGGGGTCTGGGAGGGTGAGTGAGGTGCGCTCCAGACGCACCTTGAGGGTCATTTTTGCTGTGTTGCTGAGCTTCTTCCTGTGCTGGGTTCCACTGCACATATTGGATTTCCTGATCCTATTGACCCCCCGGCACTCATCGCACAGCGCCAACATACAGCTGGCCCACACCCTGGCCCTCTGTCTTGCCTACTGTAACAGCTGCCTCAACCCTCTGATCTATGTGTGTCTGGGACGAGGCTTTAAGCAGAGTATTAATCGTTCCCTGCGCAGTATGTTAAACTTCGCCACCGAGGAGCCGCTACCCAGAAAGAGCATATCCAAGAGCACATCAGAAAGAACCCAGGAGATGAATATAATGTAAAGTTCTGTGTGTGTGTGTGTGTGTGTGTGTGTGTGTGTGTGTGTGTGTGTGTGTGTGTGTGTGTGTGTGTGTGTGTGTGTGTGTGTGTGTAAACCATGAGAACCTGCTGAGTCAGAGTGTTTTGTGACATTAAAAAGTGCTGAGAGACGTGATTTGAATCCAGTGTTGTTTAACAGAACAGGAACTTCTGCCCTCTCTGTAATATATTTCCGCCAGCAATCACACTTGTGCAATTACATTTGGCTTTATCTGTATTTAAGGGCTCTATTCAATCAGATCCGCTTTAGCTGACATCCCCAATAAGGTTGTTTTGGTGGTGTGAGAGGTGGAACTGCGTTAGAACTGTCACACCAGTGCCATGATTACTGTATATATGTGATAACCTTTGTATGCTTGCAATGCGTAATGATGGAAAAGTACTGGGTAAATGGAGATGTACTGCTTTAGTTCTCAGGCTGAGAATTGTCTGCACCTGCTGATAGTCACATAGGCTCAAGGCCGAGATAGTAGAGTGAAAAACCACAGTGTAGACATGTTTTTCTCATCTTAGATGCTTTGTATCTAATCAAATGGAACAATGTTAACTGCTTAAGTGATCCCTTCACGCACCAATCCCGTTAACTTCTTGGTGACAGGGGGCAGTATTTTCACGTCCCGGATGAAATGCATGCCCAAATTCAACTGCCTGCTACTCATCCCCAGAAGATAAGATATGCATATAATTAGTAGATCATGATAGGAAACACTCTGATTCTAAAACTGTTTGAATCATGTCTGTGAGTATAGCAGAACTTATTTAGCAGGCGTAACCCTGAGGACAAACCATTCAGATTTTATTTTTAGGTCACTCTCTTTTCAATGGGATTTCATTGGGAATCCAGATTTCTAAGGGACCTTCTTGCAGTTCCTATCGCGTCCACTGGATGTCACCAGTCTTTAGAAATTGGTTGAGGTTTTTCCTTTGTGTAATGAAGAAGTACGGCAATCTTGAACGAGGGTCACTTGAAGTGTACTGTTAGAGGCGCGTGACCAGAAAGCTAGCTACAGTTTGTTTTCCTCCTGTATTGAACACAGATCATCCCGTCTTCAATTTTATCGATTATTTACGTAAAACAATACCTAAAGTTGTACTACAAAAGTAGTTTGAAATGTTTTGGCAAAGTTTACAGGTAACTTTTGAGATATTTTGTAGTCACATTGTGTAAATTGGAACCGGTGTTTTTCTGGATCAAACGCGCCAAATAAATGGACATTTTGGATATATATCGACGGAATTAATTGAACAAAAGGACCATTTGTGATGTTTATGGGACATATTGGAGTGCCAACAAAAGAAGCTTGTCAAAGGTAAGGCATGAATTATAATTTTATTTCTGCGTCTTGTGTCGCGCCTGCAGGGTTGAAATATGCTTCTCTCTCTTTCTTTACTATGGTGCTATCCTCAGATAATAACATTGTTTGCTTCCGCCGAAAAGCCTTTTTGAAATCTGACATGTTGGCTGGATTCACAAAAAGTGTAGCTTTAATTTGCTATCTTGCATGTGTGATTTCATGCAAGTTTGATTTTTATAGTAATTTATTTTAATTTGTCGCTCTGCATTTTCTCTGGCTTTTGGCCAGACGCTACCGTCCCACATGTCCCAGAGAGGTTAACGGGATTGATTTGACAACACCCAGTGAAATAGCAGCGTGCCAAATTCAAAAAGAGAAATACTCATACAAGAAATCATACAAGTGTTATACATCAGTTTAGAGATGAACTTCTTGTTAATCCAGCCACAGTGTCAGATTTCAAAAAGCCTTTATGGTGAAAGCAAACCATGCTAAGGACAGCGCCCAGCATACCAACACATGAAAATCATATTTCAACACGCCAGGCGCGACACAAAAGTCAGAAATAACGATACAAGTCATGCCTTACCTTTGAAGATCTTCTTCTGTTGGCACTCCAATATGTCCATTAAACATCACAAATGGTCCTTTTGTTCGATAAACTCTGTCGTTATATCCCCAAAATGTCCATTTATTTGGTGCTCTTGATTCAGAAAATACACCGGTTCCAACTAGCGCAACATGACTACAAAGTATCTAATAAGTTACCTATAAACTTGATCCAAACATTTCAAACAACTTTCCTAATAAAACTTTGGGTATTTACCTCTTAGGGAAGCTGCGAATTTTCGCAGCTTTTTGTTAAAAATCGCGCAACATTTCAGCGCCCTGCTATTCATGCCAGGAATATAGTATATGCATATGATTAGTATGTGTGGATAGAAAACACTCAGACGTTTCTAAAACTGGTTAAATCACGGCTGTGACTATAACAGAACGTGCGTTTCATCGAAAAGTGCAGGAAAATCTGATCACTGAAAATGGAAATAAATATCCATGCGCCACTTCCAGGAATTGTTAAAGGTGAACCTGATTAAATGAGGCCGAGGTTGCAGTACCTACAGCTTCCACACGATGTCTAGAGTCTTGTCATTTGCTTCGGCTTTGATTATTGGTCAAACCGACACAAGGGAACCGATTCCCTCCGGTCTCCGACCGGATGTTTTGGTTGAGATTTCTCCGGACATTATTTCCAGACGGACACCTATAGAATTTACATCACCTCCTGATGAATTTTATCACTTATTAACGTGTACTAATACCTAAAGTTGCATTACAAAAGTATTTCGAAGTGTTTTGTGAAAGTTTATCGTCGACTTTTTTAATTTAAAAAAATGACGTTACGTTATAAAACGCTATTTTTTTCCATTGTTCACACAGTATTCATAGATCGATATCTAGGCTATATATGGACCGATTTAATCGAAAAAAGACCCAAAATGATGTTTATGGGACATCTAGGAGTGCCAAGAAAGAAGCTCGTCAAAGGTAATGAATGTTTTATATTTTATTTCTGCGTTTTGAGTAGCCCCCGGCTATCGCAAAATCTGTCGTTAGGTGACGTTGCTGTATTCTGGGGGATACATGCTATCAGATAATAGCTTCTCATGCTTTTGCCGAAAAGCATTTTACAAATCTGACTTGGTGGATAGATTCACAACGAGTGTAGCTTTAATTCAGTACATTGTATGTCCATTTTAATGAAAGTTTGAGTTTTATCAACCACTATAGGTGGCGCTCTTGAACATTTCCGCTGATTGATGTTCCCACCACGGGACCACGGCCCTAACAAGTTTTAAACGTAAATAATCTATAAAATTTAAGACGGAATAAACCGTGTTCAATAGCGGATAAAATGGAAGTGGAGCAAGCTTTCAGGTCGTGCACACCAAACACAACAGTGCACTTGGCTCGACTCCCAGAAAGGAAATGGCTACTTCTTCATTTCTCAAAGGAAAAACATCAACCAATTTCTAAAGACTGTTGACATCTAGTGGAAGCCATAAGAACTGCAACCAGATCCCTCATAAATCTAGTTCCCCATAGAAAACAAATTGAAAAGAGAGTGACCTCAAAAATAAAATTCCTGGATGGTTTGTCCTCGGGGTTTCGCCTGCCAAATAAGTTCTGTTATACTCACATACATAATTGTAACAGTTTTAGAAACGTTAGAGTGTTGTCTTTCCAAATGCACCATTATATGCATACCCTAGCTTCTGAGCCTGAGTAGCAGGCAGTTTACTTTGTGCACACTTTTCATCCGGACGTGAAAATAGTGCCCCCTTGCCTTAATTAAGATATGATTGACGGTAGGTTGTATAAAGACTGTTGTCTCCTGTTTCGCCATACAAATCTTTACTATGGACTACTGAGGTACTCTGTATGTGAATCTCTGTCTGCAATTGCATTGTATTACTAAAGAGTTTTATACCAAGGTTCCTGTGTCTGTGTCATCTATCTGGAAGACTGATTGTTGAAGGAAATCACCCCATGCAAAGGACCACCCAACAAGATATTAGTTTTGATTTTAGTTCATTGTCATAGATATGTCATTTTGACAAATATGTCATGTTTCAGCCCTTAGATAATAACAACTCTTAATGAGCACACCACAACATGAATTGTTGAAATATAAGAAATAAAATAAATAATACTGATCTTGTAAATAAATGTATTTGTGTTGAAATAAACGTTTTAAAGTTGCTCTTTAAAATGCTTTTTTGGTGTCGTATTATCCCCACATCCAAGTCTTCTTCCTCTCCACCACTACTGTGTTAAACTCTTTTTCAGATATCATCTGTGGTAATGACTAGGGTGGCTGGAGTCTTTGGCAGTTTTTATGGCCTTCCTCTGACACCGCATGTATAGAGGTCCTGAATGGCAGGAAGCTTGGCCCCAGTGATGTACTGGGCCTTCCACACTACCCCCTGTAGGCAGAGCAGTTGCCATACCAGGCGGTGATGCAACCAGATGCTCTTGATGGTGCAGCTGTATAACTTTTTCAGGATCAGAGGACCCATGCCAAGTCTTTTCAGTCTCCTGAGGGGGAATAGGCATTGTCATGCTCTCTTCACGACTGTCTTGGTGTGTTTGGACCATTATAGTTTGTTGGTGACAACAAGGAAGCTCTCAACCTGCTCTACTACAGCCCCGTTGATGAGAATGGGGGCGTACTTGGCCCTCCTTTTCCTGTAGTCCATGATCATTTCCTTTGACTTGATTATGTTGAGGGAGAGGTTGTTGTCCTGGCACCACACTGCCAGGTCTCTGACCTCCCTATAGGCTGTCTCTTCGTTGTAGATGATCAGGCCTACCACCGTTGTGTCGTTGGCAAAAACGTAATGATGGTGTTGGAGTCGTGCTTGGCCACGCAGTCATGGGTGAACAGGGAGTACAGGAGGGGACTAAGCATGCACCCCTGGGGGGCACCTGTGTTGAGGATAAGAGTGGCAGATGTGTTGTTAACTACCCTTACCACCTGGGTGCAGCCCGTCAGAAAGTCCAGGATCCTGTTGCAGAGGCAGGCGTTAAGTCCCAGGGTCCTTAGCTTATTGATGAGCTTTGAGGGCACAATGGTGTTGAATGCTGAACTGTAGTCAATGAACAGCATTCTCACATAGGTGTTCCTTTTGTCCAGGTGGGAAAGGGCAGTGTGGAGTGCAATAGAGATTGTGTCATCTGTTGGGGCGGTATGCAAATTGGAGTGGGTTATTTAAGCAGGTTACTTTGGTGTTCTTAAGCATATGGTTTATGATGGTCTTCTTGAAACATGTAGGTATTACAGACTATGCCAAGGACAGGTTGAAAATGTCAGTGAAGATACCCATGTGAGAGATGCAGACTCGGTCTCAACCTTTAAGTCTTTGTTACGGAGTCTAGTTGATAGGTAATCGACTAGCCGGACTGTTCCCCGGACTCCAGTCGTAGCCATTCGTACAATGCATAAACAAGGCTATGGAACCTGACATTGGTGTCTGTCGTTATTCCTTTATCTAACATATCATACTGAAACAGTCTTTACTGAAGACTCATCTCTTCTAGTCTAAAGAAGGCCAGTTGTATTGCTTCTTTAATCAGGACAACAGTTTTCAGCTGTGCTAGCATAATTGCAAAATGGTTTTCTAATGATCAATTAGCTAATCCAAGTCTATCATTTTAAAAGACTAATACAACGTGCCATTGGAACACAGGAGTAATAGTTGCTGATAATGGGCCTATGTAGATATTCCATTAACAATCAGCCGTTTCCAGCTACAATAGTCATTTACAACATTAACAATGTCTACACTGTATTTCTGATCAATTTATGTTATTTTAATGGAAAGAAAATGTGATTTTCTTTCAAAAACAAGGGAATTTCTAAGTGACCCCTAACTTTTGAATGGTAGTGTACATTATTGTCTTCTAATGCCCCTTAAGGGGTAAGTAATCTAAAAGTAACTGCATGTAATCAGATTACGTTACTGAGTTTGGGTAATCCAAAAGTCACGTTACTGATTACAATTTTGGATAGATAACTAGTAACTGTAAAGGATTACATTTAGAAAGTCAGCTACCCAACCCTGTCACAGATACACAGCATTCCAGTTCTGGCATAGGAATGGCCTGGTGTTTTTCAGTGACCTCTTTGTTAATAACACGTGTCTCATTTGAAACTCTGAGTGTTGACCATAATATTCCCAATACACACTTTTTTAGGTATTTCTAAAATCGCGACTTACCTAAAAAAATATTCCCCTTCATTTCCGCTCCTGCCTTTTTAAAGTGTCTAGTTGAGAGGTGCTTAGACCTTAACCCCTATCTGAAGAGCACAATATCCAGGTTATACAACATGATACAGAACATTAACCTGCCTTCCTGGGCAAATACCAAGTCTGCATGGGAACAAGACATGGGTGGCGAGCTACCCGATGACATTATGGCAATGTAGTATAGAGCGATTTCACATCTCATCATTTTGCTAAGGCACGGTCTCATTCAGTTCAAAGTCTTACACCGTCTCCATTACTCAAATTACAGACTGTTAAAAATATATCCAAATGCAGACCTAAAGTTTTTGAGATCCTATCAGAGTTCAGCAACTGTGGGGCATATGTTTTGGTCATGCCAATCTCTGAGGGGGTATTGAGACCCCATATTTGATGTATTTTCATATCTATGTAACATCTGTTGACCCCAATCCGTTCACTGCTATTTTTGGTATACCACCTTTGGATTGTACTGTTACCACACACCAGATGAATGCAGTAGCATTTGCTTCACTTCTAGCTTGCTGTCTTACCCTCTTTTAATTGGAGGTCGGCAAGACTCTCTTCTCTTACGTAGTGCGTTATGGATGTGATGTCATCTCTGCCACTTGAAATGGTTAGATACATTTTGTGCAGGGGTCCTGAGAGAAGTTTGTCCTGACTTGGTCCTCTTTCAGTGAACATGTAGAGAGCCCATTTTTCATATAGTTTAGCTCTCACATTTCAGTATAGGCAGTCAGGTCCTGTGTAAGTGGCTGTGATTTGTTAATAGGAATCCACTGTTACTGTCATACCTGTTTAATCTTTGTTATATTTACTATTCTGTTCTCTGTTGCCTTGTTGTTGTCTCCAGCCACTGTGTAGACTGGATTCTCCTGGTCCTGGGGGCCCAGAGGGTGCAAGTCTTTGTACTTGCCCAAGTGATGGAACACTTGATTCAATTTACCAACTCATTACCAAACTTGTGACTGGAGTCGAGCGAGTTGAATTTGGGGGCGGGGATGTGTGCCCCCTCGGGTCCCCGGGGCCAGGACTGGGGGACGCTGTCATGGGCCAGATGGTGTTTTTTCAGTATAGGCAGTTATGTCATATGTCAGAGGCTACGGTGTGCAGATAGGATTCCACTGTTATTGTGACACCCATTGTATTTTATTTTCTCTTTTGTGTTATTTAATGTTTTGTATTATTATATAGTTTTTTTTGTAAAATGCCTTGGTGGTTGCGATAAAGGACTGGGGATGTTGTATTGATGTCAACTTCTCCATGTTCTCAAATTTGAAAATAAACATGTAATATAGATATAAAAACAAAAGATATGTGATTTGAATCCAGTGTTGTGCAACAGAACTATCTCTGGAATATGTTTCCAGCAGCAATCACACTTGGCAATTAGATTTGGCTTTATCTGTATTTAAAGGCTGTTTTCGATCAGATCTGCTTTAGCTGACATCCACATAGAGGTTGTTGTTTTTGCGGTGTCGGAGGTGGAACTGTGTTAGAGCTGTTAAATCCACAAGTGGCTCCTGACATTATTCCTAAAGCAGATATTCTCTTTCACATATCATCTGTGGTAATCAACCGTGTCCCTTTCTCAATAAACCACCCCTGCATTCCCTCAATTTTTTATTTCACAGGTGTCACTTAGCAATCATTTCAAACACTTTATTTGCATAGTTCATATGTAGATGCTTTAGACTAACTATCTACTAACCTCATCCTTGACTTAAAGTTAACCCTTGGCATAACCTTAACCTGACCCTTATTCTAGACCTAACCCTAACCGTAAGCTTAGCAGGCATTTGCTTATCGATAGATAGTTTGTTGATAGCATGATAATCTGTAGAGCATCTACAGGCACAATCTATCCAAATAAAGTGTGACTAAATTGTTTATCATTCACAATCTCTGTGCTCTGTGCTTGCCTAAAGATGAGGGGGTTCAACCTTGGGACATAGTTATTTTTAAGTTAAAAGGGTAAGGCCCAGGTTAGGGTTAGTATTTTCTACCATACTCTCAATCATGCATGAAGTGATGGAATAATGTCATTACATTTCAGAATTAACAACTTTTTCATAACTTGATCTGTGAAAATATGCGGAAGCAGATGTTTGGAGAAAGATTAAGCAATTATTGCTGTAAGTTTAAGGCAGGTTTACTGATACACCCCAGGGGGGCGACATTGATGTACACTTTCTGTTATACAATGTTGCACACGGAAAGCAATTTAGGCTGCCAGAGAGGCTATGACTACACAGGCAGCTCAATTCTGATCTTTTTTTCATTAATTGGTCTTTTGACCAATCAGATCAGCTCTGAAAAATATCTGATTTGAAAATAACTATTTATGTGTGAGAAATATCCAGTAGGCAAACATGAGTCCACCATTCCAGGTTGAATACTAGAAAGTGTCATATGAAACACATGGCTTAAGAGACCACAAAACTTTTATTTACAAACTACATTCATACAAACAAGGCCACAGGTAGGTATTTACAGAAGTGTGTGTGTGTGTGTATGTGTTGACCCCTCACTGCAGTCGCCCCCTACATGGCCAGTGCTACAGACATTGGCTTCAGGTCAAGGCTGCAAGGTGGTGCAGCTAAGAGAAGAGAGGTAGCAGTTCACGTTCAGGTGTCCATATGTGACATGGCAGTGTAACCATCAGAGGATGACTTCATTAGACAAGTTGATGGTTAATGCACATTCTGATGATGGTGAAATGTGGTTTAGCTAGATGATATCATGATGCTGATCTTAGGCCAGTTACAGACATCATAGTTTTTCCCAAAGGTAAAGTAGCAGATTTTTTTTTTATGACAGTGCTGCATGAACCAGCAGAGGTAGACGGAGGGTGTAAACTGTAGGTTATGTAGGATTAAACTGTGCAGGATATGGGCAGTAGAAGCAGTGACATATGTCTCAGACTGTGGTCATGACTTTGAGAGAGCCGGCGCGGAATCGCAGAATCTTCTTCTTCAGGGCGTTAGAGGCTTTGATTTTGACAAAGGCCTTCGGCTGCGAGGAGGCCTCTGGGGAGGCCTTAGGGGAGGAGGAAGCGGAGGGGGCCAGGCGAGGGGGCAGCTGCTGGGGCCATACCAGCCCCCCCTCATCAGAATCACTGGAGAGAGAGCTGGAGGCAGGGGAGTACACCTCACTCATGCTGGACTCTGACTCCCCAGGGGCGGCCCGCACATAGCCCTCTCCCCGACACAGAGGTGCTCTCTCTGGGTATTCTGAGAGGCAAGGCTGGGCATGGACCTGGGAGTGGTGGTTGGGGTTGGGATGAGAGCAGGCCTGAGTGTGGCGGGCCCTACGAGGTGGGCGTCTGTGGGCCTGCTCACCCTGGGTCTCCCCTTCCTCCTGGCTGAGCTCCAGGGTGGAGCACCAGCGTCGTCCCCCAGCATTGTTCTTATGCTGGGGGCCTGCATATGGGACCTGGCCCCTCTGGTGCTGGGGGTGCTCGGCTGTGCTGTACCTGCGCTTAGGGAGAACCCTCTTCCCCATCAGACTGTTCTCAGACTGGGAGCGGCAGGTCTTGTGGCCAGGCTTCTTGGAGCTCTGTCTCTCCTCATGGCTTTTCTTCCCCATGGCCCTGGGCTTTGAACTGCTCTGGTCTGGGGACACAAAGATTTGGCTGGGCTTGGAGGGCTCTAGAAGATAGTGTGAGGGGGAGCGTTCTGGAGGAAAGTGTGAGGGGGAGTGTACAGGGGTGTGGCAGGCCTGCCCAGGGATGTACTGGGCACTGACCAAGTGGTTATATGAAGCCGGGGAGTGGGGCAGCGGGTAGTGCTTGGGGGAATCAGACGCACTACTAAAACAAGGGTCCAGAGCTCCACAAGTGGGGTCCAGGGAGGGTGGATGGCCCCCGGCCAGGGAGTGGGGTCTGAAGTGGGGGTAGGGTAAAGACCGATAACAGTCCTTCTCCATGGATGGGGCCTCTCCCCCCCATTCCTCCCTGTCTAGCGAGTCACACCACCAGGCCTGGCACTCAGGGTCAGGGTAGAGGTCCTGTGGGTCAGAGATGCAGTGCTCGGAGGTGTGAAGAGTAGGTTCCCTTCGCAGGCTGCTCTGCCTGTTTATGCTGGAGGAGTAGGGGGTGGAGGGGTCAGGCCCCAGGCTGGTACGAGGCATGCATGGCCGGGGTGAGAGCGCGTAGCGATGGATGAGACCCAGGATGTAGCCTTTAACCCTCATGGCCTGCTGGAAATCCTCCTGGGTGGCCTGGTCCTCATCCTCCCAACCCTGGGCACAGTGTAGGTCCCACCGCCAGGGCTCCTCGGCCGTACCCTCCTCAGCGATTCCCTCAAGGTGTGGATAGGGGGCGGCAAAGGAGAGGGGAACAGTAGCATGAGGGGCTGGCTCCATCAGACTCTCACCTGTCAGCTGGAGGGCATAGCCTGTAGACAGAGAGCACAGAGAGAAGTCAATTGATCACTTGACGGGTTTGTTTTACTACTGATACGAGCACTTAATGCAACTAAAATAATGATGCAATAAAGTAAAGACAGTCCATGGTATTGTTGCTATGATACCATGAACCCTATTGTGGTTGAAAGAGAGCTGTTGAAAGTGGAGAGTGGAACTGAACTCACCCAGAGACTTCGGCCTCTCTGTGCTGCTGAAGCCCCAGCCAGGGTGTGGCTCTAGGAAGTCAGAGCGACAGGAATGCCCCTTTGGAGACTGGCTCTCACTCAACTCATAGAGCCCTGGGAAACACAGATGATGTCACTCATTAGACCGCTATCAGACTTTCTCAAACCATATGCTGACAAAACTCATTTCAAATTTTATGTTCCTTTGACAAACCACAGAACAACTAACAGTAGCAAGAAGGGCATGAAAACAACCTTTGTCAAAATTAATGAAATGTTAGTTATTATATATGTACTTCAGTGAAATATAGGGCCACAATTCATGTAAAAATGTACACAGAAAATATACAGAACATGGGTCAAACATGCAAAAAATAAGTTTAATTAAAGTGTCTACATTAATAAAAATATAACTACACAATGCCCCTCTGATGTGGATCAGAGGTTAAAGTTCAGAGGTCAGAGAATTGAAAGGTGGTAGCATGAGGAGTACCTGAGTTGGGCCGACTGTCCCCTTGGGTCCCCTCATAGGTGACATCATCTGTGTCCACTCTCAGCTCGCCCACCTGCTGTTCCAGTGCCAGCATCAGCCCCCAGGGGGAGCTCTGGAGCGCACTCTGAGACAGACCAATACACAAGCATGATCACACAAACCCAAGACATACAGTACAAGTCAAAAGTTTGGACACACCTACTCATTCAATTTTTTCTTTATTTTTTACTATTTTCTACATTGTAGAATAATAGCGAAGACATCAAAACTATGAAATAACACATGGAATCATGTACCAATCAAAAAAGTGTTAAACAAATCAAAATAGCGGTAGAGATACTCTTAATGATCGGCCATGAAAAGCCCACTGACATTTACTCCTGAGGTGCTGACTTGCTGCACCCTCGACAACTACTGTGATTATTATTATTTGACCATGCTGGTCATTTATGAACATTTGAACATCTTGGCCATGTTCTGTCATAATCTCCACCCGGCACAGCCAGAAGAGGACTGGCCACCCCTCATAGCCTGGTTCCTCTCTAGGTTTCTTCCTAGGTTTTGGCCTTTCGAGGGAGTTTTTCCTAGCCACTGTGCTTCTACACCTGCATTGCTTGCTGTTTGGGGTTTTAGGCTGGGTTTCTGTACAGCACTTTGAGATATCAGCTGATATGAAAAAGGGCTATATAAATCAATTTGATTTGATAATTAGGGCCGATTTCATAACAATCGGAAATCTGTATTTTTGGACACCGATTGGGCCAATTTATTATTATTATTATTTTTTTTTTACACCATTATTGAATCTTTATTTAACTAGGCATGTCAGTTAAGAACACAATCTTATTTTCAATGACTTCAATGACTGGGTTAACTACCTTGTTCAGGGTCAGAACAACAGATGTTTACCGTGTCAGCTCGGGGATTCAATCTTGCAACCTTACAGTTAACAAGTCCAACGCTCTAACCACCTGCCTCGCGAGGATCCTGCCTGTTACGCGAATGCAGTAAGCCAAAGTAAGTTGCTAGCTAGAATTAAACTTATCTTATAAAAAACAATCAATCAATCATAATCACTAGTTAACTACACATGGTTGATGATATTACTAGTTTATCTAGCGTGTCCTGCATATTATCGATGAGGTGTGTATTTGCGAAAAAGGACCGTCGTTGTTCCAATGTATATCTTAACCATTAATATCAATGCTTTTCCTCTTGAGACTCTAGGGGCAGTATTTCATTTTTGGATGAAAAACGTTCCCGTTTTAAACAAGATATTTTGTCACGAAAAGATGCTTGACTATGCATATAATTGACAGCTTTGGAAAGAAAACACTCTGACGTTTCCAAAACTGCAAAGATATTATCTGTGAGTGCCACAGAACTGATGCTACAGGCGAAACCAAGATGAAACTTCAAACCGGAAGTGAGCAAAATTTTCGAGGCGCTGTTTTCCAATGTCTCCTTATATGGCTGTGAATGCGCCCGGAACGAGCCTACACTTTCTGCCGTTTCCCCAAGGTGTCTGCAGCATTGTGACGTATTTGTAGGCATATCATTGGAAGATTGACCATAAGAGACTACATTTACCAGGCCTGGTGTCCTGCGTCGAAATTGGTGCGTAATCTCCAACGGCAAGTATTCTTCCATGTGATTCAGAGAAGAAACCAAACTTCCACGAACGATATATAATCGAAGAGATATGTGAAAAGCACCTTGAGGATTGATTCTAAACAACGTTTGCCATGTTTCAGTCGATAGTATGGAGTTCATTTGGAAAAAAGTTTGGCGTTTTGATGATTGAATTTTCGGGGTTTTTTGGTAGCCAAACGTGATGAACAAAACGGAGCGATTTCTCCTACACAAATAATCTTTTTGGAAAAACTGAACATTTGCTATCTAACTGAGAGTCTCCTCATTGAAAACATCCGAAGTTCTTCAAAGGTAAATGATTTTATTTGAATGCTTTTCTTGTTTTTGTGAAAATGTTGCCCGCTGAATGCTAGGCTTAATGCTATGCTAGCTATCAATACTCTTACACAAATGCTTGTTTTGCTATGGTTGAAAAGCATATTTTGAAAATCTGAGATGACAGTGTTGTTAACAAAAGGCTAATCTTGAGAGCTAGCATATTTATTTAATTTCATTTGCGATTTTCATGAATAGTTAACGTTGCGTTATGGTAATGAGCTTGAGGCTGTAATTACGATCCCAGATCCGGGATTGCTAGTATCAAGAGGTTAAAATCAATACACAGAAGTATATATTTTTAAACCTGCATATTTAGCTAAAAGAAATCCAGGTTATCAGGCAATATTAACCAGGTGAAATTGTGTCACTTCTCTTGCGTTCATCGGACGCAGAGTCAGGGTATATGCAACAGTTTGGGCCGCCTAATTTGCCTACATTTTACGTAATTATGACATAACATTGAAGGTTGTGTCATGTAACAGGAATATTTAGACTTATGGATGCCACCCGTTAGATAAAATACGGAACGGTTCCGTATTTCACTGAAAGAATAAACGTCTTCTTTTCGAGATGATAGTTTCCGGATTCTACCATATTAATGACCTAAGGCTCGTATTTCTGTGTGTTATTATGTTATAATTAAGTCTATGATTTGATAGAGCAGTCTGAGCGATGGTAGGCACCAGCAGGCTCGTAAGCATTCATTCAAACAGCACTTTAGTGCGTTTTGCCAGCAGCTCTTCACAATGCTTCAAGCATTGAGCTGTTTATGACTTCAAGCCTATCAACTTCTGAGATTAGGCAGGTGTAACCGATGTGAAATGGCTAGCTAGTTAGCGGGGTACGCGCTAATAGCGTTTCAAACGTCACTCGCTCTGATACTTGGAGTGGTGGTTCCCCTTGCTCTGCATGGGTAACGCTGCTTCGAGGGTGGCCGTTGTCGATGTGTTCCTGGGGCGAGGAGAGGGATGGAAGCTATACTGTTACACTGGCAATACTAAAGTGCCTATAAGAACATCCAATAGTCAAAGGTATATGAAATACAAATGGTATAGAGAGAAATAGTCCTAAAAATACTATATTAACTACAACCTAAAACCTCTTACCTTGGAATATTGAAGTCTCATGTTAAATGGAACCACCAACTTTCATATGTTCTCATGTTCTGAGCAAGGAACTTAAACGTTGCTTTTTTACATGGCACACATTTTACATGGCACACATTTTTACATGGCACATATTACTTTCTTCTCCAACACTTTGTTTTTGCATTATTTAAACCAAATTGAACATGTTTCATTATTTATTTGAGGCTAAATTGATTTTATTGACGTATTATATTAGGTTAAATAAGTGTACATTCAGTATTGTTGTAATTGTCATTATTACAAATAAAAACTTTTTTTTAAATCGGCCGATTAATCGGCATCGGCTTTTTTTGGTCCTCCAATAATCAGTATCGGTATTGAAAAATCATAATCGGTCGACCTCTAGTTGAGATGTTATTTTTGTGGATGCACACGCAGCAGGACACACACAAATCATACACCAGGGAGGAAGAAAAAGTGCAATTGGACATGCTTGTTCAAGTCAGCCAGGCAATTTCAGGTCATCTGAGGAGCACTCACAGCCAACACACACTACCTACGCATGGTGTCCCCAGCACACACACACACTTCAATTTGCCTTAAATGACTGTTGCTACATTATGTCATTTTAACAGATATCAGCAAAATGCTGTGACCTCCTCTACATTACAGAGTCTTGGGGATGGAGAGGCTGTTAGACAACTGACAGAAATTGCTGTGTGTGTGTGTGTGTGTGTGTGTGTGTGTGTGTGTGTGTGTGTGTGTGTGTGTGCGCAAGGGCCTAATTTCAAAAAGGATGTAGCTGTACACTGCTGGAATGCAAAGGATTTATTAAAAGTGACCAAGGTTTCAGCAGCCAGCTGACTCCATCAGTGTGGCAGGGAGGGAAAATTCTTCCTTGAATTAAATGAGAGTATGTAGAGTGTGCAAAGACAGATGAATGAAACATTCAGTCTGTCATTTTGTCATAATAAGGAGCCAACCTACCTGAGCCAAACCAGCATCATACCAATGCAAGCTAACATAAGGAGCTAGACACTATAAAAACACTCCATATACTATAGATCCCAACTTTCCTATTCGGATGCTGAGTCAAAAAACAACAAGCAGCACCATATCTGGTCATGAGGTTGGCTGCTGTTTTGGTCACTCAGCAGCGCTGGAATAATTTCTGGGATTCTGGGTCATTTTTCTCATGCAGACAAGAGTAGATCAGTGTGATAGAAGCTCTGTGTTTGCGAAGAGACAAAATACCCAAGCCAGGCTGTGTCTACCCAAGCATCCATTATGCAATGAAACCTTTTGGAGATATGCTTTCTGTCACTAAACTAATATCAAACATGAAACCATTGTATTATGGTGGTTACTAATAGGTGAGTGGAAGAGATCTCCAGGTTTTATAGCTACCTGAGTGCGAGCAAAATAAATAATACAAGGAAAGAAGGAGGAAGAGAGTGTATTGGAAATCAATATATCCATGACACACTTTCACCCAATTGATCATTAGGCCTAGGTCCTCCGGCAAGCTCACATGGATCTAGAACTAGCAGACACTGTGACAATTAGGCTGGCTAATTAAAACATAATGACACAGAACACAAACAAAGCTTTGAGGACACACACAGGAGACATACACAAACATAGCTGACTTCCAGAGTGTGTAGCTCTGTAGGGGTCTCTGGCAGCTCCCTTTCATGACGATACTTTTGATTCTGCTGCATTATTAATTGACGCCTCTTGATCTCATAACGCACACTGCCTGGTGTCATTACTATTTGACTGCATCCTGTGCTCTCTCCGGTGGAGAGAGGGATGAAAGGGGAGCAGTCAGGCAGCTTCGTGGCAGCACAGACATGCACGCACACACACACAATGTTTACATAACAGGCGTGAATGGGGCATGCAGGCTGCACACGCCAGCCTCTGTGGTCTGCCTCCCCAGCAAGGACAACAGGCTCTGAATGGACTCTATCCAGCTTGACTTCAGTCAGTCAGTGCTCAGGTGACACAGCTGCTCAGAGCCTCCAGCTCAGGGGGAAGCTAGGTTAAAGAAGACATTACGGGACAAGGCCCGAGCCCAGGTAGCTCTCACCTACCCATATCATCAGTCACTCAAATCCCCGAGCCCAGGCAGCTCTCACCTACCCATATCATCAGTCACTCAAATCCCCGGACCCAGGCAGCTCTCACCTACCCATATCATCAGTCACTCAAATCCCCGGACCCAGGCAGCTCTCACCCACCCAGATATCAGTCACTCAAAGTCCCGGGCCCAGGCAGTTCTCACCCATCCAGATATCAGTCACTCAAATCCCCGGACCCAGGCAGCTCTCACCCACCCATATCATCAGTCACTCAAATCCCCGGACCCAGGCAGCTCTCACCTACCCATATCATCAGTCACTCAAAGCCCCAGGAGCAGGCAGTTCTCACCCACCCAGACATCAGTCACTCACCACTGAGAAGGGAACTCACAGTAATGATGTGGCACTCTATGGAAGACATGGGCACACAGCGTCTTAGACATGCCCAAATCACCACACACTGAGGCCAAGCACATAGATCAATAGAGACGCAGATGTATGCGCTCGCACACACACAAGTCTATTGACACACACGCACACACGGGCTTGCTAATGCTTGCACTCTCCAAACACACACAGCATGGTGGCTCAGAGTGGGGTCAATGTCTTGTGCTTTACCAGCTGCTGTCTGGCATGGCATGGCTATCAGCAACTACACACTGGGCCTCTGGGCCTATAGACAGGACAGGAGGCCCTGGGGCAAAAGCAAAGGACAAGGTAACTGTCCCAAACACTCCCAGGAGAGGGCAACATGGGTCAGTAGCTTCTGTGTGAACCTGCCTTAAAAACACCACACAACATAGACTCTCTACATGCAATATGAGATCGGGTCCAGTGGGAAACACATGGAGAAGTGATGTTTGAAGGGCTCAATAGAGGGGGTTCAATTAGACATTCTTGTTACACAATTCTCCAACCAATAATCTCCAAGGAATTTTCTGCAAAATTATTTGCATGCTTGGAAAGACAATTAAGTTCATATCTGTCAGTATCTATCGATCCAAATTTACAGATCCCTCAAATGGACCGACCGGAATGACTTAATGAAACGTGCACAACAAATTGCGAGAAAATGTGCGGCATTTAGGGGCAGTCACTCGTCGCACAGTGTAAAAAATAGTATTCACCATCACCGTCGAAGCGGAGCCAGTTTGCTCTGCGTTGGCATCTTATTGGGTGATGTGTTCCAGTTGTGCATTCAAAGCGGCGGCCGAGGTGCATGATTCGCCTGTCGGCACATCAAGGCCCTCGTGTGCATTAGTATTCCTCTCCATATGCGCCTATTGTTTGGGCCGCGGCGGAGAGAGGAACGCGGGGGGAAGCTGGGAGGAGAGGGAGGCGGCTGCTTTAATTTCTTTCACCCTCTTTTATAGGAGCGTTCTATTGAGAACAGTGGGCCGTGTGCGAGTCGATGGTGTAGTATAGTCTAAAGGCTACTAGTCTGTATAGCTTTCTTTTTTTAGAGGGCTGAAAATTGGGCGTAAGGAAATAACTGTTACATCCCATTCATTCAAAAGAAAAACATGTATTGTTTGAAGAGAGATATATATATATATATATATATATTTTTTTTTTTACAAAAGCCCATTTTCTCTATAATAGGCTAATGTTAAGCATGCGTAATAGTTGCCATCACGGATAGTAAACGCTCTTTTTATTATTATTTGGGATGCCATCGGTTGGATGGTCGGATTCTCCGTACGCGAGATGATTTGAGTGGTGGGACACGCATCACGCCCACCTCTGGCAGCATAGTACATCCATGCCTATAAACTAACGTTAGTTCCCACAAGGACAACGAAAATCTCCACAGTCTAAAGAAACGTGCCTCATAAATCATATCATATATGATACTATACTATTAATATCAGATGAAAATGTATTTAATACAAATGTAACTATTCACATGTCCTATCAGCTCCTGTTGTGAACTAATTTGAAAAATAAAAGTCAACGAATGAATATGTATAAACACTTGCTAAGTAAAATACAACATAAATGTAGGACCATGCAGGGAACATGCAGGGAACAATGGGTCATTAAACAGTGGACTCCAAAAGACGGGTGCTCCACCCCCCATTCCGTTTCCCCAAGGCATATATTTGCAGCCGAAGGATGGAAACGATTAGATCCTTTCAGATGGGGATACTATTAATCAAGTTAAGTAACTTTTCTTGCAGATAAGTTTCGTCGCTGGACAATAGGCGCACACCACCAATGCATTGTCCACTAACGGGGGAAAATAAATCGTATTTTATATAGGCTACGTAGCCTATCCCTCTATAGAGCCTAGGGGTAAACTGGGGGTTAATCGCGGTGGCGACTGACCACCCGGGTCGAGTAGCCATTCTGTGCACTACAACAATGTTCCTAGAGGTGAATTAGCCTATATATTTGTCACATAAAAAGGCAACAATGTCCAAACTACCTCCACCTCTTTTAACGTCTTACCAGATGACGTCTCAATGTCAAGTTCTCTTGCCCCCAACTGCTGAAACCCGATAGCTCGTTCCTTGTGTAATTTTCGGGCATGGGCTCCCCCAGGGCCAGAGCACCGAGGACCAGGCACTCCTGCCTCTGCTTGCGGATCTCCAGCTCACAAAGTCCGGTCAGACTGGCCTCCATACGCTCCTTATTCCGACTGCGCTCCGCAGTCATTGGGAAAGAAAAGGCACCGTACATGGTTCCAAAACCTTTTCCAATGGTTTGATAGAAACACCTGAATTACTTGCAATATTAATTTTTACAAAATATTCTTGCTCAAGTCCTTATCTTGTTGTTTTTGACCCCCCCTTGTTGCAACCACTTTTGTTCTTCATCGCACATGTGGATATCCAAGCTGATTTCTTTGCATTTAGGTTAGGCTATAACGCTGGTTGCCTATTTGCAGCATGAGTGCCTATGGCTGTGCGCAATACATTTTCTATTTCGTAGCTGTCAGACGTAGAATGGTGTGCTCCGCCCTCCTCCACAGTCTATTGGCTCTGATATCACAGTCAGGATTTCATCCACCCCTTGCAAACTAGCCTCAATTGTCATTTGATGAAGAATGCTGTGTGTCTTGGTGAGATGGCTATAGCCCATTCCCTATGTATTTTCTCATTACTTTTACGCACTATACATCTTCCCCAGCCATGCACACTCGAATACTGTGGGTTGAGGCTGGCCGGATGGTGTCATCCTGTTGATGGCATGCTTCATTGGGACATTTTGAATGAAATATGACGATAAATAAGAGGATCAAGAGATATGAACTGGCCATTAACCCTTATCATCAATGGCATCGTTAGTCATATCCCAGTAAGCAACATGAAGTAACACATATATTTTAGACATATTTTCCAGGCGTTGCCATCAGGTGCAATTTAGGTGCTGAATGAAAGATGAAAATATATTTAAAAAAAAACTATTTTCCGGATGTTGAAAGTAAAAAATGACTTTGAAAATACGTCTTTTTTTTGTCATTGATTCTACGATTAAATTTCAACTGCACATACTGTGTATTTTCAATTAAGTAAGCATTTAATATAAGAAAAGAGGAGCCAACTGATGATTGCAACAGAATATTTATTTTTGCTCCCTTCTGTCACATCCACTTATGTTAGAACTGGAAACAATTATGTTCAAACCTATAGAATAAACCAATAGACCATTCCAACTAGAATAACATTCTCAGTAAGGTTACATAATTGTATTGTGTTGCTATGACTATTTATTATATGTTGTTGTGTATCTATCTACCTTAGTTGAATGCACGGTCTGGTCTGTAAGTGACTCCGGATAAAAGTACATAGAGTACATTAGAGTAAAGTTGGAAAGAATACAGTACCCTATACTTTTCTTTACTGTACTCTACTGTCCCCTAGCTAAAAAACGTTAGCTGATCTGGACATTTCTGACAAGTTATAAATAGCTTTGTAAGGTATGCAATGACTGACATGACAAGAGGAAAGCTGATGATGCACTACCCAATTTCGAAATTGCACCTTGTGCATTCTGTTACAACTTTAGGAGTAAGTTGAAAGCCGGACTGAGTTCTTAAAATTAGTATTATTTTATTATTGTTGTTTATTTTTTTTATTTTTTTTGGGGGGGGCTGCCGATCTCTCCCACACAGCCTAACGCCTCCTCTGCTACCACACGCCCAACGCTTCATTCTGCCCCCACACAGCCTAAATCCACACATCCTAAATCCTCCTTCTGCTCCCACACAGCCCCCTTTTGCTCCCACACTTCCTATGCCTCACAGTCAGTCCTGTGTCTGCGCCTCCTAGGGACTGGCGAGCACGAGAGTAGCGTCTGCGTCTGGGCGTTATGATGATAGATGATATTTCAAACTATACAGATTGAGCGGCTGAACCCGCGCTATTTACAGCTTTCAGCGTCAGTGACATACGTCATCACATTCACATGATGCAACAACCAACAAAGCAAATCACTTGTGACGTCATCCCCATGGGACTATAAAAAGGGACTGCACCGCATCCCTCTGAATTCAGATGATATTTTGAAACGATCATGGATTATACTAAATCAGAAGCATCAACAGTAGCGGCAAAACTGCCACAGATGTGGTTCTACTGTAAGAACTACTACTCCCGCGCCATAATGAGAAGTTACACCCCAAAAGTCCCTTCAGTGGTGGCTTCGGCCGGGCAATATTTGTCTGGCAGGCCAGCCTTGACAACAAGAGCTGCGGCAATCACCCATTGAAAATCTGGTGGATTTCTCTATTTAGTTTTTTATTTTCTTTGCTTAAAATGTTTATTTCAAAAGTATATTTATTTGAATAAATAAATATATTTTAATATAACTTTCATTATTTATGTTGTATGTCTTTGTATATATTTGGGTAAATATTGTAAAATAAAATGTATTGACATTTTGTATTGAATTATTTCATACATTACTGTGATACAAATTAAATATAACTTCAAAGAGATAAAAATTACATACTTAAAATGTGGAGGCTCAAAATACCATGTTTCTCTTAAAATGGGTATCTCAATTACCTTGAAAAGGCCTTTATGTAAGACATATTAGCTTGTTCTGTCACACCCTGATCTGTTTCACCCGTCTTTGTGATTGTCTCATCCAGGTGTCGCCCATCTTCCCCTGTGTATTTATACCTGTGTTCTCTGTTTGCCTGTTGCCAGTTCGTCTTGTTTGTCAAGCTTACCAGCCTTTGTCCTGTCAACTCCTGGTTGCCTGTCCTGACCCTGAACCTGCTGCCTGACCACTCTACCTGAGCCTGCCTGCCGTCCGTCCTGTACCTTTGCCCCATCTGATTTCCGACCTGCCTGACCCGACCCTGTGCCTGCCTGCCTTCCTGTACCTTTGCCTCTGTTGCTGTAATAAACATTGTTACTTTGACACGGTCTGAATCTGGGTCTTACCTTACTTATCCTGATATGTTCCAAAATAGCAACACATACACTTTATTCATTTCTATCAATATTTCATAGAAATACCCATATACAATTTTGAATGAGAAAAAGTGCAGAAATATATCAGTATTACATTGGTGTGTGTGTGGGTCCAACATGTTCCCCGCAACATGTTCCCACAATACACATTTCTGAATGTCAAGAAAGGTCTTTGAGGATAAGGAACTGATTTTGCAAGGAGAACAGTGAAATCTGATGGTCAAAATATTGACAGAAGGTATGAGTAATGAATTTGTTGTGCGCATGGGGATTTCTGTACAAATTAATTACTGATGTGTTGTAGAATAATGGCTGAAGCAGGAACAACCCACACACTATAGTGCTAGATGTACATTTATTTTACAGGTTACATAGCGTAATATTAGTCTGGTAAAATGGAAATCCATACTACAAGCGTGGGATGGCATTATTCTAAAAAACACGTAAATCCGTCCCTCATTGACAGCCTACTTAGTATGCGTAGATGAACCATGTCCCCATCTTGTGGCCTAAATAATAATTGAATTAGCATGCCACCGGGGCATGGCTGAGCGTTTCTTGAAATATATATATAACTAACCACATAGTTAGTTCATCTGTGTCGTTTACACTGGAGCTATTTAGCATAGTGGGCAGAACCAGTAAGGAGATGGGGCGAAGACAAGCATGAGCTAGGGAGATCCTACTGATCCTATTGTAGAATCAGTCATTTGCATATTGATGTTAGGGAACGGCTCCTCTGTGAAGTGAGCGTGTGCACAAACCAATTTCGACTGTGCACAGATGTTTAATTAATCGATGAGAACATTATTAGGTGTTGAGAAAACGTTCTAAACGGATGCTTCAGTTTCATATCCCCTGTGACGTGTCTGGGTTTTTGTGTCTCTGGTTTCCTTTTGCAAGGGTGGAGACTTCGTTCTAACGGGTATAAACACAAATTAATCACACAGCTGACCAAATTATGCAAAATATTACTTCTGGGTTAACAGAGATTAAATATAGTATGTCCAGGTGTGCTTGATAAAATGTGTTATTAACCAAGACTGCAAGAACCCCAGAATCGAACTCACCAATGTTCCCCTCTTTGCCCTGCATGTTCAGTTGTTGCTGATGTAGTTCTTGTAGGCTTCATCATGGAGAACATATTTTTTAAAAGAGGAAACGTCACAATCTTGAATCTTTTTGTTCAATTTTTATTCATACCTCCAATCTCAACTTCACATCTACCAGAAAGCCACTTTATCTTAGTCTCTATTAGGCAAAGTCATTGGCAAGTCAAAACCCACGCACAGCGCAGGTTTGATTCTCTTGTCAGTGTGTGTAGACTGCAGATATACACAACGTATACGTACAGTATACCATATATAAATCTAATTAAGAATCATTTTACAGATCAAAACAGGTCTAAAAAACTAAACATGAGGTTTTTGAACTGAGCTACACCAGTAAGATAATGCCAAGACACACTTGTTAGAAGTGTTCAGTAGTCATTTGTTCAGTAGTCATTTTCAAGGAGGTTGGGACTCCTGTAAATTAGCCAGAGATTCAGCAAGGCATATTTCAATTAATGTAGTCAGTGAAGCACACAATGTATGCAGTGTTGATGACAACATAATGGCGCTGTCAAGACTTCTGGAGCCTTGGTTACAGAGCTTTAGAGCCAGAATAGCAATCATACAATCATACTTGCTAATGCCAAAATATGTGAGAGCGAGTGCGGAAAAAAAAGTAAAAAATAAAAAAAAGCTAATCAGATCTATAAGGGGTCATGAGTTTTATTTTTTAGGTGATTGCTTGTAATGCTGAATAATATGATTGAATATCCTGTGTTTTCTATGAATATTGTTACACTATGGTATAATAGCTTGTTGCATAAACAAACATCAACCATACCCTTATAACTAGTTCATAAGCACGAGCATAAGATGTTTACTCATATGATACATACCATGCTATAATTCTGCATAACAGCTAATTCCATACTTATAAACTAGTTGTAATGTTTTGTGGTATTGTCATGAATTTCAGAATTAGATGACTTTAAGTTAACATTTGGAATGAATGACAATTAATACACCTATCTTATGGAGACATTCTAGTTGCTAACATGAGAAACCCAATGGGTATGTTACCGTGCTTCTTTCAGATTATTTGAAATGGTCCATTTCAATTACTGAAATAAATATAGAAATCCAAGCAATTTTATAACTCAAAAAGTCCATACACTTTAAAAATAAACAAAGCATTTCAATCACATTTTCACATATGAAATATAATCACATATTTGAAACATAACCTCCGCACATCTTTCAGTATAATATAGCTTGATTGTGAAAGGGATTTCTATAAAACAGAAATACTTTCCAATCACTGTTGTTCAGATCGTAAGATTTCCACAAATGATCAATAATACACCTTGTGATCATATGACACGCTGCAGGAGAGCCAAGCCTAAAACATGTTCATTCAGTAACCTTGGAAACCCAGAACTAGTATCTAGCCTATAGTCTGTCATGAGAGATCACTCATTCAGTAACTCACCAATGCAACGCCAGCACACATTAAAGCCGGGGAGTCAAACATTCTCAACATACTTTAAAACGACTAAAACCAAATCGAAACTGTGTAGAAATCATATAATGGACTTTCATTCATACAGTTTCTTGACTGTGTCCAGCTTGTTTTCAATCACCAAAATTAAAGCTAGACAGTCAGAATAGATGATTTTCTTTGTTGCACATTTTGATTGCGAGTAAATACTGTATAACACATTTTCAAAACGTCACTCGTTCATTGAGGACCGAATGCGGCCCCTGGGGCAAAATCCGTTTGACGCCCCTGCATTAAAGAGATAGATATCCACTCCTCCACAGTTCACGCACAACCCACTCCTGTCCTGTCTAACCCTAAAATATTTAAGAGAACAGTCACTCACAAAATCATGTAATTACATCATCAAGTGAACAGAAATGTGTTGAAAGGAAATTTCAATCAAAGATACAGAGTGGGCATTCTATTATATTGGATAAACATAATACTTTTTAGAATGCAAAAAGGGCTTCCGTTTCACTATAACATAAGGGCTGCAATACCACTGAATTTCTTTCATTCACTATTTGGAAGGTCTTTAAAGTGCAGTACTGTTTCTCTTTTTGGAAGTGATTTTATCACTGAGCTCATGCCGCAGCTAGGGGTTACACTTCAGACATGGCCTACCTGAGGTTAATCCAGCAGGTATTTACTTGTCTTTCAATAAATCAATGATAAATAGCTCATTGAAAATGAATGACATCTTCTGAAGGCTTTATCTACCCTCTGTTATGGTTCAATTGAATTGTGTACAGATTCCAACCCAAACACTGGACATGGAGAGTGGGGGTGTGTATATGATTTGGAATAAGCAGGGATGCAGGTTGTTGATATGGATAAGCAAAGAGGGTGTGTGTGTGTGTGTGTGTGTGTGTGGTTGAGTCAAGCCACTTGGCATGGACACAGAGATGTCCATATGAGCTGACTGTAAACTGTTAGCCAGAGAGGCTAATGCAAGGCTGCATCCAAACGCATGGGCATTATAAAAGGCAGTTTGGCTACATGTGCCAGAAATGAAATGTTGAGACGCATCCATGTGTGGAATGATAGAAATGTCACAATGTATAAATTAACACATGTGCACACACACACGCACACAGAAACATACAGTACACTCAAGCACACATGCATACTAGACATGTCACAGACATATCTGGCATGCTTTTCTGAAGAAAACAGTTTTCTTTATAGATTCTTGTACCCAGCTAGAGCTTTGATAACTTTCCTATATACATAAAAAAAACAATTCATATATGCTATGTATATATCTTGAAATATTCTATATTGAAATATATATATATATTTCAAATATATTTATATACTTTTTTTCATCCTCAAACATTTTTAAGAGATATAGTCACAGTTTATTAATAAAACACCTACATAAGAACACAGGTCTCCCTAATTGTCTTGCTGCAGTATCCCTTTTTCAAGTATCAATGACTTCTTAGTCTGCATGCTGTCTTTTCCTGCAGAAAAGACTACGGGTCAAGTTGTACTACATTCTCGGGTCTTATGGATCAGTACAAACTCATTTTGATAAATGTGCAACAAATAATGGAACTAATTAACACTGTGCATAAAACAAATCACCAGTAACTGATAAATAAAAGCTCTGTATTGTTGCCGTACTTTGAAAGTAGAAGTGACAGGCTAGCTATCATTCTTAAAAATTGATCAAAATACTGTTCCACAACTGATAAGTTGATAAGTCTGATGGACAATGAACTGCATTACCCAACTAGTACAACAGTGGCAATACCACGTAAAGCTCATTCATAAACCTTCAAGAAGACTCTAAATTCCATAAATTCCTGTTGTTAACAGGAGATCCATTTGCCACCAAGCATGGATGTTTTGACACGCCACATTACATATCCCCAACAACATCCTGCAATCTCTTAACGTTTCTCTTTATTGAGTACCTGTGAGAAGGAACCTCCTCCACCTAAGTCAATCATTATGCAAATTCCAACACAACAGCCTAGCTCTAGGTGATTAGGGAAACCAGCCCTGATGCACTGTTGAGCCCGGGGCAAAAACAAGGCAGTTGAGACATTTCAGTGGAAATGCGCTTGCACATACTCTATAATATATATTTGCTGGTGATCCTGCTACTCTAGAGCATGATCTGTGGTCACGATCAGAGGAGTTCATAAAAGGGACACTGCAGCGGGGACCTGTAGGGGAGGATCGGTTTGGAACAGTCAAGGGAGTGTAGAAAGTCTTGAGACTGTAGGTCCCCTTTCCTCATCTATCTCTCCTCTTTTGTTTGTCTTTAGACACTCACAGAGCAGGAATGGGACCACCTCATTGAGAGGAGTTAAGGTGATGAGTAAAATCACATGCTGAGCTTTTTGTTGTCCTCCATTCCCCATGTGGCAATGGCTGACAGTACGATGTCCTTCCAACATTAAAAGACAAAGAAAAATAAGAGACAGAAGTGGCGTCAAGGTAAACGGAGCTGTTGCCTTCCCACGATGCCTCAGTGCTGTGGGAACCCCACTGTTCAATTCCTGTCTGTGATAGGGGCACGTCCTGACCTGCGGGGTCATGACCTCTGAGCTGGGGGACGGCAGCCGGTAGGCGGTCCCCGTCACACTGGGGCCAGCTTGCCTGGCAGTCTGTTGGTCTCTTGTCTCTCATTGTTTTGTTTGCATACTTATACACAAACAGTTCCTATATTGCACACCATGCCCTCATGGCCTAAGCTCGTGTGTCAGTTGTAACCGCCTCTTTTCTCCTCAGCTTCTGAGCTGTAGTCCCTTAAGCCAATGCCCCTTTGAAGGTTCAGTAGAGAGCCTTTCATCTGTAGAGGGAAACAGAAAACATTAAAACCTTGCAAGTAACTAAAATCATAGTTTCTTATGAGAAATATCTTTCACACTTTGAGACCCTGCACAAAAACCTAGAGGATTTGATTCTTAGCCTTGTGTTAATGCTTATAACTGTATCTGTCCTCTGTGTTCCCTACCTGGACTAATAGTACCACTGTTCCCTACCTGGACTAATAGTACCACTGTTCCCTACCTGGTCTAATAGTACCACTGTTCCCTACCTGGTCTAATAGTACCACTGTTCCCTACCTGGACTAATAGTACCACTGTTCCCTACCTGGACTAATAGTACCACAGTTCCCTACCTGGTCTAATAGTACCACTGTTCCCTACCTGGACTAATAGTACCACTGTTCCCTACCTGGTCTAATAGTACCACTGTTCCCTACCTGGTCTAATAGTACCACTGTTCCCTACCTGGTCTAATAGTACCACTGTTCCCTACCTGGACTAATAGTACCACTGTTCCCTACCTGGACTAATAGTACCACTGTTCCCTACCTGGACTAATAGTACCACTGTTCCCTACCTGGTCTAATAGTACCACTGTTCCCTACCTGGACTAATAGTACCACTGTTCCCTACCTGGTCTAATAGTACCACTGTTCCCTACCTGGTCTAATAGTACCACTGTTCCCTACCTGGTCTAATAGTACCACTGTTCCCTACCTGGTCTAATAGTACCACTGTTCCCTACCTGGTCTAATAGTACCACTGTTCCCTACCTGGTCTAATAGTACCACTGTTCCCTACCTGGACTAATAGTACCACTGTTCCCTACCTGGACTAATAGTACCACTGTTCCCTACCTGGTCTGATAGTACCACTGTTCCCTACCTGGTCTAATAGTACCACTGTTCCCTACCTGGACTAATAGTACCACTGTTCCCTACCTGGTCTGATAGTACCACTGTTCCCTACCTGATCTAATAGTACCACTGTTCCCTACCTGGTCTAATAGTACCACTGTTCCCTACCTGGACTAATAGTACCACTGTTCCCTACCTGGTCTAATAGTACCACTGTTCCCTACCTGGACTAATAGTACCACTGTTCCCTACCTGGACTAATAGTACCACTGTTCCCTACCTGGACTAATAGTACCACTGTTCCCTACCTGGTCTAATAGTACCACTGTTCCCTACCTGGTCTAATAGTACCACTGTTCCCTACCTGGTCTAATAGAAGCACTGTTCCCTACCTGGTCTGATAGTACCACTGTTCCCTACCTGGTCTAATAGTACCACTGTTCCCTACCTGGTCTAATAGTACCACTGTTCCCTACCTGGACTAATAGTACCACTGTTCCCCTACCTGGACTGTTCCCTAATAGTACCACTGTTCCCTACCTGGACTAATAGTACCACTGTTCCCTACCTGGACTAATAGTACCACTGTTCCCTACCTGGTCTAATAGTACCACTGTTCCCTACCTGGTCTAATAGTACCACTGTTCCCTACCTGGTCTAATAGTACCACTGTTCCCTACCTGGTCTAATAGTACCACTGTTCCCTACCTGGTCTAATAGTACCACTGTTCCCTACCTGGTCTAATAGTACCACTGTTCCCTACCTGGTCTAATAGTACCACTGTTCCCTACCTGGTCTAATAGTACCACTGTTCCATACCTGGTCTAATAGTACCACTGTTCCCTACCTGGTCTAATAGTACCACTGTTCCCTACCTGGTCTGATAGTACCACTGTTCCCTACCTGGTCTAATAGTACCACTGTTCCCTAACTGGTCTAATAGTACCACTGTTCCCTACCTGGTCTAATAGTACCACTGTTCCTTACAAGGTCTAATAGTACCACTGTTCCCTACCTGGTCTAATAGTACCACTATTCCTTACAAGGTCTAATAGTACCACTGTTCCCTACCTGGTCTAATAGTACCACTGTTCCCTACCTGGTCTAATAGTACCACTGTTCCTTACAAGGTCTAATAGTACCACTGTTCCCTACCTGGACTAATAGTACCACTGTTCCCTACCTGGTCTAATAGTACCACTGTTCCCTACCTGGTCTAATAGTACCACTGTTCCCTACCTGGTCTAATAGCAGCACTGTTCCCTACCTGGTCTAATAGCAGCACTGTTCCCTACCTGGTCTGATAGTACCACTGTTCCCTACCTGGACTAATAGTACCACTGTTCCCTACCTGGTCTGATAGTACCACTGTTCCCTACCTGGTCTAATAGTACCACTGTTCCCTACCTGGTCTGATAGTACCACTGTTCCCTACCTGGACTAATAGTACCACTGTTCCCTACCTGGTCTGATAGTACCACTGTTCCCTACCTGGTCTAATAGCAGCACTGTTCCCTACCTGGTCTAATAGCAGCACTGTTCCCTACCTGGTCTGATAGTACCACTGTTCCCTACCTGGACTAATAGTACCACTGTTCCCTACCTGGTCTGATAGTACCACTGTTCCCTACCTGGTCTAATAGTACCACTGTTCCCTACCTGGTCTAATAGTACCACTGTTCCCTACCTGGTCTAATAGCAGCACTGTTCCCTACCTGGTCTAATAGCAGCACTGTTCCCTACCTGGTCTGATAGTACCACTGTTCCCTACCTGGACTAATAGTACCACTGTTCCCTACCTGGTCTGATAGTACCACTGTTCCCTACCTGGTCTAATAGTACCACTGTTCCCTACCTGGTCTGATAGTACCACTGTTCCCTACCTGGACTAATAGTACCACTGTTCCCTACCTGGTCTGATAGTACCACTGTTCCCTACCTGGTCTAATAGTACCACTGTTCCCTACCTGGTCTAATAGTACCACTGTTCCCTACCTGGTCTAATAGTACCACTGTTCCCTACCTGGACTAATAGTACCACTGTTCCCTACCTGGTCTAATAGTACCACTGTTCCCTACCTGGACTAATAGTACCACTGTTCCCTACCTGGTCTAATAGTACCACTGTTCCCTACCTGGTCTAATAGTACCACTGTTCCCTACCTGGTCTAATAGTACCACTGTTCCCTACCTGGACTAATAGTACCACTGTTCCCTACCTGGACTAATAGTACCACTGTTCCCTACCTGGACTAATAGTACCACTGTTCCCTACCTGGTCTAATAGTACCACTGTTCCCTACCTGGACTAATAGTACCACTGTTCCCTACCTGGTCTAATAGTACCACTGTTCCCTACCTGGTCTAATAGTACCACTGTTCCCTACCTGGTCTAATAGTACCACTGTTCCCTACCTGGTCTAATAGTACCACTGTTCCCTACCTGGTCTAATAGTACCACTGTTCCCTACCTGGTCTAATAGTACCACTGTTCCCTACCTGGACTAATAGTACCACTGTTCCCTACCTGGACTAATAGTACCACTGTTCCCTACCTGGTCTGATAGTACCACTGTTCCCTACCTGGTCTAATAGTACCACTGTTCCCTACCTGGACTAATAGTACCACTGTTCCCTACCTGGTCTAATAGTACCACTGTTCCCTACCTGGACTAATAGTACCACTGTTCCCTACCTGGACTAATAGTACCACTGTTCCCTACCTGGACTAATAGTACCACTGTTCCCTACCTGGTCTAATAGTACCACTGTTCCCTACCTGGTCTAATAGTACCACTGTTCCCTACCTGGTCTAATAGAAGCACTGTTCCCTACCTGGTCTGATAGTACCACTGTTCCCTACCTGGTCTAATAGTACCACTGTTCCCTACCTGGTCTAATAGTACCACTGTTCCCTACCTGGACTAATAGTACCACTGTTCCCTACCTGGACTAATAGTACCACTGTTCCCTACCTGGTCTAATAGTACCACTGTTCCCTACCTGGACTAATAGTACCACTGTTCCCTACCTGGACTAATAGTACCACTGTTCCCTACCTGGTCTAATAGTACCACTGTTCCCTACCTGGTCTAATAGTACCACTGTTCCCTACCTGGTCTAATAGTACCACTGTTCCCTACCTGGACTAATAGTACCACTGTTCCCTACCTGGTCTAATAGTACCCACTGTTCCCTACCTGGTCTAATAGTACCACTGTTCCCTACCTGGACTAATAGTACCACTGTTCCCTACCTGGTCTAATAGTACCACTGTTCCATACCTGGTCTAATAGTACCACTGTTCCCTACCTGGTCTAATAGTACCACTGTTCCCTACCTGGTCTGATAGTACCACTGTTCCCTAACTGGTCTAATAGTACCACTGTTCCCTAACTGGTCTAATAGTACCACTGTTCCCTACCTGGTCTAATAGTACCACTGTTCCTTACAAGGTCTAATAGTACCACTGTTCCCTACCTGGTCTAATAGTACCACTGTTCCTTACAAGGTCTAATAGTACCACTGTTCCCTACCTGGTCTAATAGTACCACTGTTCCCTACCTGGTCTAATAGTACCACTGTTCCTTACAAGGTCTAATAGTACCACTGTTCCCTACCTGGACTAATAGTACCACTGTTCCCTACCTGGTCTAATAGTACCACTGTTCCCTACCTGGTCTAATAGCAGCACTGTTCCCTACCTGGTCTAATAGCAGCACTGTTCCCTACCTGGTCTGATAGTACCACTGTTCCCTACCTGGACTAATAGTACCACTGTTCCCTACCTGGTCTGATAGTACCACTGTTCCCTACCTGGTCTAATAGTACCACTGTTCCCTACCTGGTCTGATAGTACCACTGTTCCCTACCTGGACTAATAGTACCACTGTTCCCTACCTGGTCTGATAGTACCACTGTTCCCTACCTGGTCTAATAGTACCACTGTTCCCTACCTGGTCTAATAGTACCACTGTTCCCTACCTGGTCTAATAGTACCACTGTTCCCTACCTGGTCTGATAGTACCACTGTTCCCTACCTGGTCTAATAGCAGCACTGTTCCCTACCTGGTCTGATAGTACCACTGTTCCCTACACGGTCTAATAGTTCCACTGTTCCCTACCTGGACTAATAGTACCACTGTTCCCTACCTGGTCTAATAGTACCACTGTTCCCTACCTGGACTAATAGTACCACTGTTTCCTACCTGGACTAATAGTACCACTGTTCCCTACACGGTATAATAGTTCCACTGTTCCCTACACGGTCTAATAGTTCCACTGTTCCCTACCTGGTCTAATAGTACCACTGTTCCCTACCTGGTCTAATAGTACCACTGTTCCCTACCTGGACTAATAGTACCACTGTTCCCTACCTGGTCTAATAGTACCACTGTTCCCTACCTGGTCTAATAGTACCACTGTTCCCTACCTGGTCTAATAGTACCACTGTTCCCTACACGGTCTAATAGTTCCACTGTTCCCTACCTGGTCTAATAGTACCACTGTTCCCTACCTGGACTAATAGTACCACTGTTCCCTACCTGGACTAATAGTACCACTGTTCCCTACCTGGTCTAATAGTACCACTGTTCCCTACCTGGTCTAATAGTACCACTGTTCCCTACCTGGTCTAATAGTACCACTGTTCCCTACCTGGTCTAATAGTACCACTGTTCCCTACCTGGTCTGATAGTACCACTGTTCCCTACCTGGTCTAATAGCAGCACTGTTCCCTACCTGGTCTAATAGTACCACTGTTCCCTACCTGGACTAATAGTACCACTGTTCCCTACCTGGTGTAATAGTACCACTGTTCCCTACCTGGTCTGATAGTACCACTGTTCCCTACCTGGACTAATAGCAGCACTGTTCCCTACCTGGACTAATAGTACCACTGTTCCCTACCTGGACTAATAGTACCACTGTTCCCTACCTGGTCTAATAGTACCACTGTTCCCTACCTGGACCAATAGTACCACTGTTCCCTACCTGGTCTAATAGTACCACTGTTCCCTACCTGGTCTAATAGTACCACTGTTCCCTACCTGGACTAATAGTACCACTGTTCCCTACCTGGTCTGATAGTACCACTGTTCCCTACCTGGTCTAATAGCAGCACTGTTCCCTACCTGGTCTAATAGTACCACTGTTCCCTACCTGGACTAATAGTACCACTGTTCCCTACCTGGACTAATAGTACCACTGTTCCCTACCTGGTCTAATAGTACCACTGTTCCCTACCTGGTCTAATAGTACCACTGAGGATTTGATGATCTTTCTCCACTTCTGCAGCTCAGCGTCATGGTAAAGCTGTTGGGACTCCAGGAGCTGGGCCCACTCCATCTGCGTCTGGGGCAGTTTACTAGACAGAAATACACACATACTGTCAAACACACCCAGATGCCACGGCCAAGAGCAACTCAAAGCTAAGTATTGTTCAGGGGCAATTCTGCAGCATTGTTTTTTGAGGTTGGGAAAACAGGATGAAGCCCATGTGGTTTTCAGATGAAACTAAACAGGCAGTCTGGGTTTGACTAAGTACACATTCATATCAATTATAGTATTATGTAGGCAATAGGCATAATGCCAAAATCCTATGGGTGGTTAGCGACTTAGCGTACCTTTCATGTATCCGCAGCCCTTGCCAGGTGGTAAGATGCTGTGCAGAATACTCCAGCATCCACAGCTTATAGAACAGCATCATGTTGAGGAACACCAGCAAAACCAGGCTGAAGGAGGAGAGGAAAACAGAAGAATGTAAGGGACAAAGGAAAGAAGATGAGTAATGAAAGCTACACAGGTGCTTTAGTCTGCATATTCATTAACCTCTACAGGATCGGTGTCCAGACCTCGGGATGGTTGAGCTAATGTAGGCTAATGTGATTAGCATGAGGTTGTCAGAAACAAAACAAAAATCCCAGGACATAGACATATTTGATATGGGCAGAAAGCTTAAATTCTTGTTAATCTAACTGCACTGTCCAATATACAGTAGCTATTACAGTGAACGAATATCAAGCTATTGTTTGAGGAGAGTGTACAATTATGAACTTGAAAATGTATGAATAAACCAATTAGGCACATTTAGGCAGTCTTGACAACATTTTGAATAGTATGCAATAGTTCATTGGATCAGTCTAAAACTTTGAACATACATCGATGCCATCTAGTGGCCAAAGTCTAAATTGGACCGGGGCTAGAATAATTCATTATGGCCTTTCTCTTACATTTCAAAGAAAAATACAAAAAAACATGTGTTTTTTTTCTTTGTATTATCTTTCAACGTATCTAATGTGTTATATTCTCCTACATTAATTTCACATTTCCACAAACTTCAAAGTGTTTCCTTTCAAATGGTATCAAGATTATGCATGTCCTTGCTTCAGGTCCTGAGCCAGAGGCAGTTAGATTTGGGTATGTCATTTTAGGCAAAAATGGAAAAAAAGGGGCGGATCCTTAAGAGGTTTTAATGAACCAGTTAAAATGAGGGAGGAGTATGTTTCCTGGTCAGGTCTAAGTGGTTTATCTTTAGCCAGATGTACCTTAGACAGATCCTATGGCAAGCAATGAAAGGAGAGGAGAGGAGAGGAGAGGAGAGGAGAGGAGAGGAGAGGAGAGGAGAGGAGAGGAGAGGAGAGGGGAATCCCATTCAGAAGACAAACAAAACAAATAAATGTTTAACACAGAATCAGATTTTTGCTAACTACTAAATATTTCAAAGAGAGTTGAACTGAAATAACTACAAATGAAACACAAATTGTTAAGATGGATCTGAAAGTGAGTGTGTATACTGCATGTGTGTGTGTGTATGAGTGTGTACTCACACAAAGCTGATGATGAGCAGCAGTTTGGACACACTGTAGAGGGCGAAGCCTCCAGGAAGGTGCTCAGGCATGTGCCTGGTCTGAGTGGAACCTGAGGGAGGCAGCACAAACACGGGACAAGGTCAACTAGATATATTTAACACAATATGATGTGTGGAAATGTATAACAGTGTATGTAATGTATGTACCTTATGAAAGTGTATAAGAATCTACAGTGCATTAAGAGTTTATAAGAGTATAAAAAATATAAAAGATATAATATATATAATATATATAGTTTATATAATATAAACTTTTTTAAAGTGTCCCCCTGCCCTCTGACCTGTCACGCCCGCATGTTTGATGCGGTGGATGACCTCATCGTCGGTTGGCGTGGTGACGGGGCTGAGGAGGGCGTCGTCCAGGTGCTGGCTACGTAGGTGGACCAGGGGTCTCTTCCTCCGTCTCACAGACGTCTTCACCCCCTTGACCTTGGGAGAAGGCAGGGTCGACCCCAAAACCACATCCTCCACCTTCGACAGCTCCAACTCTGACAGGGCACCACAGAAGCCGTTTTTACGTTCATACATTAGGATGGCATTCGGTCATCAGATTAAATGTTGCTGGATATTTGGTGTGACAGACATAACAGCTAGTAGAGGAATTTACCAAGATGGTGGAAATTCTCGTCCAGCCCACTCCAGAAGTTCTTCTCGATAAAGCCCTTTACTAATCCCCATGGCTGTTTTCTGTAACGCAGCTCAGTGGACACCCTAGGGACAAGGCATCCAATGGTATAAGTTGAGGCAGTGTTTCTAAATGAACATGTAATAGTTTCAAGAGCCACATGTTATTACAACAGCTTCTAGAAGGCCCTCCTCACCTTAAACGGCACTTGTTCTTGGCCACCCGTGTCAGCATGTAACGGTTGAGGGTGTAGAAGTAGTCGTGGTAGGGCACGTCGTGGGTGATGACCTCAGCATCGATGATGTAGCACTCACTCTCATGGCTGGCCTTGTACAGTGTCTGCGTCTCTGTGACCGTGGCTGTCTTGGGGGCCAGGGGGTTGGACAGGGAGATGGTGTACATGATCTCTCTCGTCTGGTTCCCCGCTGCATCGTCCTTCTTCCAGGGGTGAAACACTATATCTGTGTGGCATTATATGGATACACATTCGATCACTACATAGTCAAAGGACAACACCAATGGAAGAGACAATAATGTGATGCTAACGCCAACGGACAGAATGTCTGACTGACCTGAAAACCTGCGCTGCTCCATGAAGTCGGTCATAAACTGGGATTCTGTGAAGAGGATGTCATACATCTTGTCCACACTGAACTTGTAAACCTCATCGATGTACTGTCTCCCTTTAAGGTCATCGTGGAAGGCCTGCACCTCCCCTGCTGGAGAACCATAAAGGGAAACACACTTTAGATGAAGTGCCCTTGGGGACATAATATCATATGGAGACAGTATTACCAAGACTTGCCAAGCGGCATCACTGAAGAGCCTGTTTCATGCCATATATACAGTATATGCATCAAATCTGTTAATGGACGGAAGATTGAAGCCGTACCCTTGTCGTGGGTCTCTGAGGAGTCGCTAAGTTCGGTGGGGATGTCTTCATTGTCGTTGAAGTCCAGGGAGGTAGAGGGCACCAGGCCGCTGGCCTCCGCTAGCCTCTGCTCCAGCACCAGGGGCAAGGCCAGCAGTTCTCCGTCAGGGAGGCAGTCGATGTACTCCTCTGGAGGGAGGTCAAACTAGGACACACAGAGTGGGAAGGGGGGTGGGGGTCAGTCACTAGAAAGGCACTGTAGGATACTTTAGTACATAGTTACGAGTAGGATTGGGCTGTGTTTATGTTTTGGTTATCAAATTACGAAACATTCCCCATATGCAAGTTAGAGGCAGAATAACAAATGCATTTCCCACTCCATCAAAACAAATAACATAACAGTAATTGATTTAACCTCTGACCTCTATTATGTCGCTGAGACTCACAGAGAGGGGCTCGCTGCTGATGGATGAGCTGATGGTGCTGTTGGTGATGATGCATTTCTTGTGTATGGATGGTGGGCTGCCATCGTGTTTGGCCTCCGCGCTGCTCTTAGACGAGTTGTCATTACTGATCTCATTCTCCTCGTTAGGGATCTCCTCACAGAACCTGCACCATCACCGTGGGGGAACAGGGACCAGCTGGAGTTTAGGGTTAGGAGTTCTGGAGTGTTGCTGAGAGGGATGTGAAGCGGGGCTGAGAGAGTGGTGTGTATATGTGTATGCTTCAGTAATGAGGCCAGCCTCTCATAACAACCCGTAGAAGATCAAGGGCATTTTAATCAACCATGGTAATTGATGAGGCATTGTTTATATCTGTAGCCATGGAAACCACACCCACCCCATGGTGTTGAAGTCGTCGTCAGGGGGAACGTAGTCTTCGTCGTCACTGGTCAGGCCTAGTTCGTTGCCATAGCACTGATGGACAAAGTGCCATAGCTCTTTGGGGCACAGGGGCTAGAGCACAGGGTTAGAGACGACACTCAGTACGGCAGAGACTTGGATTCAATGGAAAAGAAAAGTAGCAATATACTGAACATGTAGATCTATTTGTGATGAGGTTAATTGAGGTTGCTGGCTTACTTTGTCCAGCAGTGCATTCTGCCATAATCTGAACATCATCATGTAGGTCCTGTCCCGCGCTCCAAATGAGGTGAAAAAGTGCTGTGAGGAGAGAATGGAAATAATTCAAAAAATATGCTCTGAAATAAGGCTAAGGAGAAGGTTTGAGCCTCCACTCAGTCAGTGAATGCCAAAAATTCAGTCCCTATCCTGTCTTACCTTCTCACCATCTGTGGACACCTGGATGGCATTGGGGATGAGGCGGGCTGTCTTCTCCTTCGTCATGGTGCAGATGTCCTTCAGCCTCACTGTCAGCTGCACACACATGCAAGCAAAATAGTTTTTGTTCCAGCATTGCTTAATATTCAGATAAATATATCTGTTGAACTGTTACTGAACCACAATAATGCAATATATACTGTGATGCAAACTATAGAAATACAATCAATTCTATTTCAATATTGCAAACTAACCAATACCAGAGAAATATAGATTAGATCAAAAGAACAGAAAGCCCCAGGCAGAGGCCCAGTGCGTACCAGCGTTTCCCAGCGGAAGATGTTGCTATAAAAACAGATCCAGTTTTCTGAGAGGTAGAGTCGGCCCTGCAGGAGGATGTCTCGTTGTAGGGCGCAGGAGTAATCTGCCAGCACAGGTCAGAGGTCAAATATCAGAGCCCAGGAAGGATACATCCACCCATCAAGGTCGGGGTTAATTATATTTCAACATAGTCAATTCAAAAGATGAATTACCTGAATTGATAGTTTAAATGGAATGGACTCCAACCAGCCAATGCAAACGTGTCCAAAACCAAAAGATGTTCCTATATCCACTGTATTGCTGACAGAATTGGCCATAGTTGCCTAGTATTTTGCGTTCGTAACTCACCCACGATGAGTCGCTCTGTGTCCGGTAGCTGCTTGAAGAGCTTCCTGAAGTCCTCATTACGCTGTTTGTATGTGGGGCTCAACACCTGGAGAGACGGAGAGCAACAATGATAACTTCTTGAGAGAGGGACGACTCACACATACACATTCCTGAACACACGCTCTCTATCTCACACATACACATTCCTGAACACACGCTCTCTATCTCACACATACACATTCCTGAACACACGCTCTCTCTCACACATACACATTCCTGAACACACGCTCTCTATCTCACACATACACATTCCTGAACACACGCTCTCTATCTCACACATACACATTCCTGAACACACGCTCTCTATCTCACACATACACATTCCTGAACACACGCTCTCTATCTCACACATACACATTCCTGAACACACGCTCTCTATCTCACACATACACATTCCTGAACACACGCTCTCTCTCACACATAAACATTCCTGAACACACGCTCTCTATCTCACACATACACATTCCTGAACACACGCTCTCTATGTCACACATACACATTCCTGAACACACGCTCTCTATCTCACACATACACATTCCTGAACACACGCTCTCTATGTCACACATACACATTCCTGAACACACGCTCTCTATCTCACACATACACATTTCTGAACACACGCTCTCTATGTCACACATACACATTCCTGAACACACACTCTCTATCTCACACATACACATTCCTGAACACACGCTCTCTATCTCACACATACACATTCCTGAACACACACTCTCTATCTCACACATACACATTCCTGAACACACGCTCTCTATCTCACATATACACATTCCTGAACACACGCTCTCTATCTCACACATACACATTCCTGAACACACTCTCTCTATCTCACATATACACACTGGACTGCATCCATTTTCACAAGGGCATTTTATACAAAAACACAATCCCCTGTTGACATTTAGTCACTTCAAAACATTCAATAAGCATGCTTTTGAGCATCGTGAGCATTCCTAATGCGAGTCACATTCCCAAGACAACAATATATAGTAACATCATTATACGAACACACACAATGCTGCTTTTTGTGGCGCAACAGTTAATATGTAGGACAGAGAGGGACAAAGACACAAATCAAATCTGTTCTGTTAGCAAACCCTTATGTAGCAATTGGTTTATCTTATCAAATTTAGTCTCTGTCCATTGTCGGTTTAGAAATGTTCTGTTCTCACACAGAGGAATTCATTCTCTCTTGTTACATTCTCAGGCATTAAGGTACATCTTATCTTGGGCCTGGATTCAGGCTCGTTTAAAGAGGGAAGTAATTGCTGTGACCCACAGCCAGTGTGAGTTATAGGGGTGAGGGCTCTATGTGTCTGAGCCAGATGTTGTCTTTTAATAGGAACAGCTTCAGGAAACAATGCCTGCCAGTACGGTAACCAAACACACCCCTTCATGGGACAAACCTCTCGCTGCTTCCATCTGACGGAAAACATCAGACTGTTCACATTAACATCAACTAGCTACAGTACATGTTCTATACTCATATAACCAGAACAGCCCAGAATGGATAGACATAATCTGTTTCTGTTAAGCTATGAATGAAAACCACTGGTGCCTGTCAAGAAAACTTGGTAAATTCGAGAACTTTGAAGGCTGGAAAAATGGATTATGAGTCGGACATATTTACAGTCTAGAAATGTTCACAGAAAGTACTCTCTATAACTGCCTAACATATCAAGAGTATTAGAGCCCCCATTTCACAACAAAAGCCTGCCTATTCCCCTTAAACTGCAGCCTTCTTACTTTGTCCAGGGAAAGGGTACATGGGTACTATGGGAATGCAAATAGCTACTGACTCATGCCTTTCATTTAATTTGCTTTCCAAAATATAATTGCGGGAGGGAACCACAGAGTTATGATCTTGGAGCAGGTACAGTACACAAACTGCCCATCCCAACCTTCTCACCCCTCTTCCCTCCCCGCCGCTACCCCTCCTGGCATCAGCTCTCTGGGGGGAGGGTCAGTCACTTACTGCAGGGACCTCCTCTGACTCCCAGTCCTGGTCTTGGTTGTCCAAGGCGACCCAGCCCCACTCCCAGCCAAACTCTCCCTGGGCCGGATCCTGTGGGAGCCACCCAGCCAGGGCTTTATCCAGCTCCAGCACCACTTGCCAGTCTGACGCCAGTCCTCTGTGAGCCTCCTGAGCCTCCATATTCCACTCACTTCCCTCAGGCACACGGGCGGACACCTAAACCAGTGGTGCTCTTGTGGGGTCCTCAGAGCGGTCGATTTAAATGCGAGTGGGTTAGGGTCCAGGTCTGCTGCAGACAAACAGACAGAGCTGTTGTGTGTCCAGTGGTTGTTTCTTGGAGACTGCTGTGACTGATGGTATGGGTGCTACTCCCTTTCAGTGTGAGAGCTGGACCCAGCTGACTGCTGCCACATGATTCCAGTCCTCTCTCCCTCTCCCTCTGTCTCTATCAAACACAGAGAGGAGCTGCGGCCGTTGGCCTCTAGTAACCCTGGCCACAAGTCTTTTATTATAATGGCAGCTCTGGCAGGCATGCAGTGTTACCCTGTCCAGATCCAGACGCCTCAGAGTGCTTTGGTGAGCACAGCTCAGACACACCAGCAGCGAAAGCAAGAAAAATATCCTTGGTAAAGAGAAAAACACAGAGAAAGAGAGAGTCTTTCCTAACTGGAAAGGAGTGCAGCCCCGTCTCGCTGGCTGACAAGGAGATTGAGTTACAGAGGACAGATGTGCACACAACCTTCAGTTACTTCTATGCTCCGTGAAGAAAAACATGTCCATTAATCTTGAGTGGTGCGGCACGGAGTCGCATGACGGCTCAGTCTAATGCAGTTGGAGTATTGCACCTCTGGGAGTATGTCCACTTCCCCTGTTGTTGACCATTCAGGTATTAGAAAGCAATTGCATGAGAGGCTTAACACATTTAGAGGTGTAACTATTACTAAACACCCCCCCCTGGATCCCTGTGACCTATTTCCCTACTCTCTACCCCCCACAACTCTCCTGGCCCTTAAGGTCAAGTAATGCACTCCTGGAACCAGATCCCTGTCAGTTACTACGATCAGACTAGATAGACAGGCACAGAGATTGGTTCTCATCTGACTCTGAGCTGGGTAAAACAACCTATCAGCACAGTGGTGGGAGGTGGACACGACGACAGCAACAAAACAAAAACTGTGGCTACATTTGGCACTCCATTAGTCTCAGTTGTGGATGGAATTGTGCCCTGGAATTCCGCTACAAGTTCTACACCTTTCCTGTTTACTCAATTTCCACAACCCCCCTCAACATCTAACCAAATCAGTGAGGAGAAATACACTCCAGGAAACTGAATGTGAAGGGAAGCAAAATAATCCTCAGCACACTATTGAAACCAGTGCAGATCATTCACAGACCCCTCTCAGACGTGAACAGCTTTCGTCCTGTTGAAAATGCATGAATAAGGTTCCATCAGACGTTTGCGAGCCATGCAAGCCCACTCTCTTCTAAAACTGCATCCAAGAAAAACAGTCAGATAATCGAGTAGTATCTGAATTCAAAGTTTTTCCAAGAGCTTTTCCTAAAAAGGAAAATGAAGACTAAAGCAAATGCAGAAGCTATTGATACAACTATCTCCCATCTTCTCCAGGTGACAATGTGACAAGTCCTAGGACAGTGTAGCTGCCAGGTGGTGATGGGGCTATAGACAGTCCTGAGGTGGCGGTTAATCATTAACCTGCTGGGTAAACAGAGAGAGATGTCGGAGACTGGCACAGTCAACCAGGGTGGGGCCCCATTAGTTTCAGGGATGGTTTACGGTCTATCCTCACACAAACAATGAGGCCAGTCTCTCACCCCACTGTCCGTAGGTTGCTACAAAACCATTGTAGAGAGGAGTGGTCAGGAAGGTGTATGCATGTGTATAGCCATTGTAAGTGGCACTGTCAAGGGAGTGTGTATGAATGTGCGTGTGAAGACTTTCGTCTCTATCTGAAACACACCTTTCTTTGTCAATTTCCCTGCCAATGGTCTGTTGATGCTGGGAGGGTCTGTTGGTTAGAACCAGATGTGGGAACAGCTCAGCAGAGAGGTGCTGGCTGGTTTAGAAACACAGTCAAGCCAGGATCTCTGACTATTCACCCTGTCCTGCATAAGACACACTGCTGTAAAAAACATGTGTTAGGAGATCTACAGTGGTGTCCTTTGTGTGAGAATCTACCTCAGAGTAAACATGTGTTAGGAGATCTACAGTGGTGTCCTTTGTGTGAGAATCTACCTCAGAGTAAACATGTCCCCCCCCCCCTCTCTCAATATGCAGGGGAGATAAACTAGAATGTTTTCATAGACCAGAGAGTATGAGGAGGCAGACATTTCACCTCACAAATCTCTAGGAGAAAAGCAGTCTCTTAAACCAGCCACTTTAGTCACTGTCGATACTATGAGTCACTACATTCGGTGTCTGGCAGACATTGATTTCCTTGTTAATACCTCAACTCCCTGCGTAGGTCCTGTACAGTTGCCATGAAAGCATTGCAACAGAGTCATTAGGAAGGTTGATATGGCAGGGTGGGGCCTGTTGTGTGTCTCTACTGGGCTTAGACCTCATATCAGGACGGTTGTGATGTAATCCCAGTAGGTTCAGTGCCACGGGAGAACATCACTGCCTTGTAGAGAAACACAGTGACTGCATGGCCTACCACATAGCCTACCACATACCCTCAGGTATAGCACTGCATCAGACACATACCAATATATGTTTCAATGGTCCAGAACAGAGATTAGGCATAATTACATAGTTAATGCTTCTGGAACAACATCATGTCGAGATTGGCATTATGATGCTTTCCTTTAGTAATGGTAGAACAGTAGAGAAATGAATGTGAGTAGCTAAAGGTGAGAGTATCAGAAAGCATTAGATGTGGACCATGTTTTTCCTCAACATTCTGGAGAATCCCCATATCAGGTTTCACTATGCAACAATGCCCAACTATAACCAATGAGTCCATAATGACAAAACGAACACATTTGAAGACGTGTGAGGACTGGAACATGCTAACCAGTCTCATGCTCCATTCCCCTGTCATTCAAGGCATTCAGGGCTGCTCCAGACACTGACCATGGTCCGTGGGTTTAGTATGATACATTGAGCAGACTGGCCTGTTGCAAAATGTTTTGCAATGGAAACTGTTTATCGTTTACTCTAGGAACCAAATGGAAGCAAACGGAACGAAACACGGAGGGACATACAATAATTAATCCATTAGAAACTCTTTTTTTTGTTTACCTCAAAAAAGAAACAAAAGAAAAAGAAACATTTTCCATTTGGAGTAAACAGTTTCCGTTGGTGAAATTTTCGCAACAGACAAAATGTTTTGCAACGGTCTCCGACTAATGAATACACCCCTGTTGCATCACCACCATCACAGCTCTGAGAAGCCTATAGTTCCCCTTCACATAGCAGCCATTTTGAAAACAATTTTTTTCCAGACACAACCACAATGTGGCCATGGCATTGGGTCATCTAACCACCATAGTGCTGCATATTGTGGCTTCGCTCTCAGGTGAAAACAACATACTGATCAATCAAATCAATGAGGGATGAGGAGCAGACAAGTGGAAAGGCAGACCAGCCAAGTGATCCAAGAAAAAGGAATAAGCAGAGAGATATTTGAAAAGTTGCACAAGAATACAAGTCATGCTTACTCTCAGGATGTGTTGTCTTTCATGCTAGGGAGAGAGGGGGAATATATAGACACAAAGAACAACAAAAGAAAGGAATAAAACAACAGAACAAGGGAAAAGAGTCCCACAGAGACACCATAGGAGAAACCATGGCTTCATAATACCACCATATCTGGGTATCAAATCCTTTCTCACATAAAGATGGCCAACTGAGCCATCAAGTAGATACACTTGGCTGTTTTAGAAGAATCATAACGAAAGGAACTCATTTCAGCCCCATCAGAATGTAGCAACCTTGTCTCTTAGTACACTGGCCGGCAACCTTGTGTTAAGTCAGGACCTCTTGGTGTAATGGTCTTGGTGTTGGACTGAGATCACTGGATCAGGCTGTCACCATACTTTCGCTACAAGACGCATCTGTCTGTCAAACATTTCATCTATGAATCACATCTGTAGTAAGGTATAGGAGTTTGCAACAAAATGGACACTTTTATTCTTCCTCACAGCATTTGGTTCATTCATTATTAATCAATCATCAGTCATTTTTCTGATTAATTCAGCATGCCATCACACTGTAACCCTAGATTCTTAGAACTCTAAATCCCACTGGTTAGCATCCTGGGTAAGCCTGAGCTCCATATGAAAGTGACCATTGGCATATAACCTTGTGTGATTCTAAACAGGGTCTAGGACCCTTCACCTCACACACACACACACACACACACACACCTCTTAACATAAAGAGTAAGAAGAGGATGAAACTTACATTGTACCAGCTCTGGCTCTTCTGTAGACAGCGAGGAACAAAGCAGATAGGAGAGAACAAAGACAAGTGTAAGTCAATGAGACAAGGATACACCAATACTTGGCCACAGGGCTCAATATCATAAACACAGAGGTCAAGGGACGATAAAAACCGACAGTGGGTATTTATAGAAGGTGTGAATGTCAACCTCTGGGTGGGCACCTCCTACATTGAAAACAGACCTCTGCTGCTATCCAACAGAGTTGTATCCCTTTGAGCGTGTCACATATTTTAGTTAGACTTTTCACAGATTTCTTGATTTCTTTGTTGTTTTTGGGCCTCACAAAAAGTAATTTGCATGGATATTTGATAAGCAGATGGTAGATTGGGCTAGGGTTGTGTGTGGTACAATATATTTATCTTTGTTTCTAAGTGTTTAAAATAATGTATTAACGATTTAGAGTTCCTTCTAAATGCTTGCGTATAGAGATGAATTGTGTACTGCTGTGTGTTGTATATTTTCTGACAGCAGAGGGCAGTATACACACTGTTATTGGCAAGACCATAACAAGAGTGCTTATTCCAACCATAACTCACCTGCTTCTGTTTTATGGGGCTATAAAGAGAGTGTAATACGTCTCACCATTGTGATCCGAGAGGTAGGCATGCTAGGGGGATCCAGTGGGTGAATAAATGGCAGGATAATCAAGCACGATTTTAGCGGTAAATAAATGTCAGTTTGTGTCAAGTAGTAAATAGCAGGAGTAGAACAAAATGGCTTCCCCTTGACGTCATAAAAAAACTTAACCAGGCAACTACAAATAATATGTTTTGTCATTTCAGTGACAACTTACAAGAGGCATACTGGTGCGAGGCTACTACTGTCAATCAATCCTTTGGAGATGTGAATGTAGATAATCCAATATTTCAGCTATCAGATAAGCGTGTAGTGTTTCCTGTCTGAGAGTTGTGAGGCCCCAGTCCTTTCCCTGGGCTTTGGGCTCTGACGTGGACAGGGCTAATCTTATCTGAAGGTGACAGAGGCGTGAGAGACGACTTAAGCCTTAAGGTGTCTGCAAAGTGTGTGTGTGTATGCGTGCCTTTGTAAATGTGTTTTGGAGTTGGTGTAATTGCATGATTGTAAGTGCATCTTTATAGCCTACATGTGTGTAAATGTGCATGCATGTCTAAATCACATATGTGCTTCCCCACGAAGCACATGTGTGTCTGGGGATGTGTGTCAGCAGCACTACGAATCAGGTTAACACTGATTAAGTGCACTGTGTAACAGAGAGAGCTTGTGTACGGTAGTAATGTCTTGGCCTGGATTCCCCTGAGGATCAGAAAGGCCTGGAACGACTAGTTACTTTACACAACCAGGCCAGAGTCAGGGCCAGCTCTCTCAACCAACCAACCGGGCCAAACCAGAACTGGCCAGCACTAGCTGTAACCCAGACAAACCTATCAGGTATAACCCACATAGCTTCCATCAACACTAGAACAACAACGTAGTTCTGATGAACAGAACTGAGCAGGCCTGTTCAACCTAGTGGAACAGTAAATAAAGACTGTAGCACCAAGCCTAAATAATAATCAGATCTAAGTGCATACATTTTCATTCTTTTTCATACTGGTCTCCCATGGGAATTGAACCCACAACCAACTGCTAAATCCCACAATTCCACAACTACTAAAACACACAACCAACCATGCTCTACCAACTGAGATGTTATATCAACGTTTTAATATATAACATTGTACAAAAGGAGGGACACTTTAAGGAGGGAGGAGAGAGAGGAGAGGAGGAAGTTCTGGTCTGAGACAGGAAATGGAAACAGGTAGGGGCACTGACTGACATCACACCACAGGAGGCTGCTGAGAGGAGGATGACTCATAATAATGGCTGGAAAGGAGTAAATGGAAACCATGTCTTTGATACCACTCCATTTATTCCTTCCCAGTAACTACTATGAGCCCATCCTCCCAAATTAAGGTGCCACCGGCCACCTGTGCATCACACATCTACAGATGATGGGAAGAGGAGGTCACTGGTCAAATCAGGCTAGGGGATCAATGGGCAAATAAAAGCAAGAGAAAATGCTTACTTTAATCAGGTTAAGTCTGTCATACTGAAAGGAAATTAAAGAGAAAATGAAGAGTTAACCAACATGAAGGAAAGAGATCAGAAACAAGAGAGGGGAAAAGGCTTTGTTTTTGATTTACACGTGTACTAAGAGTACTAGGCTAAAACACTAAAATATCCAGGTTTGCATACTTGTAGTGCCAAGACACACTATTGTCCTATCTAACTGATGTCCATGTCTCAGTGTTTTGGTCTGAGATGGGTCTTTATGCTGAGTCTCTATGTACTCTCTCTGTAGTGCTGCTTACTGTTTACAGTTCCATAAACAGCCTCATTGATTGGTGACAGTGGGAGACTGAGCAGAGCCGTCATCACTGAAGCGGCCAGCCAATTAGTTAGTGTGGGAACGCCGGCCCAGGTCCTATACAGAGAGGAGCCCCTCTCCCTGCCGGTCTGTCTGTGTGTTTCTGGATTGCATTAGACTAGGGTGACAGAGCTCACGTTGCCTGGGCGACTGCACACAGTGCCAGGGTCATGTGACTCCTGCTGACCGCCGGCTGGGTGCTCACGTGGGACCAGAGAGGGCTGGCACTCGGCCACACCACGGGCCTGAGGGGTGATGTCATCGACTGAGTGTGCTGTGAAATGGGACAGACACCGCCTGAACACCAACTCAACTGACCAAATGTCGCTTGGCTGCCATTTACCCCATCCTGTCTGCCTGTCTCATAGTCCGTGACAAAGCTGAATGTAGCCGAATGCAGCGAATGTGCTGACGTGCAAGGGTCCTTACATGAGAATGCTGTAACTAACCGGTGACACATGGCCTCTGCTGCTGTCTTGTCTGAGGAGAGGAGTGGTGTATTCTGGGCTTTTGATGCGAGGCAGAGAAAAGGAGCTTCTGATGTAGAAAGCTCTAGGGTCACACAGGAGTGGTGGAAAGGGATGCGGAAGGAATTTGACAGTCTCCCCCTGCCACCGTCCCTCTGCATTCAGGCACATACTCAGCATCTCAGAGATTAGGGTGCTCTTAGTTTAGACACAACAACGAGCTATGTTGAAGTTTTAATGGACTTGGGACAGGGGTTGGAGGAGATGGAACAGAAGCACACTGAGACAAGCTGGGAGAGAGATGTGTCTGAAAGCCAGCAGCCCTGCAGGGAGTTAGATGAGAGGAAAGGTGGCAGGGTGGCAGAGGGGGGTAGAGGAGAAGGTTATAGCAACATGGATACCATCTGCAGGGAGTGTGTTCAGATGGAAGAGGTGGGTGGAGGGGGCACAGGACAGCTCACAAGACATGGAGGTGGGGTGGGATTAAAGAACAGAAAAGAGTAATGCTTACTTTGGAAAGTCGCTTGTGAGACTAGCATGCATCAGGAGAAGAACAAAGAAATCAGAAACTAAAAAACTGCAAGATACAACAGCTGAAAGAACCCATTTTTTTTAAACAGTCAGTTTCAGATCACAGACATTTCATATGGCGGCAGCGAAAGTAAGAGAAAGCAAGCGCTCTGTGTCAAGAAGAAAGGATGAGAGAAGAGGAGAACACAATGACAACAAAAACAACAGATGTCTGACACCACAAGGACTGGGGAGCACTGTGAACAGTGAGTGAATGGGAAAACGGATGAGAGGTGAGAGAGCCATTACTGCCAACTACCACACTCCTTATCACTTCACAACAATAAGATTTTCAGAGGAGGAAAGTACTAAATATATCACCCAATATTCTTATGTTCATGTTTTGCTTGAGATGTACGCTGAGTTACCCACAGTCAAAGCTCCTGTCCTTCACTCCACTACCTTACTCTTCAATTCAGATTCTGATGAGCGAGAAGTGAGACTACAGCCTCTTGACCTGCCTACTACCCTCTGTCAGAACGAGCCTTGCAGAGTTGAGATAGCTGCAGTTAATGACTGCCTGAGTGCTGCGATGGAGTGGGCTGACTGACTGAGTGCCCGGCCTGTGATTACAATGCTGCTCTGATAGGACCAGATGGGTCCAGGGGATGTAGGGAGGGAGAGAGGGATGGAGGGTGGGAAAAGGGAGGGAGAAAGGGATGGAGGGAGAAAGGGAGGGAGGGAGAAAGGGAGGGAGGGAGAAAGGGATGGAGGGAGAAAGGGAGGGAGGGAGGTAATAAGGGAAGAATACAGTGAATACAGTGAATCTGAATACAGTGAAGCATCTTTCCTGATGATGATGGGTCCTTATCCACAATTGATGTGCTGAGGGTCTCGTTACTCAGTCTATGATTGGCCAATTGTACGAGAGTGACAGTTAGATCTGACCTATAGTTTGAGGATGGGAGTTGGACATTACCCTATCAGAGTCATAGCAGCATTTATCAGGAGTACATTAAACCCCTGTCAATTGGGGCTACATGAGGATGGCATGTTTGATCCAGTATGGTGTGCCTATTGCGGAGGTATGATGGGGGTAAAATCACTATGGAATGGAAAATAAAAGCTGATAAAACCATGCCATTTCACAAGATATCACTATATCTCACTCCTTCTCGTTGACTATTTCTTACAAAACATGTTTTATGGAATGCAGGAAGACAATAGGACTTTACTGGCAACATTTGGAGGTTATCAAGACACCAGGGGTAAACAGTAAAAAACAAAAATCTTATCACAAAACATAATTAATCCCCCTGTATCACCTCAGTGATCACCAAATAAATGTTGATTTCAGATTGTATTGGAAGTGATGTCCAGGGAGGATACAAATGTCTTGCTGAACTGACGTGATAGGCCAGACTGACATTATTTATTTGTGAGTTATGAATGCACTGTATGATGAACTAGTCATTTTGAAAACGGCACTGTTGGCAGTACTATTTGAGACTATGACCTACTGTCTTGTAGTGTGATTGGTGGAAGAGGACTATGCCCCTGTACTGTGCTGTAGTGTAATTGGTGGAAGAGGACTATGATCCTGTACTGTGCTGTAGTGCGATTGGTGGAAGAGGACTATGATCCTGTACTGTGCTGTAGTGCGATTGGTGGAAAGAGGACAATGATCTTGTACTGTAGTGTGGGTGGTGGAAAGAAGAGGGCTCTGAGACGGAGACGGCCCACCTGCGCAGTGAGGCTCACCTTGGAGTTCTTGCCTCCGCTGCGGGCGGACTGCAGAGAGTAGGTTCGCTGGACCACTTGCTCGGGGGTGGAGGGAGACTTATCAGAGGAGTGGTCCGAGTGGCCCTTCTCCACCATATTCTCACCAGGCTCCAGGCTCTGGTGCGTAGGTGAGCGCGAGCGTTTAGGACGCAGGACGGGCGAGCAAGCAGGCGTACTCCTGTTCGAGTTACTGGCAGTGCTGGGGGTGAGAAAGAGAGAGAGAGAGGGAGTATTAATTATATTTCTCTAAACTCTTTCATCACATCATGAAACTACATATTCTGCACTGTTTGAAAATGTAGGGACGGAGCAAAACCCATTGACACACATTACATGAATAACATAGTAGTATCTAATAGTACCACTCTACAGTTCTTTAAACACCTTATCTAAGTGTAAGCCATTTTTTTTACACTTATTTTACCAAGTAAGTTAAGTTGACTGAGAACATATTTATAGCAACGACCTGTGGAATAGTTAAATGGGAGAAGAAGGGGGATGAATGAGCCAATTGGAAGCTGGGGGTGATTAGGTGACCGTGATGGTATGACGGCCAGATTGGGAATTTAGCTAGGACACCGGGGTTAACACCCCTACTCTTATGATAAGTGCCATGGGTTCTTTACTGACCACAGAAAGTCAGGTCAGCTGTTTAACGTCCCATCTAAAAGACTGCACCCTACACAGGGCAATATCCCTAATGACTGCCCTGTCCCCAATCACTGTGCCTCCTACTGGCCCTCTAACTTCCAGCAGCATCTGGTCCCCCATCAAGGGACTAACCAGGACAAACCCAGCTTAGCTTCAGAGGAAAGCCAGCAATGGGATGCAGGGTGGTATGCTGCTGGCTAAATGTTAATGATGCTAATGTGTTGCCGTCCCACAGGTAATGCTAGGCCTACTAGTGTACCATGTAAAGACCGAGACGTATGTTCCCATTCATCCCCGGAGTGAGTATTCAGGTTATATCACGGAAAATAGGCTTGAAAGCTACCCACTAATAAAGTTAATAACAACAGCAGCTAGCCTACATAACCCAAAGACCAAAAACAACAGCAGCAGCTAGCCTACATAACCCAAAGACCAAAAACAACAGCAGCAGCTAGCCTACATAACCCAAAGACCAAAAACAACAGCAGCAGCTAGCCTACATAACCCACAGACCAAAAACAACAGCAGCAGCTAGCCTACAAAACCCACAGACCAAAAACAACAGCAGCAGCTAGCCTACATAACCCACAGACCAACAGCAGAAGCAGCTAGCCTACATAACCCAAATACCAAAAACAACAGCAGCAGCTAGCCTACATAACCCACAGACCAAAAACAACAGCTAGCCTACATAACCCACAGACCAACAACAGCAGCACAGACCAACAACAGCAGCAGCTAGCCTACATAACACACAGACCAACAACAGCACCAGCAGCAGCTAGCCTACATAACCCACAGACCAACAACAGCACCAGCAGCAGCTAGCCTACATAACCCACAGACCAACAACAGCACCAGCAGCAGCTAGCCTACATAACCCACAGACCAACAACAGCAGCAGCAGACCAACAACAGCAGCAGCAGCCTACATAACCCACAGACCAACAACAGCAGCAGCAGCAGCAGCAGCTAGCCTACATAACCCACAGACCAACAACAGCAGCACCAGCAACCCACAGACCAACAACAGCACCAGCAGCAGCTAGCCTACATAACCCACAGACCAACAACAGCACCAGCAGCAGCTAGCATACATAACCCACAGACCAACAACAACAGCAGCTAGCCTACATAACCCACAGACCAACAACAGCAGCAGCAGCAGCTAGCCTACATAACCCACAGACCAACAACAGCACCAGCAGCAGTTAGCCTACATAACCCACAGACCAACAACAGCAGCAGCAGCAGCTAGCCTACATAACCCACAGACCAACAACAGCAGCAGCTAGCCTACATAACCCACAGACCAACAACAGCACCAGCAGCAGCTAGCCTACATAATCCACAGACCAACAACAGCAGCAGCTAGCCTACATAACCCACAGACCAACAACAGCAGCAGCAGCAGCTGGCCTACATAACCCACAGACCAACAACAGCAGCAGCAGCAGCAGCTAGCCTACATAACCCACAGACCAACAACAGCAGCAGCAGCAGCTAGCCTACATAACCCACAGACCAACAACAGCACCAGCAGCAGCTAGCCTACATAACCCACAGACCAACAACAGCACCAGCAGCAGCTAGCATACATAACCCACAGACCAACAACAGCAGCAGCTAGCCTACATAACCCACAGACCAACAACAGCAGCAGCAGCAGCTAGCCTACATAACCCACAGACCAACAACAGCAGCAGCAGCAGCTAGCCTACATAACCCACAGACCAACAACAGCACCAGCAGCAGTTAGCCTACATAACCCACAGACCAACAACAGCAGCAGCAGCAGCTAGCCTACATAACCCACAGACCAACAACAGCACCAGCAGCAGTTAGCCTACATAACCCACAGACCAACAACAGCAGCAGCAGCAGCTAGCCTACATAACCCACAGACCAACAACAGCACCAGCAGCAGTTAGCCTACATAACCCACAGACCAACAACAGCAGCAGCAGCAGCTAGCCTACATAACCCACAGACCAACAACAGCAACAGCAAGCACCAGAAAAAACAGATGGCATTCTCTACATGAGTCATGAGGATTAGTGAAAACCATGAGTCAGATAATAGATGTAATATCCCACTGCTGTATCTTTGAAGAGCCAGGAGAAGTACTCACCTGGGGTGCACATGTAAATACACACTGAAAAATTATATTTGGAAAATAATTGGACTTAATCCACCTAACATCGACATTTAAACCTTTATTGGATAGCTTTTCTGCAATCTCATTTTCATGCTTAAAAATCCTAATGATGTAGGTGCTGTTTTCAATCTCTTCAGACTGAACAAGTTATCGACACCATGGAAAGATGAGCTATAGACAAAATAAGGCTTTTCTAACGATTCTGGACAGATGAGAACAAGTCCATGAGCAGACCCTCAGAGTAACAGGGACAGTTAAGTACCATGGTTATTATAATGTTGTTGATATTCAGTTGAGTTATGGTGCAATTGTCAAGAACACTGTAGCAGGGGACAGGAGGAACGGTGCCAGCCTCTCTCTCAACCTCTCCATCTCCAGCCTTCCCAAAGTCAAACTCTCCTGGCCATTGTATACTGCCTACATTACAGACGATCAAGACAGACAGATTGGATAGAGGTAGAGAAACATGTAGCGCTAATAGAAGAGGAGTGCAGAGGAGGATAGGAGAGGAGTGAAGGAGAGGAGGAGGATAGGAGAGGAGTAAAGGAGAGGTGAGGAAGAGAGGAGAGGAAAGGAGGAGAGAAGTGGAGGAGTGGAGCAAGGGACGCTTCCCTTCCTGAACCACAGGCCAACCTGTTTATTAGGTCCTGTCTCTTGAGACCAGCCTGCAAAGACAACTTCCCAAATGACACCCTATTCCCTTTATAATCCACTGCTATTGGTCAACGCTAGTGAACTGGTTGGGGAACTGGGTGGGGATCTGGGTAGTGAACTGGGTGGATAACTAGGTGGGGAACAGGGTGGATAACTAGGTGGGGAACTGGGTAGTGGACTAGGTGGGGAACTGGGCATTGAACTAGGTGGGGAACTGGGTAGTGAACTAGGTGGGGAACTGGGTAGTGAACTAGGTGGGGAACTGGGTAGTGAACTGGGTGGATAACTAGGTGGGGAACAGGGTGGATAACTAAGTAGAACTGTTTGGCCATAATGACCGTTGTTATGTTTGGAGGAAAAAGGGGAGGCTTGCTACCTGAAACGTTTGACCCAAGTTAAATAATTTAAAGGCAATGCTACCAAATACTAATTGAGTGTACCCACTGGGAACGTGATGAAAGAAATAAAAGCTGAAATAAATAATTCTCTCTACTATTATTCTGACATTTCACATTCTTAAAATAAAGTGGTGATTCTAACTGACCTAAAACAGGGAATTTTTACTGGGCTTAAATATGAGGAATTGTGAAAACTGAGTTTAAATGTATTTGGCTAAGGTGTATGTAAACTTCCGACTTCAGCTATAAGCATGTAAAAGTATACAGGAAATATGAGTGTACAGGATATATGAGTGTACAGGATATATGAGTGTACAGGATATATGCGTGTACAGGATAAATGCGTGTACAGGATATATGAGTGCACAGAATATATGAGTGCACAGGATATATGAGTGTACAGGATATATGCGTGTACAGGATAAATACGTGTACAGGATATATGAGTGCACAGGATATATGAGTGCACAGGATATATGAGTGTACAGGATATATGAGTGCACAGGATATATGAGTGTACAGGATATATGAGTGCACAGGATATATGAGTGTACAGGAAATGTCTCAGAAGCGGCCCTCATAACATGTAGTGCTGTGGTATCAGCGAATAATGCAATGAGCGGGTACAAAGCAGAGGACACTGCTATTTCTCCTGCATGTGAATCACTGCCTGAACCCAGAGACTGTCTGACACACACACACACACACACACACACACACACACACACACACACACACACACACACACACACACACACACACACACACACACACACACACACACACACACACACACACACACAGAAGTATAGACGTACGCACCCACAGGGCGCAGATGCACCTGGGTGCACATTCACGCAGACACTGACACACACAAGCACACACACAGAACAGTTCTCATATGCCAGTGGGCTGTGTGAGCTGCATCATCTTTCATGTCACATCCTGGCTCAGTTACTAACGATCTCACGCTCACCTGACTTTCATCAGATCTACAGAACCAGACAGAGTTAAGATCAGAACTGAGCACACACCATACTAGAACTACCCAGTCAGATATCTGCCAGTCATCATCATTACCATTAACTGTGGGTTTATAACCCCATTATGGCCAGTCTCACTCCATAAGTGTAATGGCTCTGACTGACCCCAGGGTCATAATGATCACAGGCCCTAACATCACCTGCTGTCAGCTCTGTTCTCTGTCTCCTGATTGGATAGAAGCCTATGCACCTGTATTTCAAAACATGAATCATCAACCTAAGCCGACAAATGTTGCATGCCTAGAGCCTAAATGCATTGAATGTGCGTCTGAAAAATGTTCAGAACAGTGCAGCCAGTTATCGTGAGCATTCGGAGTTGGATCACACACCCCTCAACATGATAAAGGCTGCGTCTCCATGGAAACCAACATCACTGCTTTTCGTCAGGGAATTCTCGGCAGCGCTCTCCTCGAGATAAAACAAAACAATGGGAACGTGGATAAATCCTCAGCATATGAATGGAGGTTTGATCAGCTCACTCCCAGTAATGTGTCTTTGCTTATTAGACCAGGTACACATGCTGCTAACATGTACAGTCAGACAAGAGCGTTATAGCCTTAGCCAAATCAAATCAAATGATATATGTCACATGCTTCCTTTACAATAGGTGTAGACTAACAGTGAAACGTTTACTTATGGGCCCTTCCCAACAATGCAGAATCTAAACAAATAATAACATGAGGAATAAGTACACATGCTACAATGGGTTACTCTATGAACCAAACACATTACTGTCCAGTAAATTGTCTCCCGTTTGTTCAGCATAAGAGGAGAGGACAGATACATGGGCGGTAAGAATGGCATCCTACTGCAGAACAATAGAGACAGCTGTTTCTGGATGTTAGCCTATACCTGAAGCTGACCCAGAACAATGACACAAAATATTAAAGTAGCTGCACCATTTGTATATTATGACTCGTAAGAGAAAATGATGTGGTTGTCATGACTAGTGAGAGACAATGCATGGCGGATTGTGGGTAAACAGCTAAAAAGCCTATCTGGCTTCTCGCCCCCACAAATGAAGCGCAACAAAGCACCGTCTATATGAATATTGCTATAGCAACTGTGACTAGAGAGAATTTCTTGAAATATTCATAATATGCTTCTATATATAATCTACTGGGCAGAGACAGACCTTCTGTTGAGCTTGGCCTTTTAACTGGAAATAAGGGATTTGGAGAGGGAGGGAGGGAGAGAGAGAGAGAGAGACAACACTATCATGGTTGACTTTGATTGAGGATTGAGTAGAACTGGGTAACCTGACACTTTTCCCGCTACATTAGTATAATACTCAATCTGCCATCTAATAACATAATAATTTGCAGTTTTGAAGCCTGGCCTCACAGCCATACAATACTTATTTCTGAGCCCCCACAAGACGTATGATACCTACTAATGGTCTAATTACTTTAGACAGAAAGTAGGGAGGTTTATCAGGGAGGATGTATGAGTGTTTAGTTGCGACCGTCTAGCAATCCAAAGGTTGCATGCTCGAGTCGAAGACAACTGTAGCATTTGAACTTTTCCCCTAACCCTAATTCTACCCTTAACCCATTTGACCTAACCTTTGTCATAAGTTCACCTAACCACCAACAGAAATTCAGCCCATAATTATCTTTGTTGTTACGATGCAACTAGCAAACTGGCCTCAGAGAAAGACATATAATACTATACGTTCTTAAATATGTATAATATGTTACTTCAAGCAATTCATATGCTGCTGTACGATCGGGTAAGACGTATGATACTGTACATCCTCTAATTTGTGTGATATTTTTTACATTCACAACGTATCCTAAAGTAATGTAATATATCATACTAAACGTATGTACCAAATCCTACAAATTGCCCTGAGACCAGGTTGTGTGTGTAGCTACAGCAGGTCCCTAAGGCAGGGAAGCAGCTGGGCTGATCTCCATTACAGCACCAGAAACAATCAGTCCTGACTGTATTGTATGTAAGATAAGGTTGATAAGAACATGGACTGTACATACTGCAGCAGAACGACAAAACAATGCACTTGGACTGCACATGGAACACAAATAGACCAAATATAGACCACACAAGCAAATGATGGTCAAAGAAAGAACACTGAGCAATAAGATGCAGGTTGAAAAGCATTATAATGAGATTGGTACTCTACACATGCCCAGTGAGAAAAGCAAATCCGTCTGCTGGTGACACTTTGTTGCTGTCTTTTTGTAATGTGCTCTAAATCTCTGGGCTCAGGCTTTCCAAATGAGGAGGGCAACGCTTCGCTTCACAATGCCCAGAGTTCCGGGCTGTTCCGAGGGGCCTTGTTCTCACTGATGCTTTTGCTGACCCTGGAAAATACCCATCTGGCAATGGACCTTGTGCTTCACCATGCTAAAAGTGCAGGGGTGGACCGAGCTCAACGGCAACACACGCACGCACACAAATCATGCATGACAGCTTCAAACAGCACATACACACAACTAATACTAGCCTACACTTTCACACACCACACTCAAACATCACGTACACACACCCATGCAATAAACTCCATACAATAAACACACTACCCCCCCAACTACCTACCTGCCTAACACACACACACACACGTTAAATCCGCTTGGGCCACAGAACTACAAGGCCACCATATCCAAGCCGATCGATGGTCTCAACTCCTCACCAGTCAATCATAGGCACAACAGCATCCTTTACATTGTTCACAAACATCCAGCTTCCGTTGGTTGCTGTGATGCACTCAAAAACCTCCATATCCTCATATAGAGAAAGGAGCAGCAAGGAGCCGTTCATCCAAGGCTCATCTGAGAGCTCCTTCTCCTCCTCTCTCCCCGGGAGAGAACAGAACAGAATAGAGAGAAGAGAAGAGCCCTGGGAGATTTCCTTCAGCAGGCTTAGGGGTCTGATCTCCTCCTGCCAGCGTGATCTCTTAATAACAAGCTAGATTACGTCCCTGTGACAACACCTGCCAAACGGGACAAGAGGATCGCTGTGCTGTTGACTGACACTCCCCTTCCACCCCCACCCATCTGCATATACAGCACTGGAATGTGTCTGTCTTTCTGCATGCAGACAGGCAGGCTGCTCTCTCCCTCCCCACTAACCTGGTAGCCATGTAGACCCAGCTCCGATGCGATCAGCCCCCTTTCAAGCCAAGGCTTCATTCAACCAGAGGGAGCCACGGATGGGGGAAAGGAGGAGGCACAGGAGGATGAGGGGAAGGGGGGAGGATATGGGTTCCGGAGCATGCCAGGCGGATGAGAGGACAGATCGTTCCTTTTGGAGGGTGTACTGAGGCTAGTCCACAGCCTATTTCTATCTCTCGGTGTCTATCTCTCTGAGGCTGCTCCCTCCCTCCCTTTTTCACTCACAGACTCCCCTCTCTCCTGTTCCCCATGCATTTGTCACCGCTTCCTCTTGATTTTTGCGCCTGCTCTGTATGTATCCAAGCAAGGGTGTACTCGACTCTCACAATCACCAGTTTTATCCAATATTCACAGGCACACACAGGCTGATAGAGTAGAAGAGGGGGGAGAGGGACAGTGGCAGAGAGAGTTTGAGGGAGGGAACGTGACAGTGGCAGAGAGAGTGAGGGAGGGAACGTGACAGTGGCAGAGAGAGTGAGGGAGGGAGAGTGACAGTGGCAGAGAGAGTGAGGGAGGGAGAGTGACAGTGGCAGAGAGAGTATGAGGGAGGGAACGTGACAGTGGCAGAGAGAGTGAGGGAGGGAGGGAACGTGACAGTGGCAGAGAGAGTGAGGGAGGGAGAGTGACAGTGGCAGAGAGAGTGAGGGAGGGAGAGTGACAGTGGCAGAGAGAGTGAGGGAGGGAACGTGACAGTGGCAGAGAGAGTGAGGGAGGGAGGGAACGTGACAGTGGCAGAGAGAGTGAGGGAGGGAGAGTGACAGTGGCAGAGAGAGTGAGGGAGGGAGAGTGACAGTGGCAGAGAGAGTGAGGGAGGGAGAGTGACAGCGGCAGAGAGAGTAAGAGGTAGGGAACGTGACAGTGGCAGAGAGAGTGAGGGAGGGAACGTGACAGTGGCAGAGAGTGAGGGAGGGAGAGTGACAGTGGCAGAGAGAGTGAGGGAGGGAGAGTGACAGTGGCAGAGAGAGTATGAGGGAGGGAACGTGACAGTGGCAGAGAGAGTGAGGGAGGGAGGGAACGTGACAGTGGCAGAGAGAGTGAGGGAGGGAGGGAACGTGACAGTGGCAGAGAGAGTGAGGGAGGGAGAGTGACAGTGGCAGAGAGAGTGAGGGAGGGAGAGTGACAGTGGCAGAGAGAGTGAGGGAGGGAACGTGACAGTGGCAGAGAGAGTGAGGGAGGGAGGGAACGTGACAGTGGCAGAGAGAGTGAGGGAGGGAGAGTGACAGTGGCAGAGAGAGTGAGGGAGGGAGAGTGACAGTGGCAGAGAGAGTGAGGGAGGGAGAGTGACAGCGGCAGAGAGAGTAAGAGGTAGGGAACGTGACAGTGGCAGAGAGAGTGAGGGAGGGAACGTGACAGTGGCAGAGAGAGTGAGGGAGGGAGAGTGACAGTGGCAGAGAGAGTGTGAGGGCGGGAGAGTGACAGTGGTAGAGAGAGTGAGGGAGTGAGAGTGACAGTGGCAGAGAGAGTGAGGGAGGGAAAGTGACAGTGGCAGAGAGAGTGAGGGAGGAAGAGAAAGTGGTGGCTCTACTTTGCATTCTGCCACTGCTTGGTGCTCTGAGCCTGCTGGCCACTCAATTATTCATGCTGTTTATGAATGGAGGGGCTGACATCACCGGCATTCAGGTCACTTTACATTCTGGCCTCTTCTGAATCATACAACCAATCCCCAGAAGGCCCACTACACCCCAGAGCACACTGATATAAAACTTACAATACACATACAGTACAGTCCAGTCCACCCACCTACAAACTCAGCCAAAAATGAAACGTCCCTTTTTCAGGACCCTGTCTTTCAAAGCTAATTAGTAAAAATCAAAATGACTTCACAGATCTTTATTCTAAAGGGTTTAAACGCTGTTTCCCATGCTTGTTCAATGAACCATAAACAATTAATGAACATGCACCTGTGGAACGGTCGTTAAGACACTAACAGCTTACAGGCGGTAGGCAATTAAGGTCACAGTTCTGAAAACGTAGGGCACTAAAGAGGCCTTTCTACTGACTCTGAAAAACACCAAAAGAAAGATGCCTAGGGTCCCTGCTCATCTGCGTGAACGTGCCTTAGGCATGCTGCAAGAAGGCATGAGGACTGCAGATGTGGCCAGGGCAATAAATTACAATGTCTGTACTGTGAGACGCCTAAGACAGCGCTACAGAGAGACAGGATGGACAGCTGATCTTCCTCGCATTGGCAGACCACGTGTAACAACACCTGCACAGGATCGGTACATCCGAACATCACACCTGCGGGACAGGTACAGGATGGCAACACCAGGAACGCACAATCCCTCCATCAGTGCTCAGGCTGTCCGCAATAGGCCGAGAGAGGCAGGACTGCGGGCTTGTAGGCCTGTTTTAAGGCAGGTTCTCACCAGACATCACCGGCAACAACGTCGCCTATGGGCACAAACCCACTGTCGCTGAACCAGACAGGACTGGCAAGAAGTGCTCTTCACTGACGAGTCATGGTTTTGTCTCACCAGGGGTGATGGTCGGATTCAAGTTTATCGTCGAAGGAATGAGCATTACACCGAGGCCTGTACTCTGGAGCGGGATCGATTTGGAGGTGGAGGGTCCGTCATGGTCTGGGGCGGTGTGTCACAGCATCATCGGACTGAGCCTGTTGTCATTGCAGGCAATCTCAACGCTGTGCGTTACAGGGAAGACATCCTCCTCCCTCATGTGGTACCCTTCCTGCAGGCTCATCCTGACATGACCCTCCAGCATGACAATGCCACCAGCCATACTACTCGTTCTGTGTGTGATTTCCTGCAAGACAGGAATGTCAGTGTTCTGCCATGGCCAGCAAAGAGCCAGGAACTCAATCCCATTGAGCACATCTGGGACCTATTGGATCGGAGGGTGAGGGCTAGGGCCATTCCCCACAGAAATGTCCGGGAACTTGCAGGTGCCTTGGTGGAAGAGTAGGGTAACCTACCTGCCAGCAAAAACTGGCAAATCTGGTGCAGTCCATGAGGAAGAGGCACTGCAGTACTTAATGCAGCTGGTTGCCACACCAGATACTGACTGTTACTTTTGATTTTGACTCCCCCCTTTGTTCAGGGACACATTTTTCCATTTCGGTTAGTCACATGTCTGTGGAACTTGTTCAGTTTGTCTCAGTTGTTGAATCTTGTCATGTTCCTACAAATATTTACTCATGTTAAAACTTCTTATGGCTGCAGGGGCAGTATTGAGTAGCTTGGATGAAAAATGGCCTGCTCCTCAGTCCCAGTTGCTAATATATGCATATTATCATTAATATTGGAAAGAAAACACTCTGAAGTTTCTAAAACTGTTTGAATGATGTCTGTGGGTATAACAGAACTCATATGGCAGGCAAAGACCTGAGAAGAAATCCAAACAAGAAGTGGGAAATCTGAGGTTGGCACTTCCTAAGGCTTCCACTAGATGTCAACCGTCTTTAGAAACGTGTTTGAGGATTCTACTGTGAAGTGGGACCGAATGAGAAGGGAATGAGTAAGGTCTGCCATGAGCTGACCGTACTCTGACCATGCTCTGACCATGAGAGGGAGCTCTGTTCCATCGCACTTCTGAAGACAATGGAATTCTCCGATTGGAACATTATTGATGTTTTATGTTAAAAACATCCTAAAGATTGATTCCATAAATCATTTGACATGTTTCTACGGACAGAAACGGAACTTTTTGACATTTCGTCTGCATAGGGAAAGCACTTCATGACTTTGGATTTGTTTACCAAACGTGCAAACAAAAGTAGTTCTTTGGACATAAATGATGGACATTATCAAACTAAATCAAACATTTAATGTGGAACTGGGATTCCTGGGAGTGCATTCCTGGTAAGTGAATATTTATAATGCTATTTATGACTTCTGTTGACTACCCAATATGGCGGATATCTTTTTGGCTGCTTTGTCGTCTGAAAGCTGTACTCAGATTATTGCATGGTTTGCTTTTTCCGTAAAGTTTTTTTAAAATCTGACCCAGCGGTGTCATTAAGGAGAAGTGTATCTATATTTCCATGTCTAACAATTGTATTTTCATCAACATTTATAATGAGTATTTCTGTAAAATGATGTGGCTCTCTGCAATATCACCGGATGTTTTTGGAACTAGTGAACGTAACGCGCCAAAATATACTGAGATTTTTTCAATATAAATATGCACTTTATCAAACAAAACATATATGTATTGTGTAACATGAAGTCCTATGAGTGTCATCTGATGAAGATGATCAAAGGTTAGTGATTAATTTTCTCTCTATTTGTGCTTTTTGTGACTCCTCTCTTTGGCTGGAAAAATGGCTGAATTTTTCTGTGACTTGGTGGTGACCTAACATAATTGTTTGTGGTGCTTTCGCTGTAAAGCCTATTTGAAATCGGACATTTTGGTGGGATTAACAACACGATTAACTTTAAAATGGTATAAGATACATGTATGTTTGAGGAATTTTAATTATGAGATTTATGTTTGAATTTGGCGCTCTGCACTTTCACTGGCTATTGTCATATCGATCCCGGTAATGGGATTGCAGCCCTAAGAAGTTTTCAGTTTGCTGAAAATAAATGCAGTTGACACAGAGGACGTTTCTAATTATGAAATGTCAATAGGAAATACAAGCATCTCTTTCTATTCCCGTATGCGTCTATTTACAAGGTGTGAAGTATACTTAACAAAAATACAATACAACAATTTCACCAATTTTACTGAGTTACAGTTCACTTAAGGAAATCAGTCAATTGGAGAGGACGATCAGCTGTCCGTCCTGTCTCTCTGTAAATTCATTAGGACTCAATGGGAGGGCCTGGGGGGCATAGGCCCACCCAGTTAGGAGCCAGGCAATAATAATTTGTTTTTCCCCACAACAGACAGAAATACTCAGTTTCATCAGCTGTCTGGGTGGCTGGTCTCAGACGATCCTACAGGTGAAGAAGCCGGATGTGGAAGTCCTGGGCTGGTGTGGTTACACGTAGTCTGCGGTTGTGAGGCCGGTTGGACATACTGGCAAATTCTCTAAAACGATGTTGGAGCGACTTATGGTAGAGAAATTAACATTCAACAGATCTGGTGGACATTCCTGCAGTCACCATGACAATTGCACACTCCCTCAAAACTTGAGACATCTGTGGCATTGTGTTGTGTGACAAAACTGACATTTTAGAGTGGCCTTTTATTGTCCCCAGCACAAGGTGCACCTGTGTGATGATCATGCTGTTTAATCAGCTTCTTGATATGCCACACCTGTCAGGTGGATGGATTATCTTGGCAAGGAGAAATGCTCCCTAACAGTGATGTAAACACATTTAAGAGAAATAAGCTTTTTGTCCATATAGAAAATGTCTGGGATATTTTATTTTAGCTCATGAAACATGGGACCAACACTTTAAAGGTTGCGTTTTGATTTTGTTCAGTATAATTTTTGTATTAACACTTTAATCTCACAACATATAGTGGATTCAATATTTACAGTTTATTAATTACTTATAGTTGCCTCCAGCACCACCAATAGCTGGTGTAATGAAAACAGGAAACAATTAAATACTTGAGATATTACACTGTCGTATGGATCATAAATCTAATGGTCCAACTCCTACAGACCTTAAACCATAGGTCAATCTGCACTTCAAAGATGTTCGCATTTACACCTTTGTCATTAGTCAATCTGCTGCAGTGAAAAACGCTTGCTTAAGTTATTTTCACTGACCTTTGCATTTGAAGTTACCACTTTAAATACTGTTATCCTCATGACTCGCTAAGAAATTGTAGTTTTAAGTTGGCAACAAGGTAATTTATCAGCCAATGCCACTTCAGTAGGCTACATAGCCTATGTGAAGCTAGGTATGCCTAAGTTTAAACAGGCAGCACAATTCTGATATTTTTCCACTAATTGGTTTTTTGACCAATCACATTAGATCTTTTCACAGAAGATATTTTTCAGAGATGATCTGATTAGTGAAAAAAATAGATCAGATTGGGGTTCCTGTGTAAACACGGCCATATTTAATGACTCATTTACACAAATGAATATTACCCTTCATCAGGCTTTAGCTTCTTGCTGCTTCCGCAGGGCTGGACTTGAGTGGTTCCATCAAGACAGAGAGCATCTAAAAATACCACTGGCAAAGTTGTGATTTATACTTTTTTTCAAAGCCTATTAAGGATGTGTATGCTGCCTGGATACACCATATCACTAAGTTCATCAGGTTGAGCGGAAAACTTCACCCACAGGTTCTCCCAAAAAGGCCTTATCCAAGGGGGTGGAACTTTTTGTCCAAAGTTAGGTCACTCACATAGCTTAAAATGCTGATGTAAAGTGGATTAAACACCTAACCTTCTCATGCTCTTAAATTTGAAAGCTGCATATATCAAAAAGACCCATTTGTCAACTTTGTATAGTACATAGTACAGCACCATACATACTGCAATGATACACCTGATGATTTAGCCTCAGTTTCATGTAAAGAAAACACCCCCCAAAAAGCCTGAGGTCTGGTGCTGGAAATAATTGATCCTGTGGCTGCTCTGACTAGCGCTGTGGGACAAAGACTCGTATCCAGCCCAGTCTCTCCCTGCCTGGATAAGACTGCCTGGACTCACATCAAAACTAACCTACTTTTATTTGCTCTCATTGTTGTGCACCCAAGGGCGACCCAGGTGGCCCAACTGACCAAGACTGAGAGAAACACTAAGGCATGACTGGGTAGTGTATGGGGTCCATAGGAGTAGCTAAATGGCTGTTCTGCCACAGGCCTGGTTTACTACTAGTGCCACACGGGTCAGTATTGTGTTCTGTTAGACGCTGTTCCAATGACCGCCCAATGTTGAGAGCCTCTGTTCTGTCTTTCTGGGCCAAGGGACTGTTTACACCGTCACCATAGCAACCCCAATGCGGCATTGCACAGCTGAATCAGAAGTGTCTGTCTCAGCCGGGCGTAATTTGGCCATGTGGTTACCACGGCGACAAGCCATGTGTGTGAGTTACCACCACTCTTGAAGTGGGAGACCAGAGAAAGACAGTGAGAGAGAAAGGGAGGGAGAGAGAGAAACAGAGAGGGGTGGAGTTGGGGAGAATGGACCGCCTCACAATCAGATATTTATCCTGTCAATGGGTGTTGGGACATATTAGGATAGCACTCACACACTAGGTTATCTACTGGCATGGTGTTTTAAAGTGCACTTCGCTGAAAGCAGTGTTGCACAAGCTCCAATCTGAGAGCATCATCCTCTGAGCATGGATCAATGTGCTTTACTCACATTAGAACTTTGTCAAAACAACACTTCTCCCCCTTACACTCAGCAGACAGGACACAGAGAAGATATTTAGTGAGTCCTGCTGAGACAATTCAGCAAAACTGTAGTGTGTGTGTGTGTGTGTGTCTGTGTGTGTGTGAATACAAGCCACAGTCTGATAGTGTTTTACACTAGACTATAAGTTAGATATGTATCACAGTGAAACTACCACTGTACATCCATCCCTGCTGCCCTGCTTTGAGAGGCACTTGGGGACAGAAAGACAGCGCACTTGGGACTGCAGGGAGTTGTGGGGGCAGGGTCACTGAGAGGTGACAGAGGGAGAGGAAACAGGCTGCCAACAGGACAAAGCCCTCCACAGGACACACGGCATGGCACCAACCGCCAACGGGACAGGGCCATCTGTGGAGGACGTGGCAGAAGCAGGCTTCTGGGCATGGGGGTGGTGAGGAGAGGTGATTGTGACATGCAGGACTGACTGACTGGGAGAGAGGGGTATTTCTTTATTTGGGCCCCAACTTACTGCTGTACCCCTAGAAATCTGACCACTATAGGGAACCACTGTGATCAAGTCAATACTTCATGTACCTGTACACCCAGCGACTATTACAGAATGACCAGTCTGAGATTAGGGATTTTATCTAGAAAGAAATCATACTAATGCATCGAAATAACCTGATATGGATGAAACACAATTAACTATATGAAATCCTGTAAATCTTTGAAAATGATAATAAAAACATTGAAAAGAGAAACAATGCCTTAATACAAGGGTAATTCAATTAAAATGTTGTGCTTTACAAAAACATGCAGAGTGGGGTTAGAAACGGCGAAATGTCCATTCTGCATATATCAGCAGGCCTATGACGAATCAAAACCTGACCTATTCTTTTTATCTGGGAAAGAGAATGATTATATTCCAACTGCTCCGTAAATCCCCTGGTGCTCAAAGGTCTCTCTATCATGTACGGCGGTAATATATCAAATTCAGGGAATGGGTTCTTTACTATGCTTTTTTTTTCTTTTTTTTTGGAAAAGAACTTTATATGTTCAGTCAACGCTCATTGAAAAAACAAGTGTACAGATGGAACCCTTCAGCGTGTACTTTCATTAGCTAACCACTCGTCAGGGAGGAATGGCACGGACGGACGCTGTGGACTGTGTACGCCTGGCTGCTCCTAAATAACACAGCTCACGGTCCATTAATGACGAGGTGCAGGCCTCTGTGTGAATACAGGGAGTGTTAACACTGTAGACTAAATGCTCCCAGATTCTGTTAACACTCAACTGCCCCGGCCTGACTCCATACTATACATCATTACAACAGGCTTGTTTCATCCTATATAAAGAAGAGCCGCTGCCTTTGGGTGAGTGTCCCCTGCTTTCTGTTCTATCGGTTTTCCTCGCACAGTAGTATTGGAAAGTTTGGATAGAAACGTGTGAGAATATGATGCGGAAATGGCACTTAGCCTGTGAAAACTATGTCTTGGCCAGAATCTACCTCCACTTGAATGACAGTCAATCCAAAAATAACCCAAAGCTGAGATACATTCATCACCATCCCTTCTCCTCACACATAATCAACAGATATGGGCTGTACTATCCACTTGCCAATGCCAGCAATCAAACACACAAGAGTATGTTGAAGCAAAATATGGCCAGCTAGTTATATGACTGTTGTTTTGCAGGTTTGTATTGATTATTATAGGGTGCTAGGTGCATCTCTGAACACTTCAGAGCTTGTTTCATTTGACCACAAATAGATAAAAGGAAGCTTAGAACCTATAACATATCAACCTGTGTCAGATTATATTGCTAGTCTATGGTGCTTGTCTATTTCACATACTGTACATTAACAGCATCATGTTATTACGTTATCCTTGCACTAATAATGTTATGTATTACATCAGGGTGCTGGATATACAGGGAAAGAAGGTTTTTCTCTGGATCTAAAAGGGGCTTAGGTGGTGGGCGTGGCAGGGGGCATGTCAATGGACACGGTTGGCTGTTGGCTCGGCTGACTTTTAGAGAACATTTTAGAAACCCCCATTGCACCGAATTTTAGAATTTAAGACAATTTCCTGCAATTCTACAAAGATGGTCATAGAAAATAGAGACATTTTAATGGTCAATTCCTGCAATTCTACACATTTTGCCATGGAGCTGAGAGAAAATGTTGCACTTTTAAAGCTATTTTCCTACATATTCTATGCATTCAGTCATGGCTAATGCTGTGTTATTTTGCTCAAACCTAATAACAAAATCAATACTGCTAAATTCATTGTTTTAGGAATTTATTCTCCCAGACCGTCCAGCTTTTACTTTGGATGATTGTTAGTTCTCCAAGATTATATTATAAAAATATATGGCGACATGATCTTTTCCACATACTTCTCTGGTTTTAGTCATTAAAATTTACACTGAAAACTTTTTTCCATCCCGAAAATTAACTGTTTGGCAGAAATACCCCTGGAAAGCTCTGACCGCGCAGGAGGAAAGCTTATAAAGAATTGGAGATGACAACAGGCCGCTTGGAGAGAATATGGTGAATACAGACAGAGAGACAGAGACAGAGAGACAGAGAGATATTAACAGTCATCACCTACAGAGAGATGAACCTGGAGAAGAGTCCCTTAAGCAAGCTGGCCATGGGGCTCTGTTCAAACACAAACACACCCCACAGAGTCTCAGGACAGCATGAATGAACAAGAAAACTAGAATGCTATTTTGCTCTAAACAGAGGTGGAAACTGAGCTGCACTTCCTAACCTCTTGCCAAATGTATGTTCATATTAGAGACACATATTTACCTCAGATTACACAAACCCACCAAAAACAAATCCAATTTTGATGAACTCCACAGTGCGCCACCATAGCCACAAGATTTGTGACCTATTGCCACAAGAAAAGGGCAACCAGTGAAGAACAAACACCATTGTAAATACAACCCACATTTATGTTGATTTATTTTCCCTTTTGTAGTTTAACTATTTGCACATCGTTACAACACTGTATATTGTAATGAACACGATGGGAGACAGATAGCTGGTTTCAAGCGCAGGGCGCAACAGGTGTATACTGTAAAGGACCACAGGAGGAGGCAGGTAGCTGGGTCCAGGGGCAGGCAGAAGGTCATACACAGGGGTCCAAAAAGGCAACAGTACAGGCAGGGAAAAGGCTATTCATGTCTTCCGGGAGATCAGGCAATATGTTGATAACAGGAAATACAATAGGCTAAAGTACAGACAGGGAATAGGCAAAAGGCGTCGTTAGTGAGGAAGGCAAAAACTATCATACATGGGAGGATTAAATTACTGGAAAACAGAGCTCAGAATAGAAGTGTCACAAAACAAACAATACCTCACAATGATGGGGTGCAAAGAACTGAACTAAATAGTGTGTGATAATGACATACAGGTGTGTTGTACTGTGTGAACAGGTGATCAGAATTCAGGAGATTGGGATCTGGAGAGTGAACTGCGTTCAGGGGATCTACATGCTTGAGAGTGTGAGTTGGATGCAGACGTTACATATATAGCCATAATATGACATTTGAAATGTCTCTATTCCTTTGGAACTCTTGTGAGTGTAATGTTTACTGTCTATTTATGATTGATTATTTCACTTTAGTGTATTATCTATTTAACTTGTTTTGGCAATGTAAACATATGTTTCCCATGCCAATAAAGCCCTCTGAATTGCATTGAATTGAATTGAGAGAGAGACAGTAGGAACAGCAAAGCTCCAGTCCAGGGAGAACAATCGTGTGTCTCACTCAGAGAGAGACAGAAAGAGCGAGACAAGATTTTGTTCCGAAATTCTCGCAAACCCAGGCCACTTTGCAGTTGTTCTTTTCATGGCAACTGGAAAGAGAGAGAGCGTGTAAGTGGGTGTCTGTGTATGTGTTAAGGGATAGGAGAAATTGTCTAGCGTTTTGTCATGTGTTGGATGCTTCCATCGGAATCATTACGAATAATACAAATTCAGCTTGCCACATAACAGTTACCATGGCACTGGCCTTACTGAATAATACAGAGACATTTCTTTTATAAGGGCCTTTCTTCATCCCTTACGGCTTTTATTTATGCATCCCCATCTTGGTGCAGCCCGGGTTGGGGAGCCTCCATTGTTATGTCACTGAAAATAACCCTGCAGAATATGTCCCTGTAGGAAGACATGGCAGCACTGTATAATAGCTGTTTTGTGTGTGTGTGTGTGTGTGTGTGTGTGTGTGTGTGTGTGTGTGTGTGTACAGACAAACACTGCAGTCCACTCTGAGTGCGAGTGTTTGGTCCACATGATAAAGGAACTGCCTTTACAGTATCAGCCACCAGTAGACTAACAGTCAGACACGTGCAGTGTGAGTTCCATCCCCTGGTTCCCCTGGTTAGGATTAGGTTTAGGAGCTAGGGTAAGTTTTAGGGTTAGGTTTAAGGTAAGAGTACAGGTTAGGGAAAATAGGATTTTGAATTTGACTGAATTGTGTGTCCCCACAAGGTTAGCTGTACAAGACTGTGTGTGTGTGTGCGCTTACATATGGGAACATATTTTGTGAGAGGGTTGACATGTTTTGCCATGGTTTTTGTCATGGATGTTCTTTTCACAACACATTGAGAACATTAAAAGGTATTATACATGGGGAGGTGAGGAAGCTAATATCACTTCCTGAAGCTACTGGGCATTAGTGTCACAAAGCACCTTCTCCATACCCCCTTAAAGACAACACTCTCCAAACACATTCGGCAACTAAACCACAGGCACTGACTGGGTCAGAGTGCATCCCATTCCCCCATTGGAATCACCTTAAAGAGGGCACACATGACACCTCATTAAGACAGCTAATGCAGCTATCACTAATGTTAACCTCTCCATGTCTGTTACCACAACCCAGACCTTTACTGACTCTCTAGCTTATTACACTAGCTATGTAGAATTACAGCAGAATACATATAACACAAATTCAATCATGTGTATTCATTGTACTAATATGTCAGTGGGATTCATTAGGGAATAATGGGGTGAAACAAAGCACTTGTCAACACGGCAGACTAGGCCTACTTAAAATAGTTAAATGACATGCTTTTTTCATTTTAATGTCTCTGACACTTTCTCACGAGGGAGGTGCATCCACAGAGCACGAGGAGTGTGAGTTTAAGAAGCAAGCAAGGGATTTGATAAAGGAAGGTAAGAGGGAGGGACACAGGGTGTGAAAGGAAGGTGAGATCATATTAATGTTCTGGTGACCAGAACAAGCCTGGCAGAGATCCGACTCAGAGTCAGACCCGTGATAAATCTGCTGCTCCATCCACATCAGCAGAGAGAGAGAGCCTGCTGCTGAGTCACTGTCCCTCACTGTCCCCCCCCACTCTGCTCCCATTCCGGTGGGCCTGAGAGGGAGACCGAACAGAGGGGCTCACAGAATGAGCACTTTACCTCACAGAATTATGTAAATTACACTCCAAATTGTCAGATTCCAACAAGGTGCTGAGCCAAAATATCTTCCAGAGATGTGATAAGACATCGTCACACTATCACAGACATGACTTTAGTCTCTGTTACTAACCGACTACCACCCAGTACTCAGCCCTGCACCTTAAACACAGCTTCCATATGTACACTTAGCCCACTCTAAAAAGTTCAGTTTTGTCACACAACATAATGCCACTCTGGGATGCTTTGGATAGTTCCAGTTCCCACCAATATCCAGCAACCATTGAAGAGGAGTGGAACAACATTCCACAGGCCACAATCAACAGCCTAATAAATTCTATGCGAAGGAGATGTGTTGAGCTGCATATTGACTGGTTTTCTAATACACACCCCTACCTTTTTTAAGGTATCTGTGACCAACAGATGCATATCTGTATTCCCAGTCATGTGAAATCCATAGATTAGTGCCTAATGAATTGATTTAAATTGACCGATTTCCTTAGATTAACTATAACTCATAAAATCTTCGAAATTGTTCCTTGTTGCGTTTATATTATTGTTCAGTATACATAGTCATTGAACACTGGTCACTTTAGTAATGTCTACATATTATTTTACACACTTCATATGTACAGTGGCAATTTTAGCATGTACATCTTGGTGGGGGATTTTAGCATGTAAATCTTGGGGGGGATTTTAGCATGTAAATCTTGGGGGAGATTTTAGCATGTAAATCTTGGGGGGGATTTTAGCATGTAAATCTTGGTGGGGGATTTTAGCATGTAAATCTTGGGGGGGAATGCATGCCAGCAAAGCCACTACACAACACTAAACAATACATTAATTGCACTATAACGGTGACAAACGGTGCCCACAAACTGTTAGGGCCTACATTAAGCTGTCCCAACAGCAGAGTTCCAACAGAAGTCCCAAAACCTTACCAAGGCAACACCTGGCTATCAGCGGAGCCTTGTCTGGCAGTGAAACAGTTAATTCAGCTTAATTTACTGCCTTAAAAAAAACATAGCTAATGTGGCTGACTTGCTTAAACAAATGGTGGTTTCTACTGACAATTAAGATGTACAAACTATAGTAAGGGGATGACGTAATTTCGATAAAGACATTAGTGAGCGAGCTAGGACGTAGTCAATATAGCTATTTGTTCAGCACTTTTTAAACATACATAATTCAGAACATGGGCCATTCTTACAGTATTCTCCCTGTACACCAAGTCAGAACCGTAGGATAAATAAAAGGGGCAAAAAGCAGACAATGAAAGCTCTTACAATATTCAATGATGACATTTCTCTAAAACAGGTTATAGGCTACATGTGCACCACCAAGTCAGAACAGTAGGCGGAATTAAGAGGAAGAAAACTGACCAAATTATTAGGACGAGGCACATGTGCAACTAATAGCTTACTACACACCATACACTTAGTATTACTTTCTTAGCTACAGTATACATACAGTGGCAAGAAAAAGTATGTGAACCCTTAGGAAATACCTGGATTTCTGCATAAATTGGTCATAAGATTTGATCTGATCTTTATCTAGATCACAATAGACAAACACAGTCTGCTTAAAATAATAACACAAACAATTATACGTTTACTTGTCTTAATTGAACACACCGCGTAAACATTCACAGTGCAGGGTGGAAAAAGAACGTGAACCCTTGGTTTTAAAAACTGGTTGACCCTCCTTTGGCAGCAATAACCTCAACCAAACGTTTCCTGTAGTTGAGGATCAGACCTGCACAACAGTCAGGAGTAATGTTGGACCATTCCTCTTTACAAAACTGTTTCAGTTCAGCAATATTCTTGGGATGTCTGGTGTGAACTGCTCTCGTGGTCATGCCACAGCATCTCAATCAGGTTGAGGTCAGGACTCTGACTGGGCCACACCAGAAGGTGTATTTTCTTCTGTTGAAGCCATTCTGTTGTTAATTTACTTCTGTATTTTGGGTTGTTGTCCTGTTGCATCACCCAACTTCTGTCGAGCTTCAATTGGCAGACAGCCTAACATTCTCCTGTAAAATTCATGATAGCAAGCTGTCCAGGCCCTTAGGCAGCACCAAACCATGATGCTCCCTCCACCATACTTTACAGTTGGGATGAGGATTTGACGTTGATGTGCTGTGCCTTTTTTTCTCCACACATAGTGTTGTGTGTTCCTTCCAAACAACTTAACTGTAGTTTCCATCTAGGTGCACTTTTGCAAACTTCAGAAGTGCAGCAATGTTTTCTTTTTGGACAGCAGTGGCTTCTTCCGTGGTGTCCTCCCATGAACACAATTATTGTTTAGTGTTTTACGTATTGTAGACTCGTCAACAGAGATGTTAGCATGTTCCAGAGATTTCTGTAAGTCTTTAGCTGACACTCTAGGATTCTTCTTAACCTCATTGAACATTCTGTGCTGTGCTCTTGCAGTCATCTTTGCAGGACAGTCACTCCTAGGGAGAGTAGCAACAGTGCTGAACTTTCTCCATTTATAGACAATTTGTCTTACCTTGGACTGATGAACATCAAGGCTTTTAGAGATACTTTTGTAACCCTTTCCAGCTTTATGCAAGTCAGCGATTGCTTAGCCACTAATATCTTCCAAACCACTCATTGTTGAATTTCTCTTCATTATTTCTCTTCATATGACAATGATAAAAAAATAATGTGCCAGTAGATTGTCTACTTGATTTATGATGACTGCTAGCTTGCTAGCTAAGATTTTGAAAGTATGATTTTAAATCCATTTTAGAATAAGGATGTAACGTAACATAATGTGGAAAAGTCAAGGGGTCTGAATACTTTTCCGAATGCACTGTATTTATATTCCGGGGTTTGACACTGCTCGTTCTAATATTTCTATATTTCTTAATTATTTTATTTTGTGGATTAGAGTGTATTGTAGGTATTACTGTACTGTTGGAGCTAGGAACATAAATCATTTCGCTATATAAAATCTGCCTCAAATGTACGCAATCAATAACATGTAATTTGATTTGAGAAAGCATGGACAAAATACATTGTTTATAGCTTCCTTGTGTGCTATAGCTGATGCAGAAGGATATAACAGTGAGGGACCCATCAACTCAGATTAACTCACACAGCAGGACAATACTTTACTCATACCCAGTTCCTTTATGGAATACCAAAGAGAAAGATGAACCACTACCAAAGAGATGTATACTTGAGGTCTGAGATGTTTTCCCAGATAAACAATACCCAGAGAGCCACTGGGCTCCACAGTAACAGAGTGACACAAACAACCACAATGTCTTCCACTCCACATGATGTTTCCTGGAAACCAGCAGAATTTTCAGCAATGACACGTCACATTTTCTCTTGCCCAGTGTCTTTGCGTACAAAGTTGACATGGTTATTGTGTCCCTGCCTATGAAGAACACTTCCATGAACAAAATAATGACGCAAAAGCTTGTTGCTCTAACGATGTCATCAGACTAATGAATGTAATCAACTACACTGGCCATCTATGGGCATTGAGGAGGTAGCTCAGGTGGCCTTTTACAGTTGGATGTTTTTAGGGATGTTGTTGTGGCTAAGTGAGTGCTTACTATAACTGGTTTGATATTCATTCATTTATTTTCACTAGTTAGTTTCATCCAGTGACTGTTCATTTGATGTTGAGATGATTTCAGCCCTTGCTGTTCTTCTGCACTGTACAGAATGCAACAGGAGGATGCTGTGGAGGTTTGTATGTGAGGCTGAGGCTCCAGCGCAGTAGCAGGGTGGTGCTGAATGGACAGCTCCCTGTAGGAGAGAAAGCCTGTCAAGCAGGCGAGATTATAAAGAGACTACTGACCTGCAAATGACTAACCTGATCCTTACCTTAACCAAGCCCTTAACCTAATTTAAAACAAATCTGGAATGAAATATCGGTTTTCAGGTCAGGAGTGTACGTATAGCCTTTTCCCTGTCAGGCAGCTGGGACAGATTTGTCCCTCTCTCATCAACACCCACTACTGACTGCACTACACCAGCAGCAACACTGACTATTAAAGGTTTGTGCCAGTTATAATAAGCTCCATCACAGGAATTAGAATTGTCGGTAGAAAGACAAAATGGTATGCGTTTAAAAAAATATATATATTTTTAAAGAACAGCAATGTCAATGTCCTGATCTACAGCTTGCAGTGGCTGTAGATCTTGACATACATTTGTAGTTTCAGTATATCTGTACATTTCTTATGTAATCTCAGTACATTTATTATGTCACTGTTATGCGAGTCAGCAGCAAGACACACATGATTTGTGTAACTATTTCAAATGTCCTGAGTCCAAATCCAGACCAGACTTTTTATTTGTTCCTAAGAATAGTATTTCTAGCTAATCTGCATTACTCCCACACTGTGGTGTGGTGTGTGGGATGGGATGTCTATTTTCTTCTGTCAGGCAGGCAGGCAGGCCAGATTTTGTGCTGCCTGCTGGGAGTCTCTCCCTAGGACCATATTTATGGTCACTGTTTTTTTCAGACACGTATAGGTTGACCACTGCCAGCCAAATCAGACTGCTATGGGCGATCAGGTGACTGAGTGGCTGTCACATTTGTTTACCGTCAGACCGACCAGGGAAAATGTGTCCACAATCGCTAATGCCAACCCCACAGTCGCACATGGCCAATGGTAGAGACATAGAGCTGTAATGGCCCTACTGTCACAACCACGCACACCTGATGTAATCCACATGGACAAATCTAACACACATACAGTTCAAGAGTTTAAATACTATGGGATTAGCCAGCCCAGACATAACCAAAACACCACAGGGTGGAAACAATGGCCAAGTCAAGGAAACACTCTTTTCCCAAAAGTTAAAAGAGAGATGTGATCATGCTCTGGCTCCACCATAAATAAAAATCAAAGTACATTAAAGCACTCATTAAAAACACAGCCACTTCCTGATTCTGCAAGGGAAGCAGGACCAAAATAGACAGGCTCTCACACCAAATCCCCAACACACAGAATTAATACCAGAACAAAAAAGGAGAGGAGAGGGGTGGGCCAGGGAACAGACCGTTTGGATGCATAAAGAAACCAATAGACAACTCCAACATAGCCAGTCGAGTAAAAACATTTAAGTTTCCAGACATCATGACTGACAAAGCAACTCTTGCTGTCTGTTGACTGTGAAGACGGACAGAGAAAGAGAAAACAGACTTGATGAGAGTGCAACAGGGTATCAAACGCACATCTTAGTGCGTGGTGGGGTCAAATGGAGGGGATAGTAAGTGATGTGACAATGACAAACAACTTGGAGGTTGCAGTGAACAGGAGCAGTGTTCTGCCACAGTGAGAGATGGGTTGTGCTATCCGGGAACCTTGGAACGTCCCTACCCTAAACCCTAACCCCTACCATAACCTTAAGCATAACCCTTACCTTACCTTACCCTAACCCAGGGGTGGGCAAACTTTTTGACTCGCGGGCCACAATGGGTTCTAAAATTTGACAGAGGGGCTGGGCCAGGAGCATTTGGAGGGAGTGTTTGGGCCGGATATACTAAAGCATTAAATGTAGTGTGTGCAAACCTCATAGCACAGTAAGAACACTACAACCCAATTTATTAACTGTCTTTCAAATGTGAAAAATAGCCCTTATCAGTTAATAAATTTGTCTCAAGGAATATGCAAGATATGGCATTTACATACTATTTCGCAGATACTGGGAGGAGGAAATGTAAATAGATTAAAATAACATACGCACTGTGATTTATCAAGATTGCGTCTGTTTTTAATAAGTTTCAATCGAAGGTGCAAAGTTAAAGAAATCAACATTTATTGAAAAATGGAATCACTTTCAACATTCAAAACATATTATTACACAACGAAATACTCAAGCTCAATAATATCTAATAATATCTAAATAACTTGCCTTGGTACTTGACTCTTGAATTGCAGTTTGTCGGTGAAAAAAGTTTTGTTGACTCTGTAAATTAGCTGCCAACCTCTGAGCAGTAGCCGCCCGTTCTTGTGTTGACTGCTTGCTAGCATAGTTTGCATGCTTCGTGGCAAAGTGACGGCTGATATTGTACTCTTTGAAAACCGCAACAGCTTCTTGGCATATCAGACATACAGCCGTTGATCGGACTTCAGTGAAGAAGTATTTTGTTGTCCACTCCTTATTAAACACTCGGCATTCGCTGTCCACTTTCCTTCTCTTTGGTCCGCTCATTTTCACAGAAGGGCTTAATGGTGACGTGAAACGAAGTGAAAATTAAAGTGAAATAAAGAGAAATACGCGCCACTCCAACAACGGTCAATGTGTTTTGAGTGCGCCATCTATTGGGGAAACGTGGGCATTGCAGGGAAAGGGGAAAAAATGAGGTTTTTACTATAATTTGGACAAGTTCGGCGGGCCGGATTAAAAAGCCTAACGGGCCGTATGTGGCCCGCGGGCCGTAGTTTGCCCATGTCTGCCCTAACCCCTTACCTTAATAATTTTTACTAAAATGGGGTAAAATCAGAGTTGGGACATCTCAAGGATCCCACTTAGACTTTTCCGTGAGAGACGTGCTCCTGTACCCTTACAGTATATCAATGACTAAACCCAAGATGGGCCCTGAATGCAGAAAGTAGTGGCAGCTGTGTTTGTTCCAGGAAGGGATGTCTAATGGTGTGGTGAGGACTGGAGGATTGTGTTCTGCTCTCATCAGGTTTAGTCAGCATTCTATTTGATTCTGTATGGCTGTGACCTCGCTGATGATGCTCACAGCCTATGTGGACAGTCTCCCAGGGCCTGTCTGCACTACAGTATTGTATTTACAATACCCCCTACTTGTCCCTAACTTCGTCCTTCAATATTTGACTCTCATCTCTGCAGTGGACATACAGGTAACTGCTAAAACAGAGTATATTGAAAGCAGGTGCTTCCACACAGGTGTGGTTCTTGAGTTAATTAAGCAATTAATACATCACATCATGCTTAGAGTCATGTAGAAAAATAACCAGTTGCTCATTGTTTTGGCTACAAGAGGAGATCTCGGTGACTTTGAAAGAGGGGTCTCAAATGAGCATAGATGGTTTAAAGTGTGTGTGTGTGTGTGTCAGTCACCAGGTCTCAACCCAATCATACACTTATGGTAGATTCTGGAGTGGCGCCTGAGACAGTGTTTTCCACCATCAACAAAACACCAAATTATGGAATTTCTCGTGGAACAATGGTGTCACATCCCTCCAATAGAGTTTCAGACAATTGTAGAATCTATGTCAAGGCGCATTGACACTGTTCTGGTGGATCTGGTGGATCGTGGTGACCAAACTTTATGTTGGTGTTTCCTTTATTTTGGCAGTTACCTGCACATATGAGCCAGGTTATCTTTACTTATTGTATATTTATTCCTTTTTCCATTTTTCTCTCTGAATTGTTGGGAAGGGCCTGTAAGTAAACATTTCACTGTTAGTCGACACCTGTTGTTTACTAATCATGTGACAAATAAAATTTGATTTGAATGTGCCTTTCTTCTAATAAAGCTGGGAAACATAACTCACCCCTACTCTTTAATACAAAAAAGCCAATTGCACATTGGAGTATTAAATCCTTTCCAAATGGATAAAACTGTACACAACAGTGATGCTTGCTGTGCTGAGTGTAGGCACAGCATCATGACGTAACCTTAACTCTCTATTCTCATAACAACAATGCCCATGTGCATGCATAGAGAGATCAACTTCAGCTTCAGGCCTCTTGTCTGTTTATAGCTCTGTGTTCAGATGCAAACCACTGGAGGTTTGCATCTGAACTGGAGGTGTCCTTACAAACCCGTATCCTTACAAACCGCACTTCCTGGTGGAGGAAGGTATTATTAAGGTCGATGCTGCGTGACCAGATCGAACTACCCCCCCCGTCCCCCCAGGACACCTCTTCCCCATAGCTAAACAACCTTAAAGTATTTCACGTGTTACTTTACGTACCACATTCTTCACCCTCCCTATTCCTTCACGATTCCCACTTCTCACCCTCTTCTAAACTTTTCCTGTGACACATGACGATTTACATCTCTGTCTCATATTTCTGAACAGCTGAAATAAAAACCTTGAGATACGAACAAACATTCTGTATTTTTCCAGACCCCAAAAAGAATACTCTGTTGCCATAGAGATACATGGGATGCGTCATTATCAAAGTCAGTAGTAGTTTGCCTGCTGTTTGAAGGCCATATGTGGACCTTGCCTGCTGTTTTCACACACACACACACACACACACACACACACACACACACACACACACACACACACACACACACACACACACACACACACACACACACACACACACACACACACACACACACACACACACACACACACACACACACACACACACACACACACGTCACTGTTAGTTGTCATGCCACAAAACCCCACAAGGCATTCAAGGATGGCACTTGAGCTATTTTGAGCTGAGCAGATGATCCAGCCACTCACTGTGAAAAAGCAGCATCATTTACCAAAGCTTCCAGAAAACAGGCCCAAACTTCACATTCCAAAATCCCACAAAAGACAGAGTACATCCTCTACAATCCCACCTCAGGGGATGAATTGATGGAAAGCTGAGATTACATCATCATCAGGTCGTGTACCACCAAAAAGGTTATAGTATACTCTGATGGACATCAGAAACTGACACAAACAACACATATTACATAACTCTGCTAGCGTAATCTCAGAGGTGATCTATTACCCTAATGGTTTGACATATTTGGTTGCGTTCCCTTGTTTGACAAATCCACCGGTACAATTGGAGTAGGGCGAATGCACCAATGCAACTCAGGTAAAGCTGTTAAAATACATCTAGTCTGGATCTAGTTTTAGGATACAGTTATCCTGTTCCTTAGGGACATACAATACAGTACAGTAGTGGGCCACCTCTGGATCAGCTAACCAGGGTGACTGTGCAGGCAGTACAGTGCAGTGCAGAGCACACTGGAGCCATGGTGACTGTCCCTATACAATACAATGCGGACAGAAACCTGATAGACCATGTGCTTGCAGGAAAGGACAAGTGGCAGCAACTCTAGTACAGTATTTAATGAGACTGTGATATGTGAAGACTGACGAGCCATTGGGTCAACACAGTACCAGGGCAGTCATGGCATTCACACCATAGGGAGAATGCCCCCTCTGGTGGTATTCCTGAATATAGTTACAGCTGAGTGAAGTGTTTTATCTGGGTAGGATATACATTATAGGAAGTACAGTATGAATGGTGGAATACTAAAGGCTTTGATTTGAGTGTTTTTAAACAAACTACAGTACTTGTGTCTGTTTATTGAATACAGTATATCCTACCTTTGTGGTCTCCATATCAGTTTCTTCCACTTCCTCTGCTTGGCCTATCAGTAGAGAAGAAGGTGTGAGACTTTAATATGGCTGAGGAAACAAGACATGGGGTGGCACCCAGGAGAATTACCATGAAACCTAACTTGAAGCATGCCACCGGGCGGGGGTGGGAGCACTGTGAGCGCTCTGTTCGGTCACCACAGCCCACTGGCGGGGAGTCAGTATCTGTATACCTGGTCCTCTGAGGAACAACATACAGCAGAACCCCCATTATTAAAGGAGGCCCAGGCTAGCAGATGCCTGAGGATATGAACATTGTCCCTGTCTGGCTTTGCTCAACGTGATGAAGAGCAGCATGCTATTTCAATGCTTAGGATGATGCGTGCTCTGTTCTGCTATTATCATATTATTATAAAGAGTGTGTGTGGAGAGTGGCATAAGAGAAAGACAGGCTTCATTCAGATTATAATAATAGAGCCAACTCTGTGATATCTACTTAGATCAAAATAATAGCCTTATCCTAGCCTAACTCATTTAGAGCCACTGCTTTACCAAGGGATGGTGCAGAATTAAAACCCATATAGGGGAAATCCCTGCCTCTCTCCAGTGCCCACTGACTACAGGGAACACAGACAAAACAATCACCCAAGGTCATGGAGTGATGATGTGCGTGGGAGGCCAGTGGCTCATCCTCCAGGCCTCTCTCTTCCACCAGTGACTCAGCATGCAGCGCTGTGCCCACACCTCCTTTGAATCACTGTTCGGCAGCCCTTAGTTCATTCTATCAATTCATATCCTCAGAGGGTGAGAGTCTTACATTACTGGATTCCACTCACTAGGCAGACTCATAACTTCCCACTCTCTCACTTATGTATGAAAGTGGGCTTCCCGGCACCCATTAAAGTGGTTCCCTGAGCTTGGCTGGCTGATGATTTCCCCTCAAACCCACGCTTGTTATTTAAGGCTGAATTATTTCAGCTGAATTCTTTAGAGAAAAAAATCTTACATTTGGCTCAATTTTCCTGAGATATTGTTTAATATAGTGGCTTCAAAACAGATGACATATTCTACCATCTGCTTTGGTTGATCTGTCTCTCCATACCCTCACAGCTCCCTCTGATCATCCTCTGATAAGTGCCAGACCTCCAGGGCTTTCATCCCATGGGTAGGCAGAGTGACAGAGACCCATGCCCTCAGAGAGCTGGCCCCTCTGGGGTAGTGACATTGAACCAGGGTCTTCCTATCTCCCCACCCCTGGGCTAGAGGTGGACTGCCCTAGATCGATTAATATATGGCACTTTTAGGCCAGCTTGGGAGAAATCTATCACGTCTGGACAGATAGGATACAAATTAATTCTTGATTTATGAAGTCTGGGAGATACCTCCCAAAAAAAGAGGGATGGGATGAAGAAGAGAGGGATATTTTTAAACTTCATTTAGGCTCTGCATGTCCTCTTTGAACACATCTACCAGTCGACAGTTCTCTGTAGTTCTGCAGTATCCCTGGTAAGTTACCCACTTGGGCCTGCAGCGGTTTCATCACCAGCCCACCGCTACTCCACAATTAAGGATTTAACTTAATTACCTAACTGGGTATTGGGCAGATGGACTCTGCTCATAATGATGGGTACATGAGTGCTTGTACGCAATAAAATTAGCATTCAGTAGTTTGTCTGCTGATGTGGTGAGATGCAGGTGTTTACTGTGCCTAAGCAGCAGGACAGATTCACTAATGATCATAACAGAATTACAGCCAGTCACCAGAGGTCTGATGATTAGTCAGCACGTCACAGCACAGCAGCTCAAGTTCAGGTCTACCTGCAGACACACGGTCTAATGGATGTGTAAGGATGGATCAGTGAGGGGAAAACATTAGTACAACATGTACAGTTCCCTATTGGTGACAGAGATGAGAGACAAAGTACCAGCCATATCATTAATACACCAGTTGGGACCACTGAGTGTCTAGCTGGGTAACTAGCCTCACCTGTGTAGGGAGATCTCAGGTGAGACAGATGCCCACCCATCATGTAGCAGGAGCTGTTTAAACCCTGTGAGACTGACTGATAGACTTTCTGATTGGGTTTGTTTGTGTGTTTAATAAATCAGCCTCCATATGGGACATCAAACGTTTACTGTTGGAAACTGTAAATCTTAAAATAGTCTTAAAAAAATTCTAAAAACAAAGACACTTGAAAACACATAGTATTATATGTGTCGGATAAACCCCTCTTGGGAAACTGGTTAACTTGGACCAATCTATTACCTCCAGAATTATCATATTCCATGTTGCAGTAATGGTGGACTGAGGTGGGATTCTCCTAATAGCCCTCTTTGTGTTCATTAGTGACGATCATTCACAGTAATTGAAAAGAGACAAAGAGAGTTACGCAAGGATAGCAGAAAATGGTCTGTCGGGTATTCATCACTGTTGGGTTACAGGGAGTGCCCGCAGGCCGCACTGGGTTCTTAGCTTTACAGGGAACATAAATCTAGCCAAATTACCCCTAATGGAGCCGACTGAGGAGCACAGATCCCAGGACAGATTTGGGAGGCCCACAAGCCGGCTGGAAGATCCCTATACTCCACTGGAGGTCTTAAACAATTATAAACATCTAATGTTCTGTAGTGATTTAAGCTACTGTCTGCTAACTGGAGTGGCGATCTGATTATGTTACATATATAGGTGTTGTAACGAAGGATCAAATTCCACAATGTATTATGTTTGTTATGAAGTGCTTAGGGAAGGAAACTGGGGCTGTTGAAACTGTTGCAGGAGGTTAATTGGATATTGAAACACAAAATGCATTTAACAACAAAGATTGACTTCTCTAATGTCACCATCAGCAGAGAAAAACGACTTAAAGGCCCAGTGCAGTCAAAAACCTTTTATATATTGTGAACATGATGATAATGCACTTTTTGTATAACAGCTGTTTGAAAAGGTCACCTGAAATTAGAGCCAGTTTTGGTGGGACAGAATTTTGGCCTACCTGGTGACATCACCAGGCAGTAAATGTGTTAATACACCAGTAAGAAAGAGCGTTACAAACCTCTCTGCCAAAAAAACAGATCGTTTTTAATTTCCCCCTCCTCACTCAGACCACCCCAAACAGTCCTAGCAAAATTCTTGATTGAGAAATTGCTCTTTACTAAGAAGCTATTTTTGTTTTTTTTGACCATTTGAAATTAAAACAATCACAGTGAGGTACTTAATTGTTACCCAGAAATGATTTGATATTGAGATAAAAACGGCTGCATTGGACCTTTAACACAGCAGTTTTACTCACAACTCACTTTCTTAGAAAATGGAAAGTAGAAAAGTGGAATACACTTTTATACACACAAGATGTCAACCCCATATGAAGACACCACATTCTATTAACAGAGCAAATACTGTAGAACAGACTCATTTTACATGTGGTACAAGACTTAATAAACTATAGGTAAAAACTTGATAAGAATAGAGACAAAAGAACCTGACCTTATTTTTGTGCATGGTGAACAGACACCATGCTGTCCCTTCGCCTGGCTCTCATGGCCTCGCCCGCTCTGCTCTCTGTCCCATTGTGTCTCTCTGTCAGCCACAGTCTGTCACAACTCTACTGGCCTGCTATGTCATCCTCCCGGCCCCCACGAGTACAATCACCACATCCCCTCTCACAGAACACACCCAAGCTCTAACAAAGACAGCTCAAGTCTCATGCCAGCATAAAATGTGATGTCTAACGTAGACAGCAAACGTCTCAGTAGGTTGTTCTTCTGAGAAGCATTAAAACCAACATCAAGTCCAAAGAGTTAAGGTTGAGTGGCTCAAATGCTTCCATTATAACCATCAAAGTAAAAATGTAACACACAACATCCGACTCATCTTCTGCTTTAAATTCCATATGGTTAATAAAAATGTTAAGCTATTTCCTCTAAAATTCTCCAGTAAAGAGGTTGTTTCCTGCTCAGGTCAGGTGCTCTATTGGTTACATTCCTACCATACCTCTCCTCCACAGATGCTCTCTCATTCTCCCTCTCCTTTCTCTTTCGCCCATCCTTTCTTCTCTCTGTGCTGTAGGAGCTGCGAGACGTGTGTTAGCAGCTCAAGTTGCTCTAGACTGGAGCCTAGTGGTGTCTATGTGAATAGGCATGTCAGCACTTCACTCCACTGCACGGAGACAGAGAGAGACAGAGACAGAGACAGGGAGAGAGGGGGGGGGGGGGGGGGAGTGCAGCTGCGTCATGACCTCACAGCATCTCCTACAGTCATAGCTGCCCTGACCCTGACCCAGAATTATCAGTCATCCATTATCACGTCATCATTTAAAATCCCAAACCATCATCATTACCGTATCGTTGCCATCATCATGATCATAATCATCTTCATCATTATCATTATATAGCTCAGTGACAAACATTAGTGAATGTCACCTCATAAAATCAAAGATGGAGTACTGCAACTACTGTATAAACAGACTTAACAAGGTGCAGTATTATTTGAAAAAAGATTCACTTAACTCCACTCTGCAACAATTTGTAAATTTTCTGCAAATGATTTATTCGTTTTGTTTCCTCCAGTGCTCCCTAACAGAGTAAAGAGGAGGACCAGGTTTCACAAACTGAAGGGGGAATAGGTAATGTCTCACCCCACGGACGGAGGGATGGATCAACGATCTACCGATTGAAAGGCGGAAGAAAAACGATGTGAGAAATCTATTCCATTGAGGAATAAATGGATAACGCCTCACAAGCACTGAATGAATAACTTTACAGTCCATTTAGCTGAACCTGTGTGGAGCTAATACATACGGCATTCACAAGCTGTGTAACAGGAGGCGATTGACCAATAACATCACATTGGCTACCTCTGGTATATAAACAGAATCTATTTTGTTTAAGAGAATGTGCGAACAGTTTTACTGTCGTTACCATTGGTAACACCCTTGTATTTTTATGTTTTCCTTCCAAATACTCCAATTAACACATCGGCTTGGTGTATTCAACCAAAAGATCAACAGCGTACAAACTTTGTTGTTACTACGCAGCGAAACCTATATCACGACTCAAGTCAACATCCTTTTAGTTTAGTCCTGAAAAGTAACAGTTTTTAGACAACACATCCACACTTTGGCCAACTGAATGGATTTCTGCATGTATTGCTTACAGTGGCCAATACAACCAACAACATACTGATCGCAAGTCAACATTGTGTGAATCATGACCACCAAGGCACTAGCACTCCAGTCTTCTGGTCTCAGTGCCGGGTAAATACCCTGTTGACCACAGAACCGAGAGCTCTATTGCACAGCCTAGAAAGATAAAAGGCACTTCCTGTGCCCTGAAATTACACTTCTCAATAATGCATGAAGATGTGATCAGTGATCTGCCTTAACCATGACTGTCTAGCATTATAGCTGGATGTTTGAGCTTGGTAAGCTTCTGAAGACCGAGGCTTCCATCCTGTGTTGTCTTAAAGCATGAGATACATTTCTAGACAAAGTTGTAATATTTTGCTGAGTTGCATAGTTGACATGAAGGTACACTTGGCTATAGAAAAGCAACAAATCGGCTTCATCCACACTCCCACAATACACTTATTATGGCTTACTGTATTGGCTATTTTGAAAGGCAGGAACTTAATGGCTGGACACAAAAGAAAGAGTATTAGATGGAGTTTAGTCGACCATCTGTAGCTCCCGTGATGTGGTGGTGGTCAGGGGCTATAGTGGTCCAAACCTGGCTCTGTCTGTTCATCACACAACCCGCTATGACTGGCTATTCAACCCAACCCAATTTGACAAGATAGTTCTGAAAGAGGATATATCTGTGTAAACACATTAATTGTAAGTAACCATGGTAACCCAAGACAAATTACTTCAAACTTGCCTAACAATGACAAGGGACAACAGAGGATCAGCTCACTGTGTTTTAAGCAGCTTCACCTGCAAACACATCAACATTGTCCTTAGACCCCTCTGCCTACCTATAAAATCACTTCAAATCAGCAATCCCAACCTTAACACAACAACAACCAGTCATCCCATATACACACACATCCACACTAAAATCACACACTGCTGACAGACCTACTGCACTGTGAATTGTGTGTTGATAGTAGTTTTCCCGCCTACAAACATGCACAAGGAGTAATGACAGAGGAACAAAGACAACTACCATACTGCACATCCAAATCAAAACCTTCATACCTCCCCATTGCAATACTATCACTCACCTTTAAGGCTTGTGTCATATAAACAGTGTTACTCAGACCTGGCAATGGTCTCCACTGGTGTAAGAGTCTAAAGAGACCCTTCAGAATGAAGTGACTGCACACAGATCTTCAAACCTGACCAAACAGAGTAGCTAACAGACGAATCGCAGCAGGCTGCTGTCCACTAACAAAGCCCTGTTTGTTTCCCTTATTGTGACTGATGTTGTTTCTCCAGTAAAAAACTGGAAAAAACTGACATTCCATGGCTTGCAACTGTATTCCCGACTTGCCTTTCCAAATGAAAAACGTATTCAGACACCTCAGTCAGCAGGGACAAAGCCACAGATCTAGCACATGCAGGGTAGGTGGGCTGGGGGCCATAGGGTGACAGGACAGCAGCCTCCTATACACCACGCCATCTAACCCCACAATCTATATACCACCCCATCTAACCCCACAACCTATACACCACGCCATCTAACCCCACAACCTATACACCACGCCATCTAACCCCACAACCATCTAACCCCACAACCTATACACCACGCCATCTAACCCAACAACCTATACACCACCCCATCTAACCCCACAACCTATACACCACCCCATCTAACCCCACAACCTATACACCACCCCATCTAACCCCACAACTTATACACCACCCCATCTAACCCCACAACCATCTAACCCCACAACCTATACACCACGCCATCTTACCCCACCCACAACCTATACACCACCCCATCTAACCCTACAACCTATACACCACGCCATCTAACCCCACAACCTATACACCACGCCATCTAACCCCACAACCTATACACCACGCCATCTAACCCCACAACCTATATACCACACCATCTAACCCCACAACTTATACACCACGCCATCTTACCCAACAACCTATACACCACGCCATCTAACCCCACGCCATCTAACCCCACAACCTATAGACCACGCCATCTTACCCAACAACCTATACACCACACCATCTAACCCCACAACCTATACACCACGCCATCTAACCCCACAACCTATACACCACGCCATCTAACCCCACAACCTATACACTACGCCATCTAAGCCCACAATCTATACACCACGCCATCTAACCCCACAACCTATACACCACCCCATCTAACCCCACAACCTATACACCACCCCCACAACCTATACACCACCCCATCTAACCCCACAACTTATACACCACCCCATCTAACCCCACAACCATCTAACCCCACAACCATCTAACCCCACAACCATCTACAGTGCCTTGCGAAAGTATTCGGCGACCTTTTGCCACATTTCAGGCTTCAAACATAAAGATATAAAACTGTATTTTTTTGTGAAGAATCAACAACAAGTGGGACACAATCATGAAGTGGAACGACATTTATTGGATATTTCAAACTTTTTTAACAAATCAAAAACTGAAAAATTGGGCGTGCAAAATTATTCAGCCCCCTTAAGTTAATACTTTGTAGCGCCACCTTTTGCTGCGATTACAGCTGTAAGTCGCTTGGGGTATGCCTCTATCAGTTTTGCACATCGAGAGACTGAATAATTTTCCCATTCCTCCTTGGAAAACAGCTCGAGCTCAGTGAGGTTGGATGGAGAGCATTTGTGAACAGCAGTTTTCAGTTCTTTCCACAGATTCTCGATTGGATTCAGGTCTGGACTTTGACTTGGCCATTCTAACACCTGGATATGTTTATTTTTGAACCATTCCATTGTAGATGTTGCTTTATGTTTTGGATCATTGTCTTGTTGGAAGACAAATCTCCGTCCCAGTCTCGGGTCTTTTGCAGACTCCATCAGGTTTTCTTCCAGAATGGTCCTGTATTTGTCTCCATCCATCTTCCCATCAATTTTAACCATCTTCCCTGTCCCTGCTGAAGAAAAGCAGGCCCAAACCATGATGCTGCCACCACCATGTTTGACAGTGGGGATGGTGTGTTCAGGGTGATGCGCTGTGTTGCTTTTACGCCAAACATAACGTTTTGCATTGTTGCCAAAAAGTTCAATTTTGGTTTCATCTGACCAGAGCACCTTCTTCCACATGTTTGGTGTGTCTCCCAGGTGGCTTGTGGCAAACTTTAAAGCGACACTTTTTATGGATATCGTTAAGAAATGGCTTTCTTCTTGCCACTCTTCCATAAAGGCCAGATTTGTGCAATATACAACTGATTGTTGTCCTATGTACAGAGTCTCCCACCTCAGCTGTAGATCTCTGCAGTTCATCCAGAGTGATCATGGGCCTCTTGGCTGCATCTCTGATCAGTCTTCTCCTTGTATGAGCTGAAAGTTTAGAGGGACGGCCAGGTCTTGGTAGTTTTGCAGTGGTCTGATACTCCTTCCATTTCAATATTATCACTTGCACAGTGCTCCTTGGGATGTTTAAAGCTTGGGAAATCTTTTTGTATCCAAATCCGGCTTTAAACTTCTTCACAACAGTATCTCGGACCTGCCTGGTGTGTTCCTTGTTCTTCATGATGCTCTCTGTGCTTTTAACGGACCTCTGAGACTATCACAGTGCAGGTGCATTTATACGGAGACTTGATTACACACAGGTGGATTGTATTTATCATCATTAGTAATTTAGGTCAACATTGGATCATTCAGAGATCCTCACTGAACTTCTGGAGAGAGTTTGCTGCACTGAAAGTAAAGGGGCTGAATAATTTTGCACGCCCAATTTTTCAGTTTTTGATTTGTTAAAAAAGTTTGAAATATCCAATAAATGTCGTTCCACTTCATGATTGTGTCCCACTTGTTGTTGATTCTTCACAAAAAAATACAGTTTTATATCTTTATGTTTGAAGCCTAAAATGTGGCAAAAGGTTGCAAAGTTCAAGGGGGCCGAATACTTTCGCAAGGCACTGTAACCCCACAACCTATACACCACTCCATCTAACCCCACAACCTATACACAACCCCATCTAACCCCACCCAATCTAACCCCACAACCTATACACCACGCCATCTAACCCCACAACCTATACACCACCCCATCTAACCCCACAACCTATACACCACGCCATCTAACCCCACAACCTATACACCACCCCATCTAACCCCACAACCTATACACCACGCCATCTAACCCCACAACCTATACACCACCCCATCTAACCCCACAACCTATACACCACCCCACCTAACCCCACAACCTATACACCACGCCATCTAACCCCACAACCATCTAACCTCACAACCTATACACCACCCCACCTAACCCCACAACCTATACACCACGCCATCTAACCCCACAACCATCTAACCTCACAACCTATACACCACGCCATCTAACCCAACAACCTATACACCACCCCATCTAACCCCACCCCACCACCCCATAACCCCACAACCTATACACCACGCCATCTAACCCCACAACCTATACACCACCCCATCTAACCCCACAACCTATACACCACGCCATCTAACCCCACAGCCTATACACCACCCCATCTAACCCCACAGCCTATACACCACCCCATCTAACCCCACAACCTATACACCACCCCATCTAACCCCACAACCTATACACCACCCCATCTAACCCCACAACCTATACACCACCCCATCTAACCCCACAACCTATACACCACGCCATCTAACCCCACAACCTATACACCACCCATCTAACCCCACAACCTATACACCACCCCATCTAACCCCCTACACCACCCCATCTAACCCCACAACCTATACACCACCCATCTAACCCCACAACCTATACACCACCCCATCTAACCCCACAACCTATACACCACCCCATCTAACCCCACAACCTATACACCACCCCATCTAACCCCCTATACAACCCCATACACCACCCCATCTAACCCCACAACCTATACACCCCACCTATACACCACCCCATCTAACCCCACAACCTATACACCACCCATCTAACCCCACAACCTATACACCACCCCATCTAACCCCACAACCTATACACCACCCCATCTAACCCCCACCCCCCACAACCTATACAATCTAACACCACCCCATCTAACCCCACAACCAACCTATACACCACCCCATCTAACCCCACAACCTATACACCACCCCATCTAACCCCACAACCTATACACCACCCCATCTAACCCCACAACCTATACACCACTCCATAACCCCACAGCACAGGTTCCACCACCCCAGCAGAGAAAATGAAGCTTGGGAAGAGTATAGACTTACCTGATCTTGTCCGCTGGACTGTCAGACCTGGAAGGCAGAGAGATGAGAAAGGAGATGTCATTCACAGGGGCATCCTCGTATATTTCACTCATACAGGTGAATACCTTAACAAACCATGGCATAATCAACAGTTATTGTCCAATCGCAGAATTCTGCAAATGGCACCTAAAACAATGAGAGAAGAGGCAGTCATCCTGGATAATCTTGTAAGCCAGTTAGCAAACACAACAAACCACAGAATGCATTTGTCAGAGCAAAACCTCTTCAGCTGGTGCAATAAATGCTAATGCTAATAACCTAGCCTGCTCCTATTGCACAGGAACATCTACACACTGGCACCGGCATCCCAGCTAGCCTACCGGTAAGCCAGCTAGCCTGTGCCGTGCTGTAGCTGCACTGTGAGCAAACAAACCGCTGCAGACAGCCACAGATCAGACAGAACATCCAGAGCAGTCATTAAATGTAGCTGTTACCTGCAGAGGAGACATGACATTCCGTACCCTCTAAAGCTGGGTACAGACCGTTCAACCCCCAGCAGCAGCAGCCAGGTATTGCAAGCAGAGAGAAAAGAGTAGCATTCAGGAGAAATCCCATATGGTCAAACGTAAGGTTCCTATTCGGAGCAGTACACAGAGAAATAGCGGGGGAGGAACTGTAGAGAAAAAGAGCGGGACGGAGAGGAGAGCAGGAGAGAGAGGGAGAGAGAGGAAAGGGAGAGTAGAATGTTGTAGCCTACCGTAGATACTATAGAAGAGTGAGAGAGAAATAAAGAGAGAGATAAAAAGGGGGGATTTCAACAGCACCAGCTCAGCTGATTCTTCAATAATGATTAATACTCTGTATTTCAATTTATTCAAAGCCATTATCACTGCTTCAAGTTTCCTTACAGTCAATTTGGCTGTGATTCGTTTGAATATCTTTTTCTGTCACCACTAAACCACTGTATGACGAATCCATTTTCATTACAAAGACGCAGCATTTGAAAGAGGCAGATATGACAGGTGCCTTTAGAAGCTTCAAACAGCCTTCCCTTTCTCCAGAGTGAGCTCAGGCCATTGAGTTCCTCCTGATGTGGTATCTCATAGCTGAGGTATGATCTTCTCTCTCTCCAGGCAGGGAGGCAGGCAGCACGCTCTCTCCCTCTCTCTGTTCTCTATCTGATTTACTCCCCATGCCTGACATTTGTGCTCCCTGAGACCACTGCGATATATCTCCACTGCTGACAGAGGTAATATTGAGCTGGAGCCGCAGCCATCCACCCAGTCACACCACAGCCCACTCACACCACAGCCCACTCACACCACAAAGAGAGGAACAGTATGTTCTCACTCACATTCAAAGCCCTGCCACTAACATGTGAATTACAATTGCTAGCAAATTTAGCATGCTTAATAATCACAGGTCACTCACTTTGTGAGGAGCGACGAACCGCCCTTGCTGTCTCTGCCTGTCTAGCTCCCCTCTCTCCACTGGGATTCTCTGCCTTTGACCCTATTACGGGGGCTGAGTCACTGGCTTACTAGTGCTCTTCCATGCTGTCCCTAGGAAGGGTGCGTCGCTTAAGAGGGTTGAGTCACAGACGTGTTTTTGACAGGTTTTGCTCCCCCACGGGCTCGTGCGGTGGAGGAGATCTTCGTGGGCAAAACTCAGCCTTGTCTCAGGGTAGTATGTTGGTGGTCTGTTGATATCCCTCTAATGGTGTGGGGGCTGTGCTTTGGCAAAGTGGGTGGGGTTATATCCTACTTGGTTGACTCTGTCCGGGGGTATCGTCGGATGGGGCCTCTCTCGCTCCCTCCCGGAGGACCTGAACCCTAGAGCCATGCCTCAGAACTTTCTGGCCTGATGACTCCTGGCTATCATGCTGCTACTCCAGTTTCAACTGTTCTGCCTGCGGCTATAGAACCCTGACCTGTTCACCGGATGTGCTACCTTGTCCTAGACCTGCTGTTTTCGTCTCGTCTCGAGACAACTGACATTTAATCCTGAGGTACTGATCTGTTGCACCCTCAACCACTGTGATTATAATTTAACCCTGCTGGTCATCTATGAACGTTTGAACATCTTGACGAACCATCTGGCCTTAATGGCCATGTACTCTTATAATCTCCACCCGGCACAGCCAGAAGAGGACTGGCCACACCTCAGAGCCATGTTCCTCTCTAGGTTTCTTCCTAGGTTCCTGCCTTTCTAGGGAGATTTTCCTACCCACCGTGCTTCTGCATCTGCATTGCTTGCTGTTTGGGGTTTAAGGCTGGGTTACTGTATAGCACTTTGTGACATCTGCTGATGTAAAGAGGGCTTTATAAATACATTTGATTGATTGCTTGATAATATCAAGTGCCTTGAATCCTTAACTTATCATATTACTTCTTGTTATTGTTGCTAAATTACAATGATTAAAAACAGCTAAATTGAAGACTGACATGTCCCATAGAAGAACATGTTCATTGCAATCATTACCAACACCATAGAAAGTGTCTCTAAATTATCAATAATGAGCGTTTACAGTCCAGATGCCAAGCACGGCTGAGGACCAACTGCCATCTAGTGGTGAAAAAGAGCAGTGCTGAGGACCAACTGCCATCTAGTGGTGAAAAAGAGCAGTGCTGAGGACCAACTGCCATCTAGTTGTGAAAAAGCAGCAGTATAATAAGCAGACAGAATAGAGTCAATTCCTGAGCATCCTGATTCATACAGTCAGCGCTCTCCCCTTGCTTTCATCAAACCAGACAAACAATTAAACCCTTTTGCATAAATACAAAACGTAGAATACAAACAGAATACACATACAAGTAAATTCAGAATCTTCTTGTATTTACCTCTCCTCTCGGATGAAGGGAGTCAGGAAGCGAGAGGAGTCATCGTCATGGCTGCTCTGCTGGCTGCTCTGCTGGCTGCTGTGTGACAGAACACAACAGAGAGGAACAGATGTCAGTCATACACCAATACACAATCACACAGAATAAATCTTATGAAAGCATACCATGTGCCCTTACTTACTCCAGGTGTATTCATAGAACATTTCACTGCTACAGTGATTCTGTGTCCTGAGAATATGTACATCAGTTCACCACAATAGATGCACTTCTTAGTTATATTCACTAGATGGCACTACAAGACACACACAAACATTGATCATGAGTCATACAGAGATACAGAGGTAAAGGTCTGTGGTGGTGATGTTCACCAACCATATACTGTGGCATTTAAGAGAATCCCACCCGTCCTGTTGTGCTGCTTGGATACCCATTAAACCCATTCTATCTCTGTATACTGATTTGATTCCCAGTTAGAGGCATTTTAAGTCCTTCCAGAAATGTTGAAGACATACAGGTAACTGCCAAAATAAAGGAAATACCAAGATAAAGTGTCTTAATAGTGTGTTGGGCCACCATGAGCTGCCAGAACATCTTCAATGCACCTTGTCTGGAACTCTACTGGAAGCATGCAACACCATTCTTCCACAATAAATTCTATAATTTGGTGTTTTGTTGATGGTGGAAAACGCTGTTTCAGGCAGCGCTCCAGAATCTACCATAAGTGGTTTATTGGGTTGAGATCTGGTGACTGAGATGCACGCACGCACGCACGCACGCACGCACGCACGCACGCACGCACGCACGCACGCACACACACACACACACACACACACACCCTTTAAACACCCTATGCTCCTTTGAGACGCCACTTTTAAAGTCACTGAGATCTCTTCTTCTAGCCATGGTAGCTAAAAATAACAGGAAAGTGGGCATTTTTATACATGACCCTAAGCATGATGGGATGTTTACTGATGAATTAACTCAGGAACCACACCTGTGTGGAAGCACCTATTTTCAATATACTTTGTATCCCTCATTTACTCAAGTGTATCCTTTATTTTGGCATTACTTGTAGGTAGCTGACATTGAGAAATGGTCCGATGTCTAAGGATGAGCACATTTCAAAGAAGAACTTTGACATCGTCTGTAACATGATCATACAGTCATAGGGGCAGCTTTTAACATATTACATTTGCATAAGACAGATGTTCAGAATTATCCAAAGAGAAACTGAGAGCTGAGTTTCCTCCAGTCTTCAAAAGTAAAACAGAACCTATGAAACCTTTTTTGCTCACTACGTTGCCTCTGAGGAGCCAGTTTAAAACTGCAGACTAGGCTAAATAATGCTTCAGTAAAATACTGTCAATCATTACGTGTTTTGAGACCTTGTGAAATGGTGGTTGTGTCCATGACTCCATTGGTTTTTTAGAGAGGGCCTTTTTGTTGTTGTTGCTTTGGTCATATTCCCCACTGTCAAGTTAGAGTCTGTGGTTTCTCAACTGGCATGCCAGACAGTGAAGTTCTGCCTAGGTTTTCCAGGTAGTTATTGATGTTGTTTAAAAGGGTATGTATACCCTTGTGAAACATTCAGCAATGCCTGGATTGTACTTGCTCTACAATAAATCAGGTGTAGGTTATTAGTAAACTCACTGCTCTTGAGTTTGGTTGCATGTGTGTGATGGTCAGACACACCATTGTGTACACCATGAAAGTTGAAGTGGCATAAAGCCTCACTAAATCATTCATAACTCATACACAATTGGTTCAATATGTGCTTTGAACATGATAGCTACTGTAGGAGATGTAACAAAACACTGTAGGTTTAAAGAGCACTGGCATTGCATCAGACTTAGAGGCATACAGAGTAGTGGTCATGGTGTTTTCTCTGGGCTTTGAATTAATTCCAAAGCAATGGCTTTTCAGGATGAGTTTCTGAGAGGCAATCCAAACAAAATGGAGGACTTTAATAGACTATGAGACAACCATCCCCTCGGCAACCATATCTCCTATTATGTTATCTGTATAAGTATCAACAGTGGTTGATTCGCAAGAAATAGCCACTTACAAAAAAAACGTGAGCAGGGTTAACATTTCTCCTTCACCACATTCCTTAGTTGAAAGCTGAGGAAAACCTGTACACTAAAGAAAAATAATAATCTGCTCCTGGAAATCTCTTCAACAAACCATATCAGAAATAACCCTTCTAAAATGTCAACTGGGAGGCATTTCTAATCTCTTCTATTGCATTAGCAACACTTTCCAAGTCTTGTTAACTGTTATCTTTAATCTCCAGTATCTTGCCGAAAGTTTTTGTCTCTGAAATACTTAAATCCACAGTCCAGACAGAGACACTAATGCCTGGTGAAAGATACTGTCCTGTTCCCCTAAATAATTCCAGGTCTTATCTGCTCACAACAGAGACTCCACAGGGGCTAAAGCGACTACCACTGCCAGACCTCCCACACACACACTATACTCACACACTGCCAGACCCCCCCCCCCCCCCACACACACACACACTCATACAATGCCCCCCCAGTTTATAATAGCAATAAGGCACCTCGGGGGTTTGTGTTATATGGCCAATATACCACGGCTAAAGGCAGTATCCAGGCACACCACTTTGCGTCGTGCCAAAGAACTTTGCGTCAAGTCTTTAGCTGTGGTATATTGACACACAGTGTACATAGCTGTACGTAGCTGTATTGCATAGCTGTAGCTGTAGCTGTACATAGCTGTATTGCAGTATGGAGATTAAACACAAACCTTTACATCTTAAACTAAAACAATAAGTTACATTGTAACTACAGTAAGTTACTTGCACTTACCAATGAGTACGTTTGATGTACAGTACCAGTCAAAAGTTTGGATACAGCTACTCATTCAAGGGTTTATCTTTATTTTTACTATTTTCTACATTGTAGAATAATAGTGAAGACATCAAAACTATGAAATAACATGTATGGAATCATGTAGTAACCAAAAAAGTGTTATATATTTTATATTCTTGAAAGTAGCCACCCTTTGCCGTGAAGACAGCTTTGCAAACTCTTGCAATTCTCAACCAGCTTCATGAGGTAGTCACCTGGAATGCATTTCAATAAAAGGGTGTGCCTTGTTAAAAGTTAATGTGTGGAATTTCTTTCCTTAATGCCTTAGAGTTATCTTCTGTACGCCACCCCTACCTTGTCACAACACAACTTATTGGCTCAATTTGGTAAAAGACCAAGTCCGTATTATGGCAAGAACAGCTCAACCATCAAGCACAGGAAAGGAAGACCCAGAGTTTCCTCTGCTGCAGAGGATAAGTTCAGTAGAGTTACCAGCCTCAGAAATTGCAGCCCAAATAAATGCTTCAAGTAACATACACATTCTAACATCAACTGTTCAGAGGAGACAAATTGCTGCAAAGAAACCACTACTAAAGGACACCAATAAGAAGAGACTAACATTAGACGGGTGGAAATCTGTCCTTTGGTCTGATGAGTCCAAATTTGAGATCTTGGCCTCCAACCGCCGTATCTTTCTGAGATGCAGAGTAGGTGAACATATGATCTCCGCATGTGTATTTCCCACCGTGAAGCATGGAGGAGGTGTGATGGTGCTTTGCTGGTGACACGGTCTGTGATTTACTTAGAATTCAAGGCACACTTAACCAGCATGTCTACCACCGCAATCTGAGGCCATACGCCATCCTATCTAATTTGTGCTTCGTGGGACTATCATTTGTTTTCAACAGGACAATGACCCCAAACAGACCTCCAGGCTGTGTAAGGGCTATTTGATCAAGAAGGAGAGTGATGGAGTGCTGCATCAGATGACCTGGCCTCCACAATTACCCGACCTCAACCCAAATTAGATGTTTGGGATGAGTGAAGGAAAAGCAGCCAACAAGTACTCAGCATATGTGGGGACTCCTTCAAGAGTGTTGGAAAAGCATTCCAGGTTAAACTGGTTGAAAGAATGCCAAAAGTGTGCAAAGCTGTCATCAAGGCAAAGGGTGGCTACTTTGAAGAATCTAAAATATGTAGATTTTTTAAAACACTTTTTTGGTTACTACATGATTCCATGTGTGCTATTTCATAGTTTTGATGTTTTTCACTATTATTCTACAATGTCGAAAATAGTAAATATAAAGAAAAACCCTTGAATGAGTTGGTGTGTCCAAACTTTTGACTGGTACTGTATATCAAGAGGATTTGATATACAGTACCATCTAAAACTGTAACAAATACTTTATTGTATATCATACAGTAGACATGGATCAGTTTTGATATGGATCAGATTTGATATCTGGTAAGACACAAATGAAGACCCTACTCCAATATATTCTCCGAACAGAGTTGTCCCTTGTGTCAGAGACTGGAAAGATCTGACCTCTGACTGAAAACAAAGTGTGTCATAACATGTCCGACTGTCTCACTTTCAATCTTACTGCTGTATGAGAGAATAATAGACAATCCACACAGTGGGATTTGTATACAAACTGGAATACATTTGCCATTGAAACAATTCAAATTCTAGACAGATAATAGTACATCGAAGACAACTTCAGACGCTATCAAACACATCTTTGGCAATGATTAGGCCTAGACGCTCATTTGAAACACTGTTCCGAGTCAGACAAAGCACACATAGTTGTGCACTGTCTTGGATTGTCGAACAGGAATTCAGCTAACTGCTAAGGAATAGTGCCTAAACCATGGTCCAGTATTCTCCCATGGTACAATTTATAGCATTATCAGTAGTTAGCTGTACTCACAGCATGTTTGACGGGTGTTCTCTGTGAAGTCCTGCTAAAATGTGCTAAGAACGTCCGGAGGGGTACATAAGTCACACAAGCCAGTTTAACTATTAATGTCATCGTAGCATGTTTATACATTAACTGATCAAATACACAGCTAGGTCACACTTGAGCTTGGACTGAACCTGTAGCCATAGAAACTAGTCATCCATTCCTTCAGGTTACAAGATTTACCTTGTGAAACAGATAGTGTATATAAAAATGTGGCTATGAGCTATCACCCTTGAGTAAGAATGTAACAATAAAACAATACTTCCTCTGTAACTGATTTACTTTTGGCATTGTTGAAATGACTGAGTTCAGGGCCTTCAATACAATTACAACACAATGAATGCTTATTGCATTGCTTTCAAGTACACTGACAATGGCCTTGAACCAGATGTGACTACAATGGCTTCACCCGAGGCTTGCTACAGACAGAATCTCAATGCAAAATAGGAAACCTGGAAACCATACTTTGTTGGTGTGCAAAGGCTAGTATGACAGACCATCCATTTCCAGAACCATGCTGTGGGAATGAATAATGTATGAAGTACATTTATTGTGGTGTTGCAGTAGCGAGGGGCTGCACATAGCATCTCTGATATGGCCATGGTATTGGAACTGAGAGCCAGCCAGGGGACATATACAGTAGCTTCCACCAGACCATCCCCCAATTTCCTCACTACATCACCTGAGCAAGAAGCAGTTCCTTGTTCCCATCAAGGCTGCTCTGACCATGCACTTACACGCCATGCTGGCACTGACAGCCCCCATTGCACTACATTATAAATCATAGCAATATAAAGAGTGGGAGGAGAACGCTGGAGCCAGAGCAGCATATGACAAACAGACATCCACTGTGGGTTAATTCTGGACCAACGGCACAGCCCGGAAAATAGTGTGCCGTCATTGGTCACAGCTTCCTTTGTGAATGCTTAATTCATGGCTGTGTGCTGCAGAGGCAGTCAGAGGCAGTGGTTCCCTTAGGGCTACAAGAGTTGAGATGGAGAAAAATATGTAAATATCTCGTTATGTTCGCTATCTGTGTCGCCTCTACCCAACATGATGGAAATATCTTGGGTCTGCAATCCTGCCAAATAAATAATTGATGATGGGATCATTAATATTGAGTTGTGGTGGTTTTTGTAACATAAGCCCACTGTTGGTCTTTTCAGTCTTCATATATCACTTATTTCACAGCAAAACAGACCAAGACAGGACTATTCAACAGCAGAAAGGAATACTGTATGTGTATGTGAACCATTGACAGATAATACGGTGTGAACAAACTGGTTTTGCATGCCTAGAGGGGGATATACAGTGGGGAGAACAAGTATTTGATACATTGCCGATTTTGCAGGTTTTCCTACTTACAAAGCACGTAGAGGTCTGTACTTTGTATCATAGGTACACTTCAACTGTGAGAGACGGAATCTAAAACAAAAATCCATAAAATCACATTGTATGATTTTTAAGTAATTAATTTGCATTTTATTGCATGACATAAGTATTTGATCACCTACCAACCAGTAAGAATTCCGGCTCTCACAGACCTGTTAGTTTTCCTGTTCTCCACTCATTACCTGTATTAACTGCACCTGTTTGAACTCGTTACCTGTATAAAAGACACCTGTCCACACACTCAATCAAACAGACTCCAACCTCTCCACAATGGCCAAGACCAGAGAGCTGTGCAAGGACATCAGGGATAAAATTGTAGACCTGCACAAGGCTGGGATGGGCTACAGGACAATAGGCAAGCAGCTTGGTGAGAAGGCAACAACTGTTGGCGCAATTATTAGAAAATGGAAGAAGTTCAAGATGACGGTCAATCACCCTCAGTCTGGGACTCCATGCAAGATCTCACCTCGTGGGGCATCAATGATCATGAGGAAGGTGAGGGATCAGCCCAGAACTACAAGGCAGCACCTGGTCAATGACCTGAAGAGAGCTAGGACCACAGTCTCAAAGAAAACCTTAGTAACACACTACGCCGTCATAGATTAAAATTCTGCAGCGCACGCAAGGTCCCCCTGCTCAAGCCAGCCCATGTCCAGGCCCGTCTGAAGTTTGCCAATGACCATCTGAATGATCCAGAGGAGGAATGGGAGAAGGTCATGTGGTCTGATGAGACAAAAATAGAGCATTTTGGTCTAAACTCCACTCACCGTGTTTGGAGGAAGAAGAAGGATGAGTACAACCCCAAGAACACCATCCCAACCGTGAAGCATGGAGGTGGAAACATCATTCTTTGGGGATGCTTTTCTGCAAAGGGGACAGGACGACTGCACCGTATTGAGGGGAGGATGGATGGGGCCATGTATCGCGAGATCTTGGCCAACAACCTCCTTCCCTCAGTAATAGTATTGAAGATGGCTGGGTCTTCCAGCATGACAATGACTCGAAACACACAGCCAGGGCAACTAAGGAGTGGCTCCGTAAGAAGCATCTCAAGGTCCTGGAGTGGCCTAGCCAGTCTCCAGACCTGAACCCAATAGAGAATCTATGGAGGGAGCTGAAAGTCCGTATTGCCCAGCGACAGCCCCGAAACCTGAAGGATCTGGAGAAGGTCTGTATGGAGGAGTGGGCCAAAATCCCTGCTGCAGTGTGTGCAAACCTGGTCAAGAACTACAGGAAACATATGATCTCTGTAATTGCAAACAAAGGTTTCTCTACAAAATATTAAGTTCTGCTTTTCTGATGTATCAAATACTTATGTCATGCAATAAACTGCTAATTAATTACTTCAAAATCATACAGTGTGATATTCTGGATTTTTGTTTTAGATTCTGTCTCTCACAGTTGAAGTGTACCTATGATAAAAATTACAGACCTCTACATGCTTTGTAAGTAGGAAAACCTGCAAAATCGTCAGTGCATCAAATACTTGTTCTCCCCACTGTAGATGTGATTAGTCTGAAATGGTAATGGTCCAGTTTATATAACTTAGGGAGCTGATAGGGTTATGCACACATGCCTCTAGGTAAGATAGGATGTTTTCAGTCAAATGGCATGAACATGACATAATAACCCTCTGTGCTACTACCATCTCCGCTCCCTGCTAGGGGAGAGGGAGAACACAAATACCAGCAGAACTAGAAGCTTCTCCATTCCCCTTAACATAACAAGAATAGTCTGCACTGCAGGTTCTCATCTTATTGTGTAATTTGCTGACAAATCAAATGTTATTTGTCACATGCTTCATAAACAACAGATAAAGGTGAACAGTGAAACACATGCTTGATGTTAGTGTGCTGTGTGTTACTCCGGTGCAAACCTCCCACTGGGTTGAATCAACGTTGTTTTCACAATATCAATGAAAGAGCAGTATGTCCAACATACTGTACATATTAGAACAAATTACAACTAGCTCTTTTCTCATGTCAATAAATTGAGAAACTACTGGTTCTTCTACTGGACAGGAAAGAAGTTGAGAATAGATCATCATGTGTGCTATGGATTTCTCTGCTTCTGAGACAGTGACTCCAAACAGTAAGGCAATTCCATGGTAACAGAATGACGCTGATACTTTTTTTCACTTTAAAAGTATTCCAAACTAAAGCCATTGATTGCAAAGTTAAACAAAACTCTATACACAAGGACTGCTTTTAACAAATTCCATTGTCAATTTTACAAAAAAAACATTTACTTGAAAAACAGTGCAGATGTGAAGCTGGGTAATAGAATGAGGTTAAAATCTCTGTCTGCAGAAAGAATGTGGTGTCAGCTATGACATGGCACCTTGAGTTTGCAAAACATCTCTTTTAGTTATTTAGTAAGTGATGTGGATTAACACCCGGTAACAGAATTATGGTAACAGTATGACATCATGGGTCCCCTGTCATTATCTTCATTGTCATGTATCCTGAATAGGTACACAAAGGTAGAATGTGTAATATCTCCCTTCGCATGTTTAACTCTACACACTGGCTATTAGTGGTTTTCCATTAAAACAATAAGAAATATTCATAAATTCCAGGTGCACAATGCAAAATACGTTCCTTTTGCGTATTTTGGGCATATTGAATATGACCACTAGAGGGCAATGAAGTTATCTACTGCAGTTAACTTCTTCGAGATAGGGGGCGCTCTTAATTTTTGGATAAAAAACGTTCCCGTTTTAAACAAGATATTTTGTCACGAAAAGCTGCTCGACTATGCATGTAATTGACAGCTTTGGAAAGAAAAAACTCTGACGTTTCCAAAACTGCAAAGATATTATCTGTGAGTGCCCCAGAACTAATGCTACAGGCGAAACCAAGATGAAGTTTCATACAGGAAATGCCCCAGATTCTGAAGGCGCTGTGTTCCAATGTCTCCTTATATGGCTGTGAATGCGCCAGGAATGAGCCTGCCCTTTCTGTCGTATCTCCAAGGTGTCTGCAGCATTGTGACGTATTTGTAGGCATATCATTGGAAGATTGACCATAAGAGACTACATTTACCAGGTGTCCGCCCGGTGTCCTGTGTCGAAATTATTGCGTAATCTCTAGGTCCATGCGCGTTCCATTTCTTCAGAAGAGAAAGGCAACTGCCACAAAGGATTTATCATCGATAGATATGTGAAAAACACCTTGAGGATTGATTCTAAACATCGTTTGCCATGTTTCTGTCGATATTATGGAGTTCATTTGGAAAAAAGTTCGCGTTTTAATGACTTAATTTTAATTTTTTTTCTTACCCAAACGTGATGAAGAAAACGGAGCAATTTGTCAACACAAATAATATTTTTGTAAAAACTGAACATTTGCTATCTAACTGAGAGTCTCCTCATTGAAAACATCTGAAGTTCTTCAAAGGTAAATGATTTTATTTGAATGCTTTTCTGGTTTTTGTGAAAATGTTGCATGCTGAAAGCCAGGCATAATCCTATGCTAGGCTCTCAATACTGTTACACAAATGCTTGTTTTGCTATGGGTGAGAAGCATTTGCGATTTTCATGAATAGATAATGTTTTGTTATGCTAATGAGCTTGCGGATAGATTTACACAATCCTGGATACAGGTTTTTTTCGTAGCTAAACGTGACGCAGAAAACGGAGCGATTTGTCCTAAACAAATAATCTTTCAGGAAAAACTGAACATTTGCTATCTAACTGAGAGTCTCCTCATTGAAAACATCCGAAGTTCTTCAAAGGTAAATTATTTTATTTGAATGCTTTTCTGGTTTTTGTGAAAATGTTGCCTGCTGAATGCTAACGCTAAATGCTACGTTTAATGCTACGCTAGCTATCAATACTGTTACACAAATGCTTGTTTTGCTATGGTTGAGAAGCATATTTTGAAAATCTGAGATGACAGTGTTGTTAACAAGAGGCTAAGCTTGAGAGCTAGCATATTGATTTCATTTCATTTGCGATTTTCATGAATAGTTAACGTTGCGTTATGCTAATGGGCTTGAGGCTGTAGTCACGATCCCGAATCCGGTATGGCTCGACGCAAGAAGTTAATGGCACAATCTCAAACCGAACACTTGGCCCCTAAGGCCTTTATCAAGTAGCTACTTTCTGTTGTGTTCGATAGTGATCACTTGAGTCTGCAGTGATTTGGCCAAAATTAACATCGAGATTATGGACGCTCGACGTCTCAACTGAAAGGTATAAATATTCCAAAATTCTAAATCCATTTGCGTGCATTGTCTCCCGCAACCTGTCTTGTGCACGTGCGGAGCGCTTTAAATCCTTGTCAAATAATTTGAAAGATGCATATCTATTACTAACATTACAGCAGTGTTGCATTAGGAATTAGTTAAAGACTATATCTTTTTTTATGATGATAATGATCGGGACCTGTTAGTGGTAGTTTTGGAATACCTGCACTGTGATTTAAATTTTGTGGAAGAAAAAAAACAAGGGGAAACTTAGGGATTTTGGCAATCTACTTCTCCAGTGTCAGATGAACTCGTAGATACCACTTCTATGTCTCTGCGTGCAATTTGAAGAAGTTGTGAACTAGCGCTAGCGCAATTGCTAACTAGCGTCTAGCAGATAGCATAGACTTCCCGTCATTGGGCAAATGCTAGTTAGCTTTGTCTTGCGAAACTACCTCTAACTTCCTTCATACTGGACAGATATATAAAAATGGTATCCACAAATTCATCTGACTCTGGGGAAGTAGATAAAGGAAGTATCACTTCAACATTAACTTCCCATTTTCATTTAAAAGTTTTAACATTTAAACATTCACACAATGCCCTACAAAGGCAAAACGCAGTAACTACGAATTTGGTCAAAAGTCTGATCTGTAATGCCCAGGTATATTATCTGATTCATGTGGTATTTAGTTTCCTGACACAAGAACAATCCAGAATATATAATGGAGTGTCAGAAATTGTTATTTGCCTGGACAATAAAATACTTAGAATTCAGATTTTGCAGTAAAACCAATTATGTAGTTACTGCATTTTTGCCTTTGTAAGGGTGTGAACGTTTAAAAGTCAAAACATTATAAAGAAATTGGGACGTTAACGCTTTAGGATATGTTGAGATTTTTAGCAATGAGACCCTTTATCTACTTCCCCAGAGTCAGATGAACTCGTGGATCCCATTTTTATACACTGCTCAAAAAAATAAAGGGAACACTAAAATAACACATCCTAGATCTGAATGAAATATTCTTATTAAATACTTTTTTCTTTACATAGTTGAATGTGCTGACAACAGAATCACACAAAAATTATCAAATGGAAATCAAATTTATCAACCCATGGAGGTCTGGATTTGGAGTCACACACAAAATTAAAGTGGAAAACCACACTACAGGCTGATCCAACTTTGATGTAATGTCCTTAAAACAAGTCAAAATGACGTGCCTGTATGACCTCCCTACAACGCCTGGGCATGCTCCTGATAAGGTGGCGGATGGTCTCCTGAGGGATCTCCTCCCAGACCTGGACTAAAGCATCCGCCAACTCCTAGACAGTCTGTGGTGCAACGTGGCGTTGGTGGATGGAGCGAGACATGATGTCCCAGATGTGCTCAATTGGATTCAGGTCTGGGGAGCGGGCGGGCCAGTCCATAGCATCAATGCCTTCCTCTTGCAGGAACTGCTGACACACTCCAGCCACATGTCTTGCATTAGGAGGAACCCAGGGCCAACCGCACCAGCATATGGTCTCACAAGAGGTCTGAGGATCTCATCTCGGTACCTAATGGCAGTCAGGCTACCTCTGGCGAGCACATGGAGGGCTGTGCGGCCCCCCAAAGAAATTCTACCCCACACCATGACTGACCCACCGCCAAACCGGTCATGCTGGAGGACGTTGCAGGCAGCAGAACGTTCTCCACGGCGTCTCCAGACTCTGTCATGTCTGTCACATGTGCTCAGTGTGAACCTGCTTTCATCTGTGAAGAGCACAGGGCGCCAGTGGAGAATTTGCCAATCTTGGTGTTCTCTGGCAAATGCCAAACGTCCTGCACTGTGTTGGGCTGTAAGCACAACCCCCACCTGTGGATGTCAGGCCCTCATACCACCCTCATGGACTGTGGACGACGCAATCGCAATCACACTGCACACTGCCCTAAACCATCTGGACAAGAGGAATACCTATGTAAGAATGCTGTTCATCGACTACAGCTCAGCATTTAACACCATAGTACCCTCCAAACTCGTCACCCACCCTAGGTCTCGACCCTGCCCTGTGCAACTGGGTCCTGGAGTTTGACGGGCCACCCCCAAGTGGTGAGGGTAGGAAACAACATCTCCACCCCGCTGATCCTCAACACTGGGGCCCCACAAGGGTGCGCTCCCAGCCCTCTCCTGTACTCCCTGTTGACCCATGACTGCGTGGCCATGCACGCCTCAATCATCAAGTTTGCAGACGACACTAGAGTGGTAGGCTTGATTACCAACAACGACAAGACAGCCTACAGGGAGGAGGTGAGGGCCCTCGGAGTGTGGTGTCAGGAAAACAACCTCACACTCAACGTCAGCAAAACAAAGGAGATGATCATGTACTTCAGGAAACAGCAGAGGGAGCACCCCCCTATTCACATTGACGGGACAGTAGTGGAGAAGGTGGAAAGTTTTTAGTTCCTCGGCGTACACATCACAGACAAACTGAAATGGTCCACCCACAAAGACAGTGTGAAGAAGAAGGCGCAACAGCGCCTCTTCAACCTCAGGAGGCTGAAGAAAATGAACTTGTCACCAAAAGCACTCACAAACTTTTACAGATGCACATTCGAGAGCATCCTGTCGGGCTGTATCACCGCCTGGTACGGCAACTGCTCCGCCCACAACCGCAAGGCTCTGCAGAGGGTAGTGAGGTCTGCACAACGCATCACCGGGGGCAAACTACCTGCCCTCCAGGCCACCTACACCACCCGATGTCACAGGAAGGCCAAAAAGATCATCAAGTTCAACAACCACCTGAGCCACTGCCTGTTCACCCCGCGAGGTCAGTACAGGTGCATCAAATCTGGGAACGAGAGACTGAAAAACAGCTTCTATCTCAAGGCCATCAGACTGTTAAACAGCCATCACTAACATTGAGTGGCTGCTGCCAACATACTGACTCAAATCTCTAGCCACTTTAATAATTAAAAATGGGATGTCATATATGTATCACTAGTCACTTTAAACAATGCCACTTTATATAATGTTTACATACCCTACATTACTCATCTCATATGTATATACTGTCCTCTATACCATCTACTGCATCTTGCCTATGCCGTTCGGCCATCGCTCATCCACTTATTTATATGTACATATTCTTATTCATTCATTTACACATGTGGGATTAAGGTACTTGTTAGATATTACTGCATGGTCGGAACTAGAAGCACAAGCATTTCGCTACAATCGCATTAACATCTGCTAACCATGTGTATGTCACCAATAAAATTGGATTTGATCTGTGTATACTGTAAGACCTATATATAACTGCATTATTGTTCTTTTCTTTTTTTGTGTTGTCTTGCATTTCAAGTGTTTTAAGTTCTTATCTATATTACTACTTCTATTGTGGAATATTAGGAAATAGTGCAGAGGTTAAGCATTCCACTATACTGTTTTACACCTGCTGTATCCTGTGCATGTAACAATATAACTTGAAACTAGTGATCATGGGGCTCTTTACATGGTAATGCACAGTAACCAAATCATTAGACTGCTTGAATCCACTGACCCCCGGCCTCTATGTTCTCTAAATACATCTATGTGCAGTTCAGCAGGGATTTTCAGAATGATTTTGTTACCTCTAGCTCATGGTGCATTTGAACACTGCATTTGAGCAGACGCTACTGACAGCTTTTAACTGACAGCTTCTATTCCTGCCTCGTGGTGTGTGTAAAACATATATATATATATATATATAATGTTGAATACAATGTTGAATACAATGCTGCCTCACGATCATAAACCTGTGATTCTTATTTGATCTTACAGCTCAATTTAAAAAAACAGACATTCTAACATGACAAGGACCTTGACAAGGTTCTTTCTGTTAGTGTTAGTACTGGCTAAAACGTTAGTGGACAGTGACATCAGGCTCAAAGCAGCATGAAGGGTTTAAGGGAGAAACAGGAGGGAAGAAAGGAGAAGTTTAAGTTTGGGGGAGGTAATACTCCATACCAACCTGCTCTCGCTGCCGGCGTGCTCCTTCTTCTCTCTCACCCTCAGCCACTTGCGGAGCAGGAAGCGCTTGCGTCGGGGTGAGGCACTGGGCGTAGAGCAGTTGGACCAGGTTGCCCCATCCTCGTCACTGGATGGGGTGATCTCGATGGAGGGCAGCTGCAGGTACTCCTTGGAGTCCGAGTGGGAGCGGGTAGAGACTAGCCACCCATTCACCAGCCTGCCCCTGTCTTTCTCCTTCTCTCTCTCGCTGGGCACGTTCTTCATGCGCCGCATCTTGAAGCGCTTGCGTCGTAGTGTTGGGGTGGACGAGCTTGACCACACAGGACCATCCGAGACCCCGCCATTCCCCCCATCCGAGTAGGCAGGGGCATCGCGGGGGACGCTCAACTGGAGCGACGGGGGCCGTAAGTTCTCGTTCATGGTCGAGGCTCAGACTCACAATCACACTCAGAGACTGCTACTAGGACAGTGGATATTGGAGGAGAGGTGCTGGCTGGCTCGCCGTTTTAGTAGTTGGCAGGCTTGCTGGGAGCTGTAGTTGGCGGAAGCTGAGGCAGTAGCTGGTTGTTGAGAGTCAGGTGCCAAGATGCTCCAATAGCACAGCACACACTCAAAAAATACTGGGTCGTCCTCATTTACTGATCTCTCATATAGCCTTATATCCTCTTCTGGTTCCTCACCACTGGTTTTCAAGGTTAGCTTACAGGTGAGCCCTTCAGATACCCTGGGCCTGGCCTGGTCCTCAGCTGTGGGGAGATGTGTGGCTGTTGCTGGTCGCCGGGCGAGACTAGCGATTTGCAGCAGCGTCTCGGGCCAGGAGAGACGGATGGATGAGACAACAAAGGGGGCGTCTGTTCTCCAAGGAGCAGATGAAACATGTATAAGGTCTGTCAGGGAGTGTAACAGTACTCCTCCGCTCTCCCCCGGGACTGGCAGGCCCAGTTACACACTTAAACATTCACAGCTCACTCGCTCCCTCTGCTCGCTGGCTGCCTATTGTTGGCTGCTAGGACTGACTGTCTGCTACTCCCAATGCCAGACAGGAAGACTCCAAGTATCAGCAACCCTCCAGTCTTGAAGTTGACCGAAAAGATGAGCTCTATACTGTATGCTGTACTGTATGCTCCAGGTTATTGGTTACTGTCCCATGACTGTGTTGTAGGTTGGGTAGGCTCTTGTAGTCCGTCGTCTGGAGCGCCAGTGTCCCGCTGTCCTCTCTGGCTCCACACAGACACTCCCTACAGGTTAGAGGGAGGTGATAGGGGTGCTGAAGGCGATGACACAGCAAAGCAGACACACACACACGCACGTACACACAAAGACACGCACACAAACATGCACCCAGGAAACACAATGAACACAGACAGAAAACACACACAAACAAATATGTAGAGGGACACACACACACACACACACACACACACACACACACACACACACACACACACACACACACACACTCTCATTTACACTAACCTGTTCTTACACTGGTATCTCCATGTAATGCATTTAATGCTGTTAGCAGGCAGTGCTACTCTGTGTCTCCACTGTCTGTGTCTCCACTGTCTGAGTCCACCACCATACACCTTACTAACTCAGAGAACATTAACCAATAAGAGAAGTTTTGAACCACTAGCCATGTGCTCAAGTCTACATTTCACTGTACAAATGCAGAGGTAATTGTAGTATTAGGTTCAGATATACTCACCGTGTAATATACTGTACAAATATACTGCCCCAAAGACACATTGACGATCACTTTATTTATGTAGCAGATGTATTTGTTAAACTGTCTGATGGGTAAGTGATATTGCCATGCGGAAAGTGTAAATATCTGAGACATGGAGGTATGAAAAAGACAAGGCTTTGATGAAGTAATAACCTGTTACTGCAGAATGGAGCTCTAGCCTTCCATTGTTACTGTATGGAGCAGGCAAGTTTCCTGTCCTCTACCCCACACTCTAACAGGCAGGTTTCATGTCCTCTATGACACACTCAAACGGCTGTATCTGTCAACAACACTAACAGTTTTATGTGTCAACAAGCCTGCTCCTTGGCCTCTTTATAAACAGTGTGAAGAGACAGCGTGGGTAGAAATAACCACTAAAACAGACTGGCTGTTGAACCAACCCACAGAGGATATACAGGTAAATACCAAAATAAAGGAAACACCAACATTCACTCAAGTGTTTCCATTATTTTGGCAGTTGCCTGGAGGTCAGAGCACAGCAGACACACAGAGAAGTCAATGGTAATCATAACCATCTGGGTTGAACAAGCCAGTTTCCCATGACCTAAACTCGGCATATTGACTAATATACAGTATTGAAAACGTTATGCAGAAATAGCTTATTCTGCTTATAGTCATACTGCTTATTCTATATAAAGGTACAGGCCTTAATCTTGTAAATCAAGTTGGTCTTTGATAGTGGAAGAGGATGTTTTCCGCTTCCAAACAAACTTTTAAAATCTTGAATGTTCAAAGTTCAAACTTTAAGAGGTCTGTAACCTGTATAAAACTGGTATTAATATGACCTAGCCTACTACAACAACTGGAAAGATTGATGGAAGAATGTGCCAAGGTGTTGAATTTGAGACATAGTAAAGAAATCTAGCGATTCAAATCACTGAGGCAGCACTGGCCCCAAGAGATAACAACATTCACCTGGGTGCCGTGGTCAAATATTGGGCTATCTGGAGATCAGTACAAATATTACTAGCAGCCAATGATGAACTAGAAGACACTACATCAAAAACTGTTTTGTGCCTCCTGGGTGGCACAGTGGTCTAAGGCTGTGCCAACAGAGTCTCTGGGTTCAAGCCCAGGCTCTGTAGCAGCCGGCCGCGACCGGGAGGCACATGGGGCGGCACACAATTGGCTTAGCGTCGTCCGGGTTAGGAAGGGTTTGGCCGGTAGGGATATCCTTGTCTCATCGTGCACTAGCGACTGGGCGCAGTGCACACTGACCAGGTCGCTAGGTGTACTGTGTTTCCTCCGACACATTGGTGTGGCTGGCTTCCGGGTTGGATGCGCACTGTGTTAAGATGCAGTGCGGCTTGGTTGGATTGTGTTTCTGAGGACGCATGGCTCTCGACCTTCGCCTCTCCCGAGTCCGTGCGGAAGTTGTAGCGATGAGACAATACAATAACTACCAGCAATTGGATACCACGAAATTGGGGAGAAAAAGGGGGTAAACAATTAAAAAATTAAAAACTCACCCCCCCCTTTCCACAGACCAACCTGTTGGCAGGCTCAGCGTGGCAGTGGGAAAACAGCATGCATTATACATGCTTCATAAATTCTCTTTACAGCTTCACACGTTCCGGTCGCCCTGGACATGCTCAGGTGAACAGGTGATGTAACCACCACTAAACGAGAGGCTGGTGCTAAGAATGAAGAGACAGGAGGAGAAGAGTGGTCTCACCTCTATACAGTCACTTCATTAATAAGGTGTTATATTCCACTGTAACAGCACAACAGTGAAGTCATGTCATATAACCAGTGGCAATGAATCATTCAGGGCTCTGTTTACCACCTGGCACGCATCAAAAACATCTATATTTTTTGCCCCACCAAGATGTACATGCTAAAATCGCCACTGCATATAACATATGGTTTCTACAGGAAAGTGCACATGGAAATGATTAATAAATATGCTAAAGAAAAGGAACAAAGCGGTACAGAAGACCACACTGTCCCCGAGCCGTCCTAAGATACTGGCCTCTCCCTAAAAAGGAACGTGCGGCGATTCAAGGCCATCAGGCACAGATGGAGGAACCTCAAATGCCCTCATAATTTATTGTGCCTGGTGTACATTATTAGGACCAACAGCTGGACCCACCACAGAGTCACTTTGCTGTTACAGCTGAGACATGGATGGCTATTTTCCATTACTTGGACCGCTGTGGTCCACCGCTCTGCGCTACAGTCTGACTACTTGACCGCTAGCCTCCTTTCATGCCTCATTTCTGACCATCAAACGTTTCACAGTATTGTTCTGTCTTCTCCCCATTTTATTGTTTGTCCATCGCCATGTCAACAGCACGCAGTAACAAAGCATGTGCAGATTACAGAGTCATGTTAACGATCATTAAGACTTTCATGGAAAAGTAAGCACATGATGTAAGGCTCTGGTGAGAACAGAACAGCAGCTCTAAGTACTGCAATCAGTTAAGACTTTTACACCATTCAGAGAGAGATCACAGAGGATACATAGCTGAACATTTAATTGTCCTGCCTGCTCTCAGAGACTTAAATAAACTCCTGTGGTGCAAAGCATGGTTAATAATCAGAAAATAGATACTTTGAAGTACTTTGACCATACTACCTGTAAGTATCACACAGGGCTATCATGAATTATCGTCAACATCTTTTCTATAAGCCTAAACTATAATAGAGCTATGGTAGCATCTCTGACTGATAAGAGTAGTCCGCTCTCCTCTCAGCATGGCAGGAAGTCAGAGTGTGCGAGTGAAACAGCTGGTGCTGTGGAGGACAGAGCTGCCTGCGGGCTCTAGTGCTCTGCTGTGATTTATACCTTTGTCAAAGACTTTCAGGCTATACCCTAGTTCCTACTGCATGTCTACTGCATGTCTAGGACTCCTCTTCAAGGAGAATCATTCTTTGATCCACAGTGACCATACTGCCAGATGAACTACTGATACAAAACGCCAGTGGACTCGAGTCATCAAACAAAGCTGCGACTTGAAAATGAGACAGACGGGCCTCCCGGGTGGCGCAGTGGTCTAAGGCACTGCATCGCAGTGCTAGCTGTGCCACCAGAGACTCTGGGTTCGAGCCCAGGCTCTGTCGCAGCCGGCCGAGACCGGGAGGTCCATGGGATGGCACACAATTGGCCTAGCGTCGTCCGGGTTAGGGAGGGTTTGGCCGGTAGGGATATCCTTGTCTCATTGCGCTTTAGCAACTCCTGTGGCGGGCTGGGCGCAGTGCACACTGACCAGGTCGCTAGGTGCACAGTGTTTCCTCCAACACGTTGGGGCGGCTGGCTTCCGGGTTGGATGTGCGCTGTGTTAAGAAGCAGTGCGGCTTTGTTGGGTTGTGTTCCGGAGGACGCATGGCTCTCGACCTTCGTCTCTCCCAAGCCCGTATGGGAGTTGTAGCAATGAGACAAGATAGTAACTACTAACAACAAGAAAATGAGATCGACAAAAGTAACCTACATGAACAACAAACAATTACGAACATACTGTAGGTACTATCACTCATAAAATATTCAAACATTGCAGAAGATTTTATGCAATTCAGGTTCTCTTTTTTTTCAGGATGAAAGGTTACAGACTTGGAGACCAGATTGGAGAACAACACTGTTTGAACAGAAAACTTTCAGACCCATTTATATGTTTAATATGTAATGTAAGAGGATTGCGTTATGCTCCAAAGCACTGGAGGGTGATGCAGAAATACCATGAGTGCTGTTAAGCTGTGAGGAGAACATAAACCCTGCTTGCTCACATAACCACATTTACCCCGTCCTACCCAGTCCTTCCTACACAAAAGTTAAAGTAGACCTCACAGGTCTCACAGAATGCCATAGACCTCACTGTACGCTACAGGCCTCACAGAACGCTACAGGCATCACAGTACGCTACAGACCTCACAGTACGCTACAGATCCCGAATGCCTCACCATACGCTACAGACCTCACAGTACGCTACAGACCTCACAGTACGCTACAGACCTCACAGTACGCTACAGACCTCACCGTACGCTACAGACCTCACCGTACGCTACAGACCTCACAGTACGCTACAGACCTCACAGTACGCTACAGACCTCACAGTACGCTACAGACCTCACAGTACGCTACAGATCCCGAATGCCTCACCATACGCTACAGACCTCACAGTACGCTACAGACCTCACAGTACGCTACAGACCTCACAGTACGCTACAGACCTCACAGTACGCTACAGACCTCACCGTACGCTACAGACCTCACCGTACGCTACAGACCTCACAGTACGCTACAGACCTCACAGTACGCTACAGACCTCACAGTACGCTACAGACCTCACCGTACGCTACAGACCTCACCGTACGCTACAGATCTCACGGTACGCTACAGATCTCACAGTCCGCTACAGATCCCATATGCCTCACAGTATGCTTACAGGCCTCACAGTACGCTAAAGGCCTCACGGTACGCTACAAACCTCACAGTACGCTACAGACCTCACAGTACGCTACAGACCTCACAGTACGCTACAGACCTCACAGTACGCTACAGACCTCACCGTACGCTACAGATCTCACCGTACGCTACAGACCTCACCGTACGCTACAGATCTCACCGTACGCTACAGATCTCACAGTCCGCTACAGATCCCATATGCCTCACAGTATGCTTACAGGCCTCACGGTACGCTAAAGGCCTCACGGTACGCTACAAACCTCACAGTACGCTACAGACCTCACAGTACGCTACAGACCTCACAGTACGCTACAGACCTCATAGCACGCTACAGACCTCATAGCACGCTACATGCTTCACAATACGCTACAGATCCCACATGCCTCACAGTACGCTACAGATCTCACAGTACGCTACAGACCTCACAGTACGCTACAGACCTCACAGTACGCTACAGATCCCACATGCCTCACAGTACGCTATAGACCTCACAGAACGCTACAGGCCTCACAGTACGGTACAGGCCTAACAGTACGCTACAGATCCCAAATGCCTCACAGTACGCTACAGGCTTCACAGTACGCTACAGGACTCACAGTACGCTACAGGACTCACAGTACGCTACAGGACTCACAGTACGCTACAGGACTCACAGTACGCTACAGGACTCACAGTACGCTACAGGACTCACAGTACGCTAAAGGACTCACAGTACGCTAAAGGACTCACAGTACGCTACAGGACTCACATGCCTCACAGTACGTTACAGATCCCATATGCCTCACAGGACGCTGCAGGCCTCACAGTACGCTACAGATCTCACATTCCTCACAGTATACTACAGGCCTCACAGTATTCTACAGATCCCAGAGGCCTCACAGTACGCTACGGGCCTCACAGTACACTACAGATCCCACAGGCCTCACAGTATGCTACAGGCCTCACAGTACGCTACAGGCCTCACAGTATGATACAGATCTCACATGCCTCACAGTACGCTACAGGCTTCACAGTACGCTACAGATCCCATATGCCTCACAGGACGCTGCAGGCCTCACAGTACGCTACAGGCCTCACAGTACGCTACAGGCCTCACAGTACGCTACAGGCCTCACAGTACGCTGCAGGCCTCACAGTATGCTACAGGCCTCACAGTGCGCTACAGATCCCACATGCCTCACAGTATGCTACTGGCCTCACAGTACGGTACAGATCTCACAGGCCTCACAGTACGCTACAGGCCTCACAGTACACTACAGGCCTCACAGTACGCTACAGGCCTCACAGTACGCTACAGGCCTCACAGTACGCTACAGGTCTCACAGTACACTACAGGTCTCACAGTATGCTACAGGCCTCACAGTACGCTACAGGCTTCACTGGAATCTGATCACTAATTAACCCACTGTAGTAGGACACATTATGTACCAAACCACTGTATTCATGACCATTCATCTTGTATACAGAAGCTATACAACTGCTTCTGTGTTGCTTACTGTATGTGCATGTGACAACAATGTCAGATGGTACATGACAATCGAAATGGACCACAGATAGATTAGTTATGCAGAAAAATCCTGTGTAAACACAAATAGCATTTTAAATGCCTCTGGAAAGTATCTGTACTGTTTGTCTGTCGCATGAATCTTACATCAATGGCTACAAGGATTCATATCATACCAACACTCCCCAAAGGCATACTTGTGTGCATTGAGGGCCTTGTACTGTGACTGTATCTTCACACTACACACATTAAAGTGCCATACTAACCAAACTCTGCTTGATGAAGTGCATCACAACTTATCAGCCCGGCATTGAATACTTATGTCTACCTCTGACTCTATCCATCCTAAAAAGAGCTGAATGTTGTTTTGGTCCACGTCTATGGAGGAAAGGAGAGCTTTCATCTTTTATTTACAGTATTCTGTGTGTTCTAAAAATAGCACTTGCTCCAGTGTGGACACCTACATGGGCCCAGATTGGGGTGTGGAACATGTGACACTGTATGCTGTGAGTGAAATAGTCAGTCAGACAGACAAGCTTTAACACAGTCTCATTCCAAAACAGTGAAAGGTGGGTTTTCACCAGACCGACAGTGTTTGTTAATTCACAGAAGGAAATGTCTGGGTTATTAAGCCTGATTGAGCCTGTTAGGAATGAATTAGAAAAAAAAGAGAGAATAAATATCATATTACTCCAGTGCTAGCCTCTCTACACTGGCTTCCTGTTAAGGCCAGGGCTGTTTAGGTTTTACTGTTAACCTACAAAGTATTACATGGGCTTGCTCCAATTTGGTCCTTCCGTACATTGCAACACATACGCTACGGTCACAAGACGCAGGCCTCATTATTGTGCCTAGAATGTCTAAGCAAACAGCTGGAGGTAGGGCTTTCTCCTATAGAGCCCAATTTTATGGAATGGCCTGCCTATCCATTTACATTTTTTTTTACATTTAAGTCATTTAGCAGACGCTCTTATCCAGAGCGACTTACAAATTGGTGCGTTCACCTTATGACATCCATGTGCGAGACGCAGACTTGGTCTCGACCTTAAAGTTTTTGTTGAAGACTCACCTCTTCAGTAGGTCCTATGACTGAGTGTAGTCTGGCCCAGGAGTGTGAAGGTGAATGGAAAGGCACTGGAGCGACCAACTGCCCTTGCTGTCTCTGCCTGGCCAGTTGCCCTCTCTCCACTGGGATTCTCTGCCTCTAAACCTATTATGGGGGGCTGAGTCACTGGCTTACTGCTGCTCTTCCATGCCATTCCTAGGAGGGGTGATCAACCCACTCATTTGAGTGGGTTGAGTCACTGATGTGATCTTCCTGTCCGGGTTGGCACCCCCCTCGGGTTTGTACCGTGGGGGAGATCTTCGTGGGCTATACTCGGCCATGTCTCAGGGTAGTAAGTTGGTGGTTTGAAGAGCTCTCTCTAGTAATGTGGGAGCTTTACTTTGGCAAAGTTGGTGGGGTTATATCCTGCCTGGTTGGCCCTGTATCGTCGGGCGGGGCTACAGTGTTTACTGACCCCTCCTGTCCCCAGTCTACCTGCTCTGGAACCCTGACCTGATCACCGGACGTGCTACCTTGTCCTGGGCCTGCTGTTTTCAATTCTCTCTCTACTCACCTGCTGTCTCTAACTCTGAATGATTGGCTATGAAAAGGCAACTGACATTTACTCCTGAGGTGCTGACCTGTTGCACCCTCTACAACCACTGTGATTATTATTATTTGACCCTGCTGGTCATCAATGAACGTTTGAACATCTTGGCCATGTACTGTTATAATCTCCACCCGGCACAGCCAGAAGAGGACTGGCCACCCTTCAGAGCCTGGCTCCTCTCTAGGTTTCTTCCTAGGTTCCTGCCTTTCTAGCGACCGTGCTTATACATCTGCATTGCTTCCTGTTTGGGGTTTTAGGCTGGGTTTCTGTATAGCACTTTGTGAGATCGGCTGATGTAAAAAGAGCTTTATAAATACAGTTGATTGATTGATTGACTGAATGAATGAAGAGAGAGGTTTAACTAGATATGGCTAATTTGTAGTGTGTAGAGAAGACAGGTTTACAGTATTAATCATCCTACATAGTAATGGTGTTATAGACATCTTTAACATTCTGTCAAAACCACACATTATGTCCAGCTACAAACAGGCAGACCAATCACTGAATCCTTTTCAGAAATTACATTTTGGTTCAGGTCATCTCAAACAAACAATGCCTTTTAAGGCCAGTCTGACTCTGTCATTTCCATAGAAGTCATTAGTGCCGCCACAGTCTCTCGGACAGACCGTTCCCATGATTCTTCACCACCAGCCACTTCAGAGTATCTCCAACTCTCTAGTACAGATGTAGGATCTTTGAGCCAGTCTGCTACAGCAGGGAAATAATCCTGCAGCAACAGGATTATTATGTGGATTCTAATGAATGGACATTTTTGCCTCCAAGCCACCTGGCACTGCAGTGTGGGAGAAGGTTTGTGAACTTATTTTATCTGTGAAGAAAACATTGTAGTTTCAATATGACAGAAAGAGAAAGGGCCTTGACTGACACTTCCTGTGAGCTAGAGACGCACTTTCCCAGGCCTGACACATTACAGAAGAAGAGAAGCTGTCTGAGGCTGAGAGAGTCTGGCTGTGAGAAGCAAGGGGTGTTATTCAGTTAGAGTTGGCTAGGATGAGAGCCAGTGTTTGCTACATTCATACTGCATGCATCCCGAGAGAGTTTCACTCAGAATAAAATGGAGATAGCACATATTATTGGTAGAGCCTACGGTACAGAGAGAAAGGTTTAGTTAGTGTACAAAGGCTTTATGGGGTAAATGCATACAAAGGAGTGTTTAGAAACATGCAGAATCAGAGGCACAAGGGTAGGACTGGAGAGAGAAGGACTGGGGACCCCTATGGGTATTCCTCCAGTTGTTGCGCTGCACACATGCTGCCTTGCATAACAGCTGGCTGGGGGGTCATGTTACAAAGCCAATAGAGAGAGGAGCTATGTGCAGAATGTCAGCAACCTGTCCAACTGACTAGTGGGTATCACACACCCAGCCTCCCAATATTAATTACTGCCCATATGGAAAGTATGATTAGTTCATTATAGACATTAAAAAAGTGTTTAAGAGGATCCTGAGTTATGGTCTTTGAAAACATTTTCAATTAAGTGATACGCCTAATAACTGTTATTTGTTTTAACACTGCCAGGCATGCCAAGCAATATGATTATGTTATAAGGAAACGATGCGACTCAAGTCATGGCAGAAGTAGATACTGTATTTTTGACATGACAGTCGATGCATGATATTTCTATTACCCACATCGATGTTCACTCAAACTAACTTATACTCGTAGGATGTAATGTCAACAAGTGAACAACGAATGTTGTATGCCGAAGGAAAATAATATCCTACCTTTGCAGAGGTCCTGCACAAACCGTGGCCAGTGTGACGCGTTGATTTCTCAGTTATAACATGAAATATTAAATTGCATCCATCCTTATATTTCATTGTTTAGCGTACGATTTCATTGATTTAGCCTATCAATTTGTTGAAGTTGACCGTGTGGCTATATAGAGAAAAACGCCAATAAAGCCTATTCCATAATTGTTATCTGTATTTCAATGTGCTTTACCTTCAATATGTTCTTCAAAGTTGTAAAATGTTTCCTCAACATCAACAATTTTGAGAAGGTTATTCATTGAACGTGAAATTGACGCGGAGTAGTTCAGTGCGCACTGGGAAGTTGATTCGTTGAACAAACAAGAACAATCAGCGCATCTTGTAGGCGGGGCAAAAACCGTTACTCTGGATCCGAGCAATCATTCCCCGCCTCTCGGAGCCAGAGAGAGCAGACCACTGCCCAGTGACCTATCAGTTGCAAGCACATGCTGCCGACCAAAACAGTAAACTGACCTCCCTCATTTTAACCTCTTAGTTATCGAGATTAAATACATGTTTCCCACAAACTCAGAAACATCCAAAATATGTGAGGTAGGTCTTCCTAAATATGCCTACACATTGTTTCATTTCCTAATGCTATTCAGATTCACAACTTTGACAATCTTTCCACAATCAATCATCATCATCACCATGTCCCCCCATTTCACTTACATGAGGTATATGAGTCCAGGGAGACAGATACGTACTCTACCTCAATGTTCAATGTGATACAACCACCCTTTAAAAACCGACAGCTATATATGATGCCAAATTGTTAGCCAACTGTTGCACAAAATGTTACTACAACATTCTCTCTCTCTCTCTCTCTCTCTCTCTGACTGTGTTTAGCAACAGTTAAACTACCACCAGACAGTGGAGCCAGAGTCAGTGACTCTTAGTCGTGGCACCCAGCCCAGGAGACATCCACACAGAGCTCTCTACCCGGAACTTGGCACCACGAGAGAAACAGCTGCCAGATGGTCAGATTCTACAAGGATACAGAAATGTGCCTTTTTTTGTATTCAAACTGACAGGTGCATTGGACATTTCTAACTATCGTGTTGTGGGCATAATTGGTTGTTAGTTTTAGTTTAGAATTTCCCTCCAAAAATTAACCACTGTACCTGCCTAACGCACAATTTCCATCCTAATTCTACACATTTTTCCATGGGGCAGAGAAAATGTTGCAGTTTTAAAGCCAATTTTCTGCAATTCTATGCATTTTTTCCATGACTTTGGCGACAATATCAACGGGGGCCCCCTGGATGTCAGGGCCCCTGGGCACATGCCCTGCGTGTCCGGTAATGATTAGGCCAACCACAAGGTTTAGATAGATGGCTAAACTACCTTACCTAGCAATGTTAGCTGACATGGGCTAATTGAATGTCATAACAAGTTGAAAACGGCTGATGCACTACCAAATGTCGAAATTGCACCTTGTGAATTCTCCTTTTCTAAATCTCAACAGTAAATTGAGACCCCGACTGAGTTTATTTATTTATTTTTGGCCCCCTAGGCAGTCACGGGGCTACGAGTATCACATAGTCTGCGTAAAGGAAGACGTGGCACTGGTGTAATCTCATGTCTTGGCATTCAATGGTGTTTGGGATAACCTTTAGTGGTGTCTGGCAAACAACTACTGATGTTAATGACACATTTTTTGTCTCATTTACATCACATTTCACAATTGTGTTGCACTGATATTGAGTTCAGAGGGAAACATGGCTCATATAGTGACAGTGAAATCTCTATGATAGATAGTTATGCCATAGACCCTCATGCTAATCCTGACCTTTCCGCCTCTTTCAGAACAAAGGATTAAAAGGCCATAGACAACAGAGTGGACGTCTGTGTGTGTGTCACCACCTCCTCCTCCTCACAAGAGCGCTAAGCTCCTCAATGTGACCTGTGTGTGGTTGGTCAAATTCAAGCCTTCTATCTGGCAATGGCCACTCTGCCGCTATTGATAACTTTGCTAAACAATGTTTCTATTGAAGGAGCGGAGCGTTTCCATCTCCTCCACGGTTCCAGTCAGTTTTCCCTATTAAAACTGACAGCAACCAGGAGCCACTGTACATTTCTGAGTGGGAGAGACCCGTGACCCAGGTCCAGAATAGCATCTTGGCCAATGAGGTGGGGACAGATAATAGATGTGTTCTCTTTGGCTCCTTGTCTGAAGTTAGTGAACCACCAACATGCCCCTCATAATTTGAGCCTGTTAGAGCAAGAGATGTCTGTTGGATGGGAATAACAGTTTTTGTCATGGAGAATATCCTGGGTTGTATCCGGTGTTGTCTGTGCCAGCCAAGTGATCAATCTGTACTACTTCCTAAGGGTTATTGCAAGTGGGTGTCGGTTTACTTTAGCTTGATTGAAAGGAAAAAGGTATGTTATAAGAGAGCAAATAAAATGGACATTTTATTTACAGAGGAGGAAATTAAATTAAGTCCAAACCGGCAGAAAAAAGTATTTGTGTCAGTTTTCATCTCCAGTTTCATAAATTATTCTAAATGGAAACAGTCTAGAGAGGTGGAGACTTGACTGCAATTAGATAACACCTCCTTTAGGGAGGTGGAGACTTGACTGTAATTAGATAACAGTTTAGATAGGTGGAGACTTTTAATTTTACGTGGTATCCAATTGGTAGTTAAAGTCTTCACTGCAACTCCCATACCGACTCGGGAGAGGCGAAGGTCGAGAGCCGTACGTCCTCCGAAACACAACCCAGCCGAGCCACACTGCTTCTTGACACAATGCCTGCTTAACCCGGAAGCCAGCCGCACCAATGTGTCGGAGGAAGCACCTGGCGACTGTGTCAGCATGCATTGCACCTGGCCTGCCGCAGGAGTCGCTAGAGCATGATGGGGCAAGAACATCCCTGCCAGCCAAACCCTCCCCTAACCCGGACGATGCTGGGCCAATTGTGTGCTGCCCCACGGGTCTCCCTGTTGGCTGCTACAGTGCCTGGACTCAAACCAGGATCTCTAGCAATACAGGTAGCACTGCGATGCAGTGCCTTAGACCACTGCGCCACTTGGGAGAGCGGTGGCGACTTCACCCAGACTGCATCTTTAAGGGAGGGGAAAGGGGGAGATACCTAGTGAGTTGTACAACGGAATGCATTCAACTGAAATGTGTCTTCCGCATTTAGCCCAACCCCTCTGAATCAGAGAGGTGCGGGGAGCTACCTTAATCAACATCCACGTCATCAGCGCCCGGGGAACAGTGGGTTAACTGCCTTGCTCAGGGGCAGAATGTCTGATTTTTACCTTGTCAGCTCTGGGATTCGATCCAGCAAACTTTCACTTACTGGCACAACGATACTACCCGCCAGGCTACCTGCAGACTAAGGTGATTAAAAAAACATAGGGTTTCTTAATTATTTTTGTATCTTTATTTAACTAGGCAAGTCAGTTTAGAACAAATTCTTATTTTCAATGACGATCTAGGAACAGTGGGTTAACTGCCTTATTCAGGGGCAGAACAACATATTTTTACCTTGTAAGCTCTGGGATTCAATCTTGCAACCTTTTGGTTACTAGTCCAACGCTCTAACCGCTAGGCTACCTGCCTCCCCAAAACTGAATCCATTCAACTGAAATGTTGAATGTTGAATTAAATGGGATGTGTCAGACCCGATTGTACTGGGCTGTTCTCCCATTTTGCAGTAAATGTGTCCTATGTCGCTGCTCTAATACATGGTTGGAAAGGGGAGTGGGAGGTGGCTAGACGGTTCTATCACTGTGAGTAATGCATATGGGTTAGCAGCCCATTAAGAGCTATACCATTCACTAAGACAAATACAAAGTACTAACTCATAAATTCCCCGATTGGACTGAAGTTTCTTCTGAAGTTCCTTCATTATTATCACTTGGCTACATAGCTGATGCCTGCTGGACTGTCACGGTCACATTAATCACGGTACTCCATTATTTTTATCTGTCGGACCCAGCCACGAACTCAGGCTCTGTGTGTAGTTAATCCGACTCTCTCTGCCTAGTCATCGCCATTTTACCTGCTGTGTTGTGTTAGCTGATTAGCTGTTTTTGTCTCACCTGTTGTTTTAGCTAGCTCTCCCAATCAACACCTGCGATTACTTTATGCCTTGCTGTGTCTCTCTCAAATGTCCATATGCCTTGTATACTGTTGTTCAGGTTAGTTATCATTGTTTTAGTTTACAATGGAGCCCCTAGTTCCACTGTTCATACCTCTGATACCTCCTTTGTCCCACCTCCCACACATGCGGTGACCTCACCCATTACAACCAACATGTCCAGAGATACAACCTCTCTTATCATCACCCAGTGCCTGGGCTTACCTCTGCTGTACCCGCACCCCACCATACCTCTGTCTGCGCATTATGCCCTGAATATATTCTACCATGCCCAGAAATCTGCTCCTTTTATTCTTTGTCCCAAACACTCTAGGCGACCAGTTTTGATAGTCTTTAGCCCCACCATCATACTACTTCTCCTCTGTTCCGTGGGTGATGTGGAGGTAAACCCAGGCGCTGCATGTCCCCAGGCACCCTCATTTGTTTACTTCTGTGATCGAAAAAGCCTTGGTTTCATGCACGTCAACATCAGAAGCCTCCTCCCTAAGTTTGTTTTACTCACTGCTTTAGCACACTCTGCCAACCCTGATGTCCTTGCCGTGTCTGAATCCTGGCTTAGGAAGGCCACCAAAAATTCGGAGATTTCCATACCCAACTATAAAATTTTCCGTCAAGATAGAACTGCCAAAGGGGGAGGAGTTGCAGTCTACTGCAGAGATAGCCTGCAAAGTAATGTCATACTTTCCAGGTCCATACCCAAACAGTTCGAACTACTAATTTTAAAAATTACTCTCTCCAGAAATAAGTCTCTCACTGTTGCCGCCTGCTACCGACCCTCCTCAGTTCCCAGCTGTGCCCTGGACACCATTTGTGAATTGATCGCCCCCCGTCTAGCTTCATAGTTTGTTCTGTTAGGTGACCTAAACTGGGGTATGCTTAACACCTCGGCAGTCCTACAATCTAAGTTAGATGCCCTCAATCTCACACAAATCATCAAGGAACCCACCAGGTACAACCCTAAATCTGTAAACAAAGGCACCCTCATAGACGTTATCCTGACCAACTGGCCCTCCAAATACACCTCTGTTGTCTTCAACCAGGGTCTCAGCGATCACTGCCTCATTGCCTGTATCCGCTTCGGGTCCGCAGTCAAACGACCACCCCTCATCACTGTCAAACACTCCCGAAAACACTTCTGTGAGCAGGCCTCATCCGGTCAGTTGAGGATGCCTGGTCATTCTTTAAAAGTAACTTCCTCACCATCTTAGATAAGCATGCTCCGTTCAAAAAATGCAGAACTAAGAACAGATATATTCCTTGGTTCACTCCAGACCTGACTGCCCTAGACCAGCACAAAAACATCCTATGGCGGACTGCAATAGCATCGAATAGTCCCCGCGATATGCAACTGTTCAGGGAAGTCAGGAACCAATACATGCAGTCAGTCAGTAGAGCAAAGGCCAGCTTTTTCAAGCAGAAATTTGATCCTGTAGCTCTAACTCCAAAAAGTTCTGGGACACTGTAAAGTCCATGGAGAACAAGAGCACTTCCTCCCAGCTGCCCAATGCACGTAGGCTAGGTAACACGGTCACCACCGATAAATACATGATAATCGAAAACTTCAACAAGCATTTCTTAACGGCTGGCAATGCCTTCCTCCTGGCTACTCCAACCTCGGCCAACAGCTCCGCCCCCCCGCAGCTACTCGCCCAAGCCTCCCCAGCTTCTCCTTTACCCAAATCCAGATAGCAGATGTTCTGAAAGAGCTGCAAAACCTGGACCCGTACAAATCAGCTGGGCTTGACAATCTGGACCCTCTATTTCTGAAACTATCCGCCGCCATTGTCGCAACCCCTATTACCAGCCTGTTCAACCTCTCTTTCATATCGTCTGATCCCCAACGATTGGAAAGCTGCCACAGTCATCCCCCTCTTCAAAGGGGGAGACACCCTGGACCCAAACTGTTACATACCTATATCCATCCTGCCCTGCCTATCTATGGTCTTCGAAAGCCAAGTCAACAAACAGATCACTGACCATCTCGAATCCCACCGTACCTTCTCCGCTGTGCAATATCTGGTTTCCGAGCCGGTCACGGGTGCACCTCAGCCCCGCTCAAGGTACTGAACGATATCATAACTGCCATCGATAAAAGACAGTACTCTGCATCCGTCTTCATCGACCTGGCCAAGGCTTTCGACTCTGTCAATCACCATATTCTTATCGGCAGACTCAGTAGCCTCGGTTTTTTTAATGACTGCCTTGCCTGGTTCACCAACTACTTTGCAGACAGAGTTCAGTGTGTTAAATCGGAGGGCATTTTGTACAGTCCTCTGGCAGTCTCTATGGAGGTGCCACAGGGTTCAATTCTCGGGCAGACTCTTTTCTCTGTATATATCAATGATGTTGCTCTTGCTGCGGGCGATTCCCTGATCCACCTCTACGCAGACGACACCATTCTGTATACTTCTGGCCCTTCCTTGGACACTGTGCTATCTAACCTCCAAACGAGCTTCAATGCCATACAACACTCCTTCCCTGGCCTCCAACTGCTCTTAAACGCTAGTAAAACCAAATGTATGCTTTTCAACCGTTCGTTCACTGGTCACGATGGCAACACCCACCCGTAGCACGCGCTCCAGCAGGTGTATCTCACTGATCATCCCTAAAGCCAACATCTCATTTGGCCGCCTTTCGTTCCAGTTCTCTGCTGCCTGTGACTGGAACGAATTGCAAAAATCGCTGAAGTTGGAGACTTTTATCTCCCTCACCAACTTTAAACATCTGCTATCTGAGCAGCTAACTGATCGCTGCAGCTGTACATAGTTCATCGGTAAATAGCCCACCCAATTTACCTACCTCATCACCATACTGTTTTTATTTATTTACTTTTCTGTTATTTTGCACACCAGTATCTCTACCTGCAAATGATCATCTGATCATTTATCACTCCAGTGTTAATCTGCAAAATTGTAATTATTCGCCTACCTCCTCATGCCTTTTGCACACAATGTATATAGACTCTTAAAAAAATGTATACTGTGTTATTGAGTTGTTTATTGTTTACTCCATGTGTAACTCCGTGTTGTTGTCTGTTCACACTGCTATGCTTTATCTTGGCCAGGTCGCAGTTGTAAATGAGAACTTGTTCTCAACTAGCCTACCTGGTTAAATAAAGGTGAAATATATATATTTTTTAATTAACACCGTATTCATGTTCTTAGCTGGCAAGATGACTGTAATCCATTAGCCTGATGGGGGGGAACAGTCATGTCATTACAATTGTGTGCTCTTATCTCTTAATTCACTTAATGATGAGTTTGCCAGTCTGTATGACAGCTTGTGTAACTGGAAACACTGTGAATAGATCAATGATGTCGCACAGAGCACATTAAACTGCTGTATCATCTAGGTTACCTGTTATCCATGTATTAATCTGTAATTAAAACAGTATAAACCCTGCCTGAGTCACCTTGCCTTGAAGGATAGTTAGACTTAATTTGCCTCCTTTATGTTAGTGGCAGCGGAAGCTGAGCTGAGGTGAGGAGAGGTTGAATTGAACCTGGATCTCCAGCCACCCTAGAGAACACATAACAAGATCAATTACACAAATTAGCCACTACTCCAGAAAGAGTTAAGCACCCCCACCTCCACATCAAGGTGTGGATACCATTCCTGGTGGTACCTGTCGTTGGAACACTGCTTGTGAAACTCAGGCAGTGTGCTGTTGGTTGGCAGCACAGACAACATTCAAACTAGCTACCTGTAACGGATTTCCTCCTCTTCGTCTGAAGAGGTGTAGCAAGGATCGGACCAATACGCAGCATGGTAAGTGTCCATGTTTTAATAAAAAAGACTGAACATGACACAAATACAAAATAACAAAGTGAAATGTAAACAAAACAGTCCTGTGTGGCACAAACACTGACACAGGAAACAATCACCCACAAAATACCCAAAGAATATGGCTGCATAAATATGGTTCCCAAACAGAGACAACGATAAACACCTGCCTCTAATTGAGAACCAATCTAAGCAACCATAGACCTACATAAACACCTAGATGGAAACAACCCCATACATCTACAAAAAACCCTAGACAGTACAAACACCCTAGATGAGACAAAAACACACATATCACCCATGTCACACCCGGACCTAACCAAAATAATAAAGAAAACAAAGAATACTAAGGTCAGGGCGTGACACTACCGTAGATTGACTTGACCAAAAAGGCCTTTGTAGCCGAGTTGCATTGCCTGCACAATCTGATGTCTTTGAGTGAGAGAAAGACAGAAAAGAGAAGAAAAGAAAAGAGAGGGAGTGAGAGGCGAAGTGAACATGTGCGTTTCCCACCGACTGCCAGCTGAAGTAATTGCAGTGTGTCGACAACATCACATTCATCTTCAGCTATCTGACAGCTCCAGAAACACTGAGGGAAGGAATCTGTGGTAGCAGTTTTTTTTAACTGTTCAATGAAAATACTCATTCACATACATGTTTTGATAGACATGAAGTAATAAATATACAGTACATGCTTTGGAGGGGAGACAGTTTCCATGGTAACAATGGAAGTTAGAATTTTTTTAGCTGCTAAGTTTTATTTTCAGACCATTAACAAAGTTCTTGCTATTGTGATGTGTAAAATGTATTATGTTTTATTGTGTTTCCAGTCTTGGTGTTACAAAAGGAACCCATTTGAATTTAAAGGAGAAACAACAATGAACCTCCCACATGTTATTTTTCATATCTGTCATGACTTCCACCGAAGTTGGCTCCTCTCCTTGTTCGGGCGGCGTTCGGCGATCGACGTCACCGGCTTTCTAGTCATCGACACTCCATTTCTCATATATCCATTTGTTTTGTCTTGTTCCATTACACACCTGGTTTTCATTCCATAATTACTGCATGTATTTAGTCTCTGTTCCCCACCATGTCTTTGTGTATAATTGTTTATTGTTATGTAGATTTTGTCAGGCGCTATACTTTTGCTATGTTCTGTGTTTTTGACACGTTATTGTTCTTATGTGCTGTCATTTTTGGACCGGAATTAATGTGCGCCTGTTTATTATACTCTGCTCTCCTGCACCTGACTTCGCCTCCCGTACACACCCCTGACATTATCAAAGATGTTACTAACATACATTTTCTCTGTTTCACAGTTCTTCCTATTCCATTAAAGTAAATACCATGATGAAATCAAGGTCAGACATGTCTACATGGTTGTTCATGCAACACATGTGGTATTGCGTACAGTAATACATCTCAAATTATATTGTGCTGCAACAAAAAAGTAATTAATTCAAAAATTCTCTAGGCAGTCACATTTAGTTAGCTGTTATTCATGATGCTGTTCTCTAAATAATGGAAAAAATATGCTAATTATTTCATTAATGAGGCTTCAGATGGTCGTCGACTAAACATAAAAACAAATAAATAAGGAACAAAACAAATGTATCCTCCACCATGCTAGTTCCATAGGGCATAGATACATCTACTCCATGAGAAATGTATGGCTGCAGTGGTCCCTTAAAGGGATGATAACTATTTCCTCCCCCACCTCCTATCTCCTATGTAATGCATCATAAATTCTATAGATTACCCCCAGCGCATGGACAAACCAGACCAGCTGAGGTTCATAGTATGACACAGTCAATCAGGCCATGCCCCTGTCACCTGCAGTGTGCAGTGACTGAGAGCACACTGTGGCCCCCAGGGATCCAGGGAGACTCTAGTGATATGGTCCTACAGGCACAAAGAGTTTGAGGCGTTAAACTTTTTCATGTCTGGGCCTCCCGGTGGCTTAGTGGTTAAGGGCACTGTACTGCAGTGCCAGCTGTACCACCAGAGACCCTGGGTTCGCACCCAGGCTCTGTCGTAATCGCGACCGGGAGGTCTGTGCCTAGCATCTATTTATAGTTGTCCACATATCCACATAAGTCGGAACCGTCCAGAGTAGTGATGCTAGTCGGGCAGGTGCTTGCAGCGATCGGTTGAAGAGCAAAACAACACAGTTTAATTAGCCTCCATCAGGGTTCAGTAGTGGTCTCGAAGCAGCAACATGTAGCTAATTAGTGTTGAAGGCCGAAAACACTTCCGGCTCCAACGGCAGCCAATCTGAGAGAAACTGAGCATCTCTTTGGGGATCACAAACCTCCATGAGCATTAAGTTAAACAATCTCTCAGGGAGAGGACAGCTACGGATTTATGTTACTATAATTGCATATTGATTTATTGACAAAGCATCTAGGCATGCAGTAGAGCAGACTGCTGTGTGGAACTAACTGCCAGTACAATACAATAAAATTCACAATTTTATTGCCAATGCAGCAGTATATTTTCAACAGCCATTCTTAATGCCAAAAGTAAGCTTTAAAGGTAACACCTCCCATTCACCTTGATAAGTTGTCATGGTCCATAAAAGGTGAACAGATAGGGACAGCCTGCTCTATTGTGCTGTTATCATTCTCTGAAACTCAATTAATTGACAGTACAAAGACATTAACAGCTCGGATTAGGAGTCAGGAGAACAAGTGTGGTCCCCATCCATCCCCCTTCATAAATCTGCCATTATGTGTTGGTCCACAGAGGACACTGGCCACCAGCCAACCCACCATCCTGCCAGGTGGAGGTAAACACACTTAATGGTTCTGACTGGAGAGGATGACAAACATGAACGCTGCAGCAGAAATACAGTATATGCAAATGGATTACTGTATGATGTAAACTATACTAGGTAACACTTGATTTGTATGTGGGCAAATTAGACAAATTCCCCAATAAATAATGAATCTTTACCCAGACACCAACAAGAAATCCAGATGAGGGCTATGTTGTATATAAGGTTCTTGACATCAAAGCTGTTCTCTATTCCACATTTGAGTGACATCCATCTATCTATATAAATCCACGAGTATGTGTGTGGTAAATTGGAAAATATTAATTTGTTTATTGAAGTGTTATGCCACAGTTGTTACATCAGAGTTGATTTCACATGTCAAAGCCTGAACTATTCAAAGAGACTGCATCACTACTGGAACCATGGGCACCATTACCTCAGGCATACTTTAACAATCTACAGTATGTCAGGTGGACTTTCACTATAGTCAATATGGTTAATAACAAAAAAAAATAGAGTTTCACCTGCTATGGAGTAGGAATATGACTAATTACCGTGTATGATCTTAATTAGTCTGAACAATCAGCATGTTAAATAGGGTGCTTCAACAAAGCATGAAATTCAAAATAACACTTCTCCATTGATCCCTCCATGGGGTAATTTAGTGGCTCATTTTCATGAATGTGCTAGAGTTTAGAGCTTGGTGATGAATAGTTGTTGACTATTCTTCATCCTGCAGACTCTCCCCATTGAATGAATAATTAATAGACAGCTAAATGCAATTCTATGGGAAATCATAGATTGATCGCGACTCAAGGTTGAACTAGATATCATTGTTCTCCAGCAGCATACTTTGTTAATTAGACAAATATGAAATAAATGGACCAAACATAAGCCCTGATTCTCTCCAGTGCTTTGTCCTATGGAGGCATGACGGTTCTTGGACATAGTCAAATTCGAACATCATGTGAGACACAAGCAGTGAGGACAGGACCCTGAATATGATAGAGAAGTATTGAGAGAGTGAAAAACATCACAAACATACTGAGACAATACTGATGAAGTGAGTATTAAGAGATTGACGGAAATGTGCTTCTTAAAAGTAGCACACATCTAAAGTGTGATACCTGTCTTGGAATGGTGGATTTACCAAGTGGAGTACAGTAGTTAAGAAGAGGTACTCTGGCAGTTTTTCATCCTGATTTGTTACAGAACAAATTTTCAACAAGAATTCAGAGTTAACACCAACTTCAACAATTGGCACAGTTAAGGGATCTATTTTTGTCTGTGCTGTGAACAGGTTCAATGGGTTCTGTAAACAGTTCTCCTGAAGCTGGATTCATGAGCAGTTGGAACTAGCTCTATGGCTGACAGTGTTTAATAGCTAGCTATGGTTGACAGTGTCTTCTAGCTAGCTATGGCTGATAGTGTCTCCTAGCTAGCCATGGCTGATAGTGTCTTCTAGCTAGCCATGGCTGACAGTATTTAATAGTTCAACCTGGTCACAGAGCATTTCATATTATTCTGTCTGGAAATCTGAGACACTCCTTTTAGTATGATATCTTACATTTCATCTGGTATTTATTAATTAGTGGTTATCAATTACACACTTCGTATGATGTTACCAATTACAATTTGCATTATATGTTATGAATTTGCAATGCGTACAGTATGTTACAAATTCTAGCTAGGTGGTTAGGTGGATAACATTAGATAGATGGCTAATGTTAGCTAGGCTAGGGGTTAGGGTTAAGCTTAGGGTTAAGTTTAGGAGTTAGGTTGAAGGGTTAAGGTTAGGGTTAGGGGAAGGGTTGGCTAAAGGGTTGAGGTTAGGGGAAGGGTTAGGTAACCTGCTAAGTAGTTGCAAAGTAGTTAAAAAGTAGTTGAAAAGTTGCTAATTAGCTCAAATGCTAAAGTTGTCCCTGATAAGATTTGATCTTGCAACCTTTGGGTTGTAAGATGTTTGCGTTATACACCCACCCATCCACCCCGACCAAGCACCCTACTTTTGTTTTTGACTTAAGTAACCATGTCTTATGTAACGACACCAAACGTAATATATCATATTAATTTGAGTGTCCCTGATTTACATTTAGCATACTATGTTTAGTCTATGACACCAGGATGAATAGCTAACTATGGCTGACAATGTCTACGTGAATGGTTACTGGATACAGCTGTTGTTCTCTGTAAATTGAAAAGCTTCTCTTTGACTTGACGGCTCAGCCAAACATCATAATGACACCTGCTGATTAGAATTGTCAGCAGCGCATGTCCGGTTCTCTTAGATACCACCCACTTCCTGTGTGACATTTCAAGCGAGAAGTTACCGGTCCATATTAATGTTATTGTGGTACTGTAATTTCTCTCAGGGGGTCTAAATACCATTTAAATCAAGTAGAATGATTCTGTCAAAACTTAGTGGTCCTGAATTTGATGAGTTGACTAATGGCACAGCAAGGAGTAATAACACTGACCTCAAGTGTTTTCTGTTAATGGCTTTTACATGAGAATGTCTGATGCGTTGGCAAGCTGACAACCCAGCAATTATTGTATGAAATCATGAGTTTCCTACATCACCACTGGAACAGCAAGCTCCATGTCAATTAAAAAGTTACACCCAATTAGAAGATCATAATGTTGATGATAAACTCATGTGTGGAGGCTAGTTTGTGTGATCCGCTAACCACCCTGAACTCTCATAGGAAATCCTGAGTAGATTTCCAATTCCAAAGTGAACTCTCAAATGCTCTCAGTTTCTTATTTGGAGAGTTTCATTTGTAAAAGTGGAAGAACTGCGCCACAAGCTTAGAGAGGGCCTGCCGTAAGCTTGCAGTAAGCTTCAGGAAATTGTAAAGGGAATGAATACATGACCAAGAGTGTGTTCCAGAGGTTACTTGGAGGCGAGCTCCATTTCTGTGTGGGGATGATGGGGTAGTTGTGTGGCAGCCAAAAGGGTTCATCAAGGGAAACGTTGTTTCCACTACCAGTCAGTCACCATAACAACCAGCATCTATCCCGGGGCTTAAAACACATCTAAATTGCCAGAACATTTTAGCCTCGTAATTACCAGACTGATTAGCGCAGCTATATCAAACATCCATGAAAGCTCATGAGATCAGGCGGCTTGCGAGGCTAAGAACATTTAGCTGTGAGAGATATTGAATCTCATCTAATACAATAAGTCTTCTGAGTTTGCCACTAACAAGCAGAGGCACAGCTGTGGCGACATGCCATGGGAATTAAAGAGAATTACAGAATGGAGGGACAGAGTTCAGTGCCTACAAGAATGGAATATTGTTTTAATTGTGAGAGCTCTGGGGAGTAAGATGTCCAATGTATTTACAGTATTACAATTATACGTGAGAAAACTAGAAACATGATTGTAAGAGCATAGTTTATCCTGCTCTTACAATCATGGAGAGTTAATGTTTTCATATTGTGCTGCTTTTGGGTAATTGAAGCATGGGTATAATGATGAAAAAGTAAACAGTGGCAAATACCAACAGCATCATTACCACAACACCAAGTCAAATGTAATTGAATAAGCTCCGAGCTCTGGTATGGACAGGGCTTTTCTCTGAAGCATTTATGGAAGTCCCTGATACAGAAACTGCTCACACAAACTATTCCATTCATCCAGCCAGATCAACTACACACCCGGTCACTGCCAGCGAAGGATGTCAGCGAAGGGTTGGGCTGTACCTCATTACCCATGTGGATGATAGGGAAGCCTCAGTGTACATAGCTACAGTAGGAAAAATATATAATCATCAATACACCCAAAACTGTAGCTGCCTCCGCTGAGTGAACCAGCCACCTCTAATCAAATATAATGCCATTTAAACAAAGCTGTAACAGAGAGGTCACTGTGTCTGTAGGGTAGTAATTGTGCTGATCCATAAAGGTAACACCTAATACACAGTCTAAATAGGTCACTAGGTTGAAAAATGTATGGCATTTCTTATTAAAAAGGACTTATTTCATCCCTGGTGTTACAGCCAGTATTGCAAGATACTGCCAAAGTCAATTTGGCAGGATACCAAAAAAAGTAACAGCCGCATGGTAAAAAGAATGTTGAAAACTTCCAAGAAGCGAAATAATATCCAACTCTTCACGGGAGGCCAATGGTATTTAATAAAGAGGCAGCGAAGTAAACTCAGCATGCTTCCATCAATACAGTTAATCTGGATTATTATAACACCTTTGTTAATACCAGCAAATAATGTCAGTTATGCTTATGCTGAAACCACTGCCTTTGATTTCTTATTTTCATTCTGGCTGACAATGTGATTAACAAATGAACACTAATATACAATGCTCTCCGACATGGTGATTTGCAAAAATGAATGATCCTACATCAAGCTGTCACTGACCACTGACTGCAGTTTATTAGATTCTCTGCTCTAAACGTAATGCTATGGGAATTGTGTAGATGCTAATGTAGCAGTGTGATGTTGTTCCCCTAGATTATGCACCAAGTTGCACACAAGGACCAATTGAAATAGGCCAGGTGAAGAGGGGATGTTAATAATTTGATAATAATAATAACAATAATTCAGTGTGTTTTTTAAATTTAATTACAGCTGCACAGCTAATGTTATTCTTTGGTGCACAAACACTTTTTCATATCAATATTGTACATACACGTGATTGTAAAAGTTGTGTATATTTTGGTTTGGCCCATCGCGGGTTATCTGTATTCCCGTACCCACTTATTGTTCTCTTTTGCCTGACCTTCGGCTAGCAAGGTGCCTGAGAGCTAGGACTGCGCCAAGGGCTCAAATATTGTGTGTTGTCTCTTTATGTGCAGGACAAATAACAATAATTAAATAATTCAACCAGCAGACCTCCAGTTGTCCTAATTAAAAGTACACAATGCAGAACGAACCACGCTACACTTATCATGGGTAAGTAGTCTTTATGGATGTTAATACTGACTCAGTGCTGCAATATTACTCATTACCAGTTGGATTTATTAACATGCAAGAAACATGAGCCAGCTGATCAATTGTACTGAGAATATTTTCCTGGGAAGCAGATACTGCTATTGTTCTGATAATGGTGAGACAGCTGGTCACAGCAAGAGAGAAGAAACAGATGAGATTATTTCCTGTAATGAATACTCAGGGAGGAACAGGCGTAGAAAAGGCAGGAATCGTGGTCACTGGCAGGCAATACACAGTTAGGCAAACAGGCAGGTGAATCAAAACTAGGACTGAAGGCTATAACTGCTTCTCACAAACGAGCTAGGAAAAGGCTTAGTCGAGTCAGACTGAAGGCTATAACTGCTTCTCACAAATGAGCTAGGAAAAGGCTTAGTCGAGTCAAAACGAACAATACCTCACAAAGGCACAAACAGAATGAACTGAACTAAATAAGGAGCTGATGAGACCAGGTGATTAACTAACACAGGTTAAATCAATGAACAAAAGGAAAGACAGGGCTACGTTTTAGAACACAAAGAAACAGGGCTACGTTCAAGAACACAACAAAACAGAACACAAGGTTGACTAAGAAAATAAATACAGAACATTACATTACCAACACAGATGAATAGAGGAAACTACTGTGGATGTGATAGTGTGGTTTAACTTCTTCGAGATAGGGGGCGCTCTTTTAATTTTTGGATAAAAAACGTTCCCGTTTTAAACAAGATATTTTGTCACGAAAAGATGCTCGACTATGCATGTAATTGACAGCTTTGGAAAGAAAAAACTCTGACGTCTCCAAAACGGCAAAGATATTATCTGTGAGTGCCCCAGAACTAATGCTACAGGCGAAACCAAGATGAAATTTCATACAGGAAATGCCCCAGATTCTGAAGGCGCTGTGTTCCAATGTCTCCTTATATGGCTGTGAATGCGCTAGGAATGAGCCTTCACTTTCTGTCGTTTCCCCAAGGTGTCTGCAGCATTGTGACGTATTTGTAGGCATATCATTGGAAGATTGACCATAAGATACTACATTTACCAGGTGTCCGCCCGGTGTTCTGCGTCCATGCGCGTTCCATTTCTTCAGAGGAGAAACCAAACTGCCACAAATGATTTATCATCGATAGATATGTGAAAAACACCTTGAGGATTGATTCTAAACATTGTTTGCCATGTTTCTGTCGATATTATGGAGTTAATTTGGAAAAAAGTTTGCGTTGTAATGACTTAATTTTCGGGTTTTTTCTTACCTAAACGTGATGAACAAAACGGAGCGATTTGTCCTTCACAAATAATATTTTTGGAAAAACTGAACATTTGGTATCTAACTGAGAGTCTCCTCATTGAAAACATCTGAAGTTCTTCAAAGGTAAATTATTTTATTTGAATGCTTTTCTTGTTTTTGTGAAAATGTTGCATGCTGAATGCCAGGCTAAATGCTAGTCTAGGCTATCAATACCCTTACACAAATGCTTGTTTAGCTATGGTTCAAAAGCATATTTTGAAAATCTGAGATGACAGTGTTGTTAACCTCTTGCTCTTACCTGACACGCAGGCGTCCCATCTAGACATCTGGAAATGCAAATGCGCTACGCTAAATGCTAATAGTACTAGTTAAAACTCAAACGTTCATTAAAATACACATGCAGGGTAGTGAATTAAAGCTACACTCGTTGTGAATCCAGGCAACAAGTCAGATTTTTAAAATGCTTTTCGGCGAAAGCATGAGAAGCTATTATCTGATAGCATGTAACACCCCAAAAGACCCGCAGGAGACGTAAACAAAATAATTAGCATAGTCGGCGCTACACAAAATGCACAAATAAAATATAAAACATTCATTACCTTTGACCATCTTCTTTGTTGGCACTCCTAGATGTCCCATAAACATCACTATTGGGTCTTTTTTTCCGATTAAATCGGTCCATATATAGCCTAGATATCGATCTATGAAGACTGTGTGATCAAGGAAAAAAATAGCGTTTTATAACGTAACATCATTTTTTAAAATTAAAAAAGTCGACGATAAACTTTCACAAAACACTTCGAAATACTTTTGTAATGCAACTTTAGGTATTAGTAAACGTTAATAAGTGATCAAATTGATCACGAGGCGATGTATATTCTATAGCTGTACGTCTGGAAATAATGTCCGGGTAAATCTCAACCAAAATATCAGGTCGGAGACTGGAAGAAAGGCGCTGCCTTGCGTCTGTTTGACCAAGAAACAAATAGTAGGCAAATGACAAGACTCTAGACATCGTGTGGAAGCTGTAGGTATTGCAACCTCGGCCCCATTAAATGTGGTTCACCTTTATCAATGGGTTGAAGTGGCGCATGGATATATTTTTCCATTTTCAGTGATCAGATTTTCCTGCACTTTTCGATGAAACGCACGTTCTGTTATAGTCACAGCCGTGATTTAACCAGTTTTATAAATGTCTGAGTGTTTTCTATCCACACATACTAATCATATGCATATACTATATTCCTGGCATGAGTAGCAGGGCGCTGAAATGTTGCGCGATTTTTAACAGAATGTTCGAAAAAGGGGGTAGGAGTAACAGGTTAACAAAAGGCTAAGCTTGAGAGCTAATATATTTATTTCATTTCATTTGCGATTTTCATGAATAGTTAACGTTGCGTTATGCTAATGAGCTTGCGGAGATAATTACACTCCTGGATACAGGTTTTTTTCGTAGCCAAACGTGATGAACAAAACGGAGCGATTTGTCCTACACAAATAATATTTTTGGAAAAACTGAACATTTGCTATGTAACTGAGAGTCTCCTCATTGAAAACATCTGAAGTTCTTCAAAGGTAAATGATTTTATTTGAATGCTTTTCTTGTTTTTGTGAAAATGTTGCATGCTGAATGCTAGGCTTAATGCTATGCTAGGCTATCAATACTCTTACACAAATGCTTGTTTAGCTATGGTTCAAAAGCATATTTTGAAAATCTGAGATGACAGTGTTGTTAACAAAAGGCTAAGCTTGAGAGCAAACATATTTATTTCATTTCATTTGCGATTTTCATGAATAGTTAACGTTGCGTTATGGTAATGAGCTTGAGGCTATAAATAGGATCCCGGATACGGGATTGCTCGTCGCAACAGGTTAAATAAGCCTCTGTCAGACAAAATGGACCCAAACCCAAGAACTACAATATCTGGCCTAAACATGAAAGCACGGACAAAAGAGTTTCAGTTTTTTCAAATCAAATGTGTAAACCTCACAAACAATTTACTAATGTTTATTGTTCCCAGATACTACAGAGCTGTAGAGGCAGATGTTTTACCAAAAAACACAAGACAAGTCTACTGATTATTTCATCCAATCCTCCTCATCAAACTCACAAGTACTGTTCTCTGACTCAACATGAGGGTATTACCTCCCTTGTTGACCTTTGAGATGTACAGTCATGGTCAAAAGTTTTGAGAATGACACAAATATTAATTTTCACAAAGTCTGCTTATTTGCATGTATGTACATGCAATTTGCATATAATCCAGAATGTTATGAAGAGTGATCAGATGAATTGCAATTAATTGCCATGCAAATGAACTGAATCCACCAAAAACATTTCCACTGCATTTCAGCCCAGCCACAAAAGGACCAGCTGACATCATGTCAGTGATTCTCTCGTTAACACGGGTGTGAGTGTTGACGAGGACAAGGCTGGAGATCACTCTGTCATGCTGATTGAGTTCGAATAACAGACTGGAAGCTTCAAAAGGAGGGTGGTGCTTGGAATCATTGTTCTTCCTCTGTCAACCATGGTTACCTGCAAGGAAACACGTGCCGTCATCATTGCTTTGCACAAAAAGGGCTTCACAGGCAAGGATATTGCTGCCAGTAAGATTGCACCTAAAGCAACCATTTATCGGATCATCAAGAACTTCAAGGAGAGCGGTTCAATTGTTGTGAAGAAGGCTTCAGGGCGCCCAAGAAAGTCCAGCAAGTGCCAGGACCGTCTCATAAACTTGATTCAGTTGCGGGATCGAGGCACCACCAGTACAGCTCTTGCTCAGGAATGGCAGCAGGCAGGTGTGAGTGCATCTGCACGCACAGTGAGGTAAAGACTTTTGGAGGATGGCCTGTTGTCAGGAAGGGCAGCAAAGAAGCCACTTCTCTCCAGGAAAAACATCCGGGACAGACTGATATTCTGCAAAAGGTACAGGGATTGGACTGCTGAGGACTGGGGTAGTCATTTTCTCTGACGACTCCCCTTTCCGATTGTTTGGGGCATCTGGAAAAAAAGCTTGTCCTTAGTAGACGAGGTGAGCTCTACCATCAGTCCTGTGTCATGCCAACAGTAAAGCATCCTGAGACCATTCATGTGTGGGGTTGCTTCTCAGCCAAGGGAGTGGGCTCACTCAAAATTTTGCCTAAGAACACAACCATGAATAAGGAATGGTACCAACATATCCTCTGAGAGCCACTTCTCCCAACCATCCAGGGACAGTTTGGTGACGAACAATGCCTTTTCCAGCATGATGGAGCACCTTGCCATAAGGCAAAAGTGATAACTAAGTGGCTCGGGGAACAAAACATCGATATTTTGGGTCCATGGCCAGGAAACTCCCCAGACCTTAATCCCATTGAGAGCTTGTGGTCAATCCTCAAGAGGCGGGTGGACAAACAAAACCCACAAATTCTGACAAACTCCAAGCATTGATTATTCAAGAATGGGCTGCCATCAGTCAGGATGTGGCCCAGAGGTTAATTAACAGCATGCCAGGGCAGATTGCAGAAGTCTTGAAAAAGAAGGGTCAACACTACAAATATTGACTCTTTGCATCAACTTCATGTAATTGTCAATAAAAGCCTTTGACACTTGTGAAATGCTTGTAATTATACTTCAGTATTCCATTGTAACATCTGACAAAAATATCTAAAGACACTGAGGCAGCAGAATTTGTGAAAATTAATATTTGTGTCATTCTCAGAACTTTAGTGCACGACTGTACAGTACATGGCATCATTTAACATATTCAGGAAATTCCAGTAATTGTTAACCTTAGCCATGGTAAATTTGGTGCCTTATGACATTTTCCACTTGGCAGTGAAAACCTGAATTGTCATTTCATTAACAGACTGACACCATGGTTGCAGTGAATATAGTCATGGGTTGGGTCTTCAAGTATTTGTGAATTATTCCAACTTACACAAGGGATCCTGTTTACTGATGCTTACTCATATCTTGTTTATCTTTATGGTTATATTTCTTACGTCTGTTTATCTTTAAAATAAGATAAAACATAAAGGGAAGGAAAGGGAAGTAAGAAATAAGAGTCTACAATGGATAAAAATAGCCAAAAAACAGACCCTCTACAGGTTATACAATGTGTGCCATTTAACAAGATAGATCTTGCTATTCTCTGGAAGATTCAGCCTCGGTCTTGGTTTTAATGGGATGTGAATCACAATAATCAATATTCTATCCACTGCGAAAGGTCAAAGTCTGCTAGTAAAATGCAGCAACATCTGCTTTCCTTTCCTTTTACAGTTCATTACGAAGAGTCAGAGCTCAATATCCCATATCTGCCCATTAAGCTGGACATGGGTGAAAACATGGAACACTGCAGGTTTTCTCCCACTGCTTAGACCCCCGTAGGATTAACAACTCACATACTTTGTCAACCTGGCTGGGTGAATTGGCGCCTAGCAGGGGAAGGCATGTCTTTAATGAAGCTTTTTTATTTTATTTTTTACTTTATTAGGTTCCCCATTAGCTGTTGCAAAAGTAGCAGCTACTCTTCCTGGGATCCACACAAAACATGAAACATGACATAATATTAAAACAATTATAGACAAGAACAGCTCAAGAACAGAGCTACGTCAATTAAAAAAAATATTTTAAAAAGCCACAGGTAGCCTACATATCAATACATACACACAAACTATCTAGGTCAAATCTAAAGTTAATAATGGGAAGATCAATGGGGTCTAGATGAATGTAGAGTGACCCAGAGGAATGCAGGAGGATGTTTACCATAAATCATCATTCAGTGGAATTGAATGAGAACCTAAAATAGAACAAATATAATCAACCATCAAACAAAAAGGGGAAAAAAGAGATCAAACTCATCAGAGATCCAGATTGTAATGTCTATGAATTGAATTTGCACTGTCTGCATGTTGGGCGGCTGGCACTCAAGTCTGCATGAAGGAGTTGGTCATGCTTTTGCACTCATGTCAAAATGAATAATGTGAACTTCAAAGTAATATGACTGAGATGTATCATATTTGTCTTGATTTACGTGCTAATGCATAGCAGCGATGTAAATCCATCATGTCATTTATGACGTCAGTCAGTGCCAAAGATATGACACATGAATTCAGCCAAATGTTGTCTGTGCCCTTCAAATGCATCTGAAGAATTATTAGAGGAGATGAGAGTAAAAAAAAAACTATATTTTATGGACTTTTCCTTGACAACTGTTCACAGGGCCATGAAGGATCACAAAATAAATCTAAATGGGCAACTCAGATATCCTGACACACACAGAGAGAGAGAGGAGAGAATGATAAATTCCTCTAATGCAACACGAGACTTCAATGTTTCCAGCAGAGCAAAATAATGTCAAGACATGTAAGGCAGGTTTGTTTAAGAAATCCAGCCCTAAATCAAATGAGGTAATTATCCTCTTAGTCATTTTTCCACTTTACGCCTCATTTCAAGTAATCCTTTTGCTTCAGTCACACTTCTGTTTAATAACCTGTGAGCTTATTCCTGCTCTTGTTGTTATGACTGATATTTTTACGAAAACTGATCCAAGTATTCATTTGGAGACCTGCTATGTTTAACATAACATATTTTCACCAGAAAAGATGGTTGTCAAAATGTGGCAGAACCATTGAGATCTTTCTGATCTTAGCAGTATCTATTCTATGCAATGAAAGGGTAATTTGTTCACCCAATAGCTAACATTGTTTACAATTCAACCTCAGGTTCTTTGCAAATCTGGAGCTAAGTTTGTGATTTTGTGTATTTTCCATTGACTTGAACAGCATTAGAATTCAACCAGACCCAAAATGTGCAACTAGATGGTCATTATCCATCTCATCATCTAACATTCCCCATCTCTCCCCTACCTACTGCACAGGATGTTCCATGTACACAATCTTTCCATACTTGTTCCTATAGCCTCTCTCTTCTGGCAAAAATCATTATATTCCTACACAGTACTGGCTAATATTGCTCAGGGAGTAATAAACATGAGAAGGCGAGGTGCAGGGACAAGGTATTTTTCTACAGTAGGTGTGTGCTGCTTCAAGCAGTGGCGACCAGCATTATCCTTTTTTTGCAGACAACAGAGGGCTGATAAAAGGTGCAGATGGATGCAGACTCTAGAGGAAAGTGTTCACCGGAGGGTGCTCTCCTCAGTCACCCTTCAGCTAAACTTCCCTTCACTACGCTTCATCACATAGTTGATGCAATCTAAGGTAAGTGACAGAACAGCCATCTCCTGCCACATGAGACAATTAGCTGAATAGTGCAATGAACCAGCAGCAGATCCCTCAAAGCTGACTGATAACACACAGATGAAGTGATGATAAACTACCACTATCCTGTAGTATGATGACATAGTGACCTGAACTTGTGCTGATTCATTTTAAACACATAATACAGTAGTTCCATTCACATCCATTCACACAAGCATATTCAAAGCATTACAGTACAGAATGTACAATACATGTATGTGTACAATAGACATGAGCTTTGCTAAAGAAAGGTAGGAAACATACATTACCTCACAGAGCGCAAAAGGGCAGTAGCTGGGTTAGAACCAAGGATCACTTTGCCATGCCATCTGTCAAGCAGTTGGGGTGCATGGGAAGTGGGACTAATTCACTCCTTTGCTCTCCTCTCTAGCTGCTCTTTCCTCTCATTCAACTACCCTACAGAGCAGAGAGCAGCTCCACTCCAAGTGAAGGGAATCCTCTGTCTGGAGCCCATTTAAATTCACACAAGATAACCTTTGCTGGGAATTCTGAAATAAACCTGCATGCCCTGCCAACGTGTTAAGATGTCCCTCCGTCTCTTTCTGCTTTGCTCTCTCTCGCTCTCTTTCTCCTACTCTGTTCTCTCTACTGCTCCCACTCACTGGTGTTCTTTCTACTCCACACAGAAATGCACGCACGCACGCACACACACACACACACTCTGGCAGCCTTCTGTTGTGTGTAGTTAACCCGTCAGTACATAGTGAAGTGTATGGACTTCCGTCTTTCTACACATCTCTCTAAGTGAACATACTTTATCTTTAACCATGCCAAAAGCACAACTTACATCTTTGGAGTGTTTTGGGACATATACACAGTAGACAACTAAATAAACACTAAAGCACCATTAAAACATTAATAAGCACTAAATACATTTTAATCCTCTTTCTGTGCTTCATGATACATTTTCATGTCTGAAATGTTTTTCATCATTTCATGGCTCACCTATTCTAGAAGATGATTTAAGCACCTGAAAATACGACAACCTGGGCAAAACCCCTAACAATGTTATTAGCACTGAATGAGATTAGGTAATAAGGGAAACACAGGCTGTGACTTAATAGTGGATGTAATTAATAAAATAACCTACCCAGAATGAGTCATGGCTATTTGCAGGGCCATAACCGGGGTCTGAGTTTTAGTGAAGTCCAGAAGGGAGGCAGGGGGGTGTCCCCTCTCCCCCCAGGACATTTTAAAAAAAGTTGAAGCTCATTTATTGCATTTCTATACAATTAAACAACATTCAAATGCTGTTTGGAGAAAACACCAAAAACAAGCAAAAATAACCTCAGCGGCCATTATCACCTTGGCTGCTGTAGGTTCATTCACCTCAGTCGATCTACAAACACATAGGCTATTAGCTATACAATTGTAATGTCATACCTCTGAAAGGGGGGGAAATATGATCAATTATTCACACTGACACATAGCATCAACGACTGTTCAGGCAGTTGTATTGATGAATTGCTTAAGATCAGCAACTCTTTACGTAGATATGTCTTTGCTCAAATTGCATAGCATTCACATTTGTATTCCTAGGTATTAGTAATCAAGCTCCACACAAACTGACATCAGTGGAGCACACAGTATTATCACATTCACATTCATTATTTGAATATTACTCACGATTACTCACGATTCTCTATTAATATCAGTGATGTCCAATAGCCCAGAGTCGTAAGGGTTTGGCCGGGCTAGGCCGTCATTGTAAATAAGAATTTGTTCTTAACTGACTTGCCTAGTTAAATAAAGGTTAATAAATATATATAGAAAAAATGGAGTGGTAATAAAGGTGGGTAATGGTTAAACTACAGTGCTTTACTTGGACTGAAATAGGTGCAGGCACTTTTGAGCAAATATTCAACAAGAGGAACAGAAGCTCATTCAGTAATGAAATCCAATTAAATCAAGCTTTATTTATACAGCACATTTCAGACATGGAATGCAATGCAATGTGCTTCATCAAAAAAACACAAAAAAACAATGAGAATAAAAACTGAAATATTTACTACACAACAAACATAAGAGGATAAAAAACTAAATAATAACAATAACAACTCCCACTCCAAGATGGCGTAGCCCTCAGACGTCTTTGTCTTTTGTTCTGTCGTGTCCCTTGTATATATCTTTTTACATCTTTTTCTTCGCATATCTTTTTCAAATATTTTCCTAAACCTCAACTTCTAAATACTCTCCTGCAATCCGCCTCACCCAATGTGCCGTGGGATCTGCTTTTTTTCTAAAGTAGTTCTATTTACTTTGGATCTGGAATCCCTCAACTGAAGCTAGCCAGCTAACTACCTACCAGCTATCAGCTAGCAAACCATTGCTAGCGGTCATCAGCTAACCTTTAGCTCGGAAAGCTCTCGCCAGTTCGAACAACGTGACTCAAACCAGAGCATAATGGATCTATTTCTCTCCATATCCCCAGATTCCTACCGCAAACTCTGAACATTTTCATCTGGATCTTCGCAACTAGCTAACCGCAATCCCGGGTGATCACTCCTGGATAGCGTTTCCATCCCGGAGCAAGCACCAATTAGCCTGAAGCTAGCCCGGACAGGGCTCCTGTGCTACCACCGAAGCCCACTACTGGGCTACAATATCCGGACCCCTTCTACTGCTGGTACGGGGCACAGAACCCCACCGATCCTCTACGATTGGAATACCGACATAATCTGCCCGAGGATTCCAACAGGCCCCACAGGCTCAAAGCCCTCTGAAGGTCCACGACTGGTCTATCGACGTCACCGCACAAAGAGGCAAAAACAGACTTACCCCCATCGCGACGTCCCCCAAAGGCTAACTTGCTAGCCCCGGTCTGCTAACTGCTAGCTTGCCTGCAACGGTCTGCTAACTGCTAGCTTGCCTGCCCCGGTCTGCTAACTGCTAGCCCCAGCTAACTGCTTACTTGCTAACCCGGTCTGCTAACTGCTAGCTTGTTTAGCCCCGGCCTACTAACTGTTAGCGTGTTAGCATTGACCTGCTAACGGTCTGAATCGCCGTGTCCCCAGTCAGCCCAACCACTCACTGGATCCATATGTTTACTTGGCTACTCATGCCACTCTCTAATATCAATACGCCTCGTCCATTACTGTCCTGGTTAGTGATTACTGTCTTATTTCACTGTAGAGCCTCTAGCCCTGCTCAATATGCCTTAACCAACCATGTTGTCCCACCTCCTACATATGCGATGACATCACCTGGTTTAAACGTCTCTAGAAACTATATCTGTCTCATCATTACTCAATGCCTAGGTTTACCTCCAATGTACTCTTATCCTACCTTACCTTTGTCTGTACACTATGCCTTGAATCTATGCTATCGTGCTCAACTCCACAACTCCAAATCCGTAAACACGGGCACCCTCATAGACGTCATCCTAACTAACTCGCCCTCCAAATGCACCTCTTGTTTTCAATCAAGATCTCAGCGATCACTGCCTCATTACCTGCATCCGTAACCAATTTGTAAGTCGCTCTGGATAAGAGCGTCTGCTAAATGACTTAAATGTAAATGTAAATGTAATGGGTCTGCGACCAAACAACTACCCCTCATCACTGTCAAACGCTCCCTAAAACACTTCTGCGAGCAGGCCTTTCTAATCGACCTGGCCGGGGGTATCCTGGAATGACATTGACCTCATCCCGTAGATGATGCCTGGCTATTCTTTAAAAGTGCCTACCTCACCATCTTAACCTTAACCATCTTAACCTGTTGCTCCTACCCTCTACTTTTTTGAACATTTTGTTAAAAATCGCGCAACATTTCAGCGCCCTGCTACTCATGCCAGGAATATAGTACGTTCATATGGTTAGAATGTGTGGATAGGAAACCCTCGGACGTTTTTAAAACTGGTTAAATCACGACTGTGGCTATTACATAACGTGCGTTACATCGGAAAGCGCAGGAAAACCTGATCACAGAAAATGGAAATAAATATCCTTGCGCCACTTCCAGCAATTGTTAACAGTGAGCCGAATTAGATAAGACCGAGCATTCAACTCCCACAGCATCCCCATGTTGTCTAGAGTCTTGTGAATTGAATCATCTTTGATTCTTGGTTGAACCGAAAGAGGGGCACGATTTACCTCCGGTCTCCGCCCAGATCATTCTGGAAGAGCTCTCTCCTGAAATTTTTTCCAAGACGACAGCTAATGATATTTACATCGCCTACGGATGATTTTTATCGCTTATTAACGTTTACTAATACCTAAAGTAGCATTACAAACGTATTTTCGAAGTGTTTTGTGAAAGTTTATCGTCTACTTTTTGAATTTTAAAAATGACGTTACGTTGTGAAATCGCTGTTTTTCGTTTATCACACAGTCTACATATAACGATATCTTGGCTTTATATGGCCCGATTTAATCGAAATAAAGACCCAATAGTGTTTATGGGACATCTAGGAGTGCCAACAAAGAAGATGGTGAAAGGTAATGACTGTTTTCTATTTTATTGTGCGGTTTGTGTAACGCCGAAATGCTAATTATTTTGTTTACGTCCCCTGCTGTGCTTTTCTGTTGTAGTGTATTGGTGCATGCTATCAGATAATAGCTTCTCATGCTGTCGCCGAAAAGCATTTTAAAAATCTGACTTGTTGCCTGGATTCACAACGAGTGTAGCTTTAATTTGATACCCTGCATGTGTATTTTAATGAACTTTTGAGTTTTAACTAATACTATTAGCATTTAGCGTAGCGCATTTGCATTTCCAGAGCTCTAGTTGGGACGCAAGCGTCCCAAGTAGAGGTAAGAGGTTAAATAAGCAAGCCCCATTCAAATCATTTAGAACTTGGAAAAGATATAGTCCTTGGTTCACTCCAGACCTGTCTGCCCTTGACCAGCACAAAAACATCCTGTGGCGTTCTGCATTAGCATCGAATAGCCCCTGTGACATGCAACTTTTCAGGGAAGTTAGGAACAAATATACACAGGCAGTTAGGAAAGCTAAGGATAGCTTTTTCAAACAGAAATGTGCATCCTGTAGTCCTAACTCAAAAAAGTTCTGGGACACTGTAATGTCCATGGAGAATAAGAGTACCTCCTCCCAGCTGCCCACTGCTCTGAGGCTAGGAAACACTGTCACCATCGATAAATCCACTATAATTGAGAATTTCAATAAGTATTTCTCTACGGCTGGCCATGCTTTCCACCTGTCACACATTTTCCAAAGAAGGAGAGGTGTCAAAAAACTCAGAAATAGCGTTAAAATGAACCTGTTTGGGATAGGGGGCAGCATTTTCACTTTTGGATGAATAGCGTGCCCAGAGTGAACTGCCTCCTACTCTGTCCCAGATGCTAATATATGCATACTATTATTAGTATTGGATAGAAAACACCCTGAAGTTTCTAAAACTGTTTGAATGATGTCTGTGTGTATAACAGAACTCATATGGCAGGTCGAAAACCTGAGAACAATCCAACCAGAAAGTGGGAAATCTGAGGTTTGTTGCTTTTCAAAGCTTGGCCTACCGAATACACAGTGTATATGGGGTCAAGTTGCACTTCCTAAGGCTTCCACTAGATGTCAACCGTCTTTAGAAACTTGCTCCAGGCTTCTGCTATAAAGGAGGGCGGAATGGGAGCTGAATGAGTCATGGGTCTGGCAGAGTGTCTCTGGCTCGTGATGCGCGGTCCCGACAGAGTTAGCTCTCATTCCAGTGCTTTTCTACAGACAATGGAATTCTCCGGTTGGAACATTATTGAAGTTTTATGTTAAAAACATCCTAAAGATTGATTCCATGCATAATTTGACATGTTTCTATGACCTGTTTCTACGACCTGTAAAAATGTCTGTGTGTTTTTGTGACTTGGCTCTGACCTAACATAATCATATGTTGTGCTTTTGCTGTAAAGCCTTTTTGAAATCAGACATGATGGGTAGATTAACAAGAAGTTTCTTTCATTTGCTGTATTGGACTTGTTAATGTGTGAAAGTTACATATTTCAAAAAATATATTTTTGAATTTCGCATGCTGCCTTTTCAGCGGAATGTTGTCGAGGGGTTCCGCTAGCTAACTAAACTTTGATGATCTTCACCGGATAGCACTCCCAGGACTCCATGTTAGACAATAAATGTGTGTTTTGTTCGATAAAGTTCATCTTTATGTCCAAAAACTTCATTTGAAATTGGTGTGTTATGTTCAGAAATGCATTGTCTCAAACAAACATCCGGTGAAAGTGCAGAGAGCCATATCAAATTACAGAAATACTCAGAATAAACATTGATAAAAGATACAAGTGTTATGCATGGAATTATAGATAAACTTCTCCTTAATGCAACCGCTGTGTCAGATTTCAAAAAGGCTGTACGGCGAAAGCACACCTTGCGATTATGTTTGGTAGCTCCAAGTCACAGAAAAAGAACAGCCATTTTCCAAAGAAGGAGAGGTGTCACAAAACTCAGAAATATAGTTATAAATATTCACTTACCTTTGATGATCTTCATCGGAATGCACTCCCAGGAATCCCAGTTCCACAATAAATGTTTGTATATTATAAATGAGGAACCACTGTAGGTATCTATAAACAACTATTTATTAGTTGTGTACTCATTCTCTGTGGGTCTGTATTTGTTGGTTTGTTTGTGGGATGTCTGTAGACATGGCAGGAGTTGTGCAATGGTTTTAAAATTGCCTTTGGTCCAACATCTTGCAAACACACCGTCAGCAGTGTCTTTAGTTTGCCTGCTTGAGCTGACTCTCTCTCGAGCTGGGGTAGATTCTAGTCTCAGGCCCTCGGCATGTGCTGCGAGAGGGCGGAGTTAGCAGTTTGAGAGAGTGGTAAATGTGCTGCTAAAAAAGCTAATCTGGGAGTCAAATCCGGGGAATGCAGGCGAACACAACGAACAAACCTAGGAATCCCCCTTTCCCTCATGATTCCATTAGTTCGCAAAGAGGCAGGCATGATTAGAACTCAGTCAGGTGAAGAATATAAGTGTTTTGAGCTTTGATCAATTCTGGGAGCAATATTTAGATGTTGACCTGTAATTGATTTGATTCATTCTTTACAATATACAGTATATATTATTTGAGATTCTTCAAAGTAGCCACCCTTTGCCTTGACAGCTTTGCACACTCTTGATAGTCTCACTAAGAGTAAACCAGATGGGATGGTATAGCGCTGCAGAATGCTTTGGAAGCCTTGCTGGTTAAGTGTGCCGTGAATTCTAAATAATTCACTGACAGTGTCACCAGCAAAGCACCCCCACAGTATCACACCTCCTCCTCCATGCTTCACGGTTGGAACTATACATGCGGAGATCATCCATTCACCTACTCTGTGTCGTACAATGAGACACAGTTTGTAACCAAAAAACGCCAAATTGGACTCATCAGACCAAAAGACAGATTTCCACCTGTCTATCTAATGTCCTTTGCTCGTGTTTCTTGGCCCAAGCAAGTCTCTTCTTCTTATTGGTGTCCTTTAGTAGTGGTTTCTTTGCAGCAATTCGACCATGAAGGCCTGATTCACGCAGTCTCTGAACAGTTGATGTTGAGATGTGTCTGTTACTTGAAAACTGTGAAGCATTTATTTGGGCTGCGATCTGAGGCTGGTAACTCTAATGAACTTATCCTCTGCAGCAGAGGTAACTCTGGGTCTTCCTTTCTTGTGGCGTTCCTCATGAGAGCCAGTTTCATCATAACACTTAAAGATTTTGGCAACTGCACTTAAAGAAACTTGAAAAATTCCTGACATTTTCCTCATTGACTGACCTTCATGTCTTCAATAAATGATGGACTGTTGTTTCTCTTTCCTTATTTGAGCTGTTCTTGCTATAATAAGGACTTGGTATTTTACCAAATAGGACTATCTTCAGTATACCACTCCTAACATGTCACAATACAACTGATTGTCTCAAACACATTAAGAAGGAAAGAAATTCGACAAATGAACTTTTAACAAGGCACACCTGTTAATTGAAATGCATTCCAGGTGACTACCTGATGAAGCTGGTTGAGATAATGTCAAGTGTGTGCAAAGCTGTCATCAAGGCAAAGGGTGGCTACTTTGAAGAATCTCAAATATTCTTTTTAAAAATGTGTTTAAAACTTTTTTGGTTACTACATGATTCCATATGTGTTATTTCATAGATGTGATGTCTTCACTATTATTCTACAATGTAAAAAATAGTACAAATAAAGAAACACCTTTGAATGAATAGGTGTGTCCAGACTTTTGACTGGTACTGTACATATATAAACTCAGCAAAAAAAGAAAGGTTCCTTTTTTCAGGATCATTTCAAAGAAAATTTGTAAAAATCCAAATAACTTCACAGATCTTCATTGTGAAGGGTTTAAACACTGTTTCCCATGCTTGTTCAATGAACCACAAACAAGTAATGAACCATAAACAATTCATGAACATGCACCTGTGGAACGGTCATTAAGACACTAACAGCTTACAGACGGTAGGCAATTAAAAGGTCACAGTTATGAAAAGTTAGGACACTATAGAGGCCTTTCTACTGACTCTGAAAAACACCAAAAGAAAGATGTCCATGGTCCCTGCTCATAGGTGTGAACATGCCTTAGGCATGTGGACTGCAGATGTGGCCAGGGCAATAAATTGCAAGGTCCCTACGGTGAGATGCCTAAAACAGGGCTACAGGGAGATAGATGATCGTCCTTGTAGTGGCAGACCACATGTAACAACACATGCACTGGATCAGTACATGCGAACATCACACCTGTGGGACAGGTACAGGAAGGCAACAAGAACTGCCCGAGTGACACCAGGAATGCACAATACCTCCATCAGTGCTCATACTGTCAATAATAGGCTGAGAGTGGCTGGACTGAGGGCTTGTAGACCTGTTGGGGTTGTGTGTCACAGCATCATCGGATTGAGCTTGTTGTCATTGCAGGCAAACTCAACGCTGTGCGTTACAGGGAAGTCAAAGTCCTTCCACATGTGGTGCTCATCCTGACATGACCCTCCAGCATGACAATACCTCCAGCCATACTACTCGATCTGACAGGAATGACAGTGTTTGTTCAGACAGGAATGTCAGTGTTCTGCCATGGCCAGCGAAGAGCCCGGATCTCAATCCCATTGAGCACATCTGGGACCTGTTGGATCGGAGGGTGAGGGAAAGGGCCATTCCCCCCAGAAATGTATGGGAACTTGCAGGTGCCTTGGTGGAAGAGTGGGGTAACATCTCACAGCAAGCACAGGCAAAACTGGTGCAGTCCATGAAGAGGAGATGCACTGCAGTACTTAATGCAGCTGGTGGCCACACCAGATACTGAATGTTACTTTTGATTTTGAACCCCCCCTTTGTTCAGGGAAACATTATCCCATTTCTGTTAGTCACATGTCTGTGGAACTTGTTCAGTTAATGTCTCAGTTGTTGAATCTTGTTATGTTCATACAAATATTTACACATGCTAAGTTTGATGAAAATAAATGCAGTTAACAGGGAGAGGACATTTAAACATGAGTTATATATATATATATATATACATACATACATACATACATACATACATACATACATACATACATACACACACTGTTTATACTGAACAAAAATATTAACGCAACATGCAGCAATTTCAAACATTTTGCTGAGTTACATTTCATATAAGGAAATCAGTCAATTTAAATAAAATCAGTAGGTCCTAATCTATTGATTTCTCATGACTGGCAGCGGCTCGGCCATGGGTGGGCCTGGGAGGGCATGGGCCAGGCCGACCCACTGGGTTACCAGACCTAGCAATTCAGAATTAGTATTTCCCCACAAAAGGGCTTTATTACAGAGAGAAATACTCCTCAATACTCATATATATATATATATATATATATATATACAGTTGAAGTCGGCAATTAAACATCTACTTTGTGCATGACACAAGTAATTTTTCCAACAATTGTTTACAGACAGATTATTTCACTTATAATTCATTGTATCACAATTCCAGTGGGTCAGAGGTTTACATACACTAAATTGACTGGGCCTTTAAACAGCTTGGAAAATTCCAGAAAATGATATCATGGCTATAGAAGCTTCTAATAAGCTGATTGACAGCACTTGAGTCAATTGGAGGTGTACCTGTGGATGGATTTCAAGGCCTACCTTCAAACTCAGTGCCTCTTTGTTTGACATCATGGGAAAATCAAAAGAAATCAGCCAAGTATGGTTCATCCTTGGGAGCAATTTCCAAATGCCTGAAGGCACCACGTTCATCTGTACAAACAATAGTACGCAAGTAAAAACACCATGGGACCACACAGCCGTCATACCTCTCAGGAAGGAGGCGCGTTCTGTCTCCTGGAGATGAATGTACTTTCGTGAAAAAAGTGCAAATCAATCCCAGAACAACGGCAAAGGACCTTGTGAAGATGCTGGAGGAAACAGGTACAAAGTTATCTATATCCACAGTTAAACGAGTCCTATATGGACATAACCTGAAAGGCCGCTTAGCAAGGAAGAAGCTACTGCTCAAAAAACGCCATAAAAAAGCCAGACTATGTATTGCAACTGCACATGGGGACAAAGATCGTACTTTTTTGAGAAATGTCTTCTGGTCTGATGAATCACAAATAGAACTGTTTGTCCATAATGACCATCATTATGTTTGGAGGAAAAGGGGGTGTGTGAACAAGGAGGCCTACAAACCTGACTCAGTTACACCAGCTCTGTCAGGAGAAATGGGCCAAAATTCACCCAACTTATTGTGGGAAGCATGTGGAAGGCTACCCGAAACGTTTGACCCAAGTTAAACAATTTAAAGACAATGCTACCAAATACTAATTGAGTGTATACCCACTGGGAATGTGATGAAAGAACTAAAAGCTGAAATAAATAATTCTCTCTACTATTATTCTGACATTTCACATTCTTAAAATAAAGTGTTGATCCTAACTGACCTAAGACAGGGAACTAGGATTAAATGTCAGGAATTGCAAAAAACTGAGTTTAAATGTATTTGGCTAAGGTGTATGTAAACTTCCGACTTCAACTGTATATGTGTATATATACATACAGTTGAAGTCGGAAGTTTACAAGTTTAAAATCGATATATATATAGATATATATATATATATATATATATATATATACATACATACATACATATACAGTTGAAGTAGTTAAGGCCCTGGGTATTTGTATGTCCATTCATTATCATGTGTAAAATGGAGTCAAATATGTGTATACGTGTGTATACGTATGTATATGACGCGTGTGATGTATTTTTAAGTAGATGCTCCAGAGATGTTCTATTTTGAGACTTGAATCATAATGCATAACAGAAGAAAAAGTGGGGAGGGGCTAAATATGTTGCAATCGCTCGGAGGAAGCTCATACCCCAACCACATCTCCACGCTTTAAGGGCATAACAGTGGGAGAGAGAGGGAGGAGAGAGAGAGAGAAGTGGAGTGGGAGGGACATATTTAGGTAAGAGCTAAAAATACCCCTGGAGGTGAACGGAGCTGTTATGAGATTGGTGGAGAGGGGTATACTGTCAGCTAAGACCATTAAACACAGTCATTCCACCTCAAAAAACAGATGAGAGGTATTATAGTACCCAACATCTGTATTGGAACAAACCTATTCTTAACAGTGATTAAGACTTGAGGAACCTAAATCAATGGTCAACAGCCACACACTGACCCCCTGCATCGGCCGGGCTAGAGTGGGCATCCAGCCAGGACGGTTTGTGCAGGCTCTATGCTCGAGACCTCCAGTGCGCCTCCACGGCCCAGTGTATCCGGTGCCTGCTCCAAGAACCAGGCCTCCTGTATGTCTCCCCGGCCTGGTAAGCCCCGTGGCAGCTCCACGCAGCGACCAGGGTCCCCAGTCCGGGGCCAGCAGCAACGAGGGTCCCCAGTCTGGAGCCTCCAGTGACGAGGGTCCCCAATCTGGGGCCTGCAGCGAGGGTCCCCAGTCCAGAGGCGCCACCAAAGTGGGGGGAGCCAGAGGTGGAGCGGGGTCTGCGTCCCGCACCGGAGCCGCCCCTGAAATAGATGCCCACCCGGACCATCACACCCTGGCCATAGAGAGGCTTTTATTCTCTATTTTGGTTAGGCCAGGGTGTGACTAGGGTGGGCATTCATAATAAAAATACATGTACGCTCACCACGCTGCACCTTGGTCCGGTCATTTCCCTGACGACTATCGTGACAGTAGTATTCTCAATTAATTTGGTGATGTTTTTTTCACCCAGGTTCAGAGAAATAAGCCATTGAAGTAGCTTGCATTTCCCTGCATAAATTACAAGGTTTTACACACTAGACGCCACTGTCCCTGCTACTGCCACACCCTGAAAGATTTGTTGAAATGAAATGGAACGATTGGTGGATTTGGTGGCTTATATACAGTACAGTATTTCCAATACCTTTGTTGTTTCACTTGCATTATGTAAACAAATGCTTACTGAAGAAGGCAGAGTAACTATCACTTTGACAATACAGTATGATTTGGTACACTTTTCCAGAGAACGCCCCCAGCGTAGGGGCACACAGCATGTATTTTATTGCTTGGATGAATCACAATGTCCCCACACAAATATGCTCTGATCCCTTAGGGCAAGCTTGATCAAATACAAAACACAGTATATTTAGATCTGGTCTAAGACAAAGTATGTGTTATTACTGCAACTGAGAGAGGATCACAACAATACTTTTTTATAGAAAATAAGACTGAATCAATGTGATAGGTGCCTCAAAATGGTTTCAAGAACTAAACATGTCAACTTCTCCATGATCAGAATTCCCGAGTGGAGGAAGTGGGGCTGAAACACAAAGAGTGCTTTGTGATTAAAATGTAATTATGGCATGGCTAAACTTAGGATTAGCCATGGTCTGTCTCAGGCAGAGGCAAATGTCCTCTTTGAGGTATCATCAATCATGCTGCCGCAACCAAAACAGAGTCCAATATGATTCTAGATCATTGTTTTGACCTCCCGCTTGGACAGTTCACTGTGTAGTAGGCTTGGGAGGTATACCGTATACCGGGGTATTTGGAAATAGCCACGGGATGCTTTTTCAATACTGTCAATAGCAATAAAACTTTTTATTTGAAGTTTTTCAATAAATGTTAATATACTTGTAGCTACTTTTTAAGTAAATACCTGCAGTCAACTTGTGCAATACATTAGGAGATAAAGCAGAAAGTGTTCGTTTCACCTGTCACATTATTTTACCATAGTTCCCCAGAACAGTTGAGCCAGTCACATGCTTGCTTGTAAATAGCACAACGGGAGACAGCGGGAGCAGGCGAGTCCAGCTGTGTATTGACAGGCGCCACGTTTTATATTGAAAGTCAGTGTTGTTTAGCCTCAATATAGTGATCCGGGACGTGCCACTAAAGTTTCCTTCACAGAAAATACATTAGTCCAACACTGTCACGTTCTGACCTTTATTTCCTTTGTTTTGTCATTATTTAGTATGGTCAGGGCGTGAGTTGGGTGGGCAGTCTATGTTTGTTTTTCTATGTTTTGGGGTATTTCTATGTTTCGGCCTAGTATGGTTCTCAATCAGAGGCAGGTCTCATTAGTTGTCTCTGATTGAGAATCATACTTAGGTAGCCTGGGTTTCACTGTGTGTTTGTGGGTGATTGTTCCTGTCTCTGTGTTTTGCACCAGATAGGGCTGTTTTGGGATTTCACGTTTCTTGTTTTTGTTAGTTTGTTCATGTGAAGTGATTTATTAAAACATGAATCAAAATAACCACGCTGCGCTTTGGTCCGTCAATGGCAGAAATCCCTTACAAACACATTCTGAAGAAAATATCTTAATTTTCATCAGTGACAACAGAAGTGCAATGCTATTTGGCTGGCAGCCACACAAGTACATGAGCTTAGGGACAGATCGAAATGTGATGGGGGAGGGCTGGTCCAAAATAGGGGAGGGTTGTCAAAATTAAATTTTTGCATTGGGTAGGATTGTGTGGTTTGTTACTGAGCACAGGGGAAGGTAGTATTGTCACAGGATTCTTCCTGGGAAGGAGAGGAGGACCAAAATGCGGCGTGGTTTGTGTTCATCTTGATATTTAATGACAAACACTGAACACTGAAACACACTATACAAAACAATAAACAAATAACGACCGTGAAGCTAAATGAGATCTGTGATGACACAAGCAAATCAACATAGACAATCACCCACAAACAAACAGTGAAACCCAGGCTACCTAAGTATGATTCTCAATCAGAGACAACTAATAACACCTGCCTCTGATTGAGAACCATACTAGGCCGAAACATACAAATCCCCAAATCATAGAAAAACAGACTGGCCACCCCAACTCACGCCCTGACCATACTAAATAAATACAAAACAAAGGAAATAAAGGTCAGAAAGTGACAAGTATATTTTGTTCCCTGGTTTACTTCTGATTTTCTGCTCATATTTACCCTATAAACAATGGCTGGACTTACGTTTGATATTACCCTAATAAAGTTTAGAAACGTCTTTGAAGGTTTGGTATGGTGTGGCTAATATTAAGCTTTAGCTACTACATTCCTATGATATGAAGGGAGTGCTCCCCAGCCCTCGAACTGACTCAGACAGTTGAACTTGAGGTGAAGAAGACTCTTTCAAACCTACCAGAGTTCCTCCTATTATCAAACAATATACAGTGCCTTCAGAAAATATTCAGACCATTTGACTTTTTCCATATTTTGTTATGTTACAGCCTTATTCTAAAATGTATTAAATAGTTTTCCCCCTCATCAATCTACACACAATACCCCATAATAACAAAGCAAAAAATGGTTTTTTGAATTTTTTTCTAATTTATTGAAAATAAAACAGAAATATCACATTTACATAAGTATTCAGATCCTTTACTCAATACTTTTTTGAAGCACCTTTTACAGTGATTACTGCATTGAATCTTCTTAGGTATGAAGCTACAAGCTTGGCACACCTGTATTTGGGGAGTTTCTCCCATTCTTCTCTGCAGATCCTCTCAAGCTCTGTCTGTTTGGATGGGGAGCATTGCTGCACAGCTATTTTCAGGTCTCTCAGTTCTATTGGGTTCAAGATCGGGCTCTGACTGGGCCACTCTTGGACATTCAGAGACTTGTCCCGAAGCCACTCCTGCATTGTCTTGTCTGTTTGCTTAGGGTCGTTGTCCTGTTGGAAAGTCAACCTTCGCCCCCAGTGTGAGGTCCTGAGTTCTCTGGAGCATGTTTTCATCAAGGATCTCTCTGTACATTGCTCCGTTCATCTTTCCCTCAGCCTCCCAGTCCCTGCCACTGAAAAACATCTCCAGAGCATGATGCTGCCACCACCATGCTTCACCGTAGGGATGGTGCCAGGTTTCCTCCAGATGTGCTGCTTAGCATTTAGACCAAAGGGTTCAATCTTTGTTTCATCAGACCTGAGAATCTTGTTTCTGATGGTCTGTGTCTTTAGGTGCCTTTTGGCAAACTCCAAGCGGGCTGTCATGTGCCTTTTACTGAGGAATGGTGCAGAGATGGTTGTATTGTCTGTATACCACCCCTACCTTGCCACAGCACAACCGATTGACTCAAACGCATTAAGAAGGAAAGAAATTCCACAAATGACATTTTACAAAGCACACCTGTTAATTGAAATGCACTCCAGGTGATTTTTGGTTCCAACCGTTGTGTCTTTGTGAGACGCAGAGTAGTTGAACGGATGATCTGCATGTGTGGTTCCAACCGTGAAGCATGTAGGAGGAGGTGTGATGGTGTGGGGGTGCATTGCTGGTGAAATTGTCTATGTTTTATTTAGAATTAAAGGCACACTTAACCAGCATGGCTACCACAGCATTCTGCAGCGATATGCCATCCCATCTGGTTTGCGCTTAGTGGGACTATAATTTGTTGTTCAACAGGACAATGACACAACACACCTCCAGGCTGTGTAAGGACTATTTAACCAAGGAGAGTGATGGAGTGATGCGTCACATGACCTGGCCTCCACAATCACCCGACCTCAACCCAATTGAGATGGTTTGGGATGAGTTGGACTGCAGAGTGAAGGAAAAGCAGCCAACAAGTGCTCAGCATATGTGGGAACTCCTTCAAGACTGCTGTAAAAGCATTCCAGGTGAAGCTGTTTGAGAGAATGCCAAGAGTGTGCAAAGCTGCCATCAAGGCTACAAGGGTGGCTACTTTGAAGAATCTAAATATATTTTGATTTGTTTAATACTTTTTTGGTTACAACATGATTCCATATGTGTTATTTAATAGTTTTGATGTCTTCACTATTATTCTACAATGTAGAATATAGTAAAAAAAAGAAAAGAAGAAAAACCCTCGAATGAGTAGGTGTGTCCAAACTTTTGACTGGTACTGAATGCATTTTTTTAACTGACAAATAAAATTAATCAATCAATCCAAACTGTGCAGCGGCCAATTGAGGAATGGAAAGAGCCATCTGTTACAAAACACCAAAAAGTTTTCCTATATAAGGAGATTGTCAAGCCCAGCCTTTTGTCTTGAGGTTGGACTATTCATTAATATGAAGACTGTTACATAAAATCAATTCTCTGTGTATAATTATTATTACTTGATTAAACTAATCATGTAAACGTTAATTAACTAGGAAGTCGGAGCACCACGGGAAAATGTTGTTTAAAGAGTTACTGTTTCCCGAATTGAACTCTCTTCAGATATTTTCAAATCGTATCGATTACAGTCATTTATTAATGTATTATTACCCCATCAGTCATCCTGAACCTCGTAATTTCTTGTAGTCTGTGAGAACCCTACTTCATTGATGAATCAGAAATACACAAATTGGCTCAATTATTTATTTACTAACTAATTAAATAATTACAGAATACACAAATACACACTAACGTTATACAGCAAATAGTCTCTAGATGACTAACAAAATAGGAAAGTTAGGTTATAACACGGTGGCAAATTCAGAGAGAGGAGGGGGGAGGAAGGGAGCCAAAGGAGTTACTCTATCTAGCAACATTAATTTATCATGTTCTACAGTGTACATTCAAATGCATTGAGACGATAAAGAATGACAGAGGACTCGTCTTTGTATCTGTCCCATTATGGCGTATGTGAGCGCACGGGCAGTGCCATTGAAGCATTCTACATTTGGGGTAGTGCATTTAATTTTTCTACTACTTCTATGAGTTGGTAAACAAACTGAAAGGGTGCACACTGCCACCTGGAGTTTATTGTTTGAAGATATAAAGCCAAGGTTGTGGACCATCAGTTACGGAATGTTTGCTCACGAGCATAATTCATTGGATGATCCCTCTTGATGACCCGGATGGAATTATGTGATCCTTCCTTAACCCATAGGAAGTCCCACCCAGTTGACTACATAAAAATGGTTAAAGTCCTCAATGGCACTGCCCATGCTAATGCAGCCTTTTGGGCACTAGATTCATTTATCTAACTCTATGATTGAAACCACGGTGATGCTTACGATACGATATCTTTCCCGAAAGTGGCCCTTTCTGCTGTGATTAGGTTACGTAGTATTTTAACTACCACCCTCGCTTCTTCTACTACATAAATTCAATGAGGCCCACGGTCACTGACGGTCATTGCGCGTCGCTCTCACAGGCAATCCAATTTGACGAGATAGGAGTGTAATCAACCATTGAGAAGAACACGATAGCAGATTGTTGCAGAGAGCTTTTCCATTTCCCTCTTGCTCCCCGTGTTCTGTCAGTGGCGAGAAGACAAAGATATCATAAACGCAGGAGAAAATAGTACAGTTGTGCTGCCATATGTTGACACACAGGCTAACATGGAGAATGCAACCTTTAATATGTGAGAATGTAATCCCATACTCTGATGTAGCATCCTAGAGAAGATATGATGTGGTTGGGCAGGTATAATGAGGATGGTGACAGGTAAATGTTTGGAAATGAACTTTTGCAGATTGATAATAGGAAGATATCAGATCTATAGTATGAGAACACAGGGAAATACTCTTTGCCGTCACAGTATTTGCATGTCAAATACATAATATTCTAAAATCCATCAGTTTCTGATTTGGATGAATGCTTTGGGGCAAGTGCAGTCCTTTTCAATTTGAGGGTAACATTTTCAGCCTCTATGCTGTTGCTTGAGAATGATCTTCATTCAATATTTCCAAAACAAATAGACTGAGATAGGGTGCCCTCATTTTGTAATGCATTGGTCATGGCTTGCTATCATTCTCACTGGAGAACTGGAAAATAGTGCGCTGAATTCTATAAGCGATTTATTCTCTAGGGATTTATTTCAGTGTCTCTAAATCTGAGCGGAAACGACACTCAGCAAGTGAAGTTCTGTTTCTCAGGAACACCAGCCTGCTTAGACATGGGGCAAAACCAAAGGAGGGAACAAACGATCAGTAAAAAGATAGTATTTCAGAAAATTCCCCAAATTAAGATCAAGGCACTGAAAAAAAAGCAATGCAGGCAAGTTCCAGTAATTTCATGTGTTGTTCAAGTGACTAAATCAAAATGTTTCATGCTCATAGCATGTTTATAACTATACTGGATTGTATCGCAGCAAGACATTTCATGGCAATTTACAGCTGTTGATGAGACATAGATCTGAATTACACACTAACAAGGTCTGAATAGTCTAAAATCTGCTTAAAACAATATGCAAATGTTCGTACCAGAGATGTGTTTCTATCAAACAGATGTATTGCAGATAAAAGACTGTATGATGACATAATGCACATAAAAATAACTTTTGCGGTTAAACCCACATGTGCAGAATAAAAGTGACAAGTTAAATGGGTTTCCATCGCATTTTCAACTCTACTGATGGTGGCTTCACAAAAAGTGTTTGATTATACTGTATGTAACGACGTGCTCTGAGAGTCAGGAACCAAGTTCAGGCAGTGAATCATTTAATAAATAAAAACATAATACAAAACAAGAAACATGACCAACGCACAGACATGAAACAGAAACAATGACACTTGGGGAAGGAACCAAAGGGAGTGATATATAGGGAAGGTAAATTAGGGAAGTGATGGAGTCCAGGTGAGTCTGACGACACGCAGGTGCACATAACAATGGTCACAGTTGTGCTCCGGAGAGGGAGCACACGTGACATTATATAGCAAATGAGCCCACTCTGGTCTAGCTAACAACTCGCAGATACAGTATTGATAGGCTACCTACATGATGAGATTATTATGGATGAGAGCGAGTTAATTTGATGGCAGCCAAGCATCGATCATCATGTCACTAGAATAAGACCCTTGATAATTATTGGAAAGGAGCATCAAGCTCATCACCGTCCACTATCACCATCCTGTGAAATACATAATTTATTTAATCTGTTGCCTAATAAACTGCATGCTTTCCTGAATTGTAGTGGGAGAACCACACAACAGATCATCGCGTGACTAAATGTACTTTGATATAATGGTTATTATATCAACATATAAAGGCGTTTCTACCGCCATTTCTTGCATAATTAATTTAAGACACAAAAAGATCCACCATGTTGAATGAAGAAATTTGTCTGTCGACATTTATAAAATTACACCGGCATTACTTGTTTCCATCAACCCAGTCATTACTTTTTCATGCGTCAGGTAGTTCAGGTAGTTGGTTAATAAAGATGAACCCTGTTCTGTTCTTGAAACTGTCCACCAGCGAAGAACAATTAATCAATGAACATTCTTATGATCAGATAAAGGTCAACCATGGTTTGCTAGTCCTGTGATAAGATCGCGAGTAAAATAATGAATTTGAAGAATATATCTGCACTGTTTGTTAGCTAGCTAGCCAGCCAGTTTTAAAGGAATTATTACATTAATTTGTCAAATTAACTGCCAATATGCGAAAATTCCATTCAAACAAAGCAGTCAATCCACAGCCATAAACTGTCTGAAATCAGTTGATGATAGGAGGCAACAAGTTGTAAAGGCAACTGTTATGTTTGTTCCTTATATAATGACAAACTGGGGCATAGGTTTAACTACTTTTAATGAACATATACTTTAGCAAGAAAACTCCATGTTTAGCCATGCAAGGCATTCTTCAAACAACTGCCTCCCGCATAGCCTGCTGGGTAACGTAGTCTAAATGTTATTAACACATAACAACACATCTTCTTTCCTTTAAAATAACTACTTTTCTATGTAACTACACGTCACATCACATCACATGTTTACTTAACCTGCATAACATGCAATTTTCAATAACACACATTTCTTTCCCCCCAATTTCTTATCCTTAAAAATTATTTTCAACTAAATATAGTCTGTTCAACAATTCTCTATCGTGGCCCTATTTCTTTTCACATAAACCAAACATTCAGTCCAGGTGCCCCTTTTTTCATTTTTTTTTAGCAATTCTCAATAAGCCTTTCAGTGCCTCTGACTGTCCTTTTTGGTCATTCTGATGAAGTGCTTCCTGAAACAGTTGGACAGCGTTCATTGTCAGTCAGGGTGTTCTGACTGAATTGTCCATTTCTAAAGGCATTTGACGCTTCAGCAGTATCCTCCTGATGATCCTCAGTCCCTTGAGTGAATGGCTGAAGCCTTAGATCCACTCTGTTTCGTCTCATAGGATCGCGGTGCAACTTCTCTCTGCACACACCCTTGCTGCATCCAGGTTCCTGTAGTGATGTCTCGGAGTCGTACATGATCTCCAGGTTTCAGTTCAGGTAAGTGTCTTGCACTTTTGTTGTGTCGCTGTTTTTGTGTGTCTTTCTGTTTTTCTTTTGCTAGTTTGACTTTGTTTTTCCTTTTTTCCTTTGCGAGTTTGACTTTGAGCACCTCTGGGTGTTAGCAAGTCCTCATGGATGGGTAGGTTGGTTCTGATGCGACGTCCCATCAACATTTGTGCAGGTGAAAATCCGTTCTGCAGCGGTGCGCTGCCTTTTTCATCAGACCTTTGACAATTTTGTAGGAGGGTCTGTTGGGTACTGGATGAGGCATTAGCGGCTCTGCTTGCTGCTTTGGCCTGTAGGTCAAACACAGTTCACTTGAAGCAGTGGTCTGGCTGATTTCCTGGTTCATTCTTGGCCAGTATATTACTTCTCATGCTCGTCGTTTGCATTTTTCCCTCACCCAAGTGGCCCTCGTGTATTTTCTGTAGCATTTCTTTGCGTAGTGTCATGGGGATGACAATCTTGTTGCCTTTGAACACTATGCTTTCCACAACGGTGAGCTCTGCTCTGCACATCCATAATCCTGTATTCTCCTTGGACAGTTGTTTTTCTGTGCAGTGTTTCTTTCAACTCTGTCATTGTTTGGTCAGCTGCGGTCTCTCTTTTGATCTGCTCCATTCTCTCAGAAGACGCAGGAAGTGATGCAACAATCATGTCGACGTAGGCCCGAATCTCAGTGTTTTTCCGTGTGTCGAAGCTCTCCTTCTTGTCGACTGCTCGAGAAAGAGTGTCGGCGGCGAACATGAACTTTCCCGGGGTATAGATCGTCTTCACATCATACTTTTGCAGTCTGATCAACATTCTCTGGATTCTCATTGGACAGTCATTCAGGGGCTTAGACATGATTGACAACAAAGTCTCGTCCGTAGACGTATTGGTGAAACCTTTCGCAAGTGTATGTGCTTGCCAGTAGTTCTTTCTCTATTTGTGCATACCTTGTCTCTGCGCCTGTCAAGGCTCTGGAAGCATAAGCGACGGGTTGCCATGTGTCCTCATGCTGTTGCAGAAGAACTGCTCCCAGGCCAAACTGTGACGCGTCTGCAGAAATCCTTGTGCTTTTCTCTGGATCATAGAACCTGAGCACGGGCTCTTCTGTGATTGTCTTCTTTAGGTTTTTGAAGCAGTTTTCCTGTTCATGGGAACATTCCCATTCATTTTTCTGTTCCAGAAGACATGAGTGGAGCGGACTGTGCTGACAGTTGAGGTATGAACTTTGCAAGGTAGGTGATCATGCCCATGAAGCGTCTCACATCGTCCTTGTTCTTCAGGCACTCCATGTTGTTGATGGCTGATGTTTTCCTCGGGTCTGGTTTGACTCCGTCCTCTGAAAGTACATCTCCCACGAAGGTAAGTGTTTTCACACCAAACTTGCATTTGTCCTTGTTTAGTTTTAGGTTGACTCTCCGTGTCAGGTCCAGCACTTGTCTCACTCTCGCATCGTGTGCTTCTTTTGTGGACCCCAGACGATGATGTCATCCATCATAGTCTCCACTCCTGGAATGTGCTCGAAGATCATGTGGATTGTCTTGTGGTAGACCTCTGGCGCAGAGAGAATCCCATATGGTAGACAAAGAAATCTGTACCTGCACTCAGGTGTGTTGAATGAGCATAGCCTTGAGCTTGCATCATCTAGCTTCATTTGTCAGAATCCTGATAAGGCCTCAAGCTTACTGAACCACTTTGCTCCAGCAAACTGCGACATTATCTCTTCTCTGGTTGGAAACTTCAAATGCTCTCTCTTGATTGCTTTTTTCATCCATTTTTGTGATGACGTCCATCTTTTCCATGCGTCCGAGTTCCTCTTGCGCTTTTTCCTCAGTGCAAATGGAACTTTTCTGCATGCATGCACAACTGGAGAAATGTTGTAATCAGTACATATTGCGTTCTCCTGGTAAACATCCAAGACCCTCAAACACATCCTCATACTCAGCCAGTATTGATTCTTGGTCATTTTTAGTCTGTGATGTCACTACATACACTCTTTTCAACAAATTGAGCTTTTCACATGCATTGATTCCTAGAATAGGCTGTACACTCTTTTCCACAATCAGCAGCTGTGCTCTGAACTGTTTTCCTTTGTGCTGTAAAGTTACTATGCAGCTACCTTTGACTGGTACGTTCTCCCCAGTATAACCAGTAACCTTAATTTTCACCGGGTGTATTTTGCTCTTCACCTTCAGTGTTTTGTAGTCATCCAGAGATAACAGGTTTACCTGTGCTCCAGTAACAAACTTGAATGGTATTATAGTTTCATTCACAGTCAATGGCACAATCCATTCAGCATTTACTGCATTGCATATTTCCACAGAATCAACAAAGAATTCTTCAATCTCCTCGACTGTGTGAACCTTTTCTTTGTAGCCTCAGCTTTGCAGCATTTTGAGAAATTATTATTTTTCCCACAGTTGTTACATGATTTGCCATATGCAGGGCATTTTTTTGGCTTGTGGATAAATCTACATTTTCGACATGTAATGTTTAGATTTTTCTCTTTTGCTTGTTTTTGTTTTGTAAGGCGCGGCGAGGTGTATTGCTCCTCTCTTGTTATTGCATACACTGACGTCTCATCCCTGCACAGCTCTTTAGCTTGTGCTCTGGTGGTTTCAGCTGCTCGACACATATTCACTGCTTTATCCAAAGTTAATTATTGCTCACGCAGCAATCTCTCACGCAGCAGTCTTTCACTAGTGAGTCTTTCAGATTTTCAAATTCACACGTTTTGCTCAGTGTGTTCAGCTCAGCCAAATACTGGTCAAAACTGACTCCCTGTCTCTGATCATGAGAGAAAAACTTGTATCTCTCAAAAGTGACGTTCTGGCTTGGTACAAAGTACTCCTCAAATTTAGCCATTAGCACAGTCAATGTCAAGTTTGCCTCGTCTTGCTGAAAGCTATTGTAAATGTCCAATGCATCCTCTCCAATAACATGCAGAAAACTGGAAACTTTCAATTTGTCATCATATCCCCCTGCACCACTGGCTGCTAGGTAGATATTGAATCTCTGCTTGAAACGTTTCCAATTGTCAGCTAAATTGCCTGTTAACTGCATAGGAGTAGGAGGACTAAGCCTATCCATGACGGAGAACAGAAACAGTGTCAATTTCTCTTACTTCATTCAGTATGTTGCTCATCAACTTGCTCGTCAACAGATTCCAATGCAGCCTTGGTCTCGCTGCTGTCACTCTAGCTGCTGCGGCTCGTTGTCCTCGCTCTTGCAAGCTAGCATCTTCGACTACTCACGTCACTTGACTTGTGGTAGAATGTTACATTTTCTTTGCGGAAATTTGCAGAGTTACTCTTTTCTTTTCTGTCTCTTCATATTGACTAACAATCTGACACCATATTATGTTTGTTCCTTATATAATGACAAACTGGGGCGTACGTTTAACTACTTTTAATTAACATATACTTCAGCTAGAAAACTCCATGTTTAGCCATGCAAGGCATTCTTCAAACAGCTGCCTCCCGCATAGCCTGCTGGGTAACGCAGTCTAAATGTTATTAACACATATCAACACATCAACAAGTAATGATATTGTATCATATAATAGCACTGACAGCTTTTAACCTCTTAGAACTCCTGCTCTATACTGCCCCTGTTGGAGAAAGTGCGTACCCATAGTAAACTGAAAATATTTTTACCCAAAATTGCTAATATATGCATATAAAAATGATTATTGAATAGAAAACACTCTAAAGTTTCTAAAACCGTTTAAATTATGTCTGTATGTAAAGCAGAACTCACAGGAGAGCCATTCTCCCAAACACTCTGTCAACAATGGAAAAGTTGGGTCTACTTTGACGTCATCGCCAACACCCTTCCCAGGCAGCTACGGATCCAGTTCAGCGCGTCTCTATCAGTTCAGCGCGATGTCTGCTTTCAAATGGTGCGTTCACTGTGAGAATCGCACGAGCCCTGCACCTTTGGCGCGAAATTCTGCGTGTCCCTCTCAAAACCGGGCACTCTATTGCGCGTGGCCGATTTGGAGTACGTCTTTTTCCAATATGCAGCATTTGAAGCCGGTTTGTCTGTTAGCGCTGTCCTTTGTTCTACATGCTAAATCATAAAGCTCGATTTTGCACATCGTTTGACCAGTTTAATCGACATATAATATGTAAATTGGAAGTTTTAATGCGCAGAGTGCTGGACCAGAAGTCATTTTTGATGCATTCCAGCTGAAGCTGTTAGCATATGCTAATACAGGGACACACAACGTGAAACCAAACGATGTATTGGGTAAGTATGACTCCTTCTACGTCTTCTGATGGAAGAACATCAAAGGTAAGGGAATATTTATGTGGTTATTTTGGGTTTCTGTGGACTCCAAACGTACTGATAATATCTGAGCGCCGACTCCTAGTATAGCCAAGTGAACGATGTCTGTAACGTTAAAAATAAATTTAATACAGCGGTTGCATTAAGAAGAAGTGTATCTTTGTAAATATATGTAGAACATGTATATTTAGTCATGTTTATTGCTTGTTATCTGACGTTATCTGTCGGAGCTATCATCATTTCTCCTGACATTTGAGTAGCATGTTTTTAAAAAAAATGTTGTCAACCGAGATTTATGGATATTATATAGCATATTATTGAAAAAAAATTAAATGTACCGTGTAACATGTAATATTACTGTCATCTGATGAAGATTTTCAAAAGGTTAGTGAATTATTTATTTTTTAATCCTACTTTTAAATGTAATTTTTTCTGGGACAAAATGGCCGCCGCTTGCCTTTTATTTCGGTGGTGATCTAATATAAATATGTGCTATGTTTTCGCCGTAAAACATTTTAGAAATCTGACTTGCTGGGTAGATAAACAACTTGTTTATCTTTCATTTGAGCTATTTTACTTGTTAACCTCTTCAGTCGACCCTCTACTTTTTTGAACATTTTGTTAAAAATCGCGCAACATTTCAGCGCCCTGCTACTCATGCCAGGAATATAGTACGTTCATATGGTTAGAATGTGTGGATAGGAAACCCTCGGACGTTTTTAAAACTGGTTAAATCACGACTGTGGCTATTACATAACGTGCGTTACATCGGAAAGCGCAGGAAAACCTGATCACAGAAAATGGAAATAAATATCCTTGCGCCACTTCCAGCAATTGTTAACAGTGAGCCGAATTAGATAAGACCGAGCATTCAACTCCCACAGCATCCCCATGTTGTCTAGTCTTGTGAATTGAATCATCTTTGATTCTTGGTTGAACCGAAAGAGGGGCACGACTTACCTCCGGTCTCCGCCCAGATCATTCCGGAAGAGATCTCTCCTGAAATTTTTTCCAAGACGACAGCTAATGATTTCTACATCGCCTATGGATGATTTTTATCGCTTATTGACGTTTACTAATACCTAAAGTAGCATTACAAACGTATTTCGAAGTGTTTTGTGAAAGTTTATCGTCTACTTTTTGAATTTTAAAAAATGACGTTACGTTGTGAAATCGCTGTTTTTTTCGTTTATCACACAGTCTACATATAACGATATCTTGGCTTTATATGGCCCGATTTAATCCAAATAAAGACCCAATAGTGTTTATGGGACATCTAGGAGTGCCAACAAAGAAGATGGTGAAAGGTAATGACTGTTTTCTATTTTATTGTGCGGTTTGTGTAACGCCGAAATGCTAATTATTTTGTTTACGTCCCCTGCTGTGCTTTTCTGTTGTAGTGTATTGGTGCATGCTATCAGATAATAGCTTCTCATGCTGTCGCCGAAAAGCATTTTAAAAATCTGACTTGTTGCCTGGATTCACAACGAGTGTAGCTTTAATTTGATACCCTGCATGTGTATTTTAATGAACTTTTGAGTTTTAACTAATACTATTAGCATTTAGCGTAGCGCATTTGCATTTCCAGAGCTCTAGTTGGGACGCAAGCGTCCCAAGTAGAGGCAAGAGGTTAATGTGTGGAGGTTAAATATTTTTAGGAATATTTTCGCATTGTGCGTTATGCTAATGAGCTTGAGCCCTAGTCACGAACCCGCATACGGTATTGGTGGACTATGAGGTTAAAGAAAACAAAAATGTAGACATACATGGTCTGTTTACATATATTTTAGAAGCTATTTATGTCACACCCTGATCTGTTTCACCTGTCTTTGTGATTGTCTCCACCCCCATCCAGGTGTTGCCCATCTTCCCTATTATCCCGTGTATGTATACCCGTGTTCTCTGTTTTTCTGTGCCAGTTCTGTAACGGCGTTCTTCGTTTGTGGAAAGAGAGTCGGACCGAAATGCAGCATGTTGGTTACTCATGACTTTAATGAATGAACTGCGGTACATGAAATAACTCAGAATACAAAACAACAAACAGAACGTGAAACTAATTACAGCCTATCTGGTGACTACAACACAGAGACAGGAACAAACACCCACAAAATACAAAGCGAAACTGAGGCTGTCTAAATACGGTTCCCAATCAGAGACAACGACAAGCACCTGACTCTGATTGGGAAATCGCCTCAGGCAGCCAAACCTATACCACACCCCTAATCAGCCGCGATCCCAAATAATACAAACCCCAATACGAAACATAACATATAAACCCATGTCACACCCTGGCCTACCCAAACATATAACAAAAACACAAAATACAATGACCAAGGCGTGACAAGTTCGTCTTGTTTGTCAACCAACGTTTTTGTGTCAGCTCCTGCTTTTCCCCAGTCTCTTTTCTCATTCTCCTGGTTTTTGACCCTTGCCTGTCCTTACCCTGTACCCACCCGCCTGACCCTGACTGCCGTCCTGTACCTTTGCCCCACCTCTGGATTACCGATCTCTGCCTGACCTGACCCTGAGCATGCCTGCCGTCCTGTACCCTTTTCCCTGCTGCTGTAATAAACATTGTTACTTCGACACGGTCTGCATCTGCGTCTTGATACCTGATCATTTATACAGATTTGTTTAATAAAACCTGTATTCTTTATTTATATGACAATATTTTATGTTGACAATAATTGTATTACACAATTTCTGATATCACATACTCACTTTAATTTAAAAATGACAAGTAAAATCAGGATTCTACCTCTACTACCATTCATTCCAATTAGTGTCATGTCTACTCCTGTTCCTCTCATCTGACGTCGCTGGTATACTAACCACAGGTCCTGGGATCCATCATTACGCACACCTTGCATCCATCATTATGCACGCTTACAGATCATTATGATACTCACCTGGACTCCATTACCTTCCTGATTACCTCCCCTTTATCTGTCACTCTCTTGGGTTCCTTCCTCAGTCGGTTTTGTTCCTGTGTTCATGCATTATTGCCACTGTTATATTGTCTCGTTTCATGAAACGTTTCACCTCCACCTGCTTCTCGACTCACAGCGTCTCTGTCCACCGTCAAAAGGAGCAGGCAGACCGCCACTGCACTGCGACTCCTGTGTTTCACCCTGGGGACCGGGTCTGGCTTTCTACCAGGAACCTCCCACTACGCCTCCCCTGCAATAAACTGAGCCCCAGGTGGGTAGTCTATGTTCTTTTTTCTATGTTGTGGTTTTGTGTTTGGCCTGGTATGGTTCTCAATCAGAGGCAAGTGTTGTTCGTTGTCTCTGATTGAGAATCATACTTAGGTAGCCTTTTCCCACCAGTGTGGTGTGGGTGATTATTTCCTGTTCTGTGTTTTTCTTCACTGTACAGGACTGTTCGTTTGTTTTTTCACTGTTCAGTTGTTTCATTAAAGAATATGAACACTTACCACGCTGCACATTGGTCCTCCTCTTCTTCCACCCACGACGAGCGTTACATATACACAACCGTTCAAAAGTTTGGGGTCACTTAGAAATGTCCTTGTTTTTTAAAGAAAAGCACTTTTTGTTAAAATAACCCAAAATTGATCGGAAATACAGTGTAGACGTTGTTAATGTTGTTACGGATACAGTTATCCTGTGTGTGTGTATCCTGTGTGTTTCTTTTCACTCCTTCTCCCCACACAGGTGAAAACCATCACTCCCCAATCAGTCAACAATCAATCATCAATCAGAAGACACACCTCCTCCTATTTCCTACCCTATCACAGTTCATTCCCCATGGTTTAAAAACCCCATCATTTGTTTGAGCAATCTCTAGCTCAATCTCTAGCTAAATCTCTCTGTAAATGCCATGTCTGTAGGTCTCTGTGTCACTCTCGCTTTGTGTCTTAACCTCTCTTTTGTTTGAGCACCTCCATAGCACTTTGTCATCACCTGTGAGTATTGTTTTTGGGTTATGGTGTTTGCTGGTGGGAAAAGGGGAAACCAAGACAAGTCGCCCATGGGCATACACTACCCGTAGGTAAACTTTGTTAAATACACTAGTTAGAACTGGGCGGACCACCCACTGTATTTTTGGTTAGTTAGTTAGCTGTTGTTAAAGTAGGCTAGCCTAGCTTAGGGGTGTTTTGGATGCTTATTGTTTCTTTCCTTGGGTCCAGCTCAGCCCCTTTTCCTGCTCCCCCCATTACCGTGTGTTTATAAATAAACCTAGAGTTTGACGGTAGATTTCTGTTGTCGTGGTTATTTCGTGCACACTTTTACTTTGTCACAATAATAATTTGCATGAGTTATGTTACGGGTCTCATTACCATCCCCCCTAGACTGTCGGGCCAAAAGGGATTCGTAACAGTTGTAAATGACTATTGTAGCTTTATTTTTTTATGGAATATCTACAGAGGCCCATTATCAGCAACCATCACTCCTGTGTTCCAGTTGTGTTAGCTAGTCCAAGTATATCATTTAAAAGGCTAATTGATCGTTAGAAAACAATTTTGCAATTATGTTAGCACAGCTTAAAACTGTGGTGCTGATTAAATAAGCAATCAAACTGGCCTTCTAGGCAGAGTTCCTCTGTCCAGTGTCTGTTATTTTGCCCATCTTAATATTTTATTTTTATTGGCCAGTCTGAGATGGCTTTCTTTGCAACTCTGCCAAGAAGGCCAGAATCCCGGAGTCCCCTCTTCACTGACGTTGAGACTGGTGTTTTGCAGGTACTATTTAATGAAGCTGCCAATTGAGGACTTGTGAGGTATCTGTTTCTCAAACTAAACACTATAATATACTTATCCTCTTGCTCAGTTGTGCACCGGGCCACCCTCTCCTCTTTCTATTCTGGTTAGAGACTGGTTAGTTTGCGCTGTTCTGTGAAGGGAGTAGTACACATCGTTGTACGAGATCTTCAGTTTCTTGGCAATTTCTCACATGGAATAGCCTTCATTTCTCAGAACAAGAATAGCCATTTTGAGCCTGTAAGCGAACCTACAAATGCCAATGCTCCAGATACTCAACTAGTCTAAAGGCCAGTTGTATTGCTTCTTTAATTAGTACAACAGTTTTCAGCTGTGTTAACAATTGCAAAAGGGTTTTCCAATTATCAATTAGCCTTTTAAAATGATAAACTTGGATTAGCTAACACAACGTACCATTGGAACACAGGAGTGATGTTTGTTGATAATGGGCCTCTGTACACCTATGTAGATATTCCAGAAAACAATCTGCTGTTTCCAGCAACCAGTAATTTACAACATTAATAATATATACACTGTATTTCTGATCAATTTGAGGTTATTTAAAGGACAAAATGTGTCTTTCTTTCATAAACAAGGACATTTAAGTGACCCCAAACTTTTGAATGGTAGTGTAGGTTACAGCTTCCCAGTCACTATCGTATCTCACCTTCTTTTTATGTCTCACTTCTCAAGCCAGTGGTTCCGGACCCCCCCCTCCATCACACATGCCTTACTTTTATTTTCCTAAATACATAGTTGCAGGAAATTAATCCCCTGTGCCTCTACTGCAATTCACTCCAAATAGACTGGTTTGATCTTTTCCTGGCTTTCCACAAGGCCAAATACAATCATGTAACTCCATTCATATTGTGATCTGTTTTAGGTAATCCACTTCATCCTGAAACAGTGCAATCCTGCCACCATGTGGAAGAAAATCTATAATACGCAGAGACAGTGTATACTATACCATACCACTGGGCCATTCCAATTCTGATTAGTTCAAATAGCGCTGCAATATTTGAGAGTTCCTGCATGCAAGCCATACAGTACAGAGATCAAAGAGCAAGAAAACCTCACATGATCAGAGGAAACAAACTAACTCTTTGCATCCTTATTGAAAATGCATTGTTTTTGGTCACTCTATGAAAGAACCTGCTCCTCAGGTGCCCATTATGCACATGATTTTATAAATAAACCAAATAATGTTCCTCTAAAACAATTTGAAGCACCTTAAACCAGAACACCTACTTTCCTGTAATACTTCCCTTTTTAGATGTTCACCTAGTTATTTCCCTGATTTGACTATAATTAATCTCTTCAGTGCGGTCGGTCAAACGAGAGGAAATTACTTTGGAGGGACTTAGTGAGCTCTGACACTGGGGACTCCCCTGTTTTATCTCTGGCCTCTCAGACGGAGATAGGGATGGAGCAGGGAGCTAAATCAATTTTCCTGTGTTGTCTCATTAGCTGGAGCCCTGGGGTAAGCTGTGCTCCATGGAGATGCCATTGGAGAAGGAGACCGAGAGAGAGAAAGAGAGCGAGAGACAGAGAAAAAAGAGAGCTTAGTCAGGGGCAGTGTGCTCAGAAGATGGCTTCTCCTTTACAGGCCTGGATGAGGATAGTAGGGTTCACTAAGGGTTCAGTATTGGAGGTGTTTAATCAAATGTGCAGTGCAATCAATCATGAACATTTCAATGCAAAAATATTTAGTTGGTTGGATGTCTCACAAGATGCTTCGAAACTGCTGCCAAGCAAAACTGATATTTTCCAAGTGATAACACCTGACTGAACAGGGCACTAGCAAGAAACACCTTCATGTGACATACGAAAAACAAATGTCATCATGCCATCTGGTCTGCACTGAGTGGTTTGGAGTGGAGACACACACCGGACACACACACCGGGCACGCACCCACATACACACTGTGACGGCAAGGCACATCTCCAGACCCATCATGACATATGACGGCCTCGTGACAGTAATGTTGCTAAACTCCGGCAATTCGATCCAATAACCAATGCAGTGAATATTGCCATCCTTCCGTGCCCTATTTTGTCAACAGGCCTGAACACAGCAACAGCATTCTCAGTAATTCCAGGATGCTGTATATATCAGAGGGCTTTTGTGATGAGAATGATCTGGATATTTCCTGGTTGCTAAAATTCTAAAAGTTTCCTAATTTCAGTTTGTGACAAAACAACCAAATACAGTGTAGAGAATTGTAGTACCATCTAAACCACTGTGAAATATATGTTCCATAACCAAACATATTGTATTTTCAGCTGTTTGAAGCTGGTGTACAAAACAGAAAGTAAAAGACTAAAAAACAAAACATAAGCATGAGAAGAATAGAAATAGCGCAAATTGAACAGATCTACCGATTCTGAGACTTGCTTTCAATGAGAATGACAGATCTATAACTCCCATTTCCATGTGAAGTTGGTCGGGTCGCCCAAAAAGTCATATATTGCAGCTTTAAGACTCAAGGGAGGAGTATTACACCAGACTAGCTAAGCAGATCCATTATCATCAATATCATATTAGATGTTCTAGTGATTACATCAAATCAACTAGTTATACAGTATAGGCCTAGCTACAACTGCTGGAATCAGTGTATCTATCCATTGTGGGCAGACTGAAAATGTCTTAGGTGACAAAGCTGTCAAAAATTGAATCTTGGAAGAGCCTAGGGCTACCACGGTGAGCTCGAGGTCAGTAAGAAAGCACTATTCCAGCTGAAGGCACTTCTCTGGTGCTGTATAAGAGGGAGTTACATATCCAAAGAGCAAGACGAGAGCAGTGTGTGTGTCTATCTGTCGGTCTGTGGACCTGTATGGAGTAATGGGGTCCAAGAGAGACTATCCTGTAACTGTGTATTGGCCTTTGGGGAGGATTCAGGGCCTAAGGGCCTGGGGGGAAAGAAAAGCAGTAGTGCCGCAGCCCTGGCCCTGAACAGGGCCTGGTCTGCCTGTGAAACCTTAGCTACAGCACTGCTCATGGCCCAGATATGGGAAACTCAACGTGATGTTTAACCCAGATGTGAAGACAAGGATGCACACAGGACACCCAAGTATGGGGTTGGGAGCTTAGTGATTTGTAATCTGGGGACAGCGAGATCAGCCAGATCTTTGACTGAAATTACAGTGAGCACAGTACTTAAGCAATACTCCATATCTATGTATAAGACGTTTCCATCTGGTACCACAAATAACAAGGCTGGCCATAGAGGCGTCTGGGCTTTCCAGTTGCCAGCACTCACAGGGAATAGCAGATTTGGGGATTTGGGCCCATTAAGCTTCATGCAGATGAGTTCCAGAAAGATTAGCTTTATTCTGCCCACGTATGCCAGACCAGGGCCCCAATGCAAATGAAGAAGCATCCAAAAAGCCTGCTCCGTTTAATCTCCCTTCACTCTCGCATAATGAAACATTTACATTAAAATATAGGCAAGGCAATCCACAGCTTTTATTTCTCCCTGTAAGCAAAAATCAGCCGCGCTCACTGGCCATAAGGGACTCTGCATCGCCTTGCTTTTGAAAATACATTTAAAATGTGCCAGGCTGCTTTGATCTTGGCGGTGGATTGAGATAATCAGAGGGAACTGGTGCAGTAGATCTCACGGGGATAAAAACATTAAATTAATCCCTTTACCAGGGCTCCGATCAGCCTCATCTACTAGCACAGCTTTGATTATCCTCATTAGGAGGCGTGTCAACAGAGAGAGACTAGAGCTGGGAACTGTTCCTTGGGAGAAAGAAAGGCCATTGGCCTAGTCCTTAGCCAACTAAAGAAGACGTTGGAATTACTTGCTCTCTGCTGACCTTTTCATTGACTTATCACATTATGTTTGTTTGATAAGCCTGTGGTGTGAAAATCAAAAGCACCATACATCTAAAATGTGATGGGGGTCATCGCTGTCGGTTCACCTGACAGGTACATGACACCCTGTGCCTTCTGTGAGACGGATGGCACTGCAATCGCTAGTCCTTCTTCAAGGCACTCAGAATCACATTTATTCGCCAAATACATTTGCTTGTACAGGATTTTGATATGGTAAATTGGTGCAGCCACAATAAACAGAATACACAGACAGACAGACAAACAAAGATAATATATGGACACAGAGTAGCTACAGTATGTACACAATGAACACCAGGCTAAAAACTACAGACTACGTTATAAACTTGTACAGAGCTCAGTGGGAACATACAGTATAGGCTAGAAATGATTGATGGCATCAAGCATAATGTACAGGGGGCTTGAATGAGGGATGGAGAGTGAGGATGGATGGCCAAAGGGGAGATGGTGGGTATTTGTGAGAGATGATTATTTCTGTCATTTCCGTTATTGTGTGCGCTTTGTTCCGTCTGCTGCTTATGGGAACAAGATTTAATCTTTCCAATCAGCCTCCTGCTGTTTCAGAGGGAAGCTGTCTGGAAATCATATCAAACTGCCATGAATATAAATTGCTCTGGAGTCTAAATGTATCCATACACATCAGTATTCTCCACATATCAGCAAGCATGTAGGAAAATGTAAATAATGCACACAGTATACTATCATTATATCTTCCATGACTAGCTACAATAAGACAAAGCAGTAACTAACAGCAGAGGAAAAGAGGAGAATAATATTAGCACACTATAAAACATAGGCCTAAAACTTAATGGATCACTGCTCCAAAAGCACACAGCTCCAAAAATGATACTGCACATCTTCAGTATCCACACTAGTCATTACATCACCCTTGGCTGTAGTAACTCCTGATTCCTCCCATTCTAAATGAGTGGCTGGAATAAAGAAACCATACATATTCATCCATCTGGATGGGAACCAGGAATAGACTAGTGTTACAAGGCGGAGCCAGATGAATTCTTTATTACTGTTTCCCTGTAGTATATAAATCAGCTACCTGAAAGGCAAGTGAAAAGGAAACCGCACGACCAAGCAGAGCAGTGGAGAGATGATGGACACACCCACTGGATGGCCACAGTAACGGTGTATCAATGAGTGTATCACTTACACGGTTACATAAATAGATTAATATAATAGTTTACATGCTTTACAAGAAGAACAATGTCCCTAATAATCCTGTTTACATGGACACATCTAAAATCAGGCTACCTGATGGGACTTTGATAAATGCATAAAATATCAAATCAAAAATAAACTTTCTACCACAGCACCATCTCATTTTGGGATGCCTATTTCATTGTGTTCGGACATATAAAGTTTGTAAGTGAAAACTATTTCTAAGATACATACTTTCAGTTGTTCTGAACTCACTTGACTCGTGCTAAAGAGGGAGGCTCGCTCGGCTGGTGCTAGCACATGTGCAGATCAAATACACAGCTGGAACTCCGATTAAAGTGTTTACATGTACTAATCATTTGAAAGATTGCTCAGAAAAACTTAAAGGCAAATGCTTACTTCGATTATGACCTTATGCCAATTAAGATAAGCAAAGTAAGGGGTTTACATGACTAATGCCACATTCGGCCTACTGACATAATCAGCTTAATATTGAATTATTACTGTGCATGTATGGGAAAGGATGATCCATTCTCTCACTGCTATTATCACATACACCTTTTACCCCCGACCTGTCTTATCGCATTTACCTAGTTCCATCCACTTATTTACATTTATTTGACTTTCTCTCTCATGGTCAACAGGTGTGTTATACCAATCAAATACAAAAAACATCAAAGCTTGGAATGCCTAAAAAGCAGGTAGAGATCCCCTAGAATTCTAAGCCAAAAGGACAAAACCCTCTTAATTACATTTTATAGCCAGAATAACTGAAGAAAAGGTTTGACATTTTCCTGTTAATACAGATAGGAGTACAGAAGCCTGACAACTGACAATCACTTTCCTACTGTAGCTCTGTGCCATGACATGCAGTCTCCTGTAGTAAAACAATGCCACCATCTCTTCCTCTCAAGGGCAGGTTCAACACAGTGTTACGGGGACCATCCCACATCCGTCTAGTAAATGGGTTATAGTGACAACAGAACTATAGCTCAAGAAGGTCACCCATGAAACATCATACAACTGGTTACTCATACATGCTGTATCTGCGCAATACGATTCAGTATTGTGTATGCATGCCTGAGTGAGTATGAATGACAACTGGATGGCCACCGAGTGACCCTAATTTTCAGCAAAAGCTTTTTCTTTAGTATTCCTATTAGGCTGATGCCTTTTAACACAGTAATACAGGGCTGTGTAATCGGGCTGTGACACAGTTGTCATACATCATTGTTGCTCAGATAGTCAGGGGACAGACAGACTGGTTGCAGTAGGCCTAGAGGTATGATACTGTACATGGCCACAGAGATGGAGTGGTTCTTAATAGCCAGGTTACCCAGAGACCATCAGGCCTGCTAAGCACCACCGCCGCTCATATTAGACAAAGATTCATGTAGATCAGGATTGTCCCAAGTGACACCTCTAGTAGACACCATTTAGCAAGTACCCCAACTGCAATTCCGAAGACATATTACTTTTGATAGAGCAATCTTGTTACGCCATACTGTGTTATGTTGACTGAGTACATTTCTCGAAGGGGCCATTTTTCTATCTAATTGTTCATCAAGAACTAAACACACTATAGTCTGGTACTTGGTGCAACTGGATAAGGAGGGGGACCCGAGTGAGCATTAAATTAACTTGCTTTGCTCTCTGGAAATCCCATCCATCTCTGGCCTATCAATGACACAACTGCACCTTGGCTTTAGCATGATTAAAGTCTTTGCACCCCCCGTTTATGGCCGTCATTTACTTTGCAGTGTTATCAAATGTGCATCTAAAGCATCATCATAGTTTCTGTGGTGTTTTATCCATATAAAAACCTTTGCAAATAAATCCAGACTTAATAGCCTCTCCACACATGAAGTTTACTACAATAACATCTTACATTACAGACATTGAGGTAATCATCACAAGCTGTGTGAGGTAATTAGGGTTTCAAAGCTACTGGTAATTTACCAAAGTTACCGGAATCTTCAGTAATTTTAGCAATTAACAGAAATTCTATGGCAATCTATTGTAACTTCCGTAATCTATGGTTGAATAACATTTTTTGTATTATTCATATACAGTAATAATTTGTTATATCTATGTTCATATTGTCCATAAGATTCTAGTAGATAGCTTATACTGTATATACATTTTTTTATTTCACCTTTATTTAACCAGATAGGCCAGTTGAGAACAAGTTCTCATTTACAACTGCGACCTGGCCAAGACAAAGGAAAGCAGTGCGACAAAAACAACAACACAGAGTTACACATAAACAAACGTACAGTCAATAACACAATAGAAAAATGTATGTACAGTGTGTGCAAATGTAGAAGAGTAGGGAGGTAAGGCAATATATAGGCCATAGAGGCCTATATAGCATTAACACTGGAGCGATAGATGTGCAGATGATGATGTGCAAGCAGAAATACTGGGGTGCAAAAGAGCAAGAGGGTAAGTAATAATATACTCATGAGGTAGTTGGGTGTGCTATTTACAGATTGGCTGTGTACAGGTACAGTGATCGGTAAGGTGCTGTGACAGCTGATGCTTAAAGTTAGAGAGGGAGATATAAGACTCCACCTTCAGTGATTTTTGCAATTCGTTCCAGTCATTGGCAGCAGAGAACTGGAAGGAAAGGCAGCCAAAAGGAAGTGTTGGCTTTGGGGATGGCCAGTGAAATATACCTACTGGAGCGCTATGGTGTTGCTATGGTGACCAGTGAGCTGAGATAAGGCGGGGCTTTACCTAGCAAAGACGTATAGATGACCTGGAGCCAGTGGGTTTGGCAACGAATATGTAGTGAGGGCCAGCCAACAAGAGGATACAGGTCACAGTGGTGGGTAGTATATGGGGCTTTGCTGACAAAACAGATGGCACTGTGATAGACAACATGTTATGAAATAGGAAACCGATTCTAGATTTAATTTGATTGGAGATGCTTAATGTGAGTCTGGAAGGAGCGTTTACAGTCTAACCAGACACCTAGGTATTTGTAGTTGTCCACATATTCTAAGTCAGAACCGTCCAGGGTAGTGATGCTAGTCGGGCGGGAGGGTACGGGCAGCGATCGGTTGAAGAGCATGCACTTAGTTTTACTAGCATTTAAAAGCAGTTGGAGGCCACGGAAGGACTGTTGTATGGCGTTGAAACTCGTTTGGAGGTTTGTTAGCACAGTGTCCAAATAAGGGCCAGATGTATACAGAATGGTGTCATCTGCGTAGACATGGATCAGAGAATCACCAGCAGACATCATATGAATCAAAGCGGAGGAGAGAGACTCTCAGATGAAATTGTGTCTGGTACATCAGATTGTCCACAGTATGGTCCCCAGGTACCTATGTAACTACTTTAACTTGGTCCGGGATAAGCATAACTATTCCACAACAATGAGCGAAACTAACGTTGTTCCTTTTAAATTTAAAAGTGGTTTGGGGTAAGAAACTGTTTTATACTCATCTGCCATTCTTTGGAATAGTCTTCCAAAGAATTTGAAACTTATAACCTCAGTAGGTAGGTTCAAGTTCTCACTGAAAAAAGTGCTAAATAGTAGCATGTCTCAAAAGTGAGTCGTAAGATTATAGTACGTGACTGAGAAGGAAATGGATAGCATATGGTCTGCCTTTTGGTGGCTGTTGTTTATCATATTGTGAATGTCTTGTATATATTAGGGATTTATTGTTTTATATATTAAGGCTGTGTGAGAGGAGGGAGATGTCCTTTCCATAGTTGTTCATTAGGTACTAATTATCTCAGGTTATGAAACAAACAACAATTTTGTCTGTCGTTGTCTGTTGCCCCCTTCCCTCTTTAAAAGGACCACAATGGAAATAAGCTTAAGCTTTATTGTGTTATCCTTGATGATTTTCTTAAATTGTATGTGAAGGTGTCACTGGCTGGAGCGCCCTTATGTACAGTGGGGCAAAAAAGTATTTAGTCAGCCACCAATTGTGCAAGTTCTCCCACTTGAAAAGATGAGAGGCCTGTAATTTCCATCATAGGCACACTTCAACTATGACAGACAAAATGAGGAAAACAAATCCAGAAAATCATATTGTAGGATTTTTAATGAATGTATTTGCAAATTATGGTGGAAAATAAGTATTTGGTCAATAACAAAAGTTTATCTAAATACTTTGTTATATACCCTTTCTTGGCAATGACAGAGGTCAAACGTTTTCTGTAAGTCTTCACAAGGTTTTCACACACTGCTGCTGGTATTTTGGCCCATTCCTCCATGCAGATCTCCTCTAGAGTAGTGATGTTTTGGGGCTGTTTCTGGGCAACACAGACTTTCAACTCCCTCCAAAGATTTTCTATGGGGTTGAGATCTGGAGACTGGCTAGGCCACTCCAGGACCTTGAAATGCTTCTTACGAAGCCACTCCTTCGTTGTCCGGGCGGTGTGTTTGGGATCATTGTCATGCTGAAAGACCCAGCCACGTTTCATCTTCAATGCCCTTGCTGATGGAAGGAGGTTTTCACTCAAAATTCCACGATACATGGCCCCATTCATTCTTTCCTTTACACGGATCAGTTGTCCTGGTCCCTTTGCAGAAAAACAGCCCCATAGCATGATGTTTCCACCCCCATGCTTCACAGTAGGTATGGTGTTCTTTGGATGCAACTCAGCATTCTTTGTCCTCCAAACACGATGAGTTGAGTTTTTACCAAAAAGTTATATTTTGGTTTCATCTGAACATATGACATTCTCCCAATCTTCTTCTGGATCATCCAAATGCTCTCTCTAGCAAACTTAAGACGGGCCTGGACATGTACTGGCTTAAGCAGGGGGACACATCTGGCACTGCAGGATTTGAGTCCCTGGCGGCGTAGTGTGTTACTGATGGTAGGCTTTGTTACTTTGGTCCCAGCTCTCTGCAGGTCATTCACTAGGTCCCCCCGTGTGGTTCTGGGATTTTTGCTCACCGTTCTTGTGATAATTTTGACCCCACGGGGTGAGATCTTGCGTGGAGCCCCAGATCGAGGGAGATTATCAGTGGTCTTGTATGTCTTCCATTTCCTAATAATTGCTCCCACAGTTGATTTCTTCAAACCAAGCTGCTTACCTATTGCAGATTCAGTCTTCCCAGCCTGGTGCAGGTCTACAATTTTGTTTCTGGTGTCCTTTGACAGCTCTTTGGTCTTGGCCATAGTGGCGTTTGGAGTGTGACTGTTTGAGGTTGTGGACAGGTGTCTTTTATACTGATAACAAGTTCAAACGGGTGCCATTAATACAGGTAACAAGTGGAGGACAGAGGAGCCTCTTAAAGAAGAAGTTACAGGTCTGTGAGAGCCAGAAATCTTGCTTGTTTGTAGGTGACCAAATACTTATTAACCACCATAATTTGCAAATAAATTCATTAAAAATGTGATTTTCTGGATTTATTTTTCTCATTTTGTCTGTCATAGTTGAAGTGTCCCTATGATGAAAATTACAGGCCTCTCTCATCTTTTTAAGTGGGAGAACTTGCACAATTGGTGGCTGACTAAATACTTTTTTGCCCCACTGTATGTACTTTAAAAATGGTCTAATAAATTCAATCAATCAATTCAAGAGAAAATAGCCTAATTAATTAAAAAAGCGTCTAATTAACAATGATTTTATCTTCAGTTATTGCTGCAACTTGCCCAACTATTGAATTTTTCACAACTGCCACCATTTTGACAACAAAACATTGAAAATAAATACATATTGACAAAAAAAAAGTCTGTAAAAAAAAAAGAAAAGGATATTGCACACTGAAACCCTCATATTAAACACCAATGGTATTCACTAAGTTGATGGTTTATATTTAGGATATTGTTTTACAGCTTTTTCGAACACCAAAAAAAGTGTCAAGGTTAGCCAGTTTGGATTTGGCTTCACTCCTATCACAACACATCAAGGTAAATACGTCATTGACAGAAACAACTTGATGTTACTAGATGCTACTGCACTGTTGGAGCTAGAAACACAATCATTTCGTAACACCCAAAATAACATCTGCTAAACACGTGTATGTGACTAATAACATTAGATTTGATTTGACTTGGGAGCTAGGCCCACCCACTGGGGATCTAGGCCCAGCCAATCAGAATGAGTTTCTCCCCACAGAAGGGCTTTATTACAGACATAAATACTCCTCAGTTTCATCAGCTGTCCAGGTGGCTGGTCTCAGACGATCTGGAAAGTGAAGAAGCCAGATGTGGAGGTCCTGGGCTGGCTTGGTTACATGTAGTTGTGAGGCCAGTTGGACGTACTGCCAAATTCTCTAAAATGACGTTGGAGGCGGCATATGATAGAGAAATTAAAATTAAATTCTCTGGCAACAGCTCTGGTGGACATTCCTGCAGTCAGCATACCAATTGCATGCTCCCTCGAAACTTGAGACATCAGTGGCATTGTGTTGTATGACAAAACTGCACATTTTAGAGTGGCCTTTTATTGTCCCCAGCACAAGGTGCACCTGTGTAATGATCATGCTGTTTAATCAGCTTCTTGATATGCCACACCTTTCAGGTGAATGGATTATCTTGGCAAAGCAGGAATGCTTCCTAACAGGGATGTAAACAAATTTGTGCACAACATTTTTGAGAAATAAGCTTTCTGTGCGTATATGGAAAATGTCTGGGATCTTTTATTTCAGCTCATGAAACATGGGAATGACGGACTGTTGTTTCTCTTTGCTAATTTGAGCTGTTATTGCCATTATATGTACTTGGTCTTTTACCAAATAGTGCTATCTTCTGTACACCACCCGTACCTTGTCACAACACAACTGATTGGCTCAAAAAGCATTAAGAAATTCCACAAAATTAACTTTTAACAAGGCACATTGAAATGCATTCCATGAAGCTGGTTGAGAGAATGCCAAGAGTGTGCAAAGCTGTCATCAAGGCAAAGGTTGGCTACTTTGAAGAAACTAAAATCTAAAATATATTTTTATTTGTTTAGCACTTTTTTGGTTACTACATGATTCCATGTGTTCTTTCATAGATTTGATGTATTCACTATTATTCTACGATGTAGAAAATTGTACAAAAAAGAAAAACACTTGAATGAGTAGGTGTGTCAAAACGTTTGACTGGTACTGTATAGAGTACTTCTTTCATTCTCTCCACTTCCTTGGCTGCTCTCTCAAGAACCTCAAGTGGAGCTTGTTTTATATTTGTATACATGATGTCTGCTCTGTAACAATAAAAATGCTCTATCTTGAGTAAATATAAATTACACATTGTACCAATACTATGCATATTCTTTAAAAAATATTTCAACTCACAATACCATGCATGTTTGGAATCCTCGGGTCTTCAGTATTCTACTGTAAGTAAACTAGCGTGTAGGCTACCTGTGTTGTTTTCTGTCACTAGAAGGGGAGGTTGTTTTCCCACGTTGGTTTTGTCCTTGCTGAAAGAGAGGGAAGGAGATGCTCTTGAACAAACCGTCCTCAGCCGACTCCTCCAGCCTCAGTTGAGGGATCAGGTGTCCGAAGGCCATGATGTTTATCACAACACCTGCGCACCGTATTTACAACGTATAGCCACTGATAAAGAGGGCGCACTTCGAGAGACAAGCCTACAACATTATAAAGAACTAATAAAACGAGTGCTGGTGCTTCTGTCGCTCTTATAATGTGGTCTCCATCGCCCCAAGATCCTTGTCATAGCGTCCAAAACGCTTTACTGCCGCTGAAAAGTATAATGTGGATGCTGAGGTGCAGTTGGTGCCAAGCGTCTCACAAATCGCTTCACTCTGGAGTCGCGTGAGCCAAACGATGGGACAGAATCATTGTGGAGGACCGCGCGCCACTGGGTAGAGTGAGCATGCGTCGTTTGTTAATGGATCTAATGAGGTCCTCTTTACGATTCAGTGGACAGATTCAAATATGTTGATTTCATTAGAAGTTAGGAAATTAAAATGCATGTTTATGTAAACCATTATTATTTGCCTGACCTGATGCTGCCTGTCACCCCAAACTTCACATATGTCACATCCTGACCATAGAGAGCCCTTGTTTCTCTATGGTGGAGTAGGTCAGGGCTGACTAGGGGGTAGTCTAGTTTAATATTTTTATGTGGGGTCTAGTTAAATTTTTCTGGGTTGGTGATTTGTATGATTCCAATTAGAGGCAGCTGGTAATCGTTGTCTCTAATTGGGGATCATATTTAAGTAGTTGTTTTACCCACCTGTGCATGTGGGATATTATTTTGTGCATCACCTAGTCACCTTTCATTGTTTCTTTATTGTTTTGTTGTGCGGTTCACTTACTTTAATAAATAAGATGTGGAACCCAGATCACGCTGCACGTTGGTCTGAGTATGCTTCCAACGACAAACGTGACAGAATATCCCACCACAACAGGACCAAGCAGCATGCCCAGGAGGAGAAGGTATCCTGGACTTGGGAGGAGATATTGGATGGGAAGGGATCCTGGACTTGCAGGACAGGATCGCCTTCCTTGGCGGCAGACGCAAGGAGAGAAGGGAGGATAGCGATGAGGCCGGGGTTCGAGGCCACATGGAAAGCCCAAGAAACAGCCCGAAAATGTCTGGGGGGGGGACACAAGGGGTGGTTGGCGGGGCACAAGGGGTGGTTGGCGGAGCCGAGGAGTGAAGCAGAGCCAGTCTGGGAGAAGCGGGAGAAACTGGAGTGTGAAGGGTGAGAGTCAGAGACCGTCAGTGAGTGGTATTGGAGGAGAGAGAACGGAGAGGGTTGTTAAGTTGGTGGAGGATGCATGACATTTGCCCTAAGGAGCGTGTTATCAATTTAATCAATTTAATTCCACCTGAGTCAGCTCCTCGTACTTGTCCTGAAGAGCGTGCTATTAGTCTGGTGAAATCTGTGTCAGCTCCATGCACCAGGTCTCCAGTACGCATCCACAGCCCAGTAAGTCCTGTGCCAGCTATCCACACTCACCTTGAGGAGCGTGTCATTTGTCCGGTGCCATGTGTGCCAGCTTTACGCACCAGGTCTCCAGTGCGCCTCCACAGCCCAGTACGTCCTGTGCCAGCTCCTCACATCAGGCCTCCCCGTCCTGACCATAGAGAGCCCTTGTTTCTCTATGGTGGAGTAGGTCAGGGTGTGACTAGGGGGTAGTCTAGTTTAATATTTCTATGTGGGGTCTAGTTTAATTTTCATAGGTTGGTGATTTGTATAATTCCCAATTAGAGGCAGCTGGTAATCATTGTCTCTAATTGGGGATCATATTTAAGTAGATGTTTTTCCCACCTGTGTTTGTGGGATAATATTTTGTGTTTCACGTTTCGTTGTTTCTTTATTGTTTTGTTGTGCGGTTCACTTAATTCAATAAATAAGATATGGAACCCAGATCACGCTGCATGTTGGTTCGAGTATGCTTCCAACGACAAACGTGACAACATAAGATAGGCTATCACAGACTTTCCTTTATGTTTCGACCTGAGCTCCAGCCAATGACTGGTAATACATCCGGATCCCTTCAAGTTAAATGCTTCTCACCCACTATGTTTGTATCATGGTGATGAATGTGGGATTTGGCTAGAAAACATACCTCAATCCAGTGATGGAAGATGCAAAGTCAAGAAGATTAAAATGGGCTTTTTTGTTCCTCTTGCTAGGCTAGCTAATTCTAAAGCCACCTATTGGATTCCACAACACTTTCAGAAGCTTCTCACTCCAACACGTTGCATTTTCATGGAATCCAATGGGCTGCTTTAGGACATTTTTCCAGGTTGTGTTGTTTATATGTCCAGCAGTAGAGTCTAGCTCTCACCCATCCCCACCCTTTCTCCCCCTCAATTGAGAGATTGGCTGAATCCAGGAGCTGGAGGTGATAGCAATCTGACAGTCTCCATTCACTTCACTCCTGTGCACGAGCTAGCCATGCTGTCTCTTCAGGCCCTGAATGGCTAGCCAGCCTGACATACGCACTCCAAGGGTATAAGTTTGGCCGGTACCCGTACAGTCTTTTGTCCAGTTTGTGAGCATGCGTGGTTTTACAGATCTAAGATCTTAATTTGACCCCGTTTGCTACAGCAGGAAAATAATCCTGCAGCAACAGGAAATGTGAATTATTATGTGGATTATAATAAATGGTCTGACATTTCAAAGTGGAAATTACAAACTTCAGAAGCCTTTTTAAACCTCAAATATACTAGACATTCTACATTTCCTGCATTGCAGGAAAGTTATCCTGCAACAGGGTGAACAAATTAAGATCCTACATCTGTACATGCATGGGATGCATGACCACAAATCTGCTTATTCCCCTCTGGTCACTGACCAGCAAACACAGAGAGCCAGGTCTCTCTCTTTCAGTACTGGACCCAGAATCAACCCCCTGCGGTACCCCACATGACACACAGTTGAAGTCGGAAGTTTACATACACTTAGGTCGAAGTCATTAAAACTTGCTTTTCAACCACTCCACAAATTTCTTGTAAACAAACTATAGTTTTGGCAAGTCGGTTAGGAATGACACAAGTCATTTTTCCAACAATTGTTTACAGACAGATTATTTCACTTATAACTCATTGTATCACAATTCCAGTGGGTCAGAAGTTTACATACACTAAGTTAACTGTGCCTTTAAACAGCTTGGAAAATTCCCGAAAAGTATGTCATTGCTTTAAAAGCTTCTGATAGGCTAATTGACATCATTTGAGTCAGTTGGAGGTGTACCTGTGGATGTATTTCAAGGCCTACGTTAAAACTCAGTGCCTCTTCGCTTGACATCATGGGAAATTCAAAAGAAATCAGCCAAGACCTCCACGAGTCTGGTTCATCCTTGGGAGCAATTTCCAAACTCCTGAATGTACCACGTTCATCTGCACAAACAACTGTACGCAAGTATAAACACCATGGGACCACGCAGCAGTCACACCGCTCAGGAAGGAGACACATTCTGTCTCCTAGAGATGAACGTACTTTGGTGCGAAAAGTGCAAATCAATCCCAGAACAACAGCAAAGGACCTTGTGAAGATGCTGGAGGAAACAAAAGAATCTATAGCCACAGTAAAACGAGTCCTATATCGACATAACCTGAAAGGTCACTCAGCAAGGAAGAAGCCACTGCTCCAAAACCACCATAAAAAAGCCTGACACCGGTTTCCATCTGCACATGGGGACAAAGATTGTACTTTTTGGAGAAATGTCCTCTGGTCTGAGGAAACAAAAATAGAACTGTTTGGCCGTAATGACCAGCATTATGTTTGGAGGACAACACAGGAGGCTTGCAAGCCAAATAACACCTTCTCTGGGGTGGCAGCATCATGTTATGGGGGTGTTTTGCTGCAGGAGGGACTGGTGCACTTCACAAAATAGATGGCTTCATGAGGGAGTTATGAAATTATGTGGATATACTGAAGCAACATCTCAAGACATACGTCAGGAAGTTAAAGCTTGGTTGCAAATGGGTCTTCCAAATGGACAATGACCCCAAGCATACTTCCAACGTTGTGGCAAAATGGCTTAAGGACAACAAAGTCAAGGTATCGGAGTGGCCATCACAAAGCCCTGATCTCTCCCTGTAGAACATTTGTGTGCAGAACTGAAAAAGCGTGTGCGAGCAAGGAGGTCTACAAACCTGACTCAGTTACACCAGCTTTGTCAGGAGGAATGGGCCACAATTCACCCAACTTATTGTGGGAAGCTTGTGGAAGGCTACCCAAAACATTTGACCCAAGTTAAACAATGTAAAGGCAATGCTACCAAATACAAATTGAGTGTATGTAAACTTCTGACCCACTGGGAATGTGATGAAAGAAATAGAAGCTGTTATAAATCATTCTCTCTACAATTATTCTGACATTTCACATTCTTAAAATAAAGTGGTGATCCTAACTGACCTAAGAAAGGGAATTTTTACTAGGATTAAATGTCAGGAATTTGAAAAACTGAGTTTAAATGTATTTGGCTAAGGTGTATGTAAACTTCCGACTTCAACTGTATGTTGTCTGCCCATATGTCATAGACTAGCCTATGGTTAAAGAATTGAAGACTTCTCATTCAGAATTCTTTAGACTGTAGCTAATAGACTAATCCTCAAAGCTCTGCTGATTTGTGTAGTTTTCCTGAGGAGTCTCAACTCAATTACCTTACGGTGGGCTTCCTAGTCATCACTTGTATTCAATTAGCTCTCCTCTATTGAACTGCATGGAGTCAGCTTAGCATCTGTCAAATACACGTCTTAAGGGCCCAGAATAATTGTCTTTTGAAACCACATGGCATGCCAATTTGGACTAGGCCTACTCTTACTTTTCTGCACTCTGCCTCCATGAAGAGATATTACTAATTGCTTTAATTTACAATTAGGCCACCCAAACAATGTTTTTTAGTTGTTTTACTTCATAAATATTAATGTAACAGGTGCTCTACTTTCTTATTTAGCATCAATCAGGTTTAGTGAATTCATTAGAATCTCCAAGATTGAACCTAACGCCAATGGCTTAACTAAAACACATTTATGTTTGAACAATTGCCCCCAAAAGTCACATGGGCAATCCTTCTGCCCAAAATAACATATTGACCAGCAGTTCTAGGGAAACAAAACATTTGTAACTATAAAAGATTCCACAATATTGTGCTCTTTAGACACAGGTCAAGGGGAAGGTTGGCCACCCAAAAAAAGAGAAGGACAAATGAGGAAGAGATAAGGCAGGAACCACCTGGAATAAGGTCATGACAATTACCCAGAACCAAGTTAGCTGGAGATGCACCATTGATGCCCATTTCTCCACTATCATCTAAAAGGAATGAGTCAAGTAAGTATCTTTCTTTTAGCACTGTGAGCAGGGCAGTATCAAGAAGAAAAGTATCAAGAAGTAAATTGTGAGCAATTGAATGTCTTCAGACTGGAATGATGTCTGCACAGTTCATCTGGATGAAGGGGGAGTTGGGGACTCTTTGATTTAAAAAGGGAATTATAATGCCAAATGGATGTTAAAAATAGCATCCTATTAACCTCTCCATTTGACTTTATGGCAGCGCTGTAATTAGTGTAGTCGTCAGACAGTGAAATGTGCTTTAGATGCGAGTCACAGTGCAATACCCATTATCCACTGAGAGTCACTGAGAGAACTGGGAGGCAGACAGACATCGTTAAAAGTGTACGATGTGTGTGTTAAGTTTGACTCAACCTTCAGACAAATCTATCAATTGCTCAATAGTATCTTTCACCAGCCTTTTGGCTTTTATACAGAGCTCAAACTCCGGCAAGAGAGACATTGTGTCCTATACAGCAGCAGTTGCCATTTTAGATGGAAATCAATGGGCAGATGGTTACCAATTGTAATTTAGGCAGAAGATATTCTTGTCCAGAGAGATACATGACCATGATAGTTGCATGTGGGTTGTCAAAATATATGTGAGTGCCCAGTGGGTACATACTACATTACTGTAGGCCTACAGTACTAGTGATGGGTCGTTCGCAAAACGAGTCGGCTCTAAGAGCCGTTGTAGGTGAACAATGGGAACCGGCTCGCACACCAGAAGAGCCGAATCTATTTATTAATAAATTTAAAAATTAAGATATGAATAATCAAAAGATTTAAATGAATGGAATTAACTCATTTAAGGAACATATGGATTCTGTTTGACGAGAGAGCAACTGGGGATACAGCACGAAGGAATCCCTCAGCAGATGAGTGAGGCAGCTTGCATTTCTGAATGCAAATCTCTCATAAAAGCAAAATATAGTCAGCATTGCTGTGTGCTGCTGGTTATAACATAGCAATTAAGAAGAAAGAGAGAGAAGAGGGACCAGTTTAATGTTTTAAGTGGAATGCTGCAGTTTTACACATTGCTATTTATTTTTCTTTGATATGGTGCAATATTCTATTATTATGTTGTTCAGATTGTATTCGTTTTGAATTGTTACATTTATATGCACTTTGTTTATAACCATTTAAAAAGTTATACTGTAAATGCACATGTATAATAGCATCCCTCTTTTTTACATTTATTTCAATTTGTGGGATGCTGCAGTTTTGCAAATGGTTATTTATTTTTCTTTGATATGGTGAAATATTCTATTATGCTGTTCAGATTGTATTTGTTTTGAATGGTTAGATATATATGCACTTTGTTTATATACATTAAAAAGTTATACTTTAAATGCAAATGTTTAATACACTGTGGTTATTAAGGTAGAGTATGATTTCATTTAATAATTTAATTTTAATTGTTTTAACACCAATCAGTCAAACTATCACAAACTGTTTGACTTGAAAAAATGCAAAATATATATATTTTTAAGATCCGTTTGGGAGCCAAAAGAGACGGCTCTTTTTTGTGAGCTGAGCCGAACGAGCTGGCTCACTGAAAAGAGCAGTAATGCCCATCACTATGCAGTACCAGTCAAAAGTTTGGACACACCTATTCATTCAAAGGTTTTTCTTTATTTTTTACTATTTTCTACATTGTAGAATAATAGTGAAGACATCAAAACTATGAAATAACACATATGGAATCATGTAGTAGCCAAAAAAATGTTAAACAAATAAAGATAGATTTTAGATTGTTCAAAGTAGCCACCCTTTGCCTTGATGACAGCTTTGCACAATCTTGACATTCTCCCAACCAGCTTCATGGAATGTATTTCAATTAACAGGTGTGCCTTGTTAAAAGTTAATTTGTGTAATTTCTTAATACTTTTTGAGCCAATCAGTTGTGTTGTGACAAGGTAGGGGTGGTATACAGAAGATAGACCTATTTGGTAAAAGACCATGTCCCTATTATGGCAAGAAAAGCTCAAATTAGCAAATAGAAATGACTGTCCATTTGAAAATTTGAAGAACTTTGAAAGTTTCTTCAAAAGCAGTAGCAAAAACAATCAAGCACTAGGATGAAACTGGCTCTCATGAGGACTGCCACAGGAAAGGAAGACCCAGAGTTACATCTGCTGCAGAGGATAAGTTCATTAGAGTTACCACCCTCAGAAATTGCAGCCTAAATCAATGACGGCCTAGGAACAGTGGGTTAACTGCCTTGTTAAGGGGCAGAATGACAGTTTAACTTGTCAGCTTGGGGTTTCAATCTTGCAAACTTTCGGTTACTAGTCCAACACTCTAACCACTAGGCTACCTGTCACCCCGAGATGGTTTGGGAAGAGTTGGACTGCAGAGTGAAGGAAAAGCAGCCAACAAGAGCTCAGCATATATGGAAACTCCATCAAGACTCCATCATTCCTGGTGAAGCTGGTTAAGAGAATGCCAAGAGTGTGCAAAGCTGTCATCAAGGCACCTCATAAAAATAAAGAAAAACCCTTGAATAAATAGGTGTCCAAACTTTTGACTATCGTCCTAATCTTATCAATGCCATTTTTATTAAAGTACTCCAGTTGTTGCATTATCAGCATCCTTTCAGCAATTGTGTGAATCAGTACTGATAAAGCAGTTCCTTTGTAAACTGACATTCATATATAACCATATGTGGACAGTGACACATGCATCTCTTCTGTATCGTTAGCTCGGTTTCCATCCAATTTGTGACAGATTTTCATGTGAATATTCTAAAATATGCTTAAAACAATATGCACATTTTCCCACTAGATGTTTCCAGCAAACTGACTTTTTGTGGATAAAAGGCTGTGCCTGATGATAAAAGGCTGTGCCTGATGACAAAAGGCTGTGCCTGATGACAAAATGCTGTGCCTGATGATAAAAGGCTGTGCCTGATGATAAAAGGCTGTGCCTGATGATAAAAGGCTGTGCCTGATGATAAAAGGCTGTGCCTGATGATAAAAGACTGTGCCTGATGATAAAAGGCTGTGCCTGATGATAAAAGGCTGTGCCTGATGACAAAAGGCTGTGCCTGATGATAAAGGCTGTGCCTGATGATAAAGGCTGTGCCTGATGATAAAAGGCTGTGCCTGATGACAAAAGGCTGTGCCTGATGATAAAAGGCTGTGCCTGATGATAAAAGGCTGTGCCTGATGACAAAAGGCTGTGCCTGATGATAAAGGCTGTGCCTGATGATAAAGGCTGTGCCTGATGATAAAAGGCTGTGCCTGATGACAAAAGGCTGTGCCTGATGATAAAAGGCTGTGCCTGATGACAAAAGGCTGTGCCTGATGACAAAAGGCTGTGCCTGATGATAAAAGGCTGTGCCTGATGACAAAAGGCGCATACAAATAACTTTTACAGTTAAATTCCCAGTTTTGGGGAAAAGTACAAATGGTCATACTTGAGTAAAAGTAAAGATACCTTAATAGAAAATGACTCAAGTAAAAGTAAAAGTCACCCAGTAAAATCAAAGTCTAAAAGTATTTGAGTAAAAGTCTAAAAGTATTTGATTTTAAATATACCCAAGTATCAAAAGTAAATGGAATTGCTAAAATGTACTTACGTATGTAAAGTAAAAATCACATAAAATTCCTTATATTGAGCAAAACAGACTGCTCGATGTTGTTCTTTTTTTTACTGACGGATAGCCAGGGGCACACTCCAACATCCTTTACAAACAAAGCATGTGTTTAGTGAGTCTGCCAGATCAGATGCAATAGGGATGACCAGGGATGTTCTCTTGATAAGTGTGTTGGACAATTTTCCAGTCAAAATGTAACAAGTACTTTTGGGTGTCAAGGAAGATGTATGGAGTAAAAAGTACTTTCATTTTTGGAATGTAGTGAAGTAAAAGTAGCCAAAAACATAAATAGTAAAGTAAAGTACAGATACCCCCCCCAAAAAAACAAGTAAAAATACTTTACACCAATGTAAATTCCCATGTAGGCTACCGAATGAAAAATATAAGTTTAATGTGTTTCATCGCATTTTCAACTCTACTGATGGTTTTGAAAGAAAAACTGTTGCGTTCTATAGCAAATGTGCACACTCTTCTCTTGGCTGATGCGCTCTAGCAAACACTTAGCAGGTACCGTGCGGGTAGGCTACCTATATTATGAGATGAATATGGATAAGATCGATAGGTCTATTATTTGTATTTGTCAAAGACACTTGATATTTATTGGAAAGGTGCATCAAGCTCATCACCTTGCACATTTCCCAACCTGTGAAGTTAATAATAATTTATTTAATCTGTAGCCTGATAAACTGCATGCTTTCCCAAGTGGTAGTGGGAGCACCACACATTATCATCACGTGACTCCAAGTTTACTTCGAAATGATCGATATGATGGTTATTATATCAATATTTGCATAAATGTGTTTCCAACAAAGATCCCACCATGTCAAACGGAGAAATTGTGGGATGGCAGGTAATTCATCTGCATCAAATTGTTGGATGGAAACGTGGTTTGTAATAACCATGATTCCTCTTGAGGAGGCCTTATTATGGACCACCAGAGGGCAGAGGTGGTGCCAAGTCACTATTATTGGAGTCACAAGCAAGTCTTAAGTCACAACGTCCAAGTCTCAAGTCGAGTCCCAAGTCACATAAAAAAATATATACATGCAATGACTTGTTTAACTACAAATATGTGTCTATTTATTGAGGCTACCAGGCAGCCCTTTTCATTATTTTACCAGACAGCCCTTTTCATTATTTTACCAGACAGCCCTTTTCATTATTTTACCAGACAGCCCTTTTCATTATTTTACCAGACAGCCCTTTTCATTATTTTACCAAACAGCCCTTTTCATTATTTTACCAAACAGCCCTTTTCATTATTTTACCAGACAGCCCTTTTCATTATTTTACCAGACAGCCCTTTTCATTATTTTACCAGACAGCCCTTTTCATTATTTTACCAGACAGCCCTTTTCATTATTTTACCAGACAGCCCTTTTTTATTATTTTTTACCAGACAGCCCTTTTCATTATTTTACCAGACAGCCCTTTTCATTATTTTACCAGACAGCCCTTTTCATTATTTTACCAGACAGCCCTTTTCATTATTTTACCAGACAGCCCTTTTCATTATTTTACCAGACAGCCCTTTTCATTATTTTACCAGACAGCCCTTTTCATTATTTTACCAGACAGCCCTTTTCATTATTTTACCAAACAGCCCTTTTCATTATTTTACCAAACAGCCCTTTTCATTATTTTACCAGACAGCCCTTTTCATTATTTTGTCTAAAACACATTTTGATTATGTAATTGTAAAACAGGGACCTTGTATCAGTCATAAGGGCATGACATCAGCAGAAGGCAAGGCAGGTTGACATGCTCAGAGTGTACATTTATTTACTGGCGATCCAATGGTGAAAGCACAATATCATACAAAATATACAAGTAGATTGACCAAACATACAGAAGCGATAGCCCAAAAGAAATAGCCTTTGTATGAGGCTTAACCTGTCCTATCTGAATGGACAGGTAGAGGGCAAGACTGTACAGTCTGACCTTAAGAACCCAAATCGAATCGGTCTAACAGGAGCTCAAACAGGTAAGCCTACATAATATAAGCACTTGGCCCCCAGGACCATACAAATTACCCAATTGGCAATTACAACCTATACACACACTGGTTCTACAATGTAAAATGCAATTTACACATACATTGTTACATTCGTGTTAATCAAACTTAATGATTATTAATGATATTTAAACACCATGCATACACGGAACAATCATTTTATCTTACTCTACGTTCTGACTCCAAAGGGTAGAGTGCAGGCCACGTAGTCTATTTCAATGCGCACTGAGGCAAGCGCGCTCCTTTTACGCACAACCATAATGACAAAGACGTCGGACACAGACACACGGAACTCAAAGATTACACAGGAAATATGAACAAAGGAAACCATACTTTCAATTAACAAAGCATAACTGCTACCTCATGAGTCTTGTGAACGTTCACGTGCACAGTAAACATCACGCCCTCTCAGAGGGCAAGAAATGGTTGGCTAAATTAAAATTATCGTAGGCCTATCAAACATGAAACAGAAATGTCTACGTGTGGCAATAAACGGCATGGGGATGAAACGCTAGCAGCTATTGTAGTATTATATGCAATATTGATTTACCACATAGGGCCTATGCATTTAAACGTGTGAAAGCAAGAGCAAACATTTCAACAAGAGAACAAAAGCAGAGCGCAAGTGAAGAGCCGCGTCTTCTCCACAGTAATAATTAGTTTTAAACAAATGCAAGCTTCATAAGTAAATTATAATTTTGAAGCAAGTACCAGTGGCCTATGCTAGTAATTGTTACCCGATTGCTGATGAGCTTGCAAAGTAAACAGTTCATATTCTTGATCAGGGGCAACTTTGGTTTTAGAAGTACATCTTTTTTTGTCCTATTGGATAAACACTCCAAACATCCTTCCCCACCGCTCAGAGGCGTCCGCATGGTCCCAAACCATGCCGCGGCCAGTTTTGTATCACATTCCAATGATAAAACTGGGGTGGGACAAAAATGCAATTTCAGAATGTGGGCTGTCCCCAGTGTTCTCGATCACCAAATTTGTTTGGGAGGTGCATATTTATTTATTATGGCAACATTATTACCTAGGTGTTTGTGACTGACAAAAAACACCACCAACGCAAAGAGACGTACATTTACAACACAAACACCACCCACAGTTGATTTAGACTACAGGATAAATTAGATTGGTCTGGTCTATACAGATCCACACAGTCCTGTAGCTGTACAGCAAATCAACAATCTGTTCGCTAGATCATCACCCGACCTGTATTGATTGACAGTTTTCTAGTCCAATCAGAGTGCCAAGTGTGCGTTTTACTAGCCAATCTGTTCCAGTTTTTTTTACAAGAGCAATGCTGCGGCTACTGTCTCTGGCTGCTGTTAGAGCAATCCATGTATACTGTGCCACAAAATGAGTGACACAACATTACAAAACCTGTCCAGATAAGTTCAAGTCATCAGTCTCTACATCAGTCTCTAAAGTCGTGTCCCGAGTCTTGAGGCTTCAAGTCAAGCCTCAAGTTATTCTATATCTCGTCTCAAGTCATCAAATTTGTGACTTGAGTCAGACTTGGGTCCAAGTCATGTGACTAGAGTACACAACTGCCAGAAGGAGCCTCAACCAAAGCTATTCATGGCTTCACTGTTTCATTCCCGATGACCACCAACATACTGTAGTCTAGATAGTCATGTGAGGATTTATTATAAACTGATCAAGTTCATTATTTTTATGCCTGATTTCTCAGTTTAATATGTGGATGGCTGTTATCATATTAGGGTCCAGCAGCATCATCACAGGTGGGGTCGTTTTCACTGAGATCTTCAACCAACACCAGGGGGCACAATTCTATAACTGATGAACAAAAACATATTTCGGTGCTCCGATAATGTACAGAACTATGGCAATCTACATACATTAACTTTCAAGATAAAGGAGAGACCAAAAGCCAAATAAGGTTTGATTACATTTTATGGCAAAAATATCAGATTAAGATATTCCACACCAAGATAAAGACACAAGGACTAGTCTTTATCATAGTTACGTTATAACCCATTAGAGTAACATTGTGTTTCCTATTCCTGTGTTAATCCTTATTGTATTCCACACTAGGACTAGAATCACCTTTTTAATGTTCAATTACATTTCTCTAAAATGAGACAATGACCAGTGCTTGTATTATTGATTTTCTTACCAGATCATTTGATTGTGTGTGTTTACATGTGTTTGTATATCCGAGGGGGTGTGTCATTACACATTGTTAATCATGTGGAATCAAAGGGCATTGAGAGTAGAGATATGTGATGTAGGCTTTAAAATGTCTCAATCTTGTTGGATATGTATGAGGTGCTCTGGAATTATGGCAATGTTTAAACAAATAGGATCAGCAACAAGATGTCAGATAGTCTGATGTGATATGTAGCCTAAACAATCCCCATTGTATTGCTTTCATATGTACAGTAGTCACTTCATAGCTCTTTTACTTCAGGAATATGTTCCATAACCCTTGTTTGTCGTGATTTGTTAAGACATTTTGTATGATACCTGTGTTCCTGTGAAAAAATTATAAGTCACCATTTCTCTCTGGATCTGTTTGACATGTATACTTCATCTTGGCAGTTCAATAAATTGTCAACATAGGAAGAAATTCAGAGGGAAAAAGATGAATGTCAGTTGTCACGAACTGGCACAAAGCCCGCAACAAAAAGGAGACAACGTGGAGATCAGGAATAACAAAATATATTTATTAATTTAAGTAAACTAAATACAATTAACAATTGTGTGTAGTCAGTAATCAGTAGTGTGAGTGTTTGCATACATAAAGGTGATAATGGGGGAGTGTTGAAAGTTGCCAAGGCAAGCAAAATCTAAGAGTCTCCTCAATGAATGGGGAAGAGGTGTATTTATCCTGGGACACACCCCAGCCCAGGTGTGTCCCATGTCGCTGACGACCCTCCCAGCTCCGCCTGCCGACATCCTAATAAGGAAAACAAGAGCAAAGAGAAAGAATATGGAAGACAGAGTGGGAGGGTCGTCACCCAGTCAATATAAGGCTGACAGGTCAATAGATATCTCTGAACCTTACTGCAATAGGCATAAGTGTCACATCCAGGGGCCTGGAGATTAGCAGTTAGGCTGAAGCCTCTGCTACTGCTGTCGCTGGCCATTCTGTCACTGCGAAACTGGGGATCATGAGGCCTATTGGCAACACAGAGAAAGGTGCTCCCTACTGTAGCTCTCTCAACTAAGTCACCATGAGTCACCAGTATAATACCATTACAATGTCATACAAATGAGAGGCAGCTGCTAGTGAAGGTCAGTTTCACTGCTTGTATTTGCCTTGATTGAAGCAAAGAAATGATATGCCGTATAACTTGTCATTGTATATTTTATTTGCAAATGAAATAGTAATAACTCAGAAGTAGTAAAAATATACATTTTTTACTTGTAATATTTACATGGATTGTTTTCAACAAATAAAGAGAAGCAACTACAAAGAAGATGACAGATTATTGAAGAGTAAAGAGTGGTTTAAATTTCCCTTAATGATGCTATGCTGAGCTGTCTGTCTGACATCCAGTCAAGGTTATTACAGACAGAACCAAACCCCCCAACCCCCAACCCTCACCCGTGATGAGCACAGCACACAAAGGTGCAAAGTACATGGATTTGGAAGAACCAAAATAGAAAACAAATTAAAAGCGTCATAAAACTCTCTGTAATATATATTTACAATCATGTTTTTTAGCCAAATACTGGTATACATTTACATCAAAGCAAAGCATTCCCCCTCATCTGCTCCATAGCTTTTGACATGCAGCTCCCTTTGCGTGCCTCCTTTCTGAGATGGACTTCCACCCCTCCCTTTTCAGAATGTCACAACAGATCATGTTCCCGTGCCAGAGGCTGTCCAAATACAGTCTGAGCTTCAATCTGTCATGCTGAACTGCTTATCCCCAAAACTGCTTTAAGAACACAAACGTATTGGCTACATGAGATTCATAGTCATATAATATAATGTAGGATAATCAGAATCATGAATCATTTCACTTACATTTGAATGATGATAACATTATAGTAGAGCTACTTTAAGACCCATTTTGTCGGTGTTGCAAATCTGGGGGTGGAGAAAAAGCCTAGTTTAAATTCCCGACTGCTCAGACAAAAGCCTATCAGGATTCATTTGGAGAAAACAGAGCAGGTTTGACAGTCCACAAAGCTGGCACAGATGTGGAAAAGCGACGCGAGAGCTCATAATCTGGGGAATTTTCCACCTGAGACCTCCAGTTGCTTGAAAGCAAATCGAAAAGTCGGAGGAATTTAAGACAAAGCATCTTATCCTCCACCGAGCTGCTCCTATAGGCAGTGGAGGGAATTTAAATGGAGGAGCCTAGAGCTCTGGCTCGATATCAATCTTGTTTTATGTCCCCTCCTCTCCCACTACTCTCTCACTTTCCCTTGAAAACTGTGAGAGCATTTGTTTTGAGAATGCTAAGACACATAGCACTGTTCATGTGTGTGTGTGTATTGTCTCCTGGGCTATGCAATGGTTCTTTTTATGCTCCCTTTGCTGGGGAGTGCCATCAGTCAGTCGTAATGCCCGCCAACCATCCATCAAATGTACTCTGAAGGAACAGAAATAACAAGGCTGACTGTTTCGGCTTTTGGTTCACTATGTACTGTATGTGTGTGTGTCTGTATTTATGTGCATTTGTGTGTCTGTTTCTGTGTGTGTGTGTGTGTGTGTGTGTGTGTGTGTGTGTGTGTGTGTGTGTGTGTGTGTGTCTGTGTTTCTATGTGTTTGTGTGTGTGTGTCTGTGTTTCTATGTGTTTCTGTGTGTTTGTGTGTGTGTGTGTCTGTGTTTCTGGTTGTGTGTGTGATGGGAAGCTGTCAATACACAAAGAGGCCGGTGCATGGCTATATTAAAAGACGGCTTTGCCAGGCAGATAGCATGCGAGCGACTTCCAGAGGCCTAGATGAGTATGAATTATGGACGGGCATTGTTACCACTAGAGAAAACAAGATTGCTGCATGTGAAACTGAATTGATTTCAATAATAGACATACAGTTGAAGTTGGAAGTTTACATACACTTAGCTTGGAGTCATTAAAACTCGTTTTTCAACCACTCCACAAATCTATTGTTTAAAAACTATAGTTTTGGCAAGTCGGTTAGGACAGCTACTTTGTGCCTGACACAGGTAATTTATATCATGGCTTTAGAGCTTCTGATAGGCTAATTGACATAATTTGAGTCAATTGGAGGTGTACCTGTGGATGTATTTCAAGGCCTCCATTAAAACTCAGTGCCTCTTTGCTTGACATCATGGGTAAAATCAAAAGAAATCAGCCAAGACCTCAGAAAAAAAAATTATGGGGATATATTGAAGCAACATCTCAAGACATCAGTCAGTTAAAGCTTGGTTGCAAATGGATCTTCCAAATGGACAATGATCCCAAGCATACTTCCAAAGTTGTGGCAAAATGGCTTAAGGACAACAAAGTCAAGGTATTGGAGTGGCCATAACAAAGCCCTGACCTCAATCCTGTAGAAAATGTGTGGGCAGAACTGAAAAAGTGTGTGCGAGCAAAGAGGCCTAAAAACCGGACTCAGTTACACCACCTCTGTCAGGAGGAATGGGCCAAAATTCACCCAACTTATTGTGGGAAGCTTGTGGAAGGCTACCCGAAACGTTTGACCCAAGTTAAACAATTTAAAGGCAACGCTACCAAATACTAATTGAGTGTATGTAAACTTCTGACCTACTGGGAATGTGATGAAAGAAATAAAAGCTGAAATAAATATTTCTCTCTACAATTATTCTGACCTTTTACATTCTTAAAATAAAGTTGTGATCCTAACTGACCTAAAACAGGGAATTTTTACTCTGATTAAATGTCAGGAATTCTGAAAAACTGAGTTTAAATGTATTTGTTTAAATGTACGTAAACTTCCAACTTCAACTGTATACTGCAAGTCACAGAAACTAATATAAACACTGCGTGTCTACACTGCAGTCTTTTCCATTCAGATAGGTTATGCCTAGCTGGTCCCACTATTCTTCTCACTTGAATGAGCGGCTAACATGAGAATGTGTGGGTGTTGGTGTGGCCCTGAAGGCATGTACCATTGTTTTCAATTTTCGCCTAAAATGACATACCCAAATTCAACTGCCTGTAACTCAGGCCCTGAAGCAAGGATATGCAGATTATTGGTACCATTTGAAAGGAAACACTTTGAAGTTTGTGGAAATGTGAAAGGAATGTAGGAGAATATAACACAATAGATCTGGTAAAAGATAATACAAAGAAAAAAAGTTTTGTATTTTTTTGTACCATCATTTTTGAAATGGAAGAGAAAGGCCATAATGTATTATTCCAGCCCAGGTGGAATTTAGATTTTGGCCACTAGATGGCACCAGTGTATGTGAACGTTTTAGACTGGTCCAATGAACCATTGCATTAATTTTCATTATGTTGTATCAAGACTGCCCAAATGTGCCTAATTTGTTCATTAATAACTTTTAATGTTCAAAACTGTGCACTCTCCTCAAACAATAGCATGGTATTATTTCACTGTAATAGCTCCTGGAAACAGTGCTGTTAGATTAACAAGAATTTAAGCTTTCAGACAATATCAGATATGTTTACTTGTTACTTACAACCTCATGCTAATAACATTAGCCTTCGTTAACTCAACCGTCCCGCAGGGGATCCACCGATCCTGAAGAAGATTTATAATGTACATCATTCCCTTGGCATGGAATGTTGTCTCATTATGGAGATGTACACCCTCTGCATTGTGATTGGGTTACATATACATATACATATATTATAGCAGAGATTAGTCCTAGCGAGATATTCTTCCGGGATAGCCTTGTGCGCCTTCAGTCAGGGTCTTTGTCCACTACTTTGTATACAAAGCCTACATGCCTCTAGTGCTCTCAGTAGAGTACGTCCCATTGATGAGACCTCTACCAGAAGGGATAAAAGTAATACAAAAATTTATAAAATAAAAACCATTCATGTCTGTACTGTTACATATTGTTCTGTGAGTGATGCCATCAAGGGAGTGATGACATCAAGGGAGCTATTAAGTAGCATTGGAATGTGCTTATTGCTGATCCTGCTTGCCAAAAGATTTTCTCTGACCCTCCTCTCATTTCACACTACAGGGCCAGGAATGTCAGGGATTTCACTGTTAGGGCTGACACCAGGTGACTGGCTTCTACCTCTGTCGTAGTTGTGCAGCATGTAAGGATATCTATTACAAAGTGAGCGTATTCTACAGCTCTGCCACTGGAAAACAATACACTATCAAACAGTATCCACATGCAGGTCTTCTAACGTTATATTCTATTTTAGGCATGAATGAATAATTGTTATTGAAGTGTTTTCTGCAACTATTTGTGTACGATACCCCCAGCTAGTGGTGTCTCTAGCTCCCTACTCTTACAATCCTGTGTTATTTATTTTGAGGAAATGTTCACATTGTACATCTATAAGTAATAATTGATGATTTCTCTCTGTCCGCAATTGTATATAATCTAGATCATGCATTCTATTGTACTAGGTACTACTTTATAGATTTTCTGATGTATTTTCTTGCCCATGTGACATGCAAGTATCATTGAAATAGAAACCAGGTGTGTGCTGAAAATGTCCACTGATGGCCTGAGGAAGAAACATTTGTGTTTTGTTTTCACATTTGATTTATGCACTATGCTATATTCTTTGGACACCATGATGTTTCAATAAACATCTTGATTTTGCATTCAAGCCTAAGTTTTGGATCTATTCTTTTTTCGGCAAGGTGCAGGTCTCTATCTCGTCCAGTATTGTTACTTTGACTCCTACGCACCTGCAACAGACCCTTTTCAGTAGTAAGGACCTTAAAAGAGCGCAGATGGACTCTGATCAGATACATATAATCCCACAGGTTTGGTTAATGCCCCTGTCTCACTGTGTTTTGATAGTAGATTCCCAAAGCTGGATCAACACATAACTCAAACCACATGTGCATTCATGATAAGGACAGAAAAAGAAACCATCAACAGGGATAGGGATTTCAAAGGCACACTAAATAGCCTACTTCATTCAAACTGCACAGGGTCAGACAGATGTACAACAAAGGGGATGGCTGATGCCAAAGCTTGGCCAATGTACAGAGAATGTACAGAGAAACTATCAAAACAATCAGACAGTAATCGAGTGGCACTCTGTTGTTGTGGATCCAAGGAGAGTACCTACCAGGGGTGGAACCATGCACACTGTACAATAGTCCCTAGAATCATACTCCTTCCTCTATTCAATCATCCACAGTATTTCGGGGATTAACTTCAATGTCATTTGTGTCTCTTTAACTATGTTTTACTTCCTTCTATTCAGTACCTTACAAAGCATAGAACATAATCGTAGTGACCATCTTTGTTCAACACACATTCATTGACTTTTTGACAGGTTTTGGTTTCCGTAACATTGCAAAACAGTGGAGGTAAATAAATGAGTAAATAAAGCAACGATGACCCATCCTGGGGATTGGTGGTACTTCCTTAGGCTGAGACATAGCTGTCTGTCACCCTTCACAACCTGAAATATAATGGATATTAAACCTCCTTTGTCTTAAAGTTATTTTTATTATTCAGTATATTCAGTCATGTGTCTCTATGTACTGTACATTAACACCCAATTCATCCATATGCTAATTTGGGGAAGAGTTTCCGTACCATATGGGATGGTAACGCCAGTCCTCAGGGGCCTGATTGGTGTCACACTTTTGCCCCAGCCCCAGCTAACACACCTGACTCCAATTATCAACTAATCATGATGTTCAGTTTAGAATTCAATTAGTTTAATCAGCTGTGTTTGCTAGGGATTGGCTACCATGTCAGTGCTGCATCCTATGAATGTGGCTAAAGTTTCTCCTATTGAGAAAAGCAAATGAGCTGTTCTCTGAATGGGGTCAGGACCATGGAACATGATGTGTCTCAGATGTCGTCATGGAGTTCGTAAAGCATCACAGAGTCTGGAGCACAGGAGGCTGCTGAGGGGAGGATGGCTCATAATAATGGCTGGAATGGAGTGCATTTAATAGCATCACACAATGAAACCATGTGTTTGACGTGTTCGATACCATTCCATGTATTTCATTCCAGCCATTACTATGAGCCCGTCCTCTCCAAATAAGGTGCCATCGGCCGCCTGTGTTCTGGAGGGTTGATCTAGCGGTTTCTCTCCTCACAGGGCACACAGCATGCTCTCTGTCAGAAAGCCAGGGGTGTGTGGTTGTAGTGGGGGCTGGAAGCTCTGGTGTGTCTGCCTGTTGGGAGTGGTGTGGTTGGATGAGTCAGAGACACCACTAGGCCAAAATAAAGAGGCGTGGTTCTCTCTCAGTGTTTCATGCCCTCATCCCTCCGTCATGTCGTCAGCTGCGTGTCTCCACTTTGGATCTCTTTTCTCAACCCATTCCTTCTTTCTTCCTTTTTCTCTGCACTCTTCCTGTCCTTTTGATTTGATAAATAAAAGCTCCACTCTGGGTTTTTCTTACACCTCACCGCACACAGCGCTGTGATCGCTCATTGCTTCCCATGACTTCAAAGTAGAAAGAAAAGTGTAAAAATAAGTTATTTAGCCACGAGACAAACAAAAAAGTGTTCTGTCTCAGTTTTTTTGTTTTTGTTGTTTTTTATTCAGTAGGGGGCAAGCATTTCTTATTTTCCCTTTTAAAGTATGCATTCATTAACAGTTTTGGGGTTTATATTATTGATTATTTTAATTACATCCTTTTACTACTTGCATTTCGTTGTTTAACGGAAGAGTTTGTGTCTTTGAAGGGGTGGGTTTTACACATCAACATAGCCAGGATAGACTTTCTTCTCCATCCTACACAGTTTGAAAGGCCTTGGTCTGGGCAGGGACCATGAGAGTGGGGGGAGTGGGCCCAGAGATCTGTTTCCTGGAGTTGATGTTGAATTTGGGGGTGCCAGGGGGCTCAGGGGTCTTGTTGGGGGTACCACCGTTGTGTATGCTGGGGGGGACTGGGGGAAGTCAGGGGGCTGTCCATTCTCCTTAAGGGCAGCTATCGCTGGGGGCCGAGGGCGGTGCCCGTGGGGGGCAGTGTTGTGCACCATGGACTGTGTTGAGGAGGCCCCGGAGCGGGAGCTGCCAGAGCGGGACGAGGACAGAGAGTTGGGCTTCACCAGCTTGGCCTTGGGAGCCTCTGCATCCTCCCTGCACAGATACACAAATCAAAAACAAAAACAAACAAGAGCTACTTAGATTTGGCCAGTCATGACCCCAAGCATGCACACAGAGACAAACATAAACTTAGACAAACTCTACGGCCTTTCTGAGGAGAGCCAGTGGAGAAAACGATCTTACACAATCAGAGAAAAGGGTTTGGTGACGCTCCACTGCCCTTGCTGCATTATCATCTGGGTCTGACACAAGTGTCTAAATAAAAATAGTCCAACTCATCTAGGTCTTAATCCACTACATTACACTGGCACCACGGTCACCGACCCCACTTCAGAAAACTGCCCCATCCCATCCCACCCGCTCAGAGGTTAAACATGACATGTAAAAAGGAAACACCTCCCCGTAGTCTGCATTATTTATCTAAACATCGGCAAATAAGCAGCTACACAGCCTCCAAGCAGTGAATTGTTTTCTCTTCTGCTGTAACAAGCTGCGCCATTAGCAGCCTGGAGGCCCCAGTTTACTGTAAATCTCGCTCTGGGAGTCAAACACGGCCTTAATCCACACTTAGGCCCTGCTGCCTGCTTATGGCTGCTCTGGAGAGGAGAGAAGCTCTGGGCACGGGAGCAGAGAGGTGTGAAAAGGATGGCTCTCAGAAACCAATAAATACTACGCTTGACAATGAGAGATTTATTACAGACACACACGCAAGTGCACATACATGCTTCAGTATTTAAAAAGTTAGACAGAAAAAGAGTGAAAGAGGGACAGAAGATAAAGAGATGCAGGAAGAAGAAGAAAATGACTGACCTGATCTCATTGGGAGTCTCCTCCTCCTCATACTTCTTCTTCTCCTTCTTGCGGAAGACGAGCCAGATGATTAGGATGATGAGGAGAACACCAAAGGAGACACCCACCACGGCACCTGCCAGCACGCCCATCCCTCGAACATCTGTGGATCATCACACATTTTTGACCTCAGAAGGGCAGTGGAAAACTACCATACATGCACCTGTACATACAGTATCCACACGCAAATATTGATGCTTCTCACGTAAACAATCCCTTTAAAAATAATGATTTAGTCCCGATAGGTAAATCCTGTGAATTTGTGGATGATAGATTTTGCTGGTGTTGTGTGTATTATGTGTTCGCTACAAAACTATGAATCTAACAAAATGCTATCAAACCATTTCTGTTGCTGTGTTAACTTATAAATCATGTCCCCAACATTTCACCCTGTTGTGACCTTAAAATTCCTGTGCCTTTCTGGAAATCTATTACCGTGACATTGAAACATTACTGTTTGAGCGAAGTCGATGACCAATGGCCACTGTTTTAACGGTACAGTCCCCAGTGTTGTGTTACTGAGGCGCAGGGGAGTGGAGCGAGGAAAAAACAATGTCCAGGTGCTGTTGGAAACTACAGTCATCCATCACCATCATAGCATGGTGTGGTGCGGAGCCGGAGAGCAGCTCTCTCTACTCACACTGCATGGTGACCTCGATGATGCAGTTCTCCTCGCCAACGTCATTGCTGGCAGTGCACTTGTAGACACCTGTACTGTCCTTCGTCAGGTTCCGCAGGGTGACGATCTCTGGATTCTTCAGATCTGTAGGAGAGATAGATAGACTGTGATTTAACAACCTGCTCAACTTGGGAAAGCTGATAGGACCGGGGTCTATGGTGCAGCTTGTACATGTATGTCCACTACAATGGTTTCAAGCACTTCTACAGTTAGCATGATCTTGAAGAGCAATTTGATTAACAGCATGTAATAAATCCTTGCAGTGAAGTACTGTACTTCATATCAAAGTCTACTCAGCTCTGATCCACTCCATTCTATGATAATCTAGTACAGATCAGCAGCAAGACAAATGCATTGTGAGGCTGTATTTGTATTGAGGCTGTATTAAATTGTATTGATGAGTGTTGAGCCTAGTTAGAACTGACTCAGGTCTGTTTTGGGCTAACCATTCCTGTCTGCAATAGCGTGTCAGCTCTGAGGTATCACACTCTGTGGGATGGAGCAAGAGGAGAGGAACTCGCAAATGTTGATCTTGGCCTCGGAGAGATTGGGTGTACTCATGCTCAGAGTGACTCTGGTGATTGAAGAACACCGGGCTCGTAGACCCTGGGGGAATTTAGGGGGAGTTTAAAGAGTTTGTCTGAGACAACGATGGAGATTTACGTGGCTAAGAGCCCCTTAGACATCCCTGTCATGACAGCCATGTGATATTACCTTTCACCACCACCCATAAATAATGGGCCACGACGGTGCGTTGTATCGCCCAATGAAAACGAATTAGACTGAACAGATGTTGTATCATGGAGGTCATTAATTTCTAGGCTTTCGGCATGGGCACGTGTCATCACTAATGCGAGTTGAGTGGGGAGAATAGGTGGTGAAACTGAAACGCAATGAAAGTGTGTTTTGTGCCTCAAAGGGGTAGATGCGTCTAGGTTAGGGATTATCAAATAGATTCAGCCACGGGCTGATTTTCTTCTTGAGTGGATGGTCACGGGGTCATAATTAGTAATAATTTGTAGAATGCATAAATGAATGAAACATAATAATTTCAAACCTTGCTTATATTTGTATACAATCACATATATCTCTCTATTATGCGTGGGAGTACTTTTGAACAGATTTGCAAAATTAAAATCATTCAGAGCTGATTTGCTGGTGATTTTACAGTCTTTTATGTCCAAATAAAAACAGCCGCGGGAACAAATTAGGCTGCCAGTTGGGGAACACTGGCTGAATTACCACTATCAGGAAGTTTTTGTGCTATAATGAATCTCCATTACATTTTGGTGTTTCGGAGGCAGACTGGAATTTAAGTGTTTGGGGATAAAAATGTATTCTGGGAAATACTATCATCAAAATATCACAAACTATGTAATGTCCTCTTTAGGGGACCTGTGTTTCACATGCACATGGATGAAGTGGGGTACAGCAAGTGTACAATCTACAATCTACTTACCTCTCAGTGCCAGTAGGGGGAGGTTCCCAACACTCTTTCCCTTATCCAGCACCCTCTCCCAATTGTATTTGATAGGGTCTGAGCCGTCACTGGATTTGCAGCTCAGTTTAACATCACTGCCCTCCAGCAGCCTGCCGTCCATCCAGCATCGTGGCTTAGAGGGCTTCACTGTAGAAACAACAGAACAGTAGTTATAAAACACTACAAATAACATAATACTGTAGCAGCATGTGTAAACAGTAAATAATACTTAAAGATTCTTGAGTGTAACAGCAGCTGTTTGTTTCTCATGGAAGCCAATGCTGTGATTACAAGTTGTGTTACAGGCCCCAAACCTAGATCAATAAGTGACTGTGAGTTGGTTTTGAAAGCCTGCAGACAGAGACAGGTCAGGAGAGAGTGCTGTGGTCCTGAGTTCCTGTGGCCTGGGGGTCACTATATGGCCAGCCCTTCTCTAGCTCTATGGCTGCTTCACAGCAGGTGCTCCAGTCCTCCTTATATCTCTCCATCCATCCCTTAACCCATCCCTCCAACCCTCCACCCTTTCCTCCTTCCATCCCTCCCCTCCATCCCTTCCCTCCCAGTCTAACCGGCATGGTGAACATGCTGCTTCCACGCTCAGTAAGAGATATAATGAAGGGGCTGAGGAGAGTGCCGGGGATTCTGCAGTACATCGCACAGCTCTGTCAGGGCCAGTTAGACCAATCTATCTGCAGCCGGAGCAGGCAGAGCGAGGACTCACACACTGACACAGGGGCCCAGACCCAGCCAGCCACCAGCTCCTCTGCCAACCCATTATCTTAACGTCGGGACTGCAAGAGAAAAATGCAAATGTTCATCTCTCAAAATCAAAAGTGTCACTGCAAAGCTGAGGGCAATTAGTAAAAATCTAGATGCTAACTCAATGAAATGTCTTTATGGAGGAGAAAAGGGAAAAAGGATTAAGAGACTGTTCCATTAAAGTACCAATAACCACCGGTTTAACTAATCTCCCATGATGTTTTAATAAAATGCATGGGAGAATGATCTCACTTCTACCGTTGGACTACGTTGTGGTATTGCTGCTCTCCACTTGCCTGTCTGTCCTTCAAAGCTGTTTGTCTATTCAATGATATGCAGAGACACATTTACCACAGAGCCAGTGAAAACTAAGCCATTTAAAACAGATCCGCCAAACCTCTGTGTATTGGGGCAATGAAAAAACTCAACAGAACATATAAAACAACAATGGGGTTTTTGCCCCTCTAAAGCAGCCCAACTGGCTTTGTCATAATAGTTATGAAAGCTGAATGACGGCTCAGAACTCTGTATGGTGTTTAATAATTATAAACAGATAACAAATATTAAATCATCATAAAGAGCTTGTCTGCAGTATATTTGATGACAGAAAACGTATTTTCATATCATGGTAGCAAAATAATTCCTAATGTTTAACAACTAAATTCTGCATCATCTGTTTCAAACAGACAAGAGGTCGATCCCCAATGCCAGCCATTTTTTTTTTTACATATATTAGATTATGTTACTTCTATGTGCCTCAGCAACCATACATCTGAGACCCTCGCAATGGAGAAACAAGGCCAAACAAAAAAATCTAAATCGAATCACTCCATCTGAATCAAATTGAATCATTTGATCAGTCAGCATGAGAGAGGAAATGTGCCTGCTAATTCCCTATTGATTAGCGTGTGTGAGAGACAGAGCTGGAGAGCAGACTCACCCAGCACTATGAGGTTAACCTGGCTCCAGTGGTACTTTCCCCCCATCTTGACCTTGCAGTAGTACTCCCCAGAGTCGGTCAGCTGTAAGTCACTGAGGAGCAGGGAGGCGTCTCCTTTCAGGTAGTCCCCAGCGAAAGACAGACGACTGGTCCCGCTGGTCACCTCGTTGGTGTAAACCTGGCCCCCGAAAAACGTGATGATCTGGGTTGGGGAGAGAGACAATGAGACACACAGAGAGCTGTATGCAGAGAGATATGTAAAGGCATCAGCTCTGTATGTGGATTTAGACATGCATGGACACTGCTTGCTCATAAAGACACATACACATACAGTACAGACATGTACCCTCTATTTGTCTTTCACTCTCTCTACCTTGTAAAAACACACACACAACGGCATCAAACACAGCTGTCACAGCAGCCTATTACTCAGGGCAAGTGAGAGCCTGCAGATGGGGACTGTTAAACGCTGGTGCCACAGCACATCAGTGCCATCGGAGCTGGGTTTACCTGCTGCGTTCGCAGGTGACGTCTGCCCATTTACACACACACACACACACACACACACACACACACACACACACACACACACACACACACACACACACACACACACACACACACACACACACACACACACACACACACACACACACACACACACACACACACACACACAAGTTACTGTGCATTTGCCTATGGGCACACTCCTGCTGTGTTTATCCATTTTGGATGCGGAGTGTACAGTATTTGCAGGTGTGTATGTGTTTGTGCTTGTGGCTGTGAACATATGTTTATGAGAGGTGGAATGAGTGGTCTGTCTAATGTGCAATTGAATTCAATACAGCATCCAACATCAGAGTTCTCAATGTTCCCCTTGTCTGTGGACGGCCTCAGGATGGGCCTATGGGTGTGTAGCACTATTAGCATACGCATCCCCAGGTCAGCGCCAGTGAACCCTGCCCTTGCTCGGGATTTCTCTCCCCTCTGTGCTCCTGACACATGTAGCCTGTACACTCGGCAACAGAGGCTAAATGTTGACAAGCTGCTCTTTTCCATTTCAACACGACCTTCCAGCTGAAATAAAATAATGATTTATTAATTTCGCTACAGGCACAGTCTCGTTTCTAATAAAATGTTCAGACGTTTCATTTTAATTAATGGTGCCTTCAATGTTATCTCCTCGTTAAATATTCAATGCAATGTGCCAGCCTCTTCAGAGGTATCAAAGACATTTGTTTTCCCCTTTCTTCCCTTCTCTCCCTCCTCCCTTCTCCCCTCCTCCCTCCTCCCTCCTCCCTTCTCTCCCTCCTCCCTTCTCCCTTCTCTCCCTCCTCCCTTCCCTTGTGGAGCCAAATCTCTCATTGCTAATCAACAGATCAGTGTGTAAATGAATGACTTTCAAAGAAATTAGAAATCTCTTTAATCTGATAAGGCCTGTTGAGATTTCACGGTATTACAGGTATTATCAGATGTTAGTTTTTTCTTAATGAAATGTACTAAATCAAAACAGAAACTGAAACTTTAACATCTTCTGAGAGCTAGAAGACAAGTAATTACATTAGGACTGTTTTTAGACTCGGGTAGATGATAAAAGGTGGGTGATAGGATGGATCCATTTTTATTATATTAATAGCTGGCAGTATTGATGTTGTCTAATTCATATCTCAGGGACTGGAATGTCTAGGTATACTATTTTCACAGCTGTTGTGATGTACAGGCTTCTCTGGTCTAATGTACAGGCTTTATTTAGTAACTGTGTCTCAGGAGGACTTTCAGCCACAGTCATTTGTTTACCACTGTATCTCAGTCGATATCGTTTCACTTCAGGGAATCTGAAAAAGCCTACAGTATTTTCGGAATGTATTCGGACCCCTTTTGTTACATTACAGCCTTATTCTAAAATGTTTTAAATAAAAAAAAATCCTCATCAATCTACAAACAATACCCCATAATGATAAAGTAAAAACAGTTTGTTTTTAAATGTTAGCAAATTTATAAAAAATAAAATGTAAAAAACGTATTTACTTCAGTATTCAGACCCTTTGCTATGAGCCTCAAAATTGAGCCCAGGTGCATCCTGTTTCCATTGATCGTCCTTGAGATATTTCTACAACTTGACTGGAGTCCACCTGAGTTCAATTAAATTGATTGGACATGATTTGGAAAGGCACACACCTGTCTCTAAAAGGTCGCACAGTTGATAGTGCATGTCAGAGCAAAAATCAAGGCATGAGGTCAAAGGAATTGTCCGTAGAGCTCCGAGACAGGTTTGTTTCTAGGCACAGATCTGGGGGAGGGTACCAAAAAATGTATGTAGCAATGAAGGTCCCCAAGAACACAGTGGCCTCCATCATTCTGAAATGGAAGATGTTTGGAACCACCAAGGCTCTTCATAGAGCTGCCTGCCTGGCCAAACTGAGCAATCGGGAGAGAAGGACCTTGGTCAGGGATGTGACCAAGAACCTGATGGTCACTCTAACAGAGCTCCAGAGTTCCTCTGTGGAGATGGCAGAACCTTCCAGAATGACAACCATCTCTGCAACACTCCACCAATCAGGCCTTTATGGTAGAGTGGCCAGATGGAAGCCACTCCTCTGTAAAAGGCACATGACAGCCCGCTTGGAGTTTGCCAAAAGGCACCTAAAGGACATTCAGACCACGAGAAACAAGATTCTCTGGTCTAATGAAACCAAGATTGAACTCTTTGGCCTGAATGCCAAGCGTCACGTCTGGAGGAAACCAGGCACCGCTCATTCCCTGGCCTATACCATCCCTACGGTGAAGCATGGTGGTGGCAACATCATACTGTGGGGATTTTTTTCAGCAGCAGGGACTGGGAGACTAGTCAGGATGGAGTGAAAGATGAACGGAGCAAAGTACAGAGAGATCCTTGATGAAAACATGCTCTAGAGCACTAAGGACCTTATACTGGGGTGAAGATTCACCTTCCAACAGTACAATGACCCTAAGAACAGAGCTAAGACAACTCAAGAGTGACTTTGGGACAAGTCTCTGAATGTCCTTGAGCGGCCTAGCCAAAGCCTGGACTTGAACCCGACCGATCGAACATCTCTGGAGAGACCTGAAAATACTTGTGCAGCAACGCTCGCCATCCATCCTGACAGAGCTTGAGAGGATCTGCAGAGAATAATGGGAGAAACTTCCCAAATACAGGTGTGCCAAGCTTGCAGTGTCATACCCAAGAAGACTTGAGGCTGTAATCGCTGTCAAAGGTGCTTCAACAAAGTACTGAGTAAAGGGTCTAAACACTTATGTAAATGTGATATTTATTTTTTACATTTGCAAACATTTCTTAAAACCTTTTTTTTTTTTTTCGCTTTGTCATTATGAGTTATTGTGTGTAGATTGATGAGGGGAAAAAACGTTTTAATCCATTTTAGAATAAGGCTGTAACGTAACAAACTGTGCAAGAGTAAGAGTAGACTGTAGGAAGAAATGAGATGGGAAGAAAACAAATTGGAGGAACATTGTGTTGTATTAGTGTGCCTTTGAAAAAGCTATTAAAATAAATCAGATTGGTTGCAACAAAGAGATTGAGGGTGAGAGGGGGGGGGTATAGAAAAGGAGAGAGAAGAGAGAGAAAGAAGGAAAGAAAGAGAGAAAATGACAACGAAAGAGACACGAGAGAGAGAGCAGCTTCCTCACCACTCTCTGCTTGGAGTTGGGCTTCTGCAGTAGCCACTCGATGTCAAGCAACTGCACATTGGATTGCCAGAACTGATGGTGGCACGGCAGGGTGGTGTTGTCTCCGACGACTCTCTTCATTTCTGTCTGGGCGCCGGCCGTCAGCAGGCTCAGCAGCACTGGAGAGAGAGAGAGAGAGAGAGAGAGAGAGAGAGAACAAAGACACTGTCAGATAACTAGAACCAGATACACCACCAGACAGCAGCCACAGGCAGAAAATATCTTGAGTAAAAAACCTAGTGAGATAGGAAACCCCATCAGAATTACTAGGACATAACACATAATAGAAACAGAATCAAACACACAAAACCATCTAAACCACAATGAGACAAAGACTATAACTAGAGTCAATTTCTCCCAAGCTCACCTAGCTGTCAGGTTGTTTGCTGTACGACAGGGTCTGAGTTGCACTAGGCTCCGTCAGCTGTGTATGTGGGGCTTGTGGCTTGGACCCTGGCCAGTGGCCAGACTGTCAGGGCATGCTATGCAGTGGGGGTCGCAGGGTTAATTTATTGGAGGATGCTGGACAGCCCCGGGTTGAGGGGAATTAAACAGAGGCGTCAGGGGATTTAAAGAGGGATGGAGCTCGTGGGGGCCGTTGGGTGATCAAGAGGACATACGACTCCCTTCCACTGGTAGACCCAGCACAGGGAAAACAATGCATATGCTCCACAGCCCCCATGACGCCTCCGGCTTACTCGCTCAAATGCGCTAGATATTTTTGGTGCTTCAGCATTAACCTAACGCACATTTCATTTAGCCACTGCAGAGAGCCGGCTAAGAGCCTGGCTTCAAAGTGCTCTAAATAAAGTTATCAAACGCTTGTTTGGCTGAATATACTCGTTTTTATTACTCAGTGGTGTGTCGCTGATTAGGTGCTGAGTGGTTCAATAAATCACGAAATATACAATGTGGTATACAAACACTGTTTTTTCCTGTGGGCTGGCCCTGGGTATATCGGGGCTTGAGAGATTAAACAGACAGCGACTCATTGAAAGAATGCCTTTGTGCCCTATCACCCTCGATCACATGTTGTCAATGTTCAGTGGATCACCATATGTGGTCAATGCCTCAGCCGGAGGCACATTTCTTCTTATACAGTGGCCAGCCTCTCAGGAACAACACACGTAAGAGCGGTCAGAGTCAATGAGAATGATCGCTCGTCTGCCTCATAAAATAGGTGACTTGGTGTAGGGATGTGGTAAAGAGGGCGACATCTTAAAAGTTCTGTCACTTTTACCCTGCCTTCATGTACATATCTACCTGAAATACCTGGTACCTCTACACATGGATCTGATACTGGTACTCCGTGTATGTAGCTCCACATTGATCTGATACTGGTACTCCCTGTGTGTAGCTCCACATTGATCTGATACTGGTACTCCCTGTATGTAGCTCCACATTGATCTGATACTGGTACTCCCTGTGTGTAGCTCCACACTGATCTGATACTGGTACTCCCTGTGTGTAGCTCCACATTGATCTGATACTGGTACTCCCTGTGTGTAGCTCCACATTGATCTGATACTGGTACTCCCTGTATGTAGCTCCACATTGATCTGATACTGGTACTCCCTGTGTGTAGCTCCACATTGATCTGATACTGGTACTCCCTGTATGTAGCTCCACATTGATCTGATACTGGTACTCCCTGTGTGTAGCTCGACATTGATCTGATACTGGTACTCCCTGTATGTAGCTCCATATTGATCTGATACTGGTACTCCCTGTGTGTAGCTCCACATTGATCTGATACTGGTACTCCCTGTGTGTAGCTCCACATTGATCTGATACTGGTACTCCCTGTGTGTAGCTCCACATTGATCTGATACTGGTATTCCCTGGATGTAGCTCCACATTGATCTGATACTGGTACTCCCTGTGTGTAGCTCCACATTGATCTGATACTGGTACTCCCTGGATGTAGCTCCATTCTTGTGCATTTTACTCCCCGTGTTTCTATTTAAATGTTGTATTATTATTTTTCAACTCTGCCTCGTTGGGATAGGCTGATAAACAAGCATTTCATGGTAAAGTTGTAGTCGACAACTATGGCAAATATATTTTATTTGGTACATGGAGGGAGGTATCATACCTGCAAACCCGTTATTCATAAGAGGTTGAATGACTCATAATGATGACATCATTACTCTGTGTGCAGCTCTAAAACTTTATTTGACTTTCACATTTCCCTGATGCAATAACCCTGGGCTCCACACAAGTCACTCACATCCATCTGAGTCACCACGTTGACCCAACTCCAGACGCCCTCTCTGACTGGCACCCAGCACCACAGGAAAGGAGGCCATATTACAGTACAGCAGGGCCCTCAGTCTACTCAAAACAGCCCTGGTGACAGGGCACATTACTGAGGTCCTCCTACTGCTCTCGCTCTCCCCTGCTCTGCTGAAATCATTACTCATCAGAAAAAATGGCCACCTATTTCAAGCCAAGGAGCTCCCAACTCCCCTGAAGGTATCCCCATTCATGACTTTTTAATGCAGCATTTGCAGAGCCATTCATCTTGTGGGCACCCCGCAGATATTACTTGGATGGAAGTCATGGAGGGGAGCCTAGGAGAGAATGATCCAGCCAGAACAGAGGACTGTGGGCATCCTCTCAGCATAGCTCCTAATCACTTTGAGGAGGAGGAGGACGGAGGAGGTTGGCTGGAGTGTGTGTGTGTGTGTGTGTGTGTGTGTGTGTGTGTGTGTGTGTGTGTGTGTGTGTGTGTGTGTGTGTGTGTGTGTGTGTGTGTGTGTGTGTGTGTGTGTGTGAGTGAGTGAGTGACCGTTGAGTGTTAGGGCCCGGTGATGGTCCGTTGGGAGCCCAGTGCATGCTGCTGGCCAAGGCCTGTTCAAGCCGTGCTGTCTAGTCAGTGCCCTCACACTTGTCACCACGGAACTGAACCCCCTGCTCGGTGTGCTGGGCCTGATAACAGCTAGTAAGCTCACCTCACCTCTCCACCACCTGCCCTACTTCCTCCCTTCGCCAGGGGACTCACAGGCTGGGGAGTCGGGGAGAGAGAGAGAGTTTTGCATGGGAGCGATATGAGTAGGACCAATTATCAAAGGCAGTACATAGAAGGTTGTGTGTTGTATGTGCAATTAACTGTGCTGTATATCGCCTACTCCTTTAGCAAACTCTCAACGACCTTCCAACAAGCACACTGAGCCAATACAGACTGCATGGGTTTGGAATTAGGCTTCACTTTATCATCGGTCAATGGATTTACTATATATGAAATGATCTCAATTTCAGCCAACAACATGACAAACAATACAATGCCTTTATAGTAACACTACAATCAGCTTTTACATCCTCAGTTTATGGTTGTGGAGAGGGGATTTTGTGCTCTGGGGTCCAAAATAAGTCTACCTTGAAGTCGATTTGTTCTCAGATTTTTTGGATTGGCTTCATTCACAGTGTTCACAGCTGTGGCGGTTTGGACCGATGGAAACCATCATTTGTGAGATACCCAGTATGCGGCATACCAGGGTGTCACAGCATACTATGGTGACTCTGTATAGGAACCTCAGGTAGTCTTTAGTTTATGCCCTTGGCATTCAATGGTCTAATATAGTGGGATATTTCAGTTTACTTTAGTTTGTTATTTCAGCCGTTTAAAAAATAAAAAATAAATAAATAAAAATAAAAATCGCACATAAATCTTGAAAAAGCCATACGTGCACATGAGTAAAATCATGGAGGATAACACACAATAAAGTCTGGGACTTATTTCCATTGTGGTCCTCTTGAGACAAGATGGCTAGGCAAGATCGAACACAGTATGGCACTGAGGTAATAAAACATAAAACCAAAGAAGAAGTACACCTATCATCATTGCAGTTACATCGCAGGGTACATTCATATGGGCACAGAAGACAAACAGTTTGGTTCTTTATTGTTAAGTAACTCATTCTACTCTGAGGCTCCAGTATACAAGTAAGTACCTTTCCCAGCATTACTTCTGAACCTGTATAAGCACACATTAGCAACACCTGATCTGGTGCTGTGGTTGTGTGCATCCCTAACATGCAGAAAGTAATCAGTCAGATATCTGGACACAGAACCATAAATACTAGTGTAAATCAGACTTTAATCTGGGACACCCTAGCATCAACAGGCAGCCAGCTGAGTTCCTGAAAGCAGCTCCTGCCTATGTGAATATGTGGACTCAGGATCTTTGATGTTATACTGAGGATAGATACAGGCATATAATTCCTATGGTCAGACTTTATCCCTCCTTCTTATAGAGAGGTATAACTTTAGCTTGTTTCCATGGGAAAGATGCATTGTTCAAGAGAGAGATTAACGATGTGTAATACAAGGGGCAATTTCCTCAGCAGAATTTCAAAGAAACCTTGCAGGAATATTATCCAGGCCTGGGTCTTTGGAGCATTTATGCTCTGCTAGCATACTGGCTACTTTGGCTGTTGCTACCTTTGCAAGAGAAAAAGAGTTTAGCTGAACCCCTAACTCAGCATAATACTTCTTGACATGGTCGTTTCCATACAAACTAGAACTGGTGGGCAGCATGCTGACAAGTAAAACAAAAAAAATGGTTGAATTACTATGAATACCGGAGACACAGTAAATAGTCTGAGACGTTATTTACTGTCAGGCACAGCAAAATTGTCAAAACATCACGAGCAGACCTTGGTTCAAATACTATTTCAAATATCTCAAATACAGTACATTCAAAGTAACCTTTCAGATATATTTTACTTGAAAAGACAAGTCCCACTTGGCACACACTGGTTGAATCAATGTTGTTTCCATGTCATTCAATGAAATTAAGTTAAACCAACGTGCAATAGATGTTGAATTGATGTCTGTGCCCAGTGGGGTGGTTGAATATTTTTATGTAGTTGGAAATACAATTGGAAAGTATATTACAGTATTGTAAAATACTTATTTCAAATACTATTTTCAAATTCCTGGATTAAATGCATGAGTGTGTTTTGTCAGTGTATTTGAAATACAATTTGGCAGACTATTTTTTTTTTTTTTTACAAATAACCATTCAAATACAAGTACTTGTTTTGGGCTGTGTATTTGAAAATACTGTATTTTAAATACCAGATACTCAAATACACATGTATTTGATCTCAGGTCTAATCACGAGGCCTCTATGTGTTCACGTCTTCTTGACATTCCATTGGGCCCTGGGAAATTGTATGTTAAGGAGGCCATCTTAGCTGAGAGCTGTGAGTCAAGGGGGTGTTTCGCGATAAGGTAACTATGTTAATAACTTCTGGCTCTGACAAGACACCCCCCTCTCTCCCCCTCCTCTTCTCTCATTTCCTCTACTCTCTGGACTGGGATCAACATGGCTGAAAATTGACATGTTTGACAGGGCTCAGTTTTTACCCAAACAAAGAAAAGAGCTAAAGAAATGTATTATAATGAACAAAAGGGGACCTGGCAGCAGCATAGGCTTAGAGAGAGACAGAGGGACAGAGAGAGTGAGGGAGAGCTGGGGCGACTATAGTGGAGGAACCAATTTCTATGAAAATGCCCTAGGGGGAGTTGTGCTCCAGTAAATCCACCTCCCCGCAGAATGGTACAGTCTTATTATAGAGCAGCCAGTGGGATGCAGGCAGGCAGCGGCCCCAAATCTTTCACATTGCCCAAAGTCAAGCTCCACGTCCCATTCAGCACGTTGGCTTGGCTGGGGCCTCAGCACCGCTAAAGCTCCTGGCTCTCACAACTGTAGAGATCAGGGGAGGAAAAAGAGAAGAGAAGGCCCAACGTCTTGTGTTTAATAAGTCCACTCTGTTCGCCATGGTCAACAGATTCTGGCCACAATGAGCTTGAATCTCACCGTAGCTCTAGGGAAAAGCAGTTGGAAAAGTAGAGGAGGCAGAACTAACTCCTTTAAGAGTTCTATATGTATTTGTCCTTTGTAATAAGAGTGCATGTGTGTGAACAGTATGTGGGTGCTTGTGTGTGTGTGTGTGTGCTGCATGCATTGTGTGAACATCTGCTGTCTTAGAAATGCACTTCCATACTTCCATCTGCATAATGGGAAAACAAGACCTATCTCATGCTGACGGTAAATCAAGGCCACTGTGCAAACATGTGAAGTAGAATATAGCAGTCGTAGGGCATACAGAGTTTCAAATTGCATAGGAGTTACCAGCTGATCCACACAAGGTCCAGACAGGGAGAGAGGACTGCAGCATTCATCTCTCAGCACAGTCACTCTATACTAAAGTGTTATCTTGCTCCACTGACAGGCTTCTCTGGCAGGAGAAGAAAACAGAGGGAGCGGACAGGGAGAATTACTCAGAGAACAATGGGCTGGGACATAGAGAAATGCCTCCCGGATAACCAGGTACAATGAATTTGGCTTAGCTCCATGGTATGACTTATATGTGTGAAATGCATCAGAAGCAACTGGTGACACACAGTTGAGCTGGGGACACATTCAAATGATGGAAAACGCTGAAATAGTCAGAGGTCACAACCAAAGTTTCCTCAAAAAATGTTTGGCACAGAGCATATTTCAGGTCTGCTGAGCACAAACTTGAACGTTATGACAATTCTGTGCATCTTCCAGCGCGCGTTTACTGTTAACACGGAGGCTGTACCCGCTTTAAGTTACAGTTTTAACAGTGGCCTTGTAGACTACTGTGGCTATTTGATCATAATGTAGCCATAACATTTCAACATGGAAATACAGTAGCTGTTCTATCATTCAGTCTACAGTAGCATCCAATGTGTGGTCTTCAATGTAGGCCTACATTACATGAGACTTTTGAAACATGCAGGGCTTGACATTATAACCTGTTTATCCACTTGTCATTCAGTGAAGGAGGTGACTGGAAATGTGGTGTTGTTTGATGCAATAAATTACTTCACAAAATAAAATGCATTATTATTTCCATGCCATTATTAGAGAGAATCAGACAAATTATGCTACCCTCTGCCTATTGGCTACTTAGCTTATTCAAGCCTGTCTTAAAATACAACACTTTAAGACAAAAAACCTGACTCACTTTTTAAAGATGTCTAGAAATGTATACATTTTGTGCTCCTGTAGGAAGCAATCACTCCCCTATTGCTGACTATAAATTATATATAACTGGGCTAATAACTCACTAACTAGCAAAGGATATGAACAAGATGTGCAGACGTGGCTACATGAAGCTCTCGCTTTGATCTCAAAACAAGCGCATCTACTCATGCTGTAAGCACAGTCCAGTTCAAAGTAAATGACACAGATGGTCTATGGTCTATTTGCATATAGGCCTACTGCAGCGCTGATTGTTTATGCTGCACGGGTCTGTGTAGAGTACTGGCTGAGTAGTGCATGTCAATGCAATAGAATCCTACTCCGATGTGTTCTGCCTACAACAAAAATCTCTCGCATAGTTAGTTTTGGTATGTTGCATTGAAATGGGATAATATTGCATTGATTCAATCACAATTACCACAGTAAAGAGAAACGTCAATAGTGTTAACAGGGAAAACTCTAGAACAGTGGTCACCAACCGAGTCAAGATCACTACGAGTCAAAATGCAACCCAAGATCTACCACTCAGTAAGCTATAGGCCCAATACATTATCACTGCACATTGGCTTTGTCAATGCATTGTTGTTCAGGACATTAAAAAAAAATCATATTTCAAAATTTGAGGTAGCCTATATGATCATACAGGTAATAGATCCATTGTTATATTACTTGTAAAGCACAGCTGAGTGAGCGTACATTTAAATAATTTGCTTTTTATTTTACTGTGCTGATGGTGCCTGCATCTGACGGTCAGTCTCAGCAGAAGGAGAGAGCAGCAGACTGACGGTCTGCCTCTCAACATTCCTCCGCTCTCCCTTTCCTCCACTGACACTGACAAACAAGGGACACAGTCTTCCAGCTGATGACGAAACTCGAGCCAAACAGCATATTTCTGCCTCATGCACATGTTGTTACTCCTGTGAACAGAGAAAGTGAAATATTCCTCAATATTACGGTAGGTCTACCTGCTAACCCACAAAGCATTTGGTCCTGCCGTACATACCTACACGTATGCTACAGTCACAAGACACAGGCCTCCTTACTGTCCCTAGTATTTCTAAGCAAACAGCTGAAGGCAGGGCTTTCTCCTATAGAGCTCAATTTTTATGGAATGGCCTGCCTATCCATGTGAGAGACGCAGACTTGGTCTCGACCTTAAAGTTTTTATTGAAGACTCATCTCTTCAGTAGGTCCTATGACTGAGTGTAGTCTGGCCCAGGAGTGTGAAGGTGAATGGAAAGGCACTGGAGCGACGAACCGGCCTTGCCGTCTCTGCCTGGCCGGCTCCCCTCTCTCCACTGGGATTCTCTGCCTCAAACCCTATTACAGAGGCTGAGTCACTGGCTTACTGGTGCTCTTCCATGCCGTCCCTAGGAGGGGTGCTTCACTTGAGTGGGTTGAGTCATTGACGTGATCTTCCTCTCCAGGATGGTGTCCCCCTCGGGTTCGTGCCATGGGGAAGATCATCGTGGGCTATACCCGGCCTTGTCTCAGGGTAGTAGGTTGGTGGTTGACGATATCCCTCTAGTGGCGTGGGGGCTGTGCTTTGGCAAAGTTTGGCCCTGTCCGGGGGTATCGTTGGGCAGGGCCAGTGTGTCTCCCGACCCCTCCCGTCTCAGCCTCCAGTATTTATGCTGCAATAGTTTGTGTCGGGGGGCTGGGGTCAGTCTTATATCTGGAGTTTTTCTCCTGCCTTATCCGGTGTCCTGTGTGAAGTTTAGTATGCTCCCTCTTTCGCTCTCTCTTTTTCTCTTAGAGGACCTGAGCCCTAGGACCATGCTTCAGGACTACCTGGCCTGATGGACTCCTTGCTGTCCCCAGTTCACCTGGTCATGCTGCCTGCGGCTATGGAACCCTGACCTGATCACCGGACGTGCTACCTTGTCCTGGGCCTGCTGTTTTCAATTCTCTTTCTACTGCACCTGCCGTCTCTACCTCTGAATGATCGGCTATGAAAAGCCAACTGACATTTACTACTGAGGTGCTGACCTGTTGCACCCTCTACAACCACTGTGATTATTATTATTATCTGATCCTGCTGGTCATCTATGAATGTTTGAACATCTTGACATTTCTCCTAGCCACCGTGCTTCTACATCGACATTACTTGCTGTTTGGGGTTTTAGGCTGGGTTTCTGTACAGCACTTTGACATCGGCTGATGTAAAAAGGGCATTATAAATAGATTTGATTGATATGAAAAAAGACCCAGTAATAATAAGAATGCAAGCCTATAGATACACTTTCCTACTCATTAGTTACTGCTGCAGTGCTTTCTGTGAAGCTGAAAGGAAATAGGAAGAATGCGCTTTTTATGGCTTATAAAAGTGATCAATACAAAGTGTTGACAGCTCCGAGTAAGAACTTAAACTCACTCATAAAAACAGCAGCTCTTTGTTGATTTTGTTGACAGTCTCTCTAGTCATGGTTTTAAACATTCTGAAATCTCACAGTATCAAGCTTTCTTTTATGCCTGCTACATTACTGCAGACAGTCATCTTGATTTGTACCCTCACACATTAAATGGTTCAAATTGACAACAGTTCGCCTATCTGGCATACAGGGCAGCAGAATCCTGAATCGGGTGCACCTACAGTACCGTCTGAGACAAAAAAAGGCTTTATCATTTTTTTACAGAAATGTTTAGCGATCGACTAGGAATGCCTTAGAGATTGACTAGTCGATCCCGATCAACCGCTTGGTGCTCTAGAAAGTTGAATGAAGTTCAATCTCTTGATTCTCTCTGTGAGCTAATATTTATGTGCAGCAATCTCGGGGCTAGCTTAGAGGGAACATTGGTCACAGCCAGAAGTACAGCTTGGTGTTCAGAAAGATCAGTGAAATTAATACTTGTGGGTTTGTTGACAACCTGTTGCTATACAAATGGTAAATATATTGGTGCTTTCTTCACAAGGAAATAGTTATTACAGCGATGGGCACAGAGGGAGGTAAAGCATATGTTCTCATTTATACTGCTCTCTGAGGTGGACTTGAAACACTGAAATGCGCTCACATCTCTGATGGCTCCCCAGACAAGAGCCATGCTCGGAGACACTAGTACAAACTAACAGGCTACAAAAACAACCCTCGTCAGACCTCTCACAGAGACTCCTTTATACAGCCTCATATACAGGCTCTTTTTAATTAGTTCTTCTGAAGGGATTAAATATTGTTTTAACTCTACCAGAGATCACACCTTAACATTAAATTGTACGCGTTGCAGGCACTCCCTAATTCTTGGTCCAAGTCATGAATATTTTTCTCCTGTGGAATCCAAGAGGGCTGTGTTTTCACTGACTGGAGGCTGCTTTTTGAAGGGATAAAGTACCCATAATCCTTCTCTGCATTGCGCCCGGCAACCAACACCCCTTCTGCTAATATGGAACTTTTCTCCATGCCACTAACAGCACTATTAAAGATCAGGGCCATTTCAAGCATGGAGAGAGCCGGGGCTTGAGAGGAAAATGTTTAAAATGAGGGCCCAGTCATGTACACACTCATCTGCGATGATGGATTCCTAAAAGCCTGGCTAGAGCAGGCGGATACAAAGGAATGGAATCGCTTCAAGGATAATCCATATGACCTGGAGGAGAGAAATGGGGAAAGAGAGAGAGCCTATGGGAAATAAGGAATGGGAGATGAAATTCCACTAAGGTCGGAATAATATACGACCCTGTGGTACGTTTTCACCTCAAGCGCTATTGTTGGCTTCATTAACATTTATTTCAAGGGCTTGTCATCTATGTCACATCACGCAAAAAATGGACACCATCCCACTGATAGAATCCTAAAATAGATGCTAAATTGGTTTCATGCCGAGCCCTTTTAATTCACCCAAAAGTTTTCAATAAACTAGCAGCAGATAAATGCCTCAAAAAGTTAATTACAACTTTTCCCAAAGGAACGCCAAGTCACGGAATCCTGCTTACATCTTCCAAACCCTGCAGCTGTCGTCATCATACTGTATACATGGGTGTTATCCAAGATCCTATGGATGTTCCGTCAGCTGCTTAGCCGTTAGCGTTAGCTTAAACGACCAGGGCTCCAGAGTGTACCACATGTGGTACTCGAGGTGTTCCAATAAGCAGCCACCGCCGCCCCACTTCCTCCCTTTACCTTTATGTGGCTCAGTAAAACCGTAGCTCCACATATGACAGAGTGGAGTTACGAACCCCTTTGGCCCTGCAGTCTAGGGGGGACGGAAACAAGACCCGTAACATATCTCATGCAAATCATAACCGTGAAAAGGAACAGTGAGAACTAAAAGAAATTCACAGACAACCTAAACCTACCGTCAAACACATAAGGTTCAAATCAAATCAAATCAAATGTTATTTGTCACATACACATGGTTAGCAGATGTTAATGCGAGTGTAGCGAAATGCTTGTGCTTCTAGTTCCGACAATGCAGTGATAACCAACAAGTAATCTAACTAACAATTCCAAAACTACTGTCTTATACACAGTGTAAGGGGATAAGGAATATGTACATAAGGATATATGAATGAGTGATGGTACAGAGCAGCATACAGTAGATGGTATCGAGTACAGTATATACATATGAGATGAGTATGTAGACAAAGTAAACAAAGTGGCATAGTTAAAGTGGCTAGTGACATAAGAATGCAGTCGATGATCTAGAGTACAGTATATACATATGCATATGAGATGAATAATGTAGGGTAAGTAACATTATATAAGGTAGCATTGTTTAAAGTGGCTAGTGATATATTTACATCATTTCCCATTATTAAAGTGGCTGGAGTTGGGTCAGTGTCAATGACAGTGTGTTGGCAGCAGCCACTCAATGTTAGTGGTGGCTGTTTAACAGTCTGATGGCCTTGAGATAGAAGCTGTTTTTCAGTCTCTCGGTCCCAGCTTTGATGCACCTGTACTGACCTCGCCTTCTGGATGATAGCGGGGTGAACAGGCAGTGGTTCGGGTGGTTGATGTCCTTGATGATCTTTATGGCCTTCCTGTAACATCGGGTGGTGTAGGTGTCCTGGAGGGCAGGTAGTTTGCCCCCGGTGATGCGTTGTGCAGACCTCACTACCCTCTGGAGAGCCTTACGGTTGAGGGCGGAGCAGTTGCCGTACCAGGCGGTGATACAGCCCGCCAGGATGCTCTCGATTGTGCATCTGTAGAAGTTTGTGAGTGCTTTTGGTGACAAGCCGAATTTCTTCAGCCTCCTGAGGTTGAAGAGGCGCTGCTGCGCCTTCTTCACGACGCTGTCAGTGTGAGTGGACCAATTCAGTTTGTCTGTGATGTGTATGCCGAGGAACTTAAAACTTGCTACCCTCTCCACTACTGATCCATCGATGTGGATAGGGGTGTTCCCTCTGCTGTTTCCTGAAGTCCACAATCATCTCCTTAGTTTTGTTGACGTTGAGTGTGAGGTTATTTTCCTGACACCACACTCCGAGGCCCTCACCTCCTCCCTGTAGGCCGTCTCGTCGTTGTTGGTAATCAAGCCTACCACTGTTGTGTCGTCCGCAAACTTGATGATTGAGTTGGAGCGTGCATGGCCACGCAGTCGTGGGTGAACAGGGAGTACAGGAGAGGGCTCAGAACGCACCCTTGTGGGGCCCCGTGTTGAGGATCAGCGGGGAGGAGATGTTGTTGCCTACCCTCACCACCTGGGGGCGGCCCGTCAGGAAGTCCAGAACCCAGTTGCACAGGGCGGGGTCGAGACCCAGGGTCTCGAGCTTGATGACGAGCTTGGAGGGTACTATGGTGTTGAATGCCGAGCTGTAGTCGATGAACAGCATTCTCACATAGGTATTCCTCTTGTCCAGGTGGGTTAGGGCAGTGTGCAGTGTGGTTGAGATTGCATCGTCTGTGGACCTATTTGGGCGGTAAGCAAATTGGAGTGGGTCTAGGGTGTCAGGTAGGGTGGAGGTGATATGGTCCTTGACTAGTCTCTCAAAGCACTTCATGATGACGGAAGTGAGTGCTACGGGCGGTAGTCGTTTAGCTCAGTTACCTTAGCTTTCTTGGGAACAGGAACAATGGTGGCCCTCTTGAAGCATGTGGGAACAGCAGACTGGTATAGGGATTGATTGAATATGTCCGTAAACACACCGGCCAGCTGGTCTGCGCATGCTCTGAGGGCGCGGCTGGGGATGCCGTCTGGGCCTGCAGCCTTGCGAGGGTTAACACCTTTAAATGTCTTATTCACCTCGGCTGCAGTGAAGGAGAGACCGCATGTTTTCGTTGCAGGCCGTGTCAGTGGCAATGTATTGTCCTCAAAGCGGGCAAAAGTTATTTAGTCTGCCTGGGAGCAAGACATCCTGGTCCGTGACTGGGCTGGGTTTCTTCTTGTAGTCCGTGATTGACTGTAGACCCTGCCACATGCCTCTTGTGTCTGAGCTATTGAATTGAGATTCCACTTTGTCTCTGTACTGACGCTTAGCTTGTTTAATAGCCTTGCGGAGGGAATAGCTGCATTGTTTATATTCGGACATATTACCAGACACCTTGCCCTGATTAAAAGCAGTGGTTCGCGCTTTCAGTTTCACGCGAATGCTGCCATCAATCCACGGTTTCTGGTTTGGGAATGTTTTTATCGTTGCTATGGGAACGACATCTTCGACGCACGTTCTAATGAACTCGCACACCGAATCAGCGTATTCGTCAATATTTCCATCTGACGCAATACGAAACATGTCCCAGTCCACGTGATGGAAGCAGTCTTGGAGTGTGGAGTCAGCTTGGTCTGACCAGCGTTGGACAGACCTCAGCGTGGGAGCCTCTTGTTTTAGTTTCTGCCTGTAGGCAGGGATCAGCAAAATGGAGTCGTGGTCAGCTTTTCCGAAAGGGGGCGGGGCAGGGCCTTATATGCGTCGCGGAAGTTAGAGTAACAATGATCCAAGGTTTTACCACCCCTGGTTGCGCAATCGATATGCTGGTAAAATTTAGGAGTCTTGTTTTCAGATTAGCTTTGTTAAAATCCCCAGCTACAATGAATGCAGCCTCCGGATAAATGGTTTCCAGTTTGCAAAGAGTTAAATAAAGTTCGTTCAGAGCCATCGATGTGTCTGCTTGGGGGGATATATACGGCTGTGATTATAATCGAGGAGAATTCTCTTGGAAGATAATGCGGTCTACATTTGATTGTGAGGAATTCTAAATCAGGTGAACAGAAGGATTTGAGTTCCTGTATGTTTCCTTCATCACACCATGTCTCGTTAGTCATGAGGCATACGCCCCCGCCACTCTTCTTACCAGAAAGATGTTTGTTTCTGTCGGCGCGATGCGTGGAGAAACCCGTTGGCTGCACCGCGTCGGATAGCGTCTTCCCAGTAAGCCATGTTTCTGTGAAGCAGAGAACGTTGCAGTCTCTGATGTCCCTCTGGAATGCTACCCTTGCTCGGATTTCGTCAACCTTGTTGTCAAGAGACTGGACATTGGCAAGAAGAATGCTGGGGAGTGGTGCGCGATGTGCCCTTTTTCGGAGTCTGACCAGAACACCGCCTCGTTTCCCTCTTTTTCGGAGTCGTTTCCTTGGGTCGCTGCATGCGATCCATTCCGTTGTCCTGTTTGTAAGGCAGAACACCGGATCCGCGTCACGGAAAACATATTCTTGGTCGTACTGATGGTGAGTTGGCGCTGATCTTATATTCAGTAGTTCTTCTCGACTGTATGTAATGAAACCTAAGATGACCTGGGGTACTAATGTAAGAAATAACACGTAAAAAAACAAAAAACTGCATAGTTTCCTAGGAACGCGAAGCGAGGCGGCCATCTCAGTCGGCGCCGGAAGTCATTTCAAACACACGGTAATGGGGGGGGCTGAGCTGGACCCAAGGAAAGAACTAATAAATATATATTTTAAAGCCTAATCTAGTCTTACCTGCTTCAAGAACAGTTAGCTACCTAACCAATAAAATACAGTGGGTGGTCCACCCAGTTCTAACTAGGGTACTTAGACAGAGTTCTCCTACGGGTAATGTATGCCCATGGGCAACTTGGCTTCATATACCCTTTTCCCACCAAAAAACTAACAGTCATACATACTCACAAGATAACGGACAAAATGAGATCTAGGCGCAACAACAAAAGGGAGATGTATCAATCCAGAAAGAGAGAGAGAGAGTTTGGGAAACAACTGACTGGGTTTTTAAACCAAGGGAAAGGGAATGTGATTGGGTAAGGGAAAAGGAGCAGGTGTGTCTTCAGTGGTGACTGATTGGCGACAGATGACTGTGACTGGGGCAGAAGGAGAGAAGGAGAGAAAACAAACACACACAGGATACCTGTATCCGTAACAAGTGGCACAGGACTTAAAAGTGCTGAAACACAAAGACTGATAGTCATTGGTCGAGTTTGAATTAAAACGCATATTCATCATTTGGAATGGACATTCAACCAACAGTTTGCCACATCAAATCCCAGAGCTGATAAGGTAAAAATCTGTTGTTCTGCCCCTGAACAAGTCAGTTAACCTACTGTTCCTAGGCCGTCATTGAAAATAAGAATGTGTTCTTAACTGACTCTCCTAGTTAAATAAAGGAAAAATAAAAAATACATTCTTCATTTACATTTTAATTATGCCAATGCATCTTAATTAAGAGATTCCAGGCTCCCTCGCAGGATAATCGCTGGAGGCTTGTATGGTGTTAAACCGTTTAAGGTGTTATTTTCAGCTTGAAATAACACCATGCAAAGGACCTCCTATTTCCATGATGTGTTCTAAATAAACAAGCCCCCCCCCAAATGTCAAATGGCCTGGCTTGCGCAAGATAACACGCTTCAGCTGAATTGTGGGGATTGGACAAAGACCCTCTTCTCTGCTGTGGCAACACATCCTCCCCACATCTGGCCACTACAAAACATACCAGCATGTGTGTGCATTCGCTTCGCTACAAATGACTAGAGTGTCTATATACAGTAGGTACTTAGCTTTATCTTCAAATTAAATCAAATCAAGCTTTATTTATACAGCACATTTCAGACATGGAATGCAACACAATGTGTTTCACAGAAAAGAGAGAGAGAAGTTTAGACTTACTCCTCACAGAAAACAGCTAAAATGACTAATGTGCTGGTCCTTGGCAGAATCTCTCTCTCTCTCTCTCTCTCTCTCTCTCTCTCTCTCTCTCTCTCTCTCTCTCTCTCTGTGTGTGTGTGTGTGTGTGTGTGTTTGCTTCACATGTGGTTGGGGTGTGGGCCTTGTAAAGGGCACATTCCCCCCAGAACACACACACAGAGAGAGAAGTTTAGACTTACTCCTCACAGAAAACAGCTAAAATGACTAATGTGCTGGTCCTTGGCAGAATCTCTCTCTCTCTCTCTTTCTCTCTCTCTCTCTCTCTCTCTCTCTCTCTCTCTGTGTGTGTGTGTGTGTTTGCTTCACATGTGGTTGGGGTGTGGGCCTTGTAAAGGGCACATTCCCCCCAGAACACACACACACAGAGAGGGAGAGAGCGACACACAGAGACGCACACTAAGAGAGAGACACACGAACACACACACCCTTGCAAAACCTTTGCTAGCCCCCAATGCCCCACAGCTTAGACTGGCCACATTTCATGGACAGGGGACTGAAATCCCTTGACACGGTAAGACATTCTCAGACAGGCTAGAATAGACTGCTTTTTTGCCATTTCCACAGAAACATTAGACAACTTCGCTGAAACTAATTTTCACTTGTGTGTATACAGTAAGTAAGGATGGAAAACAATGGCAATATTTGACTGAGTCAGAAATTTGGGATATTTAAAGACAACAATTATACATCCTGTTAAGAAATTACATGTATTTTCACAGAAACTATTAGGAAAATCTGTATTTAATTCAAGCACAATCACAGTTTCTCCAAGAATTCAGCCAAACTATTGTTTTCTGAGCTGGGCCTATTTTTCGCTTTGAGTGGCATTAAGTTATTTTTCTTGGCAAACAAAAAGGTTATTTTCCAGGATTGTGCAAACAGAAAGGAAATATTAATCACAGAGGATTATAACTGTAACAGTTAGCTGGTGAAGAAACAAGAAACAATAACTAGAAAAAGACAAACAGTCATAGATTTGCCTCCATGGGGTTCAGGCTTGGCTTGACCCTGACATCAAAACAGATGGTGCAGTCAACAAGGAAGCTGGCCTTATGAATTAAAGCACTGTTTAATACTGCCTCACCTGCTACTGATAACAGGAGCTGTCCTGTTGGGTATTGGCATGATAGAAGCTAAATTTTGCTTGGGACAAACATATGGAGAAGACCTGAGACCAAACACAATTGCCATGGTATCCATACATGTATCAACAACCTTTTTGTGTACTATTTCACCTGGCACAACAGGTGTGCATTTCTCTCCATTATTCAGGACACAAAATAGACAACGTTTATTTCCCTGTTATTTATGCGGTCTAATCTCCATTTGAGGCTGGCTGCTGGTGAACTCCACTCACATTGTTGGTGCTGCCTGAATTTGTGCATTGGCCTCCGAAGATCAATACTTAATACCCTATGGTGCTGCCAAGTCCATTTAGCTGCAATCTGCTATTTTTTATGTCCATTAGGTGGAAAATAAAGCTGACTAGGTGGATGACCACAGGAAGTGGAATGCATGATGTTCGCCCAGTCTCTGTGGTGATGAATGCTCTGTAGCAGCGTACTGTACGACCAATAAAAACATCAGATGCTGTCTACCTCAAGTATTGTGCCATTAACTTTTATTAAATGCAGTTCAATACTTTGATGATGATGTTTTAAAGGAGTCTCTTTAACTCCTTTTACAAGATGTGGGAAGACAATAAAACACATGAGAGTAGACAAAGGATGGTGGTGGTACGTGAAAACAGGGCTGTTTGAAAACAAAATGGCCTGGGTTTGGACATGCTAACGCTAAAGCATGACTTTAGACAGCATAAGCCGGCCTGGATTTGGACATGCTAAAGCTAAAGAATGGCTTTACACCATAAAACACCCTGGGTTTGAACATGCTAACACTAAAGCATGGCTTTAGACAGCATAAAATAGCCTGGGTTTGGACATGCTAAAGCTAAAGAATGGCTTTACACCATAAAACAGCCTGGGTTTGAACATGCAAAAACTAAAGCATGGTTTTAGACAGCATAAAATAGCCTGGGTTTGGACATGCTAAATCTAAACCATGGCTTTAGACAGCATGAAACAGCCTGGGATTGGACATGCTACATTTTGTGTGTTCAGCTTGAGCGTGCTGCTGGGGCTCTGGATCCTTCCCTGATTCCTCTCCTCTCCTCTCCACACACATTTCATTTCATTAGCTTGTCCACTGCCACTGTCTGTCAGTGTCGAGGCCCTTGAGTTCACCCAGGGTTAGACAGAGCATTTCTGAGCAAAGGCACTGAAGCGCTGGGCTGTGTCCATGGACGAATATGATCGGAACAACAACAGAGCGGCCCCTATGTTGTACATTTCACAAGCTAATTGAAAACAGAGGGGACGCTAATTCCCTCCCCTGATCCGAGGCTGCTAGCTCGCCAGCAACATATTGGCACTGTCTCCAGACTTATGGTATGTATCTGACTTATTATTTAGTTTTTTTACCTTTATTTAACTAGGCAAGTCAGTTAAGAACAAATTCTTATTTTCAATGAACAGTGGGTTAACTGCCTTGTTCGAGGGTAAAACAAACTATTTTACCTTGTCAGCTCGTGGATTTGAGTTTGCAACCTTTCGGTTACTAGTCCAACACTCTAACCACTAGGCTACCTAATTTGACTTGACTGACAAAGCAGAAAAGAACAAACGCAGTACACCTGAAACCAGGAGTGGATGCCTGATGCTGCTGTTGCTTCCTAGGAGTGGAGTCACCCTGTCCATCCTGTCTTATGACTGGGAAGGGCACACCAATGGACGCCATCTCCATTTTTCTAACTTGATCACTAATAATCAGAATAATTTGAGAGTGCTCTTCTCGACCATTGATGGTCTGATAAATCCTAACCTCGCAAACCCATGTGACCTTTCTTCCACATCGAAATGTGAGGAGGATGCAGCATTTTTCAGAGATAAAAAAGCAAACATTAGGCTGGGTATCAGTGAAGCAAGACCTGATGAGAAGTTTGATAATATGTGCCCTAGCCTACCACACAAAGGCACTATGGATTCATTTCCCCTGGTTGACATGCTCAGCAAAGTGATATCACAACTTAAGCCTTCTACCTGCCTCTGATCCTGTCAAATCAAATGTATTTACATTATATAGCCCTTCTTACATCAGCTGATATCTCAAAGTGCTGTACAGAAACCCAGCCTAAAACCCCAAACAGCAAGCAATGCAGGTGTAGGGGCATGGTGGCTAGGAAAAACTCCCTAGAAAGGCCAAAACCTAGGAAGAAACCTAGAGAGGAACCAGGCTATGAGGGGTGGCCAGTCCACTTCTGGCTGTGCTGGGTGGATATTATAACAGAACATGAAGAACAGAAGATGTTCAAATGTTCATAAATGACCAGCATGGTCAAATAATAAAAATGACAGTAGTTGTCGAGGGTGCAGCAAGTCAGCACCTCAGGAGTAAATGTCAGTTGGCTTTTCATGGCCGGTCATTAAGAGTATCTCTACCGCTCCTGCTGTCTCTAGAGAGTTGAAAACAGCATGTCTGGGACAGATAGCACGTCCGGTGAACAGGTCAGGGTAACATAGCCACAGGCAGAACAGTTGAAACTGGAGCAGCATCCTATCCCCACCACCTTCTTCAAAATAGTTTTTAATTGTATATCTGAAGGAGTGCAAGCTATTGTTAATCATTCCCTGTTCATAGGGACATTCCCACTGCACTAAAAACTACTATGGTGAAACCCCTTCTAAAGAAAAGTAATCTAGATTCTTCAGCTTTTGGCAATTTTCAGCCAATCTCCAACCTTCCATTCTTAAAACCTCTACAGGATCGGTGTCCCCCCCGCGGGACGGTTGAAATAATGTGAGCTAATGGGATTAGCATGAGGTTGTAAGTAACAAGAACATGTCCCAGGACATAGACATATCTGATATGGGCAGAAAGCTTAAATTCTTATTAATCTAACTGCACTGTCCAATTTACAGTAGCTATTACAATGAAAGAATACCGTGCTATTGTTTGATGAGAGTGCACAGTTATGAACTTGAAAATGTATTAATAAACCAATTAGGCACCTTTGGGCAGACTTGATGCATTTTGAACAGAAATGCAATAGTTCATTGGATTAGTCTAAACCTTTGCACATACACTGCTGCAATCTAGTGGACATAATCTAAATTTCGCCTAAGATGGAATAATGCAATGTGGCCTTTCTCTTGCATTTCAAAGATGAGGAAATAATACATGAATTTTATTTTATTTTATTTGTATTAACTTTTAACAGATCTAATGTGTTACAGTTGGAGTTGGAAGTTTACATACACTTTGTATGGAGCCATTAAAACTCGTTTTTCAACCACTCCACAAATGTCTTGTTAACAAACTATAGTTTTGGCAAGTCAGTTAGCACATCTACTTTGTGCATGACACAAGTCATTTTTCCAACAATTGTTTACAGACAGATTATTTCACATATAATTCACTGTATCACAATTCCAATGGGTCAGAAGTTTACATGCACTAAGTTTACTGTGCCTTTAAACAGCTTGGAAAATTCTATATCCACAGTAAAACAAGTCCTATATCGGCATAACCTGAACGGTCGCTCAGCAAGAAAGAAGCCACTGCTCCAAAACCGCAATAAAAAAGCCAGACTACGGTTTGCAACTGCACATGGGGACAAAGATCATACTTTTTGGAGAAATATCCTCTGGTCTGATGAAACAAAAATAGAACTGCTTGGCCATAATGACCATTGTTATGTTTGGAGGAAAAAGGGGAATGCTTGCCAGCTGAAGAACACCATCCCAACCGTGAAGCACGGGGGTAGCGGCATCATGTTGTGGGGGTGGTGCACTTCACAAAATAGATGGCATCATGAGAGGGGAAAATTAAATGGATATATTGAAGCAGCATCTCAAGACATCAGTCAGGAGGTTAAAGCTTGGTCGCAAATCGGTTGTCCAAATGCACAATGACCCCAAGCATACTTCCAAAGTTGTGGCAAAATGGCTTAAGGACAACAAAGTCAAGGTATTGGAGTGGCCATCACAAAGCCATGACCTCAATCCTATAGAACATTTGTGGACAGAACTGAAAAAGTGTGTGCGAGCAAGGAAGCCTACAAACCTGACTCCGTTACACCAGCTCTGTCAGGAGGAATGGGCCAAAATTCATCCAACTTATTGTGGGAAGCTTGTGGAAGGCTACCCAAAACGTTTGACCCAAGTTAAACCATTTAAAGTAAATGCTACCAAATACTAATTGAGTGTATGTAAACTTCTGACCCACTGGGAATGTGATGAAAGAAATAAAAGCTGATATAAATCATTCTCTCTACTTTTATTCTGACATTTCACATTCTTAAAATAAAGTGGTGATCCTAACTGACCTAAGACAGGGAATTTTTACTCTGATTAAATGTCAGGAATTGTGAAAAACGGAGTTTAAATGTATTTGGCTAAGGTGTATGTAAACTTCCAACTTTAACTGTAAAAATTTCCGTATTTTTTCTCATTGTTTTTATTCGTTTTTTCCCGAGAAGCACATGGTGTTGCATTTCATCTTCGAAATGTGCTGTATAAAAAGAGCTTGATTTGATCTCCTCTGAGATGAAGAGGTGCCATGACAGCTTTCACTGCTTGTGAAAGGCGTTGATTTGTGAGGTATCAGACAAAGACAAAGTGCTGCTGTGGCTGTGGCTGTGCAGGGCAAAATGGAGCCAGCGCTTACAGGAAAGGTCCCGTTTACGCTCAGAGGATCGCTAATGGCCCAGGTTACCATCTGTCCTGCTGGCTACTCAGGTCCAATGGATCAGACAGACACTGAGTGCCTGCTAGGTACACACAGACAGTTACTACTTGCTGGCCTAAGGAAACTATGCAGCAGTTCAGTAGGCCTAATATAGCAGCCTATCAATAGTAAACAATTTAGAGGTATCTTTAAATCCTAATTATTGTACTTTGTCCATTTGTAATGTGCCATACACTAGATATTCATCAAAATAATGCATGTGATGTGTTAGGTTTGGAATGGGCATAGCACGTTGAACCTTCATAGCCACCAAACATCTTACAGCACAAGGACACAACATGCCTAAAAAGCCCTTTTAAAGAGAGCACCAGGAAAGGCCTAAAACATTCTCCCCTCTCTGGGGGCCAGCAGCACTAGCAGAGCAGAGGTCCCCATGCATCCACATGTGGCATAAGCTTCACAGCTCTCACACACTCCCCCAATAAATAAGGCTGGCCTTTGGGCTGATCAGCTCAGTCAGTCTCTCTGAGGGCAGGGTTGTCCCTCCCGGCCCGTCAGCTAGATAAGGAATTTCCACGCGGCCACATCCGAGGGTGGAGAGGAGATTGAAACCAGATGAATGGGACTTTGGTGCAGCAGGCTCGCCAGGCCCATATTTCACTCCCCAAAGCATGATTAAACGAGATGCGGAGCTTTTTGGGCCAAGGCTGAGAACTCAGTGCTCAGAGGCAGGGCGTGGGCTCACTGCGACAGCCCAAGCTAGAAAAACAGGGCAAAGGGCAGACCTACAGTCTCTCTGATTTGTTGCTGTAGTCTCAGGAGTTAATTCCAGACACGTCAAGAATGCACTCCGAATTTGCTTCAGACAAAATAATTGATCTACCCTGATTCAGACTTCTCAGTGAAATGGGAGCACTGATGAATGTAATTAAATTAGGTTCTGTCTAAAAAGGGGTTTGGTGGGAATCTGTCACATGACATTGTGTTTTTGTGTGAAATAAAGCAGTGCAATGTAGGCCATGGGGTTGAAACTGACAACCAACGGTGCCAAAGAAAATGAGGGCAAACGGCAACATTTTGGGAGTGAGAAATAGGAACGTCCCTGTCTAATCCAGGAGTGTGAAATAGGAACGTCCCTGTCTAATCCAGGAGTGTGAAATAGGAACGTCCCTGTCTAATCCAGTAGTGTGAAATAGGAACGTCCCTGTCTAATCCAGGAGTGAGAAATAGGAACGTCCCTGTCTAATCCAGGAGTGTGAAATATGAACGTCCCTGTCTAATCCAGGAGTGTGAAATAGGAACGTCCCTGTCTAATCCAGGAGTGTGAAATAGGAACGTCCCTGTCTAATCCAGTGTGAAATAGGAACGTCCCTGTCTAATCCAGTAGTGTGAAATAGGAACGTCCCTGTCTAATCCAGGAGTGTGAAATAGGATCCAGGAGTGTGAAATAGGAACGTCCCTGTCTAATCCAGGAGTGTGAAATAGGAACGTCCATGTCTAATCCAGGAGTGTGAAATAGGAACGTCCCTGTCTAACGTCCCTGTCTAATCCAGGAGTGTGAAATAGGAACGTCCCTGTCTAATCCAGGAGTGTGAAATAGGAACGTCCCTGTCTAATCCAGGAGTGTGAAATAGGAACGTCCCTGTCTAATCCAGGAGTGAGAAATAGGAACGTCCCTGTCTAATCCAGGAGTGAGAAATAGGAACGTCCCTGTCTAATCCAGGAGTGTGAAATAGGAACGTCCCTGTCTAATCCAGGAGTGTGAAATAGGAACGTCCCTGTCTAATCCAGGAGTGTGAAATAGGAACGTCCCTGTCTAATCCAGGAGTGTGAAATAGGAATCCAGGAGTCCCTGTCTAATCCAGGAGTGTGAAATAGGAACGTCCCTGTCTAATCCAGGAGTGAGAAATAGTGTCTAATCCAGGAGTGAGAAATAGGAACGTCCCTGTCTAATCCAGGAGTGTGAAATAGGAACGTCCCTGTCTAATCCAGGAGTGTGAAATAGGAACGTCCCTGTCTAATCCAGGAGTGTGAAATAGGAACGTCCCTGTCTAATCCAGGAGTGTGAAATAGGAACGTCCCTGTGAAATAGGAACTAATCCAGGAGTGTGAAATAACGTCCCTGTCTAATCCAGGAGTCCCCTGTCTAATCCAGGAGTGTGAAATAGGAACGTCCCTGTCTAATCCAGGTGTGTGAAATAGGAACGTCCCTGTCTAATCCAGGAGTGTGAAATAGGAACGTCCCTGTCTAATCCAGGAGTGTGAAATAGGAACGTCCCTGTCTAATCCAGGAGTGTGAAAAGGGTGAAAAAAATTGACACAGATCTACAATTGCTAGAGTTACTAATTATACCTTAGACTGTAAAATTGCATTTTTGAGTAACTAAAATGACACTTTAATACCCCTGTCTGCAATTACTGTACTGGATGTAAGGCCTTGTCCAATGAAATGCAACATATGGTAACTCACGCCCTTCCCCCAAACTTGAATGTTTTACAGCAATGTGGTATAAAGTACATTTTCCAGTTGTCCAGGACATCAGATGTGCACAGTACAGAGAAGTTGAGCAACTTGGAGGGTGTTGGCCTGTGCTTAAGGGGACTGGGGAAGAAAGAGAAAAAACAAACCAACTGCACAGGTCTTGTTTTTCCAGCTTGGAGGCGATTTTCTGTTGGCCAGCGGAGGACTCTGCTAAATGTTTGTGTGTGTGTTCAGGGCAGATGGTGTTTGTGAGTGTTTAAGGGTCTGCTTTCATTGGTTGTCCACAATGGCCCTCCTGAGCGAGGGAAAGTGGCATACTTTTTTTCCAGCCCCTGCTCCAGGAACTGTCCCTGTTCCCTCTGACATGTAGCTGGTTGGCCACACTCACAACCCAACGTCAAACACACTCCATATCACCACATTTCAGCTATGTCACTGCTAAAAGAATTGTGGCTGCTTTGCTGGCCGCTGCCCTGCGCTATACTCAAGTAAATAAAGAAAAACCTTGTTTTTAATTCAGCCATACTGTTTGATCTGCATTTGCTTGGCAAATGAGAGACTAATCTCATTACCCTGTGCTAAATTGCATGCTTGGGCATCCTCTCTGACAAGACTAACATTTTACCGTTAGTTAATTAAGAGAACCATTAAAAAGACACTGGACCTACTGGACACCTAATACATTCCGAAGACAGCTCAGCCAGTAGAGAGCAAACCACGTAGATGACAAAATACCCAGCACTATAAACACACACAATAACAATGGCAGAATGGGGGAAACCTGGCACAGGACAGGCTAGTTCTGTGGTCGAACATGTGCTCCAAGTGATGCGGTGTGAGTTTAGTTAGTTGTGGTTTACCTGCTGTGAGAGTGCCCTATTAAACTCAGCCAGCCTTGCCACAATATACATGCAGGCTAAGCTTATTATTCTCCTCCTCCTATTCAAACAGCTCCCTTCATGTGGCACATTAATCATAATTTACACCCATTTGAAATTAGAAAGAGAGGAGAAGGAGAAAGGGAGAATGAGAGAGAGAGAGAGACAGAAAGAGAGAGAGAGAGAGAGAGAGAGGGAGAGAGCAAGAGAGAGAGATAGAGATAGGGAGGCTGCTGCTGTTCCTGCTATCCTTTCCTCTCCTGTCCTCAGGTTCTTCCCCTGTCCGCATTGGCTTCCTCATCTCTCTGTGTGAATCATGAGCCAGGCCCGAGCCTCCATGACTTGATCCCCTGTGACATCAACCCGGGAGACGTAGTGAGCAACACAAAGCAAAACAGCCTCTCTCTCTCTCTCTCTCTCTCTCTCTCTCTCTCTCTCTCTCTCTCTCTCTCTCTCCTTCTCCTCTCTTTCTAGTTTCAAATGGGTGTAAATGATGATTAATGTGCAAGAAGGTATCTGAGGATATGTCAGATGACTCTAGATATTAGTTTTTCTCAGTTGCTAACCACAATTTCTGAAACCTTGCTCCATTTCCTGAAAACATTAAACACAAAACCTCATCTTCAAACACTATTTACATTACCTCTGACTCCTCTTAGAAAATGAAACATTCGCCTCAAAACAGTTTTACCTGTGTTCAAAATCAAACACCGCTCTCAAATCATAAACAAAGTGTTCAAAATGATATACACTCTCAAGCAGTCAGTAAACAATGCACCAAAAAATAGAAAACACATTGTTCAAAACATACAATTCTCAGGGAGAAGTACATTTTTAATTTTTAAAAAATGCATATTTTTCCTTCATTGTCTTTTGATGAACGAAAACAGGTTCTATCATAGTTTTGTTGTTCTGTTTTGTACCCCTAGCTCAAAATTGATCAGAAATTACTACTCTGCTTTGCTCTTTGCAATTTTGTTTTTTGTTCTTCCTCCTCCTTGTACCCCTATTTTTACAGTACTGTACCCTGCATCTCACAAACTTGTCCTTGTGATACTGTAATTCTTGTTCTTTGTTGACATGAACCTGCAACCAGTCAAAATCTATTGAGCAGTCAGTACTGTTAATAAATGGAAAGCGCAATGTTCAGGGCCATACAATTCGTCCATTGTACAATATACAGCCTACAATGCACTGTACTACAATATCCATTCTCAGACTTTCTCCTTCCCACCTTCAACAACCTGTTTGCTCTCTGAACTGGCATATATTGGTTGTGTCGCATCATTTAAAACAGGTTAAATCAATTTTGAGTGGTTGTGTTCAATCAATGACATATGTTCTCTATTTGTATTTGATTGTGGCCACTTGTGTTTACCAGTATGGATGACATGTGCATGGGACTTGTAATGTAATTTAACAGATATTTTCTTTTCGGAGACTGAAATTAGTCTCTCTCCCTCTTCTCCTTCGTTAAGCCATTTCTTCCCCCTCTCCTCCCTCTCTTGATATGTTATGTAAATTCATACCTTCCATTAATTTGTTTAAACACAGCAACACAGCCCTAGATGAGTGCTTATGTAGAGTGGCAGCCAAACTAGAATCAACACAGGGCCCTTTTAGCCATGAAAAAAGTGTACCCTCGAGGGCTGAATACATTTATTTATTTTAGGCAACAGAATATTGTGCCATTAAACCCCCCTCCTCATCCAGTTCTCAGCCCACTGGCTTCAAAACTACAAGACCATGGTGCTTGCCTGCGGAGCTGTGAGGGAACGGCACCTCAGTACCTCCAGGCTCTGATCAAGGTATTTATTTTAGGCAACAGAATATAAAATGTTCTGTAAGGCCAGACATGCTAAGTGTTTTGTCTCTTATGCATCAACCCTTGGGGCAATTTATTCCTCTTAATTAAAAAGGGAGCAAGGAGCAGAGGAGGGATAGCTACTGTTGAGGCGGGTGGGTTTCTTGTTGTATTTCTTGTCAGAGTTTTTGGTATGATCCTCACTGCCGTGGAGTCTGCGGTTCTGCTGATGCAGGGGCTTTGTTTCAAGATTAATGAAAGACGTTTGGCTCATTGGCGTTTGGATCCAACTCAGAGGTTAAGAACAACCTCCAACCGGCAAAGGTTTATGCGCCACACTATACAGAATGTTCTGCTCACTCAGTGAAGCAATTCTTTCTCTCCTCCTCTCCCATTTTTACCCTCCTAACAAAGAAATAAAAAGTGAACCTCAGATTAATTTGAAAATGCCTACTTTTTCACTTTCTCCTGCTGACAAATCAGATTTCAAGCAAGAAAATGAAAACCATTACCCCAAATAATACCATTGCCACGTTTTTGAAGGCAGCAACCATGTTAGAATAGAATATCATCTGTTCTAAAAAGGACAAACGACTCCTGATTTGGGACTGCATGAGAATGCTATTCATTGACCACAGCTCAGCTTTCAACACCATAGTGCCCTCAAAGCTAATCAACAAGCTAAGGACCCTGGGACTAAACACCTCCCTCTGCAACTGGATCCTGGAGTTCCTGACGGGCCGCCCCCAGGTGGTAAGGGTAGGTAACAACACATCCGCCACCCTTATCCTCACCACAGGGGCACCTCAGGGGTGTGTGCTCAGCCCCTCCTGTACTCCCTGTTCACTCATGACTGCACGGCCAGGCACGACTCCAACACCATCATTAAATTTGCCGATGATACAACAGTGCTAGGCCTGATCACCGACAACAACGAGCCTATAGGGAGGAGGTCAGAGACCTGGCCATGTGCTGCCTGGACAACAACCTCTCCCTCAACGTCATCAAGACAAAGGAGATGATTGTGGATTACAGGAAAAAGAGGACCGAGCATGCCCCCATTCTCATCGACGGGGCTGCCGTGGAGCAGGTTGAGAGCTTCAAGTTCCTTGTTGTCCACATCACCAACAAACAATCATGGTCCAAGCACACCATGACAGTTGTGAAGCATGCACGACAAAAGCTATTCCCCCTCAGGAGACAGAAAAGATTTGGCATGGGTCCTCAGATCAGGGCATGACTGGTTGCATCACTGCCTGGTATGGCAACTGCTTGGCCTACCGAGGGTAGTGCAAATGGCCCAGCACATCACTGGGGCCAAGCTTCCTGCCATCCAGTACTTCTATACCAGGCGGTGTCAGAGGAAGGCCCAAAAATTGTCAAAGACTCCAGCCACCCTAGTCATAGACTGTTCTACCATATGGCAAGCGGTACCGGAGTGCCAAGTTTAGGTCCAAGAGGCTTCTAAACAGCTTCTACCCCCAAGCCATACGACTTCTGAACATCTAGTCAAATGGCTACCCAGACTATTCGCATTAACCCCCCCCACCCCCCCACCCCTCTCCATGCCCCTTTCACTCTCTGTTGTCATCTATGCACAGTCACTTTAATTAACTCTACCTACATGTACATACCACCTCAACTAACCGGTGTCCCCGCACCTTGACTCTGTACCGGCACCCCCCTGTATATATTGTTATTTTTTACTGCTGCTCTTTAATTACTTGTAATTACTTTTATCTCTTATTCTTAACCATATTTTTTTTAACTGCACTGTCGGTTAAGGGCTTGTAAGTAAGCATTTCACTGTAAGGTTGTATTCGGCGCATGTGATAATACAATTTGATTTGATTTGATGTCCTTTATGTTCAGGAGTTGATTCATATGCCATTTATATGCCGCCCTGTACCATGCAGCATCACATACATATGTGGAATCAAGTACTCCATATTCATTAAACCTAAAAACATCATGCTGCGAATGCCATCAATCTTATAGAATTCTCCACTTGACTGTGTCCGTGCCAGATACATCCTATTCCACAGCAGCAGACTGTGGGCTTTGCTTTCTGGGAGTGATGAGAACATCATTGGGTGTCATGACTTCACAACACAGTGAACCGGTGATAGCCTGATCCCATCATCGTCTGGTCATATTAAACATCACAGGTAATATGTAGGTACTAAAGCCTATAACACAAAGCTTTGGCATCTGCCATTGTCCAACATACTTTTCAAAGACGATTATATCAAACAGCGAACTGCAGCATCTTCCTATTCAGAACTACAGTGAGGTCTGGAGGCAGACAGAGTGGAGCTGTATAAAGATACTTTGTCATGCTGTCTGTCTGATTGCCACCCAACCATCCCAGTCTAAGAGGCACCGCATTACTAGTGGTGATACACTCTCAGGCTACTCCCTTTGTGTGGAAGAGGACCATTTCAAACCAGATTCACCATCGCTGTCTGGCTTCTCTGCTGCATTGGGGAAGATGGGGATAGGGAGAGAGGGTTCTGGGGGGAAGAGGGTGAGGGAATGTTTTCAGGAGCCTGCAGTGAGACGTTTTTTCTTTCTTCCATTCATCCCAACCCTTATCCTTCAACCCGTTCCTGCCTCCAATCCTTCTCCACCAACCTCTTTTGCCTTGATGTAGACAAGCCTACAGTGCACCCACAGAACACATACTACAACACAAACACACAGTCTCGCCCTGCATGGCGACTGTTCGGTGAAGGGGAATAATGCACTTGCCATGCATGGGTGGGCCAATGCCAGGGCAATGACAACATTCTCCCAGGGATCCAATAAACAAGAACTGATTCAATCAGCTTTGTTTCCGGCCCAGATGCCATGCAGTAGCCCGGTCGGTCTCTTCAGCTGGAGCAGCAAGCCAGCGGATTTGAGGAGAGGAGAGCCGAGCCGAGCCGGGCAATGCTGAGGTTAGCAGGATATGTTTCAGACCAGCCCGCTCTGCTCCGGGCTTATTTATCCCACCGTGGCCAATCACACAGGCTCTGGGCGCAATTTATATTCCCTATCGTCGGACGCATTAGTCCAGTCTAATCTGCTCAACTCATAGAAAAAACCTTCACCATTTTTCTCACTCTAATATTTCTATTAGTTCCGCCTGAATTCCAGTGATGTGCTGCGACACAAGTGGCTCTGCGTGAGAGACTCCTCTAATAGGTGGTGGAGGGGCAGGTCAGGTAGGCACAGGACTTCTTAATGCAGACATAGGTGGAGAGGATCAGGGTGGGACTGCATGCTGATTATGGGTCTGGTGTGGATGAGAGGGAGAAATGACTTGTATGATTTAATGAGCAGTGGCTATTGGCCTGGAGCAGGGTCTTAGGAGGGCGCACACACGTACGGAGGCAACTGGAGCAGTAATGCTGCCCTTAGCGAAATGCTACAGACTCCATAGTGCGACCTTCCAGCCCCAATGTCCTTCCTCCCTCAGATGTCCTTCATGGCAAGCCAGGTCCCCTTTCACTCATTACAAAGCAGGAAGGATATATAGATGAATGTGGATGAGAGAAAGAGAGAGAGAGAGAGAGAGAGAGAGAGAGAGAGAAAGGCAGAGAGAGACTTGCATGTTTGGTATATCAAACTGAATAATATACTGAATAATTACTGCCACTGAGGTAAGCACAATAGACCCCCCTTTCACTTTATGAAGAGCAGATTAATAGCCAAACGCATAGAAAAAAATATCTAATGACATTTGAAGGCCTTCATATTGACATCGGGTCCCCAGCAGCGGTTTTGTATGCTGTAGTAGTGCTCCTGGCCAGTAGGTACAAGCGTGCCTGTGTGCTCGCCAGCTGATCAGCAGCGTAATGTCACTGGGTTTTACCAGAAATTATTCTTAATGTCACTCCGTCTCCCACGCTTGAATGTCACTGCCTTTTAATTGGCCCAGTAAAATAGCAGTGTTGTTTGCAACTGGGAGTGACGGATGGGAGGGGACAAATGAGGTGATGGTGGTTTCAGAGACATGTTCTATGATGGGGGAATCAAAACCTGATAGGTTTTGGCCACGAGCCGTTTTGCAATTGGGCTGATTTTGTTGTGCATTGTTTCACTACTGCCAAAGCAACCTTAGGTTACACTGTGTGGGAACAGAACCGAGAACCATTCATTGACCCAAGTCAATACATAAAAAGAACAGTGGATACCCTATACTATTGAGTGATAATGTATGTAGGGACCTGATTGGTTGGTTTTGTAGAGGGGAATTGTGGGTCAGAGGTCAAAACAGTCAGGACTGCCCTTAAGCCCTGCCTGTGGCCCAACAGACTCTGGGGACACTGTTCGACTGATATGACACACACACACATCAGCCAGTCAGTCAGCCACAGTAGCAACACAGCACTGAGCGTCACATGCCAACCTAACTCTATATCCCTTCTGACTACACTGACATGGTGACATCCCCATTTGGCAAGGTCCTAGACTGGTGCCAGGACTATGAAAATGATCCCTCTGCTCATGAACAAACAGCTTACAGTCGGAATCGTGTGCCCATTGGAAGATTAACGCAAGGAACATTTGCTCTTTGTGATTTTGGTTTTGAAACATAACAGGAATTTAAGAAAAGAGCCCACTGGGAATGTGCTAGCACTAATGTTTCTGGAATGGAAAGAAAATGATATCAGGTTTCTAGTTTTGAGTAATAAAAGAGCTCATTCTCTGTTAGCTCGGAGGAGGCGCTCTGAATCAGAAAGCCACATAAGCATAGATCTCAGAGACGTAGAGGAGGAAGAAACAGGCTGATGGGGTTGGTGTTGTGTGGGGGCTCGGTAGTGTGTGATCCGTGTGCAGCCTGAATATCTGGTTGCAGGGTGAATTTATCACCTCAATATGACTATACATGGCAATCAGGTGAAACTGGGGATAGCCTGCCTGCCAAGAGGCTCCAGGTTCAAGTTCAGAGTGTGTTTAATCTCAAGCACACACACTTGGACACTGACACACACACACACACACACACACACACACTCACACACACACACACACACACACACACACACACACACACACACACACACACACACACACACACACACACACACACACACACACACACACACACACACACACACACACACACACACACACACACTGCTTCACAACCTTCTCTTTTGCCATGACTAACAGAGTACACATTACTCATTGCAGCTCTGCCGAAGCTCTTTGTTTAGATTAGGTGAGGCAGAGCAGAGCCCCGTCAGGCCCTGTGGCTGTGAACGCCACACGTCCGCCTGCCTGCCGTGCTATATACACACAAGCACGCACACACACTGCCAGTCTGCTGGCCTTATGTAGGCATGGTGGAGACCCATTGCCTTTCATGGGAGAGCTGACATCGTTTCCTCCTGTCCTAAGGCTCAGTGTTTTCCATCCACAGCCATCATACCATTCGGAAGGACAGGAAAGGAGGGAGGGGGCTGAGCTGCAGGAGACAGGGAGATGAAGAGTACTCTGGTGCTCCCACAATGTTTACAGTGGTTCAGTCGTTTGGCACCAGACTCGTCCCCACTCTAAGCCCCTCTTTCCTGAGTTCCAAACACCTGAGTGGTTCTGGGACGATCTGAGCTAGATAAAAAATATATACTGCTCTTGTCACTGGAATGTGTATGTGAGGCCTGCTGGGAAGAGAAACTCTGTCTGCATTGGTTTCTTCCTGCTTTTTCTGAACTTCGAGTATGATTTGTATTGAAGTTGGATTTTGTATTGAAAGCACAGTATGCTCCCACTAAAACTAAAATTGGCATAGGCCCACCCACTCGGGAGCCAGGCCCACCCACTTGGGAGCCAGACCCAGCCAATCAGAATGAGCTTTTCCCAATAAAAGGGCTTTATTACAGACAAAAATACTCCTCAGTTTCATCAGCTGTCCGGGTGGATGGTCTCAGATGATCCCACAGGTGAAGAAGCTGGATGTGGAGGTCCTGGGCTGGCGAGGTTACATGTGGCCTGTGGTTATGAGGCCGGTTGAAAGTACTGTCAAATTCCCTAAAACGATGTTGTGGGTGGCTTATGTTAGAAAAATTAACATTCAATTCTCAGGTTCAGTTTTAGATGCAAGATGGCGCTGACAGACATGGCAGCTCCTAAAAGCAACTTTGCAGAATTTAGTTTTTTTCCTTTAGTTCACCCGACCTAGAATGCCTCACAATCAAATGCTGACCGCATTACCGCCAAAGATAATTATGTTCGGTTATAGTCACAGCCGTGTATATTCCCCCTCAAGCCGATACCAAGATGGCCCTCAAGGAACTACACTGGACTTTGTGCAAATTGGAAACGACATATCCTGAGGCCACATTTATTGTAGCTGAGGATTTTAACAAAGCAAATTTGAAGAACAAGTTACCTAAGTTCATTCAAAAATCCCCCTTCCGGGATGGATACAAGACCCTCCTCCCTTCGGCAAATCAGATCACAACTCCATTTTTCTTCTCTCTTCCTATAGGCAGAAACTAGAACAGGAAGTACTCGTGCTAAGGTCTATTCAACACTGGTCCGACCAATCCATGCTTCAAGATTGTTTTGATCACGCGGACTGGGATATGTTCCGGGTAGCCTCTGAGAATAACATTGACGTATACACCAACACAGTGACTGAGTTCATCAGGAAGTGTATAGGGGATGTTGTTCCCACTGTGACGATTAAAACCTAAACAAACCAAAAAACGTGGATAGATTGCAGCATTCGGGGTGCACTGAAAGTGCGAACCACCCCATTTAACCATGGCAAGGTGACTGGGAATATAGTTGAATACAAACAGTGAAGTTATTCCCTCCGTAAGGAAATCAAACAGGCAAAACGTCAGTACAGAGACAAAGTGGAGTCGCAATTCAACGGCTAAGACACGAGACATATGTGGCAGGGCCTACAATCATGTACTACAAAGGGAAAACCAGCCATGTCTCAGTTGCTTTCTTGGGTACAGGAATGATGGTGGACATCATGAAGCAAGTGGGGACAGCACACTGGGATAGGGAGAGATTGAATATGACCATAAACACTCTAGCCAGCTGGTCTGCGCATGCTCCGAGGACGCGGCTATGGATGCCGTCTTAGCCAGCAGCCTTGTCTTACTCACGTTGGCCACCGAGAACGAGAGTCCACAGACCTTGGGAGCCTGCCGCATCGGTGGCACTGTGTTATTCTCAAAACAGGTGAAGAAAGTGTTTAGCAAGTCCGGGAGCAAGACATCGGTGTACTGACCATCTCGAATCACACCGTACCTTCTCCGCTGCGCAATCTGGTTTCTGAGCCGGTCACGAGTGCACCTCAGCCATGCTCAAGGTACTAAACGATATCATAACCGCCATCGATAAAAGACAGTACTGTGCAGCCGTCTTCATCGACCTGGCCAAGGCTTTCGACTCTTTCGACTCTGTCAATCACCATGGTTCACCAACAACTTTGTAGACAGAGCTCAGTGTGTCAAATCGGAGGGCATGTTGTCCGGTCCTCAGGCAGTCTCTATGGGGGTGCCACAGGGTTCAATTCTCGGGCCGACTCTTTTCTCTGTATATATCAATGATGTTGTCCCTGATCCACCTCTACGCAGACAACACCATTCTGTATACTTCTGGCCCTTCCTTGGACACTGTGCTATCTAACCTCCAAACAAGCTTCAATGCCATACAACACTCCTTCTGTGGCCTCCAATTGCTCTTAAACAGCAGTAAAACCAAATGCATGCTTTTCAACCGTTTGCTGCCTGCACCCGCACGCCCGACTAGCATCACCATCCTGGATGGTTCCGACCTAGAATATGTGGACATCTATAAGTACCTAGGTGTCTGGCTAGACTGTAAACTCTCCTTCCAGACTCAAATCAAACATCTCCAATCTAAAATCAAATCTAGAGTCGGCTTTCTAATCCGCAATAAAGCCTCCTTCACTCACGCTGCCAAACTTACCCTAGTAAAACTGACTATCCTACCGATCCTCGACTTCGGCGATGTCATCTACAAAATAGCTTCCAATACTCTACTCAGCAAACTGGATGCAGTTTATCACAGTGCCATCTGTTTTGTTACTAAATCACCTTATATACCACCCACCACTGCGACCTCTATGCTCTAGTCGGCTGGCCCTCGCTACATATTCGTCGCCAGATCCACTGACTCCAGGTCATCTACAAGTCCATGCTAGGTAAAGCTCCGCCTTATCTCAGTTCACTGGTCACGATGGCAACACCCACCCGTAGCACGCGCTCCAGCAGGTGTATCTCACTGATCATCCCTAAAGCCAACACCTCATGTGGCCGCCTTTCGTTCCAGTTCTCTGCTGCCTGTGACTGGAACGAATTGCAAAAATCGCTGAAGTTGGAGACTTTTATCTCCCTCACCAACTTTAAACCTCTGCTATCTGAGCAGCTAACCGATCGCTGCAGCTGTACATAGTTCATCGGTAAATAGCCCACCCAATTTACCTACCTCATCCCCATACTGTTTTTATTTATTTACTTTTCTGCTCTTTTGCACACCAGTATCTCTACCTGCACATGACCATCTGATCATTTATCACTCCAGTGTTAATCTGCAAAATTGTAATTATTCGCCTACCTCCTCATGCCCTTTGCACACAATGTATATAGACACTTTTTTCTTTTTTTTCTACTGTGTTATTGACTTGTTAATTGTTTACTCCATGTGTAACTCTGTGTTGTTGTCTATTCACACTGCTATGCTTTATCTTGGCCAGGTCGTAGTTGTAAAAGAGAACTTGTTGTCAACTAGCCTACCTGGTTAAATAAAGAGTATTAATGTAACTTTAGTTGTTCTACAAACATTGGCCTATACGTTTTGATTTTTAATACATTGTAAGGCTGCATGTTGCAACTCTAATGATGATTTTTAAAAAGTAGCTTGAAAGGCATGAACTCTGCTTTGTTTTTGCACAGGCTGTACAGTCGTGGCCAAAAGTTTTGAGAATGACACAAATGTTAATTTTCACAAAGTCTCCTGCCTCAGTGTCTTTAGATATTTTTGTCAGATGTTACTATGGAATACTGAAGTATAATTACAAGCGTTTCATAAGTGTCAAAGGCTTTTATTGACAATTACAAGAAGTTGATGCAAAGAGTCAATTTTTGCAGTGTTGACCCTTCTTTTTCAAGACCTCTGCAATCCGCCCTAGCATGCTGTCAATTAACTTCTGTGCCACATCCTGACTGATGGCAGCCCATTCTTGCATAATCAATGCTTGGAGTTTGTCAGAATTTGTGGGGTTTTATTTGTCCACCCGCCTCTTGAGGATCAAGAGGACCACAAGTTCTCAATGGGATTAAGGTCTGGGGAGTTTCCTGACCATGGACACAAAATATCGATGTTTTGTTCCCCGAGCCACTTAGTTATCACTTTTGCCTTGTGGCAAGGTGCTCCATCATGCTGGAAAAGGCATTGTTCGTCACCAAACTGTTCCTGGATGGTTGGGAGAAGTTGCTCTCGGAGGATGTGTTGGTACCATTCTTCATTCATGGCTGTGTTCTTAGGCAAAATTGTGAGTGAGCCCACTCCTTTGGCTGAGAAGCAACCCCACACATGAATGGTCTCAGGATGCTTTACTGTTGGCATGACACAGGACTGATGGTAGCGCTCACCTTGCCTTCTCCGGACAAGCTTTTTTCCAGATGCCCCAAAAAATCGGAAAGGGGATTCGTCAGAGAAAATGACTCTAACCCAGTCCTCAGCAGTCCAACTCTGTACCTTTTGCAGAATATCAGTCTGTCCCTGATGTTTTTCCTGGAGAGAAGTGGCTTTTTGCTGCCCTTCTTGACAACAGGCCATCCTCCAAAAGTCTTTACCTCACTGTGCGTGCAGATGCACTCACACCTGCCTGCTGCCATTCCTGAGCAAGCTCTGTACTGATGGTGCCCTGATCCCGCAGCTGAATCAAGTTTATGAGACGGTCCTGGCACTTGCTGGACTTTCTTGGGCGCCCTGAAGCCTTCTTCACAACAATTGAACCGCTCTCCTTGAAGTTCTTGAAGATCCGATAAATGGTTGATTTTGGTGCAATCTTACTGGCAGCAATATCCTTGCCTGTGAAGCCCTTTTTGTGCAAAGCAATGATGACGGTACGTGTTTCCTTGCAAGTAACCATGGATGACAGAGGAAGATCAATGATTCCAAGCACCACTCTCCTTTTGAAGCTTCCAGTCTGTTATTCGAACAAAATTAGCATAACAGAGTGATCTCCAGCCTTGACCTCGTCAACACTCACACCTGTGTTAACGAGAGAATCACTGACATGTTGTCAGCTGGTCCTTTTGTGGCAGGGCTGAAATGCAGTGGAAATATTTGGGGGGGATTCAGTTCATTTGCATGGCAAAGAGGGACTTTCATCTGATCACTCTTCATAACATTCTGGAGTGTATGCAGATTGCCATCATACAAACTGAGGAAGCAGACTTTGTGAAAATTTATATTTGTGTCATTCTCAAAACTTTTAGCCACGAATGTACACACTAAATCAGTCACTCATTCACAATTTGACAAGCACTTGATAATCCCTAGAATTTCACAGCAGCATCCCCTTTGTGTGGCCTTATTGCACCCTAAAGAATTCCAGGCCTGTTGCGGCCATTGGCCGTTGTGCCCTTCTCCCTGCGTTCCGAATCACCTCTCACTAACATGGCTCTCCATCACGTGATCGGGTCTTTCTCACAGGCTACAAGTGAAGGCAGACACACCGGGGACACAACTGCATGTGTCCTCATCCAATTCCGAGATGCATATTGAGGATATTGGAAGAACTCTCCATTTACTTTTCGTCAGCAAACATGAAGAGTAGGCACTAGCCTATGTCATTCTACTGTCCCCCATCCTACAAAAGTCAACCTATTCTGTTGCGAGAAATAAATATAAATATACTGAAGAGCCAGTTAGGCTCTACAGCCCTTGTAAAGCGGATTAATGTGCTTAATTTAGTTATTAAAAGTTATTTGGCCACTTTAGTTGTGAAAGAACCCTATCAAAACATACAGTTGAAGTTGGAAGTTTACATATACTTAGGGTGGAGTCATTAAAACTCATTTTTCAACCACTCCACAAAATTCTTGTTAACAAACTATACTTTTGGCAAGTTATGACATCAACTTTGTGCTTGACACATCAACTTTGTGCTTGACACAAATAATTTTTCCAACAATTGTTTACAGACAGATTATTTCACTTATAATTCACTGTGTCACAATTCCAGCGGGTCAGAAGTTTACAGCTTGGAAAATTCCAGAAAATTATGTCATGGCTTTAGAAGCTTCTGAGTTTGAGTCAATTGGAGGTGTACCTGTGGATGTATTTCAAGGCCTACGTTAAAACTCAGTGCCTCCTTGCTTGACATCATGGGAAAATAAAAATAAATTAGCCCAGACCTCAGAAAAAATGTGTAGACCTCCACAAGTCTGGTTCATCCTTGGGAGCAATTTCCAAACGCCTGAAGGTACCACGTTCATCTGTACAAACAATAGTACGCAAGTATAAACACCAGCTGTCATACCGTTCAGGAAGTGGACGCGTTCTGTCTCCTAGAGATTAACGTACTTTGGTGCGAAAAGTGCAAATCAATCCCAGAACAACAGCAAAGGACTTTGTAAAGATGCTGGAGCATCTATAGCCACAGTAAAACGGGTCCTATATCAACATAACCTGAAAGGCCGCTCAGCCACGGCTCCAAAACTGCCATAAAAAGCCAGACTACAGTTTGCAACTGCACATGGGGACAAAGATAGTACTTTTTGGAGAAATGGCCTCTGGTCTGATGAAACAAATATAGAACAGTTTTATTGACCATTGTTATGTTTGGAGGAAAAAGTTGGAAGCTTGCAAGCCGAAGAACACCATCCCAACCATGAAGCACAGGGGTGGCAGCATCATGTTGTGGGGGTGTTTTGCTGCAGAAGGGACTGGTGCACTTCACATAGTTGGCATCATGAGAGAGGAAAATTACGTGGAAATATTGAAGCAACATCTCAAGACATCATTCAGGAAGTTAAAGCTAGCTCGCAAATGGGTCTTTCAAATGCACAATGACCCCAAGCAAACTTCCAAAGTTGTGGCAAAATGGCTTAAGGAAAACAAAGTCAAGGTATTGGAGTGGCCATCACAAAGTCTTTACCTCAATCCTATAGAAAATGTGTGGGCAGAACTGAAAAAGTGTGTGCGAGCAAGGAGGCCTACAAACCTGACTCAGTTACACCAGCTCTGTCAGGAGGAATGGGTCAAAATTCACCCAACTTATTGTGGGAAGCTTGTGGAAGGCTTCCCAAAACGTTTGAACCAAGTTAATCAATTTAAAGGCAATACTACTAAATACTAATTGAGTGTATGTAAACTTCTGACCCACTGGGAATGTGATGAAAGAAATAAAAGCTGAAATAAAAAATTCTCTCTACTATTCTGACATTTCACATTCTTAAAATAAAGTGGTGATCCTAACTGACCTAAGACAGGGAATTTTTACTCTGATTAAATGTCAGAAATGGTGAAAAACTGAGTTTAAATGTATTTGGCTAAGGTGTATGTAAACTTCCAACGTCAACTGTATAGACCTACATGAGGTGTGCAACTATGATTAGAAAAAGTTGCAAAAAAGGCATTGTTTCTTATGCTGGGCAGGTGTTAATATATAATTCACAAGTGATAGGCTAATATTGTCACCCATCAGACTATTCTTGATTTAATCTTATCTTTACATATACTAAATAACATATGTGTGAAATTTGTTTTGATTTAGAATGGACCAATTTCATGCACCTGTAGGGGCAGCGGGAAAAAAATACATTTCATCTATGCACTTAAATAGCGAATGGAGGAAGCTTTTCCCGTGGTTCATTTTCAAGCCTGACAGGTAGGCTTTTCTCCTGTTGTAATTATAATTAATGAGCTTAATATTAGGAAAGTTGAGAAATAAATATAGTAGGCCTAGCCTACAGAAAGCTGATGAGATCCGCCTATTTTTAGTAGAGGCCATCACTGTTTTCTCGCGCAATTGCATAGACTATAGAACTGTTGTGCAACATGAGCTCATGAGCTCTAATGAAGTGTTTCATTCGATTTTGAATGACTTTTGCATTGATGTCAGAGTGATTATAGGGACAATGGAGTGCAGAGGCAGTTAACACTTTGGGTAGGCTACTAATGACGAGCAGCAGCATCAGAGCTTGGAGAAGCCTAATCACCTTGACTAAACAGTCACGTGGAATTTGACTGCCTTCATGACTAGTAACCACCGGTGTGGTGGTAATACGGTCACTGCAACAGCCCTTGCTGGGACCGAGAGACTGAAAAACAGATTCTATCTCAAAGTTATCAGACTGTTAAATAGCCATCACTACCTGGCTTCCGCCCGGTTACTCAAACCTGCACCTTAGAGGCTGCTGCCCTATATACATAGACATGGAATCACTGGTCACTTTAATAATGGAACACTAGCCACTTTAATAATTTTTACATACTGCTTTACTCATTTCATATGTATATACTGTATTCTATTCTACTGTATTTTAGTCAATGCCACACCGACATTGCTCATCCTAATAATTATATATTTCTTAATTCCATTCTTTTACTTTTAGATTTGTGTGTATTGTTGTGAATTGTTAGATACTACTGCGCTGGAGCTAGGAACACAAGCATTTCGCTACACCTGCAATAACATCTGCTAAATATGTGTATGTGACAAATGTGATTTGATTTGAACAGCTCTGGTGGACATTCCTGGGGTTAGCTTGCCAATTTCACACTCCCTCAAAACTCCCTCAAATCTGTAGCATTGTGTTGTGACAAAACTGCACATTCTAGTGGCCTTTTATAGTCCCCAGCACAAGGTGCACCTTTGTAATGGTCATGCTGTTTAATAGGCTTCTTGATAAGCCACACCTGTCAGGTAGATGGATTATCTTGTCAATGGAGAAATGCTCACTAACAGGGATATAACCAAATTTGTGGACAACATTTGAGAGAAACACGATTTTTGTGTGTATGGAACATTTCCGGGATCTTTTATTTCAGCACCTGAAACATGGGACCAACACATGTTGCATTTATATTTTGTTCAGTATATATGCTCTGCATACATTCTGACACTTCACTGGCAACACTGTCCAACAGGAGGTTCCAGTTCACCGCACAATAAAACTCCACTCTCCACTGTGGCTCCAGGGAGTCATAACAGGCTCATTATAAATGAATGAAGAGCGCTACATCTACGACTACATACAGTAACGTTATGCACGACTGACATACTTTAATGGAGGGCGCTTAGAACGATTTTTAACTAGTCATGGAAATTATGGTCAAGCCTATTGATTTGGGCACAAAGTAAAATGTTACGATGTCACTTGATATTGGGAATAGATGCATGAAGAGCTTGAGGGTTTTGTCCATTAATGACCATGTAAATTAAGCTGTTACACAAACATGAGGGAAATTAAAGGGACATGGTGGCTTGTGGCTGGATTTCCATATGCATACTGTACGTAAATGAATAACAGGTGCTACACTTGTGTAATGATGTCACAGGGCTGATGAGTCATGTATCAACATTGTTGCAGCCTAACTGTATTTCTGCCATGGAGACTGGCCTTATGTACATGTTGAAGCCTAAATCGGAGATATTGCTCATTAACCAGTTGAAGCTATGGGGGCGCTATTTCATTATTGGATAAAAAAACGTTCCCGTTTTAAGCGCAATATTTTGTCACGAAAAGATGCTCGACTATGCATATAATTGGCAGCTTTGGAAAGAAAACACTCTGACGTTTTCGAAACTGCAAAGATATTATCTGTGAGTGCCACAGAACTCATGCTACAGGCGAAACCAAGATGAAACATCAAACAGGAAATTAGCAGAATTTTTGAGGCTCTGTTTTTCTATCGTCTCCTTATATGGCTGTGAATGTGCCATGAACGAGCTTATGCTCTCTGCCGTTCGTCCAAGATGTCTGCAGCATTGTGACGTATTTGTAGGCATATCATTGGAAGATTGGCCATAAGAGACTACATTTGCCAGGGGTCCGCCCGCTGTCCTTTGTCTAAATTGGTGCGTAATTCTCAGCTGCATGCATTTTCACATGGGATACAGAGGTGAAAGCACACTTCCACGAACGATATATCTTTGAAGAGATATGTAGAAAAACACCTTGAGGATTGATTCTAAACAACGTTTGCCATGTTTCAGTCGATATTATGGAGTTATTTTGGAAAAAGTTTGGCGTTTTTATAACTGAATTTTCAGGGTTTTTTGGTAGCCAAACATGAAGCAGAAAACGGACTGATTTCTCCTGCACAAATAATCTTTCAGGAAAAACTGAACGTTTGCTATCTAACTGAGTCTCCTCATTGAAAACATCCGAAGTTCTTCAAAGGTAAATTATTTAGTTGAATGTTTTTCTGTTTTTTGTGAAAATGTTGCCTGCTGATGCTAACGCTAAATGCTAATGCTAAATGCTAACGCTAAATGCTAACGCTAAATGCTAAATGCTAGTTTTGCTATGGTTGAGAAGCATATTTTTGAAAATATGAGATGACAGTGTTGTTAACAAAAGGCTAAGCTTGAGAGCTAGCATATTGATTTCATTTCATTTGCGATTTTCATGAATAGTTAACGTTGTGTTATGCTAATGAGCTTGCGGATAGATTTACACAATCCTGGATACAGGTTTTTTTAGTAGCTAAACGTGACGCACAAAATGGAGCGATTTCTCCTAAACAAATAATCTTTCAGGAAAAACGGAACATTTGCTATCTAACTGAGTCTCCTCATTGAAAACATCCGAAGTTCTTCAAAGGTAAATGATTTTATTTGAATGGTTTTCTGGTTTTTGTGAAAATGTTGCCTGCTGAATGCTAACGCTAAATGCTAATGCTAGCTATCAATAGCTATCAATACTGTTACACAAATGCTAGTTTTGCTATGGTTGAGAAGCATATTTTGAAAATCTGAGATGACAGTGTTGTTAACAAAAGGCTAAGCTTGAGAGCTAGCATATTGATTTCATTTCATTTGCGATTTTCATGAATAGTTAACATTGCGTTATGGTAATGAGCTTGAGGCTGTATTCACAATCCCGGATCCGGCATGGCTCGCCGCAAGAAGTTAAACAATGTCTGTTTCATGTACATGTTGAAGCCTAAAGCTGCCTGGAATATAGTAGAGTACACAATGTCTGTGTGCGATAACAACCACACTACATATGACCAGGGTGGAGCTCCTTGTCTTTCTTTTTTCCCGGTCTCTCCCAGTCTCTCAAGCTCTCTCTCTCCTTGCCTCCTATTTACGTGTGTAAAACTCTCCGCACCCACCCTTCTCTCCCTCTTCTTGTTTGTTGCAGTAATCTCTCCCCCACCCCTGGCTACCTATTCCCTTTCTCTCCCTCTCTCCCCATCTCGATCGCGCTCCCCTGTCTCATCAGCTGACATGCACAGTGTCCCTCAGAGAGGGCCAGATGAAAGACACAGAGTACCGTGACCTTCACTTCACTGCAGGGCCACTATCAGTGACAAGCATTCAGCTGCAGTGAGACACTGTGTATACTGTGTATACACACAGAGGCAGGGAGGCAGGCACGCACACACAGGCAGGGAGGCAGGCAGGCACACACACACAGACAGACACAAGGTAGTGCACACAAAGACACGAAAACCACACATCAAATTCTCACGATTCAAAAGCACCCATCCTCGCCAATCCTAAACGCCACTCTGCCAGGGATGACACCTCCAGAGGTGGAGAGCAGCAGCAGCCATCTTGGCCCTCGGCCCAACCCCTCACAAGGCAGTAGTGGGATGGGGTTGGAGCGTTTAGAGCCTCCTGTGGGTCACTTCCTTGGCCTGTGGCAGCAAATACAGAGCATCATGTTTTAATCAGCCTGAGGGACACATGGGTACTCCCCATCATGCTAACAGGTCCTCCTACATCATGGCAGCAGGGGGCTTGATCACATGGGTCCATAGGGTCAGGTGGAGAGACAACCTGGTTGACCCCCAGGGCGGGTTATCAGGATGCTATTTCCTTCCTAAACATAGGATGAGCTATCTGAGGCCGAGAGACTCAGTAACCTTGGGATATGGGGTGTGATGGATGGAGACAGTAGACATTGGCCCTGTTCCATCATTGATCAGGGAATCTCAATCACATGAGGACCTGTGAAGCTTCAACTCATCCATGGCGTGCTCTCCAAATAAAATGGGACCAAGGCAATCAGGACCACTGGAAAACACACTTGGGGGTGATAATTATAATCACAGAGCAACTGCATGTCATTATAATAAATGATCAGGAAAATACGTAATCAAAACAATTGGCATAATTAGCTACCTAGCATCTCTGCAGTCATTACATTCAACAAAGCTTGTTTACTGTACCAAACAGGTAGAAGGCAGCACCATTTAGACTAACTGCCTTTGCTTGCTTTTTGGGTGACTGCTTTATTTTTCAGAGTGCTCTGTTGTAAAGAGCGGGCTATGGTGAGAAAGAGAGGAGGAGTGGAAGAGTTTAGTAATGTAATCAGGGCTTGGTCGCTTTGACATCTTGCTGCTGACTGCACTACTGGGGCTGAGTGTAGGACTGAGGCTGAGGATGGTGGGGTGTCCACACTGTGTAATGCCAAGGAGAAAAAAAGCCTGTGTCATGCCAAGCTGGGAGTAGGGACCTTGCATGTCCGTGGACATCTGGCGTCCAACCGCACTATGAAACCAGATCCCAAGACCCCGGGCCTCCTGTTTACTATAACCAGACAGTCACCAGGATTGGTGGATGCAGACTCACAAACTACCTCCCCACCTTATAACACATCAGAACAGGGTGGTCCTGTGAAGGCTTTACTGCTAATCCTGTTTGTGGAACAGGTTTTAGCTTATATGAGGTTCAGTTTATGTGAATAATAACAAATAAAGATCCATCCATTTGCAAGTGGTGACTGCAAGTGGCGTATTAGCTGACATTGTAAATAAGAATTTGTTCTTCACTGACTTGCCTATAAATAAAGGTTTGAAAAAAATAACATTGAATTTCAGCTGTCACAGAAGAGAGACAAAAACACTTACGAGTTTGAGTTAGTCACAGACACACAGCCAGACCTGTTATGGAAAGCACTGGGAACATCCAGCAGTGTGTGCTGTTGATTACCAGCCAGAGTATTCACACTAGATACTGTAGATTGTCTGGAGACACAGCTTTGTTGTCATTAGCAAATAGCATCTATGCACATGAACTGGAGCAAAGGTGTCAGAATATGAGGCCTCAAGAAGACTAAATGTAAACCGTCCTCGCCAACTACACAACACTTTATCTAGTGCACTTCTTGCATCTCACACGACTATGTCTCCATGATATTATTTATGATATTGGTTTCATAATAACAGGAATTACACAAGGCTAATTTCTTGGTACATAATAATACTTCCTACTACAGAAAGAGCTAGAGAGAAAGATATAAACTGATAGAGAGAGAAAACTAAAAAGACAGAGAGATGTAGAGATAGAGAGAGAGGGAATGAGAGAGATGGAGGTGGTGTATGGTCTTCAAACCAGTGACCTTTCATAACCAGCACTGTAACCGTTAGGCTACCTGCCACCCTAAACCATAGCATAGAAACACAATCAATGTCAGCCATTAAGAGAGACAAAGACTGTCTGACATGGTTTTTAGATGTCTACTGTTTAGACTGAGTAATTGGAGAGAGATCATTTTGGTCTGGTCACACATAAATTGACAATTCACAGAAACGTACACACAGCCATACATACAACTAGACACAGTCATTAGGTGTTGCCCCCTGGATTATTATGAGCTGGACTTAATAACTAGTGGAGGGGCACCACGTGTCTTTAATGTGTCAGCTCTGTGACCCGCTACATACGTGACACGATAAACACGCCTAAACATCTGCACATTTAGAGTGTTTTTCTCTCCCTCACTCACTCTCACTCTCACTCCCTCCCACTCTCTTCTATTAATGGGGCTGCCAAGAGACAGAGAGAAGCTAATCAGAATGTGGCAGAGAGAAGCTAATCAGAATGTGACAGAGAGAAACTAATCAGAATGTGACAGAGAGAAGCTAATCAGAATGTGACAGAGAGAAGCTAATCAGAATGTGACAGAGAGAAGCTAATGAGAATGTGACAGAGAGAAACTAATCAGAATGTGACAGAGAGAAGCGAATCAGAATGTGACAGAGAGAAGCTAATCAGAATGTGACAGAGAGAAGCTAATCAAAATGTGACAGAGAGAAGCTAATCAGAATGTGACAGAGAGAAGCTAATCAGAATGTGACAGAGAGAAACTAATCAGAATGTGACAGAGAGAAGCTGATCAGAATGTGACAGAGAGAAGCTAATCAGAATGTGACAGAGAGAAGCTAATCAGAATGTGACAGAGAGAAGCTAATCAGAATGTGACAGAGAGAAGCTAATCAGAATGTGACTTAGAGAAGCTAATCAGAATGTGACAGAGAGAAGCTAATCAGAATGTGACAGAGAAACTAATCAGAATGTGACAGAGAGAAACTAATCAGAATGTGACTTAGAGAAGCTAATCAGAATGTGACAGAGAGAAGCTAATCAGAATGTGACAGAGAAACTAATCAGAATGTGACAGAGAGAAACTAATCAGAATGTGACTTAGAGAAGCTAATCAGAATGTGACAGAGAGAAACTAATCAGAATGTGACAGAGAGAAGCTAAAGTAATTTAAGTTGTTTCACAAACATATATGTACATATGCAAACGCATATCTCCATGAAATTATTTATGATATTGGTTTTATACTAACAGGAAATACTTGACTGATTTCTTGGTACAGTATAATAATAATTCCAACTAGAGAAAGAGCTAGAGAGAAAGATATAAACTAAGAGAGAGAGCTAAAAAGAGAGATGGTGAGATATGAAGAGCAAGGGAAAGGGGGGGAGATGGTTCTCTCTGCTGAGAGTGAAGAGTCTAACTCTGGAGCCTCCTCAGAACTCCTCCTGTCCTCATCTAACAATGACAGTGCACTCATGCAGCACACACTTCGGGCTGAGCCAGCTTCAATCCCTCTCCCTCCCTTTCCTCCAGAGAACAGATTAGGATGAAACAGCATAAAACAGTGTGGGAGCCTTTCTCTATTAGTCTCCTATACTGTAAACTTGCTATCAATGATTCTCTCAGTCCCTAAAATCCTTTTAGCTCCGATGCAGAGTTCACTAAATACGTTTCTTATTAGTTATGCCTGAACCAGGAGCTATGCTACTTTGTCTATTTGTCTGCCTTCCCAAATTTCCCCTGGCAAACCTTACAGCTCTCTGTGGCAATCTGTTTTGTAAATAGAGACTAAACCAAATAGGGGCTGTGATTGATTGGAAAGCATGTGAAACAGCTCAAGTGCCCAGATCGACTCATTTAGGGCCATTTACTGTTCCAACGAGAGGAGGCCTGCCCTGCCCTACCTGTGGCCATCAGGACTGGCTGAGGTGTGCCATGTTCAATTTCAGAGTAATAGGGGAGTGTTTCCTTCTCAGATGGATCATTGTGCCCAAGCTCCCAGGAGATAATTGGAATGGACAGGTAGGTCTATTCTTCAAGCAGACACTGATCATGCAGTCTAGAGGGGGACCGAGACAGTCTGTCTGCTTGGTGAGTTATTTGAAGGTAAAGAAAAAGGAATATACAAACGGTGTGTCTAAAACTATAGTTTAACAGCTCTGGAACACATATTTAGAAAAAAGCTGTTTTTAAATAATCCCTCAGGTGTTGGAATTTCTCACTAATTGTGTACTTTAGGAACTCAAACTCCCAGCCACTCCTGATTAATGTACCTAAGATGGTGAAGATCAAATGTAATATGAATTAGACAGACAATGAGGTCACCCAGGCTGTTAACACTGACTTAACGTACAGTCTAAGTCTAATAACCCAAAGAAATGGGCAGACAGACAACACGGCTTAACAGTTAAAGCCATTATAGGCTGTTAAGATTTGATGTAGGATCTTCATTTGATCACTCATTTGTTACTGAGAATTTTCCTGTAAAGCAGGAAATTAAAACTTGTTGTGTATTTGAGTTTTAATGTAACTTCTAAAGTTTGTAATTTCTACTTTGAAATTTCAGATTTGATTTCTCCTAAATAAGATTTGCCGTGAGATTTGTTAAACCCCAGCAAGAGAGGAAAAGTGTTGATGAGTGAGGGAAAATAACTTCCCCGCTAAAGAGTCAGCTATGTGTAACTCTGTGTTGTTGTTTGTGTCGCACACATATTTGCTTTATCTTGGCCAGGTCGCAGTTGTAAATGAGAACTTGTTCTCAACTGGCCTACCTGGTTAAATAAAGGTGTTCTCAACTGGCCTACCTGGTTAAATAAAGGTGTTCTCAACTGGCCTACCTGGTTAAATAAAGGTGTTCTCAACTGGCCTACCTGGTTAAATAAAGGTGTTCTCAACTGGCCTACCTGGTTAAATAAAGGTGTTCTCAACTGGCCTACCTGGTTAAATAAAGGTGTTCTCAACTGGCCTACCTGGTTAAATAAAGGTGTTCTCAACTGGCCTACCTGGTTAAATAAAGGTGAAATAAAATAAAAAATACAAATCTTCATAATGTGGATCATGAACTATTTAGATCGGCTTGCAAAATTCCGGGAACAATCAATAAATTCCCTTGTTTTCCCGAAATCCCGTTTGGAGGATTACCGGAGTCAGAAGGGAATAGGTAGGAAACCCGGAATCCACCAACCAGGATTTCAGGATAAGCAAGGAATTCATATTATTTAAAAACCAAAAATTCCCAAATGAGCTACAGTTAGAGTTAGAGTTCAGAGGAATTAGTTTGTTTGGTGAGTTCCATTCCGTGGTTGAAAGGGACACTAAGAAACACTGAGTGGTGGAGAAGAAGAGAGAAAGAAATGGAGAAAAGGAATGAACTTCAAAGGAATGTGTGATACCCCCAGTGCGATGAGAGTGCTTTACACAATCTCAAGAGGCAGGGCAGAAAAACAAAGCAGCTCGGCAGTCAGTCGAGGATATGTGAGATTGAGAACAACAGAGAAGACAGAAAAAGAGGAAGGGCTTTCATATGTGAACTCTCTCTGAAACAGCCAGCCTCTAGCCTTCCTATCACACCATGTCCAAATCAAATACATTCATACTGAGCCACTGATGGAATCCAAAAGACCTGCAGTGCTATGCTCAAGAGGACAACACGTGGCAAAGGAAGCATAGAACAACAACCATGTCCGCCATTGTAAGAGAGAGAAGACTGACTGGCATGGTTTCTAGATGTCTATTGTTTAGGACACCCTCAGTGGGAATGATACCATCCGGAAACATCAGGTTTTCAGGGATACAGTATCTACAACCTAGCTTCCTTTTCCCCTGAAACCCAGATGTGGGGATCCTGCTTAGTGTTGATTCACAAACATACAAGTATATATGCAAACACTCCTGCAGAGCTCAGAGGTTGGTTGTTTTGGTTGAGGAGCATGTGGCTGTTGCCCTGCGCTGTAGTAAACCGCACCATCTCTATACGGCTACTAATGAAGGCAACTGTATGCAGTTGCACTGTGTGACTCACTGAGCTGGCTGCTCTTAGGGCTGGACTACTGCTCACTGGCGCACTATGTATCAGTCTCTCTACTGCAGTTCTATAAATTGAGCCATAAATAAAGAAGATCACACAATTGTTTATGTGGACTCAAGTCTCACTTTTTCTCTTTGCTTTTCTCTCACTGTCTGTTTCTCTGTCTGTTTCTCTGTTTGCTTGTCTCTGTCTGTCTGTCTGTCTGTCTGTCTGTCTGTCTGTCTGTCTGTCTGTCTGTCTGTCTGTCTGTCTGTCTGTCTGTCTGTCTGTCTGTCTGTCTGTCTGTCTGTCTGTCTGTCTGTCTGTCTGTTTGTCTGTCTGTCTCTCTCTCCTTTTCCCTGCATGACACAGATTGTTTTGAATATATTCATTTGAAATCCACTGGGTTGCTATAACTAGGAAACACACTAGAAGGGATGCAGATCATGTAGACAGATAGCAGACAGTTTCTAGCCTGGCCTCCTTTATGCACCACTATCATCTTGATGTCTTTGTACTGGAACATTGTTTCCTAGTTTGGAGAATTAGGTAAATCAGATTCACAAAACAAGTGGATTAACTTAATCACTCCTCCGTTTTGACAATGACCTTCGCTTCTCAACCACAATAGGGATTAGGGGAAGTTGAGGACATATGCCATGCAGCAGAGAAAGATTAGAGTTTTCCCGTGACAGAATTATTGAAATGTGCTATTCAGAATTCCTTCACGGTGCCGGGCTACAGTAGGATAAGATGCAATATGGTACAGTACAAACCCTCTCAGTTACAGTTGAAGTCGGAAGTTTACATACACCTTAGCCGAATAAATGTATGTTTTTCACAATTCCTGACATTTAATCAGAGTAAAAATTCCCTGTCTTAGTTCAGTTAGGATCACCACTTTATTTAAGAATGTGAAATGTCAGTTGAGAGAATTATTTATTTTAGCTTTTATTTATTTCATCACATTCCCATTGGGTCAGAAGTTTCCATACACTCAATTAGTATTTTGTAGCATTGCCTTTAAATTGTTTAACTTGGGTCAAACATTTTGGGTAGCCTTCTACAAGCTTCCCACAATAAGTTGGGTGAATTTTGGCCCATTCCTCCTGACAGAGCTGGTGTAACTGAGTCAGGTATGTAGGCTTCCTTGCTCGCACATGCTTTTTCAGTTCTGCCCACACATTTTAAAATAGGATTGAGGTCATGGCTTTGTGATGGCCACTCCAATACCTTGACTTTGTTGTCCTTAAGTCATTTTGCAAATACTTTGGAAGTATGCTTGGGGTCATTGTTCATTTGGAAGACCCATTTGCGACAAAGCTTTAACTTCCTGACTGATTTCTTGAGATGCTGCTTCAATCTATCCACGTAATTTTTCTCCCTCATGATGCCATATATTTTGTGAAGTGCACCAGTCCCCCCTGTAGCAAAGCACCCCTACAACGTGATGCTGCCACCCCGTGCTTCATGGTTGCGATGGTGTTTATCGGCTTGCAAGCTTCCAACGTTTTACTCCAAACATAACAATGGTCATTATGGCCAAACAGTTCTATGTTTGTTTCCTCAGACCAGAGGACATTTCTCCAAAAAGTATGATCTTTGTCCCCATGTGCAGTTGCAAACCGTAGTCTGGCTTTTTTATGGCAGTTTTGGAGCAGTGGCTTCTTCCTTGCTGAGTGGCCTTTCGGGTTATGTCGATATAGGACTTTGTTTTACTCTGGATATAGATACTTTTGTACCTGTTTCCTCCAGCATCTTCAAACAGTCTTTTGCTGTTGTTCTGGGATTGATTTGCACGATTTGCACTTTTCGCACCAAAGTACGTTCATCTCGTGGAGACAGAACGTGTCTCCTTCCTGAGCCGTATGACGGCTGCGTGGTCCAATAGTGTTTATACTTGCGTACTATTGTTTGTGCAGATGAACGTGGTACCTTCAGGCGTTTGGAAATTGCTCCCAAGGATGAATCATACTTGTGAAGTTCTACCATTTTTTTCTGAGGTCTTGGCTGATTTCTTTTGATTTTCCCATGATGTCAAGCAAAGAAGCACTGAGTTTGAAGGTAGGCCTTGAAATACATCCACAGGTACTCCTCCAAATGACTCAAACGATGTCAATTAGCCTATAAGAAGCTTCTAAAGCCATAACATAATTTTCTAGAATTTGCCAATCTGTTTAAAGGCACAGTCAACTTAGTGTATGTAAACTTATGAACCACTGGAATTGTGATACAGTGATTTCTAAGTGAAATAATCTGTCTGTAAACAATTGTTGGAAAAATAACTTGTGTAATGCACGAAGTAGATGTCCTAACCGACTTGCCAAAACTATAGTTTGTTAACAAGAAATTTGTGGAGTGGTTGAAAAACGAGTTTTAATGACTCCAACCTAAGTGTATGTAAACTTAACCACTAGGCTACAACTGTATGTGGCCTAGTGGTTAGAGCATTGGACTAGTAACCGAAAGGTTGTAAGATTGAATCTCCAAGCTGACAAGATAAAAATCTGTCATTTCTGCCCCTGAACAAGGCAGTTAACCCAGTGTTCCCCGGTAGGCCGTCATTCAAAATAGAATTTGTTCTTAACTGACTTGCCTAGATAAATAATGGTGAAATAAAAATTCAAAAATGTCAGGAAAAATAGCAAGATACTGTACTTGTACACAGCAAAAGCATCTGGTGTAGCTTACATTGAAGTCCACTGTCACTGTAAACAAAAGTATTGCAGCACCCACAACAGCTACAGAAGCGGGAAAGTTTTAATTTGCAGTGGGGATTCGATTATGGCTACGGTTTGTGTATTCAAGAATTCATATCCTTTGTGAAATGATACGCATAATATTTCTTAGGGCCCATGCTATTGATTCATACGAAGGAAGGAAGTCAGTTCAAGTTATTCCTGGGGCCATATGAAAGACAATTCTGCCATGGGTCATACAATGAATAATATGCGTTCACCTTTGTCCTCACTTGAATGAAACCTGAGGTCAGGTGGGAGCAGCAAGGTCACTGGACTAGCAGCTCAATGCAAAGGGAGGAATGAGATCAGCGATAGGGACGATGGGTGACCATTGATTTCTGGTGACACAGGAACAATCAATTGCCATGCACAAGTGTCTTCTAAACGAAGGACGCTGTTGGAAATGCTGATATGGGACAGTGAAGGACATTTCCTCTCTCTGTGTGTGTCACTTCAGTATGTACTGGGATTGGTGTGCTATTGTTTCATGTCAGCTGGATGGGGTAGGGTAAATATTACTGTAAAGTAGGCTGATTGCTGACTGGTAACCGTGTGCGCATATGTGTGTGTGTGTGTGTGTGTGTGTGTGTGTGTGTGTGTGTGTGTGCGTCAGTGTATGTATGTGTGAGCATCAGTGTGTGTGTGTGAGGCAGGATGGGAGTAGGTACGACGAGGGACTGTAAAATAACAACAGCCACAGGGCGGTGGAAGGGGGAAACGTGCCGTGAATTTATCCCCCCCCCCTCTCCCTCCCCCCTCAACCGACCAACACCTAACCCCCTCATAAGTCCCACCCAGAAATGCAGGAGATGGACGATAGGAGTGCAATGTGCTGTTTCTGTAGGCATGACATTAAAATGTGGTGACTAGCGTTACATAAGGTCCGAGGGCGGAGCTCGGGAGGGGGGTTGTTTATCCTAGCAGGGTCCACTTTAAAGGTTGTCCTGGGAGTGGTACAAGGACAGGAGGCACTGCATATGACAGGCCCCAGTGACATAGAAGAGTAACAGTCACAGAGGGTTAAGAAGTCCAGAGGAGCCAGTAGGACCGCTGTAACAGACCCAACAACACTCTCCATCTTCCTCGTCTCTCCTTCCCCTCTCTCCCGGGGACGAGTGAATTGTATGTTCATTACCCAGCATGTCACCTGTCCTTGACACCTATCCATCTCTCTCTCCTGGTACAGCAGCTTATGATGGAAGTCATGTTCTCCTCCATATCATGCACCGGCACGCAAGCACGCACACACACACACACACACACACACACACACACACACACACACACACACACACACACACACACACACACACACACACACACACACACACACACACACACACACACACACACACACACATGGAGAATAAACACAGACATACTGTACATATTGACACTTGCACGCAGACATACTGTACACCAAGAATGCAGACATGCAAATACGCACACAAGTAAGCATGAATGCAGGCAAGCACATACGTAAACACACACACATACACACATACGGAGGTTGGGGAGGAACTGGCAAGCCACTGAGTCACGAAGCAGCAGTCGGCAGGCTGCAGTCGGCAGGCAGCGCAGTGCTTACATTGTCCCCTCAGAGGCGAGTATAAACAGATTGATTGGATTACTCCTGCTGACTCACACGTTACATTAGCAAGCTGGGGGGGGGGGTGGTTCATAAACGATCCTAATTCTGCCCCCCTCCCCCATCCTCCCCCAGTCAGGCCCAAGGTTAGCTGAGGGGCAGCCCACCTGAAGTGGTGTCTAAACGGTGGACAGCCCACCTGAAGTGGTGTCTAAACAGTGGACAGCCCACCTGAAGCGGTGTCTAAACGGTGGACAGCCCACCTGAAGTGGTGTCTAAACAGTGGACAGCCCACCTGAAGCTGTGTCTAAACGGTGGACAGCCCACCTGAAGTGGTGTCTAAACGGTGGACAGCCCACCTGAAGCTGTGTCTAAACGGTGGACAGCCCACCTGAAGCTGTGTCTAAACGGTGGACAGCCCACCTGAAGCTGTGTCTAAACGGTGGACAGGCCACCTGAAGCGGTGTCTAAACGGTGGACAGCCCACCTGAAGCGGTGTCTAAACGGTGGACAGCCCACCTGAAGCGGTGTCTAAGCGGTGGACAGGCCACCTGAAGCTGTGTCTAAACGGTGGACAGGCCACCTGAAGTGGTGTATAAACGGTGGACAGCCCACCTGAAGTGGTGTCTAAACAGTGGACAGCCCACCTGAAGCTGTGTCTAAACGGTGGACAGCCCACCTGAAGCGGTGTCTAAACGGTGGACAGGCCACCTGAAGCGGTGTCTAAACGGTGGACAGCCCACCTGAAGCTGTGTCTAAACGGTGGACAGCCCGCCTGAAGTGGTGTCTAGACTGTGGACAGGCCACCTGAAGCGGTGTCTAAACGGTGGACAGCCCACCTGAAGCTGTGTCTAAACAGTGGACAGGCCACCTGAAGCGGTGTCTAAACAGTGGACAGCCCACCTGAAGCGGTGTCTAAACAGTGGACAGGCCACCTGAAGCTGTGTCTAAACGGTGGACTGCCCACCTGAAGCGGTGTCTAAACGGTGGACAGGCCACCTGAAGCGGTGTCTAAACAGTGGACAGGCCACCTGAAGCGGTGTCTAAACGGTGGACAGCCCACCTGAAGCTGTGTCTAAACGGTGGACAGGCCACCTGAAGCTATGTCTAAACGGTGGACAGCCCACCTGAAGCTGTGTCTAAACGGTGGACAGCCCACCTGAAGCGGTGTCTAAACGGTGGACAGGCCACCTGAAGCGGTGTCTAAACGGTGGACAGCCCACCTGAAGCTGTGTCTAAACGGTGGACAGCCCGCCTGAAGTGGTGTCTAGACTGTGGACAGGCCACCTGAAGCGGTGTCTAAACGGTGGACAGCCCACCTGAAGCTGTGTCTAAACAGTGGACAGGCCACCTGAAGCGGTGTCTAAACAGTGGACAGGCCACCTGAAGCTGTGTCTAAACGGTGGACAGCCCACCTGAAGCGGTGTCTAAACGGTGGACAGCCCACCTGAAGCTGTGTCTAAACGGTGGACAGCCCACCTGAAGCGGTGTCTAAACAGTGGACAGGCCACCTGAAGCTGTGTCTAAACGGTGGACTGCCCACCTGAAGCGGTGTCTAAACGGTGGACAGGCCACCTGAAGCGGTGTCTAAACAGTGGACAGGCCACCTGAAGCGGTGTCTAAACGGTGGACAGCCCACCTGAAGTGGTGTCTAAACGGTGGACAGGCCACCTGAAGTGGTGTCTAAACGGTGGACAGGCCACCTGAAGTGGTGTCTAAACGGTGGACAGCCCACCTGAAGCGGTGTCTAAACGGTGGACAGCCCACCTGAAGCGGTGTCTAAACGGTGGACAGCCCACCTGAAGCGGTGTCTAAACAGTGGACAGCCCACCTGAAGCGGTGTCTAAACGGTGGACAGCCCACCTGAAGTGGTGTCTAAACAGTGGACAGCCTACCTGAAGCTGTGTCTAAACGGTGGACAGGCCACCTGAAGTGGTGTCTAAACGGTGGACAGCCCACCTGAAGCTGTGTCTAAACGGTGGACAGCCCACCTGAAGCTGTGTCTAAACGGTGGACAGCCCACCTGAAGCTGTGTCTAAACGGTGGACAGGCCACCTGAAGCGGTGTCTAAACGGTGGACAGCCCACCTGAAGCGGTGTCTAAACGGTGGACAGCCCACCTGAAGCGGTGTCTAAGCGGTGGACAGGCCACCTGAAGCTGTGTCTAAACGGTGGACAGGCCACCTGAAGTGGTGTATAAACGGTGGACAGCCCACCTGAAGTGGTGTCTAAACAGTGGACAGCCCACCTGAAGCTGTGTCTAAACGGTGGACAGGCCACCTGAAGCTGTGTCTAAACGGTGGAGAGCCCACCTGAAGCTGTGTCTAAACGGTGGACAGCCCACCTGAAGCGGTGTCTAAACGGTGGACAGGCCACCTGAAGCGGTGTCTAAACGGTGGACAGCCCACCTGAAGCTGTGTCTAAACGGTGGACAGGCCACCTGAAGCTATGTCTAAACGGTGGACAGCCCACCTGAAGCTGTGTCTAAACGGTGGACAGCCCACCTGAAGCGGTGTCTAAACGGTGGACAGGCCACCTGAAGCGGTGTCTAAACGGTGGACAGCCCACCTGAAGCTGTGTCTAAACGGTGGACAGCCCGCCTGAAGTGGTGTCTAGACTGTGGACAGGCCACCTGAAGCGGTGTCTAAACGGTGGACAGCCCACCTGAAGCTGTGTCTAAACAGTGGACAGGCCACCTGAAGCGGTGTCTAAACGGTGGACAGCCCACCTGAAGCTGTGTCTAAACAGTGGACAGGCCACCTGAAGCGGTGTCTAAACAGTGGACAGCCCACCTGAAGCGGTGTCTAAACAGTGGACAGGCCACCTGAAGCTGTGTCTAAACGGTGGACTGCCCACCTGAAGCGGTGTCTAAACGGTGGACAGGCCACCTGAAGCGGTGTCTAAACAGTGGACAGGCCACCTGAAGCGGTGTCTAAACGGTGGACAGCCCACCTGAAGCTGTGTCTAAACGGTGGACAGGCCACCTGAAGCTATGTCTAAACGGTGGACAGCCCACCTGAAGCTGTGTCTAAACGGTGGACAGCCCACCTGAAGCGGTGTCTAAACGGTGGACAGGCCACCTGAAGCGGTGTCTAAACGGTGGACAGCCCACCTGAAGCTGTGTCTAAACGGTGGACAGCCCGCCTGAAGTGGTGTCTAGACTGTGGACAGGCCACCTGAAGCGGTGTCTAAACGGTGGACAGCCCACCTGAAGCTGTGTCTAAACAGTGGACAGGCCACCTGAAGCGGTGTCTAAACAGTGGACAGGCCACCTGAAGCTGTGTCTAAACGGTGGACAGCCCACCTGAAAGCTGTGTCTAAACGCGGTGTCTAAACGGTGGACAGCCCACCTGAAGCTGTGTCTAAACGGTGGACAGCCCACCTGAAGCGGTGTCTAAACAGTGGACAGGCCACCTGAAGCTGTGTCTAAACGGTGGACTGCCCACCTGAAGCGGTGTCTAAACGGTGGACAGGCCACCTGAAGCGGTGTCTAAACAGTGGACAGGCCACCTGAAGCGGTGTCTAAACGGTGGACAGCCCACCTGAAGTGGTGTCTAAACGGTGGACAGGCCACCTGAAGTGGTGTCTAAACGGTGGACAGGCCACCTGAAGTGGTGTCTAAACGGTGGACAGCCCACCTGAAGCGGTGTCTAAACGGTGGACAGCCCACCTGAAGCGGTGTCTAAACGGTGGACAGCCCACCTGAAGCGGTGTCTAAACGGTGGACAGCCCACCTGAAGTGGTGTCTAAACGGTGGACAGCCCACCTGAAGCGGTGTCTAAACGGTGGACAGCCCACCTGAAGCGGTGTCTAAACAGTGGACAGGCCACCTGAAGCGGTGTCTAAATGGTGGACAGCCCACCTGAAGCGGTGTCTAAACGGTGGACAGGCCACCTGAAGCAGTGTCTAAACGGTGGACAAAAAAGTCCCTCACACCATCTCTGATTAGCAATCTTTCATGGTAGACATACAGCCATAAAGAAGAGACTGAGAACCAGACCCACTGAGATTGATGGTTCTGACGGTGCTGGAGCCAAGCGTGGGTGGGGTGCAGAGTTTGTTGTGTAAATGAGCCCAATGTCACCGTGACTGCGCCGCACTCCTCTGAAGGAACCGTAGGCTAGGAGGGGACATGATGGACGATTCGTGCTGCCTCCCTCCACCATGGTCAGGCATGCACACACACAGACAAACACACATACACAGCAGAGAGCACAGCACAGGCCTCATTACGACCACGGCCCTGGCTAATGCCACAAGATCAATGACAGATCCTGCCTGTCTCTCCCTCTCCTTCTCTTTCTCTCCCTCCATATTCTTCTCTTTCTCTCCCTCCCTCCCTCCCACTCTCTTTTTTTCTCTCTCCCTTCTCAAGTGCTGTTTCTGCCTCTCCACCTTGCTTACTGTCCCAGACTTTCTTTCTCTCAATGGTTCTCTCTCTCTTCTTATAGCTCTCCTACTCTGTCCCCTAGTGTCTCCCTACAGTGCATTCCTTTACCAAGCAATAGCCTCCAATATGTTCCTGCAGCCAACCCAACTCAACCCCACTTCCACTTCCACCCTGCACCCAACCCCACTTCAGAGCAGAGAAATATAGGCTGCCTCTGTTGAGCAGAATGCACATGGCTGAGTGGTCATCCATCACACCCTGCAGTGGCTATATGTTCATGATTTTTTTTATTTTCTTGAACCTTTATTTAACTAGGTTAAGAACAAAAATATTATTTACAATGACGGCCTACGCCAGTCAATCCCCGAGACAATGCTGGGCCAATTGTGCACAGCCCTATCGGTCTCCCAATCACAGCTGGTTGTGATACAGCCTGGAATCGAATCAGGGTCTGTAGTGACGCCTCTAGCACTGATATGCAATGCCTTAGACTGCTGCGCCACTCAAAAGCCCTATGACACCCTTACACAGCCTGTCCCATAACCATCACATTGCTGCAGTGGACCTGTGTCCATGATGCTCCACCCGTACATCCTTACAGGCTACATGTCCATGATGCTCCATCCATACATCCTTGCAGGCTACATGTCCATGATGCTCCATCCATACATCCTTGCAGGTTACATGTCCATGATGCTCCACCCATACATCCTTGCAGGTTACATGTCCATGATGCTCCATCCATACATCCTTGCAGGCTACATGTCCATGATGTTCCATCCATACATCCTTGCAGGTTACATGTCCATGATGTTCCATCCATACATCCTTGCAGGCTACATGTCCATGATGTTCCATCCATACATCCTTGCAGGTTACATGTCCATGATGTTCCATCCATACATCCTTGCAGGTTACATGTGCATGATGTTCCATCCATACATCCTTGCAGGCTACATGTCCATGATTCTCCACCCATACATCCTTGCAGGCTACATGTCCATGATGTTCCATCCATACATCCTTGCAGGTTACATGTCCATGATGTTCCATCCATACATCCTTGCAGGTTACATGTCCATGATGTTCCATTCATACATCCTTGCAGGCTACATGTTCATGATAATCTTCCTGTACATTTGTGCAGGCTATGTGTCCATGATGCTCCACTCGTACATAGCCCGTTCCATTACTCAGAGATGAGGGAGGGGTGAGACGTAAAACAAAACAACAGTGTCATATAAACTGGTGGACTATGGCTCTGCACTTGTAGTGTTTTGTTGCTGTACTATACATAGCGTTACTGGCTATGATTAGTTGTAGTCAAGCCGAGGCTGAGAGTATGTGGTGGCTACACTCTAAACATTGGGATTAATGGTCTGATAGGGTCAGCTAAGTGAAACATCATTCATGCTTCAGTTCCATTCAAAAGACACACAGGGAGACTATAACACAAAACAGACATTTGGGATTTATAAAAATGCATTATTGCTTATTTCTTCCAAATCCAATTCTAATAGATCAGTGATGAAAACAAAAACAAATGTACGGTAAATATACTGTATTACCTTAACAGATCTCAATACGGTGCAGCTGAAAAATATAAAGGTGAGATAATGGTGGTTTTCAAAACCTATGTAGCCTTGCCATTGGCCAGGCATGCTAATGCATATTCAAATGATAATGCGTGGCGTGATACATCCAAATGTCCGCCCCCCAGGATAGGACGGGTGAACTGCCTGCCCCCCCCCCCCCCCTCCCCTCTGCACAAATGTTCTGTAAAATCAATTGCAGGAGATGATTCGCTTGATGGGAGGATGGTCTAAGGAGACGAGGGGAGATAGGAGGAGAGCGACATACTGGTGAGGTAACTGGGTCATACTGGTAGTAAAGGAATAGAAAGGGGGATACCTAGTCAGTACAGTGCTAGAATAAACCCTCTTCGTTAAGCACTGATGCACCCTCATACTGAATGGTTTCCCCTCAGAGGCAGCTGAGACCAGACAACAACAAAAAATACAAAAATGGGGCTAACCAGTCAGTTGATGAATAGGCTCCCCAAAGCACTTGAATGCACTGGGGTATAACGGAGCTATTGACATGCCTTCAGAAAAAGCGTTGCCAAGACAATCCATCTTCACCAGCGCAGTTACCATGGGCTGATGGTGAGCATTCGTTAGCTAGCCTCCTGAAACACAAAATACAGCGCAGCTCCATCCATAAGCAGAGTGCCACTACCTGCAACATCCAACAGCATTACTGTACATTGGGATGTGCGTCCTCAGGGTGCACACTCAATACATGTCCTCTAACAAGAGAAGTAAGAGACCACTGTTTCATCCTGCCATGCTATGTGGGTTGAATATTGAATAAGGAGTCATTTCTCCAGTCTAATGTCTTTATAAAGGTCCTGTAAGCAGTGCATTTGGAGGAAAGGAGTACGTCTGCAAGGCAGGGAAGTATTTATCCTTCAGCATGCTGCGGTGCTGTCAAGCACGTCCCCTGCTGGATCTGGTGTCCCTCCGTTCAGCCAATGATAGAGCAGACACGGTCGGCCATTGCTCACAAGGCACTTTTCTAAGGTCTTGTCAGTTTGCCCTCCAGGTGACTTGTAACTGAAACCCCTCAATCCAGCTGCCTCACAGGCGTCAATCGCTCGCAGGGGTGATCTCTGTCTATTGATCCGCTCATGTGATCTGCAGATGGAGTTTGACAAACGATATGTCACCCATTGTTGTTTTGTTCTCAAAACTGGAGAGGATGTGGAAATCCTATACAAATGGACTGCTACTTGATATACTTGATAGACTTTTCTCTGCAAAACAGAATCAACTGACATGTTGTTTTATACATGTACATACATGTACTCTCTACAACGGTTTGGTCAAAACAAGCATCATGATATAACATGGGTAAGCCTATGATGCAAAAATGGGCATCTCGTTTTCTATTCCATCTGTGAAATCCCTGTGCATCCAGTGTCCCATCAGCTCAGCCAGCAATTCATTAACTTGATCTCCACTGTAAAGAGCATCAAGACATTATTTCTCCTTACTTCTAGCGTAACATTTGGTTTGCAACAACGGGGGTTTGTACAAACGTTGCTGTCTGGCTCTTGACATTTGCAACAATGTTTCAATATTGAAATTCGATTTTAACTGTCCTATTGAGAATGAACCTGTCAGGACGAGAAGGCCATTTTTTTCTCAGCCAGAGGAAATTATGAACTAGCATAATTTCTATGGATATATACAAAGAAATGTCAGGTGAAACAAAAATGGAGAAATGCAGCTATTGTGCTGTTATTCTAGCTGCAAGGTTTGACGTGACTGTGTTAGCTGTAGTTGGCTAGATAGCAAGCAAAGGATAAGAATGTTGCCAGCCAGCATGGTAACGGTACATGTTGAACTAACGACTGGGTTGCAATATGTACATAGATACAGAACAAAAAGACCTAACAACTGGGTTGTGTCTCTGGCAACCTAAACGATAGAATGAATGTCCAGCTGGCTTGGCTAGCAAACATAGCTGTGTCGGGCCTTTTCTTTGAGGGATGAAATAGTAGCATATGAATGCATTGATCAAAATAATATTATTTAATTGGTAATGCTTTGTAAAAAAAGCAATTGTACACGAGGTTGTGCAAAACAACAGCACATGGCTGTGCTGATCTACGGTATTCGGGTCCACCTCGTACCTATGACCGCAGCACAGCCGTGCTAAAAAAGCAGTTTAGCACGCTCTCTCATGTACAATTGCTTTATTATATGCATGAGCACATGCCTGTATGCCCACACAAACGCTCTCATTACAAATCACACATGGATCGCTTGTCAAATGTTTCCGATCAATCACTAGATAAGCGGCCGTGAAAGAGGAGACTTCGGACATCTCCTGTCTCTCTCTGCACTGTGCGTTGCAATATACCTTTCCAGCACTAAAGAGTAGCCGTCTTCCTTCTCCGCAGAGTGAGGCGTTCTCTTTCATGCCGTCTGTCAGGAAACACCAGCAATTCATTACCAGAGAAGAAGAAAGTAATCTGGCGGTTAAACCAGCTATTTGAAGACAGAAAACGATGTTCCGTAATCCCTTTCTGAACAGCGGTAAGCCTTGCCGTTATCACCGCCTTTAAACACATTAACTTAGGCTCTAATTCTGTACATGACACAGCAGCGAGAAGCTATAGAGGTTTGGAGGAAAAAGCATACTAACTAATGTCACTACAATTTAAATGGGCAAAAGGAGGAATGCGAAGTATCCGTGCAATTTAAACAATCAACATTAGCCTGTAATAAGCAAAACAGCCTTGAGGTGAATGCATTTCCAAGCTTTAATAAACATCCCCATTACACAATAGGAAGATGCAATCTAAAGAAACACATGATGCACACACGCACGCACGCACACACACACTAACACACATAAACATACACACTAACACACAGGATTCTCTACTAACGAGTGACCAGGTGAAGGAGAGATGGGCCTTGTTTTACTTATGTGCGTCATGGAAGAGGGAGGAAAAGGCGAAACAAGCACCCACGCACCACACTACCTCCAGCTGCAGTAGGATCCCTCCATCCACACTGCTGCAGCCTAACGTCCCCTCCCTGAGCAGGAGCTTTTGGTGGCATGAATAACTCATGGACTAAAGGAAACATGGTAAATACTCCACTAACGGCCCGGGGTGACCGAACAGGAAAACGCTGCTGCTGCACCGTGTTATACTCAGGTCAGGTTCACTGAAACACCGTAGTCAAAGGTAGTAGTCATACAGGGAAAACTCTGAAGCAACACTATAAGACCATGTACTGTTTCACATCCCATCGCCAAACAGGAAGCGCACAAGCATCAATCATGGATAACGTGATTCTATGAGGCCACTAGTTGGACAACGCTTCAATACGGCCTGGCCCTGCTGGTGATCTGAAGAGATGAGCGAGGGTCACATTGACAAGGGAGGGCCACAGGAGAAGGAAGGATGGGAGAGGGGATGGAGGGGGAGTGAATCCCACCAGACAGCCTGCTTGTGCCTTCTGTTTGCAGCCAGGGGGGAAGAGACACTTGCTGATTGCTGAGACTGCAGATGACTTCTCGGCCCTACACTCAGCCCAGTGCTCCAACACGGCAGGATAGACTTAATTGCCTCATTAGCAAAGGGGCTAGTGACGAGTCGGCTCTTCCACATTGTTCAATGTCAAGAGTGCATCCAAGAGGAAAGGTTCATAGAGTAAATAGCATTTTCTCTTCTACATAGAGCAAATGTTTTTTTTTTTTAATTGGGTCCAGTAACCAAGGAGATGAGGCATGCCCTTATTCTCACAAACAAGGGATAGACCATCCATTAAATAATATGTTCTTATTCTATACTCTATATTCTTATTCTATACTCTAACCCCATGCCATTTTTTTTATAACATTGCATACAGTTGATGGTACAGTACTTTCCATCACTGTACATTTTGAGCTTGGACTACTCTAGAATACACAGTCATCATTGCCAACTTTAATTATTTTAAGAGCTTGAATTCGCAAACGTTGCTATTCCTCCTCCACAACAACTCTGGACCTCAGACTGAAAATCATGCCAAATGTTAACACTCCAGATTTCCCTTTCTGAAATGACAGACAATAAAGTGATGTGTGCTGTTAAAAACCTCACATTGAATATCAAGAAGACAAGCCGTGCCCATCATGTTCTATTTGCTCCCAACTGAACCTTTACTCCAAAAACTTAACAAATATTTGAAAAGGAACATCTTTTTCACAAGCAGACTGTTCAGCACCACTATGGAATACATTGAAATGTGACAATTTTGACAAAACCACAAAACCATGACAAGCACTTTAAACACAGTCCTAAGCCGTGTCTTCTCTGGTGGCGTAGTGAACTACAGTTAGCCTGTCAGGCTGCATGAGGACCAATGTAAAGAATCAAGGAGAGACACAGGAGAGGCAGAAGATGACTAAACAATGGAGTGATAATGGTAGCATCTGCAGGAAATGTAAGTAGGAGCTTAGCCCATCCGGGAACAGGGAAGTAGATGGCATTAATTTGCCACACCCCAGGGTACTGGAAGCCTCCTCAAATACAGGAGTTGTATGTGTTTCAGAGAGAGAGAGAGAGAGAGAGAGAGAGAGAGAGAGAGAGAGAGAGAGAGAGAGAGAGAGAGAGAGAGAGAGAATATGTGTATTTCAGGCATGCAGAATAACAACCCCACACTACACTTTTATCAGAACACAGGGGTGGTGCTTCTGCCGCCTCAGTCAAGGGAAAACACAATGTGCCCACTTTGGAAAGGCAATATTAAAATCCTTGTATTGTGAAAATCTAATGCTTGTGTGTGTTTGGGTTGTATTTTACATTGCTATTTCTGCACGGCACTCTGCGACTTGGTGGATAACATCAAACCATAGAGCTACACATCTGCATGGGCAGTATAGTGGAAAGGCTCCATTTCATCATCAAGTCAAGTCTAACGACTCGTAAAAACAAAGGTGATGATGCCATCTGTTTTGGAACAGTTTCACAGGAAGAGGAGAATGTTCTTACTTTTCAGCAATCTACTGTACACTCACCATGGTCTAAGCCAGGGTTGCCAAACATACATAAAACAACATCTCTCTATATATTTTTGGGGGGTGGGGGAGGGGTCATTTTAAAGTATGTTAAATATACTTTAAAATGAACCAAACCAAATTGAAACTGTGTAGTAATCAGTTGTGTAAAGTACTTAAATAAAATACTTAAGTTGTTTTTTGGGTATCTGTACTTTACTTTACTACTGTACTTTTTAACAACTTATACTTTTACTTCACTACATTCCTCAAGAAAAGTATATACTTTTTACTCCATACAGTTTCCCTGACACCCAAATGTACTTAGCAGGACAGGAACATTGTCTAAATCACACACGAATCAAGAGAACATCCCTGGTCATCCCTACTGCCTCTGATCTGGCAGACTCACTAAACACACATGCTTAATGTGTAATGATGTAATGAGTGTTGAAGTGTACCCCTGGCTATCTGTAAATACATTTAAAAAACAAGAAAATGGTGCCATCTGGTTTGCTAAATATAAGGAATTTGAAATTACTATACTTTTGATACTTAAGTATATTTAAAACCAAATATATTTAGATTTTTACTCAAGTGGTATTTTACTGGGTGAGTCACTTTTACTTGAGTCATTTTCTATTAAGGTATCTTTACTTTTACTCAAGTTTGACAATTGGGTACTTTTTCCACCACTGGTAGTAATGATAATGGTTCTACATTCATACAGTTTCTTGATTGTGTCCTGCTCGCTAATAACCACCAAAATGAAAGCTAGACAGTCAGGGAGCATCGCATTTTTCAAAAACAATGGATAGAGTATTTTTCAAATTTTTTATAGGGAGGAAATATAACCAATTTTAAGTGTGGCCCTCCAGACCTCGTTGAAGAACGAATGCAGCCCCCAGGGGCAAAATGAGTTTGACACCCCTGGTCTAAGCTCCCTAAATGTGACTTAATCTCCTAAGCAAACATTAACTTCTTCCATTGAGTGCATCTCGCCTCGTAGCGTTTAAAGGTTGAGCCACCGTTAGTGTGACACATTGCAGGCTAGCGTAATCAGCAGCATTAAACACTTAATTGCAGGAAGCCTAGCGATTGATCAGCGATATCCAGTTTACAATGTTTTTGCTGTGGTATGAACAGCCAGATAAATGCCTGGCATTGTGTCTCGATAATTAAACCATCCATCATGATGCCTCTAGTACAAGATAACAGCAAGCCACTACAGTGGGACCTAAATATGGCATTCTACAGTTACTAGCACTGAATAGCAATAAAAGATCTGCAGTCGTGATGACCAATGCATTTATCCTTGGTTAAAAAAATATCAGCATCAGTTTACAGTACGTGTTTATTATATATACCTTTTTCATGGTTCTAATAAAATAATTGCAACCTACATGTATCTGAAGTACAGGATGTTGTGTAATGGTCAATTTATGACAGACATGAAAGAAAAGTATTGAACCACGAACAAGCTTTGGATTTTAAAACCCCTCCATATCAAACAGGGAAGACAGATGGTCCTCAAGCTGTTGTTGCTACCTGCAGGTTAACCATTCCTTCTTCCTACTTTTAAATGCACTAATCAATGGCCACCAAATTCCCCCCTGCAAACACCATCCATCTTTGGATCTCTTCCGGATGGAGTGGTGATGACAATGGGGGTGAAGATGAATGCAAGAAGAAAAGGAGGCCTCTGCTGATTACTGGCGCTAAACGCTTGGGGGAGAGCAGCAAGAGTGAAATGGAGTGAGACAATGGAGCACGTGGGTTCAGAACACCTAATGGAGTGGCCTGCTAGCAGAGCTAATAGACTGTTTCAAATTGAAAGGAACAGCAGGCGTCTAAATAGTCAGACGTGGAACATTCCCCCTGTTCTCTCAGTTGGCTCTCATCCCACAAGAAAGAGAGGGAGAAAAAACAACAGGGTTGTCATTGCCTTGTGAAACATGCTTTTGCATCATTGGTTGATAACAAAAAAAAAATCTGAATTCAATTTCAATAATTAATTTACTGCTTAATGTCATACGAGGGAGAAGAAGTCAATCCTTAGTGAATTAACGTTGCTGTCCTGGTGCGAGGGAAGCATGTTCAGAGATTCTCCTGCTTGAATGTGTGAAGAATCATGTCTTTGGGCTTCATAGATCATAGAGCAGGGTTTCCCAACTGGCGGCCCCAGGCAAAAGGTTTTATTTGGCCCCCCAAGTTTTCTTAGTAAAAAACAGAGAAAGAAAACATCTAGGTTTTTTTTCTTGCATTTTCAATGTTGGACATAAAAAACTGTAAAATACCAGGAAATCAGCTCCAATTGATTTTAATTGGGGAAATCTGTTCCCAAGTATTTCCACCAGTGGAGGCTGCTGAGGGGTGAACGGCTCATAATATTGCCCGGAATGGAGCAAATGGAATGGCAACAAACACCTGGAATTCATGTGTTTGATGTATTTGATAACGTTCCTCTAATTTTGCTCCACTCATTACCATGAGCCCATTCTCCCCAATTAAGGTTCCACCGACCTGTGATTTCCATGCATAGGTTTGAAATGATTATGTTTTAGTGAAATATAATATCTGTTTGGGCTTCTTGCGGTCAATTTGCGGTCTACAAATTATTGTAATCAGGGAGCGATTTTAGCATGTAAATCTTGGTGGGGCAAACAAACAAAACATTTGGGGGATGCATGCCAGCAAAGCCACTGCACAACACAACACAACACTAAACAATAGATTAATTGCACTGTAACGGTGACAAATTGTGCCCACAAACTGCTAGGGCCTTCATAAAGATGTCCCAACAGCAGTCCCAACACCTTACCACTGCTACACCTGGCTATATTCAAAGCCTTGTCTGGAAGCAAAATAGTTAATTCAGCCTCATTTACTGCCTTTAAAAAAACATAGCTGATATGGCTGACTTGCTTAAACAAATGTTGATTCTACTGACAATTGAGATGTACAAACTAGGGCATAAGGGGACGACAAGAAGTTAAGAGGCAATCCTTAATTTCGATTAAGACATTAATGAGCGAGCTAGGACGGACCTAGTCAATATAACTATTTCTTCAGCACTTTTGAAATGTACAGCGACAGAATCCAGAACATGGGCTGGTCTTAGTATTCTCCCTGTACACCCAGTCTGAACCATAGGTTAAATAAAGGGGGCATATAAGCAAACAATGAACACTCTTACAATATTCGATGATTACATTTTTCTAAAACAGGTTATAGGCTACATGTGTATCACAAAATCAGAACAGTAGGTGAAATTAACAGGGGAAAATAGACCAAATGATTAGGGTGAGGAAACTAATAGAAACTACACAACATACACTTCGTATCACATTCTTACAGTAGCTACAGTTTACATACCTCCCTGGCATTTTAAATAATATATGCAGCAGTGTACAATACATTTTTGGACTCACCTTGTTGTGCTGTGTTCACTTGAACAGGAAGATTGTGCGGCAGTCCTTCGTGGGCAAATTTTGTCATCAAACGTTGTCATCAAAGTCTGACACTCTCTGGATTGATGATGCTTTTAAGACAACTGGGAACTTGGAAAAAAACAAGGTTGAATCATGATGACATCAGTGATCTTCAGATCGTAGCCCTAGAAAGAGTTCCCAACTTACAATTCCGAGTTGGATGACCATTCAAAATGTATTATTCCAGTAGGAGCTTGTTTTTCCCCGAGTTCTCAGTTGTCTTGAGCTCATTGAAGTCAGATTTCCCAGTTCCGAGTTAACAGTTGATTTAAACGTGGCAAAAATCATGCTGGGTTGACAGCATGGCCAATGTTGAATGTTTATCATTCTAAGATTGGAAAAAGAGACCCTTAAACCCAGAATTGGGACCACACACCAACTCTACGGAATAGCAGTCTAGTGATTGCTTTGCAATGTTTGCAGTTAGCCACTGATTCCTTCCAAACCTCTCAATATTGAATTTGTGATCTCCAACTTGTTGTGTAATGTTTTTGTCCAATGGCCGATGAGCACCGATATGTTTCATCTATAATTTCTCTTCATATGACAAGAATCAAAAAGGATTTGCCAGTAGATTGTCGACTTGATTCATGATGATGACTGCTAGCTAAGATTTTGAAAGTATGATCAAAGCTACTGTAGATATAAGGTGATTTGATGTAATTTTATCTGTGGCCAATGACCTTGAACCTTCTTGGATGGGCACTTCTAATGTAACTCTATGGCACACCCAAGGAGCTTGAATTTAGCTCTACCCTTAGATTTGGCAGTGACGTAGTGTCCCCATGAGTGAAAGAGCACTGAGCCAATCACAGCGCAACTAGAGAATTGTCACGTTCGCTGGAATAATTATCGGACCAAGCTGCAGCGCAATATGGTTTCCCCATATTATTTATTAGAAACGCACAAAACAACAAAGAAAGAATGAAACAAACAACGAACCGTAACAAATAGGTGCACTACACTAACTTAAAACAATATCCCATAAAACACAGGTGGAAAAAATGCTACTTAAATATGATCCCCAAACGATAGCCAGCTGCCTCTAATTGGGAATCATACCAAACACCAACATAGAAAAACTAAACTAGAACCACACATAGAAAATAATAACAAGAAAACCACACAGTCATGCCCTGACCTACTATACCATAGAAAAACAAAGGCTCTCTATGGTCAGGGCGTAACAAGAATATTACCAACCCCTACGCTCCGTATTTTCCACTGGCTGCCCCACCACCATAGAAAGCAATGAGCTAGGCTGAAAGACCTGCATTTTGGAGCTGCCTTACTCAAGAAAGCAAAAAAAAGACCATGTTTGTATGCAGTTTTATTTATCATTCAATTATTTATTACTCAATTATTATTGTTATTTTTTTTACATTGTTTGCAAACTGATATGTGACATGTATTATTGCCAAAATAACATGCAAAACAGGCAAACCCTCACAAAAATAAAAAACTGTATTTTTATTTAGCTTTTTTTTTAGATAAATATGTGGGGCTGAATTACGGGACGCCACTGATTGTAAAAATGTTCCGCCCCCTCCGACCATCCGCTCAAGAACAAATTGGCCCGTGGCTGAATCTAGTTGATGGTCACTGTCACAGAGTGCTTTATAGTGAGAACCTATTCCTCTGAGAGCAATATTCCCAAATTATTCAGATCTTCAGTCACATCATGCCTTTTGAATATCAAAGCCTCTATTTGGACATAATAATCAATTAGTCCCTCCAGGATTCTGCGATTCTGTGATTGCAATTTTTTGGGGAAAATCAACAATTCCTTGCATTTCATTTGAGGGCATGCACATTTGACCAATCGCATAAAACAGTCCAATCACAATGTCAACACCTCAGCTCTAGCTAATGGGTGGTCCAGATGACAGTGGGCTAGAGCGTTTGACACGGAGGAAACGCACACTACAGCCTCGGAGGAAAATAAGGTTTGGCCAATTTCAGCCATGGAACTAACGTACAGAATGACAATCCCATCTTTTCAATGGAGGAAAATCACATATAAAATACATTGTAAGGCACTTGTTATTCTTCTCGTGTCGTTGATGTAAGCAGCATGCTAAGCTGCTTGAAAATGAAAGACCTTTGCGACAGAAACGATTTATTTTCCTGTACCAATAACGGATCCCTCAGCCTCTCTGAAAACAGAAATACCTGGTTTCCAAAGAGAGAACACAGACCAAAAGCATGTTTTGCTATGAGTAGACAAGCGTGCCACACTTATTTTGGGCTGCCCGTTTTCAGTTAGATAGAGCATGTTTGAGAGAAGCAAAACAGAGCTGTGAGCTTGGAATGATAGCATCCTAACAATGAATGATGATAATGGATTTCTTTTAAATGGTATTCAGAAGATGTGTTGATTTAGATAAGTCTCTATTCACTTGGCAGTAGCTATCCATTGAAATATGTGGTTGAAGTCCAACTGTGACAATAATTTAGGTGCAACAATATCATACCAGGGGATCGGAAAAACCATGATCAGTCAATGGGAAATATCATTATACCTTTGGGTAAAGTATTTATTTTTAGGGCAATATTGGTAGAAATGTTACAAATGGGGAGTTTCCAGATCCCCGTAAGACATCATAGTAAAATGGAGGGATGTATTCCAAAAGGAAATAGCAAAATGGCATTATACTGGGAAAGATGGGTTCATCTCTGGACATCAGAGGGTTGTCGTTAAAATCAGAATGAATGGTGGATTGGTCGCTTTGGGTGAAAATCTGGCATTTGCAGAAAGAGTAAATTAGGACCATGCCCTTTGTAGTTCGGGGCAAAAACATCAGTATTTGTCTTGTCATTTGTTCACCCTCAGATCTCTGCATCCTTATAAAACAATCAAAGAGACCCTCATCAAACTGTTTATGTTCACTAGCGGCAAAGCTTTCCTGAAAAGAAGCAAGAATGGTCCCCGCTCTATTGACTTTCATGGTTATTTACCCCAACAAATAATGCAGAAATCCTCACTTTTGCTCGTGCATGACCATAGTGGTAGAGATGAAAGAAATCCTGACTTTTGCTCGTGCATGACCATGGTGGTAGAGATGAAAGAAATCCATAGGGTACTCTGTTGTTTGAACCCCTTTTATGAACCTAAAATGGAAGGTTTGCAATGCTTGATAGATATCATAGAAAGAAGAGCTTGGTGTACCAGAATGAACGTAGCCTACTGTACTATACATGTGGCTTGAGTTAACGTGAATCTGAGCCTCTCCAGAGCATCTGTCAAAAGTTAGCCGTACAGGGAAATAGGCAGTTCCTGTTCATGTGTTCCAAAATAATCTGGAAGTAATTTTGTCAGTGAAGGTTGAAAAGCGGCTGAGATTTATAGATCAGAAAACAACACACACCCAGTTCTGTCCAGATGTTTGTGGCCCACGTCAATGCTACATAATATTTCAAGTAAAGACATACTCTATTTTGAGACAGACCTCTTGAAAAGACATTGATCAATGGGGAAATTGATGTCCAATGTCAATGTAGTGTATTGATGCAAATAAGATGATGACAGACACAAGGGGGTAAAATAGGAAGGATATAGAAAAAAAGAGAGGAAATCTGTCATACATTTTCATCTCGCCAGAATGACCTTCACTTGTATCGAAGATGATTTTGGCTGTTAAAACCTCTCTTGGATATGTGGGATGGTAGCATCCCACCTCGCCAACAGTCAGTGAAAGTGCAGAGCGCCAAATTCAACAACAAAAATCTCATAATTAAAATTCCTCAAGCATACAAGTATTTTACACCATTTTAAAGATACAATTCTTGTTAACGTCTTTGGCATAGGGGGCAGCATTTTCACTTTTGGATGAATAGCGTGCCCAGAGTGAACTGCCTCCTACTCAGTCCCAGATGCCAATATATGCATATTATTATAAGTATTGGATAGAAAACACTCTGAATTTTCTAAAACTGTTTGAATGATGTTTGTGAGAATAACAGAACTCATATGGCAGGCAAAAACCTGAGAAAAAATCCAAACAAGAAGTGGGAAATCTGAGGTTTGTAGTTTTTGAACTCACCCCTATCGAATACACAGTGGGATTCGGGTTATTTTTGCACTTCCTAGGGCTTCCACTAGATGTCAACCGTCTTTAGAACGTTGTTTCAGGCTTCTCATGTGAAGGGGGGCCGGGTGGGAGCTGTTTGACTGAGGGGTTTCTCTTTCTCAGTCATGCGCTTTCACATGAGAGGTAGCTCTCGTTCTATTGCTTTTCTACAGACAATGGAATTCTTCTATACTTAGTTTGACAAGTTTCTTCGACCTGTAATATAACTTTTTTAAACTTTTTGTCCGATGTTTGGCTGGACCAGAACGCGCTTTTGGATTTGTTTACCAAACGCCTTAACAAAATAAGTTATTTGGACATAAATGGACATAAATGATGGACATTATCGTACAAAACAAACATTTATTGTGGAACTGCGATTCCTGGGAGTGCATTCTGATGAAGATCATCAAAGGTAAGTGAATATTTATAATGCTATTTCTGACTAATGTTGACTACCCAACAATACTCTACTCAGCAAACTGGATGCAGTTTATCACAGTGCCATCCGTTTTGTTATTAAAGCACCTTATACCACCCACCACTGCGACCTGTATGCTCTAGTCGGCTGGCCCTCGCTACATATTCGTCGCCAGACCCACTGGCTCCAGGTCATCTACAAGTCCATGCTAGGTAAAACTCCGCCTTATCTCAGTTCACTGGTCACGATGGCAACACCCACCCGAAGCATGCGCTCCAGCAGGTGTATCTCACTGATCATCCCTATGCCACTTTGTTACATACTCATCTCATATGTATATACTGTACTCGATACCATCTACTGTATCTTGCCTATGCTGCTCTGTACCATCACTCATTCATATATCCTTATGTACATATTCTTTATCCCCTTACACTGTGTATAAGACAGTAGTTTTGGAATTGTTAGTTAGATTACTTGTTGGTTATTACTGCATTGTCGGAACTAGAAGCACAAGCATTTCGTTACACTCGCATTAACATCTGCTAACCATGTGTATGTGACAAATAAAATTTGATTTGATTTGATTTGGTAAAGCCAACACCTCATTTGGCCGTCTTTCGTTCCAGTTCTCTGCTGCCTGTGACTGGAACGAATTGCAAAAATCGCTGAAGTTGGAGACTTTTATCTCCCTCACCAACTTCAAACATCTGCTATCTGAGCAGCTAACCGATCGCTGCAGCTGTACATAGTCTATTGGTAAACAGCCCACCCAATTTACCTACCTCATCCCCATACAGTTTATATTTATTTACTTTTCTGCTCTTTTGCACACCAGTATCTCTATCTGTACATGACCATCTGATCATTTATCACTCCAGTGTTAATCTGACATTTTTTTATTATTCGCCTACCTCCTCATGCCTTTTGCACACAATGTATATAGACTCTCTTTAAAAAAAACATTTTCTACTGTGTTATTGACTTGTTAATTGTTTACTCCATGTGTACCTCTGTGTTGTCTGTTCACACTGCTATGCTTTATCTTGGCCAGGTCGCAGTTGTAAATGAGAACTTGTTCTCAACTAGCCTACCTGGTTAAATAAAGGTGACATCCAGTGGAAGCCGTAGGAAGTGCAATATGACCCCATTTACACTGTATATTGGAATGACAAAGAGTTGAAAAACTACAAACCTCAGATTTTCCAATTCCTGGTTGGATTTTTCTCAGGTTTTCGCCTGCCATATGAGTTCTGTTATACTCACAGACATCATTCAAACAGTTTTAGAAACTTCAGAGTGTTTTCTATCCAATACTACTAATAATATGCATATATTATCATCTGGGATAGAGTAGCAGGCAGTTTACTCTGGGCACCTTATTCATCCAAGCTACTCAATATTGCCCCACTGTCACCACAAAGTTAAAAATACACACATTGAAAATATTCCACAGAGAGTGCAAGAAAGCAGGCACTATTTCACCTAAAATCACTCTCATTCAGAACACAGAACTAGGGCCTGGATTCAATCAGAGCTAGCGCTAACCAGCGTTATCCAGCATTGGCTGGATCCACATACAGTGCATTCGGAAAGTATTTAGACCCCTTGACATTTTCCACATTTTGTTACATTACAGACTTATTCTCAAATGGATTACATCGTTTTTCTCCGCAATCAATCTACACACAATAATCCATAATGCCAAACCAAAAACAGGTTTTTAGAAATTTTAGCAAATGTTTTAAAAATAAAACACTTAAATATCACATTTACAAAAGTATTCAGACCCTTTAGTCAGTACTTTGTTGAAGCAACTTTGGCAGCGATTACAGCCTCGAGTCTTCTTGGGTAAGCTTGGCAGTACCTGAATTTGAAGAGTTTTTACCATTCTTCTCGGCAGATCCTCTCAAGCTCTGTCAGGTTGGAAGGGGAGCGTATCTGCACAGCTTTTTTCAGGTCTCTCCAGAGATGTTAGATCGGGTTCAAGTCCGGGCTCTGGCTGGGCCACTCTAAGACATTCAGAGACTTGTGCCAAAACCACTCCTTCATTGTCTTGGCTGTCTGCTTAGAGTCATTGTCCTGTTGGAAGGGGAACCGTCACCCCAGTCTGAGGTCCTGAACGCTCTGGAGCAGGTTTTCATCAAAGATATCTCTGTACTTTGTTCCATTCATCTTTCCCTCGATCCTGACTAGTCTCCCAGTTCCTGCCGCTGAAAAACATCCCCACAGCATGATGCTGCCACCACCATGCTTCACCGTAGGGATGGTGCCAGGTTTCCTCCAGACGTGACACTTGGCATTCAGGCCAAAGAAATCAATCTTGGTTTGAGAGACCTTTAGGTGCCTTTTGGCAAACTCCAAGTGGGCTGTCATATGCCTTTAATTGAGGAGTTGCTTCCGTCTAGCCCCTCCACCATAAAGGCCTGACCGGTGGAGTGCTGCAGAGATGGTTGTCTTTCTGGAAGGTTCTCCCATCTCCACAGAGGAACTCTGGAGCTCTGTGAGAGTGACCATCGGGTTCTTGGTCACCTCCCTGACCAAGGCTCTTCTCCCCCGATTGCTCAGTTTTGCCTGGCAGCTCTAGGAAAAGTCTGGTGATTCCAAACTTCTTCCATTTAAGAATGATGGAGGCCACTGTTTTCTTGCGGCCCTTCAATGCTGCAGAAATGTTTTGGTACCCTTTCCCAGATCTGTCCCTCGACACAATCCTGTCTTGGAGCTCTACAGCCAATTCCTTCCACCTCATGGCTTGGTTTTTGCTCTAGCATGCACTGTCAACTGTGGGACCTGATATGTCCAATCAATATAATTTACCACATGTGTACTCCAATCAAGTTGTAGAAACATCTCAAGGATGATCATTGGAAACAGGATGCACCAGAGCTCAATTTCAAGTCTCATAGCAAAGGGTCTGAATACTTATGTAAATAAGGTATTTCTGTTTTTTAATTCGTAATAAATGTGCAAAAATGTCTAAAAACCTATTTTCGCTTAATCATTATGGGGTATTGTGTGCAGATTGATGAGGAAATTGTTTTATTTAATCCATTTTTTAATAAGGCTGTAAAGTAACAAAATATGGAAAAAGTTTAGGGGTCTGAATACTTTCAGAATGAACTGTAGCTGATGTTTTGATGGTGTTGGAGGTGTAACTGAGGTATGAGCTGACAAATTGGGGAACGGCTGCTCGTGTGTCACAAACCACTCCCTTCCTTATTATCCCTACTGCGTTAGAAGTTCAAAACGGCACTAGAAAGTGTAGGCTCTATTGATGTTAGAAATAATGACTTATAAAAAAAATCAAGCCATTGATGTTAGACTAATGCATGTTTTCATGTTCATTTAGATATGGTGATTTAGTCTAATTCGAGTGTTTGAACTTGCAAAGCGGCTGCATGAACTTCTAACGCGGCTGCATGGGAATTGTGGGATTATAGACAGCTCTAACGCAGTTCCACCTCTGACACTGCCAAAACAACTGATATGCTGACCAAAGCGGATCTGATTGAATCGGGCCCCAGGCTTGCTCTGCACAGAAAAACATTCCTAAAAGCACTTCAATCAATGAAACAAGGTTATTTCAGAAGAAAATCAGGAAAAGTGTATTAGCCATCTAAAGGCCATAGGAATCAAGTAAGACATAACACATCAGGAAAAACTGCTAGAAAAGCAAATCAGTGTTTGTTAGTGATATGGGTGTATAGTTCTAGTAGTGACAGTTAGACATTCGTGCTCAAACATAGTCTCATTAGGGTGCTCATTACATGTGTGCTCACATCTTCTAAAAGGTTATTCCATCCTGTGTGTATCTCTGCAATCTAGAGCTTGAAATATTTGGAGTGTTTACGTGAATGCAGTCTCCGCTAATGCGGGATCATTGCTTTCAATTTCAATCACGCTGTGACGCTGTACTTCTGTGATACAGATTGAATACAGCCCCTAGTCTATGAATATGGACTAGAGCAGCAGGGTAGCCTAGTGGTTAGAGTGGTGAACTAGTAACTGGAAGGTTGCAAGTTCAAATCCCTGAGCTGACAAGGTACAAAACTGTTGTTCTACCCCTGAACAGGCAGTTAACCCACTGTTCCTAGGCTGTCATTGAAAGTAAGAATTTGTTCTTAACTGACTTGCCTAGTTAAATAAAGGTATAAAAAATAAGCAATAACTGGACCTACAGTATTAGTGCTTTCTATGGTCATCAGATTTTTTTTAAATGGCTGTGTGTTTGTATGAGTGTGAGATAGGGGAGTATGTGTGGAATTGTGATTCAGGGCCAAACACATCGAGATGTCACTTCAAGACCTCTGGCTCCGGAGGCTCCTGTCATCTTCACATTTGAGAGATGCTTTGTCCACCCCTAGAGACACGCTAAATATAGAATGGGAACAGAACCCCGTTTTAAACCTAGTCACTCTTAGCATATATCTCCATACATTACAGATCAGATGAACGATGATTATGCAACTTGAGGATGCAACTCAAATTCCCTCTGCCATTGTCATAGAGCAGCATAGATGCAAGACTGATAAATATCATAGCGGTCAAAGTGAATAAGCTCCATTTGAAATTAGGGTGTTTGCGGGTTGGAAATGTATAACTCCAACGGAAGGGCTACTCACTTTTTCCCATTACATTTCTGTCAAGTGAATTACAATCTGTTTTTACTTCCTGGACAGTCATTTAACATGTTCCATTCAAAACCATATATTGCTGAGGGAATGACAGGCAGGCAATCCATCATTAAGCTCCACTACTTTGGTTTGGTTACTCTGGTTCTACTTCCAGCTTTTTTACAGGCTTTACCATATCATTTGACCTTCCACTGCACCATTCATTTTGTGATGTAAGCCTTGATAAAGCCAGTTAAGGAATTCTGTGGTGTTTAATTGTGGAACTTATCTATAATGTGAACACTGGATATTACATCTCCCACAGATATTAAGTTAATTAAGAATGTCTCTGGACTTCCAAGGCCAAAGACAAATTAAAAGGAAATGAGCTCTATTAATTAGTATTGATCATTCCATAATAAAATAAGCTCTTCTCTCTTAGCTCACCCTCTGGGTTGGTCTTAAATAAATACTGTTCATAACTATAAGGGAAATGTCCTTCAACCTGGTTTGCCATTATGAAAGACCGCACAGAGGGGTATGTCACCACTACATGTATGCCATCTGACTATCAATTCCAACCTACACATTAGCAATACACTAATCTGCTAAATACAAACAAATAATACAAATTCCATCGTACTCGACATCATCATCACCACCACCACCAAAACATCACCATCATCACCACCACCACCACCACCACCACCACCAAAACATCATCACCACCACCACCACCACCACCACCACCATCATCATCACCACCATCACCAATATTCACCATCATCACCACCACCACCATCATCACCATCATCACATCAACTTCATCACCATCATCATCATCACCACCAGCTAACAAAATTAATAGCTGATAATACAGTTCACTAGAGCTATGATTGCATGTCTAGACTGTCAACCCAGTTATCCCCAGCCTATTGGCTAAGGAAAATGAACACAATGGCAACCCACATCACTTGTCTGCCTCACTCATAGGCCTATCATTGTAGAGCAGGCTACTGAGACCTCATTCAGGTGTAGCTACTTTGACAATAGAGAACATGTAAAGCTCTAGCTATGGTATTTGCTGAATTTATAGAAACCTCACAGTGAAATTTTGATGTGATGTTACTGCAAGAATTATGGAAGATGCGTTGAATTTGGACAAAATAAGACTTTAGGACCCAATTTAACATACAACAAACATACTGAACAAAAGTACAAACGCAACATGTAAAAATGGCAAAGATTTTACTGTTACAGTTCATATAAGGAAATCAGTCCATTTAAATAAATCAGTAGGGCTGTGGCATTGTCTTGTGTGACAAAACTGCACATTTTAGAGTGGGCTTTTATTGTCCCCAGCACAAGGTGCACCTATGTAATGATCATGCTGTTTTATCAGCTTCATGCAAACAAATGTGTGCACACAATTTGAGAGAAATAATATTTGCGTGCAATTTCTGGGATCTTTTATTTCAGCTCATGAAACATGGGACCAACACTTTATATTTATGTTCAGTATATATTGGCAGAGGTAATGTATTTAATGTGCTATTGCAAAGAAAATATATACTATATTAAAGGTCCAAGTTTGATAAACACATTAGGCTACACAAAAAAGGCTACAGCCAATAAACTGTCATCAGAAAAAATATACTAATGGAATGCACCATCACAACAACGGACAGAATTGTTGGAATTGAACCAAAGGAGACATGAGTAGGCCTATTCCATGTTTGCTTTGCTCAACTCTCACCAACTCTGACCCCGGCACACGCCGGCACGCGATATCTAGCTTCCTCATCTCGCGGTCAAGTCCCTCTCAGGGCACCAGCTAGGCACTCTCAACACCTGCCATGATCTATTAGAAATATCTATTTTTGCCAATCGGTGACACAACACATTCATTTGTGATTCGGATTATAGGTGGCGTGCCCTGTCTTTGTGCTTTTGGAGTGTGTTTTGGAGTGTGAAGCAGTTGTGTTAAATATGTCATTAACATTCAATGGACAATACAATACACTCAGACTACAGTCTTTCTCCAGAACCAGTCTAGTGGATGGATGCCTGAAGTGCAGCATTTGTACAGTGATCATAACACAGAAACATCTGCTTTCAATTCACATTGTAGGGGCTTTTTTTCCAGAAGTTAACTTTTTTCTTCTTAAAACACATTTTTCATTGAATTACTTATCACAATGAAGTCTCATCTCACTATTTATTTTACATTTTAAAATGGCTAATTTGTCAAACTGATCTAGGCTATTCATAAAGAACTTGAGATAAATATTATGAACAGCTTATGTTACATTATTTGTAGGCTAATTTCGATATAATTCTGGATACAATTACGCACGATGGAGCGCTGTCAGCTATGGTAAATTTTTGTGAACAATAGCCCACATAACGGCTCTGTATAAATCATAACCCCAATTACATCCTTTATCGTGTTATTGATCATCTCCCATTAATAACTACATATTTTCATATGAATGGGAACTCACTTACCCAGAAACAAAGAGCGGAATGTTGCAGACATCACCGCACCCGACACGACTGGAAATCCCATGCGACGAAAATGGAAACAATGCGCTCAGACTGCCTTAAAATTCATGCGGGTGAACGAAGTGTACAATCACAATAAAGAAAGATTTCAGAAATAGGAGAGAGCAATTAAATATAATCTACAATGAGCAGGGATCCAAGGACATTATATATTGGAACACTCGAAATGTCAATTATTCCCTTCACTAAGGAATGCAGCTCTTTCGTGTCGTCAATTTCATCATTATCGGCCACGCGTCAAATCAAAGTTCCCTTCCTTTCTGTGTCGTTCGGGACGCGTGCGTGTCTCAGGTTCCTTCTGTCTCCGTGGCTCTGAGCGTTCTCCTCCCCTTCCTATACCGCTGTCCGCTGCACTAGACAGTGAGGGGAAGAATTCCGATAGGTGGATGTTGCTGCATGCTGGATGGAGACCTCTAGAGCCTGAAGCGCTCACATTGCCTCATCTGACCACAAAGACATCTTGGGCTGGTCTGACTGTGGGGTAGGTTACTTGAGGCCCACTTCCTTAGCAGTGCATCAAAAGGGTAACAATGTTCCCCCCTACAGATGTCTGAATGAAAATGTTTTTTAATTTTATGTTCTTGCATTATTTTTACAATAGTGCATGCTGGAACTGGAAAAATAATGTGATAGTTTGGGAGACAGCACAGTGGAAATTTAACACATGGGAAAGATTGAAATGGAAAATAAATTACTGTAATTCCTTATTTTTTCTATATATAGCATATAAATTCAATATATATTTGCAATTTCAAACAAATGTCACTACTCAACACATAGTTCTAGCATTTTTCTGTCGACACATCTATTGGCTTGTAGTAATAAGTGTCCATTATCCTGGAGTTATAATGCACACACAGTCAGGATTTATGTATCCATTCATGGGCTCCCTGGCTGTAGAATGTATGACTGTGCAACAGTGAGGTAAATAAACAAACAGCGAGAGGAGCAACACTTCCTATCAGGCATTGAGACAGACATTTCTACTGAAATAACACACATGGCTGAGGTCTCCAGTGGCCACCAGGCCAGCCCTTCCCCTCACTGCTGCTTCTCTTTGAAGTGGCTCTTTGAGCACAAGACCCCCCATTCCTTTCCATCCCAATAACTAGATACCCTGAAACAATGCCCCCTCCTTCCCCTCCATCTACATCAAGCTAATGTGCCAGGAGAGATATGGAAGTGCTTCTATTTGTCTCACTCTACCCATGTGCTAGAGAAAGTGCAGTTTTGTCAGAGAGCTCCTTCAAATTTTATACAAACTGATATGTTTTCTTGCATTTGGGCAGGCAGCGTAGCCTAGTGGTTAGAGTGTTGGACTAATAACCATGAAGGTTGCGAGTTCAAATCCCCGAGCTGACACGGTAGAAATATGTTGTTCTACTCCTGAACAAGGCAGTTCAATGACAGATTTTTCCTGGTCTGTCATTGAAAATAAGAAATTGTTCTTAATTAAATGACTTTCCTTGTCAAAATAAATTCATAAATGTGTCCTATTTTGACATTATGTTATTGATAGACGTCGATCAATCTTATGGCAAACATGTCATTTATATAATTGTCTTATTGTGACAACTCAATTCATTGTCGAAGAGTAAGAGCATAACATGAAACTTTGCTCTTCCAGCACAGATTGTCAAACTATGATGGATGGAAGATTACCCTTAATGCTGCAATCTAAGACATAACCATAGACAGGCTTGGCACTGTCAGCACAATTCCAGGAGAGAAGCAAAGCAATAGCATTGGGGGTGCAATGCACAGCTTACTCAATGAGCAAATGTGATAACATGGCACAATCTCTGAGCAGTTGATCGTGCGATCACCACTGAACTGATTGCAAAAACATAGGTACCTGTACTGAATTGTCCCCAAAGGATAAGTTTGCCACAGCTACTGTAGGGGCGGCAGGTAGCCAAGTGATTTTAATTCTTAAAAAAAAAAATTCACCTTTATTTAACCAGGTAGGCTAGTTGAGAGCAAATTCTCATTTGCAACTGCGACCTGGCCAAGATAAAGCATAGCAGTGTGAGCAGACAACACAGAGTTACACATGGAGTAAAGTCAATAACACAGTAGAAAAAAAGGGGAGTCTATTTACATTGTGTGCAAAAGGCATGAGGAGGTAGGCGAATAATTACAATTTTGCAGATTAACACTGCAGTGATAAATGATCAGATGGTCATGTACAGGTAGAGATATTGGTGTGCAAAAGAGCAGAAAAGTAAATAAATAAAAACAGTATGGGGATGAGGTAGGTAAAAATGGTTGGGCTATTTACCGATAGACTATGTACAGCTGCAGCGATCGGTTAGCTGCTCAGATAGCAGATGTTTGAAGTTGGTGAGGGAGATAAAAGTCTCCAACTTCAGCGATTTTTGCAATTCGTTTTGCAATTCGTCCCCCCAAAGGCGGCCAAATGAGGTGTTGGCTTTAGGGATGATCAGTGAGATACCCCTGCTGGAGCGCGTGCTACGGATGGGTGTAGCCATCGTGACCAGTGAACTGAGATAAGGCGGAGCTTTACCTAGCATGGACTTGTAGATGACCTGGAGCCAGTGGGTCTGGCGACGAATATGTAGCGAGGGCCATTAAGAGTGTTGGGCCAGTAACTGAAAGTTTGCTGGTTCAAATTCTCGAGCCACTAGGTGTTAATGTGCCCATAAGCAAGGCACTTAACCATAATAGCTCCTGAAAAGCTAAAAGACTAAAATGTAATGCAGTTAGATGAAATATTGTGAGGTAGATACTAATTATCATGCAGCAGGTCACCCATCATAAATGGGAAGCAGATCTTGCCATGGAAGTGAACTTGGTGCCTTGGCCTTGGTGCATGATATAGCACCTTAATGCAGATGGCTGAAATGTATACCACAGGCCCTGAAAAGTCACTAGTGTGGAAACAGGTCCTTGTCAGCACTGATTGGTGAACTAGCATTACAATGTGCCACATTCTGTCCTGGCGTTCATTGAGGCATCACTGTTGGCATAATGATTCCATTTGTGGGAACATATTCCCTTTAAAAATGATTAATGGTGATGTGTTGGGACTCTTCTTTCACCGCATGAAAATGTAATCCTCCTATGTGCAAGGTCCATACTTTTTAAAAAGCTTCAGACACAACATGGCTCCCGTTTTAGAGTCCGAGCACTCCTAACACTAGCACTCCTGTATATCCAAGATGGCATAGCAGTCAGACGTCCTTTGTCCTCATCTTGTTGTGTCCCGTGTATATATATATATTTACAAATTTTCTTCGCTTATCTTTTTATATATATATTTATATATATATTTTATTCTTCTAAAACTCAACTTAAAAACACTTTCCTGCCTCACCAATTTATATTAAAAAAAAGTTTTATTCACCTCAAATCTGAAATCCACAACAGAAGCTAGCCAGAAGCTAGCCAGTTCACTGACTAACGTCAGTATTCAGCTAACCACGGTGTTCGGTCATCAGCTATCCTTTAGCTCAACGTGACTCAGACCAGAGAATACTATTTCTACCGCAAGCTCTGGACATTTACACCTGCATCTTGCAGCTAGCTAGCTGCTATCCGAGTGACTATTGGCATAGGTCGGTCCCGGAGCAAACATAAATTATTCCGGAGCGAGCCAGCTGAAGAGTTCCATCAGCCACTCCTGGGCTTTAATCACCGATCCGGACCCGTTTTACTGGCGACGCGGAGCCTCACCGGGCCTTCAAGACTGGAATACCGACGTTATCTGCCCGAGGGAGTTATCCAACTGGCCCCTCCGTCGTGACGTTACCTGAACGCCCATCTGCGGCCCGCTAATCGTTAGCTGTCTTATCGGCTGCTATCTGAATAAGTGTATCGGACAATTTTCTTGGGTCACTATAACTATATCTATTTTGCCAATTGGATTGGTCCCCTCTACCACACGGAACCCCACTAATCTACTGACGGAAACGCATGAGGTGGCTAAAAACAGACCTCCATCCTCTGCCAGATTGCTACCCATGGCCCGGCTAGCTGTCTGAATCACCGTGACCCCAACCAACCTCACTACTCACTGGAGGTTTACCTCCACTGTATTCACATCCTACCATACCTTTGTCTGTACATTATATCTTGCAGCTATTTTATCGCCCCCCAGAAACCTGTTCCTTTTACTCTATGTTCCAGACGTCCTAGATGACCAATTCTCATAGCTTTTAGCCATACCTTTATCCTACTCATCCTCTGTTCCTCTGGTGATGTAGACGTGAATCCAGGCCCTGCAATGCCTAGCTCCACTCCTATTCCCCAGGCGCTCTCTTTTGATGGCTTCTGTAACTCTAACCGTAGCCTTGGTTTCATGCACGTTAACCTCCTACAGCTCCCCCCTACTTTGTGCAATTTCCGCCTGAAGACATACCCAAATCTAACAGCCTGTAGCTCAGGCACAGAACCAAGGATATGCATATTCTTGGTACCATTTGAAAGAAAACACTCTGAAGTTTGTGTACATGTGAATTGAATGTAGAAGAATATAACACAATCTGGTTTAGATAAAACAATTAAAAAAAACATGTTTTTTATTTTTATTTTTGTATCATCATCTTTAAAATGAACAAGATAAAACAAACATTCAGATAGGATGATGGGGACAATTTCAGTGAAAGATTTTAGAGGGCAACAGTACTTGTGCAAAGTTTCAGAATAATAACTTCCTAAATGAGTGTGCTACATGACATTTATCATGAATTCACCCAGATGTCCCACACAAGTAGCCCAAATGTACCCCAGTGGCCAAATTGGTGAAGGTATACATTTGGAAACAAATAACTATATACAAAATACCAAAATGGTATTCTAACACACCCCCCAAAATAATTGATTAAAAAAATGAAGAAAAGAAATGGGAAAAAATTATTATTGATTAAAAAATATATGAAAAAAATATATATATACATTTACAAAATAACATGGGTAACTATTTACACACTTTCAGTATTTGGAAGACCCTCAGTCCTCTATCAAATCAAATCTATTTATATAGCCCCAGCCTAAAAGTCCCTAGAAAGGCAAAAACCTAGGAAGAAACCTAGAGAGGAACCAGGCTATGAGGGGTAGCCAGTCTTCTTCTGGCTGTGCCGGGTGGAGATCACAGTGGTTGTAGAGGGTGCAACAGGACAGCACCTCAAGAGTAAAAATGAACAGTTTAGGGTTACATAGCCGCAGGCAGAACAGTTGAAACTGGAACAGCGGCAAGGCCAGGTGGACTGGGGACAGCAAGGAGTCATCATGCCAGGTAGTCCTGACGCATGGTCCTAGGGCTCAGGTCCTCCGAGAGAGAGAAAGAGAGAATTAGAGAGAGCATACTTAAATTCACACAGGACACCGGATAAGACTCCCATTCGGAGTCAGTGTCACTGTGAAAGAAAATGTTCAGTTAGAATAGTTTCACATATGAGCCCTGTATCAACAGGTATAATAAACATATATACTGTATATAGAGAGATGAAGGTTGATGGTTGAATATATTAGGTTTAATATATTATTATATTATTATTACCTGCTAGATCTACTGTCTCTTTTATATTATGACAGACCAGCTAGATCTACTGTCTTTATTATATTACAACAGACCAGCTGTATCTACTGTCTCCATTTCACTTTGGCCATTAATGTGGTCCTGCCCTCTCCTCAACAGCCTCAAATAGGCTATTTCATGTGGTTTGGGGTGGGTGGCAGACACACGCATCTCACATTTCATGACATTACATGTTGATATATTGCTTCTATATTTAAAAAAAAATCACAAATAATATTTTATATTATCAATTTCAAACAAGGGCATTAGCATGATAAGAACTTACCAGTCCAAAACGATGTCCTCTCCCGTTCAACAAATATTCCTCCACAATCGCTAAATGAAGCGTCCTACAACAATCTCTGTCTCACCTTCCCAATCAATTTATTCTAAAATTGTGTGTACCTCTGTATATCTAGACTTAGACTCTAGACTCCGTTCAAAAAATGCAGAACTAAGAACAGATACAGCCCTTGGTTCACTGCAGACGTGACTGCCCTCGACCAGCACAAAAACATCCTGTGGTGGACTGCAATAGCATCGAATAGTCCCCGTGATATGCAACTGTTCAGGGAAGTCAGGAACCAATACACGCAGTCAGTCAGGAAAGCTAAGGCCAGCTTCTTCAGGCAGAAGTTTGCATCCTGTAGCTCCAACTCCAAAAAGTTCTGGGACACTGTGAAGTCCATGGAGAACAAGAGCACCTCCTCCCAGCTGCCCACTGCACTGAGGCTAGGTAACACGGTCACCACCGATAAATCCATGATTATCGAAAACTTCAATAAGCATTTCTCAACGGCTGGCCATGCCTTCCGCCTGGCTACTCCAACCTCGGCCAACAGCTCCGCCCCCCCCGCAGCTCCTCGCCCAAGCCTCTCCAGGTTCTCCTTTACCCAAATCCAGATAGCAGATGTTCTGAAAGAGCTCCAAAACCTGGACCCGTACAAATCAGCTGAGCTTGACAATCTGGACCCTCTATTTCTGAAACTATCCGCCGCCATTGTCGCAACCCCTATTACCAGCCTGTTCAACCTCTCCTTCATATCGTCCGAGATCCCCAAGGATTGGAAAGCTGCCGCAGTCATCCCCCTCTTCAAAGGGGGAGACACCCTGGACCCAAACTGTTACAGACCTATATCCATCCTGCCCTGCCTATCTAAGGTCTACGAAAGCCAAGTCAACAAACAGGTCACTGACCATCTCGAATCCCACCGTACCTTCTCCGCTGTGCAATCTGGTTTCCGAGCCGGTCAAGGGTGCACCTCAGCCACACTCAAGGTGCTAAACGATATCATAACCGCCATCGATAAAAGACAGTACTGTGCAGCCATCTTCATCGACCTTGCCAAGGCCTTCGACTCTGTCAATCACCATATTCTTATCGGCAGACTCAGTAGCCTCGGTTTTTCGGATGACTGCCTTGCCTGGTTCACCAATTACTTTGCAGACAGAGTTCAGTGTGTCAAATCGGAGGGCATGCTGTCCGGTCCTCTGGCAGTCTCTATGGGGGTGCCACAGGGTTAAATTCTCGGGCCGACTCTTTTCTCTGTATATATCAATGATGTTGCTCTTGCTGCGGGCGATTCCCTGATCCACCTCTACGCAGACGACACCATTCTATATACTTTCGGCCCGTCATTGGACACTGTGCTATCTAACCTCCAAACGAGCTTCAATGCCATACAACACTCCTTCCGTGGCCTCCAACGGCTCTTAAACGCTAGTAAAATGCATGCTTTTCAACCGATCGCTGCCTGCACCCGCATGCCCGACTAGCATCACCACCCTGGATGGTTCCGACCTTGAATATGTGGACATCTATAAGTACCTAGGTGTCTGGCTAGACTGCAAACTCTCCTTCCAGACTCATATCAAACATCTCCAATCGAAAATCAAATCAAGAGTCGGCTTTCTATTCCGCAACAAAGCCTCCTTCACTCACGCCGCCAAGCTTACCCTAGTAAAACTGACTATCCTACCGATCCTCGACTTTGGCGATGTCATCTACAAAATGGCTTCCAACACTCTACTCAGCAAACTGGATGCAGTCTATCACAGTGCCATCCGTTTTGTCACTAAAGCACCTTATACCACCCACCACTGCGACTTGTATGCTCTAGTTGGCTGGCCCTCGCTACATATTCGTCGCCAGACCCACTGGCTCCAGGTCATCTACAAGTCCATGCTAGGTAAAGCTCCGCCTTATCTCAGTTCACTGGTCACGATGGCAACACCCATCCATAGCACGCGCTCCAGCAGGTGTATCTCATTGATCATCCCTAAAGCCAACACCTTATTTGGCCGCCTTTCGTTCCAGTACTCTGCTGCCTGTGACTGGAACGAATTACAAAAATCGCTGAAGTTGGAGACTTTTATTTCCCTCACCAACTTCAAACATCAGCTATCTGAGCAGCTAACCGATCGCTGCAGCTGTACATAGTCTATTGGTAAATAGCCCACCCATTTTCACCTACCTCATCCCCATTCTGTTTTATTTATTTACTTTTCTGCTCTTTTGCACACCAATATCTCTACCTGTACATGACCATCTGATCATTTATCACTCCAGTGTTAATCTGCAAAATTGTAATTATTCGCCTACCTCATGCCTTTTGCACACATTGTATATAGACTCCCCCCTTTTTTTCTACTGTGTTATTGACTTGTTAATTATTTACGTGTAACTCTGTGTTGTCTGTTCACACTGCTATGCTTTATCTTGGCCAGGTCGCAGTTGCAAATGAGAACTTGTTCTCAACTAGCCTACCTGGTTAAATAAAGGTGAAATGAAAACAAATTAAAAAAGATTTAGCTTTCCCTGACTTAGTCGGCATAATGATTGATATATAAACAGCTGACTCTGCGCGTTCACCAAACAATGCAGTGCGTAATATGAGTAGCTCCTTCCGGTATGAAACTTCAATAGCGAATGACTCACTTTACGCTGAAGCTTACTACATGGGTTGGTCTTGCAACACATAAACATGGCGTATTGCCGTTTAGCTCAGCTCATTGGCTATCTACCCAGCTAGATTTCAAGACGATCAGTGGTCATTGGGTTAAAAGACAGTCAATCAACGAAACAGCGGGCAAATCATTGGTGCACAATGATGTCATGACTTGTTGTCTTCAAAACGGTTCTTTTTCAGTCAATACGTCCCGCGAAATGGCCCATCACGTTTGATTGAGTTACAAACAAACCAGTTGATTGCAGTGAAACCAAACATGACTGGAAATGTCACGTTCTGTGTGGGTTATTTACCTGGAATGTGTCGTCGAAAATGGAATGAGACGGAATTCACGACACAAGCGGTTCACAAAATGTTTTGTGTTAGGCTATAAAAACGGAATTTATCAAACAAAAGATCATTCATTGTGTAACAATGAGCATTGGAATTGCAAACAGACGAAGATCGTCAAAGGTAAAGATTTATTTTAATGCAGTTTGTGATTATGTTACGCCTGTGCTGGTTATAATTGTTTTTATTTATGGGGCTCTATGCTCAGATAATCGCATTGTATTCTTTCGCAGTAAATCCTTTTTTAAATCTGACAACGCAGTTGGATTAGCAAGATCCTAGGCTTTCGATACATGTGAGACACTTGTATTTTCATGAATGTTTAATATGACTATTTATGTAGCGATCACTGTATGTTGTGGAATTTCAGCCAGCTAGCAGGTTCCGTGCGCAGAGAGGTTAACCTTTTGCGACTAGCGGGCAGTATTTTCCTTTTTTGATAAAAAACGTTCCCGTTTTAAACAGGATATTTTGTCATGACAAGATGCTCGACTATGCATATAATTGACAACTTTGGATTCTAAACAACGTTTGCCATGTTTCTGTTGATATTATGGAGCTAATTTGGAAAAAAGTTTGGCGTTGTAGTGACTGCATTTTCCGGTCGATTTCTCAGCCAAACGTGAAGAACAAACGGGAGATATTTCGCTTACAAAAATAATATTTTTGGAAAAAAGGAACATTTGCTATCTAACTGGGAGTCTCCTGAGTGAAAACATCCAAAGTTCTTCAAAGGTAAATGATTTAATTTGATTGCTTTTCTTATTTTCGTGAAAATTTTGCCTGCTGCTAGCAGAGCCTAGCATAGCATTATGCCATGATAAACTTACACAAATGCTTGTCTAGCGTTGGCTGTAAAGCATATTTTGAAAATCTGAGATGACAGTGTCCATGGCAAAGCCACCATGGCTTTTTTTTGCCTTTACCTCCCTTATCTCATCTCATTTGCTCACATTGTATATAGACTTATTTTTCTGTTGTATTATTGACTGTACGTTGGTTTTACTCCATGTGTAACTTTGTGCTGTTGTATGTGTCGAACTGCTTTGCTTTGTCTTGGCCAGGTCGCAATTGTAAATGAGAACTTGTTCTCAACTGGCCTACCTGGTTAAATAAAGGTGAATAAAAAATGAAAATGAAAAAAAAGTGGATTTACAATTCAAATATAACAAGCAATGTGCTATGGCTCGGACGTCAGGAACGGACCTGGCGAGTGTTCCTGGTTGCTCTTACACCGTATTTCCGTGGTCGTGACATCACACGGAGGTGTAAGCATTTTCTTGATGAGCTAACACACCACAGATGTACATGAGCTCTGCGGGAGGTTGAGCCTGTCTTTGAGTCCTGACTTCAGAGACAGCAGACAGACTTTAAAGGATTCTTGAATAACAATATGGACTGAAAAATCTATTTTGTTTGGGCTCTGTTTTTAGGCACCGTTGGGATCCTTCACAGTTAGTCTTTCACGGCTCACAGATCTTTTATAATTTAATGAGGGTGAGGGTGGCCCCGGGAGATTTATGGTCAGCATCTCGAGGCAGCATAGACCACTCAGCCTATTGATCCACATTGGATGTTTGTTTATAGGTCAGTAAAGCGCATTCCCTCCTGTGTAGTAGAACACAGCCAGGCCTTTAGTGATGCTCATATCCACATGCAGGTACAGTGGGGCAAAAAAGTATTTAGTCAGCCACCAATTGTGCAAGTTCTCCCACTTAAAATTATGAGAGAGGCCTGTAATTTTCATCATAGGTACACTTCAACTATGACAGACAAAACGAGAAAAGAAAATCCAGAAAATCACATTATAGGATTTTTAATGAATTTATTTGCAAATTATGGTGGAAAATAAGTATTTGGTCAATAACAAAAGTTAATCTCAATGCTTTGTTATATACCCTTTGTTGGCAATGACTGCTGGGCAATGACTGCTGGGCAATGTTGCTGGGCAACACGGACGTTCAACTCCCTCCAAAGATTTTCTATGGGGTTGAGATCAGGAGACTGGCTAGGCCACTCCAGGACCTTGAAATGCTTCTTATGAAGCCACTCCTTCGTTGCCCGGGCAGTGTGTTTGGGATCATTTTCATGCTGAAAGACCCAGCCACGTTTAATCTTCAATGCCCTTGCTGATGGAAGGAGGTTTTCACTCAAAATCTCACGATACATGGCCCCATTCATTCTTTCCTTTACACGGATCAGTCGTCCTGGTCCCTTTGCAGAAAAACAGTCCCAAATAATGAGGTTTCCACCCCCATGCTTCCCAGTAGGTATGGTGTTCTTTGGATGCAACTCAGCATTCTTTGTCCTCCAAACACGACGAGTTGAGTTTTTACCAAAAAGTTATATTTTGGTTTCATCTGACCATATGACATTCTCCCAATCTTCTTCTAGATCATCCAAATGCTCTCTAGCAAACTTCAGACGGGCCTGGACATGTACTGGCTTAAGCAGGTGGACACGTATGGCACTGCTGGATTTGAGTCCCTGGCGGCGTAGTGTGTTACTGATGGTAGGCTTTGTTACTTTGGTCCCAGCTCTCTAAAGGTCCTTCACTAGGTCCCCCCATGTGGTTCTGGGATTTTTGCCCACCGTTCTTGTGATCATTTTGACCCCCCATCATTTTGAGATCTTGCGTGGAGCCCCAGATCGAGGGAGATTATCAGTGGTCTTGTTTGTCTTCCATTTCCTAAAAATTGCTCCCACAGTTGATTTCTTCAAACCAAGCTGCTTACCTATTGCAGATTCAGTCTTCCCAGCCTGGTGCAGGTCTACAAATGTGTTTCTGGTGTCCATTGACAGCTCTTTGGTCTTGGCCATAGTGGAGTTTGGAGTGTGACTGTTTGAGGTTGTGGACAGGTGTCTTTTATACTGATAACAAGTTCAAACAGGTGCCATTAATACAGGTAACGAGTGGAGGACAGAGGAGCCTCTTAAAGAAGAATGTACAGGTCTGTGAGAGCCAGAAATCTTGCTTGTTTGTAGTTGAGCAAACTTATTTTGCACCATAATTTGCAAATAAATTCATTAAAAATCATACAATGTGATTTTCTGGATTTTTCCCCCTCATTTTGTCTGTCATAGTTGAAGTGTACCTATGATGCAAATTACAGGCCTCTCTCATCTTTTTAAGTGGGAGAACTTGCACAATTGGTTGCTGACTAAATACTTTTTTGCCCCACTGTAGCACCTTTTAATCCAATCACATTAATGTATTATCTTCCCAAAGGTCCTTTGTTTCTGCCTCTCTCACTATGACGTCGTCATGGCAAGAGGAAAAGTGATTGTTCAGATGCATGTTTATTGATCTAAAATTACTGTTAGGGTTAGTGAATGTTTGTCACTCTCTTTCTTTTCCTCCTCCCTGCTCTCTGTCTGTCATTTGCTATTCATATATTTTTTGGGGGGGAGCAGTGCTCACTCCTTGCATTTAAAAGACTTCAAAAGCAGATGTTACACTGAGTCATCTTTTTGATTTCTTCATGAAGCTTTAATCGTGGTAGAGAATCAGAGAGGGAGAGAGAAATCAGAAAATGTTTATCATGCACTGATTAAAGACAAGGGAAATGACTGAATCAGAATCAAGAGCCAAACGTGGAGCCAATGTTTTGTTTTGCATTTGTAAGCTGCTTGAATGGATCAAGAGGGGTCAGTCGGAAGATTATTGTCAAAAAGGCTGAATTTGATCACTGTTTATGCTGAATCTCATGGTTGTACCTTTGACAGGTAAAATATACCACTGTGTCAGAGGAGGCTGGTGGGAGGATTTGACTCCGTTCCATTTATTCTATTCCATTTATTCTATTCCAGTCATTACAATGAGCCCATCTTCCTCTAGCTCTTCCCACCAGCCTCCTCTGCACTGGGTAGTACAATGCCTGGTGCATTCAAGGTAAACAGATCAATCTCTTTTCAACATAATTTCCACGACATTGCACACAACATTTGCTTGATATTTTCAGCACCACTAGACCCAGGAAAATGCTATATCTTATAGCCATAAATCAACAATATTCTTAAGTACTAAAATAAATAAATTTGGCATAATTGGAATACTATTCGTACCTTTGTGTGAATGGTTGTGTGCTCAAAAAACCCCTCAAAGGTAGTGTGTGAGATACTGCATATACTCATGCTGCATATCTGGGGAACAGATTGTATTGTATATACTGTATAGAGTGAACCATTCATTCAAAGATATCAAGTGATATTCTGCAAACTGAGTTACTATGTTAGCATAGCCCACTTCCTTCACTAAGAGATGCAAACGGGTTGCTTATGAATTCTCGCCTGGCTCAGTCTCTCCTCTCCGCTCCCCAAAGAGCCACTGTTGTTTTTGGTGTTGTTGTTTTTATTTCATCTCTATTCCACAGGGCCAGTCTCTTTGACAGGAGGAAGTTTATCCCAAAGAGAAACTGTACCAGATTGCAAACCCCTCCCATACCCTTCCCCCTGCGAAAGCGGATAATGGGAAAAGAGAAAACTATCTTTACGTACCTATTAGGACATCGAGGCGCCCCAGCCACCGATTGGGAGCTTGGGATGCATTATTGAACCAAATTAATTAGCTGATTAGCTTGGGATTTAAATGCAAATTGACTGCATTCCTTGGCATTGATCCCTTTGTCTTTTAAGGTCTATTCACATAAATGCTGGACGGGGATGATGATGTGGACCCCAGGAAGAGTAGCTGCTGCTTTTGCAACTGCTAATGGGGATCCGAATAAAATAGCAAACAAATAACAAATGCAATAGTGGCTAGCTTTCTAAGCAAACAAGGATGCCTTGAGAAAGGCTGAAGTGAAGGGTGGGGGTTATGGAGGAGGTAATGTGTTTTATGTCATGCCACCTCCCCTCTCCTTCTCCAATCCCACCACTCCTCCCTTGATGAAGTGTTCCCTATCCGGGGAATGGGGAGTGAGGGATGTGATGCGATGTGAGGCGCACGCCACTGCGAGGAGAGCCAGTGTAAATCAACAGGCGCTTTGCATCATATGTCAGTTGGGGGGGAACCCATCAGTTCTCCACAGGTCTACATCAATCATGCTGCTAAATGAGGGGACCTTACTCTGCTGCTTATAAATACAACTGGTTTGTTCACCACAATACTAAGCCTACAATACTCAAACTTATTGTAGGATGCAGCTTTGGACAATGTGCTAAATATGAAACATGTTATCTTTTAACATCAGAGGAACAAAACAGCTCTTGAATTCAGGACCATGGAATCTCTGCTTGATGAAAGGGGTAATAGTTCATATTAGTACTAGACATGTAAGGTCAAGGCCTAAGTCTGTCAATGTCTGGGAAAGGTGGAAAGTCATTTTGATGTATTTTATGTGACTCCCCTACCCCTATAGGTCTATAGGCTAAAAGTGTCCTTTGGGTCATGGTGGGTGAGATTAAATTTTTCACAGAATTACTTCAATATAGTCTCCAGATGCTCTTGTTTCAATGTATGGGTATAGAGGGAGATGAGGAAAGCTGTTTATGAAATCCTTCTTAAGGCTCATAGACTGTGACTTGATTAAGGCAGAGTTTGGAGATAACACAAGACATCACCCAAGGTCAACTCAATAGTTGCAAGAGCAGGCAAAATGATGTTAGCATCCGTCCCTTGCTGAATACCACTGCATTTTTTTATTGGAAGGGTTGAAGAGGTGTTCTCATCATTAAAAGGGAACATAATCTACCATGTGAAGGAGTGTGAGAAACTGGACATGTACTGTTATTAATCTTAAGGAAAACCACATTCCAATACATGCCTCTCACACAGTATAAAAAAGAGGACATACAGAGCCGAAGGATTAATTTTCCTTACATAAAAAAAGAAAAAAGATATGGGACTACTTTGGTAACGCTTTGGGGCTGAATAAACTTCCAAATCTAAAAAAAATATACTAATAATTCAACAAGGGAGAATTTATTGGTCAAAGAAAATTCCGTGCCTCTAGCAGCGGACTAATCTAAAGTCCCGGCTATTTTCCAAGCAACTATGGACTGAGGCGTAACTGACGCAGTGACCAGCCAAGCAAGATCATTCCTTTGACAAGCCCCTACTAAAGAAGAATGACAAGACATGAAACTGTAGCACAAAGATGATACCCTTTATACTGGCAATGTAACACCGTAATCTAGAAAATCCTGCATGCAGGGATTCTCTTTTGATATGGATGATCATATGCCTTCCTTCACATGTTCATTAATGCACTCTAATACAAAGGCTATACCTCCATGCATCGGTGGGACCAGTTTACACTTGTAAAATATCGTCAGCGCTCTAAAAATAGACTCTGTTCTCATCAAAGGTTAAAGGAGACATGGATTCCTCTGTACTGTGACATTGTCTCTTGGAGTGCAGCTATTAGACACATTGGCTTTTAGAGAAATATCAAAGGTTGTTCGGCTCTAGTTTCCGGCCACAGTTGAAGCTGTGAGACAACCACATGCCCACCACGGTGTCCTCAAGGCCCAGCAGGCCCAGCAGGCCCAGCATCATACTAACAGTTTAGGGTGGGTCTAATTCAAATAGATTACAGTAGGGTGGTCACAGTTTTGTTAAATTCTGATCTCCACTTATACGAAACAACAATAGTTATTGTTTTTTAGCTGTGTAATAAACATGTAATATTCATTCTCTGATTATGCATGTCGTTGATTGTGAGTATAACGATGTGCCCTGTTTCAGATTTCCAAAAGAGAGCAGCCGACTTTAACTGCATATGGATTATAAAATGTATTTCAGATTATTATCATTTCGATCTACAGTTCCTGGCCAGAGACACAAACTTCCTCCATCTCAGCTAGCTCTGACCTTTGGGCTGGGTACGTGTTTCATCTACCACTAAAGTGAAAATAGAAATCTCTATAGATTTTCCTCCCTGACGAAATCAGGACGTTTATTAGCAGCAATGCCCTGGTGATATCCTACTGGATGTATTCCAATCATACAAGTAATAAATAGGATAATGGCAGTTTGGTCCTTCCATAAATCAATCACGTTTCATTCAGGAAGAGCAGGACAGTTCTTTCGGGAACTAGCTACCACTAATCTAATTGAGGAAAGGAACCCTGTGACATGGATTGAAGAAAAATAGATAAAATGGCTAGAAATCTGAATCTATAGGGATGGTGCCTGTCTTGTGCATCTGTGTTACAATTGAGGCGTAAAGGTGTGATAATATGGAATTACAAATCACATTTTCATGCACAGCCATAGAATGCACTTGGCACATACATAATACAGCTATTAGCTTCAACTGGCTTGTCCATTGATAAAGTTACTTGAACATACTGTACAGTACATGTGAAATAGACAACATAGCTATTTGTCACAGAGGTGCATTCATGCTGCACACTGTACACAAAACTAGGTGGCTGTAGCGTTTACTAAAGACATTACAGCACAGTTTACTACCCAATTAATTATGGTACATGACATATTCAGACATGTAATTAGGTTAGACATTGAACTCGAGTTTCATAAGAAAGAAATTACAACATAGAATAAAACATGTCACAAAGCTTTAGTCAGGAAGGCCACCCACTAAATATCACACAGCTCATTATTGTGCCTTGAGCCACGGTTGCTGCACACTGCCTCGCTGAACAAACAGCAGCTCAACATTATACAGGGAGACAGGTAACAAGCATACTTTATGACATACACTACCGTTCAAAAGTTTGGGGTCACTTAGAAATGTCCTTGTTTTTGAAAGAAAAGCACATTGATCAGAACCAAATTGATCAGAAATAGAGTGAAGACATTGTTAATGTTGTACATTACTATTGTAGCTGGATGGAATATGATATACCTGAAATATATCTGAAATATATCTGAAATATCCAATGGCATGTTGTCACGTTCTGACCTAAGTTCCTTTTTTATGTCTCTATTTTGTTTGGTCAGGCCGTGAGTTGGGGTGGGCATTCTATGTTTTGTTCTATGTTTTGTATTTCTGTGTTTGCCCTGGTATGATTCCCAATCAGAGGCAGCTGTCTATCGTTGTCTCTGATTGAGAACCATACTTAGGTAGCCTTGTCCCACCTGTGTGGTGTGGGTAGTTATTTTCTGTTTAGTGTGTTTTGCACCTGACGGAGCTGTTTCGGTTGTTCCTTTGTTGTTTTGGTTATTCAGTCTTCAGTTAAATAAAAATGATGAACACGTACCACGCTGCGCTTTGGTCCTCACCTTCTTCCACCAAAGGCCGTTACACACGTTGTGTTAACTAATCCAAGTTTATAATTTTAAATGGCTTATTGATCATTAGAAACCCTTTTGCAATTATGTTAGCACAGTTGAAAACTGACCTCCTTTAGACTAGTTGAGTATCTGGAGAATCAGCATTTCTGGGTTTGATTACAGGCTCAAAATAGCCAGAAACAAAGACCTTTGAAATGAAGGATATTCCATGTCAGTAAATGCCAAGAAACTGAAGATCTCATACAACGCTGTGTACTACTCCCTTCACAGAACAGCGCAAACTGGCCCTAACCAGAATAGAAAGAGGAGTGGGAGACCCGGTGCACAACTGAGCAAAAGGACAAGTACATCAGAGTGTCTAGTTTGAGAAACAGATGCCTCACAACTCCTCAACTGGCAGCTTCATTAAATAGTACCCGCAAAACACCAGTCTCAACAATAACAAGAGGCGACTCCGGGATATTGGCCTTCTAGGCAGAGTTGCAAAGAAAAAGCCATATCTCAGACTGGCCAATACAAATAAAATATTAAGATGGGCAAAAGAACACACACACTGGACAAAGTGAACCCACAAATGCTGATGCTCCAGATATTCAACTAGTCTAAAGAAGGCCAGTTTTATTGCTTCTTTAATCAGGACAACAGTTTTCAGCTGCGCTAACATAATTGCAAAAGGTTTTTCTAATGATCAATAAGCCTTTTAAAATGATAAACTTGGATTAGCTAACACAACGTGCCATTGGAACACAGAAGGGATGGTTGCTGATAATGGGCCTCTGTACGCCTATGTAGATATTCCATTAAAAATCTGCCGTTACTGGCGACAATATTCATTTACAACATTATAACTTCTACACTGACCTATTTGATGTCATTTTAATGGACAAAAAATTACTTTTCTTTCAAAAACAAGGACATTTCTAAGTGACCCCAAACTTTTGAACGGTAGTGTACTTCAAATACGTCCTGTACTCTCCCACCGAAAGAATGCCACACCACATTAGAGCCACCCAATGAGAAATATTGGTGCATTCCTTTTGTATTGACTGGAACTCTTGACCTGGTAATGCTTGTCATTTATCTATGACTGAACTATCTCAGGATGGGATAAACTGTTGATACTCCCTGCTTGATACTCCCTGATTTATAAGACAAACTTTGCATTATCTAATTGCAAGCAGTTGATTAAGTTTCCTTAGTCGAGTGTGTTCAATTTTTCTCTTATCTTTGATCGGGTTCCAACCTTGTGACTACTTCATGCTGTTTTATTTCAAGGCAGATTCTGGATTCTGCCTCACCTGGTACAAACTGATTTGTGGGCCCACAAGACAGATTCCTTGGCCCCATGCCAGCTCTGCAGTCTCTAGCTCTCTGTCTCTGTCTCTGTCTCTGTCTCTGTCTCTCTCTCTCTCTCTCTCTCTCTCTCTCTCTCTCTCTCTCTCTCTCTCTCTCTCCATCCTCCCCGCTGTGGAGACATCCTCTGTTACAGTCTAGATAATATCTGCCCGCCATTCTACAGGCAACCAGGCTTGGGTTACTGCCAGACGTTACTGCCATGGGAGATTGGAGAATACTTATTTTGGTCACTTGGCAATTTAGTACGGCAGAGCCACCAAAGAATTTACATTGAAGAGGAAAGAGGATTCAAGTCACAACAGCTCAATCCTTTACCTCTTTTCACAGGGTTATTGTGGGTTCAGAGCCATAAACAATGCTTTACCATATCGAGGGGAATGGAAAGCAAGCGGAAGGCACGTCCACATTAAGGCCCGGGCTGTGGCTAGCAAAACAAAAAAAATAGAAAATGATGTGTTCTGCACCAAGCTGTCTTCATGCAGTAGCCTTGACAACACGGTTAACTTGAACCACTGAACACGTTTAGCAGAAAGACTTTCTGCTCCTGTCAAAACACAGATAAGAAAATAACATATTCATGGCATAATTATACCTGCCACATCCAACACTAAAAATAACACACTGGTTGCAGAACAATTATAAGTTTTCTCATGGCCGTGTTTTATAGTGTGATGGAATCATATATGCCAGTCATATCATTCCCAAGTCTTTGTCTCTTTCAGAAACACCCCCAAAACAGCGTGATCAAGGTAATCATGAGAGGATGTTATCTGCAGATTTCTAAGATGATAATGCTATGCCCTTTAAGTCTCATGGAGATGGCTGAGATGGAATAGAAGAGAGATTAATTGGGCTTTAGAACAAAGCTTTAGAACAGGGCTTTAGAACAGGGCTTTTAGAACAAGGCGTTAGAACAGGGCTTTAGAACAGGGCTTTAGAACAAGGCTTTAGAACAGGGCTTTTGCCTCTTCTCTGGGCTGCAAGAAAGGACGTGGTTGGTAGAGAGAGAAAGAGGGGAGCAAATAAAGAGATAGAGCAAGAGGGAGAAAAGAGGCAAAGGATAGATAAACCAAAGTAAAGCAAATTAAAGAAAAAAAGTGAGAGGGAGAGAGAGAGAGAAAGAGGAGCTCCTTCTGGAGTGAAACTCAAGTTCTCAGTCAGCCACACTGCATTGTGGCTCTTGCAGAGGAGAAGAAAAATGTCTCTGCCCTGCATTAGCACTGCAATGTTAATGAGGACTATATATCACTGACTGTATGAATGGATTTTTGCATACCTTGTGCAAGATGCTATTTAAAAGCAACAGCGTTCATTCAGCCTGAGCTGAATTAAAGGAGATAAAAGTTCTCTCCTAAAATAGCTTGTAGTGCGTAGAACAGTGATTCCCCTAGCCTTTTATGTTATTCCGGCCAACTTGCATGCAGTTTATTCTGTCTTGTGGCCTTCCTGTCCATGCTGGCTGATGAGGAGGATGAAATGGAAGGGCATGGACCCTGACACCTGGTGCTTTAGCATCACATCAAACCTGGAGTGGACATGGATGCAGAGAGAACCGGAGGTAGAGAGAGAGGTGCTGCAGTGATGCCTGGCCAGCACATGCACCACAGGGCACGGGCATGTCTCACTTCAAAAAGGAGGAGGAGGAGGAGGGGAGGGAAGGAAAAGAGGAGGAAGGGAGCAAGGATCAAAACAGAGCATGAGCTGGTAAAAATAGCTGCCCTCCCTGCACCTTTGGGCAGATTCCCCTAATAATAGTAAATCAAATCAAATCAAATCAAATGTTATTTGTCACATACACATGGTTAGCAGATGTTAATGCGAGTGTAGCGAAATGCTTGTGCTTCTAGTTCCGACAATGCAGTGATAACCAACAAGTAATCTAACTAACAATTCCAAAACTACTGTCTTATACACAGTGTAAGGGGATAAGGAATATGTACATAAGGATATATGAATGAGTGATGGTACAGAGCAGCATACAGTAGATGGTATCGAGTACAGTATATACATATGAGATGAGTATGTAGACAAAGTAAACAAAGTGGCATAGTTAAAGTGGCTAGTGACATAAGGATGCAGTCGATGATCTAGAGTACAGTATATACGTATGCATATGAGATGAATAATGTAGGGTAAGTAACATTATATAAGGTAGCATTGTTTAAAGTGGCTAGTGATATATTTACATCCCATCAATTCCCATTATTAAAGTGGCTGGAGTTGGGTCAGTGTCAATGACAGTGTGTTGGCAGCAGCCACTCAATGTTAGTGGTGGCTGTTTAACAGTCTGATGGCCTTGAGATAGAAGCTGTTTTTCAGTCTCTCGGTCCCAGCTTTGATGCACCTGTACTGACCTCGCCTTCTGGATGATAGCGGGGTGAACAGGCAGTGGTTCGAATTTAACTCTAAATACACACATGGACTCGCACGCACACACACACACACACACACACACACACACACACACACACACACACACACACACACACACACACACACACACACACACACACACACACACACACACACGCACACACACACACACACATACACACACACACATACACACACACACACACACACACACACCTCTCATGGCCACAGCAAACAGGCCAGGGATGCAGACCAACGTGCCCTGAGGATGTGCCTCCTCAATTCCAGTGATGCCTCTGGATCAGAACACACGGCTCTTGCAAGACGTACTGTAGTCTGTACACTTCCCAAGCTGACGGGGAAAACAGTGATGTTTAATGAGCTTCAACAGACATGGATGGAGTGGGGAGAGGGCATAGTGAAGTACTGCTTGTCCAGAGCAAACAGGAATCATTTTCAACTGCACCATAAAACACTACTGGGAGGGAGACTTACAGTACCTTGAGCTTGTTTGACTATAAGGAGCACTCTCACGCCTTCGGGAAAGAATCACATGCACGGCCAACAAAACGCTTCACCTTCCAATGAGATTATTCTAATTACATCCATTTCAGCGCTAGAGCAGCATCATGGTCAAACAGACAAGACCATCAGGAATATTCCACTGAATGATGGATGCTCCCATCCACATGATTTAATAGCCCTCTCTGGCAGGGTAGCCTAGTGGTTAGAGTGTTGGACTAATAGCCGGAAGGTTGCAAGTTCAAACCCCCAAGCTGACAAGGTAAAAATCTGTCATTCTGCCCCTGAACAGGTAGTTAACCCACTGTTCCTAGGCCTTCATTGAAAATAAGAATTTGTTCTTAACTGACTTGCCTACTTAAATAAAGGTAAAATACTAAATGGGTTCTTTAAATTCATTAAATTGTCCCCTGCTCTGGATAGACACAAACCATTATATTTGCAGATGACTCTGCTTGACACTGAGGAGCTAGCAACTCCCTCCCAGAATATTTATATATCTGGCTAATGTGCCCGAATATCCGCTGTCACGTGCCTTTTGTGATTGGTGAATTCACAAATCGTTGTTTCTTTAAAAACATTTAATTGGGAAATATTGGAACATTGTGTGAATGTGAAAGTCGTGCTCCAAGGAGATGCTCGTTGAACTGAGAGTGGCTATGTATATTTGCCAAGGCAGCAGCTACTCTTGCTGGGGTGCAGCAACATTAAGGCAGTTACTGTAAATACAATTTGAAATATTGTATGATATTACATTCAGGCCACTACTCTACTACCACATATCTACAATGCAAAATCCAGGTGTATGTGTGTGTAGAGTGCGTGTGTTAGCATGTGTCTGTGTGTGATAACAAATTATTCAAAGTGTGGCACAAAAGAAAGGCGAGATATCCATGCTCATCATGAATAGGACTCCCAACACGGGCTGCTGTGCACTCAGTACCTTTGCTTTGAAGACGGTGTGATTTGTTAACGCTCAGGAAAATATTAAAATGCCACAAATGAAATCTAATTTAGCATGAAAAACAAATATCGGCGGTCCTTGCCAATATGGTTTCTAATTTGATATTTTTCTTGGCAATAGGAAAGCAATACTGTTTGTAAATAATAGATCTTAGTGTGAATGGAATACACAATTTACCCATCGCTTTGACTGCGATTGGATGACATTTTTCACTCTAACAATGTTACCATGACAAACTGGCATAGAATTCTATGACAGAAAGATATGTGGTGTATTAAACATTGAGAATCGAATGGCAGGCTTGGATATTAGTGTCAGGGCAGGTTGAGCTGAATTGTTAAATATGTCAATGTTTTCAGTTAGACAAAGTTTGGGAAACAAATTGTAATGTAAGCCCAACAAATACCACAATTCCTTTTGTGCTTTTCTCATTGTTACCCACTATAACTTATTACAGACTAAATGTTGACAATTCCTCTACAAGGACTGAGAATGGCATGCTTTTTAAATCCCAAAAGACACTCTCATAATACAATCAAATTCAGCAATTGGACTTGTAGAAAAGGTTTCCAATAGCGGGTGATTTTTCATGTGAACACTGTCAAAATCTGTAATAAAACCAAAACCAAACAGGAGACCGCCATGCCTTGGTTGTAAGTATTTTCTCTACAGATGTGGTCACCAGAGTTGAAATGCTATGAAATGCCATAATATGGATGTGATAGCCAGAGGTAGACAATATGTCAAAATGAAATGCTATAACATGGATGTGTTTACCAGAGGTAGACAATATGTCACAATGAAATGCTATAACATGGATGTGGTCACCAGAGCTTGACAATATGTCAAAATGAAATGCTATAACATGGATGTGGTCACCAGAGCTAGACAATATGTCAAAATGAAATGCTATAACATGGATGTGTTTACCAGAGGTAGACAATATGTCACAATGAAATGCTATAACATGGATGTGGTCACCAGAGCTTGACAATATGTCAAAATGAAATGCTATAACATGGATGTGGTCACCAGAGCTAGACAATATGTCAAAATGAAATGCTATAACATGGATGTGTTTACCAGAGCTTGACAATATGTCAGAATGAAATGCTATAACATGGATGTGGTCACCAGAGCTAGACAATATGTCAAAATGAAATGCTATAACATGGATGTGGTCACCAGAGCTAGACAATATGTCAAAATGAAATGCTATAACATGGATGTGGTCACCAGAGCTTGACAATATGTCAGAATGAAATGCTATAACATGGATGTGGTCACCAGAGCTAGACAATATGTCAAAATGAAATGCTATAACATGGATGTGGTCACCAGAGCTTGACAATATGTCAGAATGAAATGCTATAACATGGATGTGTTCACCAGAGCTAGACAATATGTCACAATGAAATGCTATAACATGGATGTGGTCACCAGAGCTAGACAATATGTCACAATGAAATGCTATAACATGGATGTGGTCACCAGAGCTTGACAATATGTCAAAATGAAATGCTATAACATGGATGTGTTTACCAGAGCTTGACAATATGTCAGAATGAAATGCTATAACATGGATGTGGTCACCAGAGCTAGACAATATGTCAAAATGAAATGCTATAACATGGATGTGGTCACCAGAGCTAGACAATATGTCAAAATGAAATGCTATAACATGGATGTGGTCACCAGAGCTTGACAATATGTCAGAATGAAATGCTATAACATGGATGTGGTCACCAGAGCTAGACAATATGTCAAAATGAAATGCTATAACATGGATGTGGTCACCAGAGCTTGACAATATGTCAGAATGAAATGCTATAACATGGATGTGTTCACCAGAGCTAGACAATATGTCACAATGAAATGCTATAACATGGATGTGGTCACCAGAGCTAGACAATATGTCAAAATGAAATGCTATAACAAGGATGTGGTCACCAGAGGTAGACAATATGTCAAAATGAAATGCTATAACATGGATGGGCCAGGTGCGCTTAGGCAATGGAGTTAGCATGAGCGTGAGTTTCGACATTAGGCAACAACAGGAGGTGCACCAGGGAGCTTAGAAAACAATTACAGCATGATGGAGTGAAGTATAATCCTATGGACACTACCAGTCAACCATTCTGGTTCAGTCTGCAGGCCAGGGACAGAGCGATACAGAGATACAGAATAACTTTTAACACTGTATGCTTCATTCCATCACAGAGAGAAACTAGTCAAGACTGGAGACGTGTGGCATCCTCCACCTCACTGAAATGAGCAGCATTTCAGTGAAACATGGTGGGAAAGATAGGAGCAACAGAGCACAATGATATTCCCTCCGCTGCTTTCCTTTAAAAATGCAAATCACGCAAAGCACGGTTAAATGTTTTGTAGCTCACAGACATTGCCTACAGGGGTTGATACCTAAAAATAACACCTTGCAAGTCATGACCCAAATTTGCTTCAAAAATAACTCACTGGAAGACCTAAACCCATAGCGACATGTGGCAGGCAGCGGAAACCCAAATCTCATTTCCATTTCTGTCACACTCGCTGATACTGCCAGCATTATTTATTGATATCATTTTGCAACAAGAAAAATAAACAAGTGTGGGAGAGTCGCGGGACATCTAGATCTGATGCTTATAACTTACTTATTGTGGAATCTCAGGACTAATAACAAAGCTTTTTCAGGAGAATTGGAAGAAAAAGATGAACAAAGGACAGTGAGAGGTTGATTCAAGTCCGACCTTGACATATCATCTTATGCCATATTTCTGGGGTGAGTGGGGCTGTCAAGGCCTTGTGTATGATTTCATGTCATACCCATGAGACTCCTTTATAGATTTCTGACTGGACCTTTAAATTCGCTATATTTCCACTACCATGTGGTTGCCATAACAGCTGATTCACTGAGGGCATGTTCTTTTAATTAGAGGGGGCAACCTCATCCTCCACCTTCTCCATATGCATTATTCACCCATACTGTAGCTCAAGGGACCAGGTGATTATCTCTGAACCATTTATTTAATTGCACAAAATTTTAATGTCCGTCATACTCAGAGGACTGAAATCAAAGGTGTTTTTGAGACGGACCATTCATTTTCTCTCCTCCTCTCGATAAATACTTCTGTGTGTGAAAGTGAGGTTATTATAGGGTCCATGTGCGATAATCATGCTGGTGTGTGTGCACTATTTAACACTGGGCCATATTGGTTTCTAAATACCCTGGTCTAATGAGAAGCAGCAGAGGTCTTCCTCGCCCCCTAAGCCTCTTAAGTCATGGTCTCATCACACGGCTTGCAGGCATCCCCTGCGGTCTCAAGAATGAATTTGCCAAATAAATGATTCAATAATCACGATCTACAGATATTTCTTCATAAACATGCCTGTGTATGGATACCTCAATGATAGTTGCATTGTATTGGTATTATTTCTCAGGACCGGTATGAGAAGTATGACAGAGAGGTTAGAGAAATGAAAGAGGTTTGAGACCAAGGTTTGAGGAGATGAGACAAATATCTCCCAATGCCTGATGATACTAACTGCAAATACCATGAAAATGACACTGAACGAGTTGCAGGATAAGCCTCTGTTGTCACCTTTGGAATCATTTAAAATCATATAAAATCCATACCCACACTAGAAAGTCTTAAGATAAACCTTAAGAATGGTTTATGGGCAAAATGCGTTAAAACTACACAGGCGTAAATAAAGTAGAATTGTTTGAAATGAACATTACATGGTAATCTATTTGATTCCTTTTACGGTTTCCTCCCTACTGATGAGATATATTTGAGATGTATTTTGTTTTCATTTTATAATCTTGTGTAGATTTTGTTTTCATGTATTTTCTTGAGGACCACAATGGTAATAAGTTAAACAACTTTTTTGTGTCATCCTCTATGATTTAAATTTGATTGAACCTTTATTTAACTAGGCAAGTCAGTTACATTTACATTTAAGTCATTTAGCAGACGCTCTTATCCAGAGCGACTTACAAATTGGTGCGTTCACCTTAAGACATCCAGTGTAACAGCCACTTTACAATAGTGCATCTAAATCTTTTAAGGGGGGGGGGGGGTGAGAAGGATTACTTTATCCTATCCTAGGTATTCCTGAAAGAGGTGGGGTTTCAGGTGTCTCCGAAAGGTGGTGATTGACTCCGCTGTCCTGGCGTCGTGAGGGAGTTTGTTCCACCATTGGGGGGCCAGAGCAGCGAACAGTTTTGACTGGGCTGCGCGGGAACTGTACTTCCTTAGTGGTAGGGAGGCGAGCAGGCCAGAGGTGGATGAACGCAGTGCCCTTGTTTGGGTGTAGGGCCTGATCAGAGCCTGGAGGTACTGAGGTGCCGTTCCCCTCACAGCTCCGTAGGCAAGCACCATGGTCTTGTAGCGGATGCGAGCTTCAACTGGAAGCCAGTGGAGAGAGCAGTTAAACAGTTAAAGAACAAATTCTTATTTTCAATGACGGCCTAGGAACAGTGGGTTAACTGCCTTGTTTTGGGGCAGAATGACAGATGTGTACCTTGTCAGCTCAGAGATTCGATCTAGCAACCTTTCGGTTACTGGCCCAACACTCTAACCACCAGGCTACCTGCCCCCCCAAAATGGCATTGTACTGTATCCATGTGTGATTGTACTGTGTTTAAAAATGACAAACTTCTTTGCACTCATTCAATGTATTACATCACCTGAATCTAACAGTCATTTTGTTTGTAATGTGATGTTATGTCTCCTTTCCAGTTAAACTGGAAACAGCGAACTGCAACAATTCACAGAGGTGTACATTTTCCATGCTAGTGAGGTCCACAGAACCACTACCCCAGACATTCTACTTGTAAGTTAGAAGGGCTGACCTACATAGTTTAATCTCATTGAATCCCTTCTCTCCTCTCCTCTTGCCTTAGACATCGGAAGGCATATAGGGCACTCTCACTGGCTCAGGGCTAAGGAAACATTTTAGACTTTAACACTGAGAGACCCCTTTCTCCCTCTCTCTCATAACACCCTTTCTGGACCTTCCTCTTGATCTGTTTACACTCTACTGAGTGTGTGTCATCACTCCTACACATCTTGCCAGGTAGAATTGGCCCCATTTTTCCTTCCTGTTGTTTGACTTCTATAAATAAAGCCCTAGCTTGTCGTGAAGTGGCCACGTGGCTGGAGTTTGGGACTCTGCAGGGCTCAACACTTCACTTCCTGTTGAAGAGGACAGAGGAATGCATGTTCCCATCGTCTGAGAGACAAAACAGATTATTGTCTACTGTGAACATTAGCGTGCGCAGCAAAGACACTTTGACTAATTTGGGGAGAACATTGCGATACATCAAATCAAATCAAATGTATTTATAAAGGCCTTTTTAGATCAGCAGAAACCCGACCTAAAACCCCAAACAGCAAACAATGCAGAATCCCACATGCAATGGGATTCTCATAACTGAATTGAAATGTGATGTCCTCTCCTCCAGGATGACTTATTTTCCATTGCATGTCATAAACAACTACAGTACTCTTATTGCAAAAGGAGACAATGTATTTTGGTAGCATGGGATTGATTGTATAGTAACCTACATTATGTACTGTACCTTTTCATTGAATCTGCAAAGTTACTGTATAACATAGTCTCCTGCTGCCAACTTTGTTGAACTTCTTAAGACTACACCTATCATAGACATAATTATTGCTCTGAGACTGCTGCTGGAAGAAACAGAACTGGCAACAAAGGGAAGAGAGCTCTCTCCAGACTTGAAAGTTACAAAAGCAAAATCCCGAAATGAGGGCAAACAGGGATATTTTTTCTCAACTTTAGAACATGATGCATATGGTCACAAGTGCATCGGTTTCTTTGATCTCAGTAGACAAAACAGGCAAAGAAAGAAAGAGGGAAATCTGCAATAGCATTGTCAGCCTAGATTGTTTGTACATTACAAGTCTAGAGGAGCGCTATTCATTTGTTTCCGACATGAGGGAAAAGACATGAGTTTGAATTGCTTTGACTAGTTAATGGGTTAGTATGGTTGTTTAATAGTCTACAAGACAGAGCATCTGAAGTCAAGCAATGCTGTGGTAGGTACTTTCTCTATAATGTATTGATGCGCTGGTCGGAATAAGATGTCCATACGGTTCACCTGGCATATTGCTATGTTTTACTCCAGCAGGACCTAATGGATTTGAAGTGAAGAAACTGCTGAATGATCCAACAGCATGTTTGAATTAGTTGATTAAAGTAAGGAAAAAAAGGTAATCCCAGTTACTGTATGGAAATATGACCTCTGTGTGAAAACATCGTACCATTATGCCAAGCATGTTGCTTACATGTGCAAAAATGTAATTGCTGACAGCGGCAGATGCTGGAATTTATGTTTTAGCTTTAGATTATACAATGATATTACAGCAATAATTTGAGGCCTGGATCCAAGTACCATGTTAAGAGTATTATAGCTCACAGTATGTTGTTGTTTCATGTTAGGAGTATGACAGCTCACAGTGTGTTGTTGTTTCATGTTAGGAGTATGACAGCTCACAGTGTGTTGTTGTTTCATGTTAGGAGTATGACAGCTCACAGTGTGTTGTTGTTTCATGTTAGGAGTATGACAGCTCACAGTATGTTGTTGTTTCATGTTAGGAGTATGACAGCTCACAGTGTGTTGTTGTTTCATGTTAGGAGTATGACAGCTCACAGTGTGTTGTTGTTTCATGTTAGGAGTATGACAGCTCACAGTGTGTTGTTGTTTCATGTTAGGAGTATGACAGCTCACAGTGTGTTGTTGTTTCATGTTAGGAGTATGACAGCTCACAGTATGTTGTTGTTTCATGTTAGGAGTATGACAGCTCACAGTGTGTTGTTGTTTCATGTTAGGAGTATGACAGCTCACAGTATGTTGTTGTTTCATGTTAGGAGTATGACAGCTCACAGTATGTTGCTGTTTCATGTTAGGAGTATGACAGCTCACAGTGTGTTGTTGTTTCATGTTAGGAGTATGACAGCTCACAGTGTGTTGTTGTTTCATGTTAGGAGTATGACAGCTTACAGTATGTTGTTGTTTCATGTTAGGAGTATGACAGCTCACAGTGTGTTGTTGTTTCATGTTAGGAGTATGACAGCTCACAGTGTGTTGTTGTTTCATGTTAGGAGTATGACAGCTCACAGTATGTTGTTGTTTCATGTTAGGAGTACTATAGCTCACAGTATGTTGTTGTTTCATGTTAGGAGTATGACAGCTCACAGTGTGTTGTTGTTTCATGTTAGGAGTATGACAGCTCACAGTGTGTTGTTGTTTCACGATAGGAGTATGACAGCTCACAGTATGTTGTTGTTTCATGTTAGGAGTATGACAGCTCACAGTGTGTTGTTGTTTCATGTTAGGAGTATGACAGCTCACAGTGTGTTGTTGTTTCATGTTAGGAGTATGACAGCTTACAGTATGTTGTTGTTTCATGTTAGGAGTACTATAGCTCACAGTATATTGTTGTTTCATGTTAGGAGTATAACAGCTCACAGTGTGTTGTTGTTTCATGTTAGGAGTATGACAGCTTACAGTATGTTGTTGTTTCATGTTAGGAGTATGACAGCTCACAGTGTGTTGTTGTTTCATGTTAGGAGTGTGATAGATCAGAGTGTGTTGTTGTTTCATGATAGGAGTATGACAGCTCACAGTGTGTTGTTGTTTCATGTTAGGAGTATGACAGCTCACAGTGTGTTGTTGTTTCATGTTAGGAGTATGACAGCTCACAGTATGTAGTTGTTTCATGTTAGGAGTATGACAGCTCACAGTATGTTGTTGTTTCACGATAGGAGTATGACAGCTCACAGTATGTTGTTGTTTCATGATAGGAGTATGACAGCTCACAGTGTGTTGTTGTTTCACGATAGGAGTATGACAGCTCACAGTGTGTTGTTGTTTCATGTTAGGAGTATGACAGCTCACAGTGTGTTGTTGTTTCATGTTAGGAGTATGACAGCTCACAGTATGTTGTTGTTTCATGTTAGGAGTATGACAGCTCACAGTATGTTGTTGTTTCATGATAGGAGTATGACAGCTCACAGTATGTTATTGTTTCATGATAGGAGTATGACAGCTCACAGTATGTTATTGTTTCATGTTAGGAGTATGACAGCTTACAGTATGTTGTTGTTTCATGTTAGGAGTATGACAGCTCACAGTATGTTGTTGTTTCTTGCTCAATGGGTTTCTTCATCTTTTCTGAAGTCTTTTGCCTGAGGCAGTTCCTATGAATAGGGTTACTTAGAAAATCACCCAAATCAAGAATAATTTATGCCTAGTGCTATTTTGCTTGACATTAACATTTGAAACAGGGTACACTAGATTAATAAATCATGAATAGAAAATACACTAATTAACAATTGGAACCTCTCACTTCTGTAGTAAGTTTTGAACAACATAATAAAGGCATAAAGGATGCATTGGGATCATACCTGGGATCAAACACATGTTTATTTGAATATTTGTTATTTAAATACTTATTGTCTGTCTATTTGAGTATTTGCAAATAATGTGGCCTGAATCAACTACTTCCATTGGAAGTATTTGAAATGATTTTCAAATGATTTTCTATATAGCCTACTATTTGAATGTACTTTCAAATACTTATTTGTAAACAGTATTTTCAAAAACCTGGATTAAATGCATGGGAGTTTATTTGAGTCAGTGTATTTGAGTAATTTCAAATACATGCCAATATTTTCCAAGTGCACATGCCAATACTTTCTCAATTATATTCAACTACTTGTCTTTTCAAAAGAAATATCTGAAAACTTACTTTGAAAGGTATGTGAAAGTAATTGAGATATTTGAAGTAGTATTTGAACCCAGATCTGATTGGGATTAAGGATTAAGTAACTAAAATTGTCAAAAAGCAGTAAGAGAGCACACAACCCTGACTTCACTCTGTGCTTATTCTACCTCCACCCGCTCTCTGCGGTGGTGCACCTCAATAGGAATACGGTCAGTTGATTGCTGCCTCAAATGTTTCAGTTTATGTGCGGCTTGATCTCAACCAAAGCAATCTCCAAAGAAAACCTCTAAAACGGAATGTAAACTCAAGTGTGTTCACCCCAGAGAGCATGCCTCTCCACTCCTCATCTCTCCTGTCTCAAGAGGAGATTACACTCACCATTTCCATTTCCAAAGAGAGGACTTTTCCCATCCACCTTTTACCATGCACTACCTTGAACGCTAACCGGTGGTTTGGATGATATAATGGGGAAATGCATTGACTGTTAAACAGCCACATCAAATACATTGGCTATTGCAGGAGCAATAAAAGGAGAGTGATAGTGGAAAACGGTGACTGGACGTTAATCTTACAGAGGTTAAAAACATTATTCAAACTCAAATTGCCATTTAGGGATATACTGTATCTGAATGAATAAAGCAATGGGGTTTATGTTAAATTATTAAATAACCCATTGCTCTATTTGTTCGTTATGCACTGAAATATCAATGAGATGTTGAGCGATGCAAAACTAAGATAGGAGCAATCCTCCATGCAAAACTAAGATAGGAGCAATCCCCCCATATTCGATTATGAATTACTCATTTTATTGTCCATGCACACAATTTTAAGCATAGACAGTGAAATGTGTTGCACCAAAATGTACTTTGCTCTCTCTCTCTCTCTCTCTCTCTCTCTCTCTCTCTCTCTCTCTCAAATTCAATTCAATGCCTTTACTGGCATGGGAAACATATGTTAACATTGCCAAAGCAAGTGAAGTAGTTAATAAACAATAAAAATGAACCGTAAACATTACACTCACAGAAGTTCTAAAGGAGTAAAGACATTTCAAATGTCATATGATGTCTATATACAGTGTTGTAACGATGTGCAAATAGTGAAAGAACAAAAGGGAAAATAAATTAACGTAAATATGGGTTGTATTTACAATGGTGATTGTTCTTCACTGATTGCCCTTTTCTTGTGGCAACAGGTCACAAATGTTGCTGCTGTGATGGCAGACTGTGGTATTTCACCCAGTGGGAGTTTATCAAAATTGGGCTTATTTTTGAATTCTTTGTGGATCTGTGTAATCTGAGGGAAATATGTGTCTCTAATATGGTCATACATTGGGCAGGAGGTTGGGAAGTGCAGCTCAGTTTCCACCTCATTGTGTGGGCAGTGTGCACATAGTCACACCTGGCTCTCAAGAGAAGACAGGCTATGGTGGCCTTTCTCTCTCTCTCTCTCTCTCTCTCTCTCTCTCTCTCTCTCTCTCTCTCTCTCGCTCTCTCTCTCTGTGGATCTGTGTAATCTGAGGGAAATATATGTCTCTAATACAGTATGGTCATACATTTGCAAGGAGGTTAGGAAGTGCAGCTCAGTTTCCACCTCATTTTGTTGGCAGTATGCACATAGCCTGTCTTCACTTGAGAGCCAGGTCTGGCTACGGCAGCCTCTCTCTCTCTATCCCCCTCTCTCTTTCTATCTCTGTCTGTCTCTCTCTCTTTCATATTGATCTTATCCAGATACCTTAGACTCAATGTCCCTCCCCCTTCCTCCATCAAACCCTACAAAGCACTCACCATCTCATTGCTGTATGTGTGGATTCAAAGCAACAATAAAGTACCATTGATTTTTACACTCTTGATTTTAAAGGACAAAGGAAGGGTAGTGACTGAGATGAAGCAGAATGCTAGCTTGCCCTGGAGATGGATGGAGAATAGCTGGCTGCCTTGCTGTCACTGACAGGTGTCCATCACTCTCTAATTGCTTTTGCCAGTTCAGAGGCAACAGGAGCCCATTCTTTAGAAAATCAAACTTCATTGTAATTTGTTTCTGCGGAGAGGTGGTCTAACGAGCTTAGGGACAGAGGATTTGTTTAGGCTTCCACTGGCTCATTTCTCAGCCGGAGGGCTGTTTACTTGGTGCGTACAATTATTAAACTTCTTGTGCGTCCCTTGGGCAATGTCACCAGGAACAGGCATTATGAAACGCTGTAGTCCCGCCATATTAAATCAACAATTCATTTGGTCCATTATGGATAATATATTACAATGGAACCGTTGAGTATTAAGTCACTTTCAGATCCTGACACTAATATGTCAGCTGTTTTTTTATGCTTAATATTTAGTCTTTAGTTTGCTCTTATTGTCACACGTTCCTTAAACCAGAATGACATAGGCCTACTAGAATAAAAAATGATTTAATGACATTGTTATTACACTGTAATTAATGTTATTATTATTATTTATATTTAGGTAATAGTTATGTGTATGGTCTTCGAAAACAGGAATAAACAGTGGTAAATACGATCTAAGTGTCTGTATACCTGGTACAATTTGATTGTAGGTAATCACACAGCTTCCCAGGAATACTGCCAATGTCTAATGATGCACTAATAAAGAAACTGACAGTCACCATAAAGGAAGGAAATCTCCATGGTTCAAAAACTCATAGAGGTTATTAATGAGTGGGCAGGGTAAGTAACTCCTATCACATGGCTGTGGTAAAGTGACACAATGAATCAGCGGGTTTAATCACACTCTCTATTACTCCAGGTGTCAAAACAAAAACAAAAAAGATCCTGATGATGTAGTTAGTGGAATTAGCCTGTGAAATACAACAAGTCGTAAGTGCCACTGTTCTCACCAGCGAGAGAGAGAGAGAGAAAGAGAGAGAGAGAGAGAGAGACAGAGGGAGTCAGAGAGAGAGAGAGAGAGAGAGCCAGAGAGAGCCAGAGAGAGCCAGAGAGAGCCAGAGAGAGAGCCAGAGAGAGTCAGAGAGAGAGAGAGAGAGAGAGCCAGAGAGAGTCAGAGAGCGAGCCAGAGAGAGTCAGAGAGAGAGAGAGAGAGAGCCAGAGAGAGTCAGAGAGAGTCAGAGAGAGAGAGCCAGAGAGAGTCAGAGAGTGAGAGAGAGAGCCAGAGAGAGTCAGAGAGAGAGAGAGAGCCAGAGAGGCAGAGAGAGAGAGAGAGCCAGAGAGAGCCAGAGAGAGAGAGAGCCAGAGAGAGTCAGAGAGAGAGAGAGAGCCAGAGAGAGAGAGAGCCAGAGAGAGTCAGAGAGAGAGAGCCAGAGAGAGTCAGAGAGAGAGAGAGAGCCAGAGAGAGCCAGAGAGAGTCAGAGAGAGAGAGAGAGAGAGAGACAGAGAGAGTCAGAGAGAGAGAGAGACAGAGAGAGTCAGAGAGAGAGAGAGAGCCAGAGAGTCAGAGAGAGAGAGAGAGCCAGAGAGTCAGAGAGAGAGAGAGAGCCAGAGAGAGAGAGAGAGAGAGCCAGAGAGAGAGATAGAGGGAGAGAGAGAGGGAGAGAGAGCCAGAGAGAGGCAGAGAGAGAGAGAGAGAGCCAGAGAGAGAGAGAGAGAGAGCCAGAGAGGCAGAGAGAGAGAGAGAGCCAGAGAGAGAGAGAGAGCCAGAGAGAGTCAGAGAGAGAGAGAGAGCCAGAGAGAGTCAGAGAGAGAGAGAGAGAGAGCCAGAGAGAGTCAGAGAGAGAGAGAGAGAGCCAGAGAGAGTCAGAGAGAGAGAGCCAGAGAGAGTCAGAGAGAGAGAGAGAGGGAGAGAGAGCCAGAGAGAGGGAGAGACAGACAGAGAGAGAGAGAGACAGAGAGAGTCAGAGAGAGAGAGAGAGAGCCAGAGAGTCAGAGAGAGAGAGAGAGCCAGAGAGAGAGAGAGAGAGAGAGAGAGCCAGAGAGAGTCAGAGAGAGAGAGAGAGAGAGAGGGAGAGAGAGCCAGAGAGAGGGAGAGAGAGAGAGAGAGAGAGAGAGAGAGAGAGAGAGAGAGAGAGAGAGAGAGAGAGTAATGCTCCGGGTGTCGTGGGTGTGGAGTCAAATGCAGGAGACAGAGTTCAATGCTGTGCGTCTTTACTAGCACCAACGCAACACAGGGTGCTCACAAAAGTAATGTTTCCCAAACACAGGGGAAAAAGTACAATGGAGAAAATCACAACTAAGCACGTACCTCTTACAACAGAGCCGAAAGTTTACAATGAAAAATAATCCCGCACAACAACCAGGCGGGCCCGCTGTCTAATAAAGACAAACTAATTAAACAAGAACAGGTGCTACCACTAAACATACAAGGAGGGGGAGGAAAAACAATCAGTGGCAGCTAATAGGCCGGTGACGACGACCGCCGAGCGCCACCCGCCCGGGAAGGGGAAACACCCTCGGTCGGACTCGTGACAGTACCCCCTGACGCGCGGCTCCCGCAGCGCCGACACCGGCCTCGAGGTCGCCCCGGAGGACGAGGTGCAGGGCGATCCGGATGGAGGCGATGGAAATCCCTCAACATGGATGGGTCCAAGATGTCCCTCACCGGTACCCAGCACCTCTCCTCCGGACCGTACCCCTCCCAGTCCACGAGGTACTGCAGGCCCCTCACCCGGCGTCTTGAGTCCAGAATGGCCCGGATCGTGTACGCCGGGGTCCCCTCGATGTCCAGAGGGGGGGAGGGACCTCCGGTACCTCACTGTCCTGCAGGGGACCAGCTACCACCGGCCTGAGGAGAGACACATGAAACGAGGGGTTAATACGATAATAGGAAGGGAGTTGTAATCGATAACACACCTCGTTTATTCTCCTCAGGACTTTAAAGGGCCCTACACACTGCGGACCCAGCTTCCGGCAGGGCAAGCGGAGAGGTAGGTTTCGGGTCGAGAGCCAGACCCTGTCCCCGGTACAAATACGGGGCCTCACTGCGGTGGCGGTCAGCACTCCTCTTCTGCCGTCCACTCGCTTGTCGGAGAGATTCCTGGACGGCCCTCCAGGTCTCCTTGGAGCGCTGTACCCATTCCTCCACCGCAGGAGCTTCGGTCTGGCTCGGATGCCATGGTGCCAGGACCGGCTGGTACCCCAACACACACTGAAAAGGGGACACGTTAGTAGAGGAGTGGCGTAGTGAGTTCTGAGCCATTTCAGCCCAAGGAATGTATCGTGCCCACTCCCCTGGCCGATCCTGGCAATACGACCGCAGAAACCTACCCACCTCCTGGTTCATTCTCTCCACCTGCCCATTACTCTCGGGGTGATAACCGGAGGTCAGGCTGACCGAGACCCCCAAGCGTTCCATGAACGCTCTCCATACCCGAGACGTGAATTGGGGGCCCCGATCAGAAACGATGTCCTCCGGCACCCCGTAGTGCCGAAAGACATGGGTAAATAATGCCTCCGCAGTCTGCAGGGCTGTAGGGATACCGGGCAACGGGAGGAGACGGCAGGACTTAGAAAACCGATCCACAATCACTAGAACCGCGGTGTTCCCCTGAGACAGCGGGAGATCGGTCAGGAAATCTATGGACAGATGTGACCATGGCCGCTGTGGAACGGGGAGGGGTTGTAGCTTCCCTCTAGGAAGGTGCCTAGGAGCCTTACTCTGAGCGCACACTGAGCAAGAGGAGACATAACCCTTAACGTCCTTGACCAACGTAGGCCACCAATACCTCCCCTGAAGGCTCCCCACTGTCCTCGTCACCCCAGGGTGACCCGAGGAGGGTAGGACGTGAGCCCACCGAATCAGTTTGTCCGGGACACCAAGCGGCACGTACCTTCGCCCCGCTGGACACTGAGGAGGCGCGGGTTCAGCCCGTAACGCCCGCTCGATGTCCGAGTCCACCTCCCATACCACTGGGGCTACCAGCTTTGAGGCGGGAAGGATGGGAGTAGGTTCGGTGGACCCATCCTCGGTGTCATAAAGGCGGGACAGTGCGTCAGCCCTCACGTTCTGGGAGCCTGGTCTATAAGACAAAGTAAACCGGAACCGGGTGAAGAATATGGCCCACTTTGCCTGACGTGGGTTAAGTCTCCTAGCTGCCCGAATATACTCCAGATTCTGGTGGTCGGTCCAGATGAGAAAAGGGTGCTTAGCCCCCTCAAGCCAGTGTCTCCACACCTTCAGAGCTCTAACCACCGCTAGCAACTCCCGGTCCCCCACATCATAGTTACGCTCCGCTGGGCTGAGCTTCCTTGAGAAGAAAGCGCAGGGGCGGAGTTTTGGTGGCGTACCCGAGCGCTGTGATAGCACGGCACCCACCCCAGCCTCGGACGTGTCCACCTCCACTATGAATGCTAGAGAGGGATCCGGATGCGCCAACACGGGCGCATCAGTGAACAGCGCCTTCAACTTGTTGAATGCTCTGTCCGCCTCTGCTGACCACTGCAACCGCACCGGGCCCCCCTTCAGCAGTGAGGTAATGGGAGCCGCTATCTGGCCAAAACCCCGGATAAACCTCCGGTAGTAGTTGGCAAAACCCAAAACCGCTGCACCTCCTTTACCGTGGTTGGAGTCGGCCAATTACGCACGGCCCTAATGCGGTCACCCTCCATCACCACCCCCGAGGTGGAAATGCGATATCCCAGAAAAGAGACGGCTCGTTTAGAGAACACGCATTTCTCAGCCTTGACGTATAGGTCATGCTCCAGCAGTCTACCAAGCACCTTGCGCACCAGAGACACATGCGCGGTGTGAGTGGCCGAGTAGATCAGAATGTCATCGATATAAACAACCACTCCCTGCCCGCACAGGTCCCTGAGAATCTCGTCTACAAAGGATTGGAAAACGGCTGGAGCATTCTTTAACCCATACGGCATGACGAGGTACTCATAGTGGCCGGATGTAGTACTAAATGCGGTTTTCCACTCGTCTCCCTTCCGAATACGAATACGCACCAGACTATACGCGCTCCTGAGATCCAGTTTTGTGAAGAACTGCGCTCCGTGGAACGATTCCACCGCCGTAGCGATGAGAGGTAGAGGGTAACTATACCCCACTGTGATGGCGTTTAGACCTCTATAATCGATACACGGACGCAAACCTCCCTCCTTTTTCCTCACAAAAAAGAAACTCGAGGAGACGGGTGAAATGGAGGGCCGAATGTACCCCTGTCCCAGCGATTCCGTGACATATGTCTCCATTGCCAACGTCTCCTCCTGGGACAACGGGTACACGTGACTCTTGGGAAGCGCAGCGTCCACCTGGAGATCTATCGTACAATCCCTTCCCGGTCGATAAGGTGGTAATTTAGTCGCTTTCACTTTACTGAAAGCGATTGCCAAATCGGCATACTCGGGGGGAATGCACACCGTGGAACCCTGGTCTGGACTCTCCACCGACGTGGCACAGATGGAAACTCCCAAACACCTTCCAGAAACACTCCTCTGACCACCCCTGGAGAACCCCCTGTCTCCACGAAATTTTAGGATTGTGCCGGGCCAGCCAGGGAGTCCCCAGTACCACTGGAAACGCAGGCGAATCAATAATAAAAAAACTGATACGCTCCCTATGATTCCCCTGCGTCACCATGTCCAGTGGGACCGTGGTCTCCCCGACCATCCCTGACCCTAATGGCCGGCTATCTAGGGAGTGCACGGGGAAAGGAGAATCTATCGGCACCAGCGGAACCCCTAACTTAAGGGCGAGTCCGCGATCCATAAAGTTCCCAGCTGCGCCTGAATCGACTAGCGCCCTATGCTGGGAAGAGGGAAAAAAATGAAGGAAAGAGATTAAGACAAACATATGGCCAACAAGGGGTTCTGGGTGAGTTTGATGCTGACTCACCTGGGGTGACCGAGAAGCGTTCCGCCTGCCATCTCTACTCCCAGACGGACCCCCAGCACCGATCAGACGTGTGCCCTCTCCGACCACAGTTGGTGCAGGGAAGGCCACCTCCTCCGGTACCCCTCGGCGTAGCTCCTCCCAACTCCATGGGAATGGGAGCGGAGGGGCTGGGTGGTGGAACGCACAGAACCCTCTCTGAACGCCCGCGGGCAGCCAGCAGATTATCCAGTCGAATGGACATGTCGATCAGCTGATCCAGTGACAGAGTGGTGTCCCGACACGCTAACTCCCGGCGGACGTCCTCTCGGAGACTACACCTGTAGTGGTCCATAAGGGCCCTGTCGTTCCACCCAGATCCGGCTGCCAAGGTCCGGAACTCCAGCGCGTAATCTTGGGCGCTCCTCTTCTCCTGCCTGAGATGAAATAGTCGTTCTCCCACCGCTCGGCCGTCTAGAGGGTGATCAAACACGGCACGGAAGCGGCAGGAAAACTCTGTGTAGTGCTCCCGCGCTGAGTCTGGGCCATTCCAGACTGCGTTCGCCCACTCCAGAGCACGACCCGTGAGGCAGGAGATGAGGACACTCACCCTCTCTGCTCCTGAGGGAGTGGGTCTGATGGTGGCCAGGTATAGCTCCAGCTGAAGCAGAAACCCCTGGCAACCCGCCGCCGCTCCATCATAAGCCCTCGGTAGCGTCAGACGGAGGGTGCTGGAGTCGGGAGATGGGGAGTCCGGAACCGTGGGTGCCGAAGGTGGAGAGAGGAGATCACTCCTCTCCCATCTGTCCATTCTCTCCATTACTTGATCCATCGCGGATCCGATCCGATGGAGGACGGTGGTGTGGTGGAGAACCCGTTCCTCCATCGATGGGAGAGGGTTGGCTGCTGCTCCTGCTGACTCCATAAATCAAAGGTGCGGGATTCTGTAATGCTCCGGGTGTCGTGGGTGTGGAGTCAAATGCAGGAGACAGAGTTCAATGCTGTGCGTCTTTACTAGCACCAACGCAACACAGGGTGCTCACAAAAGTAATGTTTCCCAAACACAGGGGAAAAAGTACAATGGAGAAAATCACAACTAAGCACGTACCTCTAACAACAGAGCCGAAAGTTTACAATGAAAAATAATCCCGCACAACAACCAGGCGGGCCGGCTGTCTAATAAAGACAAACTAATTAAACAAGAACAGGTGCTACCACTAAACATACAAGGAGGGGGAGGAAAAACAATCAGTGGCAGCTAATAGGCCGGTGACGACGACCGCCGAGCGCCACCCGCCCGGGAAGGGGAAACACCCTCGGTCGGACTCGTGACAGAGAGAGAGAGAGAGAGAGAGAGAGAGAGAAATGAAATGCACTTCACCAACCATTTATAAAACAAGACTGAAGCATCAAGGCTAACCTACATTGGCTCATGTTCTCTCATAACAGAACCAAGGACGGCCATGTTACAGTGATAGCTCGGTCTGGGGTGTACTGGTATAAACCCCACCAGGTCCTCCTCCACTGGAGGAGTGGTCCTACCAACCACTACTTCTGACCAAGGACCATTCTCAAGGCTGTCATCACGGCAGCAGACTGGGGAGGGGAGCGGGCGGTGACCTTTGGTGCATGATGGTATGGTTTCAATTAGCAGGGTTTCAAAAGGAGGGGAAGGAGGCACAGCCCGCTGGAGGTTTGTCTCACAGTTACACAGTCCCTGTGGTCCAATGCTTTGATTACATCGTAGGGAGGTTAACACAGGCAGATCTCCAGCTTTGTGTATCAGTCTCAGGGGAACGGTGGGGGTAGGGTTTGACAGGAGGAGTGGGAAGCTGGACATGTACTGTAGCTAGCTACCAGATTGAATTGCGTTTGGGTTCAATGGTCTTTCTGGAACACCACAACCTCACATCTACTCCCTCAACACATTCTTCTGCTGGATGAACACAAGCTACCAGCTACACTCAGAGTGGTTGCTGTGTGGGAGCTAATCCACCATAACTCATTTCAACCTGTGATGAAAAATGACATCTGCACTCTCTTCAAAAGGAGGGAGAGGAGGCAATGCACACCCACACCTACACACATATACACACACACTGACACTTCAACTCCAAAACAGTGATGCTAACCCTTCCAAGAACAACTGCTACATCCTTCATCGACACACAAAACAGTGATGCTAACCCTTCCAAGAACAACTGCTACATCCTTCATCGACACACAATTACTTCACCGCATTTTATTTGCAGGTTTGCCTTCATAAGTCAGTCATTTGTAAATGCAATTGAGTGAGACAAAATATTAGTGTGAGAGTTGGAGCAGCAGTATAAATAATTTGCTGTCCAACTTCACGTAAATTGATCCCTGAGTGAGAGAAGGTTAGCCACATATATTCTCATTTTCTCCTCTGACATTATGCCTGTCACTCCAACATAAATCCATTCCACAGGATGAGCAAACCAGATGGTAAGCATTGTGTGCGCAATGGAATAACTAACACACAAAATATTGGTTAACACAGATGGATCACCAGCAGACTACGCCCACAATGTAAACATTAAAGAGACAACACAGGATTCTTTGCCAATTGCAACATTTTTCTTTCATCTCATTCAGTTCGAATTTCCTCAGCATTTTGATTCACCAGCATGTTTTATGCTGAAAAATAATTTGACTGTTATATATTCACACTCCTTTGGATAGGTTGTGGTCCAGGATTTTTATTGATCCACCATTCGAAAATATCCTGTGTAATATCTGAAAACAACCAACCTCATAATACAACTGAATACAATGTTCCCAGTATATTGATACAGAGATCAAAGCAATGCCATATTGTATTATGGCTGAAGGGATTAATCAGTACTATAGGCGTGGCAACACCACAGGCTTGGTACTTGCCTGTGGACAAAAGGGAACATCTGAAATCTGCCCCACACGCTGGACCAGCATGCCAACTCAGCATCTTCTAAAAATACCTGACATTTTCTACGGAGCAAAACAAACTACAAAACTAAAACAAATTCCAACGGGGAGCCATTCGTTTCTCAGGTAGGATGGGATGAGGGTAATCCCTGGAAATCTGCCAGGGACCAGGCAGGGAAGTGAGGCCTGGGAGGGCTGTGGAGAAGAAGGCATGACCATTTATTTTGTGGGGCCCTTGGTTGAGATGATAATTGCAGGTACTCTTCAGGACAAAGAGAGCTGCATGGACCAACACCAGCAAAAACAATTATAGAGGCCTCTATGGGCATCACACTCTCATGATATTGTTTCATAACAGTTGGGGTCTTGCCCTGCAGTTACACCTGCTCGTCGAACATCTCATTCCAAAATCATGGGCATTAATATGGAGTTGGTCCCCCCTTTGCTGCTATAACAGCCTCAAATCTTATGGGAAGGCTTTCCACTAGATGTTGGAACGCTGCTTTGGGGACTTGCCTCAATTCAGGCACAAGAGCATTAGTGAGGTCGGGCACTGGTTGGGCGATTAGGCATGGCTCGAAGTCGGCGTTCCAATTCATCCCAAAGGTGTTCGATCGGGTTGAGGTCAGGGCTCTGTGCAAGCCAGTCAAGTTCTCCCACACGGATCTCGACAAACCATGTCTGTTTAGACCTCGCTTTGTGAACGGGGGGCATTGCTGAAATAGGAAAGGGCCCACCCAAAACTGTTGCCACAATTGGAAGCATAGAATCGTCTACAATGTCATTGTACGCTCTAGTGTTAAGATTTCCCTTCACTGTAACTAAGGGGCCTAGCCCGAACCATGAAAACAGCCCCAGACCATTATTCCTCCTCCACTAAACTTTACAGTTGGCATTGTGCATTGGGGCAGGTAGCGTTCTCCTGGTATCCACCAAACCCAGATTCCTCCGCCAAACTGCCAGAGAACTTGTTTCCACTGCTCCAAAGTCCAATGGCGGTGAGCTTTACACCCTCCAGCCAACGCTTGGCATTGCACATGGTGATCTTAGGCTCGTGTGAGGCTGCTCGGCTATGGAAACCCATTTCATGAAGATCCCGACGAACAGTTCTCGTGCTAAAGTTGCTTCCAGAGGCAGTTTGGAACTCGGTAGTGAGTGTTGTAACTGAAGGCGGCCAATTTGTAAATGCTATGTGCTGTACTTCTCGGCGGTCCAGTTCTGTCAGCTTGTGTGCCCTACCACTTCGCGGCTGAGCCGTTATCACTCCTAGATATTTCCACTTCACAATAACAGCACATACAGTTGATTGGGGTAGCTTTAGCAGGGCAGAAATTTGACGAACTGACTTGTTCCAAAGGTGGCACCATCCTATGCCACATTGAAAGTCACTGAGCTGTTCAGTAAGGCCATTCTACTGCCAATGTTTGTCTATGGAGATTTCATGGCTGTGTGCTCTATTTTATACACCTGTCAGCAACGGGTGTGGCTGAAATAGCTGAATTCCCTAATTTGAAAGGGTGTCCACATACATTTGCATATATAGTGTATATGCGCCTTAAGACGGGACCATTTGAAAGATATATACATTTTTCTGTGTATGTTTGAGTGTGTGTGAGAGAAAGAACTAGTGGGTCGGAGAGAGGGGGAACAGGGGAGAGGGGGAACAGGGGAGAGGGGGTACTAAAGAGAGGGGGAACAAGAGGGAGAGGGAACTAGAGAGAGGGGGAACTAGAGAGAGGGGGAACTAGAGTGAGAGGGAACTAGAGCGAGGGGGAACTAGAGAGAGAAAGTAAGTTAGAGGGCGATATTAACACAGACACCAAGTTAGCTGTTCTTTGTACACAGTGCAGCGAAAGAGTAGCGTGACAAAAAGCAAACAAAGTGCGGAGGAAGTCGTCTGTTTATGCTTTTAGTCACATTCACAGAACATAAGCTTGGCTCTGTTGGTGTAATCATAAGCTACATTGTTACAGTCAAGTAGTTTAGTGCTCTGGTGAATTACACAGTAAATGGTGCATATTTGGGGCATCCGTTTCACCTCTTATGGGATTTAGCTCTTCAACACAGATAACCTTTACCGGTACTTTCTGCATTCTTCAAGTATGGTGACCCATGCTGTTTGAGTTTAGCCATTGGCTAATACTGTATCTTGCTTGAATCACTGTCTTGATTTAGAAAGCATTTCAATCATTTCAAGCCCTATTCCCCCACTTTTGTTGAATAGCAAAACAATTATGTATGACTTTTCATAATATTTGTATTATGTACTTGAGCTTGTTCTCAAAAGTGATTACACCTCTGCAATGTACACATATTCTTTTAACCAGAAAATTGGGTTCCAGACCTTGCTAGAACTATGCAGTATTACTAGGTATTATTTATGGCCCTCTCAAGATAAATAATTACTTTTGGGATAACATAGATTGCATTTTAGATTACATCTAACAGTGATAGTGCACAATTTTTGCAATGTTTCTACTTGTTTCTATCAAGAGTCAGATGAACTCATGGATATCATTTGTTGTCACTGCATGCAGTTTGAAGGAGGTTGAAGGTAGTTTTGTCGAGTGGTTGCTTTGCATGCAAGGCTGATCCCATAAACTTCCAGTCATTGCACCAACGCCATTTGGCAATTGCGCTAACATTAGTTAGCAACTCTGCACACATAGACATAAATTTGGTATCCATTAGTTCATATCTAAGTAGAAAAAAAGGCTTCATTGTCAAAATCTTGCACTATTCGTAGTCACATTTGACATAAGCTCACTGTTTATACATTATGTGGTTTACTGGGGTGTCTTAACCAAATTCTCCAGACACCACTTAACCACAAATTTGTACTGTAATTTTTATTAAAGTCAATGACTCATTTCCATCAATATCTTCAATGACAAATACATACAGCATCATTTCCTCATAACAACTTAAGATATTTGAAGAATGTGTGAAGCAACAGTAGGGAAGACCTCCACCTCCACACAGTAATGCATTATTCATCCCGATGTAGGAGTTAGGGCTTAAGGTGAAAATGGAAGGTAAAGTTTGGTGCCGTGTCGCTGGGGTGGTAGATGAGATTGCTGCAACTGCCAGGATATCACGAAGCCTGTTAAGCGAGTAAACCACAGCATAAATAAATGTAAATGTTGGCAGAGGGCCCAGTGAGGGAGTTAGCCCCACACAGCAAGCAAGTGCTGCCTACCTGCCCAGGAGTCTGCGTTCCTGCCGCTCCTCTTTGAATCATGGATCGGGAAATCATCAAATTAGTATTTTGGCTTCATCGCAAACTCAGTGGTGGGTGGGTACGTCATACCATCCTGATCTCTCATTGTGCTCTCTTTTTTTCCTCTCTCTCAGTACTTCTGGAGGGAAGGTCTTTGTTTACATACGGAGGCTTCATTTCAAATTAGGGCTATAAATTAATGGATTACAAGGTGGCGATGCTAAACAAGAGAAAGTCACACAGATCAAGCCTAAGCATCAAGCAACAAATTAAAAGTGGGAGCTGTAATTGAGGTAGACACCCATATCGGCCTGATGGGTAGACAGATCACACCAGTCATACACCACACTCAATAGCACTACTCATTTGTATCAGTCATTTGGAGCACTCAAGGAGGCTACTCCATTTCCTGTAGTCTGCCTATGCTCTGCAAAGTGTTTTGTACTTAAATGCATTGATTTATAAAAGGGCAAACATCTGGACTCAAAGAGGCTCAATGAATTGAGGGGTAATTGACGACATTCAGTAGACACTAGAGTTAGCAGTTTACTCCATAACTTGTTTTATGAGATAGTGTTCCTGTAGCCTATAAGACAGCATCTGTTGGAATTTATGTGCATTACTGATAAAAGGAGAATAGAACAGTCAGATTCCAGAAACATTCCAGTCCTGCTTCAGACAGTCAGGAAAGGGGATTTATCTAGTATGAGAAAGTCTGCCTGCCCTATCTCAGTGTCATGACCTTCTGGATCCCTTCCGTCTGATTACCTTTCGCAAAGCTTGGTTATTTACTTTGTGCCATTCCCATGTGCAGTAAATTGTTGAGACAAGGAGCTGCTAAGAGCTAGCTTAGCCCCAAGACTCCCAAGCCTCACAATTCGGCACAGAGGGCCGGCTGCGGGAGCAACACAGACAAGGTGTCCAAGATTCTCTGCCGACAGGAACGGTGCCAAGGGGACCCAAAGTCCACAGTTGTCAGACTGGAGCCTGGACATCAATCGCTAGTAGGAGATCTGCTATGAAAGGTGCATGGCCCAATATTTGACTGTTTTCTCAGTGGCCGGTGTTTGGGGATGATGCCCACTGTTCAGACAGTTACTAATGACCTCTGTCTGCCACCCGTTCTGTCCAGGGAAACGAAATAATGGATGGAAGGGTTAGATGGGTCTGCTGGCCAGAAAAGGGGAGGGAGAAAAACAAAAGTAGCTGCCATCCCCTGTGTCAATCTAACATCTCAGCCTGGTCTCATAGACTAGACGTAACATAGTAAATGTAAATCCGTGACACTCAAATTAGTACAGTATGATATGTTATGTTTGGTATGGTTATATAAGACAGTGGTGTTTAACACCAATGTCTAGCAACCCAGAGGTTGCATGTTTGAATCTCATCACAGACAAATTTAGCATTGTAGCAGCTACTTACTTTTAGCTAGTTTGCAACTACTTAGCATGTTAGCCAACCCTTCCCCTAACCTTAACTCTTTAACCTAACTCCTAACCCTGACCTTAACCCCTATCCTAACCCCTAGCCTAGCTAACTTTAGCAACCTAGCTATTGTTAGCCACAACAAATTGGAATTCGTAACATATCATAAGTTATGCAAATTAATAACATATTGTAGAAATTGCAATTAGTAACATATTGTACGAACTGCAATTCGTACATCTTATGAAATGGATGAAGGACATCCATAAATTAAAACATACCATACGAAACATACCAATTGGAGTGTCCCAGATTTACGTTTACTATGTTGCGAGTCCAGGTTGAGCATCTTGTGTCCTTCATTGAAGAGAAATCAGGTAACTGACAACCTGTCTTTCTCTGTTTGTCTGCGTCTGAATTATTAATGGGCACACAATTTCCCTGGAGCCATGGCACAGACATGTTCAGCTATTTTAATGGTCCATCTCCTTCACTGAGCCTTACTCGAGGAGAGGCGATGGAAAATCCAGAGAAACTCACGTCTCATGACAAATCCGTGAAATGAATTGTCGATATCGGTGGCTTGGTTTCCTTTTGACTCCCCATTGCTGGCCATGCGTTTGTGTCCAAGGCCCATTAGAGGGGACTTAAAGGAGGAGTGAATTCCAATTACCCCCCCCCCCCAAAAATGGGATCAGCACTTTCCGTTTCACCACTGATTCGCTGGGAATTTGCTGGCATGCGGTTGTCACCCATTACTCTGACTGAAGCACCCTCCACCAGAGCGTGGCTACCGCCAGAACATTTGACTGTCATTACTCTGCTGGATGAGAGACAGAACGAGGGATAGAGGGAGAGAATCAGTGTGCCATCATCATCAACTACAGAGGGCCAAGTCTGCTCAGATCTGATGGTGCTGTGACAGTAGAAGACAGAAAATAGCTCTGTATTCTATAAGATGGCAATACATTTTTTTTGATAGAGATAGAGTGGGGAAGTATCAAGCATAAATCTTATGACATCATCTAATAATATATGCCATTTAGCAGACGCTTTTATCGGAAGCAACTTACAGTCATGCGTGTATAGATTTTTATGTATGGGTTGCCCCGGGAATCAAACCCACAACCCTAGTGGTGCACCATTCTCTACCAACTGAACCATACAGGACCACTTAGATGATATTTACTCCTTTGTTCTGGACAGAGCAGTCTTCTGGTCAGGCTCCGTAGACGGGCACATCGCGTAACGCTCCCGAGTATACTACTTGCCAATGTCCAGTCCCTTGACAACAAGGTAGGCGAAATTCGAGCAAGAGAGACATCAGAGACTGTAACGTTCTTTGTTTCATGGAAACATGGCTCACTCGAGACACTCTATCTGAGTCGGTACAGACACCTGGTTTCTTCACGCATCGCTCCGACAGAAACAAGCATCTCTATGGTAAAGAAGAAGGGCGGGGGTGTATGCCTTATGATTAATGAGACCCTGGGTCTCGACCCCGCCCTGTGCAACTGGGTCCTGGACTTCCTGACGGGCCGCCCCCAAACCCCTCTGATCCTCAACACTGGGTCCCCACAACGGTGCGTTCTCTGCCCTCTCCTGTACTCCCTGTTCACCCACTACTGCGTGGCCATGCACGCATCTAACTCATTCATCAAGTTTGCAGACGACACTACAGTGGTAGGCTTGATTACCAACAACGATGAGACGGCCTACAGGGAGGAGGTGAGGGCCCTCGGAGTGTGGTGTCAGGAAAATAACCTCACACTCAATGTCAACAAAACAAAGGAGATGATCGTGGACTTCAGGAAACAGCAAAGGGAGCAGCCCCCTATCTACATTGACAGGACAGTATTTCAGAGGGTGGAAAGTTTTAAGTTCCTCTGCGTACACATCACGGAAAAACTGAAATGGTCCTCCCACACAGACAGCGTGGTGAAGAAGGCGCAGCAGCGTCTCTTCAACCTCAGGAGGCTCAAGACATTCGGCTTGTCACCAAAAACACTCACAAACTTCTACAGATGCAAAATCGAGAGCATCCTGTGGGCTGTATCACCGCCTGGTACGGCAACTGCTCCACCCATTACCGTAAGGCTCTCCAGAGGGTAGTGAGGTCTGCACAAAGCATCATCGGGTGCGAACTACCTGCCCTCCAGGACACCTACACCACCCGATGTCACAGGAAGGCCAAAAAGATCATCAAGGACAACAACCACAGAGCCACTGCCTGTTCACCCCGCTATCATCCAGAAAGCGAGGTCAGTACAGGTGCATCAAAGCGGGGACCGAGAGACTGAAAAACAGCTTCTATCTCAAGGCCATCAGACTGTTAAACAGCACTCACTAACATTGAGTGGCTGCTGCCAACATGCTGACTCAACTCTATTCACTTTAATAATGGAAAAATTGATGTAATCAATTTATCACTGGCCGCGTTCTATAATGCTTACATACCCTACATTACTCATCTCATATGTATATACTGTACTTTATACCATCTACTGCATCTTGCCATCTTAATGTAATGTATCACTAGCCACTTTAAACAATGCCACTTCATATAATGTTTTCATACCCTACATTACTCATCTCATATGTACTGTACTCTGTCGTGTCTTTGCTATCATTAAATTGAAGACGTAGTTTTTATCAAATATTCTCTGTAATCAGTATTACGCAATCAACTGATTAATCATGTAACTGTAATTGACTAGGAAGTCGGGGCACCAAGGAAAAATATTCAGATTACAAAGTTATCATTTCCTAAAATAACTTTTACAGATATTTTATCTGATCAATTAGTCTTCGAATTATTGAATTATTTGCTTTACCTCACGTTAGTCTCATTCCAAACGTAAATTGTTGGTTATCTGCACAAACCCAGTTTTCACTATGAGTCATCCATACATCAATTGTCTTAAATCATTTATTTATTACTAACTAAGTAATTCACAGAAATGCATAAACAAACAGTAAATATGGTTACAAGAAATGACGGCATGGCGGCTTGTTAGACAAAAGGGGAAGTGGGGGTCGACTAAGAAGTCACTACAGACTGATAATTATAACAATTGAAATGCTGATCCTTTGCACATGAACGCTCACTCATTCGGGAACAATTGCAATCAATATATATATTTACACTCAGTGTGTCGTCTTGATCGCTGGTGAAAAGTTTGTTTCTATTGGAGAGTTTCGTCCTCTCTCTCTCTCTCTCTCTCTCTCTCTTGGTTAAAGGGATAGTTCAGAGTGACATTCATTAATTTGTTAATGATGGATGTTTCGGCGGTTGTCGTTCTTTGCGTTCAATGACACCGAATTCCTAGCTGCAGACTACTAATTAATATCAAAGACTTTTTCTTATTCTGTCGGTATCGATAATCTAAGAGTTTAACAACGTGGTATGGTTAAAAGATTCAGCAATGGTCTACAACCTTTGTCCTCTTCTAATGGAGAAAAACATGGTCTGGTGATAATTTCTCAAAGTTGGGTTTTATTCGGAATTGCAGAAAAGGGCTGTCCCAGGATGCCTGATTCTAACTCAGGGGCGGTCCTCTGATTTAGTTAACTCCAATTCCCTTTGAGTTTTCCTTCATTAACTTGTTTTGGTTGCAATCCCACGAATGGGATAAGCGAATCAAACACCGCTGAATAGCATAGCGCTACATTCAATAAATATTACTACAAATATTTATATTCATGATATCACAATTGCAATATGGGAAAACACAGCTTAGCCTTTTGTTAATCCACCTGTCGTGTCAGATTTTGATTTAGAAATTATGCTTTACAGCGAAAGCAATCCAAGCGTTTGTGTAAGTTTATCGATCGCACGACAAAACATTAAGTACACTTAGCATCAGGAAGCTTGGTCACGAAAATTAGAAAAGCAATCAAATTAATAGTTTACCTTTGATGATCTTCGGAAGTTTTGACTCACGAGACTCCCAGTTACACAACAAATGTTCCTTTTGTTCCATAAAGATTACTTTTATATCCAAAATACCTCCGTTTGTTTGTCGCGTTATGTTCAGAAATCCACAGGAAAGAGCGGTCACGTCAACGCAGACGAAAATTCCAAATAGTTTCCATAATGTCCACAGAAACATGTCAAACGTTTTTTATAATCAATCCTCAGGTTGTTTTTAAAATATATAATCGATAATATATCAACCGCAAATGTCTTTCACAGTAGGAGAGGGAAAAGCAATACCTATCCAAACTCTGTTGCGCGAGCAAAACTCGTGACCACTTGACGCGATGTTATCGTTCTGGCTCATTTTTCAAAATAAAAGCCTGAAACTATGTCTGAAGACTGTTGACACCTTGAGGAAGCGATAGAAAAAGGAATCCCTTTAAATCCAGCAAAGGGAGGCTATGGAACATGGAGTTTTCAAAATAGAAGCCACTTCCTGTTTTGAAACCTAACCCTTTTCCTCAGGGTTTCGCCTGCAATATCAGTTATGTTATACTCACAGACAGTATTTTGACAGTTTTGGAAACTTTAGAGTGTTTTCTATCCAATACTAATAATAATATGCACATATTAGCAACTGAGACTGAGGAGCTGGCCGTTTACAATGGGCACCTTTTCATCCAAGCTACTCAATACTGCCCCTGCAGCCATAAAAAGTTAAACAGTCCAAAATCACATTGTAAAATTGTGTAAACAATATTATACTCACTCATTCATCTTATACAACAATTAGATGTAAACCTCATATCTGAGCCTATTATATAAACAGCATTAAGGTAATGTGGCCACACCGTCTCCCATGAGCTTCCCCAAGTTGTAACAAACGGACCAGTTCGTAGCTGGATTCTTCACCGATCTTTTATACTTTCTCTGGAACAAGAAAATGTGTTCATACCTCAAGTTCTGTGAGGTGGAAGAAATTCCTTTGTTCTCTATGAAAATTTACTCTGCCTCTTATACTGTGTGGCCATGTGGCAGGGTCTTCTCCTCAGGAATTTACGACCTCTCTCTGACCACAGCAGCCTAGTTGAAGGAGGCAGAGGGAGGCAGGGAGAGGGGGATGGGGCTTGCTATACCCAACGAGGGCAACGTCATAACAACTCTATACCATCTACTGCATCTTGCCATCTTGATGTAATGTATCACTAGCCACTTTAAACAATGTCACTTTATATAATGTTTTCATACCCTACATTACTCACCTCATATGTATATACTGTACTCTATGCCATCTACTGCATCTTGCCTATGCCATTCGGGCATCACTCATTCATATATTTTTATGTACATATTCATATTCATTCCTTTACACTTGTGTGTATAAGGTAGTTGTTGTGAAATTGTTAGATTATATTATTTGTTAGATATTACTGCATGGTCGAAACTAGAAGCACAAGCATTTCGCTACACTCGCATTAACATCTGCTAACCATGTATATGTGACAGATACATTTGATTTGATTTGATTTGAAGATGGAAGAATGGGCTGCAATACATCATGTCTACCATCATCTAAAATCCACCCAGGAGAATGTAATCCACCCAGGAGAATGTAATCCATCCAGGCCTTTACACTGTACAGTACTACTGTGCCTTGTCACCTAGGCCTAATGAAAAGGGCATATGACATGTTTGGATAGTCAATGACTCTCTGTTCAGTAGATGGGGCTATGAGTTAATGACTTTGCTTTGGGTGGTGCTCTGTGGAAATGTCTGTTATATATTTCTGAAAGGGAAATCAGTCCAGCTGAGACCTAGGGCACATTCAGGGTGTTACTAAGAGTACTTCTAAGGCCATTTTGGTACACTCACTGTGGTTATTAGTCACAAAAGCAAGAGTGACCAGCAGCCATCTTTTATGTAACTCTATTGTGATTCACAATGTGAGTGAACTAACTGATGAGACGTGAGTTGGGATGTCGCTCACTCTCTCACGCCATGTTGATAGAGACTCAAAATAGACTTGACAGTACTCTCTTCATTGAAATTCTGACGATCGGCAAAATGCTAATAGACCAAAACCGTTTTCTCCCACGCTGTCTTTGGTGTCTTTGCATGTGAAATCAGTTCCCGTTAACGTGTCTCTTATATCAACCCTACAAGCAACACAAGACTCTTTCAAGACTGTTTTAAATACCTCTATGCACCGTGAAGAAAATCACACCACGAACTATCACCCTCAGGCACTTAAGGAAATCATGAATGTCATGGATATACAGGAATTAGTGGATATATGGAGGCTTAAATACCCTGACCTAGTGAGATATACATGGCGGAGGCTTAAATACCCTGACCTAGTGAGATATACATGGCGGAGACTTAAATACCCTGACCTAGTGAGATATACATGGCGGAGGCTTAAATACCCTGACCTAGTGAGATATACATGGCGGAGGCTTAAATACCCTGACCTAGTGAGATATACATGGCGGAGGCTTAAATACCCTGACCTAGTGAGATATACATGGCGGAGACTTAAATACCCTGACCTAGTGAGATATACATGGCGGAGGCTTAAATACCCTGACCTAGTGAGATATACATGGCGGAGACTTAAATATCCTGACCTAGTGAGATATACATGGCGGAGACTTAAATACCCTGACCTAGTGAGATATACATGGCGGAGACTTAAATACCCTGACCTAGTGAGATATACATGGCGGAGACTTAAATACCCTGACCTAGTGAGATATACATGGCGGAGGCTTAAATACCCTGACCTAGTGAGATATACATGGCGGAGACTTAAATACCCTGACCTAGTGAGATATACATGGCGGAGGCTTTATCAAGCTAGTCATCTTGATTACTTTCTTATGTCATTCTGTCTGGCACTAAACGTTTAAAAAGTGTTGATGGGGACAGAATGTGGTCTGACCATCACATAATTGGCATATATATTACTCCTACAGAATTTCCATGTGGGCAAGGATATTGGACATTTAATCAAAGCCTACTGGATGATAACTTGTTTTTAACTAGGACAGAAGAATTTATAACTGACTTTTTCCGATATAACATAGGCACAGCAGATCCCCTTATTATATGGGACACTTTTAAATGTGCCTTTAGAGGCCATGTAATTCAGTACTCATTTATAAAACAAAAGCAATTCAGGTCAAAAGAGTCCATGTTAACAAAGGAAATTGAAGGGCTAACAGTACAGATAGACAGCAATAAAAACGGTACCTTAGAGGCTCAGAGTAAGATAGAGGAAAAACCTAAAGAAATGGAGGAAATTATTCAAGAAAGATCCAATGTAATATATTTTAAAAATTGCTAGCACAGACTAGAGCATGTTCCGGGATTCTTCCGATGGCATTGAGGAGTACACCACATCAGTCACTGGCCTCATCAATAAGTGCATCGATGACGTTGTCCCAACAGTGACTGTACGTACATACTCCAACCAGAAGCCATGGATTACTGGCAACGTTCACACGGAGCAAAAGGCTTGAGCTGCCGCTTTCAAGGGCGGGACTCTAACCCGGAAGCTTATAAGAAATCCCGCTATGCCCTCCAATGAACCACCAAACAGGCAAAGCATCAATACAGGACTAAGATCGAATTGTACTACACCGGCTCCGATGCTCGTCGGATGTGGCAGGGCTTGCAAACTATTACAGACTAAAAGGGGAAGCACAGCCACGAGCTGCCCAGTGACACGAACCTACCAGACAAGCTAAATTACTTCTATGCTCGTTTCGAGGCAAGTAACACTGAAACATGCATGAGAGCACCAGCTGTTCTGGATGACCGTGTGATCACGCTCTCCGTATGTGAGTAAGACCTTTAAACAGGTCAACATTCACAAAGCCGCAAGGCCAGACAGATTACCAGGACTTGTACTCCGAGCATGTGCTGACCAACTGGCAAGTGTCTTCACTGACATTTTCAACCTGTCCCTGACTGAGTCTGTAATACCAACATGTTTCAAGCAGACCACCATAGTTCCTATGCCCCAGAACACTAAGGTAACCTGCATAAATGACTAATGACCCGTAGCACTCACGTCTGTAGCCATGAAGTGCTTTGAAAGGCTGCTCATGGCTCACATCAACACCATCATCCCATAAACCCTAGACCCACTCCAATTTGCATACCACCCAAACAGATCCACAGATGATGCAACCTCTATTGTACTTAACACTGCCCTTTCCCAAATGGACAAAAGGAACACCTATGTGAGAATGCTATTCATTGACTACAGCTCAGTGTTCAACACCATAGTGCACTCAAAGCTCATCACTAAGCTAAGGACCCTGGGACTAAACATCTCCCTCTGCAACTGGATCCTGGACTTCCTGACGGCCGCCCCCGGGTGTTAAGGGTAGGGTACAACACATCAGCCAGGCTGATCCTCTACACGGGGGCCCCTCAGGGGTGAGTGCTCAGTCCCCCCCTGTACTACCTGTTCACTCATGACTGCATGGCCAGGCACGACTCCAACACCATCATCAAGTTTGCAGATGACACAACAGTGGTAGGCCTGATCACCAACAATGATGAGACAACCTATAGGGAGTAGGTCACAGATCTTGTTGTGTGGTTCCAGGACAACAACCTCTCCCTCAACGTGATCAAGACAAAGTAGATGATTGTGGACTACAAGGAAAGGAGGACCGAGCATGCCCCCATTTTCATCGACGGGACTGTAGTGGAACAGGTTGAGAGCTTCAAGTTTCTTGGCGTCCACATCACTAACAAACTATCATGGTCCAAACACACTAAGTCATGAAGAGGGCACGACAAAGCCTGTTCCTCCTCAGGAGACTGAAATATCTGGCATGGGTCTTCAGATCCTCAAAAGGTTCTACAGCTGCACCATCGAGAGAATCCTGACTGGTTGCATCACTGCCTGGTATGGCAACTGCTCGGCCTCCGACCACAAGGTACTAGAGAGGGTAATGCATACGGCCCAGTACATCACTGGGCCAAGCTTCCTGCCATCCAGGACCTCTACACCAGGCAGTCTCAGAGGAAGGCCCTAAAATTTGTCAAAGTCTCCAACCACCCTAGTCATAGACTGTTCTCTCTGCTACCGCACAGCAAGCGGTACCAAGTCAAGGTCCTAAAGGCTTCTTAATAGCTTCTACAACCAAGCCATGAGACTCGTGAACAGCTTATCAAAGGGCTACCCAGACCCCTCCTTTACACTGCTGCTACTCTCTGTTTATAAACTTCTTGATGCAATTAAAGAATTTAAGTCAGAGAAAACTCCAGGGATGGATGGCATACTATTGGAGGTATAGCAAACTTTTTTTTTATATTCTCAGAGGAACATTATTAGCGTGTTTTAGCCTCTCCTATATAAATGGTAGACACTCAACAAGAAGGTCTGATTTCATTTTTAACTGAAACAGGATCCAAGTAGTATACCTAAAGGTCCAGTCCATTAAAAATATTGGAGGCCTCTTACACTTCAGTGTTGTGATACAAAAATTCTAGCTAAATGCTTAGCATATAGAATTAAAAGGTTTTGTCAGATATCATTCATCCTAATCAAACATGGACGACATTTTACATGGATGATACATTGGAGATAATATAAGACAAGTTCTGGAAACAATAGAAAACTATGAAATATCTAGGAAACCAGACCTGGTTTCATAGCTGACATTGAACATACTTTTGATAACTCTACTCTACTCAATAAATTGGATGCAGTATATCACAGTGCCATCCGTTTTGTCACCAAAGTCCCATATACTACCCACCACTGCGACCTGTACGCTCTCGTTGGTTGGCCCTCGCTTCATACTCGTACTGGCCCTCGCTTCATACTCATACTAAACCCACTGGCTACAGGTTATCTACAAGTCTCTGCTAGGTAAAGCCCCACCTTATCTCAGCTCACTGGTCACCATAGCAGCACCCACTCGTAGCACGTGCACCTGCAGGTATATCTCAAGAGTCACCCCCAAAGCCAATTCCTCCTTTGGTCGCCTTTCCTTCCAATTCTCTGCTGGCAATGACTGGAACGAACTGCAGAAATCACTGAAGCTGGAGACTCATATCTCCCTCACTAGCTTCAAGCACCAGCTGTCAGAGCAGCTCACAGATCACTGCACCTGTACATAGCCCATCTGTAAACAGCCCATCTATCTACCTCATCCCCATACTGTATTTATTTATTTATCTTGCTCCTTTGCATCGCAGTATCTCTACTTGCACATTCATCTTCTGCACATCTACCATTCCAGTGTTTAATTGCTATATTGTAATTACAGTGCTCCCCTAAGCGTTGTTGTCTATTAGCTTACTCCAATTGGGGGAGCGATGGTAGGGTTTGTGGAGAAAAATAAAGGAAGGTACATTTTAAAAAAAAGTGTATATGTGTATGTAAAAAAAAATATATATCATAAAAAATAAATAAATACATGTCTCTTATCCAATGATCAAAATCCTGAATTTACAAATGGATTGATTTATCTTTCTACCCACACAGGCCATCTTTGCAGCCTCACCATTTTCCCCCATCGCATCATTCATGCTTACGTCCCATAATGCAATCAAAACCTTAATGGTGGATAATGCTGATGCTGGACATTTTTCTTGCAGGCATAAGAGTACACGTAAATAAGTGTGTTAGTTAGGGTATAATCCGAATGTAGGGATGGCGCTTTGGGAAGTCTGTTGCCTATACGTCAGCTCCCAACTGATCACATTTTCAGTAGCAGGACACACAGTCATGCTATTTTGACAGCTGTCCTTGTCTACATGTTTCTATTTCCCCTTTCCTGTTGTTGCCCAGACATGAATGCCGTATCCCACCCACCCATACGTAAAATAATATATGGCAATACATGTATGTTACTTATATGTTTTGTATGGGCATATATGGTGGAAACATATATGCCCATATATACTTATATATGTATCCTCACTTATAAGTACATACATGTCACATATACAGTATGTTGAAACATAAATGAATAAGCCATTTTCATATACAGTACCAGTCAAAAGTTTGGACACACCTACTCATTCAAGGGTTTTCTTTATTTTTACTGTTTTCTCCATTGTAGAATAATAGTGAAGACATCGAAACTATGAAATAACACCAGGCATTTAACATCATAGTGCCCTCCAAGCTGGTCATCAAGCTCGAGACCCTGGGTCTCGACCCCGCCCTGTGCAACTGGGTACTGGACTTCCTGACGGGCCACCCCCAGGTGGTGAGGGTTGGACAACAACATCTCCACCCCGCTGATCCTCAACACTGGGGCCCCACAAGGGTGCGTTCTGAGCCCTCTCCTGTACTCCCTGTTCACCCACGACTGCGTGGCCACGCACGCCTCCAACTCAATCATCAAGTTTGCGGACGACACAACAGTGGTAGGCTTGATTACCAACAACGACGAGACGGCCTACAGGGAGGAGGTGAGGGCCCTCGGAGTGTGGTGTCAGGAAAATAACCTCACACTCAACGTCAACAAAACTAAGGAGATGATTGTGGACTTCAGGAAACAGCAGAGGGAACACCCCCCTATCCACATCGATGGAACAGTAGTGGAGAGGGTAGTAAGTTTTAAGTTCCTCAGCGTACACATCACAGACAAACTGAATTGGTCCACCCACACAGACAGCATCGTGAAGAAGGCGCAGCAGCGCCTCTTCAACCTCAGGAGGCTGAAGAAATTCGGCTTGTCACCAAAAGCAGTCACAAACTTCTACAGATGCACAATCGAGAGCATCCTGTGGGCTGTATCACCGCCTGGTACGGCAACTGCTCCGCCCACAACCGTAAGGCTATCCAGAGGGTAGTGAGGTCTGCACAACGCATCACCGGGGGCAAACTACCTGCCCTCCAGGACACCTACACTACCCGATGTCACAGGAAGGCCATAAAGATAACATTGAGTGGCTGCTGCCAACACACTGACTCAACTCCAGCCACTTTAATAATGGGAATTGATGAGAAATGATGTAAAATATATCACTAGCCACTTTATACAATGCTATCTAATATAATGTTTACATACCCTACATTATTCATCTCATATGTATACGTATATACTGTACTCTATATCATCTACTGCCTCTTTATGTAATACATGTATCACTAGCCACTTTAACTATGCCACTTTGTTTACATACTCATCTCATATGTAAATGACTTAAATGTAAATGTAAATGTATATACTGTACTCAATACCATCTACTGTATCTTGCCTATGCCACTCTGTACCATCACTCATTCATATATCTTTATGTACATATTCTTTATCCCCTTACACTTGTGTCTATAAGGTAGTAGTTTTGGAATTGTTAGCTAGATTACTTGTTGGTTATTACTGCATTGTCGGAACTAGAAGCACAAGCATTTCGCTACAATTTGATTTGATTTGATTTGATTTTAATAAGGACGGACCCCAGAGAGAAGTGGTATTGTGATAAATGCACCAGCCAATACAGGCAGTGGTGTGGAGAGTGGCTCCGTGGCGCTTCACTAACACACTGTCGTAGTTACCTTCAGACATACACACCTGCCCTCATACACACCTACACACTCCATATATTGACAGCTCTGAGGAGAGCAGCAGGGCTGCTGTGAGTGAGGGAGCTTCCTAGAGGAATAGATGGGGCACTGTGGTTCTGTGGTACGGTAGCTAGAATAGAGGTAGAGGTAATTACCATGCACACCACAAGGCTCTTTATTATGCGCATACGCTGCAATGATGCAACTCACTCTAGCGTGAAATTGAAGAACTGACATAGTATGTTTTCATCAATTTTTTTTATTTGTCAGCTTTGCAGAGTTCAATAACAAGTTTGAGTCAGTCAGAGAACTAAAAGGACATTGCATGTTGATGGTTTAGAATGATTATGTTTAGCTTATCGTTGCAGAAAAATTGAAGACCAATACTCTTTTTTTTGTGTAGGGTCTGCTACCATGTGTTAGAGAGAAATAGAGAGACTTTCCTCTGATATAAATAAAGGATGTCCAGAAAACACAGAGATGAAGAGGTTGGGAAAAGTGTCAGCAAAAATAAATATCAGGGAAGGAGAAACAAAACAGCAAAACAGCTCATCCTGCAGTTATTCCAGCAAACTTCCAAAACACCTTTCAACGTCACTTTATTGGTGCAATAATGCTTTCACATGAATCTACAGGGGAACAGAGCAGATGCAAGGCTTCTGTCAAATATGAAGACAATGCTAATGTCTCATGTTTTTATGTCTACCTTACAGATGCTTACTTAAATCATCTCTCATTTTACATTTTACATTTGAGTCATTTAGCAGACTGTCACGACTTCCACCAAAGGTGGCTCCTCTCCCTGTTCGGGCGGCGCTCGGTGGTCGTCGTCGCCGTTCAGCTAGTTGCCACCGATCCCTTTTCTTTTTCGTTTGGTTTTCTCTGTCTTGTGTTCACCAGTGTCTAGTTTAGGTTAATCAGTGGGATATTTAATCTCGCCCTACCCGTGTTCTGTTTGGTTTGCGTTTTGTTCGTGCAGTTTAAGGGGTGTTTTCACGGGACTGTTTTCCCGCACATTAGTTGAGTCAGAGGAGTTTTTTTCCACCGTGTTCGACTGGACTGTGTTCTTGTTTTTTTGTGGCTGCTGTTGCGGTCCTGTGTCTGTTTTTGTTGATGGACTTGAATAAAACGCCCTTCTTTGCAACTCTTACTCTCCTGCGCACCCACCTCTCCTAGGGAGAATCTGACACAGACACTCTTATCCAGAGCCACTTACAGTTATCCATTCATCTTAAGATAGCTAGGTGGGACAAATACATATCACAGGCATAGAAAGTAAAATTTTCCTCATAAACGTAGCTGTCAGAGTCAGAGCTGGGGGGTCGAGGTGAAGAGGAGGATTATTTAAGATACTGTTTGAAGAGGTTTCAGATGTTTATTCGGAAGATGTGCAGAGACTCTGCTGTCCTAGCTTCAGGGTGAAGCTGGTTAAACCATTGGGCTTGGACTGGGATGAGGGGTGGGAGGGCCAAGAGACTTAAGGTGGTAGAACAGAGTGCTCGAGTTGGGATGTAGAGTTTTAGCATAGCCGGAAGGTAGGGAGGGGCAGATCCTCTTGCTGTTCCGTAGGTAAAGCACTATGGTCTTGTCGTGGATGCAATCTTCGACTAAAAGTCAGTGGAGTGTGCAGAGGACTGGGGTGACATGAAAGAACTTGGGAAGGTTGAAAACCAGGCGGGCTGCTGCGTTCTGCCTAAGTTGCAAGGATTTCATGGCACAAGCATGTACCCCAGCCAACAGCGATTTGCTGTAGTCCAGACGAGAGAGGACAAATGCCTGGATTAGGACTCTCTGGGCGTTGGGGAGCATGAACCTCCAGGAGCGAGTCATTGGTTTGATGTTTGCAGAGAACAACATGGTGTTGTCCAGGGTCATGCCAAGGTTCTTGGCACTCTGGGAGTGTGACACTGTGGAGGTGTCAACTGCGATGGAGATGTCTTTGAGATAATCAAGAATAACAACCACCCAAGTCACTGCCCATTCACCCCGCTACCATCCAGAAGGCGAGGTCAGTACAGGTGCATCAACGCTGGGACCGAGAGACTGAAAAACAGCTTCTATCTTAAGGCCATCAGACTGTTAAACAGCCATCACTAGCACAGGAAGCCTACTGCCTACATACAGACTTGTAACCATTGACCACTTAAATAAGTGGAACACCAGTCACTTTAATAATGTCACTTTAAAAATGTTTACATATCTTGCATTTACCTACCTCATATGTAATCTCAGCAAAAAAAGAAACGTCCCTTTTTCAGGACCCTGTCTTTCAAAGATAATTCATAAAAATCCAAAGAATTTCACAGATCTTCATTGTAAAGAGTTTAAACACTGTTTCCCATGCTTGTTCAATGAAACATAAACAATTAATGAACATGCACCCGTGGAATGGTCGTTAAGACACTAACAGCTTACAAACAGTAGGCAATTAAGGTCACAGCTATGAAAACGTAGGAGACTAAAGAGGCATTTCTACGGACTCTGAAAAACACCAAAAGAAAGATGCCCAGGGTCCCTGCTCATCTGCTTGAACATGCCTTAGGCATGCAGCAAGGAGGCATGAGGACTGCAGATGTGGCCAGGGCAATAAATTGCAATGTCCGTACTGTAAGACTCCTAAGACAACTCTACAGGGAGACAGGACGGACAGCTGATCATCCTCGCAGTGGCAGACAACGTGTAACAACACCTGCACCAGATCAGTACATCCGAATATCACACCTGTGGGACAGGTACAGGACGGCAACAAATCACTCCATCAGTGCTCAGACTGTCTGCAAAAGGCTGACAGAGGCTGGACTGAGGGCTTGTAGGCCTGTTGTAAGGCAGGTCCTCACCAGACATCAACGGCAACAACATTGCCTATTGGCACAAACCCACCGTCGCTGGACCAGACAGGACCAGACAGGACTGGCAAAAAGTGGTCTTCACGGACGAGTCACGATTTTGTCTCTTTTATATGATGGTCGAATTCGTGAAGGAATGAGTGTTACACCGAGGCCTGTACTCTGGAGCGGGATCGATTTGGAGGTGGATGCTCCATCATGGTCTGGGGTGGTTTGTCACAGCATCATTGGACTGAGCTTGTTGTCATTGCAGGCAATCTCAACGCTGTGCGTTACAGGGAAGACATCCTCCTCCCTCATGTGGTACCCTTCCTGCAGGCTCATCCTGACATGACCTTCCAGCATGACAATGCCACCAGCCATACTGCTCTTTCTGTGCGTGATTTCCTGAAAGACAGGAATGTTACAGGCTGACTACACTTCTCGCGTCGCATGCGTGTCGCATTGCGAAATAAATGTAGAAATCTATATTATTCAATTATTGCACCCACATAACTCGCGCACTCCAACAAGCGTCTGCGTTGCCAAGGGCTAAAATAGAAGTCAGTTCTATTTCTGACGCAGATCGCGCTGCAAGTCCTGCCTCTCCCATCTCCTCAATGGTTTATAGAAGCAGGTACCCACGTGCCATCTCCTCATTGGTTATACCCACGTGGGTATCTGAAAGATGAAATAGGTCGGTGGCGGTAATGCAAGTCATTTATGAAAGTTGCCAATCGCAATATAAAGTCAAGAGAAGAAAAAGCCTGGAAAGAGGAGAGATGACTAGAAACGATTCGGTTGACCGTTTTATGTGTGGATTAATTGGTGGAGTAGAGGACCTTGTGCACTTCAGGTAAAATAACCTATGCTAGGAAAAATTCTTTAATGCTTTTCGACCTTTCCCCAAATTAATATAATTGGTTCAGAGTTTGTTTTGATATTTTAACCTGTGTGTCGTGATCCCGTTTTGTGTGGGGGGACAAAATACATTTCTGCACAATGGCGCACGATGGTGCAAGGGCGCAGCCGGTTTGGGTTCTGTGTTAGTGTTCTGCCATGGCCAGCAAAGAGCCCGGATCTCAATCCCATTGAGCATGTCTGGGACCTGTTGGATCGGAGGTTGAGGGCTAGGGCCATCCCCCCCAGAAATGTCAAGGAAATTGCAGTTGCCTTGGTGGAAGAGTGGGGTAACATCTCACAGCAAGAATTGGCAAATCTGTTGCAATCCATGAGGAGGAGATGCACTGCAGTACTTAATGCAGCTGGTGGCCACACCACTGACTGTTACTTTGGATTTTAACCCCCCTTTGTTCAGGGACACATTATTCCATTCCCATTTGTCACATGTCTGTGGAACTTGTTCAGTTTATGTCTCAGTTGTTGAATCTTGTATTGTTCATACAAATATTTACACGTTAAGTTTACTGAAAATAAACACAGTTGACAGTGAGAGGACATTTCTTTTTCTGCTGAGTTTATATACTGTATCCTATACTATCTATTGCATCTTAGCCTATGCCGCTCTGACAATACTCATCCATATAGTTATATTTATATATTCTTATTCCATCCCTTACTTAGATTTGTGTGTATTAGGTATTTGTTGTTTAATTGTTAGACATTACTTGTTAGATATTGCTGCACTGTTGGAACTAGAAGCACAAGCATTTCTCTACACTCACAATAACATTTGCTAACCAGGTGTATGTGACCAATACAATTGGATTTGATTTGATTTGACAAACATTGGCTGTAGAATGGTCTTACTGAAGAGCTCAGTGACTTTCAATGTGGCACTGTTATAGGATGCCACCTATTCCAAAAGGTCAGTTCGTCAATTTTCTGCCCTGCTAGACCTGCCCAGGTCAACTGTAATTGCTTTTATTGTGAAGTGGAATCGTTTCGGAACAACAACGGCTCAGCAGCGAAGTGGTAGGCCACACAAGCTCATCCTTGGTTGCAACACTCACTACCGAGTTCCAAACTGCCTCTGGATGCAACGTCAGCACAATAACTGTTCATCTAGAGCTTCATGAAATGGGTTTCCATTACCGAGCAGTCGCTCACGAGCATAAGATCACCATGAGCAATGCCAAGCATCGGCTAGAGTGGTGTAAAGCTTGCTGCCATTGGACCCTGAAGCAGCAGAAAAGCGTTCTGTGAAGTGACTGCTTCACCATCTGGCAGTCCGACGGATGAATCTGGGTTTTGCGGATGCAAGGAGAATGCTACCATAATGCCAACTGTAAAGTTTGGTGCAGGAGGAATAATTGTCTGGGGCTGTTTTTCATGGTTTGGGCTAGGCCCCTTAGTTACAGTGAAGGGAAATCTTAACGCTACAGCATACAATGACATTCTAGACGATTCTGTGCTTCCAACATTGTGGCAACAGTTTGGGGAAGGCTCTTTCCTGTTTCAGCATGACAATGCCCCGTGCACAAAGCAAGGTCCATACAGTAAATGTTTGTCGAGATTGGTGTGGAAGAACTCGACTGGCCTGCACAGAGCACTAACCTCAGCCCCATCTAACACCTTTGCTGTGAATTGGAACGCCGACTGCGAGCCAGGCCTAATCGCCCAACATCAGTGCCCGACATCACTAATGCTCTTGTGGCTGAATGGAAGGAAGTCCCCGCAGAAATGTTCCAGCATCTAATGTTTTTGAGGAGCTTTCGCACAGATGCACAGTCAAGTGTTATTGATTGTGTAGCCTCAAGCAGCAAGGCATGGCGTTTGATGTCTCTCTCTGTCGGCTATTGTACTACTGTGTTGTCTCGTAGTGAACGTGTGTAGGTTTGATATGGCTCTGGAGTTGCCAGTGGCTCAGTAGCAACCTCTTAGTAGTTTTTTAGACATTCCTCTCATCACTTTCTCTCTATTTTTCCTGCTCTTCCTCAACTTTGTAATCTCCCAGTAGGCCGTCTTCCCTGGGTTGCACTCAGAACAACACGTTAGACCAGCTCTCATAAAGCTTTCCTCTTCCTAGTTGATTCACTCTTATGTAACTTGCATTAAGTTTCTACTATTAAACTAAATCCTCCAAGGTTGTTAGATGAGACTTGTTTTGATGCTCTTGTTGTTTTATATCCCATTTTCTTTCGTGGCTTACCTCTCTGGCACAACTAGAGGCATTTGTTTTTCAATAGAAAATCTGGTGATCCCTTATGATTGGAGTCAAGGAACGGGTTCATAGCTCACTTTAAAATAGTTTGTGTATGATGATATCCTTGGATGGCTTTCTATCATACGTCTTTGAATAGATGACTGGCTCCAAGGTCAGTGTAATGTATATGCTCCACTTGATTATTTTTCTCTCCAAAGATGGAATGACTAAGGATGAGTGTAAACTGACACGCTGTTTGAATATCCATGGAGAGAGACACAGGAGTTGAGATGGCGTCAGCCGTCCACAGAGCACAGAGGGAGGGTGAAAACGAGAGACAGTGGGTAACAATGGATGTCTGTGGAGCTGGGTCTGGGTGGGTGTATGAAATATGAAAGGCCTTGTTATCGTTGACTGTGCGAGATGCAATGTGACAGTTGAGGAGCGCTGCGAGGGCGGAGATGAATTAGCAAATGGTAGCCCCAGGGACCAGCGAGTTTGGGGGTGGGGGTGAGAATGTCTGGCTGGTAGGAAGGGAGGGAGCAAGAGAGGGCTCAGGAAGGCAAACCGTCCAGTCGGCTGGATTATCTCGCTCTCTCTCTCTGCAAGTGGAATGGTCATCTGACCCACCAACAGCCAGGGAACAACATGGAAAAACAAAGGCCTCCAGTACCAGAGAGACTGAATAAGATAGTTGGGGGGGGGGGGGGGGGGGTGCAACTCAATATTAGGAAGGTGTTCCAAATGTTTAGTATACTCTGTAAGTTCAGGACTAAACATGTGCTTAACAAGTCACATAATAAGTTGCCTGAACCCACTCTGTGTGCAATAATAATGTTTAACATGATTTTTAAATGACTACGCCATATCTGTACCCCACAAATACTGTAAGGTCCCTCAGTCCCTCAGAATTTCAAGCACAGATTCAACCACAAAGACCAGGGAGGTTTTCCAATGGTTCAGAAAGGAGGGCACCTATTGGTAAATGGGTAAATAAAACAACAGACATTGAATATCCCTGTGAGTATGGAGCAGTTATTAATTACTTGTTGGATTATGTCAACATACACAGTCACTACAAAGATAAAGGCGCCCTTCCTAACTCAGTTGCCGGAGAGGAAGGAAACCGGTCAGGGATTCCATGAGGCCAATGGTGATTTTAAAACAGTTATTTAAGAGTAAGAGATTAATGGTTGTGATAGGAGTTAATTGAGGATGGATCAACAACATTGTAGTTACTCCACAACACTAAAATAAATTACAGAGTGAAAAGAAGGATGCCTGTACAGAATAAAACATATTGCAAAACATGCATCCTGTTTGCAATAAGGCACTAAAGTAATATTTCAAAGAATTGTGGCAAAGAAATGTACTTTTGTCCTAAATACAGTGTTATGTTGCAAATCCAACACAGCACAACACTAAGTACCACTCTCCATAGTTACAAGCGTGGTGGGGTACAGTATGTTATGGGTATCCTTTTCATCGGCAAGGACTAGGGAGTTTTTGGGATGAAAAATAAACGGAATAGAGCTAAGCACAGGCTAAATCCTATAGGGAAACTTTATTTCAGTCTGCTTTCCAACAGACACTGAGAGACAAATTCACCTATCAGCAGGACAATTACCTTAAACACAAGGCCAAATATACTGTACACTGGAGTTGCTTACCAAGACTAACATTGAGTGGCCTAGTGGCCTAGCTACAGTTTTGAAAATTGGCTTGAAAATCTATGGCAATACTAGAACATGGATGTATAGCAATGATCAACAACCAACTTGAGAGAGCTTGAAGAACTTTTTAAAGAGTAATGAGCAAATATTGTACAATGCAGTTGTGCAAAGCTCTTAGAGACTTACCCAGAAAGACTCACTGCTGTAATCACTGTCAAAGGTGATTCTAACATGTATTGACTCAGGGGGTTGAATACTTATCTAATCAAGATATATGTTTTATTGTCCATTAATACATACAATGCTTTCGGAAAGTATTCAGACCCCTTGATGTGTTCCACACAGCCTTATTCTGAAATGCATTAAATACCTTTTTTTCCTCATCACTCGAAACACATTACCCCATAATGACAAAGCAAAAACTGATTTTTAGAAATGTTTGCTAATTTATTAAATATAAAAAACAGAAATACATTATTTACGTAAGTATCCAGACCCTATTCTATGAGACTCGAAATTGAGTTCACTTGCATCCTGTTTCCATTGACCATCCTTGAGATGTTTCTACAACTTTATTGGAGTCCACCTGTGGTAAATTAAATTGATTGGACATGATTTGGAAAGGCACACACCTGTCTATATAATGTCCCACAGTTGACAGTACATGTCAGAGCAAAAATCAAGCCATGAAATCAAAGGAATTATCCGTAGAGCTCCGAGACAGGAATGTGTCAAGGCACAGATCTGGGGAAGAGTACCAAAAATGCAGCATTGAAGGTCCCCAAAAACACAGTGGCCTCCATCATTCTTAAATAGAAGAAGTTTGGAACCACCAAGACACTTCCTAGAGCTGGCCGCCCGGCCAAACTGAGCAAACGGTGGAGAAGGGTCTTGGTCAGTGAAGTGACAGAGCTCCAGAGTTCCTCTGTGGAAATGGAAAACCTTCCAGAATGACAACCATCTCTGCAGCACCTCACCAATCAGGCCATTATTGTAGAGTGGACACTTGGAAGCCACTCCTCAGTAAAAGGCATAAGACAGCACACTTGGAGTTTGTCAAAAGGCACCTGAAGACTCTCAGACCATGAGAAACAATATTCTCTGATCTGATGAAACCAAGATTGAACTCTTTGGTCTGAATGCCAAGCGTCACGTCTGGAGGAAACCTGGCACCATCCTTACGGTGAAGCACGGTGGTGGCAGCATCATACTGTGGGGTTGTTTTTCAGCGGCAGGGACCGGGAGACTAGTCAGGTTTGAGGGAAAGATACAAAGAGTACAAAGAGATCTTTGATTTAAAACATGCTCCAGATCACTCAGAACCTCAGACTGGGATGAAGGTTCACCTTCTAATAGGACAGCGATCCTAAGCACACGGCCAAGACAACGCAGGAGTGGCATCATGACATGTCCTTGAGTGGCCCAGCCAGAGCCCATACTTGAACCTGATCGAACATCTCCGGGGAGACCTGAAAATAGTTGTGCAGCAACGTCCCCAACCAACATGACAGAGCTTGAGAGGATCTGCAGGGAATGGGCGAAACTCACCAAATACAGGTGTGCCAAGCTTGTAGCATCATACCCAAGAAGACTCTAGGCTGTAATCACTGCCAAAGGTGTTTCAACAAAGTACTGAGTATATGGTCTGAATACTTATGTAAATTTAATATTTCCGTTTTTTATGTTTAATAAATCATTTGCAAACATTTCTAGAAATCTGTTTTTGCTTTGTTATTATGGGCTATTGTGTGTAGATTGATGAGGAAAATAAACAATTTAATCAATTTTATAATAAGTGTAACGCTCGTCTGTGGTTGAAGAAGAGGAGGACCAATGTGCAGGGTGGTAAGTGTCCACATTGATTGAATAAAACAATTGAACACTGAAATAAAAAACAATAAAGCGACAATGAACGAAACAAAACAGTCCTGTACGGTGAAGCACAAAACACAGAACAGAAAATAATCAACACAAGGGTGAAAACAGGCTACCTAAGTATGGTTCTCAATCAGGGACAACGATTGACAGCTGCCTCTGATTGAGAAAACTGTAGGAAATTAATTCAGTTATTTCTGGTCGCTAGTGTAGATATGCGCACCTGTCTTTGCGTGCCAATGCTGATCATTGGTAAACAATCAAGACACGCAACTTTTGGTTCTGAAGCATAGACCTAGATGAGACTTTAACAACGTGTCATGACGTGGCCCTTTCTGGGTATAGATCATGGCTCCCCCCTCTCACTCTCTCCTACACCCAGTTTATGTTATCTCAGGTCGTAAATTCCTGGCAGAGACTATCTCCCCCTTTTTATGCAGAAAGAACACAGAGAGAACAAAGGATTTCACATGGCAAACTTCTAAATCCCCAAAATGGGAATTTGAAACAAAATGTCCACTTGTGAGAAAGTGGGAATGGTCCGTGGACACTTAAGGGATGGGTATGATGAGTGTGTTTAATTTGGTGACCTCAGGGAAGACAGGAAACACACATAACTATATCTCTGAATGTGTACATTTCTCAATTATGAGGTTTGCATCTAATTATTGTATAAAATGAATGAGTAAAGATTAAACTATTTGTGAAATGATGTAATGTTATGTTAAACCTTTTAATGTGAGAGAATTGTATTCCCTTTAAAGTTGAACTAAGTTATTGGCCCGCCCCCGTGAGCACAGACATGATCTGGCTTCATGGAACAGCCCTTTCCTATTGTTATGAATAAAAACCCCTCCTGACGCCGTTGATCTTCAAGGAAACAGAAAGAAAGAGAGAGACTCGGATGAACTCTCCAGACGACGGATCGGATTCCAACAGAAAAGATCGCGACACATGGGCGTAAATATATTGATTGCAATTATTCCTGAATGAGTGAGCGTTCATGTGCGAAGAATTAGCATATCAATTAGTATAATTATCAACTGTGTGTAGTGATCCCTTTTGTCTTTCCAGCTCTCTCTCAGTCCACACCCACTTCCCTTTGTCCACCAAGCCGTCATATCGGCTTAGCCCACGAAGGAATCTTCCCTATCATTTGTTCGTAACATATGTACTGTTTGTTTGTTTATGCATTTCTGTGATTATTTTGTTAGTTACTAAATAAATGATTAAGTAATATTGGTTTATGGATGATTTATAGTAAAGGCTGGGTTCGTGCAGATAACCAACAATTTACGACATTTGGAATAAGACTGACATGAGGTAAAGAATAGTTAATTAATAGAAGACTAATCGATCAGATAAAAATATCTGAAGAGTTATATTCGCAAAATTATGTAATCTGAAGATATTCTGTGTTGCCGACTTCCTAGTTAATTACATTTACATGATTCGTTTAATCACGTAATAATAATTACAGAAAATTGATTTGATAAAATAACAGTCTTGACTTTTTATGATGCCAAAGACATGACAAACGACTTGCTTGCAGTTGGTTCAGAACAACAAAAGGAGAAAAAAAATATTTAAAAAAATCTTTGTGGGGAAATTATACCACCACTGAGTAGCGCACTTTGGAGACTGGAAAGGCAAAGGGACATGTGCTTTGCACAGGTATAGCCCTAACTGTGCACGTGCCTGGTGCAGGCACTCCCTGATGCCTCGCTGTCACGCCTTGGTCATAGTGTTTTGTGTTTTCGTTATATATTTGGTCTGGCCAGGGTGTGACATGGGTTTATGTATTGCATTTTCGTATTGGGGTTTGTCGTATTTGGGATCGCGGCTGAGTAGGGGTGTTGTATAGGCTTGGCTGCCTGAGGCGGTTCTCAATCAGAGTCAGGTGATTCTCGTTGTCTCGGATTGGGAACCGTATTTAGGTAGCCTGGGTTCACTTTGTATTTCGTGGGTGATTGTTCCTGTCTCTGTGTAGTGTTCACCAGATAGGCTGTATTAGGTTTCACGTTCCGTTTGTTGTTTTGTATTTCAATAGTTATTTCATGTATCGTCATTTCATTCATTAAAGACATGAGTAACCACCACGCTGCATTTCGGTCCTCTCTTTCGACAAACGAAGAACGTCGTTACACTCGCCAGCTGAACACTCGCCAGCTGACCTGCACCCAGCTGGTGACGTTCCAGGGCATCTACCCAGCTTATGCAGCCTGACAATATTTCTCTCAAACAGTTTAAATCTGACTTTATATGGTAACAGTACTTGTCACTCTGGTTTTGGACTGTTAAGAAAATAGTTTTGTTAAAAATATACATAATGTCACAATTTGTCCAGTTAATTATAAAACTAGAAATAAATTGTCACAATTTTGGCTGAAAGCCATGCTTTGTTATATTTCGTAACGGTCAGATACCTAGCAACAATGACAGGAAGCAGCCGTGTGGGGAATCGTATGTGGCTCATTTCAGCTATTTTTTTTTGTTCTTGTTTTGTTTTGATGTGTTTTGATTGATTTCATGTCAATGCTAATGGCAAACGTTCACTAGTTGGCTAACCAACAACCGTAGCTACATATAACTACTTACATTTTGGAAGCTAATAGATTGCATTTAGTTAAAAGATTAGACATCATTGTAATCAGAATATACTATTAACATATAAATATTATTGGTAACAGAATAAATAGCAGAAGAATAACTGCAGATTAAATAATGTTCTATTGAAAACTGTGCACCCCATGTAGTTATAATTGATTTTGTATCCTATGTTGTGATTCTAACCAAATATGTTTGTGTCATCTCACACCATTCAAACCCTACAATCGAATAAACTGCTTATACCGCTCGTTTAGCCTATAGATCACATATTGCAAACAAATGATCTCAACTAAAAACTCCACACATATTTTTGAATTTCTGTGCATCCATGACAGTCACTAATCAATAGGTCTATCCAAAAAGAGCACAGGTTTTTTTCCCCGCAAACTAGCACATTATCAACTTCTCTCTTTTGTAACACCAATGTGAGAAGGTTTGTGGGAGGGGAAACGGTGTTGCAGTAGTCTAGTGTGTGGTGCGGGAATAATTACAAGTGAACCTGGGGGGCTTTGTGTTCACATTGCCCTAAAAATGAACCAGACCACGGAATTCAAGTAAACCGAACTCAGACCATCTCTCAAGATGGTCTCAGTTCGGTTCGCCTCGGGGGCTCTTTTGAAGGCTCTAGATTCCTTTGGGGTGATTACACAGCACAAAATATTCAGTGAACCATACTGAGTTCACAAAGAATGACTGAACGGGACCAAGTGTCAAAACACCCTTAGACAACACAGAAAAACATTTGACAAACAATGTTAATCTTACGAAAAAGGGCCGTCTTCCTATATTGAGGGCCTCCTTGGCAACAGGTCAAAACAGGTAAGTAGAATGGGTAATTATACCAATATTAACATACTGTACATTTGCAAATAAACACGCATAGTTATTAGCTACCATGACGAAAACAGAGGCTGCATAGCTACATTTCAATGGGGCTAGCAAATAGCTAGACTAAACACAAGACCGTTTTGAATGGCAATCTTTTTGATGTAGGAAAGTTATATAAACAGCTAAACAACGACATGAAAGTGTTCATAAAACATAAAGGAAAGTTACATTTACAGATGGTGCCAGTATACGGGCTATGAAAAACATGATGACGAACGAAGGAAGATGATTACATTCGGGATTGTCAGAAACAGTAGCTAGCTAACAACAACCTGCTAACAACAAACTATTTTTTCTCATTCTGCGGTCGCGAAAAGCCTGTGTAGTCAGGCAGTAGTGTTGTGACTACTTATTCACTACCAACATCAAGTAGTAAGAACTCTTTCTGATTACTATTGACAAGCCTGTGTAGTAAAGCTGTAGTGTTTTGACTACCTATTTACAACCTATTTACAACCAACATCAAGTAGTACAAATCTCTAAATGGTTACTACTGGAAACACTAGTTTTCCTACTGAACACAACCAAACTCTACTTGTGCATGAACTACACATTCACTACACAATCCGTACAAGTCTCTACATAGTCACTAGTGCACAAATAGGTTTAGTGTAGTAATTCAGTAGTACTTTTCATGTAGGTCTGCTCATGACATTGGACAAAGAGTCTATCCAATTTGCTGTCATGAATGGGACCATGGGACTGTGAGTTTGATACATTTGTAGGTAGGTAGCCTTGTACATGTTTTGCCACAAAGATGAAGACATTGAGTTTACCTAGGAGATGCTGCATTATTCACCACTGTACATGTACCTTTAAAACTTCTTCAAACTTCTTCAAACTTCTTCTTCCTTTTTTCTCAATTTCCGCCTGACTGACGTGCCCAAAGTAAACTGCCTGTTGCTCAGGCCCTGACTCCAGGATATGCATATAATTGGAACCATTGGAAAGAAGACACTTTGACATTTGTAGAAATGTTAAAATAATGTAGGGGACTATAACACAATAGATATGGTAGGAGAAAATCCAAAGAAAATCAACCAGAATTTATTTTTTGAGAGCCCATGCTCTCCAATGGCATGTATAGGGAACTAATTATATCTAGCTTCCAGTATGCAATTCTTATGGCTTCCACTGGGTGTCAGCACTCAGTAAGCACGAGTAAGAATAATGAGTTTTACTACAGGGACACAGTCTAGGAAATGTGTGTATGCGTGTGTGATGAAGAGGACACGCACCTGCTAATATTGTTTTCCTATTGAACATACTTCTTTCCGTATGAAATATTATAGTTTAAGGTATCTGAGGATTTAATAGAAACCTATTTTGACTTGTTGAAACAAAGTTTAGGGGTAGATTTTCGGATTCCTATCTTGGCATGTTGAACGAGTGGATTACTCAAATCGATGGTGCCAACTAAACTGACTTTTTGGGATATAAAGAAGGATTTTATCTAACAAAACGACACTACATGTTCTGGCTGGGACCGTTTGGATGACAAATCAGAGGAGGATTTTCAAAAAGTAAGTGAATATTTAATCGCTATTTGTGTATTTATGAAACCTGTGCCGGTGGAAAAATATTTTTATGTGGGGCGCCGTCCTCAAACAATCACATGGTATGCTTTCGCTGTAAATCGGACAGTGCAGTTAGATTAACATGGATTTAATCTTTCAACCGAAAGCTTCACTCGCGCCCTCCAGCTTCACCCGAAGTTGACCCGCTAGCGGAACGCCTAGCCTTATTAACCATCTGTAGGAAAGATATTAGATTGGGCAAAACCTTGAAGGCTCTAGTTGCAACATCTTTGTTTTTCATGCATCAATGTTCACAACTTCTTTGGGAAAACCAAAGGACCTGTGATCTGGGGACATATTGTGCAATAGTCTGTAGAAAGCATTCAGAAGTGCCTTAGCCTGCACTTTCATTTAAATGATTCTTTATTGATTTCCAGATCAATTATCCAGTCCAAGTACAGCATCATATCAAAACAGAATACAAATCATCTTTGGACATGCTATCCCCACCTCACCCCCCTCTTTCTAAGTGGAAAACAATACAAATGGTTGCTCAAAAAATAACTAAGAGCAATTGTTAGATTACAAACACGTAGCACTTTTAATTCTAATGACTGACAAGTGTGCAGTTGGCAAAGAGGGCAATAAAACAATCGAAAACAATATTATTAATCTCAAGAGATGAACTGCCACCATTATGCCAACGACTGGTCAGAGTAAAAGTCAACCAAAATGTAAAATAATTAACATACAAATACGTGGGTTAAAACTGCAATAATATGTAATGTTTTTTGATGGAATTTGAATAATCAGTTAATACTAGTATCAAATCAATAAGTAGATGAAAAGTTAGTGTGAAAAATGAAACCTTCTATAGTTGAACATACACTTTACTCTGTGAACACAATATATTGAGAATGCTCTGTTCAATTATTAAAGGCCCAGTGCAGTCAACATTTAGATGTCCTGTGTTTTATGTATATTTCCAGACTATGAGGTTGGAATAATACTCTGAAATTGTGAAAATGCCCTTTCAGCTGTTTTAAAAGACCGCCTGCAATTTCAGCTTGTTTAGGTGGGATTAAATTTTGGCCTGCCTGGTGACATCATTAGTTAATAGACCGATAAGAAAGGGTTCCAAACCTCTCTGCCAGCAACATATAGTTTTCAGTTTTCCTCTCCCCACTCAAACCACTCCCAGATAGTAGGAGCAAAATTCTTGCTTGAGAAATTGCTCTTTACTAAGAAGCTATTTTTCTTTATTTTTGACCATTTAAATTGAAAACAATCCCACTAAGATACTTAATTGTTACCCAGAAATGATTTGATATTGAAATGAAAATGCCTGCATTTGACCTTTAATGAACAAGAGGCCTTTGACTGTCAGCTAAGAGCACAGTATGTATGATTTTGGTAATATATTGACACACACTTCAAATTTGAAATATCAATTACCTCAATGTCAAAGAATGATTATCAAGTTGTATGACAAGAGTCAGAGGGAAGGCAGTCCATTTAGACATCACATAAAATGGGACTACAGTATTGAGAGTCCTAAAACTCACTAAGTTTTTCCTGGGCCTTTTTCAGGCGGTCCAGGCGTTGATGCAGGTCTGCTCTCCTGCGGCCTTCCATAGAGTCTTCGCTCAGCAGTTTGACAACATCAGCTCCGTCTCTCTGATCCATAATCTGGATACAAAGCATCTTGGCTGACTCCTTAAGCATGAATTGCAGGATCAGCATGGGCACGTAGTCTGCCAGGCGCTGGTAGACAATCTAGGTGTGGGGTGAAGGACAGATACATTACAGTAATGTGGACAATGATTATGCACAGACAATGATGCTGCATGGTAAAACATGCAATTGAAAAGCTATGTAATTACTCCTATGTATGTCTTTTAGAAAAAAGACACCACTTGAATTCTGTTTAAGTACCACATCAGTCCCTTTTTTTCTCTCCGAATTGCTCTTGTATATCCGGTATGGACTCTAACATGCGAAGCCTGGCCCCTGGGGTTCTGGGTGGGGCAGTACTTCCTGAGCTTTCCCAGTGTATGCCCTCCTTGACTAAAGGTAGAATCTCCACCCCCATCTATTATGAAAAACAAACTGCTGTCAAACATACCTCATAGTAGACCCCAAGTTTATCTGGGGTCAGCTTCCTGCTATCAAATGTGGTAGAGTTGAATGTAGCAGTGATGTCCTCAATTTCCTCTGGGTCATAAAAACGCTCTTCCTCAATGGCTTCTTTGAACTGAGCTTTATGATCCTTCAAGCCCTTGATGAAAATACTGTCCTGAGTGTACACCAATCGCTCCATATTGATGTATTCTTTGATTCTCTTCTCAACTTTGGTTTCCTGTTTAGTCTGGATTTCGTCAATCTTAGTCTGAGGAATTTTGTTGTGTGACTGACAGTTAACTACATGAATGACTCAAACAACATTATATCATTGATTATCTATTTTAACTTCACAACCATAATCTATGATGTAAAATATATTATTTAACTTTAACTCACCAAAGCCATGGATCTGAGCTGAGGATAGCTTTTGAAACAAGCTTCACACACATCTCTAAACTCTGCTTGTACCATACCTTGAGAGAAAAAAAAATAAAAAAATATGTCAATAAAGATTTGAAGGCTTGTTTACTGGTCGATATTCAACATTAGGTCTATACACTAAAAAATAAGGGTTCCTCAAGGGTTCTTTAGGACGGGTGTTGGTTCTATGGGGAACCATAATCACACAAAGAAGCTTTGGAGCTCTTAAATGGTTATTTGTAGTTCACAAAAGGGTTCTTTGCTCTTTTAGTAATAATTCAAATGTAGGGGAGGTGGCTCATTTAGAATATTTTGGGGCATGGTTTGTGCACAGCTGTTTTTGTGCAACTGTGAGTGTGAGTGTCATTCCAGTTTATCTCATGTGTTGTGATATGCCATTGCATATTTTATATGACTATAGCCTTTGACGGCGTCTCGTGAAAGACTCATGTACGGCCTTGTACCAACTAAGAAAGTCTGACCAAATCATTCAGAGGTTCTCAATTCTCTCCTCAGGGACACCCAGCTGTTCCAGAGGTAGCTCACTTGATTCAACTTTTTGATTAACACAATAAAAACACCAATGGGATTTTAACAAAATGATATAAAAACCTAAAACAACTGTGGTACTTCAAAAGCAAGTACAAATAACTTTTCAGACTGAGAAAGGTTATTTATGAACTAAAACGTAGCGCCCTCTCACTGTCAACTGAGTTTATTTTCAGCAAACTTAACATGTGTAAAGATTTGTATGAACATGACAAATTCAACAACTGAAACATAAACTGAACAAGCTCCATAGACACAGACATCCCTGAACAAAGGGGGGGTCAAAAACAAAAGTAACAGTCATTATCTGGTGTGGCCACCAGCTGCATTAAGTACTGCAGTGCATCTCCTCCTCATGGACTGCATCAGATTTGCCCGTTCTTGCTTTGCAATGTTATCCCACTCTTTCACCAAGGCACCTGCAAGTTCCCGGACATTTCTGGAGGGAATTGCCCTTGCCCTCACCCTTCGATCCAACAGGTCTCAGACATGCTCAATGGGATTGAGATCCGTTCTCTTCGCTGGCCATTGCAGAACACTGACATTCCTGTTTTGCAGGAAATCACGCACAGAACGAGCAGTATGGCTGGTGGCATTGTCATAATGGATGGTCATGTTAGGATGAGCCTGCAGGCAGGGTACCACATGAGGGAGGAGGATGTCTTCCCTGTAAGCGTTGAGATAGCCTTTCATGACAACAAGCTCAGTCCGATGATGCTGTGACACACCGCCCCAGACCATAACGGACCCTCCACCTTCAAATCAATCCCGCTCCAGTGTACAGGCCTCGGTGTAACGCTCATTCCTTCGACGATAAACGTGAATCCGACCATCACCCCTGGTGAGACAAAACTGCGACTCTTCAGTGAAGAGCACTTTTTGCCAGTCCTGTCTGGTCCAGTGACAGTGGATTAGTGCCCATAGGCAATGTTGGAGGCCGATGATGTCTGGTGAGGACCTGCCTTACAACAGGCCTACAAGCCCTCAGTCCAGCCTCTGTCAGCCTGAGCACTGATGGAGGGATTGTGTGTTCCTGATGTAACTCGGGCAGTTGTTGCCATCCTGTACCTGTCCCGCAGGTGTGATGTTCGGGTGTAGCGATCCTGTGCAGATGTTTTTACACGTGGTTTGCCACTGCGAGGATGGTCAGCTGTCCATCCTGTCTCCGTGTAGTCTTAGGCATCTCACAGTACAGACATTGCAATTTATTGCCCTGGCCACATCTGCAGTCCTCATGCCTCCTTGCAGCAAGCCTAAGGCACATTCACACAGAGGAGCAGGGACCCTGGGCATCTTTATTTTGGTGTTTTTCAGAGTCAGTAGAAAGGCCTCTTTAGTGTCCTACGTTTTCATAGCTGTGACCTTAATTGCCTACCGTCTGTAAGCTGTTAGTGTCTTAACGATCGTTCCACAGGTGCATGTTCATTAATTGTTTACTTTACTGTAATACTATTGGTCAACAACTCAGTTTTTTAATCCAAACAACTCAGATGCTTATTAAAGGGTCTTAGAATCATTGTTCTTTCTCTTATGTTCCTGTCCTGCTGTGGTGAGATACACTCTTTTTCTCTATCTCTTTCTTTATTTCTCTTTCCCTCTCCCATGAGCCATGGTACAAACCATGGATTCTTTGTCTTTCTCTCTCTCTAACCATGCTTGAAATGATGCTTTGTAATGCTTGTTAATGTTTTGTAATTTAAGCTTTATGTCTTGTATGTGAATCAATAAATTTTACAAAGTAATTAAATACACTTGTATTTAGAATTCCATTCCCAATTCCGTATTACTGTAACTCAACTATAGAGTTCTTACATATTGATATGTATGTTATGGAATCAGATCATTCCTTTCATGAGCTAATTGCATAGTCTTCTGAGTCGCATGTGAGGGATATATATATTGTACTACATATACACATACACTACCTATCAAATATTACTGTCCACTGCAGACCAGTGGAGGCTCCTCAGAGGAGGAAGGGGAGGACCATCATCCTCAGTGAAATTTCAAATAAATAAAAATAGTGAAACATAAAAACAAAATAATTTTTAGATAAAACTATACTAAATATATTAATATGTCACCAAAGATTTGGTTAAAATACAATGTTTTGCAATGAAGGTCTACAGTAACTTCAACAGCACTGTCTGGGCTAGCTTCCATCCTCCGCTGGAAGCTTTTTCAGTATGACATGTTGTCCATCCAATCATAGATGTAGGATTAGAGAATGGACCAAGTGTCTTGTATTGGGATTGTGCCACAGAGCATTATAAGGTTTCTATGTGTTGAGAAGCTTGGTGACATTGTTAGATAGAGATTAAGAGTGAAGTGTGATAGTTGAGTATTTTGGGGACATTATTCAAATTTCAAATTACAGAAGATGGAGGACGTATATTATACATTGTTTTCTTGGGTTTTGAACTTTATTTTTGTGTCCAGTTAGTGCAATTTATTTAAATTTGCCTTGGTAACTTCAGTAGCTAGCTAGCTACTAGTACGAGTGTTCATTTTTCTCCACCAGAATGGTAGAATGGCCAACGCTGTAGAAAATGTTGTGGACTTTTTTGTTGAAGAACCCCTTTCATTATCTGGGGTACAAGGAAAAGGTGCGAATTAAAAGTGAGGGTCGACCTCTGCCTGAGATCAGTTTCATGAAGAAGGATGAAAAGATGAGAGCATTCAATACCAACTGGTATCAAATGTATAGCAGGTTAACAGAGAGCCTATCATCAAGCCGCCTGTAATTGCCCGTTAAGGTTCTTTACATGCTGAACATCTTTTCTCGGATGTAAAAAAAACAATTCCGAATGATTTGATAGCTTCCATCCCATCATCCGTTAAAAGTTCAATTAAAGAGAGAGGTTGACGCAGCATATTTTTTCAAGTGATCTCAAGGAGGCTTTGCACTTCCCTCCGGTATTTATTTAGCAAAGATGATAGCACATAATCTCTCCGGACAGACACAAGCAAAAACTCATGACATAAATGTTGCCGCAGCCTAGGCTACACCTAAACATTAGAGATACGACATGCTGTATAGGATGAAAACAAGACTATTTTTCCGTCTGATCAACTGTAGGCTACTAATAAGAGCAGCTGCATACTGCCTACGCACCCTGTCCATCTGGTCAGGATAAACTAATTGGTAACGTTATGTATTTATAATCCATTTGTGTGTCAGGAGAAAATGTGAATGTGATCAAATTTAGATTATATTAAAAATTGGACTGGCTAGGCTGCCAATATGTTTTAAATCCAAAATTATTACCTGGAATGAATTACTCAACATAATAGTTGTAAAGTATGCGCTGGGAGTTGGGAAGCAAGTTCAGGGAGTGCATAATTTAATAAACAAAACAAGAACCACGAACAACGCACAGACAGAAAACTGAAACAGAAACAATGACACCTGGGGAAGGAACCAAAGGGAGTGACATTACAGGGAATGTAATCAAGGAGGTGATGGAGTCCAGGTGAGTCTGATAACGATGGTGACAGGTGTGCGCCATAATGAGCAGCGTGGTGACCTAGAGGCCGGAGAAGGAATTTTGAGATGTCTGAGTTTAACTTCACAGAGAAACTCGCTGTCCAAACCTATGATTGCGCAGCTGTATTGGAATGTATCTGCTATTTGTATTTACAGCTAAGTCCCCTCATGTGCCATGGTTATGGATCATGCGAATTTTCGCAGCTTTTTGTTAAAAATCGTGCAACATTTCAAAGTCCTGCTACACATGCCAGGAATATAGTATATGCAAATGATAAGTATGTGTGTATAGAAAACACTCTGAAGTCTCTAAAACGGGTTAAATCGTGTCTGTGGCTATAACATAACGTGTTTAGGAGTAAAAATCCCTCGAAAAACTGTTCTCCAAAAACACAAAAAATATATTAATCAGCCAGTCAATGTATTGTTTAAGGCGACTGCAAATAAATGAGGATGCCCTGTAAATGCCTACAGCTTCCACACGATGTCGCCAGTGCTGGCATTTCCAGCCTACTTAATCCTTGGTTGTATGACGTTTTGGCCTTTCCTGTTTTAGTCTCTCCACAGGATGTTGTGAAAATGGAAAACATGGACGCTGATTTCGACCCTTGCTGCTATCGAATACAGATCGCCCCGTGATGAATTGTATAGATTATTAACGTTTATTAATATCTAAAGTTGGTTTAGAAAAGTAGTTTGAAGTGATTTGTAAAAGTTTATAGGCAACTTTTGTAATTTTAAAAAGTGACGTTGAGTCTTGTAAAATGGAATATTCCTGGATCAGACCGGTCTAAGGAAAACGACATTTTGGCTATGCAATGACGGATTTAATCGGGAAAAAGACCCAATTGTGATGTTTATGGGATAAATAGGAGTGCCAAGAAAGAAGCTCGTCAAAGGTAATGAATGTTTTATATTTTATTTCTGCGTTTTGGGTAGCGCCGGCTACCGCAAAATCTGTTGTTTTAGGTGACGTTCCAGTACTTTGGGGGGTGCATGCTATCAGATAATAGTTTCTCATGCTTTCGCCGAAAAGCATTTTACAAATCTGACTTGGTGGCTAGATTCACAACGAGTGTAGCTTTAATTCAGTACCTTGCATGTGTGTTTTAATGAAAGTTCGAGTTTTATCAAAAACTATAGGTGGCGCTCTTGAAATTTCCGCTGATTTGGTCCCGACAGCGGAACCAAATCCCTAACAAGTTTTAAGAGGTGATTACTACTCTACTCCACTACTATTGTCAACTTTCTCCTGACATGAACTGTCGTTCCAGTCATTGGCAGCAGAGAACTGAAAGGAAAGGCGACCAAAGGAGGAATTGGCTTTGGGGGTGACCAGTGAGATAAACCTGCTGGAGCGCGTGCTACGAGTGGGTGTTGCTATGGTTACCAGTGAGCTGAGATAAGGCTTTACCTAGCAGAGACTTGTAGATAACCTGTTGCCAGTGGTTTTGGCGACGAGTATGAAGCGAGGGCCAACCAACGAGTGTCACGTCCTGACCTTAGTTCCTTTTGTATATCTCTGTTTTAGGTTGGTCAGGGAGTGAGCTGGGGTGGGTATTCTATGTTTTGTGTTCTATGTTTTCTATTTCTATGTGTTTGGCCTGGTATGGTTCCCAATCAGAGGCAGCTGGCAATCGTTGTCTCTGATTGAGAACCATACTTAGGTAGCCTGTGTTCCCACTATGATTTGTGGGTAGTTGTTTTCTGTTGTGTGTCTGCACCAGCCAGAACTGTTTTGGTTGTTCCCTTTGTTATTTTTGTTATTTCAGTGTTAATTTTATAAATATGAACACATACCACGCTGCACCTTGGTCCTCTTCTTCCAACAGCCATTACAGAACTACCCACCATCAAAGGACCAAGCAGCGTGAGAAGGAGGAGAATAGCTATCTGGAGGAATGGACATGGGAAGAGATTTTGGACGTTAAGGGACCCTGGGCACAGGCTGGGGAATATCGCCGCCCCAAGGCGGTATGAGGCAAGGCAGCGCAACAGGCACGAGAGGCAGCACCCCATTTTTTGGGGGGTGGCACACGGGGAGTGTGGCAGAGTGAGGTTGGAGACCTGAGCCAACTCCCGTGCTTACCGTGGCGGGCGTCGTACTGGTCAGGCACCGTGTGATGCAGTCAAGCGCACGGGGTCTCCAGTACGCGTTCATAGCCCGGTGCGCTACATCCCAGCCCCCCGAAAGTGCCATGCGAGAGTGGGCATCCAGCCAGGGCGTAGTGTACCGGACCAGCGTGTTTGGTCTCCGGTACGCCGTTTCGGCCTAGGGTATCCTGCGCCGGCGCTGCGTGCTGTGTCTCCGGGGCGCGGGGAGGGTGCAGTGCGTTCTATGCCTGCGCTCTGCCCGTGCCGGGCGAATGTGGGTATTGAGCCTAAGAGAGAGGTACGAGTGGTATGCACCAGATCTCCAGTGCTCACCCACAGCCCGGTACAACCTGTGCCTGCACTCTGGAGGGTCCGGGCTACAGTTGTCATCCAGCCCGGAGGAGTGGTGCCAAGGCTGCGCACCAGAGCTCCAGTGCTCCTCCACAGCCCAGTCCATCCGGTGCCTCCTCCACGCGCCAGGCCTCCTATAGGTCTCCCCAGCCTGGTGGGTCCTGTGGCAGCCCCACGCACCAGGCTGTCTCTCCGTCTCCTCCCTCCAGGTTCTCCCTCCTGTCCGACGCTTCCAGAGTCTCCCTCCTGTCCAGAGCTGCCAGAGCCACCCGTCTGTCAGGAGCTGCCAGAGCCGCCCGTCTGTCAGAAGCTGCCAGAGCCGCCCGTCAGTCAGGAGCCGCCAGAGCCCTCCGTCAGTCAGGAGCCGCCAGAGCCCTCCGTCAGTCAGGAGCCGCCAGAGCCGTCCGTAAGTCAGGAGCCGCTGCCGGAGTCTCCCATCTCCCAGTCTCCCGTCTATTCGGGGCCCGCTGTAAGGGTCCCCAGTCCGAGGTCGGCGGTGAGGGTTGCCTCTCCAAAGGCGCCACCTAAGTTGGCTGAGACTAAGGTGGAGTGGGGTCCACGTCCCACGCCAGAGACGCCACCGCAGACAGATGCCCACCCAGACCCTCCCTTATGGGTTTAGGTTTTGCGGCCGGAGTCCGCACCTTTGGGGGGGGGGGGGGTACTGTCACGTCCTGACCTTAGTTCCTTTTGTATGTCTCTGTTTTAGGTTGGTCAGGGCGTGAGTTGGGGTGGGCATTCTATGTTTTGTGTTCTATGTTTTCTATTTCTATGTGTTTGGCCTGGTATGGATCCCAATCAGAGGCAGCTGGCAATCATTGTCTCTGATTGAGAACCATACTTAGGTAGCCTGTGTTCCCACTAGGATTTGTGGCTAGTTGTTTTCTGTTGTGTGTCTGCACCAGCCAGAACCATTTCGTTCGTTCTCTTTGTTATTTTTGTTATTTCAGTGTTCATTTAATAAATATGGACACATACCATGCTGCACCTTGGTCCTTTCCTTCCAACAGCCGTTACAATGAGAGCGTACAGGTCACAGTGGTGGGTAGTATATGGGGCTTTGGTGACAAAAGGGATGACACTGTGATAGACTGCATCCAATTTGTTGAGTAGAGTGTTGGAGGCTATTTTATAGATGACATCGCCAAAGTCGAGGATCGGGAGGATGATCAGTTTTACGAGGGTATGTTTGGCAGTATGAGTGAAGGATGCTTTGTTGCAATATAGGAAGCCATTTAGAGATTTAATTTTGGATTGGAGATGCTTAATGTGAGTCTGGAAGGAGAGTTTACAGTCTAACCAGACACCTTGGTATTTGTAGTTGTCCACGTATTCTAGGTCAGAACCGTCCAGAGTAGTGATGCTGGACCGGCGGGCAGGTGCGGGCAGTGATCGATTGAATAGCATGCATTTAGTTTTACTTGCATTTAAGAGCAGTTGGAGGCCACGGAAGAAGAGTTGTATGGCATTGAAACTCGTCTGGAGGTTAGGTAACACAGTGTCCAAAGATGGGCCAGAAGTATACAGAATGGTGTCGTCTGTGTAGAGGTGGATCAGAGAATCACCAGCAGCAAGAGCGACATCATTGATGTATACAGAGAAGAGTCGGCCCGAGAATTGAACCCTGTGGCACCCCCATAGAGACTGCCAGTGGTCCAGACAACAGGCCCTCCCATTTGACACACTGAACTCTATGAGAGAAGTAGTTGGTAAATCAGGCGAGGCAATCATTTGAGAAACCAAGTCTGTGGTGATTGACAGAGTCGAAAGCCTTGGCCAGGTCGATGAATACGGCTGCACAGTAATGTCTCTTATCGATGGCGGTTATGATATCGTTTAGGACCTTGAGCGTGGCTGAGGTGCACCCATGACCAGCTCTGAAACCAGATTGCAAAGCGGAAAAGGTATGGTGGGATTCGAAGTGGTCGGTAATCTGTTTGTTAACTTGGCTTTCGAAGACCTTAGAAAGACAGGGTAGGATAGATATAGGTCTGTAGCAGTTTGGCTCTAGATTGTCTCCCCCTTTGAAGAGGGGGATGACCGCGGCAGCTTTCCAATTTTTGGGAATCTCAGAAAGAGAGGTTAAAAAGTCTGCTGCCTCAGTTTGTATGATGGCAATTTGCATATACTCCAGAATACATTTCAGCCCTGCCACAAAAAGACCAGCTGACATCAAGTCAGTGATTATCTCGTTAACACAGGTGTGAGTGTTGACGAGGACAATGCTGGAAACTACTCTGTCATGCTGATTGAGTTCAAATAACAGACTGGAAGCTTATTAAAAAGGAGGGTGGTGCTTGGAATCCTTGTTCTTCCTCTGTCAATCATGGTTACCTGCAAGGAAACAAGTGCTGTCATAATTGCTTTGCGCAAAAGGGCGTCACAGTCAAGGAAATTGCTGCCAGTAAGATTGCACCTAAATCAACCATTTCTCGGATCATCAAGAACTTCAAGGAGAGCGGTTCAATTGTTCTGAAGAAAGCTTCAGGGTGCCCAAGAAAGTCCAGCAAGCGCCAGGACTGTCTCCTAAAGTTGATTCAGCTGCGGGATCGGGGCACCACCAGTACAGAGCCTGCTCAGGAATGGCAGCAGGCAGGTGTGAGTGCATCTGCACGCGCAGTGAGGGAAAGACTTTTGGAGGATGGCCTGGTGTCAAGAAGGGCAGCAAATAAGCTACTTCTCTCCGGGAAAAACTTCAGGGATAGATTTATATTCTGCAAAAGGTACAGGGATTGGACTGCTGAGGACTGAAGTAAAGTCATTCTCTGATGAATCCCCTTGTTTGGGGCATCCGGCAAAATGCTTGTCCGGAGAAGACAATGTGAGCTCCATCAGTCCTGTGACAGGCCAACAGTAAAGTATCCTGAGACCATTCATGTGTGGGGTTGCTTCTCAGCCAAGGGAGTGGGCTCACTCACAATTATGCCTAAGAACACAGTCATGAATAAAGAATGGTACCAACACACTTCTCCCAACCATCCAGGAACAGTTTTGTGACAAACAATGCATTTTCCAGCATGATGTAGCACGTTGCCATAAGGCAAACATCATAACTAAGTGGCTCGGGGAACAAAACATCGATATTTTAGGTCCATGGCCAGGAAACTCCTCAGACCTTAATCCCATTGAGAACTTGTGGTCAATCCTCAAGAGGCGGGTGGACAAACAAAAACCCACAAATTCTGACAAACTCCAAGCATTGATTATGGAAGAATGGGCTGCCATCAGTCAGGATGTGGCCCAGAATTAATTGACAGCATGCCAGGGCGGATTACAGAGGTCTTGAAAAAGAAGGGTCAACACTGCAAATATTGACTCTTTGCATCAGCTTCATGTAATTGTCAATAAAAGCCTTTGACACTTATGAAATGCTTGTAATTATACTTCAGTATTCCATAGTAACAGCTGACAAAAATATCTAAAGACACTGAAGCAGCAAACTTTATGAAAATTAACATTTGTGTCATTCTCAAAACTTTTGGCCACGACTACATGTAGAGTCAATCACATACACAATCACATTATTACACATCAAAGATTTTACTCCTTGCTTGGACTAACTCATTCTTAGCTCTATTGTCTAACTGTGTAGTGTCTTGAGTTATTGTTTTTTGTCTTCCCAGTAAAATCCTGTTCTGCACTTGTCAAGCCTCTGAACACCTCAGCTCATGCCTCATACCCTCATTCAATCACTGCTGTGATCCCTTTCTAACACTGTGTAAGTAGCCCTCTCATTCCAATGAGACAAACATAGAGTGTGACGTCATACCACCGAATGTCAGTTTAAATAATACCTCGAATGGCTTTCAGGACATCCAAGGCCGGCTCTTGAAGTCCAAGGATGTGCTTTTGAACTGCATGTTCATATACACAATAGTCACTGAAAGTTATCAGCTCTCTCCCACGATGTTCTTTATCATAGTTTTTTATCATGGCTGCCACTTTGTTGAGGACTGAAATGATACCAAGAACCAAGAGAGAACAAACAACTCTGTGAGTGGAATACAATTGTGTGAGGATATAAAGTCGCAAGCAGCCTTACATCCTGTAAAATGCAAAGCATTAACTATTATCAGTACAACATGCATCTTTATTTGCATTACATGAAATCTAATGAATACAGGACTTAGGTCTTACATGATCCTTTGGTGTTACTGAGATAAATATCCCACTGTTGGAATACAGGACGTAGGCAAGTATGCAGATTCTTCTCACTTGAGTTCCCAATTCTGCACAGTTCATTAATCTTCTCAATGAAATCAATTAGTCTCTAGAAATGTAGACACAACCACTTCGTCATTTATCTAATAAGAATTTAAAGGATACAGATCTTTCTTTTTTTTCGCATTGTTTGTAACTTATTTTGTACATAATGTTGCTGCTACCATCTCTTATGACCGAAAAGAGCTTCTGGACATCAGAACAGCGATTGCTCACCTTGATTTTGACTAATCATTTTTCTTTAATGAGTTCTTACGAGAGAGATTTACTCCAGACACCCGATCAGGCCCTCATCCCCGTCATTCACAGGAGAAAGAGACAGAGGTTTCATGGAAGGAGATCCAGGTGCCTTGTGAGGATCAGGCGACGAGTGGCAAATCTGCCTTTGCCATCAGTACTATTTGCCTACTTACAATCACTGGATAATAAAGTGGATGAACTAAAAGCACGTATATCCTACCAATGGGACATTAAAAACGGTAATATCTTATGTTTCATCGAGTCGTGGCTGAACGACGACATGAATAACACACAGCTAGCGGGTTATACACTGTATTGGCAGGATAGAAGAGCAAGGGGTGGCGGTCTATGTATATTTGTAAACAACAGCTGGTGCACGATATCGAAGTCTTGAGGTTTTGCTCGCCTGAGGTAGAGTATCTCATGATAAGCTGTAAACTAGACTATCTACTATGGTGGAAAAATTATGTTATAATACATTTATTGCATCAAATGGTTGTGTTATGCAACAGAATAGAGTACTGTTAACTATTGTTAACTATTGCTTGTGTGTTCTACTGAGGATGGCCCTCTGGGAGATAACACTGACAGAGGAGATTTATGATGTCTTTTGGGTGATAAAACCTAAAGAGCATTCCAGAGCATTAGTTAATGTTTATGTTCTATACCTACCAGGGAGAGATGGTTCCAGTTTGGAGTCGGAGGGCCAGACACTGGTCTCTCTATACAATAGAAACTGTTGACACAGCAGATACTGTCTGCTATGTATTATAGGTATCTTTCATACCGATCTTAACCTTGTGATCCATTCTATATATCTGTTGTTCGTCATGTAGTTTGAAAGGGGTGTATCTTGGCTATAAAAGACCTTTGTAATTTTGTCTCGGGGCTCTCTGTGCGTGAATCGTCGACCAGCCATGACCAGCCATCATTATCGTAGAGCACTCAATCGATTGACTTTATATGTGTGCGTTGTATTTACCTGATCCCTTATTAATAAGTGATTAAAGTTTTAGTTTAAGTTTAACTCTGACTTGTGTGATTAGTTTGTCTCTCCTCATTTGATAGTAAATAAATTAACCACCACACTACCGAGAGCGTTTTCATCTATATACTTCGTAGCTGACTATTTACCACCACAAACCGATGATAGCACTAAGACCACACTCAACGAGCCGTATACGGCCATAAGCAAACAGGAAAATGATCATCCTGAGGCGGCTCTCCTAGTGGCAGGGGACTTTAATGCAGGAAAACTTAAATCCGTTTTACCTCATTTCTACCAGCATGTTAAATGTGCAACCAGAGGGACAAAAACGCGTACAAAGCTATCCCTCACCCTCCATTTGGAAAATCTGACCATAATTCTATTCTCCTGATTCCTACGTGCAAGCAGATATTTAAGCAGGAAGCACCAGAGACTCAGTCAATAAAAAAAGTGTTCAGATGAAGCAGATGCTAAGCTACAGGACTGTTTGCTAGCACAGACTGGAATATGTTCCGGGATTCTTCTGATGGCATTGAGGTGTACACCACATCAGTCACTGGCTTCATCAACAAGTGCATCGATGACGTTGTCCCCAGAGTGACTGTACGCACATACCCCAACCAGAAGCCATGGATTACAGGCAACATCCTCACTGAGATAAAGGGTAGAGCTGATGCTTTCAAGGAGCGGTACTTTAACCTGGAAGCTTATAAGAAATCCCGCTATGTCCTCCGACGAACCATCAAACAGGCAAAGCGTCAATACAGGACTAAGATCAAATCGTACAATACCAGCTCCGACAGTTGTTGGATGTGGCAGGGCTTGCAAACTATTACAGACTAAAAAGGGAAACACAGTGGAGAGCTGCCCAGTGACACAAGCCTACCAGACGAGCCAAATTACTTCTATGATCGTTTCAAGGCAAGTAACACTGAAACATGCATGAGAGGATCAGCTGTTTCGGATGACTGTGTGATCACGCTATCCGCAGCCGATGTGAGTAAGAACTTTAAACAGGTCAACATTCACAAGGTCGCAAGAACAGATGGATTACCAGGAAGTGTACTCCGAACATGCGCTGACCAACTGACAAGTGTCTTCACTGACATTTTCAACCTGTCCCTGTTTGAGTCTGTAATACCAACATGTTTGAAGTAGACCAGCATAGTCCCTGTGCCCAAGAACACAAAGGTAACCTGCCTAAATGACTAACGACCCGTAGCCCTCACGTCTGTAGCCATGAAGTGCTTTGAAAGGCTGCTCATGGCTCACATCAACACCATTATCCAAGAAACACCAGACCCACTCCAATTTGCATACCGCCCCAACAGATCCGCAGATTATCCAATCTCTATTACACTCCACACTGCCCATTCACACCTGTACAAAAGGAACACAGATGTGAGAATGCTATTCATTGACAACAGCTCAGCATTCAACACCATAGTGCCCTAAAAGCTCATCATTAAGCTAAGGACCCTGAGACTAAACACCTCCCTCTGAAACTGGATCCTGGACTTCCTTACGGGCCGCCCCCAGGTGGTGAGGGTAGGTAACAACACATCCGCCATGCTGATCCTCAACACGGGGGCCCCTCAGGGGTGCGTGCTCAGTCTCCTCCTATACTCCCTGTTTACTCATGACTGCACTGCCAGGCAGGACTCCAACACCATCATTAAGTTTGCCGATGACACAACAGTGGTAGGCTTGATCACCGACAACGGCGAGACACCCTATAGGGAGGAGGTCAGAGACCTGACCATATGGTGCAAGGACAACAACCTCTCCCTCAACATGATCAAGCAAAGGAGATGATTGTGGACTACAGGAAAAGGAAGACTGAGCATGCCCCCATTCTCATCTACGGGGCTGTAGTGGAGCAGGTTGAGAGCCTCAAGGTCTTTGGCGTCCACATCACCAACCAACTAACATGGTCCAAGCACACCAAGACAGTCGTGAAGAGGGCATGATAAAACATATTCCGCCTCAGGAGCTTGAAAAGATTTGGCATGGATCCCCAAACGGTTCTACAGCTGCACCATCGAGCGCATCCTGACTGGTTGCATCACTGCCTGGTATGGCAACTGCTCACCCTCCGAGCGCAAAGCACTACAGAGGGTAGTGCGCACAGCCCGGCACATCACTGGGGCCAGGCTTCATGCCATCCAGGACCTCTATACCAGGCGGTGTCAGAGGAAGGCCCTAAAATTGTCAGACTCCAGCCACCCTAGTCATAAACTGTTCTCTCTGCCACCGCACAACAAGCGCTACCGGAGCACCAAGTCTAGGTCCAAGAGGCTTCTAAACAGCTTCTACACCCAAGCCATAAGACTCCTGAACATCTAATCAAATGGCCAGCCTGACTATTTGCATTCTCCCCCCCTTTACGCTGCCACTACTCTCTTTTATTATCTATGTATAGTCACTTTAATAACTCTACCTACATGTACATATTATCTCAATTACCTCGACTAACCGAGGTATATAGCCTCGCTATTGTTATTTTACTGATGCGCTTGAATTATTTGTTACTTTTATTTCTTTTTTAAAGGTATTTTTCATAACTGAATTGTTGGTTAAGGGCTTGTAAGTAAGCATTTCACTGTAAGGTAATAATAACCTGCTGTATTTGGCGCATGTGACAAATACAATTTGATTTGATTTGAAAGCATTTTATTCTAGATTTTCTTGTATCTAGAAACACTCGCTAGTTTCTCTGTTTATACCTCTGGTACCAGAATTGGTTCTGGGTTCTGAGATTAGTGACAATATAAACCTAATTTCAACAGTGTAACATAGATTTGAACAATTCTATGAAAATAGTATTGTGCCCTTTTTTTCCTCAGGTTTCTATGCACTCACCTCCGTCAGATAGGGCCCCATCTTTTTACGTTCCAGTGGAGGACCAGTGCTATACTTCTTCAGTTCTGTTTTAACAGTCTCAAGATGCTCTCTGATTTGGTCTGTCAAGTATGGAAGTGATGTCTGTTGGGAAACAATTCAATGAATTGACTTAGCATTCTTAGCATTGAATGTAATAGTCAATGGCAAGTTTACAGTCAACTTACCTTTATATGATCTACCAGGTCTTGTGTGAGCTTAGTGGCAAGGCATTGTGTTGTAACTTTGTTTTGCTCAAGAAGTGGACTGTAATTGAGAGGCACAGAAAAGTTTTAGTTGACTTGTGTACTAGCGAGCCAACAACCAATGTGAGAATATGTTTGTTTCCACATGCCCTTAGCACTAGTACCGCCATGGCCGTTTTGAGGCATTTTGTGAGTCCTAATAACTCGGCCATTGCGAAAGTTATTTCCAAACACACCCTGTAGGTCTAAGCCCTTAGATCGCAATTCCTATTAAGCTAACATATGGAAAAGCTTTATTCCATATGTATAATGTATAATTGAGCCTTTTGATAATGACCCCTATAATTCTAATAAAATATAAAAGTTAGCAACTTAGACATTTCCTTGTTGTTTTTTTGTCCATTACAATAACACCAAATTTATCAGAAATACATTGTTAATGCTGTAAATGACTGTTGTAGCTGGAAATGGCTGATGTTTTTAATGGAATATCTACATAGGCATACAGAGGCCCATTATCAGCAAACATCACTCCTGTGTTCCAATGGCATGTTGTTTTAGCTAATCTTACTTTATAATTTTAAAAAGGCTAACTGAACATTAGAAAACCCTTTTGCAATTATGTTAGCACAGCTGAAAACTGTTGTCCTGATTAAAGAAGCAATAAAACTGTCCTTTAGACTAATTGAGTATCTGGAGCATCAGCATTTGTAGTTTCGATTACAGACTCAAAATGGCCAGAAACAAATAACTTTCTTCTGAAACTCGTCAGTCTATTCTTGTTCTGAGAAATGAAGGCTATTCCATGCGAGAAATTGACAAGAAACTGAAGATCTCGTACAACGCTCTGTACTACTCCCTTCACAGAACAGCGCAAACGGTCTCTAACCAGAATAGAAAGAGGAGTGGGAGGCCCCAGTGCACAACTGAGCAAGAGGACAAGTACATTGGAGTGTTTAGTTTGAGAAACAGATGCCTCACAAGTCCTCAACTGGCAGCTTCATTAAATAGTACCCGCAAAACACCAGTCTCAACGTCAACAGTGAAGAGGCGACTCCGGGATGCTGGCCTTCTTAGACCCATGACCGCCACTTTTTACCTCCTTATGCACATTGTGCCATTTTTACAGCCCAGTACTGGGTTACATTTCGACGACTTTCAGACACCTTTGTGTTTGTCAGAGTCTCCCCTTTCGATATTGGTAACATATTAGTTTGTAGCTCAAACAGTTCGGTCAGGACAGTAGGTTTTTTCAGAAGACCTCTGAAATTAGGACATCTGCAACAGAGTTCAGAGGACTGGCGTAAAGCTTGTGGATGTCTTAGAGACAAACAAAGTACACTGTCATATTCGAGAGAGTCTCATCTTTAGATGGTGGTGACTTGTTTGTTTGTTCACAAACGGTTTGTGTTGTAAACGGTTTGTGTTGTAAACGGTTTGTGTTGTGTTGTGATTTTCTTGTGTAGAAAACTACCACTTTCACAAGCCCCATGTCATGCAATAGGTGCAACTTTATTTTGCCAGAAAGATGTGATTGAGCTGCAGCCACTAAAACAAACTGTAAGTCTCTAGCCTGAACACACAGGGAGACCCAAAAAACCTACTCCTGTTGCATCTTCGATATTTTGTGTTTGGTAAGAAAAACCAGGCTTATCACTTTTGTTTGACCGTAGAATTTAAAGATAACTATTTGTAAATGTTCAATTCTCAAATGTAAGAACAGTTGATAAGGGCAAGTTAGCAGATCTCAAAGTAAGATGGGAAATGTCTGGTAGTTATGCAATTATAGCAGACCTTTGAGACCAGCTGGTATGACTGACAAACAGTGACAACTAAACTACCTAGACAATCAGTGACTTTTATAGCTGACTGATATGTTAAGGGTAGTGAAAGCAGCTGATGCTGTGGCATTTTAGTGATCAACATTGACCCCCTGGTGTGAAGTGGTGATACTAAAATTACCTAAAGTGGTGGTGGTTTTTGAAGAATTCCATTTCCAGTCGAGTGGCGTCCGCCAAAGAGATCTTCTGGTTGATATCATTCTGGCCACGGCATTTTACGATGATGTAGCCCTTGTTCAGGTGCACAACTTGTCCATTAACAATTTTTAAGATGTCTGGTTCTGCCCCTTTGTCAACCAAGTCTGGCTTGGTCAGAATTGCTTGTAAACACAGAACATATATATTAAAAAGTCATTTTCATGAGGGAAAAGGGTGAGGAGTTCAAATAAACAGTTGTGATATGGTGAAGAATTTACCCAGTGTCCTTGCACCTTCTGGATCCACTGATTGTGCCATTCTCAATGCTTCAGTTGTTGCTATGTCAACATTGCATGGCACTACAACCAGGTTAATGGTCTCTTGTTTCTTAATAAACTTCAAAATAAGACGTCTGATCTACATGGAAATGAAAGGCAAACATTGGTAAGACTATTTTCTGTTGAAACAGACTGCTTACATCTGTCAGCGATACTTAGTGAATCTGAGATAAGGAGAACTTACCATTCAGTTACTGTAGGGCAAGACATGACCCAAAACACACTGGAAATGCATCTATAGAGTTGAGTCCCAGGCTTGATGCATTGATGGACCAAATACTAACCTTTAAACTACTTTAACATACATTGTGTTAATTTGTCCAAATACTTAACCGCTTCAAATGAGGGGTGGGTAGATACATAAAGTGCTTTAATTTCGAAACGGTAAAACAAATACATGAAAATACCCTGACATAAAGATGACATTCTGTACTTTTGCCTCATTTTCGTCAACAAAGCAAAATTCCTGGAGTATAAAGCCACTGTCCAAATAAATGTGGAAAGCACTGTATATGATTCAGTGAAGTTAAGGTTCAAAATGCACATTGATAACAGTTACATTGTCTATATAGAGTATCTACTTCCTCCTAACCCACATTCATAATAGTTACATTGTCTACATAGAGTATCTAATTCCTCCTAACCCACATTCATAATAGTTACATTGTCTACATAGAGTATCTACTTCTTCCTCACCCACATTCATAATAGTTACATTGTCTACATAGAGTATCTACTTCTTCCTAACCCTCATTCATAATAGTTACATTGTCTACATAGAGTATCTACTTCTTCCTAACCCTCATTTATAATAGTTACATTGTCTACATAGAGTATCTACTTCTTCCTAACCCTCATTCATAATAGTTACATTGGCTACATAGAGTATCTACTTCTTCCTCACCCACATTCATAATAGTTACATTGTCTACATAGAGTATCTAATTCCTCCTAACCCACATTCATTTTGAGACACTAACCTGATCACCAATATCCTCTGGTTGGCCTGTGACAGGTACTCTGGTAATCCCAGGTAGATCAATAAGTGTGAGGTCACATACATCAGGAGAAGTGATCTCCAGCGTGATCAGGTCATCACAGATCCCAACACCATCTCCGGCTAGAGTATTTTGAGCTTTAAAACAAGTAATTTGGCAACGTTATTCACCCCTGTGAATTTGACATCTAATGAAACCTATAAGCCAACACAAAATGGCACTGTATGTATCTACTGTATATTGTGGGGAGTATACAGTGAAACGCTATGCTTTGAATTCAGTTGAAACTTGCATACCAGTTTTGACATGAATCTCAACCAATGAGGGGTCCTCAAAAGTCTCCACTACCCCTTGATAGCTGATCTTTGCCTTCCATTTTCCTCCAAAACACTTCCTTAGTTTCAATTCCAATGGACACCTGGTGACAATACCTAAGAGAAAATAGATTTATTTTAAATAAAAGTTGCACCCAATTGGAACATGTTACGATACATGTTATGCAATATAAGAAATTCAGCCTATAAATTGTAAAGAGAACATTTACTGATCTACCTGATAAAATGATGCAGTAGCAGATGCATGACAACATGTTTCCACTCATGCAGCGCTGACTTGAGGAAGACCCAGTTGGGTAGAAACATGTTTCTTCATGCATCTGCTACTCTCTACTCAAAGATAGTTTTCAACTGATCCATCTTACCACTTCCTCTGGGTAGTGCCACCCCAGATAAAGCCTCAAGCACTGAGCTCTTCCCTGAGCTCTGGTCTCCAACCACAGCAATGGCTGGCAATGCCAAGTCCTTCTCGATTCCGATCGATCTCAGAAAGTCAATGAGTTCGATGAATGGTCGCACGTGTCTATCCAAATGGCTGTAGAATACCCCCCTTTGCATACCATCTCTATATTTGCAGATAAATAAATATACCAAGCAAATGTAGGAAAACCAAGATATGTTTTATAAAATTCAAAGCCAATCAGTTATAAATGAAGCTGGAAATTAAGTCTTAAATTAGAAAATTGGAAACAAACATGGACCAATTGTTTGGATTTCAACTTACCTTTCCTCATCCTCAGAACCTGCATCTGGTCTGTGCATTTCTTGATGAAACACACATGCACCAAGAATACATGTAAGGTTAGATGTTATTTGTTCTTTGGTTAAAACTTACAATTTCCATAACAAAAAAATGTACTTACTCAGTATTGCTCAGCTGTGTTTGTCAGAGTAGAAAGAGCACACTGCAGAGAACTGTCAGTATACCTTTGTACTGCAACAATGTGTGAAAAGGTTACAACCCTAGAATGGACACAGTCTGTAGCATCATAACAATGTCCAAAGTACGGTAAATTAGTTGCTTTATATGAGCATCTTATATGAGCATCTTATAAAGGTGCTGATTTCAAATAAATGTAAACTGGGTGCTCCAGTTTACAATAAAGGATGAGGGTCAATCTAGGCACTTATCTAGATCTGACCACTATTCATTCCTGCGGCAGGGTAGCCTAGTGGTTAGAGCATTAGACTAGTAACTGAAAGGTTGCAATTTCAAATCCCTGAGCTGACAAGGTACAAATCTGTTGTTCTGCCCCTGAACAGGCAGTTAACCCACTGTTCCTAGGCTGTCATTGAAAATAAGAATTTGTTCTTAACTGACTTGCCTAGTTAAATAAAGCTAAATAATTCCAATGATACAATTATTCTGTTTTATCATTGGAACGTGATACCAAACAAGGCAACTGTGTGCATTATTATTATTATATATATATATATTTTTTATCCAGTCGGATAAACACGCCAAACAGCCTGCCAGACTGCTCGGAGGTGTCCGCATGGCCCTAAAGCACACAGTTGCCTTTCATTTCCATTTAGATCAGACGTCTTATTTTGAAGTTTATTAAGAAACAAGAGACCATTAACCTGGTTGTAGTGCCATGCAATGTTGACATAGCAACAACTGAAGCATTGAGAATGGCATCATCAGTGGATACAGAAGGTGCAAGGACACTGGGTAAATTCTTCACCATATCACAACTGTTTATTTGAACTCCTCACCCTTTTCCCTCATGAAAATGACTTTTTAATATATACGTTCTGTGTTTACAAGCAATTCTGACCAAGCCAGACTTGGTTGACAAAGGGGCAGAACCAGACATCTTAAAAATGATTAATGGCCAAGTTGTTCACCTGAACAAGGGCTACATCATCGTAAAATGCCGTGGCCAGAATGATATCAACCAGAAGATCTCTTTGGCGGACGCCACTCGTCTGGAAATGGAATTCTTCAAAAACCACCACCACTTTAGGTAATTTTAGTATCACCACTTCACACCAGGGGGTCAATGTTGATCACTAAAATGCCACAGCATCAGTTGCTTTCACTACCCTTAACATATCAGTCAGCTATAAAAGTCACTGATTGTCTAGGTAGTTTAGTTGTCACTGTTTGTCAGTCATACCAGCTGGTCTCAAAGGTCTCCTATAATTGCATAACTGCCAGACATTCCCCATCTGAGTGTGAGATCTGCTAACTTGCCCTTATCAACTGTTCTTACATTTGAGAATTGAACATTTACAAATAGTTATCTTTAAATTCCACGGTCAAACAAAAGTGATAAGCCTGGTTTTTCTTACCAAACCCGAAATATAGTAGATGCAATGGTAGTAGGTTTATTGGGTCTCCCTGTGTGTTCAGGCTAGAGACTTACCGTTTCTTGTAGTGGCTGCAGCTCAATCCCATCTTTCCGGCAAAATAAAGTTGCACCTATTGCATGACATGGGTCTTGTGAAAGTGGTATTTTTCTACACAAGAAAATCATCACACAACACAAACCGTTTACCTCCGATCAGTCCGTCAGGCTGTTTGGCGTGTTTATCTGACTGGATAAGAAAATATATAATAATAATAATGATGTCACCTCCACTTTTAAAACCAAGGTGGCGCCCCTGATCTTGGGAGTACCATTACTGTTGAATGTCACCATTTCAGACAAGGCAGTATTTTAAGAGAGCCCTTACTTACATTCAAAGGTCAATTAACATTAAAACGCCATTTAGCTAACAGCTGATCATTGATCATGATTGATGTAAATCTGCTAGTTAGCTAGCTTGATTTATTTTACTGATTGTGATTTACCTCTCTGTCTTTCTGCCACGCTCTGCTGTGTGTATCATCCAACCAGACTGAATATTGATGATATGATGTAAGCTAAATCAAGTGTTATCAAGTGTTAATCAAATGTTATGCTGCTGTGGCAGTACTGTTGAAATTTAAACTAGGTAGCTAGCTACACACACACTTGACCGTGTGACCAAATCTCTCAAGTCATGCATGTTGGATACCTGGCACGCAATCGCCGTACAGGGCAGACTGGGGAAAGGGCTCCTAAGGATCAGTACAGAGCAGATCAACAGGTGCAACTAGCGGACAGGGTTTGGCGAACTTGACAAAGACTTGTGGGCAGTGGGTTCTGAACAACAATGAAAAAAAATAATTTGGGGGAAATTATACCACCACCCAAAAGGGCACTTGAGGCTGGAAGGGCAAAGGGATATGTGCTCTGCACAGGTAGAGCCCTATCTGTGCACGTGCCTGGGTGACATATAAACAGGCTGTCTGAGGGAGATATAGCCATAAAGCCCTTAAGAACCAGGATCAATATCAAATATTTGTGATTTCCACAGTGGAAGACAATCAATTTCCAGCTGACTGCATCTGTGATCCATGTGGTATTTTCGTATGATTTGTTTTATGTTTCAGGAACCTCTGATTTAAAACACGTTTGACTGGGATTGATTTATAAGGGCTTGGCACAATGCTATGGTCCAACCAGAAGGATTCCCTCTCTACCATGTATGGTGCTATTATGTTGTTGCACTGAATTACTAGTAGAAGAAATTCAGAAATGGCACAAAATCAAAATGTAGGTTAAAAATGATATTGTTCTTATTAATAATGTCCCTGTTGTCCTTATCCAGAAAAAGGACCAACCCACATAGTTAAAAATATTAGCTCTGATCCATTGCGGGGACAAAGTCACCAGATGCTTGCTGAGCGTGCATTCAGTTGTGTTGAGGCCTGTCGTGCTCCAGCTCTATTTCTGCCCCATGCAGCCTCCTTCCTTCTCCCTTCTCCCTCTGCGCTGGGTCTCTGGACCCCTATTAATCACCACTGTGACACCAGATTGCAAATGACATTTAGGTATCAATCTATCAACCCATCGCTGTTCTGCTCCCTTACAACCCGTCCTAGAGGAACAGCCAACCGGTGCTCTCAGCATAGGAAAAGTTCATCACAAATAACACAAAAAGGGTGAGAGAGAGAGAGAGAGAGAGAGAGAGAGGGAGATGGAGGGAAAAGTTTGACAGAAATAACATTTAGCATTTTAAATAGCTGCCCAATCAACCGATCCCCATTAATTATAGGACACGGTCGTCACAGCTGAACTGAAATCTCACTCAAATTTACTGTAAAACAGAGTCAGGGAGAATTCAATTTTTTTTCCCTCACGGTAAACCACGTAACCTGGGCTACAGACTTCATCATAATTGGATGAGGACGATTTATGCTGGGCAGAGCGAGAGCAATGATATGGAACCCCCCTGACTGAGTCAGTCAGTGAGGTATAGTAAGTGGATTTCATACACTGGCCAGTTATTAACTCACATCCATCCCCATCTCCATCCCATCTCGGAGGATGAATTATCAATGACTTATTCTGGCATTGTTGCGTAATTGAGGAGAGTTTAATATGCAAACCATTTATTTAGTGGAGCTGAAGTTGGAACCAGATGTGAAGGGGAATAGGATAATCATGTGCTCGAAGACTGAAACCACAGCCAACAGAATACACAGTATCCTGCTCTAAAGTGTGAGGTGCGCAAGCCTCAAGCCTATCCTATATGGCCAGTGGAAAGAATTTCCATTTAGAAGTACACCACCAGCATGTGTGGGCGACCTGTAGTACTATGGCTGTTGCATGCTGGGATTCTGCTCCTGGCAATCTACTCCCGACTGTTCCCCAGCTACCTTCCCTCCATCTTCTGCCTTGCGACTTTTCCCCAGAGACACCTTATTGTTTGAAGAAAACTTTCCACAGTGTTCTGTCTGACTTTTCAGTGGAATGGAGGTTGGCACTTTGGCTTGGACTGAGTGCAGTGAAGTGAACAGCTGAGAGAAAGGAAGGCGTTAAAAATACATTCACAAATGGCTTTTAACAGATCGACTGCGACAGCAGCATTGTACCAATGGCCTCCTCCCTAAAGCTTTCTCGTACAAATTGTGACAGCACCTGTTTTTTGTAGACAGCGGGGTATCCTAGCTGTAGTGGTGCATGGGTAAAATCACCGGGGAAGCCAGAAAAAAAATCCTTATTACCCCCCCAAAAAATATATACAGATGTTTAGCAGAGGTTATTACAGGTGTAGAGAAATGCTTGTGTACTCTGGTGTTGAAGGCTGAGCTGTAGTCAATGAACAGCATTCTTACATAGGTATTCCTCCAGATGGGATAGGGCAGTGTGCAGTGCTATGGTGATTGCATCATCCATGGATCTATTGGGGCGGAATAAGAATTGCAGTGGGTCTAGGGTGTCGGGTAAAATGAAGGTAATATGATCCTTAACTAGCCGCTCAGAGCACTTCATGATGAGAGAAGTGAGTAATACAGGGTGATAGTCATTTAGTTCAGTTACCTTTGCTTTCTTGGGTACAGGAAAAATGGTGGACATCTTGAAGCAAGTTGGGTCAGCAGACTGGGATAGGGAGAGATTGAATATGAGGACACGGCTAGGGATGCCGTCTGGGCCGGCTTGTGTTGTGATAATTGCGTCGTTTGCTCTATAATCTGTTAGTTCATATGCCTTGCGACCATGATATATAGGGCTAAAGGCCAAGACAATAGGAAGACACAGTGGCAGAATCAATTTAACCACACATTTGTTTCATCACAAAACTGGAGAACAACCTCTGTCCGGTGAAGTCCACAAAGCATATTACATGTAACAAACAGTTACAAGACCTACAGCATGGTCAAGCAAGTTAATGTTTCCAACATTTTCGGACCACTAAACAACTATTGATTTTGAACCACAGAGAGTTATCACAAGTCGCAAAGAAAACAAGAGCTGCCTCCACTATTCCAGCACCATTTCAACTTGCAACATTTCAACATCATCAAATCACCTATGCTTAGTCTAATACAGTGACAACTAAAAGATACCAAAAACAATTGAGTCCCATCAACGTAAGCTAAATATGATGTGGCTGTCCATGGTTCTGATGTATGTGTGCGTGCGTACGGTTGTGCAAGTAGAAAAACAAGTTAACTCCCCATACTTGTAGAGAAACGCAAATTCCATCCTCTCTTTCATGTTGACGAAATGGTTTATTACTCTGTCATACACTACACACTTAATTTTGGTTGTCATAGGCTACCTGGCTAAAATGCTTGCTCGCTAGCCTAACTTCCACTCATGGAAAACGTTAGGTAGTTAACATTAGACTTCTACATATTGAACGCCCATCCTCTCAGGCCAGGGTCACAATGTATGTTAATGTTCGGATCACAATCGGTAATATAATACTCAGCCAGTACAGAGAATTAAGTAAAACCACAAGTCCAAATCCCTGAGTGGCGCAGCGGTCTAAGGCATTGCATCATGGTGCTAGAGGCGCCACAACAGACCCTGGTTTGAACCCGGGCTGTATCACAACTGCCATGATCGGGAATCCCACAGGCCGGTGCACAATTGGCCCAGCGTCGTCCGGGTTAGGGGAGGGTTTGGTCGGGGTAGACCATCATTGTAAAATAAGAATTTGTTCCAAACTGACCTTCCAAGTTAAATAAAACATAAAGCTGGTTAGCCGGCCATCCGAGGACAACAACACAACGAGATGCAATAATTCAAGATGTTTCTGTCAATGACGTATTCCTCTTGATGCGTTGAGTTAGGAGTGACTCCAAATCCAAACTGGCTTCCCTTGACAATTTTTTTGGGTGTGCCAGGACCATTCACAGTTTAGCTCAACGCTGATAGGCTATTATTAAAAATAAAAAATAAATCAAGGGAGACCAAATGCTCACTGGCTTCCCTTGCATTCAATGCTACGGGTGGCAACAATGTCGTACTCTTTTGGATCAGACAGCATCAGATAGATACCCTACACATACAGAGACAGAGGGGCGCTGTTTCCCTTGCTCTGAAGCTTTCTCCGCTGAGATACATTCGGAAAGTACTCAGACCCCTTGACTTTTTAGAACCTTATTCTAAAACTGATTCAATTGTTTTTTTCCATCACCAATCCACAAACAATACCCCATGATGACAAACAAAAAACTGAAATATCATAATTTGCATAAGTATTCAGAACCATTTACTCAGTACTTTGTTGAAGCACCTTTGGCAGTGATTACAGCCTCAAGTCTTATTGAGTATGACGCTACAAGCTTGGCACACCTGTAGTTGTGGAGTTTCTCCTATTCTTCTCTGCAGATCCTCTCAAGTACTGTCAGGTTGGATGGGGGCGTTACTGCATGAGATGTTCGAGTGGGTTCAAGTCCGGACTCTGGCTGGGCCACTCAAGGACATTCAGAGACTTGTCCCGAAGCCACTCCTGCGTTGTCTTGGCTGTGTTCTTAGGGTTGTTGTCTTGTTGGATGGTGAACCATCGCCCCAGTCTGAGGTCCTGAGTGCTCTGAAGCAGGTTTTTATCAAGGATCTCTCTGTACTTTGCTCTATCCATCTTTCCCTCGATCCTGACTAGTCTTCCAGTCCCTGCCACTGAAAAACATCCCCACAGCATGATGCTGCCACCACCATGCTTCACCGTAGGGATGGTGCCAGGTTTCGTCTGATTGGTGGAGTGTTGCAGAGATGGTTGTCATTCTGGAAGGTTCTGCCATCTCGACAGAGGAACTCTGGAGCACAGTCAGAGTGACCATCAGGATCTTCTCGCCCGATAGCTCAGTTTGGTCAGGGGGCCAGCTCTAGGAAGAGTCTTGGTGGTTCCAAACATCTTCCATTTAAGAATGATGATGGCCACAGTGTTCTTGGGGACCTTCAATGGTGCAAAAATGTTGCCTCGACACGTTCCTGTCTCGGAGCTTTAAGGACAATCCTTCGACCTCATGGCTAGGTTTTTGCTCTGACATACACTGTCAAGTGTGGCACAGGTGTGTACCTTTCCAAATGTCCAATCAATTGAATTTACCACAAGTGGACTCCAATCAAGTTACAGAAACATTTCAAGGATGATCAATGTTAACAGGATGCACCTGAGCTCGATTTTTGAGTCTCATAGCAAAGGGTCTTAAAATACTTAAGGTATTTCTGTATTTTTTTTCTTAATACATTTTCACACAAAAAAACGTAACCTGTTTTTGCTTTGTAATTATGGGGTATTGTGTTTCGATTGATGAGGATTTCTATTCATTTAATCCATTTTAGAATAAGGGTGTAACATAACAAAATGTGGAAAAAGTCAACGGGTCTGAATACTTTCTGAATACTTACATTCAGCCGAATTGAAGGAAAATGATCAAACACAGAGACAAAAGACAAATTATTTTATATGTTTTTCTTTTCCTTTTTGGGGGGGGGCCTGGCTTCCCTTGGCATCCATGAATACACGCCACTGTGTCCTAGGATTAATTTACACAACGTTCTATGTTGAACCTTGAATAGAAGAACTCACAGGACTAGGCGGAATAATTATCATATCACACAATTCTTGTAGCCTACATTAAAGCCAATGCATGAGAATTGTGAATACAAAATGTACTTTTCCCGACCAATGAGTGGAAAATGTAAATGTCCCATACCTCGAGTCAATTTCCCCTTCTTACGTTTCATATGTTGAGGCCTGATAAAGTGATAACTATGCTATATACAGCTTGTTAAACCATCAGAGCCAGAGGAAATATATTATAAATAAGCAGGAAAGTAACAGAGTGGTGATAACATTTCCCCTACTGTTTGGGGAGGATGCGTGGCTAATGAAAGGGACCATAAGGGAGACATACTGCTGATACAGGGGTAAGTACAGAGTTACTGCTGCTCCTCACCTCCCCCGGGCTAGACTTAGGCATAACTAGGAGCAGCCTACGGATGGGCCCCTCCATATTCACCATCCACCATCCAACCTCTTATCTAAAAACCACTAATAACAGCCAGACTATGGGTTGCCTTGCATTGCCTTCTCAAGTGCATCAGCCCTCCGCAAGAGGCACACGTATGTTCCACTCTGAGCTGTTTTAATCAGGGGAGGGCGTGGCATCACACTGCAGAGCCATACATCCTGCAGATTGTTCATAATCAGCCCATCCTGAGAGGAGCCAGGCAGCTACACAGGCCTGTCGTTCCAGCAGCAATTAGCATACCGGTACGCTAATAGGGATGTGTGTGGAACTCTTCATAGTAATTAAAGTGTTGACTCACAAAAGGCTTCTGAGGGTTGGATACAACAGCTCATCGATTATTGCGAAGAGAGGAACAAAATCCCAAATCCCCTATTACAGGGGCTGAGTCACTGGCTTACTGGTGCTCCTCCATGCCGTCCCTAGGAGGGGTGCATCACTTGAGTGGGTTGAGTCACTGACGTGATCTTCCTGTCTGGGTATGGCACCCCCCCCCACTTCGGTTCTGCCGTGGGGGCGATCTTTGCGGGCTATACTCGACCTTGTCTCAGGATGGTAAGTTGGTGGTTGAAGATATCCCTCTAGTGGTGTAGGGGCTGTGCTTTGGCAAAGTGGGCGGGGTTATATCCTGCCTGTTTGACCCTGTCTGGGGCTATCATCGGATGGGACCACAGTGTCTCCTGACCCCTCCTGTCTCAGCCTCCAGTATTTATGCTGCAGTAGTTTATGTGTCGGGGGGCTAGGGTCAGTCTGTTATATCTGGAGTACTTCTCCTGTCCTATCCGGTGTCCTGTGTGAATTTAAGTATGCTCTCTCTAATTCTCTCTTTCTCTCTTTCTTTCTCTCTCTCTGAGGACCTGAGCCCTAGGACCATGCCTCAGGACTACCTGACATGATGACTCCTTGCTGTCCCCAGTCCACCTGGCCGTACTGCTGCTCCAGTTTCAACTGTTCTGCCTGCGGCTATGGAACCCTGACCTGTTCACCGGACGTGCTACCTGTCCCAGACGTGCTGTTTTCAACTCTCTAGAGACAGCAGGAGCGGTAGAGATACTCTTAATGATCGGCTATGAAGAGCCAACTGACATTTACTCCTGAGGTGCTGACTTGCTACACCCTCGACAACTACTGTGAATATTATTATTTGACCATGCTGGTCATTTATGAACATTTGAACATCTTGACCATGTTCTGTTATTATCTCCACCTGGCACAGCCAGAAGAGGACTGGCCACACCCCATAGCCTGGTTCCTCTCTAGGTTTCTTCCTAGGGGTTTTAGGCTGGGTTTCTGTATAGCACTTTGAGATATCAGCTGATGTAAGAAGGGCTAGATAAATACATTTGATTTGATTTGATTTGATATACAGCCGGAATATAGTTGTGAAGTCAGTGAAGCTATGGAATAAAGTGTTTCTGTTGAGTGAATCGCCTCCATGAAAAGAAACAAGAGAGATATAAATATGACAGTCAATGGGTCAATGTCTTTGTTGTTTCATGCCCTCCAGATGGCCCATTAAGTGAAGAATCAAGATTTAACAACAACAATTATGTTAAGATCCCAACAGTATGACTAGAATTTAAACACCTGCAGAGGTCCTTACAACTAATTTGGCACCAATCCTTTGAGTGAGACAATAACTCAGGACAAATTATATGAAGAAACTCAATAAAAATGTAGCCAAGTGATAAAACAGAACAACACAAACAACTGCACCTTCTGGGCACAGTGGAAATAAGGCCTCATTAGGCAGATGGAAATGATTAAAATTAGTTAATATGAAGTAGTCCCCCAGTGCAAGGCTGTATGGGTAAAAAGAGCAGAGTTTAGTTTATTTGCTCATAGCCCCAAAAAACATTCAAAATAAGATGAAAATAGAGGGAGAAAATAAAAAAAACTGTACATGCAGAGTTGAGGTTTAAACATATAAAAGAAAACTTATGGGCTTATGAAAACCTCCAAGTGCATAAATGATAGCATGCTGTGTTTAACTTACATGCCAAAAGCTATAGAAGTCTTATCAAGTTGTAAAGTGACCACCTTTTGACCGCCTTGATCTGCTTACAATCAAAACCAAATCCTATCCATAAAACCTCATGCTCATGGTATATTTAAATAAGATAACAAGACTTATAACATTCCACCACATTACTACTTCTACTGTATCCCCATCCTCTCAAATCAAAAACCTAGCCATTGGGTAGGCTAGATAGCTTCATTGATTCAATCCATGTCTATTTCCCTTAGACAGTAGCTTCTCTAGTCCTAGAATCATAATAGAATAGAAAAGATGTCAGGGACAAGAGGCTGGGAAGGGATGGGGGAATGTTCCTCTCTGGTAACGCCTAGTCCTAATGTCTCCTCTCCTTTATGATGTTTTAATAAAGTAATATGTCATTGTAACAGCTTTGGGTGTCTATTCATGTGGCTGTTCCTGGGAACTACATAGCCATCCCCAATCTCCTACTACACCACTTTGTCCTGGCGGTACCTTGACCCCCCTTCATTATCATCATCTCTGAGTTCCATTTCCAGTCATTTCCCAGATAAATACAGTGACTCCATTCTTCAATTTGTTCCTGGCACTGCCTGCAGACATGATATTGATTTACTGTTTTTTCCTATGCAGCTTATGGCTTTGTCCAGACATATTGTAAAACACAATAGCGAAAAGCAGTAAATCTGCAATTTACACTTCCTCCTGCACAACAATGTGCTGGCATCATGTCCATTTTTCAGGTTGCAGGCCTTGAGTGTGCTGTCATAAAACCACAGATAGCCCATGTGATGTTATTAGATACACATGCTGTGTAAGAAACAGATTTGGTTTATGGAACACTCCCATCATCCCTCCATTCCCCATCCATATCCAGTGCTATAATTATACTTAAAGGCATTTTTATTCCACTTTCAGACCGTTTTTAAATAAGAGGCACCAAACCCAGGCATATCTTCAAAATGCAGTTATGTCGCTGTAACTTTGAGAAAAAGAGTGGGGATATGCAAATCTGATGGCGTCCTATAAACATGATGGTGACTTCCTCTTTTGTTTGTCATCCACAAGTAGGCTACTCGTATGAATCAAATCAAATCAAAGTTTATTTGTCACATGCGCTGAATACAACAGGCTCTAACCAATAGTGCAAAAAAGGTATTAGGTGAACAATAGGTAGGTAAAGAAATAAAACAACAGTAAAAAGACAGGCTATATACAGTAGCGTGGCTATAAAAGTAGCGAGGCTACATACAGACACCGGTTAGTCAGGCTGATTGAGGTAGTATGTACATGTAGATATGGTTAAAGTGACTATTCATATATGATGAACAGAGAGTAGCAGTAGCGTAAAAGAGGGGTTGGCGGGTGGTGGGTGGAACACAATGCAGATAGCCTGGTTAGCCAATGTGCGGGAGCCCTGGTTGGTTGGCCCATTTGAGGTAGTATGTACATGAATGTATAGTTAAAGGGACTATGCATAAATGATAAACAGAGAATAGCAGCAGCTTAAAAATAGGGGTTGGGGGGCACACAATGCAAATAGTCCGGGTAGCCATTTGATTACCTGTTCAGGAGTCGTATGGCTTAAAAACTGTAGAGAAGCCTTTTTGTCCTAGACTTGGAACTCCGGTACCGCGTGCCATACGGTAGTAGAGAGAACAGTCTATGATTAGGGTGGCTTGGGTCTTTGACCATTTTTTGGGCCTTCCTCTGACACCGCCTGGTGTAGAGGTCCTGAATGGCAGGCAGCTTAGCCCCAGTGATGTACTGGGCCGTACACACTACCCTCTGTAGTGCCTTGTGGTCAGAGGCCGAGCAATTGCCGTACCAGTCATGATGCTCTCGATGTTGCAGCTGTAGAACCTTTTAAACATCTCAGGACCCATGCCAAATCTTTTTAGTTTCCCGAGGGGAATAGGCTTTGTCGTGCCATCTTCACAACTGTCTTGGTGTGTTTGGACCATTCTTTGTGTGTTTGGACCATTCATGTTTGGACCATTTGTTGTTGATGTGGACACCAAGGAACTTGACGCTCTCAATCTGCTCCACTACAGCCCCGTCGATGAGACTGGGGGCATCCTTCTTTTCCTGTAGTCCACAATAATCTCCTTAGTCTTGGATATGTTGAGGGATAGGTTGTTTTTCTGGCACCACCCGACCAGGTCTCTGACTTCCTCCCTATAGGCTGTCTCGTCATTCAGGCCTACCAGTGTTGTGTCGTCTGCAAACTTAACGCTGGTGTTGGAGTCATGCCTGGCCATGCAGTCGTGGGTGAACAGGGAGTACAGGAGGGGATTGAGCACGCACCCCTGGGGAGCTTCAGTGTTGATGATTAGCGTGGCAGATGTGTTGCTACCTACCCTCACCACCAGGGGGCGGACCGTCAGGAAGTCCAGGATCACGTTGCAGAGGGAGGTGTTTAGTCCCAGGATCCTTAGCTTAGTGATGAGCTTTGAGGGTACTATGGTGTTGAACGCTGAGCTGTAGTCAATGAATAGCATTCACACATAAGTGTTCCTTTTGTCCAGGTGGGAAAGGACAGTGTGGAGTGCAATAGAGATTGCATCATCTGTGGATCTGTTTGGGCGGTATGCAAATTGGAGTGGGTCTAGGGTTTCTGGGATAATGGATGTTGATGTGAGCCATTACCAACCTTTGAAAGCACTTCATGGCTACGGACGTGAGTGCTACGGATCTGTAGTCATTTAGGCAGGTTGCCTTTGTGTTCTTGGGCACAGGGACTATGGTGGTCTGCTTGAAACATGTTGGTATTACAGACTTAATCAGGGACATGTTGAAAATGTCATCCAGAACAGCTGATGCTCTCATGCATACCTCAGTGTTGCTTGCATAGAAGTGATTTAGCTCGTCTCGTAGGCTCGTGTCACTGGGCAGCAGCTTGCGGCTGTGCTTCCCTTTGTAGTATGTAATAGTTTGCAAGCCCTGCCACATAAGATGAGCGTTGGAGCCGGTATAGTATGATTCAATCTTAGCCCTGTATTGAAGCTTTGCCTGTTTGATGGTTCATCGCAGGGCATAGCAGGATTTCTTGTAAGCTTCTGGGTTAGAGTCCCGCACCTTGAAAGCGGAAGCTCTACCCTTTAGCTCAGTGCGAATGTTGCTTGCAATCCATGGCTTCTGGTTGGGGTATGTACGTACAGTCACTGTGGGGACGACGTCCTCGATGCACTTATTGATTAAGCCAGTGACTGATGTGGTGTACTCCTCAATGCCATCGGAAGAATCCCAGAACATGTTCCAATCTATGATAGCAAAACAGTCCTGTAGTTTAGCATCTGCTTCCTCTGACCACTTTTTTTTATAGACCGAGTCACTGGTGCTTCCTGCTTTAATTTTTGCTTGTAAGCAGGAATCAGGAGGATAGAGTTGTGGTCGGATTTACCAAATGGAGGATGAGGGAGAGCTTTGTACACGTCTCTTTGTACACGTCTCTGGTTGCACATTTAAGATGTTGATGGAAATTTGGTAGAACTGATTTAAGTTTCCCTGCATTAAAGTCTCCGGCCACTAGGAGCGCCGCCTCTGGGTGAGTGGTTTCCTGTTTGCTTATTTCCTTATACAGCTGACTGAGTGCTGTCTTAGTGCCAGCATCTGTCTATAGTGGTAAATAAACAGCCACAAAAATGTATAGCTGAAAATTCTCTAGGCAAGTAGTGTGGCCTGCAATTTATCACAATATACTCTACTTCAGGCGAGCAAAATCTAGAGACTTCCTTAGACTTCGTGCACCAGCTGTTGTTTACAAATATGCAGAGACCGCCCCCCCTCGTCTTACTGGAGTGTGCTGTTCTATCTTGCCAGTGCAGCGTGTATCCCGCTAGCTGAATATCCATGTCGTCATTCAGACACGATTCCGTGAAACATCGGATATTACAGTTTTTGGTGTCCCGTTGGTAGGATATTCGTGATCGTATCTCGTCTAGTGTATTGTCCAATGATTGCACGTTGGCTAGTAGTATTGACGGTAACGGCAGCTTTCCCAGTTGTCTTTTCCGGGTCCTGACCAGGCATCCGGCTCTTTGTCCTCTGTACCTGCGTCGCTTCCTCTTGCAAATAACGGGAATGTCGGCCCTGCTGGGTGTTTGGAGAATGTCTTGTGCGTCTTGTTTGTTGAAGAAAAAATCTTTGTCTAATCCGAGGTGAGTGATCGCTGTCCTGATATCCAGGAGCTCTTTTTTTGCCGTAAGAAACGGTTGCAGAAACATTATGCACAAAATAAGTTACAAATAACCAGAGAAAAACCTCCACATGATAGCACAATTGGTTGGGCGCCCGTAAAACTGCTGCCATTTCTTCCGGCGCCATTTTATAACCAATATGGCCATTATAAGTCTTTCCATTATGATGCTTTTAATATGAAAGTTTATGGGCGTATATAAGTGGACATGGAAATGTCACATAAATAGAGAAGAGAGCCGTCAAACTGTAATTAAGGAAGAGACCTAATGTCATCATCACTGCTGACGTCTGATTTTAACACCCAGGAAAGGTAGTCAGGAGAGAGCAACACTTTTACTCAGTTTACTATGGGACTTCCACATAACTCTTCCCAGTCCACTGTTGTGTTTACAGCATGGGTAGTAGTGACCGGCAGACCGCCCAACATTAATAGGCCTACGTGTCCTACTGTTCTACTTCCCTGTATGTATGAATTGGTTGCTAGAGGGAAGATTTTTGTCCCCACATCTAGGAATAAAAGCCAGAAAATATAAAAATAATATTTAATAGCGCTGCATCGCCTGTCAGACTAAATTGTGTGGACATCCCGTCAGTAAATGGCTGAAAGATTGATGAAATTTGATGTCCCTAGGCCGAGCATGAACCAGCTTGTGGGGGTGTTGATACACAGGCTATTTTGGAGGATTCGTAGTTCTCTCCTCTGAGCTACTAGTGGGCTGGCTGGCTGACTGACTGACGTATTGTTGCCCACATCACAGTGGTCCAGTAAATGAAAAGCAATGTCACAATAACTTCCCATCTTTGTGCCGGTCCAAATACAATCACTGGCTCCTCATTGCTATGTAATTGACATAGAGTACTCAGCGAATAAACCATATCTTAATTCAACTTAGAACTCTTTTTTTGTGAAGGAAAGCACCAATACATGCATTGACTAAGAAACATTTTTCCTCAAATGTATTTAAATTCCAATTTGGTTAACACAATGAAGTCAATGTTCTGTACATTTAATTACCATAATGATAGATTTCACACAGAAAGTCAATATATTTCACTCGTGAAAATGCAATGTTATAAATGTAGAGCAATAGAAATGCGCTTTGTTTATCAAGGAAATTGTGTGTGCAACTGTGCCTCAAATGCCTGACTGTTTTTTGTTTATTTATGACAGATTGAAGGATTAAGGTGATATTATTGCTCCCGAGTGGCGCAGCGGGCTAAGGCACTCCATCTCAGTGCAAGAGGTATTTGGTGGTTTGATTCCAGGCTGTATCACATCCAACTGTGATTGGGAGTCCGATAGGGCAGTGCACAACCTGCCCAGGGTAGGCCATCATTATAAACAAGAATTTGTTCTTAGCTGACTTGCCTAGTTATATGAAGGTTCCATTAGAGGAAAATCTAATTGTATCTGCCTCAAAGCAACAGTTCCTCTGTTGTACCTCAAAACAAATTATAGATGAGAAGTAAATGATTAAATGCTAATTAATATCTCCAATCATCTTTTCCTGCTTCATTCCACCCTTCATTTGGCATGTATTCCCTTGTTTAAATTGTTTCCCATTCTTAGCATGAATGCATAACACACCAATTATTGTGACTAGATTAGGCACTGCAGTGAACAATGAATGTGGAAAGAAATCAGACAAACCAAAAGTACCGGAAACAATCATCATATTGGTTTTGACAATGACAGATCCTAGCTGTGGAACAGCAGAATCTCACAGATTTGACATGGTCCTATCTAGCTGAATCTGTCAAAATGGCTCTTGAACTTTCACTCTAGAGTTTAAAACACACAGCCCAAAGCAGCTCCTGCTCCTGCATGGGTTTTAAGTAATGCGGTTTATCCCGACAGTGAAGATAAAAAGGTAGAGCTTGGGGGTGAGGAGAAAAAAACTACAGAGGTCTCCTGAGAGCTCACTGAAGGTTAGCTGTGCAATTTTTGGCCGAGATAAGGCCGGTAGTAAATTCAATTATTCCTTAAAGCCTCTACCAGCAATTAATTTACACACAGAGCGTTACCAACACGATTGAGGGTTCTTTGACCTTCTTTTGCACTCCATAAATGCCCCGGCTATACAAATAGATTCTCCATGAAATTACATGTCTAAATGCAGTCTTATTTCACTCCTGCAATTGCATCATTCTTGTGGAGGTGGCAATTTGGTCCCAAGGCTGGACCATGGTAGATAAGCATCCTGTCATGTATGTACGTATTATACGGTAGACATGGTCCATCATTGTCTTTACCATGTATGTTCACCCTTTGGATAGATATTAATGTCATCCAGTTGAATATACCAAGTTTGTAGCATGGAAAGAAACATTCTCAATCATGGCACGTGCCAGTGGGATGTACACTCCGAAGGCTTCTCCAGTGGTTTGATGGGAATTCCTCAGTGGGGTTGTTTAAACATCTGACATTTGATTGTAAGGGAACCACGATCTCCTCCTGGGACTAACCATTGATCCCTAATTTGTACCAACTCATTGCCTCTCTAGGTGGTCATCAGAGAAATTATTGTTGGTTTGGTTATCAATGAACAAACAAGCAACCAATTTCAGATCCACTGACAGAACAAATAGTTAGTGTTAGCTGATCGTACCCCTGATCACCTGATCACCATATTGATGATGCCTTCAAAGGAAAACTGGGTCATTTTTTCCCCCTCAGAGGACATTCAGATCTGAAGCCCTCTCTTCCTGAATGCAACGTTGTCTCAGCTGTGATATTGACTGGTTCTGATGCAATCTTTTGCTCAACAGCTGAAATGTGGGACACCACACTGTCGGTTATATGAATTTAAAAAAAAGTGTATTTAAAATAAAAATACATATTTTGATAGAGCTCATTATCTTCTCCAAAGGCATTTTCGGCTTCAAAAGCAGCGGGAGTGGAGGAGAGGGAGTGGGATCTTAAGAGCCGCTGTGAGATGCGATGGGCTTGATACTCTGGATATCCATCTCTTATTAATTATTCCTGCAGGCTTGTCATTATCCCCCCATCCTCCCTCTATAAAGTACTCTCCATATGGCTCCTTAGGCAGACGGCATTATTTTGTGTCTCAACAGGCGGTCATGGTGAGAGGGTTTGCAGAGCGTGAGAAATGTGCTGACGCTTCAACTCCATGAAACAGTGAAGAGGAAAAGGAGGTGGGCTATGTAAAAAAGGAACTGCCGCCCCCTTCATTCATTTTATTACGACCTACACTCCTTCCCAAGCTCATAATTATTTAAGTTCATTTAAGTAATTAAACACCTCCTGAGACTAAAGGAGGGCTCTCAGACGTAAGTGATGTGGGGCTGGTAAGCTTGTCGCCTAGCCGCAGTTGGTGTCAAGGTGCTGATGCCAAGCGCTTCTACTCAGCACTCCAGTAGCCTAGTACTATGGCAACAGGCAGGGTGGAACTCTTCTGCCTACACAATAGTTCTGTGCATTCAGAGTCACAGTCTGGAAACAGCCACAGCATATCAGGGTGGCAGCATGCAGCAGTGATATTCAGATAACAAACATGGTGCAATATGAAATAAATAAATAAATTGATTGGAGACCTGGCCTCAGTATCTTCCTCCATCCATCCTTGGAGACCTTGAAATTGGCTGATACAATGTCACAAGAACTAATTGTGTGTGGTGTGTTTCTGTGTGTCCTGTTCACTCAATCAAATATGTAAGAAAAGCTACAGTACACCAGTGGTGGAAAAAGTACCCAATTGTCATAGTTGAGTAAAAATAAAGATACTTAAAAGAAAATGAACCAAGTAAAAGTTCTAGTCACCAAGTAAAATACGACTTGAGTAAAAGTCTAAAAGTATTTGGTTTTAAATATACAGTACCAGTCAAACGTTTGGACACGCCAACTCATTCAAAGGGTTTTCTCTATTTTCTACATTGTAGAAAAATAGTGAAGACATCAAAACTATGAAATAACACATTTGGAATCATATACTAACCAAAAAAGTGTTAAACAAATCAAAACATATTTTAGATTTTAGATTATTCAAAATAGCCACCCTTTTCCTTGATGACACTCTTGGCATTATCTCAACCAGCTTCACCTGGAATGCTTTTCCAACAGTCTTGAAGGAGTCCGCACATATGCTAAGATCTTGTTGGCTGCTTTTCCTTCACTCTGCGGTACAACTCACCCAAACCATCTCAATTGGGTTGAGGTCGGGTGATTGTGGAGGCTAGGTCATCTGATGCAGCACTCCTTCACTCTCCTTCTTCGTCAAATAGCCCTTACACAGCCTGGAGATGTGTTGGGTCATTGTCCTGTTGTAAAACAAATGACAGTCCCAATAAGTGCAAACCAGATGGGATGGCGCATCGCTGCAGAATGCTTTTGTGGCCATGCTGGTTAAGTGTGTCTTGCATTCTAAATAAATTGCATACAGTGTCACCAGCAAAGCATCCCCACACCATCACACCTCCTTCTCCATGCTTCACGGTGAGAACCACACATGTGGAGATCATCTGTTCACCTACTCTGCGTCTCACAAAGACACAGCGGTTAGAACCAAAAATCTCAAATTTGGACTCATCAGACCAAAGGACAGATTTCCACCTGTCTAATGTCCATTGCTCGCGTTTCTTGGCCCAAGCAAGTCTCTTCTTATTATTGGTGTCATTTAGTAGTGGTTTCTTTGCAGCAACTCTACCATGAAGGCCTGATTCACGCAGTCTCCTCTGAACAGTTGATGCTGAGATGTGTCTGTTACTTGAACTCTGTGAAGCATTTATTTGGGCTGCAATTTCTGAGGTGCAGTTAACCCTAATGAACTTATCCTCTGCAGCAGAGGTAACTCTGTGTCTTCCTTACCTGTGGCGGTCCTCATGAGAGCCAGTTTCATCATAGCGATTGATGGTTTTTGCGACTGCACTTGATTAAACTTTAAAAGTTCTTGAAATTTTCCAGATTGACTGACCTTCACGTCTTCAAGTAATGATGGACTGTTGCTTCTCTTTGCTTATTTGAGCTGTTCTTGCCATAATATGGGCTTGGTCTTTTACCAAATAGGGCTGTCTTCTGTATACCACTCCTATCTTGTCACAACCTAACTGATTGGCTCAAACGTATTAAGAAGGAAAGACATTTTTGCAAATGTACTTTTAACAAGGCACACCTGTTAATTGAAATGCATTCCAGGTGGCTATCTCATGAAGCTGGTTGAGAGAATGCCAAGAGTATGCAAAGCTGTTTTCAAGGCAAAGGGTGGCTACTTTGAAGAATCTCAAATATAAAAAATATTTGTTTAACACTTTTTTGGTTACTACATGATTCCATGTGTTATTTCATAGTTTTAATGTCTTCACTATTATTCTACAATGTAGAAAATAGTAAAAATAAAGAAAAACCCTTGAATGAGTAGGTGTGTCCAAACGTTTGACTGGTAATGTACTTAAGTATCAAAAGTAAAAGTATAAATCATTTCAAATTCCTTATATTAAGCAAACCAGATGGCATTTTCTTTTTTTATTATTTATTCACAGATAGCCAGGGGCACATTCCAACACTCATTTACAAACAAAGCATGTGTGTTTAGGGAGTCCGCCAGATCAGAGGCAGTAGGGATGATCATGGATGTTCTCTTGATAAGCGCATAAATTGGACCATTTACTTTTGGGTGTTGGGGAAAATGTAGAGTAAAAAATACATTATTTTATTTAGGAATGTAGTGAAGTACAAGTAAAAGTTGTCAAAAGTATAAACAGTAAAGTGCAGATACTCCAAAAAACTACTTAAGTAGTACTTTGAAGTATTTTTACTGAAGTAATTTATGCCACTGCAGTACGCACAGCACTTACGTATATCCAAATGTACACAAAATCACCCTCCATGAATACAGGGAATAATTACTGACATTTGCATGAAATGGACAAAAAGTGCAAGGCTCTGCCACTGAATTAAGTGTGATTGATATACACCCTCTCAGTGCTACCTAAAACCATTCAAAATCATCTTAGACTAGACTGGCCAGTCAGAGTGCAAGAAGTGGAAAATAAGGGGGAGCTGGCATGGTGGGATAAGCACTGAGTAGCACTTATAAAAGGTACAGGCTATTAAACCAGAGCTGAGCGCATTGAACGGGAAGCCGATTGATGACATCATGCGCCGTTGGAGAGGGATGGCTTAATTAAAGTTTAATCCGACAAATATTCATGTACATTTAATGATCCCAAATCACTTCATTCTACATGAATGATGAATGTTAATGAACCAAAGGATGGATAAATTGAGGCAGAGGCAAGGGCGAAGGGATGTGACCAGCCACCAGTGTATCGGCACATCAACAGTCACTTCTTCCCAGGGGTTAAAGGAGAGGGGACTAATGTAGAGGAACAAAACCCATACGTGACGTCACCATAGGCGGGTGGCCTAGTTCTTGGGCTGGCCTGGTCATCGCGTCTCACTTCTTTAAATGCTCATTCACTCTCATCTCGCACCACAGTGATATTCCCCTTTGGTCTTGTTCTTCACTTCAATCAAAAATAATGCAGGTTCCAAGATATGGGGGCAGAGACCGAAACCAAAGTGGCCAATGTTAATCATGCTAATTGTGTAACATTTTGATATTTCATTTCTCTGGCAAGAAGTGCAATGCCAACATTTAAATCTTTCTATACACTTACTGTAAGTGTCTCCTTAATTATTATACACATTTAACATTGCATAGTGCATGTTATATGCTGTGCTTACTAGATTAAGATGAGAGATACAGCTAGGGCCAACATGTCAATGTATCTTACCACAGCGAGACAAGAGATGAGGTATATACTATAGCTGTGGGTGTTTACTAAGTGAATGCATATTGCTTGCAGCAAGTACTGTGTAAATCTAGATGATTATTTACATAGTTAAATAAGCCATGAGGTCATTCTGATAATAATTAGTTGAACAGTTTACAATTTACCAAGCTAGTTGCATATTTTCAACGTTGACACAATGTTGCTGTTCCAATATATTCAATCCCTATCTGCACTCCATCATTGGTCAGTTCCACTATCTAACGCTGTGTTATGTACGAAAGAGATTGTCTATGAAATAGAATCCAGGAACACCCAGTAAAGCTAGACTAAAAAGTGCATATTTCTTTTTCCATTAAGATTGTTTTCTATTTCTCTTTTTTGCTTTTACAAAAGCTCGATAGTAGGCTATGCCCTTGTTACCGCAAGCAAATGAAACCAGTGTGTTCTTCATGAGGATGCAGTCTATCATCGGAACAACACTGCCATCTGCTGCCACTCCTGTGAGAAACCAATGGCTTAACTCCCTGCCACGACAAAATAATGCTATGCCGCTTGAATAGAGAGCAATCCCAATTGGTATTTCATATCATATACAAGATTTCATCCAAAATTCCATGGAAAAACTGCTAAACAGACGTATTTGTGAAATAAAAAAGGGTCAGCAGAACCTTTGTTTGCATTCAGCATCTCTTAGTTTTTTTAAAAACTCAAAGCAACTAGATCAGCCTGTCTGCTTGTTGTTCCCCACTTTACTCCAATTTCCGCCAATTTTCTGGTTCTGTGGAACTGCTGTTCCTTAGTGCTCTCCTGAATTCCATCCAATGCTATAAAAAGGGAAAAGGCATCCGGGAGATATATGGGTTAATAGTTACTGGGTCCAAAAATAGATTAATGTGCCTTAGTCATCGAAGTGCATTTCTGCACAGGTGTGGTTTTATGGTATAGATTTTTTATCGCTACCAACTGACAAAGATTTGATGCATTTGAAATCATAAATATTTCATGTGAAAGTGCTGATACATCAAGTGTTAACTACCCTATACTGTACACGACACGTGATGCCCATAACAAACTGGCCTGTAAAATAAATGATGATTTTAGTATTAAACTATATATTTTACTGCCCCATTATGAATGACAACTATAAATCCTGTGAAAATAAATGCTCTAGTGGGGATCCTGTAAATAAGAACAGCCTTCAAAAGAGTCCCATTGATATTCTACTCTTATCTTTCCAGTGTGGTCCTTATACCCAGCCACAATCACAATCGCTATGGGATTTCTCCAGGGATGGGGGAAATCATTAGACTTTTAATGAAACTAATTAATATAGCAGCCACACACAAGTGCCATCTGATTAGGGAGGAAGTCAAGCTTTTCACATGGCTCATTTGACCTCAACACTATAATGATGCTGCCATCACCACAAGGCCAGGGGCATACATCGCAATGTACTTGAGTCAGTGATCCGATCGCATGCACTGGACTGGGGAATGTACATGTCCAGGAAAATCTCATCAGCATGCACATCGACTTCCAAGGGGCTGAGGAGACCTGTGGACAGAGTGTGAGGAGGGCACACTATTACAGCATGTCTGAATCATCACCCTCTCTACTCTATAGAGGTGTTAGTAAGGATAGGCACTTGCTGCAGGAAATGTCAGCGATCTACAGAAGAAGTTAGGCAATGTGGTCCCATGGCAATTCGCATTCATCAGCATGTAAATCTGTGACACTCCATTTAGTATGATATGTTGCACAATGTCATACGAATTAGAGTACGTATATTGCTCAGTCCCTTCCTGTACTCCCTGTTCACTCATGACTGCATGACCAGGTACAACTCCAACACCATCATTAAGTTTGATGATGACAACGACTAGACAGCCTATAGGGAAGAGGTCAGAGACCTGACCGTGTGGTGCCAGGACAACAACCTCTCCCTCAACGTGATCAAGACAAAGGAGATGATTGTGGACTACAGCAAAAAGAGGATGACCCCATTCTCATCGACGGGGCTGTAGTGGAGCAGGTTGAGAGCTTCAAGTTCCTTGGTCACCAACTAACATGGTCTAAGCACACAAAGACAGTCGTGAAGAGGGCACAACAAAACATATTCCCCCTCGGGAGACTGAAAAGATTTGGCATTGGTCCTCAGATCCTCAAAAGGTTCCACAGCTGCACCATCGAGAGCATGGTATGGCAAATGCTCTGCCTCCGACCGCAAGGCACTACATAGGGTAGTGCGAACGTCCCAGTACATCACTGGGACCAAGCTTCCTGGCTTCCAGGACCTCTATACCAGGTGGTGTCAGAGGAAGAACCAAAATGCGTCAAAGACTCCAGCAACCCTAGTCATAGGCTGTTCTCTCTGCTTCCGCACATCAAGCGGTACCGGAGTGCCAAGTCAAAGTCCAAGAGGCTTCTAAACAGCTTCTATCCCCAAGCCATAAAACTCCTGAACATATAATCGAATGGCTACTCAGACTATTTGGATTGCCCCCCCTCTCTTTTACACCGCTGCTACTCTCTGTTGTTATCATCTATGCATAGTCACTTTAGTAACTCTACCTACAGTTGAAGTCGGAAGTTTACATACACTTATGTTGAAGCAATTAAAAACTTGTTTTTCAACCACTCCACAAATCTCTTGTTAACAAACAATTATTTTGGCAAGTCGGTTAGGACATCTACTTTGTGCATGACACAAGTAATTTTTCCAACAATTGTTTACAGACAGATTATTTCACTTCTAATTCACTGTATCACAATTCCAGTGGGTCAGAAGTTTACAGACACTTAGTTGACTGTGCCATTAACTTATTGGTGACAGGGTGGCAGTATTGAGTAGCTTGGATGAATAAGGTGCCCAGAGTAAACTGCCTGCTACTCTGTCCCAGATGCTAATATATGCATATTATTAGTAGTATTGGATATAAATCACTCTGAAGTTCCTAAAACTGTTTGAATGATGTCTGTGAGTATAACAGAACTCATATGGCAGGTGGAAACCTGAGAAAAATCCAACCAGGAAGTGGGAAATCTGAGGCTTGTAGTTTTGTAACCCAGTCCCTATTGAATATACAGTGGGATATTGGTTATGTTGCACTTCCTAAGGCTTCCACTAGATGTCAGCAGTCTTTAGAACGTTGTTTGAGGCTTCTACTGTGAAGTGGGACTGAATGAGAGAGGAATGAGTCAGAGGTCTGCCAGCAGTCACGCGTTGATCATGCGCATTTCACATGAGAGGTATCTCCCATTCCTTTGCTTTTCTGAAGACAAAGGAATTCTCCAGTTGAAATATTATTGAAGATTTATGTTAAAATCATCCTAAAGATTGATTCCATACATCGTTTGACAAGTTTCTCAACGGGCTGTAATGGAACCTTTTGAACTTTTCGTCCGATGTTTGGCTGGACCTGAACGAGCTTTTGGATTTGTTTACAAAACACCCTAACAAAAGAAGCTATTTGGACATAAATGATGGACATTATCAAACAAAACAAACATTTATTGTGGAACTGCGATTCCTGGAAGTGCATTCTGATGAAGATCATCAAAGGTAAGTGAATATTTATAATGCTAATTTTGACTAGTGTTGACTACCCAATATGGCGGATATCTTTTTGGCTGCTTTGTTGTCTGAACGCTGTACTCAGATTATTGCATGGTTTGCTTTTTCCGCAAGTAAAAAAAAAAATCTGACACAGCGGTTGCATTAAGGACAAGTATATCTCTAATTCCATGCATAACACTTGTATTTTCAACAACATTTATAAGGATTATTTCTGTAAATAGATGTGGCCGTCTGCACAATCACCGCATGTTTTAGAACTACTGAACATAGCGCCAATGTAAAATTAGATTTTTTTTAAATATAAAAATGCACTTTATCGAACAAAACATAAATCTATTGTGTAACATGAAGTCCTATGAGTCTCATCTGATGAAGATGATCAAAGGTTTGTGATTAATTTAATCTCTATTTGTGCTTTTTGTGACTCCTCTCTTTGGCTGGAAAAATGGCTGTCTTTTTCTGTGAGGTGGTGGTGACCTAACATAATCGCTTGTGGTGCTTTCGTTGTAAAACATTTTTGAAATCAGACACTGTGGCTGGATTAACGAGTATTTTATCTTTAAAATGGTGTAAAATACTTGTTTGCTTGAGGAATTTGAATTATGAGATTTTTGTTGTTTTGAATTTGGCGCCCTGCACTTTCACTGGCTGTTGGCGAGGTGGGACGCTACCATCCCACATATCCAAGAGAGGTTTTAAACAGCTTGGAAAATTCCAGAAATTATGTCATGGCTTTATAAATTCTGACATCCTTTGAGTCAATTGGAGGTGGACCTTTGGATGTATTTCAAGGCCTACCTTTAAAATCAGTGCCTCTTTGCTTAACATCATGGGGAAATCAAAAGAAATCAGCCAAGACCTCAGAAAATAAATTGTAGACCTCCACAAGTCTTGTTCATCCTTGGGAGCTATTTCCAAATGCCAGTAGGTACCACGTTCATCTGTACAAACAATAGCAAGTAAGTATAAACACCATGGGACCACGCAGCTGTCATACGACTCAGGAAGGAGACGCGTTCTGTCTCCTAGAGATGAACGTACTTTGGTGCAAAAAGTGCAAATCAATCCCAGAACAACAGCAAAGGACATTGTAAAGATGCTGGAGGAAACAGGTACAAAAGTATCTATAGCCACAGTAAAACGAGTCCTATATCAACATAACCTGAAAGGCCGCTCAACAAGGAAGAAGCCTCTGCTCCAAAACCGCCATAAAAAAGTGAGACTGCGGTTTGCAACTGCACGTGGGGATAAAGATCATACTTTTTGGAGAAATGTCCTCTGGTCTTATGAAACAAAAATAAAACTGTTTGACCATTGTTACATTTGGAGGGAAAATGGGGAGGCTTACAAGCCAAAGAACACCAATCCAACCGTGAAGCACGGGGGTGGCAGTATCATGTTGTGGGGGTGCTTTGCAGCAGGAGGGACTGGTGAACTTCACAAAATAGATGGTATCATGAGGTAGGAAAATTATGTGGATATATTGAAGCAACATCTCAAGACATCAGTCAGGAAGTTAAAGCTTGGTCGCAAATGGGTCTTCCAAATGGACAATGACCCCACGCATACTTCCAAAGTTGTGACAAAATGGTTTAAGGACAACAAAGTCAAGGTATTGGAGTGGCCATCACCAACCTTGACCTCAATCCTATAGAAAATGTGTGGGCAGAACTGAAAAAGCTGGTGCGAGCAAGGAGGCATACAAACCTGACTCAGTTCTGTCAGGAGAAATTGGCCAAAATTCACCGAATTTATTGTGGGAAGCTTGTGGAAGGCTACCCGAAACGTTTGACCCACGTTAAACAATTTAAAGGCAATGTTACCAAATACTAATTGAGTGTATGTAAACTTCTGACCCGCTGGGAATGTGATGAAAGCTGAAATAAATCATTCTCTCTACTATTATTCTGACATTTCACATTCTTAAAATAAAGTGGTGATTCTAACTGACCTAAGACAGATCATTTTTACTAGGATTAAATGTCAGGAATTGTGAAACACTAAGTTTAAATGTATTTGGCTAAGGTGTACTTCAACTGTACATCTACATATTACTTCAACTAACACGTGCACATTGTCTCTGTGCCGGTACCCCCCTGTATATAGTCTCGCTATTGTTACTATTCCTTGTTACTTTTATTTCTTATTCTTATCTGTATTTTTTAAACTGCATTGTTGGTTAGGGGCTCGTAAGTAAGCATTTCACTGTAAGGTTGTTACACCTGTTACACCTGTTGTATTCGGCGCAAGTGACTAATACAATTTGATATTATCGTAAGTCTTAACTGATCGTACAATAACATATGAATTGGATGATGTTAATGTTTCATATGTCTTAAAGGATGTCTTATTATATGTCTTTCTCTGAGACCAGGTTGCTTGTTGTGTCACAACAAAGGAGAATTAGGGGTAGAATTTAGGTTGGTGGTTAGGTGAACTAACAACAAAGGTTTGGATAATTTATGTGAAAGATTAGGGGATCTAAAACAAATTTGGTTAGTTGAATTACGTAGCAGGTTAGGTTTTACATTTAGAATAAGGGTTAGGAGAAAGGTTAGCTAAAATGTTACAGTTGTTTTCACTGTGTATTAATTTCTCATGTCACTATTTCTTTAAATCTATATATATATATCTTTATCTTATCTCTGCATTGTTGGAAAAGGACCCGTACATAAGCATTTCACTGTTAGGCTACCCTTTTTTTTTACGGCAAATGTGACAAATAAAATTTGATTTGATTCCCTGACACGACTAGAAAACAACACCTTTAGATTGCTAGAAGGTCCCGGATTACTCCCGCCCATCCTCCCGGACCAACTTCCCTACTTTCCTTTCTTTATAGACCATTAATATGTGTATTAAGTCTTGGAGCTGTTAAGCTGTCTTAAAGTATATTTCATATGACTCTGAGGCCAGGATGAGTTATCACCAGTGTATTGGTTTCACACCTTGCCCACCGGCACATCGGAAAGCTGGGGACAGTCAATCAAATCAATCAATCAAGCCCTTTTTACATCAGCAGATTTCACAAAGTGCTTATACATAAACCCAGCCTAAAACCCCAAAGAGCAAGCAATGCAGATGTAGAAGCACAGTGAAAGGGAAAAACTCCCTAGAAAGGTAGGAACATAGGAAGACAACCTAGAGAGGAACCAGGCTCTGAGAAGTGGCCAGTCCTCTTCTTGCTGTGCCGGTGGAGATTCTAAGAGTACATGGCCATTAAGGGTAGATTATTCTTCAAGATGTTCAAACGTTCATAGATGACCAAAGGGGTTAAATGATAATCACAGTGGTTATAGAGGGTGCAACAGGTCAGCACCTAAGGAGTAAATGTCCGTTGGCTTTTCATAGGCGAGCATTTAGAGATCCAGGGAGGCTCAAGAATCCTTGAATGATGTTCAGCGTGTTGTAACATTCAGTAAATACAAACATGACAGGAAGCTAATAGGGGTGAGGCTCATGTGTACTCAACTAATGACATGTTGTTATTTGCAGTGGTGTAAAGTACTTTACTATTTATATTTTTGACTACTTTTATTTCACTACATTCCTAAAGAAAAGTATGTACCATACATTGATTGTCCTGACACCCAAAAGTACTAATTTAATTTTCAATGCTTAGCAGGACAGGAAAATGGTCTAATGCACACACTTATCAAGAGAATATCCCTGGTCATCCCTGCTGTCTCTAATCTGGCGAATTTACTAAACACATGCTTTGTTTTTAAATGATGTCTGACTGTTGGAGAGTGTATGGTACATACTTTTCTTTCGGAATGTAGTGAAGTAAAAGTAGTCAAAAATATAAATAGTAAACTACCTGTACATAAAAAAATGGTGCCATCTGGTTTACTTAATATAAGGAATTTGAAATTATTTATACTTTTACTTTTGATAAGGAAGTATATTTTAACAAAGACATTTACTTTTGATACTTACGTATATGTAAAAACATTTTATTTTATTTACTTTTACTCAAGTAGGATTTTACTGGGTGACTTTCACTTCAGTTATTTTCAATCTTTACTTGTACTTTAATATGACAATTAGGTCATTTTTCCACCACTGGTTTATTTGATGGCATGCCCTTTTTTTACCGGAGCTCAATGGCATATGTCGCAAAACATCATGGTTATTGCAACTCGAGTTGACGAATGATGGCAGTTTTACTTTACGGTCGTACCACGGAACAACTGTATAAAAATCGTGCATTGTAATTTGTTTACATACTGATAAAGTGCATTAGATATCATTAAAGCAAGATGGGAGTAGCGGATGAAGCAGACCGGACTCTCTTTGTTGGAAATTTGGATCCAAAAGTGACGGAAGAACTTTTATTCGAGCTCTTTTTACAGGTGCAGTAGCTTTGAACTATCTAGATACGACATAGCTAATGTTAGCTAGCTAAATGAATTGCGATAATTTCTCTAACTTATTCGACTAATGATGAGGAAGCTTCTGACCCGTGTAATTATCTAGCTATCCAGATCAATATAGTTCATTCAGCCTTAGCTAGCTAACTACCTACTAGTATGCAGCAACGACGTTAGCTAGCTATATTAGCGAACACATATCTAGCGCTGGTCCATTGTACGACAACTACAAGTTGCCTCTGATCTGTTGCCTTTCATAAATCCCCAGCGCACAGGGTTTCGTTTCTCCAAAACACGAAATAAAACACTTGAGCAGGCCCCGGATTGCACATGCAGTTCAGATCCGATGCATCCGCGTGGACCAGAGCTAGCACACCAAGTCCGCGAGCACAGTGGCTAACTTTTAAAATGTTTTACAGTTGTGTTCTCCATCGTCTGTTTTGTCTTCTCTTTGACGCAGGCAGGACCTATGTTCAAAGTGAAAATTCCTAAAGACAATGATGGAAAACAGAAAGCGTTTGGATTTGTCTGTTTCAAGCATGAGGTGTCTGTACCCTATGGCATGAACCTGCTCAATGGGGCAACTCTATTTGGAAGAACTCTCAAAGTACAGTTCAGAGCAGGTAAACTAATGTAAACCCCATACTAGTCATATAAATTGATTTGCTAATGTTTTACTAGGGTCTGCCTGCAATTGAAATGTCATTATTTGGGTAAATATTTACAGGAAGCAGTCACATTAACAGCCCAGGGAACTCCCAGAATCAAAGCCCTGTGAATACTCCCAATCCACATGGGGCTGGGGGCAGGTATGTTGTAACATAATGCAAAATCCTCCAACAATGTTAGTATGCATATGTAGGGAATGTATTGTGCATCAATAGCCTCTATTTGTCTGTGATATAGAATTACATTTTTATTGTGCAGATATGACAAGAGCCCAGACCAGGGGTCCATCCAGAGGACCTTCTCCTCTCCCGATAGTCTGCAGAGACAGGCAATGGTGAGCATACCTTCATCCACACTGACATTACTCTTGTCAAGCAATTCAATTACGCACTATCCTCATTTCCAGTAGTGACACTTATGTCACATTGTTGCGACGTGACCCTGCAAGTAACCATTTCATTGTATCCTGAGCATATGACAAACTGTACTACATAGTGGCCTGTATCATGATCATTTAACCAGTTGACATGGATCAGTAAAAGTGAATTCAACAGATGAACAACATGTGGCAGATGCAGCAGCTCCTGGGCGTGAATGGAGGTTTCCCAGCCGGCGGCATCGGGCTTCTGGGGCAGCCACCACCACAGCAGCTACAGAGTGGTGGAGGTGGTGGGTCCTGGCAACAGGACAGCTCCTCACCTCGCGGCAACAGGCAGGGGTACCAGCAGGACAGCGGCAGGGACCAGCGCTACCCAGGAGGTTCTGAAACCGGCTCCAACCGGCACCACCGCAGCCAGCGGGATGACCAGCGAGGTGAACACTATCACCATGACGACAGGAGCGGGAGCAGCGGAGGCGGCCGTAGCAGAGATGACAGGTGGAGGGACGGCTCCAGAGATGGTCGGTGGAGACGATACTGATGCACTGTGGAAATTAAGGACTATTGTGAATATTTTTCACTTTAAAGGACCTATATTTTATAATTTTACAGGATGCCACACTCAATGTGTAAATCCTGATCATATTGAGAAAAAAAAACACAATTACAAGCTCAGGAGATGCATTGTTTTTAAATAATCTGTTAGTCATATGTTTAGGATAATGACTTTATTTTTTAAATGCACTGAACTGTGTTCAAGTAAAAACAAGATTCATTTATTTTTAATTACCAATGAGGTTTTCCAGTTTTACTGTGGCAAATTGAAAAAAATGTATTGGGAGATGAATTTGCTTTTCATACCATCCTCTGGAGAATTGTTAAATCTGATTATTATACCCCTTAGAAGGGGCGGTTGTCTTTTTTTATTTTTATTTTTTTGTAGTAAAAAAAAAAAAGAAAAGCTGTGCCGCTTGTCAAGAATTGGTATTTAATTTCTACAAGGTATGGTGCTCAACTGTTTGGTAAATTGCTCAGGTATTTAAACAATTAGGGAACTATTTCAGCTATGTAATCTAATTCCACCTGCAGCACTCTAGGCTGAAATTTACTGTGACATGTGTTTCTTATGTTACAACTTTAAATGGCAAGTGTGATTTTTGAATTAGTCTATTTTAAATGTGAGGACTTTACAATTGTAAGATACCCAACAGGTTCCATGTACATGTGAAACTAGATGTTGGCATAAAAATAATTTGTCTACCATTTTTTTTTCTCTTATCTTTTTTTCCTTCTGTTTACAGGAAAAGCATTACTCTGAAAACATCTATTGAAATGTTACTACAACTGGTACTTCTTACAGATGTGCCTGAGGTCACAGATGTGAACTATGCAGTTAATCACGCACACATGCCTGACTCGTCTGTCTTTTAATGGGCCATGTGTAACCAATATGCTTATGCAGTGGGTTAGTAAGTAATCTGCAGGTTGTGCCACACACACCCCTTTATTGACGCAGGAAGATGACCAAGCCAACTGTAGTCGACTCTATTTAGCATGCGCATTTAAGTGAAGGTTTATATCTTTGGCACTAACTGCTTACATAGTCAAGTTACAAAGTGTGACAGATATTCTATGCAATCTAACTTGTCAAGATGGTGGAACAATCATATCATTGCTGACATGTATCATTGAAGTGTCACCTTTCCATCACTTGAGCAACCAAATTAGGTGTTATTTATGGTAGGCTGTATCGTTAATGCCTGGTCACCTTTGGATATGATTATTTAAAAAATTTCAGCCATGGAATTAGTCTAACGTTGGGCATTGTTTTAGCCCAGGCTTGAAACCTCATGTTACAATTAGTGGCCCGGCTGTATGTGTGTGGCCCTTTGAAAAAGGTTTGCGTACAACAAAGTGCCTGCCGAAATCCCTTAATGTCCATGTTGAGGTCATAGTATACCCTTCCAAAAGTGCTTAGGCCGCTAACAACTGCTCCCGTTATGTATCAACATGTACATCCCCCATAATGCTCTGGGTCCAAAGGTGGAAGTGCATTTGCTCCCACTACACTAAATCCTTTGTCTTGCTTAATCTGGCAAGTGTCAGATTCCGCTCCGATGTTTGGAAGTGGCTCTAATGAAGAGTATCCTCAGTTCCCTGTCACAGGCAGTACTGGAAAGGCTGTAATTACCCTTGCTGGCTGGGGCCTAACTGTTTTAATTGATTGATCTGCTTGGCGTCTCTAGCACTAGAGCAGACGGATTAGAGGCACAGTCAGTGGCCGCTCCTGTGTGGATTTATAGACTGATGCGTCATGCCCATAGGGGGTACGGGTACGTACTGCCTCAGATTTGTCCTGTTTAACAACAAAAAATACATTTTTGTTTCTATATAATACTACTGCCACCTAGGAATTTTATGAAGTTTAGCCCAGATAGGTTCCCAATCTCCCAACCTCATAACTAGATACCAATAATCCATCTCAGGCTATCGTCAAACTATCTGGCAAGGTTGGTAGACATTAGAAAAACAGGCAATTACTAAATGTACTTAAAACTCATATTCCTTTCAATCTTTTACCCAGATTTTAGCAGAGAAGTATATCTTGTTTCTTTTTTTTATTTTTTTAAACCAGTCAAGAGGATATAGACTGCTCAAGAGGTATGCTTAGATATGCAGAAAAAATGCATTTTTTTAAAAAACTTGAACTTAATGATTATGGCTCTAGATTGCAGGAAAAAGCTGTTTCAAGTGAAAAATGCTCAATTATAAAAATGTACAGATGGTGCCGACCAGATAGTCCAGCCATCCTCACACACTTTGTGCCCCCTCAGATTTTCTGGGGTGCATGATGCGCCTTCATATAGAAGCACACCCCTTTCCCTTCCCTCCCTGCAGCCCAGGATTCTGCTTCCATCAACTCAAATCCTTGCACTCAGGTTGCAGGGTTCATTGGTGCTAAAGTATCCAAACCCCCAATGTACCCAAAACCCATTGACTCCCCCGCAATCCAGCCTCCCAACTTTAAAGACAGCAGCAGTCTCTCACAGTTGTTCTCATCTTTTCCCTTTGATCAATCCACCAAACCCAAAAGAGCCCAATCTTTCCCATGCTGAGCTCCATGTTTTCTTCCCCATAATCCTTCACACTTTGAACATGGTGGCTGTGATCTAAATAGGGTCTGCAGTAGCGGTGCATGGGTAAAATTACTGGGGAAGCCAACTCCACCCACCAAAAAAGTCATATTACAACCTATGTGTTGTGATAATTACATTGTTTGCTCTATAACCTGTTAATTCCTTGTGACCGTGATAGACAGTGCATTCGGAAAGTATTCAGATCCCTTAGATTTTTTCCACATTTTGTTACTTTACAGCCTTATTGTAAAATGGATTCAAGTCTTTTGTTTTTTTCTCATCAATATTCACACAATAAAAATTGGAGTCCATCTGTGGTAAATTCAATTGATTGGAAATTATTTGGAAAGGCACACACCTGTCTCTATCAGGTCCCACAGTTGACAGTGTATGTCAGAGCAAAAACAAAGCCATAAGTTCGAAGGAATTTTCCGGATTGTGTCGAGGCACAGATCTGGGGAAGGGTACCAAAACATTTCTGCAGCATTGAAGGTCCCAAAGAACACAGTGGCCTCCATCGTTCTTAAATGGAAGAAGTTTGGAACCTCCAAGACTCTTCCTAAAGTTGGCTGCCCGGCCAGGTAAGATAAGAGAGGTAAGGCAATAAATAGGCCATAGTGGCGAAATAATTACAATTTAGCAATTAAACACTGGAGTGAGCGATGTGCAGAAGATAAATGTGCAAGTAGAGATACTGAGTGCAAAGGAGCAAAAAAATCTAATAAACAAATAACAGTATGGGGATGAGGTAGTTGGATGGGCTATGTACAGGTGCAATGATCTGTAAGCTGCTCTGACAGCTGGTGCTTAATGTTAGTGAGGGAGATATGAGTCTCCAGCTTCAGTGATTTTTGCAATTCGCTCCAGTCATTGGCAGCAGAGAACTGGAGGGAAAGGCGGCCAAAGGAGGAATTGGCTTTGCGGGTGACCAGTGAAATATACCTGCTGGAGTGCGTGCTACGGGTGGGTGCTGCTATGGTGACCAGTGAGCTGAGATAAGGTGGGGCTTTACCAAGCAAAGACTTATAGATGACCTGGAGCCAGTGGGTTTGGTGACGAATATGAAGAGAGGGCCAGCCAACGAGAGCGTACAGGTCGCAGTGGTGGGTAGTATATGGGGCTTTGGTGATAAAATGGATGGCACCGTGATAGACTGCATCCAATTTTCTGAGTAGAGTGTTGGAGGCTATTTTGTAAATGACATCGCCGATGTCAAGGACTGGTAGGATGGTCAGTTTTACGAGGGTATGTTTGGCAGCATGAGTGAAGGAGGCTTTGTTGCGAAATAGGAAGCCAATTAGAGATTTAATTTTGGATTGGAGATGCTTGATGTGAGTCTGGAAGGAGATTTTACAGTCTAACCAGACACCTAAGTATTTGTAGTTGTCCACATATTCTAAGTCTGAACCGTCCAGAGTAGTGATGCTGGACGGGCGGATAGGTGCGGGCAGCAATTGTTTGAAGAGCATCCATTTAGTTTTACTTGCATTTAAGAGCAGTTGGAGGCCACGGAAGGAGAGTTGTATGGCATTGAAGCTTGTCTGGAGGTTAGTTAACACAGTGTCCAAAGAGGGGCCAGAAGTATACAGAATGGTGTCGTCTGCGTACAGGTGGGTCCGAGAATCACCAGCAGCAAGAGCAACATCATTGATGTATACAGAGAAGAGAGTTGGCCCGAGAATTAAACCCTGTGGCTCCCCATAGAGACTGTCAGAGGTCCGAACAACAGGCCCTCCCATTTGACACACTGAACTCTGTCTGAGAAGTAGTTGGTGAACCAGGCAAGGCAGTCATCTGAGAAACCAAGGCTGTTGAGTCTGCCGATAAGAATGTGGTGATTGACAGTCAAAAGCCTTGGCCTGGTCAATGAATACAGCTGCACAGTATTGCCTCTTATCGATGGCGGATATGATATTGTTTAGGACCTTAAGCGTGGCTGAGGTGCACCCATGACCAGCTCGGAAACCAGATTGCATAGCGGAGAAGGTACGGTGGGATTTGAAATGGTCGGTGATCTGTGTTAACTTGGCGTTCGAAAACCTTAGAAAGGCAGGGTAGGATAAATATAGGTCTGTAGCAGTTTGGATCTAGATTGTCTCCCCCTTTGAAGAGGGGGATGCCCGCAGCAGTTTTCCAATCTTTGGTGATCTCGGACGATACGAATGAGAGGTTGAACAGGCTAGTAATAGAGGTTGCAACAATTTCGGCAGATAATTTTAGAAAGAGAGGGTCCAGATTGTCTAGCCCGACTGATTTGTAGGGGTCCAGATTTTGCAGATCTCTCAGAACATCAGCTATCTGGATTTGGGTGAAAGATAAATGGGGGAGGCTTGGGCAAGTTGCTGTGGGGGGTGCAGGGCTGTTGACGGGGTAGGGGTAGCCAGGTGGAACGCATGGCCAGCCGTAGAAAAATGCTTGTTGAGATTCTCAAATATCATGGATTTATCGATGGTGACAGTCTTTCCTAGCCTCAGTGCAGTGGGCAGCTGGGAGGAGGTGCTCTTATTCTTCATGGACTTTACAGTGTCCCAGAACTTTTTGGAGTTTGTGCTAAAGGATGCAAACTTCTGTTTGAAAAACATAGACTTTGCTTTCCTAACTGCCTGTGTAAATTGTTTCCTAACTTCCCTGAAAAGTTGCATATCGCGGGGGCTATTCGATTCTAATGCAGTACGCCACAGGATGTTTTTGTGCTGGTCAAGGGCAGGCAGGTCTGGAGTGAACCAAGGGCTATATCTGTTCCTGGTTCTAATTTTTTTGAATGGGGCATGCTTATTTAAGGTGAGGAAAGCACTTTTAAAGAATAACCAGGCATCCTCTACTGACGGGATGAGGTCAATATCCTTCCAGGGTACCCGGGCCAGGTCGATTAGAAAGGCCTGCACGCTGAAGTCTTTAAGGGAGCGTTTGATTGTGATGAGGGGCGGTCATTTGACCACAGACCCATTACGGACGCAGGCAATGAGGCAGTGATCGCTGAGATCCTGGTTCAAGACAGCAGAGGTGTATTTGGAGGGAAGGTTAGGATGATATGAGGGTGCCAAAAAATTTACGGATTTGGGGTTGTACCTGGTAGGTTCAATAGTTTGTGTGAGATTGAGGACATCAAGCTTAGATTGTAAGCATGTCCCAGTTTAGGTTGCCTAACAGCACGAGCTCTGAAGATACATGGGGGGAAATCAATTCACATATGGTGTCCAGGGCACAGCTGGGGGCAGAAGGTGGTCTATAGCAAGCGGCAACGGTGAGAGACTTGTTTCTGGAAAGGTGGATTTTTAAAAGTAGAAGCTCAAATTGTTTGGGCACAGACCTGGATAGTAAGACAGAACTCTGCCTTTATGGTAGAGTGGCCAGACGTTAGTCACTCCTCAGTAAAAGGCACATGACAGCCCGCTTGGAGTTTGCCAAAAGCCACCTAAAGGACTCTCAGACCATGAGAAACAAGATTCTCTGGTCTGATGAAACCAAGATTAAACTCTTTGTCCTGAATGCCAAGCGTCATGTCTGGAGGAAACCTGGCACCATCCCTATGGTGAAGCATGGTGGTGGCATCATCATGCTGTGGGGATGTTTCTCAGTAGGCAGGGACTGGGAGACTAGTCAGTATCGAAGCAAAGATAAACGGAGCAAAATACAGAGAGATCCTTGATGAAAACTGGGGCGAAGGTTCACCTTCCAACAAGACATCAACCCAAAGCACACAGCCAAGACAACGCAGGAGTAGCTTCGGGACTGTAATATTTGTGTTGTGGAGAAATGACCAGGCAGGAGACGGGAGTACAGTTAGTTTTCGTTTAGTCAAAACCCCTCGTGCTCTACAGTTCGCGGCACCCCAGTACGGATGTGCATTTCCTATTAGGTGTAGTAACGTAACACTGCCGTAATGCATTACTGCTTAGTAACAGCACAGTAACTAATATAAACAGATGTAGATCCCAGATACTACACTCCTCCCCCATAGTGTTTAACTCCCAGAGAACAAGGTAAATATGTTAGGTAACTACTAATGCAATATCTGAACAATGCATTCTTAAACATTTTTCAACTACTGGGTTGAAGCAGACTTTTCAGAGCCCAGCACAAATCCAGGGGATTATTCTGCCCCGAAGATGGAGTTTGTGCCCTAATAACTAACCCAGTGCCCTAATAACTAACCCAGGTAATGTCCTTTTTCTTTCCTTTTATCTAGGACATATTAAAGTGTTTGTTTTACTGTCCGTTACCTCCTTAACCAGCTCAACTCACAGATCAAGCTTTTGAGGTGCCCTTCACTGTCGAATAGGATATCTCCGCTCCTCCTGGGCTTCCTGTGGTGGGCCAGGTTCGGGTGGAAGGTCAGGCTCTGTCTCTCCCGTACGTCCACAGTCAGGAGAATAGTCCTGGGGGTCGTTATTGTTCTTGTTCTCTCGGCATGTCTCTGCTGGGGCGTTGGACCATGGCAGATGATCCACATGAACGTTGACCTGGCGATGACCAATTTGGACTTGGTAAGTCAAAGGTCCTCTGCGTTGCAAGATCACACCTGAGTTCCACAGGTGCTTGGGGTGTCTGAAATCACGTCCCATCACCCTCTCTTCCTCTTTGAATTCTCTGACAGTCTTAGAGTATCTGTCATGAGCTTTCTTTTGCTGTAGCTGGTGCTTTGCCACAGTGCTTGACAAGTCTGGTTTCAACAATGTCAGGCGGGTACGTGGTTGGCGTTTCAGAAACAGTTCAGCTGGTGTACATTCCGTTACTGTGTGTGGTGTGTTACGGTAAGTAAACAGGAACCGTGGAATCCTTTGGTGGGTGGACACAGACTGAACCTCGAGTCTAGTCCAGGCCTTCTTAAAGGTTTGCACGGCTCTCTCCGCTGCTCCGTTTGATGCCGGATGGTAAGGTGGTGACAGGATGTGCCTTACTCCATTGTTCTTGAGAAACATTTCAAAATCGTTTGACGTGAATGGAGGGCCATTGTCAACGACAACAAGGAAATGTTGCTTGTCAATTTCGGCGTAATCCACATGGATGCGTTCCCAAGGTGTAGCAGCCCAGGACCATGGATGAAGAGGCGCAGCAGCAGGCTTGTTGCGAGCAGCTTCACAAGGTGAGCAGTGGCCTACATGCTGTTGAATGTCCTGATCCAGTCCAGGCCACCACAGATAACTGCGAGCGGGTGCTTTCATTCGAGTGATCCCTGGATGTCCCTCATGCAGGTCAGATAGCAGTCTCCTCTGGAATTTGTGAGGTACCACCACCCTTGATCCCCACAGAACACACCCTTGATCAGTGGACAACTGGTCTTTCTTGTCGATGAATGGACGAAGGTTATCGTCATTTACGAAGGTTGGCCAACCGCCTAATGTTAAGTCCAAGACTTTGGAAAGCACTGGGTCTTTCCTTGTTTCCTCTGCTATGTCAGAAACAGATATGGGCAGTTCATCAATGAGAGAGATCTGGAAGACTGCTCTATCATCTTCACTGTCGGAGTCACTGTTGCACGGTAGTCTCGATAGTGCATCGGCATTTGCGTGATCACTGGATCGTCTGTACTCAATCTCGTAGTCGTAGGCTAACAATATCAGAGCCCAACGTTGCATTCGAAGTGCAGCAAGGGTTGGTATAGCTGATTTTGGTCCAAGGATGGCCAACAGAGGCTTGTGATCTGTCAGCAGTTGGAACTTCCTTCCGTAGAGGTATTTGTGAAACTTCTTCATTCCGAATATTATGCTCAGGGCTTCCTTCTCAATTTGAACATAATTTTTCTCACTTGGTGACAGAGTCCTTGATGCAAATGCAATAGGGTGTTCTTCACCTGACGGTAGAACATGTGAGATGACTGCTCCTACTCCGTATGGAGATGCATCACACGCGAGTCTCAGCTTCATCTCTGTGTTGTAGTGGGCAAGCCACTTTCTCTTTAGCAGACGCTGTTTGCATATCTTGAATGCTTCTTCGCATTGTGGGGACCAATTCCACTTTGTATCGGCCTGCAGCAGTTGGTGAAGCGGATGCAACAATGTGGACAAGTTTGCCACAAACTTTCCGTAATAGTTCAGGAGCCCCAAAAATGACCTCAGCTCTGAGATATTTGTGGGTGCTGGTGCATTTACGATTGCTTCCACCTTGCTGTTGGTTGGGTGCAGGCCTTGTGCATCAATCTTGTATCCGAGATACTCCACTGAGTCCTGGAGGAACTCACACTTGCTGCGTTTCATTCTCACTCCATATTTCTCCAGTCTTGACATCACTTTGTCCAGCACTACAAGGTGCTCTCCAATGGTTGGTGCTGACACGAGGATGTCGCCCATGAAGCACACAACATGGTCTATACCGTCCAAGATCTGATCCATTGTTTGTTGGAATATCGCTGGAGCTGTCGAGATTACATAGGCCAAGCGATTGAATCTGAATAGCCCCTTGTGTGTATTGATGGTCAGATACTGTTCTGACTCCGGATCCAGCTTCAGTTGCTGATAAGCGAATGCCCAGTCGCTCCTCGATACTTTTGTGATTATGTTATTCTTCTGTAGGCGTTCCAGTTCCTTCTCTACTGCTTCCTTAAGAGCATAGGGAACCGGACGTGGTTTGTGAAAGATAGGCTTGGTTGCTTCTTGCACTCTGACTTTTGGGGTGAAGTCTTGTATTTCATCGTAGCCATCTTTGAAAAGTTCTTTGTTCGTCTCCAGCATGTTAGTGAGTGTAGCCTGACTCCCTGGTTTGTCATTTCTGAGACTGAAGATTTCTCCCCAGTTCAACTTGATCTTTTGTAGCCAGTTTCTGCCCAGCAAGGCTGATTTTTCTCCTTTAACAATGACAAGCGGTAGCGTCCACTCCTTCCCCTCATACCAGACTGGTACCTGGATCTGCCCTAACACAGGAATAGTGTCACCAGTGTATGAAGAAAGGCGGATGGACGCAGGCTGAAGAGGACACTCTTTCAGTTTTTCTTTGTAGAGTCTCTCTGGAACCAGAGATACAGACGCTCCGGTGTCCAGCTGCATTTTTACTGGTTTTCCCGCTAACTCCATGTTGAGATAGATTCCATCTTTTAGTTGTTGAGCTGTGTACACTGTGAACAGTTCCACTACTGTTTCAGTTGTACCTTCCTCTTCTTGTGCTGCGTCTGACACTTTGTGCGCTCTTGCTGTGCGTTTTGAGGCCTTACACACTCTCTGTAAATGTCCATAATTGTGGCACTTTTCAGTTTGGAATCGACATTCACTGTGCTGATGATTATCTCCCCCACATCTGTAGCAACTTGGCTTAGACCTTTGAGATGTGGGCTGCTTTGTTCTTGTGTAACCTTGAGGACGGGACTGAAAAAAGTGTGACTTTTGTGAGCTTTTTCCACCACGTGCATCACTGACCTTGTGAACACCTTTCTGACGTTCTGCATGTCCCGATAGCTCAATAGTATCCCTGTGGGCAAGCTCGAGTCCAAGTGCTATATCACAGGCTTTCTTAAAGGTCAGGTCCTTCTCTGACAGGAGCCTTCTGTGATATGCTTCACCTGTGAGACCACATACAAACTTGTCTTGGAGAGCATCATCAAGAAATCGTGCAAACTCACATGTACTTGCCAGCCTTTTCAAAGCAAGGATGTAGTCAGCCACGGTTTCCCCTTGACTCTGGTGACGTTGGTCAAATCTGAAACGTTCTGCAATGAGAATTGGCTTAGGCTTGAAATACCTTGCAAGAGTTTCAGTCAGTTCTGCATAGTTCAACTCCACTGCTTTCATTGGTTCAATGAGACCTTTCAGCAATCCATACGCAGTTGGACCCAAAACACTGAGAAATACGTCTGCTTTCTTTCCATCTTTGATTTCATTTGCAGCCAGCCAACGCTCAAAACGCTCCAAATAGGAATCAAAATCCTCTTTTGTAGCCTCAAACTCTGGTACTCGACCAATGGTTGCCATTTTCACAGTTAATTGTTCAGTTTCCTTATTCCTTAATTTTCATCTAATTCTTCACTTCAGAAGTTTCTGCAATTACTTCATTCACTGCACTCATTTGTGTTACGTTCCTTCTTCCTTTTCTTTTCTTGCCAATATTTCTCCACTGAGATCGCCTAATTTCAATGGGTTGAATTCCTTTTTTAAATTTAACCATCAGAGGGCAGTGTCGCTATTCTGGACTCCAATAGTCTTGCTACTTGGCAGCTCCTGAATACTGTACTAGCAGTGCTAGCAGTGCTTAGCCTTCTCTACTGGCGAAAGAAAATAAAAAATAACTGACGAATTACATAATTCTTTTGAGTTTCATTACTCACGCAACATTCTTCCCTTCAAGCAATGTCCGTTTATGTAGTTTAATCACCTCGTCGCCACTGTAATATTTGTGTTGTGGAGAAATGACCAGGCAGGAGACGGGAGTAGTTAGTTTTCGTTTAGTCAAAACCCCTCGTGCTCTACAGTTCGCGGCACCCCAGTGCGCATGTGCATTTCCTATTAGGTGTAGTAACGTAACACTGCCGTAATGCATTACTGCTTAGTAACAGCACAGTAACTAATATAAACAGATGTAGATCCCAGATACAAGTCTCTGAATGTCCTTGAGTGGCCCAGCCAGAGCCCAGACTTGAACCCGATTGAATATCTCTAGAGACCTGAAAATAGCTGTGCAGCGACGCTCCCCATCCAACCTGACTGAGCTTGAGAGAATTTGCAGAGAAGAATGGGAGAAACTCCCCAAATACAGATGTGCCGAGCTTGTAGCGTCATACTCAATAAGACTTGAGGCTGTAATCTCTGGCAAAGGTGCTTCAACAAAGTATTGAGTAAAGGGTCTGAATACTTATGTAAATGTGATATTTCAGTTTTTTTCTCCATATAAATTTGCAAACATTTCTAAACCCTATTTTTGCTTTGTCGTTGTGGGGTATTGTGTGTAGATTGATGAGGAAAACAAACAATTGAATAAATTTTAGAATATGGCTGTAATGTTACAAAATGTGGAGAAAGTCAAGGGGTCTGAATACTTTCCACATCCACTGTATAGGCCTAAAGGTAGCGACAATACGACACAGTGGCAGAATAAATGCAACCACACCTTTGTTTTATCACAAAACCGGATAGCAACCTCTGTCCAGTGAAGAACACAAAGCATATTGTATGTACAGTAACAGACAGTTACATGTGTAACGGATGTGAAACGGCTAGCTAGTTAGCTGTGGTGCGCGCTAAATAGCGTTTCAGTCGGTGACGTCACTTGCTCTGAGACCTTGAAGTAGTGGTTCCCCTTGCTCTGCAAGGGCCGCGGCTTTTGTGGAGCGAGGGGTGTGCAGAGGGTCCCTGGTTCGCGCCCGGGTATGGGCGAGGGGACGGTCTAAAGTTATTCTGTTACACATGAACTACAGCATGGTCAAGCAAGCGGGCAAAACAGGAGCTGCCTCCACTATTCCAGCAACATTTCAACGTCAACATCATCAAATCACCTCTGCTTAGTGTTACGACCCTCTCCCACTATGTCTGCCGTATTCTTTCTCCCTGATCTTGTTTTCCTTAGTAGGATGTCGGTGGGGACACACGTGGAGAGAACAGCTTTTTTTGCTGGTGTGGCATTTTGGCACCTCTCAACACCACTCATTTATGCATTTATGCACGCATCCACTCACTTACGCACACCATTGTTATTTTTATATAGTTTACTTTACTTAATACATACATTTTAGTTATTTATGTATCTCTGCGTTGTCTCTCTCTTTGTTATGGCCTACGAGCCGGTTCGTAACATTAGTCGAATACAATAACAAAAGATGAAAAAAACAATTTAGTCCAAGCAACATAAGCTAAATATGATGTGGCTGTCCATGGCTCTGATTTCTGTGTGTGCGCGTTCGTGCAAGTAGAAAATATGTTGATTCACCAGGCCGATGTCATTCTCCTCTTTAATGTTGACGAAACGGTCATAGAGTACACGCTTTTATTTTTTATTGGCCTAGGCTACCTGGCTAAAATGTTTGCTCGCTATCCTAACTTCCAATCATGGACAACGTTAGCTAGTTAACATTAGCTTTCTACATCTAGTTACATATTGCCCTTCCATCCTCTCAGGCCAGGGCTACAACAATATAGTCCAAATCCTTATCTCCATCCATGTCTAATTTAGGAAAGGGGCCATTTTAGCTAGCTGGCTAGCTAGCCACCGGAGAACAACAGCACAACAAGATGTAACAATTCAAGCTTCTCTGTTAAGGTGTGCTCTAAATTGGCTTTGATAGGAGTGAAGCGAAATACAAACTGGTTTCTCTTGACACATTTTTTGGTTCCCCGTAACCATTCACAGCTCGTCTCGCTCGGTTTAGCTCAACGCTGATTGGTAAATGTTAAACTTTTTTTGTCAAGAGAGGCATCTGGCCTCTGGATTTCCTTGCCCTCGATGCTACGGGCGGCAACAATGTCATACTCGTTTGGACCAGACCGCATCAGATAGATGGGCTACACATAGAGAGACAGAGGGGCGCTGTTTCCCTCGCTCGGATGCTTTCTCCTGTGAGATACATTCAGTCTCTTGGGAAGTGAAGGAACATTATGAAACACAGAGACAAAAGATAAACTATTATTCATTTTTTCTTAGTCCATTTTTTTGCATGGCTTGCCTTGGCATCCCTGAATACACGCCACTGGCAGGGAGGTAATATTTACCCCCACGGCTTGGAAAAATGATAATAATTTCTGTTCATGCCACCATTTCAAAGTGTAAACTTGACACTATCGTCTGATGTTAGCGCTGCTGTGGTCTTTCTTCTGCTTAAACACACATAATAAAATGAGCATCTGAAATGTACATAATGTCATTTGAACTGCACATTGAGTTGGTTATCTGAGCCGTTTCAGGGAAGCAATCGGGTGATATATGAGCCTATATTTTCATTATAGCCTATCTGTAACTTTTAATTAAATATGTTGTATTACAATCTCAGTTTATGATACTTCAGCAGGAATACATTTTAAACGTTCCACTGAGAGCAAAGGTGGAGCGCTGTTGAAGTTTCCTCGTCCAACCGTAACGAAGCCCCTGAAGGCATATTGGAAAACATACGGAAATATACAGCCTGCCAGCTAAGAAATCACACTTGTCAATTGATGTGTTAGTGATTACTAATATCCCTTGCATCTATAACTAGTAATGAAAATAGGTTATAATGGACTTTTGAGTGATATTAATTTATTCACTTTATGAGTAAGATAATCGGTTATTTTATTGGACATTTTAGCATCGGTTGGAGTATTGTTATCAGTCACCTATAAAACTATTTCTGACATGCCTAAACTGTTGCAGGGTCATATAAGACTCAATAAAGACCAATCAAATACAATGTATTTCTCTAAGCCTACTTACCGAATTATCAGTGTTCTTGTATACTTTGCCCAATTTTCTGTAATTACTTTCGATGGCCCTGCAGTTGATATATAGCCTAAAACTGTTTATTTCCTGGTGAAAATTAATTAAATAATCTAGATTATTAAATTAAATTACATTTTGAAGACCCAAAAGATAAAATGTGAAAGACAGTAGGCATATATCTAGGCAGTTACCCACAAACACAAACGAATCAGTAATTGCCTAGTCCTCTCTGTGTTTCATTTAAAATAGATAGGTATTCGCTTTTAGGAAGTTATCCTATAGCCAATAGGTATTTGACAACACTTGATAGTAATAAAGCCAGAAGTTAAATTGAGGGTAAATAATACATCTTTGAATGACGTCATTTTTCTTTGCAAGTAAAAAGGAACAGAACCTTACTTAAACCGCAAATATATCCAAGCCATCGCTTTTTGGTTTTAACGTCAAATTTGTCGACAAATAGGACTACAAATCGTTATAACGGCATAATAAACAAATAACAATAAAATAACAATAACAATAAAATAATAATAATCTGCTATTACCATTTAAAAAAATACCGTTAGTGTGTTATTGTGTTAGGCTGCGAATGTAAATTTGGAATAGAAAAGACGATCGTAAAACAAGTGCATAAGAAATTACAAAGGCTAAAAGGTTCTCTTTCAACTCACAATAATTATACCCGCGGTAGACTGCAATCAGCGTTGTACTGCAAAACATGTTTAGCGTTACTGTTCGTTTATAGTCGTTTTTCTTATCCCTTAATTGCTTTTAAAGAATAGCTACTATAATAATAATATGATTTTGATTGATGTGTAAGCCCAAATTGATTAAATACATTAATTCCTACATAGCCTACATACACATTCATTAATTTTATTTCCATCAGTTAGTATATTCGTTTATAGTCGTGTTTATTATCACTTGATTGCTTTTAAAGAATAGCTATTACATTAATAGTAGTATATTTTTTATTTGTGTGTGAGCCCAAATGCATCAAATAGACTACATGCATACGTAGCATACCTATACATTAATTGTACATCCCACCAGTTGGGCCTAACATAATAGGCCTGAAGCGTGTGACAAAATATCATGCTTTTGTATGACCAAACATTTCAATTCATTCTATTTAGTAGGCTACACACTTCTCTATTACAATTAACTATGCACATCCAGGTAATTTCCGAGGTTGAGAGTTGCGTCTCAAAATCAGTAGTCCTATTAATTTTCGAGAAATAATATGAACACAATAATTAGCTGATGAAAGGTTAGGCCTAATACTAAAGCAGATAATAATGATAATGATAATAATAATAATACATCCAATGGTCATCTGAGATATTGTATCATATCATATAGATTTTAAACTCCTTGTGCAATTAGACTGTATATAGGGAAGACCAAAGGAGCGAGACCGGTTTGGGCTGCGCTGAGATAGAGGGAGCGGAGCGGTTGAGGGAGAGAGAGAGTGTGTCTGTCATTCATAGAGAGATAGTGCGTATTAGACCATACTAGACCATATTAGAGACACATAATTCCCTCAGATTACGCAGATATACAAATAATTCGAAAAAAAAACGATTTTGATAAACTCCCATATCTACTGGGTGAAAGAAATACCAGTGTGCCATCACAACAGCAAGATGTATGACCTGTTGCCACAAGAAAAGGGTAACCAGTGAAGAACAAACACCATTGTAAATACAAGCCATATTTATGTTGATTTTTTTCTCCCTTTTGTACTTTAACCATTTGCACATCGTCACAACACTGTATATATACATAATATTTCATTTGTAATGTCTTTATATTCGTTTGGAACTTCCGTGAGATTAATGTTTACTGTTCATTTTTATTGTTTATTTCACTTTTGTATATTATCTACTTCACTTGCTTTGACAATGTTAACATGTGTTTTCATGCCAATAAAGCGCCTTGAATTGAATTGAATAGTGGGAGAGAGAGGGACAGTGCGAGAGAGGGAGAGAGAGCGAGAGAGACGTTGATTGACATCTGCAGTGTCATGTAGTAAAGATGTGTATGGGGGGATCGTTTATATATAGCGGCGCGTCCGGGCACATTGTACTGAGATCATAATAACCACTCTGAAGCGCACTGCGCTCAAGTTGAAGGCAACTGCAGTTAGTACCGCTCAGGGATAGAACAAAGCAAGCCTGTTCCGAAAACGGAAAACTAAAATGCATCAATAATTCTCTAGAAGACACCCAACTCTCAAGTTTGAACTGGTTTCGTTTTGATATTTTGAGTTAATATTTGGGCACAGTGCGAAAGCCAAGCACATCGGGAAATCATGCACTGTCAAGCCGAGTTGAGACTCTCCTCCCCCGTACAGCTGAAAGCAGCCAGGCGTCGCTACAAGACTTTTATGATTGACGAAATTCTTTCCAAGGAAACTTGTGATTACTTTGAGAAACTTTCCCTTTACTCAGCATGCCCTTCACTCATCGTTAGGCCTAAACCTCTGCACTCATGTTCGGGTAAGTGAATATGTTTGAACTCTGTCAAATCAAGGGATGCTGATGAATGCATAATGGTGTTAATGGTTTATATATAATATTTCTATGCATGCAGTGAATGCTAATCATCATTGTACTAAAACTACATCTGATTTTGTTTATCATGAACAAAGTGAGTTATAGGCATATTCTTCTTATTCTTCTGTAACGTTCAGGCGATCGTCCATCATGTGTCTACTCATATCACGAAATGCTTAAGGCTAATGGTTATATTAGGAGTATTGACAACATATCTTACATTCAGTTGTCAGTAGAGACCATAACATGACGCAACACACCTGTGCAGAATCTATTACATGTCAAATAACAGCTTTAGAGAAATTGAGCTGCATTTGCATGACTTTATTTTCGATAAATCTACTCTAATATAAGAAAATACGGAACAGGGACAGGTCCAGAATCACATTAGACGTCATGATTGTCAATTAATGTTTAACAATGCACTATAGAAATGGACCATGTGTAAAATGAATTCAGGCGACTGGTCTGACTTGCACTTTTACTCATGGTGGACTTTCATATTCGTGTTTGGCCTGCTGTCTATATTTATCAAAGGTCTATATTATGGAGAATACTATTGTGATAGCCTGCTATTTACAGAGATTTTGTCATGTAACTTTAACCCGTGAAATTATGAAATCAAAAGCACCAAATAAATGCAACATGTATAGTAGATTTAATGTAGACCCCAGTGTTTTAGTAACCTATTTATTAGACTTGATAGTTTTAATTTCCTTTTAAAACAGCAGAAATGAATCAATCCTTTTCCAACCCAAAACATTATTTCACAGTTTAACTGTAATTCCATGTTATTTCATTCACAATTAAAACCTAATGCACTGGGACCTATAACATTTATTTAACAATTCCTCAATATACTGTCTCACAAGAAATCAGTAAATCCCTCCAATCAGTCTAGATTATTAGTTTAATATATTATGCTGACATTCAGATCATTATCAGCATCAGTCTTTTATGTTCATGTTATAGATACAGGATGAACCAAGTCCCAGTGTTGTAATCAAGGTGGTTTGTAAAGTGAAACCTGGTTCCCCGTTAATTATGTTGACACTTAACTTAACATATTCTCTTCTGACAAAAGACACAGACTCAGAACGCACAACAACCAACCCTGCATTTAGTTGAACAGCAGGCTTTTGGTTTCTAGAGCCGTAACCACTAGGCCACATGTCCTCATTCAGAAGGATTAATTTTACATTACATTTACATTTAAGTCATTTAGCAGACGCTCTTATCCAGTCTGTGCTAAACCCAGTCTTGCCTAATTACTTTCACTGCTGCCACTTTGCATTTACTGAAGCATGGGCAATGCCCTCTACCTAACTCTCTTTCTGTGTATATGGGGGTGCAAGATGTGGCCAGAGTTCCACGGTTTGATATTGGTAAGGGCAGGTACATGGTGGTTAAGGGCAAGGTTAGTATGTCATCACTGATGGACATTTGTCCTCCTGCCACTACAGTTCATTGTGCAAACACCATGAAAGTTTACAGTATGCTGATAAAGTCTGCAAGTCAGCCCCAATGACCTTTATTCATAGAAGTTTGTTGCTTTGTGAAGAGAGATTCATTGCAATTGTCATCTCGTAAATTGCAGCACCACTCATAAATTCATGGGTTATGTGCACTTGATCCAACTGTTTCAGTGAGGAAGACTACCTTCATTCTTCATTCAGTATCCAGAAAGGCCAATCAAAACAAATAATTATTGCATAAAATAATTCCTTAATCAATATAAGCAGATTTGAAAAAGCAAAAAACAAAACATTGGCACAAAGTGTAAAGACACAGATAATGCTTTGTTTACAAAATATCTAGCAGCACTTGATTTCTGTAAATCATCATCATCAACTCCCTTTTCTTCCCACTTATCATGGCTTACTAACGGTCATTTAAACACAATTACTGTTGTTCTGCAGTCAGTCATAAAAGCTTTCACCACCGTGTTATAATTATACAGGGAATTGACAAATTCATTTTCCTAAAAAGCATTTGGCATGAAAGACTATCACATTTTTGTCCTTCAATCGCAGCAGCATTTCGGAATCCATTCTTAATGGGTTATCCTGCTGTTATGAGTCAAAACAACATTGACTACTGATCTCTCAAGTAACTATTATGATAATTGCCTAAACTATGAAATAATAGCCGCTGCAATTTGATGATGACAGTGACAAAGGTATAAATAGCAGGCAATGTGGGGTTTCGGTGTGTGCCAGAGGGCACTGTAAAGGGTTTTGGCAGCCCTGTGATGGATGGATAGAGTAACCAGCCCACATCTCACTACCCAGTGCCCACCACTTATTCGTAGCTGAGGAGGTGTGAGACACAGTATAGTCCCGCACTTCAATGTCTTGTAACGCTCAATATAGAAGCTGGCAGGCTTATAGGCCCAGGGCCAGTGAAAGGCCATTGGCCCGATGTGGTCCCCATCAGTGAACGTGGACTCTATATTTTTATATTTTTCTTCTGCTCCAGCAGTTACCAGTAGAGGCTGCTATAGGACAGTGGTGCTGGGCAGGCAACAAACCAGGCTGTGAGGCCTGGAGGGCTTTTACCCAAATTAACAGCTGTTTGTTTGTTCTTGATGTAATATGACATCAACTAGTAGGATGCCACTCAACATGTCAACAAAGCGATTACTCCTCTCTTTGATCCGGCAACCCCCTCTGTTCTGTGATGATTTTGTCTGTCACAGATCACGCCTCTCTGCTCCCTGCTTTATGTTTCACAACGGTCCATTTACCTGTACCAAGCCAAATGCCCTTACGACAGTGTACACAGTAAAACCAGTTGATGAGCTCAGAGCGTATTCTCTGCTCTCGTTTTGTGCCTTGTAAAACTACAGGAGTGATAGACCTGCTAGACAGACCTGACCTCCAGCAGAACATTACCTTGGTGGGGAGCTGTGAACAGTGTAATGACGGGTTACAATATTTCATTTGGAGTCTTATCTCTCAGCAGAACCCAGGGCAAGGCTTTTAGTTGGATTTCTGTAAGGAGGTGAGAGAGATAAAGATCAACTCTGGCGTAATCTCACATGACAGCGTGATGAAAAACGGCCAAATAGGAGGGTGTGGACCTCGAGGGGCCCAGGTACTGCAGCATAGTCATACGCCACCGCTGAGGGTTTAGGGAAGAAAGCAGGGAGAGCCAAGTGTTTTCATCCCATTTTAACAGTTAATCCACCACAGACAATAAGGCCCGCTATTAACCATGAGGCTAGCTTGAGGAGTAGGATCATGTCTCTGTTAACACAGTAAGTATTGACCCATGCAACCACCACACACACACACACACAGAACATTTTTACAGTAGATTGTAATGCAGGCTGCACTGCACACACAATGTCGTCGTATTGGTACACAAGTACCATCTGAAAATGAGAAAATAGCATCACAACACTACTCATAACATTCTAGAAACATCAAAACGTCTCATGAAACCCAAATTTGAGTTGAAATTGGCACTTAACTGATCTGTGAGAGTTGAAACAGATTAAAAAGTAACATACCCTGTTGCCCATCCCATCCCTGCAGTGTTTGACTTGGGCTGGCTTGGCAAGACGGCTGTTGAGTGAAGAAATATATGTCTAATGTAACACTTCTCAACCTGTCACCACATGATGTAACAAAAGCAATACATGTTGCTGTAGGTTCATTTGGCCTCTGAGTGCCAAGTCTTGAATCATCATCTTGGAATCCAATTAAACAAAGAGAAAAGGTGCAGAAAATAAGGAGTAAAAATCAAACAACTAATGAGCTTGTTGCTGGAGATTTCCCTGCAAACAGTAAAATGGTGACTCATTCTACTGAGTAACTGCCATTGTCAATGCCTTCAAATGTTAAACAGTACCAGTTAAAAGTTTGCATACACTTACTCATTCAAGCGTTTTTCTTTATTTTTTACTATTTTCTACATTGTAGAATAATAGTGAAGACATCAAAACTATGAAATAACACATATGGAATCATGTGGTAACGAAAAAAGTGTTAAACAAATCAAAATATATTTTATATTTGAGATTCTTCAAAGTAGCCACCCTTTGCCTTGATGACAGCTTTGCACACTCTTGGCATTCTCTCAATCAGCTTCATGAGGTAGTCACCTGGATTGTATTTCATTTTAACAGGTGTGCCTTCTTAAAAGTTAATTAGTGCGTAATGCGTTTGAGCCAATCAGTTGTGTTGTGACAAGGTAGGGGTGGTATACAGAAGACAGCCCTATTTGGTAAAAGACCAAGCCCATATTATGACAAGAACAGCTCAAACAAGCTAAGAGAAATGGCAGTCCATCATTACTTGAAGACATGAAGGTCAGTCAATCTGGAAAATTTCAAGAACTTTGAAAGTTTCTTCAAGTGCAGTCGCAAAAACCATCAATCACTTTGATGAAACTGGCTCTCATGAGGACCGCCACACGAAAGGAAGTCCCAGAGTTACCTCTGCTGCAGAGGACAAGTTCATTCGAGTTAACTGCACCTCAGAAATGTTAGCCCAAATAAATGCTTCACAGAGTTCAAGTAACAGACACATCTCAACAGCAACTGTTCAGAGGAGACTGCGCAAATCAGGCCTTCATGGTTGAATTGCTGCAAATTAAACACTACTAACGGACACCAATAATAAGAAGAGACTTGCTTGGGCTAAGAAATACAAGTAATGGACATTATACTGGTGGAAATCTGTCCTTTGGTCTGATGAGTCCAAATTTGAGATTTTTGGTTCTAACTGCAGTGTCTTTGTGAGACGCAAAGTGGGTGAACGGATGATCTCCGCATGTGTGGTTTCCACCCGAGAAGCATGGAGAAGCTCTGCTGGTGACATGGTCTGTGATTTATTTAGAATTCAATACACACTTAACCAGCATGGCTACCACAGCATTCTGCAGCGATACGCCATCTCATCTGGTTTGCGCTTAGTGAGACTATAATTCGTTTTTCAACAGGACAATGGCCCAACCCACCTCCAGGCTGTGTAAGGGCTATTTGACCAAGAAGGAAAGTGATGGAGTGCTGCATCAGGTGACCTAGCCTCCACAATCATCCGACCTCAACCCAAATGAGATGGTTTGGGATGAGTTGGACCACAAAGTGAAGGAAAAGCGGCCAACAAGTGCTCAGCATATGTGGGAACTCCTTCAAGACTGTTGGAAAAGCTTTCCAGTTGAAGCTGGTTAAGAAAATGCCAAGATTGTGCAAAGCTGTCATCAAGGCATAGGGTGGCTACTTTGAAGAATCTAAAATCCAAAATATATTTAGATTTGTTTAACACTTGTTTGGTTACTACATGATTCTATTTGTGTTGTTACATAGTTTTGATCTCCTCACTATTATTCAACAATGTAGATAAGAGGAAACACAAAGAAAAATCCTTAATTGAGTAGGTGTGTCCAAACTTTTGACTGGTACTGTGTATAATGTGATTTAAACTCTAAAAATCTACATTTTAAAAACTTAAATAACGATTACATTATCGATAATGTATGATAAACAGGCATGTGTGTATCAAATGTTTCCAGACTATTCTTGGTCTATTATTAGGAAGTATTTATTCTGTAATGACTACCACAAGCACGTGCCAGTCCGATCATTCCGATTGTGCTTGTCAAGAGTATCAGTGTGCTTTAGCATGGACAGAGTGCACTCTCCCTGCTACACAAATGGTTTATTTGTAGACTTTTGACCGGGCATTGGCGCTTGTCAACAATGTGTCAGATCTGGGCTCAGGAAGCCAGCTCAGTTGTCAGTGGAAAGTCATCATGAGGTCTGATTTTTCCCTGCTGACAAGCATCCAAAAGACACAGCTGTCACAGCTCTAAAGACAACTTCAAGCTCTGCACTGACAGGAGATTTCCTGAAGAACGTGAAAGAAATCAAGATGTTTCCGTTCTTTCTTTTCAATCAATCTTCTCATTTAAAATGACAGGAACAATTCATCACTTGGACTTATTATGTTATGATATATCTGTGTATTTTGGATTATTCCATAATAATACCAATATATTTCCGAAATATAAATATATGTGTTTAAAACAGAGATAAATATGCCATTTAATAAAAATCAAGTTAGGACATCTGCACAGTTCCCCTCAGTTTGTCACAATCTCAACATCAAAGACAACGGTAATATATGAGAGTAACAGAAAGAGAGAGAAAGAGAACGAAAGAGAGAAAGAGAAAAAGAGGGAGAGCGTTGTGGAGGGAAGGAGGCATCATGTCCAGACAGCAGCAGTAGCAGCTATTCTCTGAGGTGAACGATTAGTGATGAGCTCAGTGCCCTGCGATGATGTCTTGCGTGATGTCATGTGTATAGGGATGAGCCCGAGGTGCTGTCTGAGAGAATAGGGGATGTAGATATGGTAGGAGCAGGCTGCAGCGAGTAATCCCCCCCAGACCATTACCTCCCAGACCAACCAACCAACCAACCAACCCCCTGTCACACCAGCTCCCATAACTGCTGAACATTACTGAAAATGTCAGAGAAAGGGGATACAAATTTAAGACCACGGTCTGCCTGGGTGTATCCTCTCAGTTGTGAATCTAGGGTTTGAATAATATAGCCTGTCTACAGTATGTGTTGGTGGAGAGATAAGAGAGGCAGATCCACCACAGGCATCTAGGAAGACACAAGGGGAAAGACTATTCTGTGTTTGTAATGTGACAGCATAATGTCCTCTCTACTCCGTCATTGGATTTTATCTCTCTCCATATCTTCTTCCTAAGCACATCCCTCTCTCCTGCCACATAGCAGACAGAGCATTAGTTACTATGTCAGTCTTAGTTCAGTCATAAATTATGCCATGGGGATCTGCTGTTTATTTGAAGCCATACGGTTTTTTCCACCAGATATTATGTTTATGCTAGAGCGCCGTCCTTGGTCTTGGCTCCAGTGGGTGGCCACCCCAGACATTTGTTACTTTTTATTGATTCTGGCGTCTCGCTGCTTCTGTCTGCATAGATAAAGAGATAGAGAGAAAAGAGAGAGGTGGGGGGTGGGCGGAGAGCAAGACGAGAGAGAGAGAGATGAATCATGGGGGAGAGAGTTAAACGGCGAGGGGCATAGTCACTTTGGATTTACAGCCTTGTGTGTGTGTGTGTGTGTGTGTGTGTGTGTGTGTGTGTGTGTGTGTGTGTGTGTGTGTGAGTGTGTTTGTGTGTGTTCAGGGTGGCAAAGACACATTTATCTGGCCAAGGAATTTTTTTTATTGGTGGGTTCAGAGTAGCAGAGTAAAACACACAGTGCGTCATTAAGATCACAACCTTCTACATCAAAGAGGTCAAACCACTTTTCGTAAAAAAAGAGCAATGAAAAGGAACCCAGTCTAAATGATTATTACAGGTCTATAAAAACTACCATCTGTGGTGATGCATACAGTACCAAATAAAACCACTACTAAAAATAAGAATATAAAAGTACAATTGTATTTAATGCTCTGCATTTTACCCTGCCTCTGACCTATCTCTATTTTTGCTTTTTTAGGGTCCTCCTCACTGCGGGCCTACCCCCTCCTCTCAGTCATCACGCGGCAGCCGCCCAACCTGCCCCCTCACCTTTCCCAGCCCTCCTCCCCCGGCCAGGTTCCCAATCTGACCCTTCTCTCCCCCCAGCACCACTCCCGGGTCTCCGAGCCCTCCCACAGCGAGACACCTGTCAGCATCAGCAGCGAGTCAGACACGGAGCACAGTACCCCCCGGCTGAAGAAACCCAGACGCAGCCGCACCATCTTCACTGAGCTGCAGCTCATGGGCCTGGAGAAGAAGTTCCAGAAACAGAAGTACCTCTCCACCCCTGATAGGTCAGTATCGTATTGCATCTCGCCACTGATAGGCCAAAATGAAAGCAGAGTCTGATTGGTTACTTGAAAGAAGCTACCTCCTGATAGATCAGTATTATACTACCTCTCAAATGTCATACCGTATTTCATTCGGTCAGTCAAGCTGGTGAAAATGAGAAATTCTGTGAAAGCAACCAAACGTCATAAAACATAAAACAAATGCAATAGCTGACTAGAGGTTCAGCATCAACATCATAACATTTTGATGTATGTCCTGGGTAATATATCATGTATTGTTAAGTTATCTAATCCAGGCATTACCTCAGCATTCTAGTTGAGACAAGAGCAACGTTTTAACCATAAGCTTTTGAATAGCAAAAAGCCTCAACAAAGAAACACTGCTCTATTCAAGAAAATCGGGACATCTGCCAACACAAGCAAACAGAAATATACTCCATTGATTGACTGCGAATCATGTAATATATGTGCAGGTGTATATAAAATGCATTTAGCTTTATACACTGTATTTAGACGAGGTAATATTCATGTTAATATCCATGTCGTAGGTTCCAGTCCCTGGGTCATTTTCGAGACCTGACATACGGCCATAACACATTTTCCATTTTATTTTAAACTCCACTTTCAGATTTGGCCTACCGGACGTATTTCCATTATAACCCAAGTTAATATTGAGCCATAAACCTCAGATTTTCCTTTGGTCGAGCAACAAGAACACCAGACAGCTAGTAAACCTCAGCAACACATGGTTACAACAGCTTGTTCAGAGCGAGAAGATGAATCACTATTTTACTAAAACTCAACAGCCACAAAATGCTTTGAAAATGATCAGTTATTTTTTATATTGTTGTAGATTTGTACTAAAGTGTATTTACTGAAACTTGACTATTCTAAAACCTGCCTGTTCCTGCTCCTTGGCCCTGAAGAATCTGAGAAAAATTGTGAGAGCATGCTTGTTATCAACCCTGTCTATAGATGGGTTGGCGATTTATGAATCAAAACAGGCTGGGTTGGCTTAGAAACTATCTTTAGTCTCCAATGTTTATTGAAAACAAATACATTTGTAGGATGAGCACTTGTTGTCTCTAAAACACATCGTTACAGTTGTTGATTAGCTAGCTAGCCATATTAGCATAGACGTGACATCAGTAAAAACACGTCAAAACAAGACATAGTATCAAGAACAAGCTGAAACTAGCCAACTACGATTCCCCACATGGCAGATTCTTGTTATTTTTGCTAGCAATCTGGCCATCCAGAATCACAACAACACACTGCGTTCTGACATGTTGAAATGTGCGCATTATTTTTGTGATGTTGTCAACTAACCTGTTTATACACATCTCATCCTGGGGAAAGCTCCCACAATGCATCTCTTCTTCAATTCTTCACACTTCTCTGTTCTAGCCAATGAGCCACACCACACCTCCCCTGTGAACTCCCAGGCAGGCTGAGGTAGACTACAATAGCCCAGCGGTGATCCAAACGACCCACCCTGACAAATCTGTATAATGCCAATAATCAAATTCCCACTGGCTGTGATGAACTAATTAAAACCACAGCTGGATGGAAAACATAAACAGAGAAAATCCCCTTTCATAGCCCACATCACAAGTGTGGCATGCTCCCCAGTTCACTTTGTTATGATCCAAAGATAACTCCTTGTCTCTGCTTTTTTTTCTTTAGCTATTTCTTGGCTTGGAGACACTGTGGTCTTTGACTGAGACAATGCTCTGAGGAAAACAGCATATAAAAAGCCCCTAACACCACACCACAGACTGTAATGATTTAAACCATTAGGCAGTAATGATTTTATTTAATTGAGATTAGTATAATCAGCATCATCATCATTATCATTATGCATTAAGCTGCAACTAAAATCCCTGCTGATACAGGTTAGAGACTTGAACAGCAAACAGAGGACTTCTAAGTGCCTCCAGCAGAGTCATTCTACAGTACTGTATGGCAGTCTGTTGCTGTAAGTGTGTGGTTTCCCTCCATAGAAGACTAATGACCATAAATAACTGAGGTGCTTTCCCCTCCTGAAATTACTTTCCTTGCCTCTAGTCTCTCCACTGGGCAGTTTGCCTGTGTTTTTAGTGTAGAGTGTTGTTTTTTTAAAAGTATGCACACACACTTTTCTTCTGCACTCAATCATTGAGGCCGTGTGGCTGTCTATACTGTCTACAGTTGTATGGACTGAAGTTCCTCTATGTAATACTTTCAAATCAGGTCAGATAGAGATGGTGAGGGCGGCAAAGAAGGGAGGATGAGAAGATAGGAAGAGGAGACAAGATCAGAGGGCAAGCTGATGGATCAGTAGTAATCTAGTCTCTCTCTCTCTCCCTCTCCCTCCCACACCTCTCTCTCTCTCTCTCTCTCTCTCTCTCTCTTTACATCAAATGAAAGCCAGTTCCACTCATTTGAGTGTGAAGGACTTAGAATTAAGATGTGGCGGAAATCTCATTTCAAAAACCAGATAAAGCCCCCTCCCTCTGTAGGCTGATCCGTCTTTCACCGACCCCCTTCCTGGGATATCATGTTACACGCCAACCAATATCCTTATTAGTCATGGATCAGAACATGTGGTGGAAGTGTCCAGGATTCCATACCCCCCTGAACATCCAGATACAGATGCTATGATTGGATAACTGAACTCCCTTACATATGTTCAATAAGGGTTCTCCTATATGATGCAGGTGTAAAGTCTCTCTCTGGACCATAAGAGGGTGTATCAAAGAGACTACAGTACTTTGATGCACCATGCCAGAATGTGGTTATAAAGTCATGATTAGGATGCAAGCTAGTCTCCAAAGGGAACGCCATCTAGATGATACAATGTATATGGCTAATGATGGCATGCATTTCAGGGCAGGATAGTCAACAGGTGATTGGAAAGCTAAAGTAACTCGTTAATTTTAGTTTGATTACTCCAGCTACACCCTCTCTGTGTAAATCTGTTGTCTATCTCCTGCTGCTTTTCATCTTATAAAGAATGAACTCAAGTTTCAAAAACATGTACCCTGAGTTGCTGTGTGTACTGTGTGTCTTTGTTTCCCTGCAGACTAGACCTGGCCCAGTCCCTAGGCCTCACACAACTTCAAGTGAAGACCTGGTACCAGAACAGAAGGATGAAGTGGAAGAAAATGGTGAGAGCGCCACACACACATAACAACAATGACCCTGGGTCAGTGTAGAGGGAAGGAGTGGTAAGGGTGGAAATGACTGAGTTGGAGGGATGATGAGGGACTGGGACACAAAAGTCTAGTCTAGTCAGGTCAGCAGCTCAGAGAACAAAAGTCTCAAATCGTTAACTCCCCAGATTAATGACCCTATGTGGGGCAGCTCAGAGTCATACATCTTCCCTTAATTACTATAATAACCATGGTTGCCTTTGACCGCAGCCATCATTTATCACAACACCACTGAGCCATGTGTCTGTGTGCGTTATGTTGCTCCAGGTGCTGAAGGGCGGACAGGAGGCCCCCACCAAGCCCAAGGGCAGGCCCAAGAAGAACTCCATCCCCACCACCGAGGAGATAGAGGCAGAGGAAAGGCTGGCCAGGCTGGCTGAGGATGAGAGGATGAGGATCGCAGCCGAAGAGGCCTTGGCCCACGGAAAAGCTCCCCAATCGGAACCCCAGAACCTCAGCACGGTCGCCGGGGCAACAGAGACCCACAATCCCACGACGGTGAGCGAGGGTCAAGTTCAGCGAGAGCAGCCACTCCCAATGCAGTCAGAGACAAATGCCACCAGCTAAATAAGACAATTATTAATGTATGAATGAAACAGCTAAAGACTGGTGCTGACTGGAATACAGAAACACTTACTGTAGTGGCTCAGGATCGCTGAAAAAAGCCTGTCTGGTGTAGATTATTCAGTCGTGTTTGAGGTTTGACTGTACTGGATGACATTCATAGGTAGATCATTTGGGTTTTGCCATATCACTTCCGCCGTATACTGGAATGAAAAGAGTTTACATATAGTGTCAGGCATATACAGTACATAGAAATGAAAAATCCAGAATTGTACAGTGCATTTTGTCCCTGTGTCAACAGTATCACCTCCCCAGCCTCAAACCTGCTTGTTCTACTGCAAGAGGACTCCTTTAGTCACATGCTAAACAGTTTGCCTGAGTATTGTAGTTATAACATAACATGAAATGACCACACTGGTCATGGTGCCTTTTTCTCTCAGAGGATATCACAAGTTTTATCAGTGTAGAAACACCAAGGTTTATTAATAATAAATTAAGTGTTATTTTACAGTGTTTCACTTTTGCTTATTAAAAATAATACATAATTACGATATGCTCTGGACTACAGTTAACACTGCCGTTGTACCTGTTCTGTACAGCTTTGAACGAAATTGTATTTCTGTCCCAGAGCCACAGCATCGTCTCGTTTAATTGTTCAATGAACTTATGTTATGTTCCTTTTGCATTTGATGTTTCCAAAACAATATATTTCAATTTGTATCTATAAAGACATGCACTGTAACATACTGTAGCAATATTCTGGAAAGAAAAATATAGAGTATATGTAAATTATTATATTTTCATTTGGAGAAAAATAAGGTGTATCGAATCCTTTACCTTTCTCTTTTGACTCTGGGGCAGAATGATTTTACTGCCACGAGGGAAGCCTCTTAAGCTGTCAGAGACTGTACAATTGAATAAATCACAGCCTGTGCCAAAGAAACGAGGAAACTGCCAAACATTTAAAATCTTTTAGAGAGGTTCTCAGCCCGCAGGCCTTTGCATCAAAGGAGCACTCCTCCAACTCTGCCTTACAGACTCCCCACATAAAACTGTCTTCAGCTGCTTGTCAACACTTTTATTTTCCGCTTTGGCCTCCTGTTGTTTCCTTCCAAAGATGTCTATTTGTAAAGAGTTCCTTTTTTAAAACAAAAATTATATTTTTAGTTTGATATAAACTAGTACAGTATTTTTCTGATGTAAATAATGCTTGTTAGAAAGCTACTGAATAGTTATTTTTGCATGAACAACCAAATGCCTATTGATCTGTATGTTGTTATTTTTACCATGTGTTTTGTGCTTTTAAATACACGTAATAAAATGGCAATCATTTCCATATGAATGATGAAAGTCCACCATTATTATTATTATCATATGAATTACTATTTTAAAAACAATAAATACCAGACCACAAGCATGGACTCCAAGGTTATTTGATTTTCAGGAAACCACATTTGTATTTTAACACTATTTGAACCAGAATTGAGTGTACTCCTAGGCTTATTTAATCTTCATCCATAAAAATATCTTTATGCTCTCACTATGCTACAGGGAATCTTTGGTTTAATCTGATATGCAATGCAACTACATATACATGAAACCCTCTGTCGACATGCAGCAAGAGGTTCGAGCTGAGTTGACACAAAAAGCTTGTCATAGATATGACAGATCCCCTGCATACGCCAGAAGGCGAGGCCGCGAGGCAATGCATATGAAAGACAACTGTGCCTCATGTCACATAGAAAAATACATATTTCATCTATCCATTGACATCACTGTAGCTAATGAAACTTGATTTGTGAAAATCAAGTAAATTGTTAAACATACACAACATCATATCATGTGTTTGAAATTGACATTTTTATTTATTAAAAACTATTTCAATACTGCAATATTGCAGTAAAATTAAATAATTCACAAAGTTTCACTGTGCATGTAATACTTTATTGAAGAGTTGACCATAAATCAGGCTTAGAGAACAAAGCCTTTTATGCACTCTGTTTTGTGATTTTATCATCTTGATCTTTTCTGCAAACACGTTGGCCTTTAGTTCACTGAGACACTGCTCTTTGACCCAGGCCAGGCAAGCTAGTTATGCTCTAAAGTGTATTTTTAGTGCACGATACCAGACATGGATGATTTGTAAAACAAACAGTGCAGGTTGGCACTGAGTGAGATGCAATGTGCTCTAACGCCATGGGTAAACACTTTGATGATGCTTTCTATGAATGTGTATTTACAGGTGTACAGCAGCCCCTGGTTCCTTCCTTGGACTGTCAGTACAGCCCTATAGGCAGGAAGTGATGGTGCGGTGTGGGGGTGAGAGGCAGCTCTGTGTGTGGGCGTGCAGATCTGAGGAAGGCCAAGGTGGAGAACTGAGGGGAGGGGGAAAAAGTAGCTTTTATTCAGGCAAGGCAAGAACAGTCAAGGCAAGATCTTTCCACGGTATTAAAGCTACACAAATATGAGTCTTCAGGGGCATGCGGTGGAAGGGGCATAAGCATGATGCCAACTGCCAACCTTAACAAGACATTGTCAGAGCATCAGACAACTCAGTTTATATTTACATTGGCCAGAACACTGAGTGTAGCATGAACAAGAGGCTGGATATGAGCAACTGGATCCAAACTATGCCAAGTTTTCACTTTCATTGTTTTTGTCAAGACCCCATCATTCTAAGCCATGGAATAAAAAGTAATACTTCATCATTGAGTATGACGACTGTCAATCATATTTCTATGCCAGTCGACTGCCCGAAAACAGAGGTGAAGATGCCAAGGATCACGAAGAGGATCCACCAAGGAATTACTGAGTTTCATTATTGACTGGTGCATTGTACAGTTAGTCCCCAGTCATTTGTTTTGACTGATGTACACTACCATTCATAAATTTGGGGTCACTTAGAAAATTACATTACATTTTTTTTTTTTTTTAAGAAATGTCCATTAAAATCACATCAAATTGATCAGAAATACAGTGCAGACATTGTTAATGTTGTAAATTACTATTGTAGCTGGAAACGGCAGATACATTTTTTTTTTTGAATATCTACATAGGCGTACAGAGGCACATGATCAGCAACAATCCCTCCTGTGTTCCAATGTCACGTTGTGTTAGCTAATCCAAGTTTATAATTTTAAAAGGCTAATTGATCATTAGAAAACCCTTCTCAATTATGTTAGCACAGCTGAAAAATATTGTCCTGATTAAAGAAGCAATAAAACTGTCCTTTAGACTCGTTGAGTATCTGGAGAATCAGCATTTGTGGGTTTGATTACGGGCTCAAAATGGCCAGAAACAAAGAACTCTCTTCTGAAACTCGTCAGTCTATTCTTGTTCCGAGAAATGAAGGCTATTCCATGCGATACATTTTCAAGAAATTGAAGAGCACTGTGTACTACACCCTTCACAGAACAGCGTAAACGGGCTCTAACCAGAATAGAAAGAGGAGTGGGAGGCCCTGGTGCACAACTGAGCAAGATGACAAGTACATCAGAGTGTCTAGTTTGAGAAACAGACGCCTCACAAGTCCTCAACTGGCAGCTTCCTTAAATAGTAACCACAAAACACCCGTTTCAATGTCAACAGTGAAGAGGCAACTGCTGGCTTTTTAGGCAAAGTTCCTCTGTCCAGTGTCTGTGTTTTTTTGCCCATCTAAATATTTTATTTTTACTGGCCAGTCTGAGATATGGCTTTGTCTTTGCATCTCTGCCTAGAGGGCCAGCATCGCGGAGTCACCTCTTCACTGTTGAAGTTGAGACTGGTGTTTTGCGGGTACTATTTAATGAAGCTGCCAGTTGAGGACTTGTGAGGCATCGGTTTTTCAAACTAGACACTAATGTACATGTCCTCTTGCTCAGTTGTGTGCCGGGGCCTCCCACTCCTCTTTCTATTCTGGTTAGAGACAGATGCGCGTGCGCTGTTCTGTGACGGGAGTTGTACACAGCGTTGTATGAGATATTCCGTTTCTTGGCAATTTATCGCATGGAATAGCCTTAATTTCTCAGAACAAGAATAGACTGACGAGTTTCAGAAGAAAGTCTTTGTTTCTGGCCATTTTGAGCCTGTAATCGAACCCACAAATGCTGATGCTCCAGATACTCAACAAGTCTAAAGAAGGACAGTCTTATTACTTCTTTAATCAAGACAACAGTTCCCAGCTGTGCTAACATAATTGCAAAAGGGTTTTCAAATGATCAATTAGCCTTTTTAAAATGATTAACTTGGATTAGCTAACACACAGTGATGGTTGCTGATAATGGGCCTCTACCCCTGTATAGATATTCCATAAAAAAATCTGCCGTTTCCAACTACAATAGTCATTTACAACATTAACCATGTCTACACAGTATTTCTGATCAATTTGATGTTATTTTAATGGACAAAAAATGTGCTTTTCTTTCAATAACAAGGACTTTTCTAAGTGACCCCAATCTTTTGAATAGTAGTGAATATGTTTGACTATTTTAAATGTAGTATGCCACTTGCCAGTCAGAGCCAGGTTGATGTGAATGAGAAGTGATTCACTCAACCAAGCCACCTGGTTGAATTAGAACTAGAAAAACAGATAGATTCGAGCAGGTACAGTGGATCTCTTTTAATTACCGAGGGCAACATGTCCCTATTAAAGCCTTGTGAAAACAAAGGCTGTGGTTGGCAGCCAGCTAGGCAGGCAGGCCTGTTGTATGAGCTGTGAACTGAGCCAAGCGGAGCGGCAGGTCTCCACAGGCAGGGAGCTGAGCACTGCTGCTGGGTAATTGTTGTATGGCGAGGTAATGAAGGGTTACAAAAACAGCCCTGGGTAAAACACCAGAGGTCTTATTGAAGAGTTGGTGTTGTCTATGCCCAATAATATTTGTACCATGTTTTGTGCTGCTACCATGTTGTGCTGCTGCCATATTGTGTTGCTATCATGCTGTGTTGTCATGTGTTGCTGCCATGCTCTGTTGTTGTCTTAGGTCTCTCTTTATGTAGTGTTGTGGTGTCTCTCTTGTCGGGATGTGTGTTTGTCCTATATTTTTTTAAGGCCTTTTTGCCTTTTGGTAGTCACTGTAAATAAGAATTGGTTCTTAACTAACTTGCCTAGTTAAATAAAGGTAAAAAAAATAAAATAAACAAAGAGCCTGCAATTTTGTCACAGGTTCAGACACAGGTCATAGAGTGGTGCTGGTGTCAATCAGCAATCCCCCCCGGTAAAGCATCCATCGCGCACCTTCACCTGTCATCTTAACTCACGCTCTGCAGACAATTAGCCCTGTTGATTTGAGGCATGCACTCAGTGTTTTATTCCCTTCTCTGTTATGACAGGGGAAGCAATTTCTAAATACCAAGGGAAGGAGGCACAGCAGGCGTACTAAAGTCAATAGAGGGAGATCCTGCCGACAACAGGAACAATCACCCTATTGTTTTCAACAGCAGCAGAGGAGAACATTACCGTGAACAAGTATATAAACATTCATAATGATGACATATGCGTTGGTCCACCCCACTTCAATTCAAGCGTGATTGCGAAATATTCATAAAGCTTGGCATTCAAATATCATTTTCACCATCAGTATCAGTTGTATTTGACATATACTGTTACAAAAAATGATGAACTATTTTATAATCAGTTCAAACAGGCTTATTATTATTAGGATGCATTTTTAAATGAGCACAACCTATTTCCTGTTTTCCTCATTAACTAACAGCAAACTTCAAAAACTCAATGAATTTGATTATCTTTGTATCCTCTCCTGTTGTTAAGCAATCATATTCTTTCATCTAGAGAGGTCAACCTCTTAACATCAACACCTTGATACAGCCAAATAAATTATTACTCCACTTTACGATCTCTTCTCCAGCTAATGTATATACTATGCTGATTACAGTGCTGTCCGCCTCCCTGTTGTCTTGCTCTAGCTAATGCCCTGGTCAACATGTCTGTCTGTCTGTCTGTCTGTCTGTCTGTCTGTCTGTCTGTCTGTCTGTCTGTGAGATGGTGGGCGCTGCCTCCCTCCCACCTCCCACCTCCAGGCTCTCAGACTCGTTCTTGCTGCAGGTACAATACTGGTCAAAAGTTTTAAAACACCTACTCATTCAAGCGTTTTTCTTTATTTTTACTATTTTCGACTTTGTTGAATAATAGTGAAGACATCAAAACTATGAAATAACACATAAGGAATGATATAGTAACCAAAAAAGTGTTAAACATCAAAATATATTTTATATTTGAGATTCTTCAAATAGCCACCCTTTGCTTTGATGAAAGATTTGCTCACGCTTGGCATTCTCTCAACCAGCTTCACCTGGAATGCTTTTACAGCAGTTTTGAAGGAGTTCCCACATATACTGAGCACTTGTTGGCTGTTTTTCCTTCACTCTGCGGTCCGACTCATCTCCACAATCGGGGGATTGTGGAGGCCAGGTAATCTGATGCTACACTCCATCACTCTCCTTCTTGGTCAAATAGCCTTTACACAGCCTGGAGGTGTGTTAGGTCATTATTCTGTTGAAAAACAAATGATAGTCCAACTAAGCCCAAACCAGATGGGATGGCTTATCGCTGAAGAATGCTGTGGTAGCCATGCTTGTTAACCTCACTAGGGTAGGGGGCACTATTTTCACCTCCGGATGAAAAGCATGCCCAAAGTAAACTACCTGCTACTCAGGCCCAGAAGCTAGGATATGCATATAATTGGTAGATTTGGATAGAAAACACTCTAAAGTTTCCAAACCGTTAAAATAATATCTGTGAGTATAACAGAACTGATATGGCAGGCGAAAACCTGAGGAAAATCCATCCAGGAAGTGCCATTAGTTTGACATGGCTGTTTTTCCAATGAAAGCCTATCCACCATTTAAGGGGATAGGACCCAGATTCCGTTCCCTATGACTTCCACTAGTTGTGAACAGTCTTTAGACATTGTTTCAGGCTTTTATTCTGAAAAATGAGGGAGAATGACCACTTTGAGTGAGTGGATAGTGGGATGTCCCCAGAGCTGTTTCCTGCGCATGACCGAGAGCGCGCCTTTCTTGTTTATCTTTATTTTGACGACGCTATTGTCCGGTTGAAATATTATCGATCATTTAGGCTAAAAACAACCTGAGGATTGATTATAAACATTGTTTGACATGTTTCTACGAACTTTACGGATACTATTTGGAATTGTCGTCTGCCTGTTGTGACTGTCACGGGCGTCCAAGGTGCAGTGTGGTGGGCGTACATATTCCTTTTTATTAGAATATCGCCAACAAAAACAATAAAAAAATATTAAATAAACAATACAAAACAACCGTGAAGCTTAACAGGGCTATGATGCCTCTAACAAAGTTAACTACCCACCCCAAAAGGAGGGGAAAAAGGCTACCTAAGTATGATTCCCAATCAGAGACAACGATAGACAGCTGTCCCTGATTGAGACCCGTACCCGGCCAAAACATAGAAATAAAGGAACATAGAAAACAAAACACAGAATGCCCACCCCACATCACACCCTGACCTAACCAAATAGAGAAATAAAACGTCTCTCTAAGGTCAGGGCGTGACAGTGACTGCATTTGAGCCATTGGATTACTGAACAAAACGTACCAACAAAATGGAGGTTTTTGGATATAAAGAGGGACTTTATCGAACAAAACAAACATTTATTGTGTAACTGGGAGTCTTGTGAGTGCCACCATATGAAGATCATCAAAGGTAAGTGATTCATTTATTGCAATTTCTGACTTTCGTGGCTAATCTACTTGGCTGGTAACTGTATGTAATGTTTTGTGTGCTGGGTGCTGTCCTCAGATGATCACATCGTTTGCTTTCGCGGTAAAGCCTTTTTGAAATCTGACACAGCGGCTGGATTAACAACAAGTTAAGCTTTATTTTGATGTATTACACTTGTGATTTCAGGAAAGTTAAATATTTATAGTAATTTAATTTGAATTTGGCTCTCTGCAATTTCACCGGATGTTGGCCAGGTGGGACGGTAGCGTCCCACACCCCCTAGAGAGGTTAAGTAAAGCACCACCACATCAGCAAAGCACCACCAAATCATAACACCTCCTGATCCATGCTTTACGGTGGGAAATACACATGCGGAGAAGATCCGTTCATGCACACCGCTTCTCACAAAGACACAGTGGTTGCAAAAAAAATCTTAATTTTGGACTCCAGACCAAAGGACAAATTTCCACCCGTCTAATGTCCATTGCTAGTGTTTCTTGGCCCAAGCAAGTATTTTCTTCTTATTGGTGTCCTTTAGTAGTGGTTTCTTTGCAGCAATTCGACCATGAAGGTCTGATTCACACAGTCTCCTCTGAACAGTTGCTGTTGAGATGTGCCTTTTACTTGAACTCTATGACTCATTTATTTGGGCTGCAATTTCTGAGGCTGGTAACGCTAATGAACTTGTCCTCTGCAGCGGAGGTAACTCTGAGTTTTCCATTCCTGTGGCGGTCCTCATGAGAGCCAGTTTCATCGTAGCGCTTGGTGGGTTTTGCGACTGCACTCGAAGAAGCTTTCAATGTTGTTGACATTTTCTGGATTGACTGATCTTCATGTCTTCAAGTAATGATGGACTGTCATTTCTCTTTGGTTATTTGAGCTGTTCTTGCCATAATATGGACTTGGTATTTTACCAAATAGGGCTATCTTCTGTATACCACCCCTATACCACAACAGAATTGATTGGCTCAAACGCATTAAGACTGAAAGAAATTACACAAATTAACTTTTAAGAATGCACACATGTTAATTGAAATGCATTCCATGAAGTTGGTTGAGAGAATGCCAAGAGTGTGCAAAGCTGTCATCAAGGCAGCGGGCACCTTTTTGGTAACTACATTATTCCATATGTGTTATTTCATAGTTTATGTTTTCACTGTTATTCTACTATGTAGAAAATAGTAAAAACAAAGGAAAACCCTTGAATGAGTAGGTGTTCTAAAACTTTTGACTGCTAGTGTATATCAAATGGCTTGTGAGTGAAGTTGATTATCACCAGCTCGGTCCAAAACAATCGCACTTATCCCAGCCCTCCCTTTGGCCAGCCCCGGCGTTAATGACTCGTCTCCCAGGCAGATCGTGCCCTGCAACAATCAAGCAAACTATCATGGCTGGCAGTAAAATTTAAACAACACTAAAATTGCATGGGGGCTAAAATGGTGGTGGGTACTGTCATAGTAGTCGCAGAGTTTGATCGTAACTCATCCTGAGGCACAGCTGAGTAGGCTGCGGCCAGTTCACACAAAAGCCACCAGGGCCTATGTGATTATTTTTTATCACGGACTGGTCTGGCCTCTGGGAACTCCCTCCATTGGCTGGTTTAGTCCCCTGGTATTATATTGTTTTTCCTTCCATAAGATACACAGACCCTCAAACCCTCTCAGCAATGGAGCAAGGGGGGGACAGCTTTCATGGCAACATTAGGCTCCAGCAACAGGGGGTGTGAATACGAGACCATGGCAACATATATTGGCTGCAGTGGCTTTGTTAACTCACAACCCTACTCCCCTCGCCCCCTTTTCTCCCTCCCAGTCACCTCCTTCCCTTTGCCAGGATTTCACTCATGGTTTTCTCTAATGATAAAGAACAGCTCCTAATGCACTTAATTTAGGCAACATGGAAACCAAGCTCAATTGGCTTGTAATCTATATTTTACACTGAGACGCAGGTTTATAAGTGAAGCCGTAGTCAAAGCCAAGGAAATGTCTCTGTGAGAGGGGAAAAAGTGCAACACCGCCGACTGTGTAATGCGGGATCAACTTAGTTTCAGGAATGCTGCGCAATTACGTATTTGTTGAAAGCCCTTTTCATAGTTCCTGAGCCCAATAGAAATGAAATGTGCCGATAGTTTTGTGTGCCGGAGCCGTGCCAGTCAGATGACTCCCTCCCTCCACAGTCAGTCAGGAGCCATGTCAGTCAGACAACTCCCGCACTCCACAGTCAGTCAGGTGCCGTGCCAGTCAGTTGACTCCCTCGCACCACAGTCAGTCAGGAGCCGTACCAGTCAGACGACTCCCTCGCACCACAATCAGTCACGAGCCGTACCAGTCAGATGACTCCCTCCCTCCACAGTCATTCTGGAGCCGTGTCAGGAGCCGTGCCAGTCAGACGACACCCTCCCTCCCTCCACAGTCAGTCAGGAGACGTGTCAGTCAGACAACTCCCTCCCTCCCTCCACAGTCAGTCAGGAGCCGTGCCAGTCAGACGACTCCCTCCCTCCCTCCACAGTCAGTCAGGAGCCGTGCCGGTCAGACGACTCCCTCCCTCCACAGTCAGTCACGTTTTAATCTGGCTCTTGATTGTTCTCTCCTCGTAGAGCTACCAAAGAAAACTTCCCCAAAAGCCTGTTTCCTCTCAGTCAAGTTTTCTTTGAATACGGTTATTCTTGTTTTCAGACATGAATCCTCACTCGAGTTAGGACACTTTCCTGTGTTGACAGAGTCAATTTTCCCCGGCTAGGGGTGTATGGCTACGGCCTCTTTCCACTTGGAAAGGTGTGTATGGACGGGTTTATTGTCAGCCATTTTGTGTTGTGTTGGGCATTAATGAGCTTAGGTGAGTGATGTGTCTCATGATATTTGCACAGGGGGAAAAATAAGGGATATTTGTGATTGGCAGGCTGTGAGGAGCTTCTATTCATTTTCACAGCACATTTACAGTCTCCTCTGTCGACTGCTCTGACAGAGACACATGTCAGCGTCGTTGTGAAGGGCTCCTGCTCCTCAATGCTTCCTGGCTGATGTCAGAGAGGAGGCAGGGGTCAGCCATCAGCCAAAGGGTTGTGTGGCTGTGTGATTGACAGGTCCTCGAACAGGAAGGCTCTTTCTGTTGAGTGGAGGGATTGTGGTGGTGATCACAATGAAGTATAGAACAATGGTACCATGTAGGAGATGCGGCCAACACATCAGCTCACAAACAAGCCCAGAGCCACCCTTGCCTGCCGCATGCATCACTTAGCACCGAAACAAACAGAGGGTTAACCGCAAACACCCAAAGCACACACAGCACCTGTTGGTGAGCCAGAGTGCAGGAATGATTCATCTCTCCTATTATGCGCATGTCACTACAGATCTCAAACACATTTCTATAAGACTGCAGCCATAATTTACACGTTTGGATTACTAACCATAGAAGTAACATGTTGCTTTTTTTCTGTTCGAAAACACAAGTCTATTTTACGTTATAGACTGTATTTGACTGTACTACAATTACCTGCTTCATATATTTTTAAGGGACCCTTGGCACAGGCGATGGGTGCTGTGGCACAATCAGTAAAACACAAGTTATCCGAGTCCAGAGGTAGGAGTAATTCAAACTGCCATGTTCCAGCACCACAATAGCCGAGGTGAGGAGGAAAAAAGAAAGAAAAAAAAAACATTAAAATTCCATTTTGTTTTACAAGCATTAGTTTCGATTGGAAAGTTATTGCAAGCTTTATTAAACTGCAGCTGCTTCTAGTTACATAATGGAAAATGTAAGCTATGGTCTTGCCAGCTTGAGAAAAGGGTCCAAAGCAATGTTGGACTTGAGATAATGGCAGTAAGTAGGAATAGGATAGCAAATGATGGTGTGGAGGTGTCAGTGATTGTGGCTGATGAGTATATGATTCTAGGCCTGCCTATAGTTATCTGATCACACAGTATGCATATGTATGTATGTGTGTTCTCTCTATGCTCTCCTGCTGCACTCCCCAAACAAAACCTCCATTATCTCGCAGCACAGGGCTCACTCAGGTGAGTCAGATGCCTCTTGAGTAGCTGTCCAAACCATCAGAAACCACAGTCCCATGAAGAGAAAGCCTGCCAGCACATCACTCTGCGCCCCAGCCCTCCCCATGTTGTGTTGCTGGTTGCTATAAACATTTGGATAATTTGCATTAAGTATGCAATACTGTAATGTTTCCTTCAAGATGTTATCTGCTTGGGTCTGGCATGCCGCCCTGTATTCAGGACTCACAGGAAGAGGAGGAGAAGGAGAGGGAGGAGGAGAGGGAGGAGGTGGCGGCAGTTGGATCTCATGTGTCCATGCCCTTATGGATGATTTCATAAGCGCTTAACCCTTGTGTGGTGTTCAGGTCTGTGGGACCCATTTTCAGTGTTTACTGAAAGAAAAATGATACAATGAATAATTTTTTCAACCTGAGACTCGTTGGCCTTGGCTCATTTTCTGTGAAGAACATGTACAGCAGATTACTTTTAAGTGCAACAATGTCTCTGGAAAACCTCCACATTATTTCCAGGATTATACACTTCGATAACCGAGACACCAGACCAGCTCGGCGGCAGTGTCACGCCCTGGCCTAAGTATTTTGTGTTTATCTTTATGTATTGGGTCAGGCCAGGGTGTGGCATGGAGTTTTTGTATTGTGGTGTGTTTTGTCTGGGGGTTTTGGTGTGTATGTATTGGGATTGTAGCTAGTGGGGTTATCTAGCAGAGTCTATGGCTGTCTGGAGTGGTTCTCAATCAGAGGCAGGTGTTTATCGTTGTCTCTGATTGGGAACCATATTTAGGCAGCCATATTCTTTGGTTGTATTGTGGGTGATTGTCCTGAGTGTCTTGATGTCCTTGTTAGATGACACATGTATAGGCTGTTTTCGGTTTTCGTTTCGTTTATTGTTTTGTAGTGTTCGTGTTTAGTAGTGTTTTACGCTTGTTAAATAAACATGAATCGCAATCGACACGCTGCAGTTTGGTCCGACTCTCCTTCACCATATGAAAACCGTGACAGAATCACCCACCACAAACGGACCAAGCAGCGTGTCAACAGGCAGGAGCAGCCCAAAGAGGAGATGCGTAAGAAGGATTTCTGCACATGGGAGGAGATCCTCGACGGGAGAGGACCCTGGGCTAAACCAGGGGAGTGTAGCCGCCCAAAGGTGCAACAGGAGAAGAGGCAACAGAGGCGGCAGCAGCAGGAGCAGCAGCAGCTACAGTGGGAGAGGTTGCACCACCTGGAGAAATGGACATGGGAGGAGGAACTGGACGGTAAAGGACCCTGGGATCAGCCTGGAGATTATTGTCGCCCCAAAGCCGAGCTGGAGGCAGCAAAAGCAGAGAGGCGGCATTATGAGGAGCTAGCACGGCAGAGCGGATGGAAGCCTGAGAGTCAGCCCCAAAAATTTCTTGGGGGGGGCTCACAGGGAGTATGGCTACGCTAGGTAGGAGACCTACGCTAACTTCCTGTGGTTACCGGGGGGCTAGAGAGACCAGGCAGGCACCGTGTTATGCAGTGGTGCGCACGGTGTCCCCAGTGCGGGTGCATAGCCCGGTGCGGTATATTCCAGCTCCGCGTATCGGCCGGGCTAGATTGAGCGTCGAGCCAAATGCCATGAAGCCGGCTCTACGCATCTGGTCCCCAGTGCGTCTCCTTGGGCCGGCTTACATGGCACCAGCCTTGCGCTCGGTGTCGCCGGTTCGCCTGCATAGCCCAGTGCGGGCTATTCCACCTCGCCGCACTGGCAGGGCGACCGAGAGTATTCAACCAGGTAAGGTTGGGCAGGCTCGGTGCTCAAGAGCTCCAGTGCGCCTGCACAGTCCGGTCTATCCAGTACCACCTCCACACCCCAGCCCTCCGGTAGCATCTCCCCGCACCAGGCTTCCTGTGCTTGTCCTCAATCCAGTACCACCAGTTCCAGCACCACGCACCAGGCCTTCAGTGCACCTCGCCTGTTCAGCGCAGCCTGTGCTTTCCTCCTCTCCTGCGCTGCTGGAGTCTCCCGCTTGTTCAGCGCAGCCAGAGCCTGTCTCCTCTCCTGCGCTGCCGGGGTCTCCCGCCTGTTCAGCGCAGCCAGAGCTGTCAGCCTGCATGGAGAAGCCAGAACTGCCAGCCTGCATGGAGCAGCCAGAGCTGTCAGTCTACATGAAGCAGCCAGTGCCGCCAGTCTGCCCAGCGCCGCCAGTGCCGCCAGTCTGCCCAGCGCCGCCAGTCTGCCCAGCGTCGCCAGTCTGTCAGGATCAGTTAGATCCACCAGTCAGCCAGGATCCACCAGTCTGCCAGGATCCGCCAGAAGTGCCAGTCAGCCAGGATCCGCCAGAAGTGCCAGTCGGCCAGGATCTGCCAGTAGCACCAGTCAGCCAGGATCCGCCAGTCAGCCAGGATCCGCCAGTCAGCCAGGATCCGCCAGTCAGCCAGGATCTTTCAGATCTGCCAGTCAGCCAGGATCTTCCAGATCTGCCAGTCAGCCAGGATCTTCCAGATCTGCCAGTCAACCAGACTCTTCCAGATCTGCCAGTCAACCAGACTTCCAGATCTGCCAGATCTGCCAGTCGGCCACGATCTGCCAGTCGGCCACGATCTGCCAGTCGGCCAGGATCCGCCAGTCGGCCAGGATCTGCCAGTCGGCCAGAATCTGCTGAGACCACCAGCCAGCCAGGATCTGGTAGATCTATCTACCTGCCTGAGCTTCCTCTCACTCCTGAGCTTCCTCTCACTCCTGAGCTTCCTCTCACTCCTGAGCTTCCTCTCACTCCCGAGCTTTCTCTCACTCCCGAGCTTTCTCTCACTCCCGAGCTTTCTCTCACTCCCGAGCTTCCCCTCAGTCCCGAGCTGCCTCAGTCCCGAGCTGTCCTTCAGTCCCGATCTGCTCCTCAGTCCAGTGGGGTTCTGGGTGAGGACTACTAGGCCATGGTCGGCGGCGAGGGTGGACTATCCAGGGACGCGAGGAGAGGGGACTAAGACATTAATTGAGTGGGGTCCACGTCCCGCGCCAGAACCGCCACCATGGACAGACGCCCACCCGGACCCTCCCTATTGTTTTGAGGTGCGTTCGGGAGTCCGCACCTTAGGGGGAGGTTTTGTCACGCCCTGGCCTAAGTATTTTGTGTTTATCTTTATGTATTGGGTCAGGCCAGGGTGTGGCATGGGGTTTTTGTATTGTTTTGTGTTTTGTCTGGGGGTTTTGGTGTGTATGTATTGGGATTGTAGCTAGTGGGGTTATCTAGCAGAGTCTATGGCTGTCTGGAGTGGTTCTCAATCAGAGGCAGGTGTTTATCGTTGTCTCTGATTGGGAACCATATTTAGGCAGCCATATTCTTTGGTTGTATTGTGGGTGATTGTCCTGAGTGTCTTGATGTCCTTGTTAGATGACACATGTATAGGCTGTTTTCGGTTTTCGTTTCGTTTATTGTTTTGTAGTGTTCGTGTTTAGTAGTGTTTTACGTTTGTTAAATAAACATGAATCGCAATCGACACGCTGCAGTTTGGTCCGACTCTCCTTCACCATATGAAAACCGTGACAGGCAGAGAGACAAGCGAGCTGCAATCAGGTCAGTGTGGGACAACTGGGTGGACCGCACAAGCTGGGACAGGAGCTCCTCAAGAGGAAGCTGACGATGGTTGGAACACTTTGAATAAACAAGCCAGAGATCCCACCTCAGCTGTTAAATACATAGAACAGGCCAATCAATTCCTCTAAGTTTGTGTTCACTGCCGACATGTTCCTAATCTCCTATATGCCAAAGAAAGGCAAACGTGGTACTCATGAGTACGCTGCATAGGGATGGGAGAATCTGTGGCCAGGAACATCAAAAACCAGAAATTTAAATGGATTTAAATGGATTGCAATGCCACAAAAGGAGGGGTGGATAATGTAGACAAGCTGGTGACTGGCTCAACTGCCAAAGAAGAACCCTACGCTGGCCACTTGTGATAGTCTTCAACTTCTTGGACATCTTGGCGTACAACGTGTTTGTCACCTGGATGGCGTTGAACCCAGATTGGAACAAAAAGAAGCTCCAGAAGAGATGGCTCTTTCTTGAGGAGCTGGGCAAGGCTTAGGTAAGACCTCAAATCCAGAGGAAGCAACATATCCCAAGGACCCCAGCTTCTGCAGTCATCGTGAAGAGGATTCAGGAGGAGGATGCTGGTGCCCCATCCGCCCAACCCACATTTACATTTACATTTAAGTCATTTAGCAGACGCTCTTATCCAGAGCGACTTACAAATTGGTGCATTCACCTTATGACATCCAGTGGAACAGCCACTTTACAATAGTGCATCTAAATCTTTTAAGGGGGGTGAGAAGGATTACTTTATCCTATCCTAGGTATTCCTTAAAGAGGTGGGGTTTCAGGTGTCTCCGGAAGGTGGTGATTGACTCCGCTGTCCTGGCGTCGTGAGGGAGTTTGTTCCACCATTGGGGGGCCAGAGCAGCGAACAGTTTTGACTGGGCTGAGCGGGAACTGTACTTCCTCAGTGGTAGGGAGGCGAGCAGGCCAGAGGTGGATGAACGCAGTGCCCTTGTTTGGGTGTAGGGCCTGATCAGAGCCTGGAGGTACTGAGGTGCCGTTCCCCTCACAGCTCCGTAGGCAAGCACCATGGTCTTGTAGCGGATGCGAGCTTCAACTGGAAGCCAGTGGAGAGAGCGGAGGAGCGGGGTGACGTGAGAGAACTTGGGAAGGTTGAACACCAGACGGGCTGCGGCGTTCTGGATGAGTTGTAGGGGTTTAATGGCACAGGCAGGGAGCCCAGCCAACAGCGAGTTGCAGTAATCCAGACGGGAGATGACAAGTGCCTGGATTAGGACCTGCGCCGCTTCCTGTGTGAGGCAGGGTCGTACTCTGCGGATGTTGTAGAGCATGAACCTACAGGAACGGGCCACCGCCTTGATGTTATTTGAGAACGACAGGGTGTTGTCCTGGATCACGCCAAGGTTCTTAGCGCTCTGGGAGGAGGACACAATGGAGTTGTCAACCGTGATGGCGAGATCATGGAACGGGCAGTCCTTCCCCGGGAGGAAGAGCAGCTCCGTCTTGCCGAGGTTCAGCTTGAGGTGGTGATCCGTCATCCACACTGATATGTCTGCCAGACATGCAGAGATGCGATTCGCCACCTGGTCATCAGAAGGGGGAAAGGAGAAGATTAATTGTGTGTCGTCTGCATAGCAATGATAGGAGAGACCATGTGAGGTTATGACAGAGCCAAGTGACTTGGTGTATAGCGAGAATAGGAGAGGGCCTAGAACAGAGCCCTGGGGGACACCAGTGGTGAGAGCACGTGGTGAGGAGACAGATTCTCGCCACGCCACCTGGTAGGAGCGACCTGTCAGGTAGGACGCAATCCAAGCGTGGGCCGCGCCGGAGATGCCCAACTCGGAGAGGGTGGAGAGGAGGATCTGATGGTTCACAGTATCGAAGGCAGCCGATAGGTCTAGAAGGATGAGAGCAGAGGAGAGAGAGTTAGCTTTAGCAGTGCGGAGCGCCTCCGTGATACAGAGAAGAGCAGTCTCAGTTGAATGACTAGTCTTGAAACCTGACTGATTTGGATCAAGAAGGTCATTCTGAGAGAGATAGCGGGAGAGCTGGCCAAGGACGGCACGTTCAAGAGTTTTGGAGAATAAACAAAGAAGGTATACTGGTCTGTAGTTGTTGACATCGGAGGGATCGAGTGTAGGTTTTTTCAGAAGGGGTGCAACTCTCGCTCTCTTGAAGACGGAAGGGACGTAGCCAGCGGTCAGGGATGAGTTGATGAGCGAGGTGAGGTAAGGGAGAAGGTCTCCGGAAATGGTCTGGAGAAGAGAGGAGGGGATAGGGTCAAGCGGGCAGGTTGTTGGGCGGCCGGCCGTCACAAGACGCGAGATTTCATCTGGAGAGAGAGGGGAGAAAGAGGTCAGAGCACAGGGTAGGGCAGTGTGAGCAGAACCAGCGGTGTCGTTTGACTTAGCAAACGAGGATCGGATGTCGTCGACCTTCTTTTCAAAATGGTTGACGAAGTCATCTGCAGAGAGGGAGGAGGGGGGAGGGGGAGGAGGATTCAGGAGGGAGGAGAAGGTGGCAAAGAGCTTCCTAGGGTTAGAGGCAGATGCTTGGAATTTAGAGTGGTAGAAAGTGGCTTTAGCAGCAGAGACAGAGGAGGAAAATGTAGAGAGGAGGGAGTGAAAGGATGCCAGGTCCGCAGGGAGGCGAAGTTTTCCTCCATTTCTGCTCGGCTGCCCGGAGCCCTGTTCTGTGAGCTCGCAATGAGTCGTCGAGCCACGGAGCGGGAGGGGAGGACCGAGCCGGCCTGGAGGATAGGGGACATAGAGAGTCAAAGGATGCAGAAAGGGAGGAGAGGAGGGTTGAGGAGGCAGAATCAGGAGATAGGTTGGAGAAGGTTTGAGCAGAGGGAAGAGATGATAGGATGGAAGAGGAGAGAGTAGCGGGGAGAGAGAGCGAAGGTTGGGACGGCGCGATACCCTCCGAGTAGGGGCAGTGTGGGAAGTGTTGGATGAGAGCGAGAGGGAAAAGGATACAAGGTAGTGGTCGGAGACTTGGAGGGGAGTTGCAATGAGGTTAGTGGAAGAACAGCATCTAGTAAAGATGAGGTCGAGCGTATTGCCTGCCTTGTGAGTAGGGGGGGAAGGTGAGAGGGTGAGGTCAAAAGAGGAGAGGAGTGGAAAGAAGGAGGCAGAGAGGAATGAGTCAAAGGTAGACATGGGGAGGTTAAAGTCGCCCAGAACTGTGAGAGGTGAGCCGTCCTCAGGAAAGGAGCTTATCAAGGCATCAAGCTCATTGATGAACTCTCCGAGGGAACCTGGAGGGCGATAAATGATAAGGATGTTAAGCTTGAAAGGGCTGGTAACTGTGACAGCATGGAATTCAAAGGAGGCGATAGACAGATGGGTAAAGGGAGAAAGAGAGAATGACCACTTGGGAGAGATGAGGATCCCGGTGCCACCACCCCGCTGACCAGAAGCTCTCGGGGTGTGCGAGAACACGTGGGCGGACGAAGAGAGAGCAGTAGGAGTAGCAGTGTTATCTGTGGTGATCCATGTTTCCGTCAGTGCCAAGAAGTCGAGGGACTGGAGGGAGGCATAGGCTGAGATGAACTCTGCCTTGTTGGCCGCAGATCGGCAGTTCCAGAGGCTACCGGAGACCTGGAACTCCACGTGGGTCGTGCGCGCTGGGACCACCAGATTAGGGTGGCCGCGGCCACGCGGTGTGGAGCGTTTGTATGGTCTGTGCAGAGAGGAGAGAACAGGGATAGACAGACACATAGTTGACAGGCTACAGAAGAGGCTACGCTAATGCAAAGGAGATTGGAATGACAAGTGGACTACACGTCTCGAATGTTCAGAAAGTTAAGCTTACGTAGCAAGAATCTTATTGACTAAAATGATTAAAATGATGCAGTACTGCTGAAGTAGGCTAGCTGGCAGTGGCTGCGTTGTTGACACTACACTAATCAAGTCGTTCCGTTGAGTGTAAAAGTTTTTACAGTGCTGCTATTCGGGGGCTAGCTGGCTAGCTAGCAGTGTTGATTACGTTATGTTGCGTTAAAAGAACGACAATAGCTGGCTAGCTAACCTAGAAAATCGCTCGACTACACAATTATCTTTGATACAAAGACGGCTATGTAGCTAGCTATGTAGCTAGCTACGATCAAACAAATCAAACCGTTGTACTGTAATGAAATGAAATGAAAATGTGATACTACCTGTGGAGCGAAGCGGACACTAATCAAGTCGTTCAGTTGAGTGTAAACGTTTCTACAGTGCTGCTATTCGGTAAACGGTGGACGTTTGCTAGCTGGCTAGCTGCTGGGCAGATAGCAGTGTAGACTACGTTAGGACAACGAAATACGATAATTACGCAATTATCTTTGATACAATGACGGCTATGTAGCTAGCTAAGAAGAAATTGCTAAGATTAGACAAATCAAACCGTTGTACTATAATGAAATGTAATGAAAAGTTATACTACCTGCGGATGCGACCACTCGCTCCAACCCGGAAGTAGAACCAACAACTCCAATAGCAAAAGTAAGTATGAGTGATGTTGTTGAATGTGTGTGTGTCTGACTCTCCCACCTTGGCCTGCTGTAACTATATATGTGAGTGAGTGAGATGTTAGTAAAATTCCTGAACTAAGTGTTTTCATCATTCTAGATTGCAGCCGGTAGCAACAATGTTGGTATGCCAGCAGCATACCACCCTGCATACCACTGCTGGCTTGCTTCTGAAGGTTAGCAGGTTTTGCTCCTGGTCAGTTCCTGGATGGGAGACCAGATGCTACTGGAAGTGTTGTTGGAGGGCCAGTAGGAGGCACTCTTTCCTCTGGTCTAATTTTTTTTCCCCAATCCCCCAGACACTGCCCTGTGTAGGGTGCCGTCTTTCGGATGGGATGTTAAACGGGTGTCCTGACTCTCTGAGGTCATTAAAGATCCCATGACACTTATTGTAAGAGTAGGGGTGTTAACCCCGGTGTCCTGGCTAAATTCCTAATCTGGCCCTCAAACCATCAGTCACATAATAATCCCCAGTTTACAATTGGCTCATTCATCCCCTTCCTCTCCCCTGTAACTATTCCCCAGGTCGTTGCTGCAAATGAGAATGTGTTCTCAGTCAACTTACCTGGTAAAATAATGGGTAAAAAATATTTAGAAAAAAACCCCAAGAAGAAGCGCTACAGGAAGACACAGTACACATGCGTTAAGTGCAACAAATACACTTGCAACACACACACAGTTAAACTCTGTCCCTCATGTGGTGTGTAGACCGGCCTTCATTTGTGTTCAATGGGGCTTATTTATCATTTATCATGTCAAATTTGTCCAGTTCAAAGCATTAAACATCAATAGTTATGAAAACTTTGTTTCATTTATATTTGTTCAAGATAAACATGATTTATTCCACCCATCCACTCATCTTGATTATAATTTATTTTTGTTTACAAAAATCTAATTGTATTAAAAAAAACAAATAGCACTTTTATTGATGAATGTGATCGTGCAGAGGTAAATGGAAAATATTAACCATGTATGCTGTCTATATAGCTTGTAATTGATATAAGTCAACATCTAAGTACTATGTATTCTTTTAAAAACCCAATGAAGTTGGGGGTCCATCAGACCCATGAACATTAGGTGAATAACAAAAACATGAACACCACACAAGGGTTAAAGTTGATGAAACAAAAGGGCATGGATAAGTTGCTGTGTTATAGTGTGGATGATTTGTGCTCGTTATTTCTTTAACTGACAAAAAAGGCTCTCATCACTGATCATTGAAATGACACACTGATGAACATTGATAACCATATTATATATATATTTTTTATGGTGAGGAAATGAAATCATTTTAGCATTTGACAAAAATAGGAAACAAAACATTTAACACATAAATCAATCAGTTAAGTTGCGCTGTCTCTGAACCTAAATAAATCAAAGCACAAGTAATCCACGCTAATGTGAAAAAGCATAGTGACATACACTCTAGTAGCAGCCTGAAAATGCATCAGAGAATGATGATGTTTTTCTTTCCTGTGGTGTAGGTGGTAATGATTTGATTTCCCTAATATGCAGGGACGAGGTTCTTCCTGATTAGACCGTAGGGAACAAAAGAAAGATGAACAAAATGTCCACCCAAATGGTTTTAAGAATGATAGAGGGGGAGAGAGAGAGAGAGAGAGAGATGAAACACTGTGCTAGATGTGGCCTCATGGTCATCAAATGGAAATAAAGAAAAAATGTCACTGTACTATCTTTCTTCCACCAAAGGAACAGGCCTTATGGGGATTTTCTTCGGATTTGGGGGGTTAATTGTTTGAAACGAATTGTCCCAATATCACAACTCTTTATAACTCGATCCTAGTGACAGATGGACAAGTCATCTGAGAGGACACTTCCATTCATCATATGCAATGGCATTCTGGGGCATCTGGTGTGAAAAAATCGGATGGGAGAGTGATCCCCAGGCCCTTCAGTGTATCATATCACACAAGATATGTGAACTCTCTGCTCCAGGACCTCCTGATTTCACAGTGGACATGGGAAAGGCAACAGAGAGGTGTGGAAGTGTGTTTGTTCAATTTCACTTCTTATCTACCAGTTGAACCAGCGGAGCACAAGAGTGCGAGGTCAGACATCCAGGCGTAGTCTCTCTAAATCCTGCTTTGACCCCTCACCTTCACCTGCTCCAGTTTCAGGGATGCTAAAAGGCAACACAACTGCTACTGATTTCCATTCAGAATTTTGGAAATGATATTACCTTTGACTATGTTTATTACTTTGTTATTATACACATTTTTAAAGCTTTTTTTCAATTGCAAAAACTTATGGAAATTTAAAGCTAATCCCAACTGTTAATAAAAAGGCACCTGGTACAAGTAAATTCATCCACAAACACAAATAGAATTGTATATACTGTATCTCTTAAATGATCGCATTTTCATGAATTTGATTAAATAATCTTGAAACCACTCAAAAGATTATAGGACAGTCTACAGAAGTAAAGTAGTCATCAATTTCACAGCAAATTACACTAGTGAGCCTGATAACCATGCTGTCAAGAATACACTCTGGATTCAAGGACACCTCTTCTGCCTTCCTTGACTGCCTCACTCAGATGGGTCAACCATAGTTATTTAAACCCCATATCTCTGCATTTCATGGTGCTAAATCACTCAGGTCGTGTCGACACAAGTGCTTTCATGCTGTCAAAGTGTGAGCTGCTCCTTCCCATCAGCAGTCTGGACGGAGGTTGAACTGACGAGAGGAAGAGCTGCCATAAATCTGAGTGCTGTGACATTGGAGGCGGGAGAGTTAGTGTTTGTGTGCTGCTCTAATAACAGCCATTGGGGGCTCCACTTCCATGACTTAAGTCTGGTTTACTTAGGGCCTGCTGCTGTCAGGGGATTGGTATGGTAGTAGTGAAGACAAGAGCCGGAGATACTGTAGTGTAGGTATAGCAGGCCATCTAAGATGTCCTGTGTAATTTGGAGGGTTGTGGATGACATGGAGTGGGCGTGAGGACATTGTCCTCTTATCATTTCCTCCCTCCTCCCACCTTTCCTCCCATTGCATGGCAACCCCTTGATTCACAATAAAGCATGCAAAATACAATGAACAAAATATAAACGCAACATGTAAAGTGTTGGTCCAATGTTTCATAAGCTGAAATAAAAGATCCCAGAAAATGTCTATACACACAAAAAGCTTTTTTCTCTCAAAATTTGTACGCACATTTGTTTTCATCCCGGTTAGTGAGCATTTCTCCTTTGCCAAGATAATCCATATACCTGGCAGGTGTTGCATATCAAGAAGCTGATTAAACAGCATGGTCATTACACAGGTGCACCTTGTGCTGGAAACAATAAAAGGCCACTCTAAAATGTGTAGTTTTGTCACACAACACTGCTGACTGCAGGAATGTCCACCAGGGCTGTTGCCAGATAATTGAATGTTAATTTATCTACCATAAGCCACCTCCAACGTCATTTTAGAGAATTTGGCAGTATGTCCAACCGGCCTGACAACGGCAGACCACGTGTATGGTGTTGTGTGGGTGAGCGGATTGATGATGTCAGCGTTGTGACCAGCGTGCCCCATGTTAGAGGTGGGGTTATGGTATGTGCAGGCATAAGCTATGGACAACAAACACAATTGCATTTTATTGATGGCAATTTGAACGCACAGAGATCCCGTGATAAGATCCTGAGGCCCATTGTCGTATCATTTGTCCGCCGGCATTACCTAATCAGTATGATAATGCACAGCCCCATGTCGTAAGGATCTGTATACAATTCCTGAAGGCTGAAAATGTCCCAGTTCTTCCATGGCATTGCATACTCATTTCACCCATTGAGCATGTTAGGGATGCTCTGGATCGATGTTCCAGTTCCCGCCAAGATCCAGCAACTTGCAACTTTGCACAGCCATTGAAGAAGAATGGGACAACATTCCACAGGCCACAATCAACAGCCTGATCAACTCAATGTGAAGGAGGTGTGTCGCGCTGCATGAGGCAAAAAGGTTATCACATCAGATAATGACTGATGTTCTGTTCCACACCCCTACCTTTTTTTAAAGGTTTCTGAGACTAATAGATGGATTTCTGTATTCCCAGTCATGTGAAATCCATAGATTAGATCCTAATGAATGTATGTCAGTTGACTGATTTCCTTATATGAACTGTGTAACACAGTAAAATCTTTGAAATTGTTGTAAAAAATAAGTTACAAACAACGCAGATAAACAAACAAAAAAACACAATCAGTTGGGGGCACATAAAATGTCTGCCTTCTGCTTACATAACATTTGATTTGATGTTACATTTATATTTATGTTCAGCATACACACACAAAGTATGTTGGCTATCCTCTAAAATGCTTGCCTAAAAAAAGTGTGATATGAATGACTTTAGATATTCCTATTCCTAACCTCAGTTGAACATCTTGTATTTTGATAGTCTTTTTAATGTTATAGGTGGGTCAGTGACGAAGGGCACAATGTATGATTGTTCACTGACAGCCTTGGAGGCAAAATAATGCTTGATAACTGTCTTTATCAACAGGCCCAGAGCAAGTCAAATACCCAGAATAGCAATTAACAAAGTTTTTGCCAGGACTGACACAATGTCAGAAATGATTTGCTTAACAACAATACCTTGGAAGAAGTAAAACATTTAGTTGAAAGAGACACCTGATAAAGTATACACATTCACCCACACCCGCATCCAAATAGCTAACTTGCTCATTATGCAACATGTACTTCACTACATTGTCATATGTGCAGGGTTAAAGAAACAGAGCAGTTGCTAAGATAAACAGTGAATAATACCTGTCCTGTATGTAATACCTGTGCTCTACAGTATGTTAATAACGCCTGTCATCTATGTTAATAATACCTGTCCTCTATGTTAATAATACCTGTCCTCTATGTTAATAATACCTGTCCTCTATGTTAATAATACCTGTCCTGTATGTAATACCTGTGCTCTACAATATGTTAATAACACCTGTCATCTATGTTAATAATATCTGTCCTCTATGTCAATACTACCTGTCCTCTGTTAATAATATCTGTTCTCTATGTTAATAATACCTGTTATCTATGTTAATAATACCTGTCTTGTATGTTAATAATACCTGTTCTCTATGTTAATAATACCTGCTATCTATGTTAAAATACCTGTTCTCTATGTTAATAATACTTTCCCTCTATACCAGTCCTGGATCAGCCACTTTTTTAAAAAGTTCACCTAAAATGACAAACCCAACCCTAACTGCCTGTAACTCAGCCACTGAAGCAATGATATGCATATACTTGATGCCATTTGAAAGGAAACACTTTGAAGTATGTGGAAATGTGAAATTAATGTAGGTCTGCTAAAAGAAAATACAAAGAAAAACACTTTTTTTGTATTGTTTTTGTACCATCTTTGAAATGCAAGAGAAAAGCCACACATTCAGCTATGAAGCTGGAGGTAATTTAGATGGTGTCCACAAGAGGGCAACAGTTTCTTTGCAAAGTTTCAGACTGATAACTTCAAGAATGGGCAAGCTACATGACATTTAGTATGAAGTCACCCAGGTGTCTTGGTTAGTGATCTGTTTGTTGACTTGGCTTTCGAAGACCTTAGATAGACAGGGCAGGATGGATATAGGTCTGTAACAGTTTGGGTCCAGGGTGTCTCCCCCTTTGAAGAGGGGGATGACTGCGGCAGCTTTCCAATCCTTGGGGATCTCAGATGATACGAAGGAGAGGTTGAACAGGCTGGTAATAGGGGTTGCGACAATGGCGTTGGACAGTTTCAGAAATAGAGGGTCCAGATTGTCAAGCCCAGCTGATTTGTATGAGTCCAGGTTTTGCAGCTCTTTCAGAACATCTGCTATATGGATTTGAGTAAAGGAGAAGCTGGGGAGGCTTGGGCAAGTAGCTGCGGTGGGGAGGGGGGGGGGGGGGGAGCTGTTGGCCGAGGTTGGAGTAGCCAGGAGGAAGGCATGGCCAGCCGTTGAGAAATGCTTGTTGAAGTTTTCGATTATCACGGATTTATCGGTGGTGACCGTGTTACCTAGCCTCAGTGCAGTGGGCAGCTGGGAGGAGGGTGCTCTTGTTCTCCATGGACTTTACAGTGTCCCATAACTTTTTGGAGTTAGAGCTACAGGATTCAAATTTCTGCTTGAAAAAGCTGGCCTTTGCTTTCCTGGCTGACTGCGTGTATTGGTTCCTGACTTCCCTGAACTGTTGCATATCGCGGGGACTATTCGATGCTGTTGCAGTCCGCCACAGGATGTTTTTGTGCTGGTCGAGGGCAGTCAGGCCTGGAGTGAACCAAGGGCTATATCTGTTCTTAGTTCTGCATTTTTTGAAAGGAGCATGCTTGTCTAAGATGGTGAGGAAGTTACTTTTAAAGAATGACCAGGCATCCTCAACTGACGGGATGAGGTCAACATCCTTCCAGGATACCCGGACCAGGTCGATAAGAAAGGCCTGCTCGCAGAAGTGTTTTAGGGAGCGTTTGACTGCGGACCCATAGCGGATACAGGCAATGAGGCAGTGATCGCTGAGATCCTGATTGAAGACAGCAGAGGTGTATTTGGAGGGCAAGTTGGTCAGGATAATGTAAATTAGGGTGCCCATGTTTACAGATTTAGGGTTGTACCTGGTGGGTTCCTTGATGATTTGTGTGAGATTGAGGGCATCTAGCTTAGATTGTTGGACTGCCGGGGTGTTAAGCATATCCCAGTTTAGGTCACCTAACAGAACAAACTCTGAAGCTAGATGGGGGGGGGGGCGATCAATTCAAAGATGGTGTCCAGGGCACAGCTGGGAGCTGAGGGGGTCGGTAGCAGGCGGCAACAGTGAGAGACTTATTTCTGGAGATATACATTTTTAAAATTAGAAGCTCGAACTGTTTGGGGATGGACCTGGAAAGTATGACAGAACTTTGCAGGCTATCTCTGCAGTAGATTGCAACTCCTACCCCTTTGGCAGTTCTATCTTGATGGAAAGTGTTATAGTTGGGTATGGAAATCTCAGAATTTTTGGTGGCCTTCCTAAGCCAGGATTCAGACACGGCAAGGACATCAGGGTTGGCAGAGTGTGCTAAAGCAGTGAGTAAAACAAACTTCGGTAGGAGGCTTCTGATGTTGACATGCATGAAACCAAGGCTTTTTCGATCACAGAAAGCAACAAATGAGGGTGCCTGGGGACATGCAGGGTCTGGGTTTACCTCCACATCACCCAAGGAACAGAGGAGGAGTAGGATGAGGGTGCGGCTAAAGGCTATCAAAACTGGTCGCCTAGAGCGTTGGGGACAAGGAATAAAAGGAGCAGATTTATGTGCGTGGTAGAATATATTCAGGGCATAATGTGCAGACAGGGGTATGGTGGGGTGTGGGTACAGCGGAGGTAAGACCAGGCACTGGGTGATGATAAGAGAGGTTGTATCTCTGGACATGCTGGTTATAATGGGTGAGGTCACCGCATGTGTGGGAGGTGGGACAAAGGAGGTATCAGAGGTGTGAGGAGTGGAACTAGGGGCTCCATTGTAAACTAAAACAATGATAACCAACCTGAACAACAGTATACAAGGCATATTGATATTTGAGAGAGACATACAGCAAGGCATAAAGTAATTGCAGGTATTGATTGGGAGAGCTTGCTAAAACAACAGGTGAGACAACAACAACTAGTCAGCTAACACAACAACAGCAGGTAAAATGGCGATGACTAGGCAGAGAGGGTCGGATTTACTCCACACAGCCTGAGTTTGCGGCTGGGGCCAACAGATAAAACATAAATAAATAGAATGGAGTACCGTGATTAATGGACAGGCCAGCAGGCATCAGCTATGTAGCCAAGTGATCATAGTGTCCAGGGGGCAGCAGTAGATGGAACAGGGAAGCCGCCACTACGCTAGCACGTGGGCGACATGGCGTTTAAAGTTAGTAGCCCGGGGGTGGTGGGGGGGTCTGCTCTGAAGGCACAGCGGATGGAGTATTCGTCGGCAGACTAGTCGTGGTGGTGCGGCGGGGGCCGTGTCGACAGAGAATCCGAGCCAGATGGCGAAAGAGGTATTGTAGAATTTAGTTTGCTAGCAGGGAGATGTGCCTGGCTCACGGCTAACTGGTTCTAGCTTCGTGGCAGTGGCGTTAGCCAAGGTCCAGAGTTTACAGCAAGTATCCGGTGGAGTATTGGACTCTAGCCGTGTATGAGTGGGGTTCGGGTGAACAGTTGAGTAGGCCGGGAGGTGGGCCTCAGGGATAGCTTCGGTACTGGGTGCAAGCTAGCTGTGAAGATCAGAAGTAGTGGTCCAGGGATTACGGCAGGAATCCGGCGTTGTTGTGGAGAGACAGTTCGATACTGGTAAACTGGCGAGTATTATCCAGGCTAAAAACAGTGCTGGCTGTGCAGAAGGTAAAAGCTGCTAGCAGTGGCTAACAATGACTAAAGAGCTTGTAGCTAATTAGCTGGTTAGCTTCGGGAGGTTCTTGAATGTATTCTAAAATAAAAAATAACAGCGATTCCGTATCACATTGGGTGAGGCAGGTTACCGGAAGGTATAATCAAATTAAAATCGACAAGAGATTGAAAATAAATATGGGTCCAGTGAGTGGTTGGGCTGGCTGGGGACAGGGCAATTCAGACAGTTAGCAGGCCTGTGCTAACAAGCTAACAGTTAGTAGGCCAGGGCTAAACAAGCTAGGAGTTAGCAGATCGGGCCTAAACAAGCTAGCAGTTAGTAGACCGGGGCAGGCTAGCTGTTAGCAGGCCGGGTTAGCAGGCAAGCAGATAGCAGGGGCTAGAAAGTTAGCCTTTGGGGGACGTCGCGATGGGGTTAACCTGTTGCGACGAGCAATCCCTGGGGCGGCAGGGTAGCCTAGTGGTTAGAGCGTAGGCCTAGTAACCGGAAGGTTGCAAGTTCATACCCCCAAGCTGACAAGGTACAAATCTGTCGTTCTGCCCCTGAACAGGCAGTTAACCCACTGTTCCTAGGCCGTCATTGAAAATAAGAATTTGTTCTTAACTGACTTGCCTAGTTAAATAAATAAATACAAAAATAAAAAAAATCCGGGATCCTATTTATAGCCTCAAGCTCATTACCATAACGCAACGTTAACTATTCATGAAAATCGCAAATGAAATGAAATAAATATATTAGCTCTCAATCTTAGCCTTTTGTTAACCTGTTGCTTCTACTCGGGACGCTTGCGTCCCATCTAGAGCTCTGGAAATGCAAATGCGCTACGCTAAATGCTAATAGTATTAGTTAAAACTCAAAAGTTCATTAAAATACACATGCAGGGTATCGAATTATAGCTACACTCGTTGTGAATCCAGGCAACGAGTCAGATTTTTAAAATGCTTTTCGGCGAAAGCATGAGAAGCTATTATCTGATAGCATGCAACACCCCAAAAGACCCACAGGGGACGTAAACAAAATAATTAGCATTTCGGCGTTACACAAACCGCACAATAAAATAGAAAACATTCATTACCTTTCACCATCTTCTTTGTTGGCACTCCTAGATGTCCCATAAACACTATTTGGGTCTTTATTTCGATTAAATCGGTCCATATAAAGCCTAGATATCGTTATATGTAGACTGTGTGATAAACGAAAAAAACATTGTTTCAAAACGTAACGTCATTTTTTAAAATTCAAAAAGTCGACGATAAACTTTCACAAAACACTTCGAAATACGTTTGTAATGCAACTTTAGGTATTAGTAAACGTTAATAAGCGATAAAATTCATCAGGAGGCGATGTAAAGATCATTAGCTGTCCGTCTGGAAAAATGTCCGGCTAGAAACTCAACGAAAATATCCGGTCCTAGACCGGAGGAGATACGGTGTCCTGTATGTGTTTGACCAAGAAAAAACTCGAAGGGAAATGACAAGACTCTAGACACCGTGTGGAAGCTGTAGGTACTGCAACCTCAGTCAATTAATTGTGGTTCACGTTTATCAATGGGTTCAAGTAGTGCATGGATATATTTTCCCATTTTCAGTGATCAGTTTTTCCTGTGCTTTTCGATGTAAATGCCGTTCTGGTAAAGCCACAGCAGTGATTTAACCAGTTTTTTAAACGTCTGAGTGTTTTCAAATGCATGTTTTCAAAAGCAAATGCATATACTATATTCCTGGCATGAGTAGCAGGGCGCTGAAATGTTGCGCGATTTTTAACAGAATGTTCAAAAAAGTAGAGGGTCGACTTAAGAGTAGTATTCCAAGATGGCGTAGCAGTCGGACGTGTGTTTTGTCTTGTCCCGTCCTGTATAGTGTAAATATAGTTTTTTCCTCGTTTTTTTTTCTGTATATATTTCGTACATATTTTAATCTCACTTTCCAACTACAGGCTGAATATACTCTCCTGCAACCCGCATCCCCCAATGTGGTACGGATCTGCTTTTTCTATACTTTAGAATCGGAACCCTCATCAGAAGCTAGCCGCTAACTAGCTACTAGCTAGCCACTGCTAGCGGTCTTCAACGCTAACTAGGACACCAGCGCGACATCTACCCAAAGCATATCAGACTGCTTTTTCTCTACCACATCTCCGGATTCCTACCGCAAGCTCTGAACCTTTATACCGGATCATCGTAAATAGCTAGCTGCAATCCGAGTGGCTACTCCTGGCTAATGTCTCTGTCCCAGAGCAAGCACCAGTTAGCCTGGAGCTAGCCTCGAGCTAAGCCCATCTCCCGACTTGCTGAAGAGGTCCAAAAATACCTAATTTGCCAATTGGCCTGGACCCTCTACTGACCCTCTACTGCCGACACGGAGCCCCGCCGATCCATCACGACTGGTCCGCCGACATAATCGTCCGAGGGGTTTCAACAGGCTTTTCCGCTGCGACATCGCCAAAGATCCATCTGCTGGCCAAGGCCCGCGAGCTTTCTGAATCGCTGTATCTCCAGCTCACCGCATGAAGAGGAATAAACAGACTCACCCCATCGCGACGTCCCCAAAGGTTAACTCTCTAGCCCTCGCTATCTCCCTGCTTGCTAATTCGGCCTGCTAACGGCTAGCTTGTCAAGCTCCGGTCCGCTAACTGCTACCTTGTCTAGCTCGGGCCTACGAACTGTTAGCTTGTTAGCACAGGCCTGCTAACCGTCTGAACCACCGCGTCCCAATCACTCTCTGACCCCATTTACTTTCTATCTCTTTTTGATTTTTAATTTGTTTATACCTTCCGGAAACCTGCCTCACCCAATGTGATACGGAATCGCTGTTACTTTTACTCTTATTTTTATTTTTATGACACACTCAAGAACCTCCAGACGCTAACCAGCTAACTAGCTACAAGCTAGTTAGTCATTGTTAGTTTAAAAAAACCTGGATAACACTCGCCAGCCCAGCCCCCTGCCCATCCACCGCTGCCCCTGGACACTGATCTCTTGGCTACATAGCTGACGCACGCTGGACTGTCCATTAATCACGGTACTCCTTTCTGCTTGTTTGTCTTACCTGTCGGCCCCGTTGCCTAGTCAACGCCATTTTACCTGCTGTTTGTTGTGCTAGCGGATTAGCCTCGCCTACTGTTTTTAGCTAGCTTTCCAAATTCAACACCTGTGATTACTGTATGCCTCGCTGTATGTCTCTCTCAGATGTCAATATGCCTTGTATACTGTTGTTCAGGTTAGTTATAATTGTTTTAGTTCACAATGGAGCCCCTAGACCCACTCTGCATACCCCTGTTACCTCCTTTGTCCCACCTCCCACACATGCAGTGACCTCACCCATTACAACCAGCATGTCCAGAGATACAACCTGTCTCATCATCACCCAGTGCCTGGGCTTACCTCCGCTGTACCCGCACCCCACCATACCCCTGTCTGCGCATTATGCCCTGAATATATTCTACCATGCCCAGAAACCTGCTCCTCTTATCCTCTGCCCCCAACGCTCTAGGCGACCAGTTTTGATAGCCTTTAGCCGCACCCTCATACTACTCCTTCTCTGTTCCGCGGGTGATGTGGAGGTAAACCCAGGCCCTGCATGTCCCCAGGTACCCTCATTCGTTGACTTCTGTGATCGAAAAAGCCTTGGTTTTATGCATGTCAACATCAGAAGCCTCCTCCCTAAGTTTGTTTTACTCACTGCTTTAGCACACTCTGCTAACCCTGATGTCCTTGCCGTGTCTGAATCCTGGCTCAGGAAGGCCACCAAAATTCAGAGATTTCCATACCCAATTATAACATCTTCCGTCAAGATAGAACTACCAAAGGGGCGGAGTTGCAGTCTACTGCAGAGATAGCCTGCAAAGTAATGTCATACTTTCCAGGTCCATACCCAAACAGTTCGAACTACTAATTTTGAAAATTACCCTCTCCAGAAATAAGTCTCTCACTGTTGCCGCCTGCTACCGACCACCCTCAGCTCCCAGCTGTGCCCTGGACACCATTTGTGAATTGATCGCCCCCATCTAGCTTCAGAGTTTGTTCTGTTAGGTGACCTAAACTGGGATATGCTTAACACCCCGGCAGTCCTACAATGTAAGCTAGATGCCCTCAATCTCACTCAAATCATCAAGGAACCCACCAGGTACAACCCTAACTCTGTAAACAAGGGCACCCTCATAGACGTCATCCTGACCAACTGGCCCTCCAAATACACCTCCGCTGTCTTCAACCAGGATCTCAGCGATCACTGCCTCATTGCCTGTATCCGCCACGGAGCCGCAGTCAAACGACCACCCTCATCACTGTCAAACGCTCCCTAAAACACTTCTGTGAGCAGGCCTTTCTAATCGACCTGGCCCGGGTATCCTGGAAGGACATTGACCTCATCCCGTCAGTTGAGGATGCCTGGTCATTCTTTAAAAGTAACTTCCTCACCATTTTAGATAAGCATGCTCCGTTCAAAAAATGCAGAACCAAGAACAGATACAGCCCTTGGTTCACTCCAGATCTGACTGCCCTCGACCAGCACAAAAACATCCTGTGGCGGACTGCAATAGCATCGAATAGCCCCCGTGATATGCAACTGTTCAGGGAAGTCAGGAACCAATACACGCAGTCAGTCAGGAAAGCTAAGGCCAGCTTCTTCAGGCAGAAGTTTGCATCCTGTAGCTCCAACTCCAAAAAGTTCTGGGACAATGTGAAGTCCATGGAGAACAAGAGCACCTCCTCCCAGCTGCCCACTGCACTGAGGCTAGGTAACACGGTCTCCACCGATAAATCCACGATTATCGAAAGCTTCAATAAGCACTTCTCAACGGCTGGCCATGCCTTCCGCCTGGCTACTCCAACCTCGGCCAACAGCTCCGCCCCCCGCAGCTCCTCGCCCAAGCCTCTCCAGGTTCTCCTTTACCCAAATCCAGATAGCAGATGTTCTGAAAGAGCTGCAAAACCTAGACCCGTACAAATCAGCTGGGCTTGACAATCTGGACCCTCTATTTCTGAAACTATCTGCCGCCATTGTCGCAACCCCTATTACCAGCCTGTTCAACCTCTCTTTCATATCGTCTGAGATCCCCAAGGATTGGAAAGCTGCCGCAGTCATCCCCCTCTTCAAAGGCGGAGACATCCTGGACCCAAACTGCTATAGACCTATATCCATCCTGCCCTGCCTATCTAAGGTCTTCGAAAGCCAAGTCAACAAACAGGTCACTGACCATCTCGAATCCCACCGTACCTTCTCCGCTGTGCAATCTGGTTTCCGAGCCGGTCACGGGTGCACCTCAGCCACGCTCAAGGTACTAAACGATATCATAACCGCCATCGATAAAAGACAGTACTGTGCAGCCGTCTTCATCGACCTCGCCAAGGCTTTCGACTCTGTCAATCACCATATTCTTATCGGCAGACTCAATAGCCTCGGTTTCTCGGATGACTGCCTTGCCTGGTTCACCAATTACTTTGCAGACAGAGTTCAGTGTGTCAAATCGGAGGGCATGCTGTCCGGTCCTCTGGCAGTCTCTATGGGGGTGCCACAGGGTTCAATTCTCGGGCCGACTCTTTTCTCTGTATATATCAATGATGTTGCTCTTGCTGCGGGCGATTCCCTGATCCACCTCTACGCAGACGACACCATTCTATATACTTTCGGCCCGTCATTGGACACTGTGCTATCTAACCTCCAAACGAGCTTCAATGCCATACAGCACTCCTTCCGTGGCCTCCAACTGCTCTTAAACGTGAGTAAAACCAAATGCATGCTTTTCAACCGATCGCTGCCTGCACCCGCATGCCCGACTAGCATCACCACCCTGGATGGTTCCGACCTAGAATATGTGGACATCTATAAGTACCTAGGTGTCTGGCTAGACTGCAAACTCTCCTTCCAGACTCACATCAAACATCTCCAATCGAAAATCAAATCAAGAGTCGGCTTTCTATTCCGCAACAAAGCCTCCTTCACTCACGCCGCCAAGCTTACCCTAGTAAAACTGACTATCCTACCGATCCTCGATTTCGGCGATGTCATCTACAAAATGGCTTCCAACACTCTACTCAGCAAACTGGATGCAGTCTATCATAGTGCCATCCGTTTTGTCACCAAAGCACCTTATACCACCCACCACTGCGACTTGTATGCTCTAGTCGGCTGGCCCTCGCTACATATTCGTCGCCAGACCCACTGGCTCCAGGTCATCTACAAGTCCATGCTAGGTAAAGCTCCGCCTTATCTCAGTTCACTGGTCACGATGGCAACACCCATCCGTAGCACACGCTCCAGCAGGTGTATCTCACTGATCATCCCTAAAGCCAACACCTCATTTGGCCGCCTTTCGTTCCAGTACTCTGCTGCCTGTGACTGGAACGAACTGCAAAAATCGCTGAAGTTGGAGACTTTTATCTCCCTCACCAACTTCAAACATCAGCTATCCGAGCAGCTAACCGATCGCTGCAGCTGTACATAGTCTATTGGTAAATAGCCCACCCATTTTCACCTACCTCATTCCCATACTGTTTTTATACTGTTTTTATTTTATTTATTTATTTACTTTTCTGCTCTTTTGCACACCAATATCTCTACCTGTACATGACCATCTGATCATTTATCACCCAAGTGTTAATCTGCAAAATTGTATTATTCGCCTACCTCCTCATGCCTTTTGCACACATTGTATATAGACTGCCCATTTTTTTTCTACTGTGTTATTGACTTGTTAATTGTTTACTCCATGTGTAACTCTGTGTTGTCTGTTCACACTGCTATGCTTTATCTTGGCCAGGTCGCAGTTGCAAATGAGAACTTGTTCTCAACTAGCCTACCTGGTTAAATAAAGGTGAAATAAAAAAATAAAAAATAAAAAGAGGTTAACAACACTGTCATCTCAGAGTTTCAAAATATGCTTTTGAACCATAGCTAAACAAGCATTTGTGTAAGAGTATTGATAGCTAGCATAGCCTAAGCCTAGCATTCAGCATGCAACATTTTCACAAAAACAAGAAAAGCATTCAAATAAAATAATTTACCTTTGAAGAACTTCAGATGTTTTCAAACATGAGACTCTCAGTTAGATAGCAAATGTTCAGTTTTTCCAAAAATATTATTTGTGTAGGACAAATCGCTCCGTTTTGTTCATCACGTTTGACTACGAAAAAAACCTGTATCCAGGAGTGTAATTATCGCCGCAAGCTCATTAGCATAACGCAACGTTAACTATTCATGAAAATCGCAAATGAAATGAAATAAATATATTAGCTCTCAAGCTTAGCCTTTTGTTAACAACACTGTCATCTCAGATTTTCAAAATATGCTTTTGAACCATAGCTAAACAAGCATTTGTGTAAGAGTATTGATAGCTAGCATAGCATTAAGCCTAGCATTCAGCATGCAACATTTTCACAAAAACAAGAAAAGCATTCAAATAAAATAATTTACCTTTGAAGAACTTCAGATGTTTTCAATGAGGAGACTCTCAGTTAGATAGCAAATGTTCAGTTCTTCCAAAAATATTATTTGTGTAGGACAAATCGCTCCGTTTTGTTCATCACGTTTGGCTATGAAAAAAACCCGAAAATTAAGTCATTACAACGCTAACTTTTTTCCAAATTAACTCCATAATATCGACAGAAACATGACAAACGTTGTTTAGAATCAATCCTCAAGGTGTTTTTCACATATCTATCGATGATAAATCATTCGTGGCAGTTGACTTTCTCCTCTGAAGAAAATGGAAACGCGCATGGAGCTGGAGATTACGCAACAATTTCGACGGAGGACACCGGGCGGACACCTGGTAAATGTAGTCTCTTATGGTCAATCTTCCAATGATATGCCTACAAAACGTCACAATGCTGCAGACACCTTGGGGAAACGACAGAAATTGCAGGCTCATTCCTGGCGCATTCACAGCCATATAAGGAGACATTGGAACACAGCACATTCAAAATCTGGACCATTTCCTGTATGGTTTCGCCTGTAGCATTAGTTCTGGGGCACTCACAGATAATATCTTTGCAGTTTTGGAAACGTCAGAGTTTTTTCTTTCCAAAGCTGTCAATTACATACATAGTCGAGCATCTTTTCGTGACAAAATATCTTGTTTAAAACGGGAACGTTTTTTATCCCAAAATTAAAAGAGCGCCCCCTATCTCGAAGAAGTTAAGTCTGTTTTTGCCTCTTCATGCGGTGACGTCGATAGACCGGTCGTGGAATTAGTAGTGTTCCAAGTAGCTCTAGGTAGCTAGCAGACCTAGCTGGTTAGCATAATAGGCCTTCAGCAAAAGTCGCGCCTGAGGGGCCTGTTGGAGTCCTCGGGCAGGTTATGTCGGAATTCCAGTCGTAGGGGATCTGCGGGGTTCCATGCCCCATACCGGCTGTAGAAGGGGTCCGGATATTGTAGCCCAGGAGTATGCTTCGGTGGTAGCACAGCAGCTCTGGCCGGGCTAACTTCAAGCTAAGTGGATGGAAACGCTAGCCAGGAGTAGTCATCCGGGGTTACAGTTAGCTAGTTGTGAAGATCCAGATGAAAATGTTCAGTTTGCGGTGGGAATCCAGGGATAAAAACAATTGGTCCGTTATGCTCTGGTTAGAGTCACATTGTTCGAACTGGCGAGAGCTATTCGAGCTGAAGGTTAGCTGATGACCGCTGGCAATGGTTTGCTGACTGATAGCTGGCTAGCTTCAGTTGAGGGATTCCAGATCCGAAGTAAATATAGATACTTTAGAAAAAAAGCAGATCCACGCTACATTGGGTGAGGCGGGTTACAGGAGAGTAGTTAGATGTTAAGGTTTAGCAAAATATTTTGAAAGATATGCGAAGAAAAGTTTCCAAAACTGTCAAAATATTGTCTGTGAGTACAACAGAAATGATATTGCAGGCTGAGGAAAATCAAACCAGGAAGTGGCTTCTATTATGTTCCATAGCCTGCCTTTGCTCCATTTAAAGGGATATCAACCAGATTCCTTTTCCTATTGCTTCCCCAAGGTGTCAACAGTCTTTAGACATAGTTTCAGGCTTTTATTTTGAAAAAAATTACAGAGAAAGATAACATTGCGTCATTGTATGGCCGGGTGCCAGCAGCGTTTTGTATGCGTAACAGAATTTGGGCAGCCATTGCCTTTCCCTCTCCGACTGAAAAAGACAGTTGCGGTTGATATATTATCGATTATATATTTTAAAAACAACCTGAGGATTGATTATAAAAAACGCTTGACATGTTTCTGTGAACGTTATGGATACTATTTGGAATTTGTCTGCGTTGTCGTGACCGCTATTTCCTGTGGATTTCTGAACATAACGCGCCAAACAAACAGAGGTATTTTGGATATAAAAATAATCTTTATGGAACAAAAGGAACATTTATTGTGTAAATGGGAGTCTCGTGAGTGAAAACATCCGAAGATCATCAAAGGTAAACTATGAATTTAATTGCTTTTCTGATTTTCGTGACCGAGCTACCTGATGCTAGGTGTACATAATGTTTTGTCGAGTGATCGATAAACTTACACAAACGCTTGGATTGCTTTCGCTGTAAAGCATATTTTCAAAATCTGACACGACAGATGGATTAACAATAGGCTAAGCTGTGTTTTGCTATATTGCACTTGTGATTTCATAAATACACATATTTTTTGTAATATTATTTGAATGTGGATTTTAATAATACCTGTGCTCTATGTTAATAACACATGTGCTGTATGTTAACCTGTCCTGTGTGCCAATAATACCTTTTGTCTATGTTAATAATACTTGTCCTCTACGTTAATAATACCTGTCCTCTATGTTAATAATATATGTTCTCTATGGGCAGCACCCCGAACCTTTCTGATTCAGAGGAGTTGGGTTGGGACCTGTCCTCAATGTTAATAATACCTGTCCTCTATGTTAATAATATTTGTCCTGTATCGGATGACACTGCTCCACCCCATACATTTCTTATAAAAAAAATGGTATTTAACCAGATGAACGAATAAGGCAACAGAGATTATATACAAATATTATTAGTAATCTAATTCCTAATTCTAGGGTTGTAATAATCAGTACAGCTCTATGATGTGTTAACAAACCAATGTTTTCTATTGTGCAGAACATCAACAAAGGTTTTTCCCAACAATCTAAAATAAAGTCAGTCAATAACTTCCCCAAAATATTATTTGACATTCAAAACATCATCAAATTAAACGCATTTACACAAATCATTCATAAGAGCAGCATTAGGATGAGGTAATTGAGAACAAAGGTCTCTCTGGCATCTCTGGCACAGTATGAACATAATTTATTTTCTCTTAATTTCATTAAAACCTCAGTCAGCTGAAGACCTCCCACACCATCCCCATGGAAGAAAATGCTTGTTCATTGTAGATCTCTATCTCAGAAGGTTTTTTTTCAATAGTTACAAGGATCCTTGTTACAAATTCTTTATTTTATTAAGGCAATAAATCTATCAAGACAACGGCACAGTGGGGGGAAAAAAACGTATTTTCCCCTTGGCAGAGATGTTCTTTATAAATAAACAACTATCTTCTCCATCAACCTTCACACAATTAATCCTTTTTCCTCCTCTTCTGTCTTCCTCAGGTGAAAGGAAACTGTTGCCACATTCAAGTGCTCAGTCAGCAATGACGTACTCACTATGTGACAGTAATCCTGGCTGGGCTCTCAGTGTGTGTGTGTGTGTGTGTGTGTGTTAGTCTGGGTGCATGTGTGCGCTGACAGCAACCTGCTGGGTGAGCTCAGAGCGAATTGCCTTGATGACACTGTGAGACATGACAGCAGAGAGCATCCTGCTCCTCAGACACCAGTCCCCTTTAACTCTTTCGTGCCACTGAGCGAGCTGAACAAGTCAAACCTATTGTGCTCTACACATTCCTCTTTTTAGCAATACTATAATACAAATGAGGATTGTCTTGAAGATAAGGAAGGAAACAAGATTTGATCTACTGTTAATTGATGTAATCCATTTTTTTAAACAAGATGTGTCTAGGTCTCTGTAGGCATGTTTTGAATGTAACATTATGGTGACTGAATAAATTGTGAAAATAATATTCAGAAACTGTAGTGTCCAAAACATAATACACTTTAAATACAGTACACTCAAGTGTCAATCTATCTCTAAGGACTGCACACAAACTAAATATGACTAACAGTAGCAAACGTACACCAGCTGTTGTTTTTTTCCAGTAGAAGTCCAGGCTATGGTTCTGGATGCAGAAAAAGGTGGATTTCTATAGAGACGCAAAACAAAAATCTGTGTCTGCTTTTCATGCAGGGCCAAATTTGGTTCTGTTGAACTCCCACACAACCAGGGAGGTTTCCACTAGCTCATCTGAAGAACCCAATCCTTCCTAAATTACAGGGAGATTTAGTTGGATTACACTGCCTCTGAGAATCCCGGGGAGAGCCTGGCTATGATATCCATCAGAGGAGACAGTGGGGAGCACCTGTTGCCACACAGTTGCCCAGAACAGGCAGTTTAGCCCCCGATTTGAGCCAGCTCAACAGGCTGTATTTGGGCTCATTCATAAAAAGAAAAAAATACATTACCTTGGTTCTTAATTTATTTTGAAATTAGCCATATGTTTTTTCTTCTCTCCGATAAAGGCAATTCTGCTTAAAAATAGGTACCTTCTTTAATGTGAAATGTGCTTTGAATTTCACAGTATTACCTCATAACGGGCAAAATATGTCTTTTAGCATTCATCATAACATAGTGCAAGCCTTGCTTCATTATCTGTGCAAGCATTTTACTATGTGTATTACATACAGTAATTCAGTTAGATGTCAGTTGTCTTGAAATAGCGAGCAATAAAAATGACCATTTCAAGAAACTTGTGTCATAATAAGTTAGTATAACACAAGTAATTGACATGACTAATAGCACAAATTACTCTTAATTTGAGTGGTGCAGTGTCACCAGTGAAGCATGCAAAAATGATCGTTCTTAAGGTAATTACACATCTTAAAAGTTATTTCACTTGTAGGGATACATTCCGGGAAACAGTAATAGGGTTCATTGACTGTTCAGCATTTGAGGGATCATTCCTTTCTCAAGAATGGCACTGCAGCAAAACAATCAAAAGACTAATCTAAATGAATCCGCAGTACCTTTTTCTCCAGAGTCAAACAAAATCTCAGAATAGTTTTGGGTACTGTAGAAGCCTACTAATATAAGACTCCACAGGCACTTTCCATTTTGGAATTTGCAGTGTGTATGTACAGTAGGGGCATAAGGTTGAATATTGGTATGGCAAGGCTGATTAAATAGACACCATTTCTCATGTTAAATCACTGTCACCTAATGTAAAAATATGTTTTGAAAGACACATTATTAAGTGATTATAGATCATTTCTGAAAATACAGCCATGCCTAAACCTCTTAAGGATCTACTGGATCGGTGTCCCTATACCCAGGACAGTTGTTGCTAATGTGCGCTAATGTTACAAGAATGACATCGTAAGTAACAGCAAACTTCCCAGGACATAGACATTTGGTCAGAAAGCTTACATTTTCGTTAATCTAACTGCACTGTCCAATTTACAGTAGCTATTACAGTGAAGAAAGACCATGCTATTGTTTAAGGAGAGCGCACAACAACAAATCTTTTCACGGCAACTGGTTTGATACATTCACCTCTGAAGGTAAATAATGTACTTTGAGTAATCTTGCTCTGATTTGTCATCCTGAGGGTCCCAGAGATAAAATGTAGGATAGTTTTGTTTGATAAAATCCCTTTTTATATTCAAATGTAGGAACTGGGTTGTACAGTTTGAACCCCTGCTGTCTCTGGCCCCACACCCACCACACCCGGCCATCTAGATGTGTTAAGGTTATTGTTTTCTCTGTAGGGAAGCTAATTATCCATCATGTATGACATTCCTGGCAGTGTGTACATTTAAATACTTGAAAATGTATCAAGTGACCAATTCGGCACATTTGGGCAGACTTGATAGAAAATATTGTGCAGTATTGCAATGCTTCACTGGATCAGTCTAAAACTTTGCACACACACTGCTGCCATCTGGTGGCCAAAACTCCTGTATGATACTATGGCCTTTATCTTGCATTTTAAAGATGATAGAACAAAACAAATATTTGAAAATGCTATTTTTGTGTGTTTGTATTATCTTTGACCTTTTATCTAAGGTGTTATCTTCTCCTACATCAATTTAACATTTCCACAAACTTCAAAGTGTTTCCTTTCAAATGGTATCAATAATATGCATATCCTTGCTTCAGGTCCTGAGCAAAAAACAGTTAGACTTGGGTATGACATTTTAGGCGAAAATTAAAATAATGGGTCCAATCCTTAACCTTCCCGCTGTGTTCCAGTCGAATTGGACCCATTTTCAAGTTTTCTATCTGAAAAATGTAGTTCATTTAATCTGATTGTCATAAGGTTCCATGACTTTGTCCACACAGGGCATCTGAACACACAAAATACATTTGGATGATTTTCATTACATTTTGGGTGTTTTATTTAACTTTTGTACACCTGTGGTGTTCCCGGTCAAAAATGACCAGTCATTAGAAATTAATGGGTGAGGCTACAATTAGTGTACAAAATTGAGTTCAGGCACATGCCCATTCAACAGATGGACACACTTCCTCTCCCAGAGACACACACACACACACACACACACACACACACACACACACACACTCCCCTCACCTTTCCCCAATAGAAACTTTCCTCCACAGGAACCACACCTATTGGCATTCTCACAAACAATCGCAACATTGTTTCAATAATATATAGAACATCTCTATCAGCTCTGGTATATACAGCTTTTTTGAGGCCTTGCTCACAATTAATTCTGTGGCATCACAATGACCAAAGATATACTGTATGTGAGGCTCTAGATCATATCTTTGATCGTGACACTGGTGAGGAGGACAGAGTCCTTGTTAAACTTTGACATAAAGTAGTCTGTGATAAATAGCACAGTGTGTTTCATCTGAGAATTTGTTATAGTCAAAATAATCTGTACATTGTGCTTTTTTAAACTCAAAAACGAGTTGTATGAGCTCAGGTCAATGAGGCCTACTTAAGTTGATAAAAATAACACAACATTAGGTGATAATATATGTATTATTATGAATATATAAGCAGCTATAATAGGGGCGATCATTTTGGACAGGGAACAGGTCCAGGATAAAAAAATACTCAACCTTTCAAGGACCACACCCCAGTCTTGCAAAACCTTTCTCTCAGAAGATTTGTTCACATGTCCACTGACAGCACTCACAGTCATGTGAAGAATGAGGCAGCATGTACTGTAATAGTTTAGTAATAATGTATTGTGGTTCAATGTGAAATCCCAGAGACAAGTCTGTCAAAGGCAAGTCTGTTTTAGCTATTTTTATGAACTAAATTGAAAGGATACAAGACTATTACTTCTATGTTCTACATCTTGTAAAAATATCTAATCACAAGGCACAAAGTATCTGAAATACTGCAATTAGTGAAACAGAGCCCCCGTTCCAGCTCCATTTGTAATGTGTATTTAAGGTAGGAGCTAAAGACACACTGTCTGTCTACGAAGTGATGGTCTGAGTTGGAGACAAAGGCTTTGTCTACCCCAAGAGAAGATGTCATGCATCTGACCATCTTTAAACTAAATAATATGGGGCAATGAATAAAGCAATAGGATGTACTACTCTTGTCAGTGGAAAACAAGACAGGTAACAGTACAGGAAAACAACCTGCGGTTGCTAGGGAACAGGCAAAAACAAAGAGAGTGGAGAAAGAGATGTGGTTTGTGTAAACAAGCCTGGAGGAATAAGGGCCAAATCATTGGAGCATAAAAGCCAGTTTCAGAACTAGGTATCATCCACCGACAGTGAAATACCAGCATCTCTAGTTAGTTATTTTCCTTTACTTGTTCCTTCTCCTGCTAAGGTTATTGTAAGGCAAACTATGTGCTCAGGACAAGTTATTGACATGTGTCACAGTCGGTTTGGGAACCATGTCATGTTCTCATTCCTGGATCTCCAATGCTGATTTCCACAACATGTCTATCTGGAGAATAAAATAATGGAGCCATTTAAATTGAAAATAAATTGCCAATCACCATATTCTATCACCTGCTTGTCTTCTTTGTTCAAGACATCTCAGCTAGATGCCTACAATGGATGTTGTCACGTGTGCTCCCTCCCCTCTAGGTCACCAGGCTGCTCGTTAAGGTACACACCTGTCACCACCGTTACGCACATTAGTGCAATATGACACTCACCTGTACTCCATCACCTCCTTGATTACCTGCCCTATATATGTAACTCCCCTTGGTTCCTTCCCCGGGCATCATTGTTTCTGTTTCTTGTCTGTGCGTTGTTTGTGTTTCTTGTTTTGGATTATGTTGCGTTTTTTCATTAAAACACTCACTCCCTGAACTTGCTTCCCGACTCTCAGCGCACATCGTTACAGAATGACACCTCACCAAAGGAAAGCATCAGGGAGTTGTTTTTGTGTTGGGGGTGATGTCGGGTCCTGGTGTCAGGATGAGGCAACTAAGGAGGTCTCCTCCTCAGCCGGCTCATCATGCTCTCAATCCTCAGCCGATTAGTCAGATTTCTGCGCTTTAGCGGAGGCGACCGGTCCACCACTGATCCCCAGGATCGTCCCTGTGGCTGGAGCCGCTCGTAGGGAAGGGGTACTGTCATGTGTACTCGCTCTCGGCCTCTAGGTCACCAGGCTGCTCGTTAAGGTGCACACCTGTCACCATCATTACGTTGATTAGCGCAATATGACACTCACCTGGACTACATCACCTCCATGATTACCTACACTACATATGTTACTCCCCTTGGTTCCTTCCCCGGGCATCATTGTTTCTGTTTCTGTTTCATGTCTGTGCATTGTTTGTGTTTTTGTTTTGGATAAAAAACTCACTCCCTGAACATGCTTCCCGACTGTCATCGCACATCGTTACACATCGTTACAGATGTACTGTATTTACAGTGCTTTTGGAAAGTATTCAGAACCCTTGACTTTTTCCACATTTTGTTACGTTACAGCCTTTTTCTAAAATTGATTAAATTATATTTTTCCCCCATAAATCTACAAACAATAACCCATAATGACAATGTAAAAAAAGGTTTTTAGAGATTTATGCAAAAAAATGAAAAATCACATTTACATAAGTATTCATACCCTTTACTCAGTACTTTTGGCAGTGATTACAGCCTCGAGTCTTCTTGGGAATGATGCTACAAGCTTGTCACACCTGCATTTGGGGAGCTCTACCATTTTTCTCTGCAGATCCTCTCAAGCTCTGTCAGGTTGGATGGGGAGCGTTGATGCACAGCTATTTTCAGGTTTCTCCAGAAAGGTTTGATCATGTTCAAGTCCACACTCTGGCTGGGCCACTCAAGGACATTCAGAGACCTGTCCCGAAGCCACTCCTAGGTTGTCTTGGCTGTGTGCTTAGGGTCGATGTCTTGTTGGAAGGTGAACCTTCGCTCCAGTCTGAGGTCCTGAGCGCTCAGGAGCAGGTTTCATCAAGGATCTGTCTGTACTATGCTCCGTTCATCTTTTCCTTGATCCTGACTAGTCTCTCAGTCCCTGCCTCCTAACAGCATCCCCACATTATGATTCTGCCACCACCATGTCACAGTAGGGATGGTGCCAGGTTTCCTCCAGACATGACGCTTGGAATTCAGTTCAAAGATTTCAATCTTGGTTTCATCAGACCAGCTCTCATGGTCTGAGAGCCCTTAAGTTGCCTTTTGGCAGACTCCAAGCGGGCGGTCATGTGCCTTTTAATGAGGAGTGACTTCTGTCTGGCCACTCTACGATAAAGACCTGATTGATGGAGTGCTGCAGAGATGATTGTCCTTCTGGAAGGTTCTCCCATATTCACAGAGGAACTCTGGAGCTCTGTCAGAGTGACCATCAGGTCACCTCCCTGACCAAGGCCCTTCTCCCCTGATTGCTCAGTTTGGCTGGGCGGACAGCTCTAGGAAGAGTCTTGGTGGTTCTAAACTTCTTTCATTTAAGAATGATGGAGGCCACTGTGTTCTTGGGGAGATTCAATGCTGCAGACATTTTTTTGTACCCTTCCCCAGATCTGTGCCTCAACACAATCCTGTCTCAGAGCTGTGAGGGCAATTCCTTCGACGTTATGGCTTGGTTTTTGCTCTGACATGTACTAATTTAATTTAACACAGGTGGAATCCAATCAAGTTGTAGAAACATCTCAAGGATGATCAGTGGAAACAGGATGCACCTGAGCTCAATTTCGATTCTCATAGCAAACGGTCTGAATACTTAAAAAAAAAAAACATTTAATAAAACATTTCTAAAAACATGTTTTCACTTTGCCATTATGGGATTTTGTGTCTTGATTGATGAGGAAAAAGGGAAGGGGTCGGAATAATTTCCGGATGCGCTGTATGTATGTATCTATGGAAAGGTAGAGGGGAAATGACAATGAGGTGTCTGCAATTGAACCTGCCACTCTAAACTGCTGAATCATGATTATATCCGTTTTAATAACTTGTCCCCTGTTGTCTGACAACAAATTGTTCATGTCTACTAATGAAAGGTTAACTGCATACTTTAACTTTACAGGAAAGCATTTTACTGCAAAAGGTCAGAGAACAAATTGAGACGGCTTTGCTCTTACTACTGCTGGAAGCATAAAATATGAACTTCATGAGTTCCTTCAACCTTCCTTACAGCGTGTAATTTTTATGACAGACATGCTACAAGCAAGCAAGCAGTTGAACGTGTGTTGCTGAAATCTGTCCTTGGTTACCATGGCCTTGCAGGTATCCCTGTTCTGCTGAGGTGATACCTGCGCTCCAGTTTCGATGCAGTTTCACTCAACCAGGTAGACCAGGGATATTCCTTAGTTGTGCAGGGCCACACTTACAGAACACACACACCCTGTCACACCACAAAATTCATACACACATGGACAGCATTCTGTGATGTGTTTCTTTGCATAACATGTGAAGTGGTGGAATGTGTTTGTATGACCACAGAGATCATCACAGAGGCTTAGATGCGTAATCACCTCAACACTTGCAGTACAAGTGGCACAGTTCCTCAAGTCCCTCCATGTTCCACAACTTCAATTAAAATGTTAATGGTAACATGACACGTAGCATGACAAGAAGCTATTTCAAACGGTTGCAAAACATGATCAGTAATGGAGGCTGCCATGAGTAAGGTACTACTCAAAAGAAAATCCTGTGGTAAAAACAACCCAACCAGCGCTGGGTATATATGTAAGAGTAAATGTCATTCCCATTCAGGATGTTAAGTTTGTACACTGCAGTGCACATTTGAATTTTCCTTGAAAATATTTTGCACTTTACATATTCGATGTAATTCAAACATTATTATTTATCTATCCCAACACTGAGATACAGATGAGCCGGTATGACATTTACTTGCACAGGTGGCCAAAAATAACTATCTGAAAGACACACCACTACTAAGCCACGCCTCCAGTCTTCTGAGCTGACCTGCCGGGTCACATCTCAATGACCCAGCAGATTTTAAAGAAAACCCAACTAAATAACCCAATGCCTGCAACCCATTCATTCATTTATTTATTTATTCATTCAATTATTCATTCATTCACATCATAAAGAAAATTGAAGTGACACTCACGGTGAGATACTCAAGGAAAGTGCTCAAGGCCAAATTAACAAAAGGAGTAGCACTACATGGAAAACTTAAGGAATTTTTCATTCCACAAATTCTTTCCTCCTATTAAAAGGACAACATATAAATAGACTTGTTAGGCTCTTGACATAAACAGCAACTTTAATAACATCTTATTAAATATGTCCAAAACTAACCGCTGGCTCTAACTAACCAGACATAATTTTTTTCCCTTTCAAGAGCTTTTGACGATACTCTTGAACATTGAGAAGTGGAGAAGGTGCATAGCTCTCCATTACCCGCCTCCTCTCTTCACGCTTTTGGCTGGATGTTGTCGGTCAGCCCAGCTGCTGCCGATGTCAGTCGTCACCATCACTGCCGTGGTGTGGAGCGCTCAGAGCTAATGGGCCCGGTGTTACTTCATCACACGGCTAAGTGGTGCTCCATTTAAAAGAGGGCTAAAATAACTGCAAAGGCACTAATAAAGCCATTCAGATGAGAGGGCTTCCCCCGAGGTTCATGGGGTTGCTCATGAATATATGAAACATTCTCCCTTCCAAAAGGCCCAGGTGTATCCTTCAACTGTAACTTTGACTGCTCAATCACTCACTCGTTCATGCACTGGGAGGGCGGCTTTCAAAGCATGCCAGCACGTGCAGGTGCATGGGACGTTTACTTTACATGTACTCTAACTAAACCACAACCAACAGTATATTTTTCTCCAGGAGGAAAACATCTCTTGATACAGTCATTATATTAATTAGTGTGGCTTTTGATTGGCTTTGATATTGCAATAACTGCCACTGCAGCAAAGTTGGTAATTAAACATATATGAAACTACATTGCTATCATGTGGAAAGACATCTATAGTGTGTCGGATCTGTTCAGATTAAGTTGTGCTAGAGACTATCGGACAGAGGGTGACATTGATATTCCCTCCAGGTTTAACTCACACACACAGAGAAGTGTGTCTGTAGCTCTGGGATAAACACCATAAGGCCAGTAAACCATACAGAGATAGCAACATTTGTGTAAGATTTCATGGGGATAAAGACACCTGTCTGGCTGTAAATATGTATTTTAAGAGAGCCTCAATCATACCTTAATTGATGAGACAGTACATAGCTTAGGGTTTAGTGCATTGAGCCAGTAACCGAAAGGTTGCAAGTTCAAATTCCCAAGCTGACAAGGTAAAAATCAGTTGTTCTGCCCCTGAACGAGGCAGTTAACCCACTGTTCCTAGGCCGTCATTGTAAATAAGTACATCTTCTTAACTAAGCCGAGCTAAATTAAACAAAATATATGCACTGTCATCTGGATCATGGAATCAAATCCCTCGTCACTGAACCCCCTCACAGTGTGTTTTTGCAACCTGGGATTCACCTCAAAGGCATCCTAAGTCTATAAATTAAAAACAGTTACAGCATTGGTTGAAAAAACACAATGCTTGTGCATCTGTGTGAAGCTTGACATTTCGGGAAGCCTGCCAACACATAATAAATGGCCCTGGCTGGGTGTGAACATGAGTTTGTAAATCATTCTTCTGCTAGAGCACTGAGGGACAGAAATGCTAAACTTCTGCTGCAAATAAATCATGGCTGGGCCTATTGAGGTACACTACTGTTCAAAAGTTTGGGTTCAGTTAGAAATGTCCTTGTTTTTGAAAGAAAAGCAACTTTTTTTGTCCATCAAAATAACATCAAATTGATCGGAAATACAGTGTAGACATTGTTAATGTTGTAAATTACTATTGTAGCTGGAAATGGCAGATAAAAAAAAAATTGAATATCTACATAGGAATACAGAGGCCCATTATCAGCAACCATCACTCCTGTGTTTCAATGGCACGTTGTGTTAGCTAATCCAAGCATCATTTTAAAAGGCTACTTGATCATTAGAAAACCCTTTTGCAAATATGTTAGCACAGCTGAAAACTATTGTGGTGATTAAAGAAGCAATAAAACTGACCTTCTTTAGACTTGTTGAGTATCTGGCCCTACAGCATTTGTGGGTTCGATTACAGGCCCAAAATGGCTAGTTGAAGTCGGAAGTTTACATACACCTGAGCCAAATACATTTAAACTCAGTGTTTCACAATACCTTGACATTTAATCCTAATAAAATGCACTGTTTTAGGTCAGTTAAGATCACACAATGACAGAATAATAGTAGAGAGAATTATTTATTTTAGATTTTAATATTATGCCACAACTTTGGAATTATGCTTGGGGGTCACTGTCCATTTGGAAGACCCATTTGCGACCAAACTTTAACTTCTTGACTGATGTCTTGAGATGCTGCTTCAATCTATCCACATAATTTTCCTGCCTCATGATATCATATTTTTTGTGAAGTGCACCAGTCCCTCCTGCAGCAAAGCACCCCTAAAACATGATGCTGCCACCCCCTTGCTTCATGGTTGAGATGGTGTTCTTTGGCTTGCAAGCCTCCAACCTTTTTCCTCCAAACATAACGATGGTCTGTTTGAAAAATGAGTTTTAATGACTCCATCCTAAGTGTATGTAAACTTCCGACTTCAACTGTAGACGTACTTCTTCAGGCTAGGGTTTATTTTTCTTCACTTCCTGTCTGACTGACGTGCCCAAAGTGAACTGCCTGTTACTCAGGCCCAGAAGCCAGGATTTGCATATAATTGGTACCATCGCATAGAAAACACGTTGAAGTTTGTGCAAATGTTAAAATAATGTATGAGACTATAACACAATTCATATGGAGGGAGAAAGTCCCTTTTGTGAGCACATGCTCTTTCAATGGAATGCTATGGGTCCTATGCAATGCTTTGAGCACTACTGAAAAGTGCCATTTACATGGGAAAAATGAAAGCCATATGCTACATTTGCTCTATTATTTACCTTTTTGTTGGTGACACTTTGATATCTTGATAATACGCTACTGTTTAAAGGGAAAATCCACAGATCAAGCTGGTTGAGAGAATGCCAAGAGCGTGCAAAACTGTCATCAAGGCAAAGGGTGGCTATTTGGATTTGTTTTAACACTTTTTTGTTTACCACATGATTGCATGTGTTATTTCATAGTTTTGATGTCTTCACTATTATTCTAGTCAACAAATGAATGTAGCAACTACAGATTGGCCCTTTAAATCTATCAGAAGTGTACGAGTTAGAGCATGTGTCCATTAGGCCTATGGATTTTTCATTTTATTTCTGAACAGCCATCCACAACAACCACAATCTGTAAGACGAGAGAGCAGCCGTGTAGATATCAATAATATGTTATATCTGTATCACAGTAGACTACACCACTGCTGTTATTCTTACCTCCAAGCATAAATTCAAGTTGAATAATATTTGGATGCCGACGGCAGTCGCTCCATTGGAAGACATACCTTGGACTGTAGCCTACAAAAGCCTATTCCTACGCTTTTCCCTCGATCGATCAAACATTTGGTGTGTTATCAAAGTGGTCTCTGACCTGTGGTCAGACTCGCTCAGGTGGATCAAACTTAAACTTGCACCTTTTTTCAATGCTGATTTGAATGTCATTGAGATAACAGAGAAGTGTCAAAGATTTTTTTCTGAAAAACATCCTTTCTTTATATAAAAGTAATCCTCAAAGTAATCATCTAGTTTTACAAAAGTATCTGTAAACTGATGACAATATTTTAGCTGGTAACGTAACGGATTACAGTTACCGTTTTTTGTAATCCCTTACATGCAACGGATTACCTGCAATCCGTTACTCCCCAACTCTGCATGCGACATGTCAGACACCAGTGGCCCGATTTTGACTAAACTTGGGTGAATTATGCATCTGTCATTTACAAAATTACACTGATTGGCCCAAAGGAGGGACAACATGTTTACTGTTGCCTAGTTTATTAATACCATCGGAAGCTAACGCATCCTGTTATAATAGTTTTTATACTACTGAACACCCAAGGAAATGTCCTGGACCATCAAAAGTGCTGGACCATCTCAAACAAATCAACCGAACAAACCATGAAATGTTTTTTGGGCAGTTTGCCCAAAAATAGACCAAAACATACACAGCCCCAGAGGATAATGCTTTACACTAGGTTTGATAAACTAACTGTAGACAGATTTATGCTATGGTATCTTACTGTACAAACACAGTGAGAGAAAATTGTTAACCTCACTCAGCAGGACAATAATTCCTGGCATTCATTTATCACAGAGTAGAGAGCGAGCTGCAAATCTTGAGATCTATCCAGCTGTGACAACACCATTTCCCAGAGTCAAATGCTCACATTATAAGGAACTACTATCTTGACTACTTTGTGCAATAATCATTCTGTCAGGTCTAACACACCACTTGCAAAAACTTACTGGATTTGAGTTCAAGTTGTGTTGATAAATCTCATAATGCTGGGGGATCAACGCACTGTGCGTCTGGCTGATGTTGTCATAACAACAGGCAGGCATGGCATGGATAATGGAAAGTTTAACAATGTGTCATGCGTGCATTACGACCAGAGTAGTTCTCCAAAATATTCACTGCTAAAGAGCAACAATAAAGAGAAATAGATTGGAGAGAAGGAGCCAAGGAGGTGAGGGAATGCAAGGAGGAAATGCAAGGAGGGAATGCAAGGAGGGGGAGATGGGAATGCAGCAGATTCATATTGCTGGAGACCCAGGTAGCTTAAGTTTCCCCAGGTTTCAGCTCGAGAGCCCATCAGTGTTTACAGTGAACAAAGAACATCTTCGGGCCTCCCGTTGTCTATCTCCATGGCTGTAGGATTCAACAAACACTTTGATTAATCTTAATTGGCTGTCAGGCTGGAGCACAGGCATGAATCACAGGCCTCTGACCCAAACATTGCCACACCTGAGCCATCTGGGTGCCCTCTGTGTTGTGTCACTTGATTGGAATCTCTACACGGTTCTGACTCTCAAAAGGTTTGCATTGCTGTTTTGTGGTGTGGTTGACTCACTCAGATTTAATTCATAATAAAGTAAATAAACCTTATTAGCGCTCATACAGGAATCTTCCCTTGTCATATTGGTTCACGATGCAACAGCAAAAACAATGGGATGCACCAGAGTTTTTCTCTGACTTTGATGGCAAAACAGTAAGCCATCAAAAGCAATAGAATCATTTGTTTTATAACATCTATGGATTCAACCATTTCATTTCTGTCACTATCGTCGTGGAAATGACCTGACCAAGGTGCAGCATGGTAAGCATACATTTCTTTTATTGATTAATGTCGGCAACAAAACAAAGAACAAGGAAATGACAGTGAAGCTTACTCAGGCTATAATGCCACTAACAAAGACAACTACCCACAAATACAAAAGGAAAAAAGGCTGCCTAAGTATGTTTCCCAATCAGAGACAACGATAAACAGCTGTCCCTGATTGAGAGCCCTACCCGACCAAAACATAGAAACAAAGAACATAGAGTTTACCACCCGAGTCACACCCTGACCAACCAAACATAGAGAATAAAATGATCTCTATGGTCAGGGCATGACAATTTCAGACAAACCAATACTCAAACCCATTAGTTTACTCTTCATGACATATGAATCCCCATCATTAAGTTAGCGAAATAGAGAAGTAGAGAAGGGGGCCCTCGAACCTAGAGTCTGTCCCCAAAACACTGGACCATTATCTGGCCTCAATCATTCTCTGTTCAGAGGTTCTATTAAGTGCAAGCAAATACCATTTATATATATCTGCTCCTGGGCAAAACTGTATAGAAGAGGAAGTAAGAAAAGCATCTATTCATAACTGTTAAAAAACAGACCCCTTCCTGCAGGCCTATTGATGCTGATAGACTTATTCCCATTGACTGATAAGGAGAAGCACATCTTTCACCAGTTATTCACCTGGAGGGCTTACTTAGAGAGATGCACAATTCACCATTCAGGATCTGGTGTTACACACGTCTATCTGTCTCTTAAGTAGCATACACGAGTTGAGTTGTGGCATAAATAAAGATAATCTGTCAACTGTACGAAGAGGAATAACCATACTGAATAACTGCACGGGGGAATACAGTGCGCTGAGGTTAGAGAATAAACCACAGCAATCGGTCAAAAAATAAAAAATGTGTGATTCTGAATAGTGCAGTAACTTTGCCCACATTGGGCATAAAGAGGAGAGCTGAAGGCAGTGCAGAGAGTTGGTGGGGAGCCCAGTCCAGACTCGGAAGCCGTCCAACAAAGATGATGTAATAGAGTTTTAAGTGGTTCTGCTGCTTTGGCAGTTAGAGAAAAGTCTGTCTTCTTGGGGTGCCTGTGCAGCAGGTGAAACAATCCCTTGATTAATTTCATCCTCTTTACCGCCTTGAAGGAGGCCAGGTCGCATCACTGTGAAGGTGCAGCCCCTTGCCCCCTCCCCCTCCTCTCTATTGGTGGTGGTGGTTTAAGCAACAAGCAGAGGCCTGCAGTCAGTCAGTCTGAGACATGCAGCATTCGCTCCCAGCCACGGTCTCAGTGTGGTGTGATTGTGCAGGACTGAAGGATGAGCTCTGAACACCCAAAACTTAAATTGACATCTCTGCTTCCCACTAGAACTGCTAAACTAAATCAATGGAAGAGAGTCTGAGAAGACTATTTAACTAGGCAAGTCAGTTAAGAACAAATTCTTATTTTCAATGACAGTCTAGGAACAGTGGGTTAACTGCCTGTTCAGGGGCAGAACAACAGTTTTGTACCTTGTCAGCTCAGGGGTTTGAACTTGCAACCATCCGGTTACTAGTCCAACGCTCTAACCACTAGGCTACCCTGCCGCCCCATTTGATACATTATATTGAATATACATTGAATGATTGGGCCATTGTTAAAGAAATGTATTATTTATTTTCCCTCTCTTGATAGGAGATATGGGTATCACTTAAGAAACTAAAAACGGAGTCTAAAAAAGCAGGTTGCTAGCTCTATGTATGTGAGTGATAGATTTAAGGTGTGAATGACAGAAGTACAAAAACACCCACTACATAGCTCTGTCAATGGGGGTAATTGTGATTCACTGCAGTAGCTCAATTAAATGCAGACTTATTCCTCTCTTTCAGAAAAGTTTGGCAGTGTTGGTTTACACAAGGTATATTTACACAAAACTAGCATCTCAGTACACGTTCAGATGAGTCACGTTGCTAAAATTGAACAGTTTATAGAGCAACCGAGAGTGCATTGTTCGACTACGGTGTGCAATCACACCCATTCAGACAGAGCCCATTCAGACACACTGTGGGGGCCATTATCCTGCACTAATCCTAGGTAAACACAGAGGATGTTATGAATGCAGGGTCAATGAAGCAAATGCTTGTGAATGTAAATTGTTTTCTGTGCCATATCAATGGGTAAATTAATCCTTGACACCTTTACACAATTGGCTTAATCTCTGGAATAAATCATGAAATTAACCTGTTTTCAGTGGTCGTTTATTGACAAATCTGCTAAATCCGGCGCCGACAGAGATGGCTGCCTCGCTTCGCGTTCCTAGGAAACTATGCAGTATTTTGTTTTTTTACATGTTATTTATTACATTGATACCCCAGGTAATCTTACATACAGTCGGGAGGAACTACTGGATATAAGAGCAACGTCAACTCACCATCATTACGACCAGGAATACGACTTTCCCGAAGCGGATCCTCTGTTTTGCCCACCACCAGGGACAATGGATCAGATCCCAGCCGGCAAACCAAAACAACGACACCGTAAAAGGGGCAGACGAAGCGGTCTTCTGGTCAGGCTACGGAGACGGGCACACTTCCGAGCATACTACTCGCCAACGTCCAGTCTCCTGACAACAAGGTTGATGAAATCCGAGCAAGGGTAGCATTCCAGAGAGACATAAGAGACTGTAAAGTTCTTTGCTTCACGGAAACATAACTCACTCGAGACACACTATCGGAGTCGGTACAGCCAGCTGGTTTCTTCACGCATCGCGCCGACAGAAACAAGCATCTTTCTGGTAAGAAGAGGGGCGGGGGAGTATGCCTTATGATTAACGAGACATGGTGTGATCATAACAACATACAGGAACTCAAGTTAGGAAGCTAGCCAGAAGCTAGCCAGAAGCTAACCAGAAGCTAGCCAGAAGTTAGCCAGAAGCTAACCAGAAGCTAGCCTGTTTACTGGCTAACGTTAGTATTCAGCTAAGCACGGTTGATGGTCATCAGCTATTCTTTAGCTTGAAAAGCTATCGTCAGTTTTGTACAAAGCGACTCAGACCAGAACATACTGGACCTATTTTTCTCTCTATATCCCCGGATTTCATCCGAAAGCTCTGGACATTTACACCTGGATCTCGTAGCTAGCTATCTGCTATCTGAGTGACTTTGGCTTACGTCGATCCCGGAGCGAACATCAATTATTCCGGAGCTAGCCAGCTGAAGAGTTCCATCAGCCACTCCTGGGCTACAATCACCTATCTGGACCCGTTTTACTGCCGACGCGGAGCCCCACCGTGCCTTCACGACTGGACTACCGAAGTTATCTGCCCGAGGGAGTTATCCAACTGCCCACACCGTCGCGACGTTACCTGAACGCCCATCTACGGCCCGCTAATCGTTAGCTGTCTTATCGGCTGCTATCTGAATAGATCTATCGGACAATTTTTCTTGGGTCACTATGACTATATTTATTTTGCCAATTGGATTGATCAAATCAAATCAAATTTATTTATATAGCCCTTGTACATCAGCTGATATCTCAAAGTGCTGTACAGTAACCCTGCCTAAAACCCCAAACAGCAAGCAATGCAGGTGTTGAAGCACGTTAGCTAGGAAAAACTCCCTAGAAAGGCCAAAACCTAGGAAGAAACCTAGAGAGGAACCAGGCTATGAGGGGTGGCCAGTCCTCTTCTGGCTGTGCCGGGTGGAGATTATAACAGAACATGGCCAAGATGTTCAAACGTTCATAAATGACCAGCATGGTCAAATAATAGGTCTGGGATTGATCCCCTCTACCACACAGAACCCCACTAATCTACCGACGGAAATGCACGAGGTGGCTAAAAACACACCTCCATCCTATGCTAGCTTGCTACCGATGGCCCGGCAAGCTGTCTGAATCGCCGTTACCCCAACCAACCTCACTACTAACTGGACCCTTATGATCACTCGACTAAGCACGCCTCTCCTTAATGTAAATATGCCTTGTCCATTGCTGTTACAGTTTATTGGCTTATATCACTGTAGAGCCTCTATAGGCCTGCTCATTATATCTTATCCAACTTTTCAGTTCCACCACCCACACATGCGATTACATCACCTGGTTTCAATTATGTTTCTAGAGACAATATCTCTCTCATCATCACTCAATACCTAGGTTTACCTCCACTGTATTCACATCCTACCATACCTTTGTCTGTACATTATACCTTGAAGCTAATTTTATCGCCCCAGAAACCTCCTTTTACTCTCTGTTCCGGACAATCTAGACGACCAATTCTCATAGCTTTTAGCCGTACCCTTATCCTACTCCTCCTCTGTTCCTCTGTGATGTAGAGGTGAATCCAGGCCCTGCAGTGCCTAGCTCCACTCCTATTTCCCAGGCGCTCTCTTTTGATGACTTCTGTAACCGTAATAGCTTTGGTTTCATGCATGTTAACATTAGAATCATCCTCCCTAAGTTTGTTTTATTCACTGCTTTAGCACACTCTGCCAACCCTGATGTTCTAGCCGTGTCTGAATCCTGGTTTAGGAAGACCACCAAAAATACTGAAATTTTCATCCCTAACTACAACATTTTCAGACAAGATAGAATGGCCAAAGGGGGCGGTGTTGTAATCTACTGCAGAGATAGTCTGCAGAGTTCTGTCCTACTATCCGGGTCTGTACCCAAACAATTTGAACTTCTACTTTTTTTAAATTCACCTCTCTAAAAACAAGTCTCTCACTGTTGCCGCCTGCTATAGACCACTCTCTGCCCCCAGCTATTCTCTGGACACCATATGTGAACTGATTGCCCCCCATCTATCTTCAGAGCTGCTAAATGAGCTAAACTGGGACATGCTTAATCCTGTTAAGGCTAGCCCTGTTTTACTGCCCCTTCTGGAGGAATTGGGTACCCATATAAAACAGGATACTTTTGTCAAAAGTTGCTAATATATGCATATAAAAAATATTATCGAATAGAAAACACTCTAAAGCTTCTAAAACCGTTTAAATTTTGTCTCTATGTAAAGCAGAAGTCTCAGGGCATGCATTCTCCCAAAGTCTCTCTTGTCATGGAAAAAGTTGGCCCAACTTTGACGTCATCGTATATGCACTTCCCAAACAGTTACAGCTCTGGGAACAGTCTGTACGTGTTCAGCGCGAAGCCTGCTTTCAATGGGGCTTCTCATTGTGAGAATCGCACGCTCACGAGACTTTGAGCGTGCCGAAAGGTCTCGGTCACGCGAAAAAAAAGGGTACGCTTATGCGCGCTCTGCTCGGGTGATGTCTTTTCCTCAGGATCGATTAAACGACGTGTGTGTTTCTGTTCGTCCTCACGATTTCTGTGCACCTTTATAACATGTTAAAGCTTAATTATGAACATAGTTTGACAAGTTTACTCGACATATAATATGTAATTTCGACGTTTTGGTGCGCATCCACTTGAATTTTGCCTACATTTCGACCGAAATGTGTCGTTTTTGAGAACCGAAAGACACAGACTTGAAAACTAAACGCTGTTTTGGTAAGTATAATCCCTTCCAGGTCTTCTGATGGAAGAACAGAAAAGGTAAGGGAATATTTATGTGGTAAATTTGGGTTTCTGTCGACTCCAAGATAGAGGAGCCATAATGCTAATTTTGGAGCGCCGACTCCTAGTATAGCCTAGTGAACGCAACCTGTAACGTTAAAAATAAATGTAACACAGCGATTGCATTTAGAAGAAGTGTATCTTCCTATACATATGTAAAACATGCATATTTAGTCAAAGTTTATGATGTGTATTCCTTGTTAGCTGACGTTATCTGCCGGAGCTATTTCATTTCTCCTGACATTTTAGTAGCATTTTTTGAACGATGCGTCATTGTAAACAGAGATTTATGGATATATATTGCAGATTATTGGAAAAAAAAATAATGTACTGTGTAACATGTTATATTACTGTCATCTGATGAAGATTTCAAAAGGTTAGTGAAATGATTTTTCTTTTAATCCTGCGTTTGTTGATTGCATATTTTTCCTACTTGGCTATGCTAATGAGCTATGTCTGCGGTGGTGGTTTGACATAAATATGTGCTATGTTTTCGCCGTAAAACATTTTAGAAATCTGACTTGCTGGGTAGATAAACAACTTGTTTATCTCTCATTTGAGCTATTGGACTTGTTAACCTCTTACCTCTACCTGGGACGCTTGCGTCCCAACTAGAGCTCTGGAAATGCAAATGCGCTACGCTAAATGCTAATAGTATTAGTTAAAACTCAAAAGTTCATTAAAATACACATGCAGGGTATCAAATTAAAGCTACACTCGTTGTGAATCCAGGCAACAAGTCAGATTTTTAAAATGCTTTTCGGCGACAGCATGAGAAGCTATTATCTGATAGCATGCACCAATACACTACAACAGAAAAGCACAGCAGGGGACGTAAACAAAATAATTAGCATTTCGGCGTTACACAAACCGCACAATAAAATAGAAAACAGTCATTACCTTTCACCATCTTCTTTGTTGGCACTCCTAGTAGTCCCATAAACACTATTGGGTCTTTATTTCGATTAAATCGGGCCATATAAAGCCAAGATATCGTTATATGTAGACTGTGTGATAAACGAAAAAAACAGCGATTTCACAACGTAACGTCATTTTTTAAAATTCAAAAAGTAGACGATAAACTTTCACAAAACACTTCGAAATACGTTTGTAATGCTACTTTAGGTATTAGTAAACGTTAATAAGCGATAAAAATCATCCGTAGGCGATGTAGATATCATTAGCTGTCGTCTTGGAAAAAATTTCAGGAGAGAGCTCTTCCGGAATGATCTGGGCGGAGACCGGAGGTAAGCGGTGCCCCTCTTTCGGTTCAACCAAGAATCAAAGATGATTAAATTCACAAGATACTCGACAACATAGGGATGCTGTGGGAGTTGAATGCTCGGTCTTATCTAATTCGGCTCACTGTTAACAAATGCGGTAGTGGCGCAAGGATATTTATTTCCATTTTCTGTGATCAGGTTTTCCTGCGCTTTCCGATGTAACGCACGTTATGTAATAGCCACAGTCGTGATTTAACCAGTTTTAAAAACGTCCGAGGGTTTCCTATACACACATTCTAACCATATGAACGTACTATATTCCTGGCATGAGTAGCAGGGCGCTGAAATGTTGCGTGATTTTTAACAAAATGTTCAAAAAAGTAGAGGGTCGACTGAAGAGGTTAATGTGTGGAGGTTAAATATTTTTAGGATTATTTCTTGCGTTCCCTGCGCCACATTCCAGTTGAGGGGGTGGGGGGGGTTCCTGTTTGGGAACGTGTATCCCCAACAGGTTTTAACTTCTTCGATATAGGGGGCGCTCTTTTAATTTTTGGATAAAAAAACGTTCCCGTTTTAAACAAGATGTTTTGTCACGAAAAGATGCTCGACTATGCATATAATTGACAGCTTTGGAAAGAAAACACTCTGACGTTTCCAAATCTGCAAAGATATTATCTTTGAGTGCCACAGAACTGATGCTACAGGCGAAACCAAGATGAAATTTCAAACAGGAAATGCCCCAGATTTTGAATGCGCTTTGTTCCAATGTCTCCTTATATGGCTGTGAATGCGCAAGGAATGAGCCTACATTTTCTGTCGTTTCCCCAAGGTGTCTGCAGCATTGTGACGTATTTGTAGGCATATCATTGGAAGATTGACCATAAGAGACTACATTTACCAGGTGCCCCGCTTGGTGTCCTCCGTTGCAATTACTGCGCAATCTCCAGCTGCGTGTATTTTACCATTTGCTTCAGAGGAGAAACCAAACTGCCACGAATGACTTATCATCGAATAGATATGTGAAAAACACCTTGAGGATTGATTCTAAACAACGTTTGCCATGTTTCTGTCGATATTATGGAGTTAATTTGGAAAAGTTCGGCGTTGTAATGACTGAATTTTCGGGGTTTTTTCTTAGCCAAACGTGATGAACAAAACGGAGCGATTTCTCCTACACAAATAATATTTTTGGAAAAACTGAACATTTGCTATCTCTTCCTTCTACCCTCTACTTTTTTGAACATTCTGTTAAAAATCGCGCAACATTTCAGCGCCCTGCTACTCATGCCAGGAATATAGTATATGCATTTGCTTAGTCTGTGTGGATAGAAAACACTCAGACGTAAATCACTGCTGTGGCTTTACCAGAACGGCATTTACATCGAAAAGCACAGGAAAAACTGATCACTGAAAATGGGAAAATATATCCATGCGCTACTTGAACCCATTGATAAAGGTGAACCACAATTAATTGACTGAGGTTGCAGTACCTACAGCTTCCACACGGTGTCTAGAGTCTTGTCATTTCCCTTCGAGTTTTTTCTTGGTCAAACACATGCAGGGCCCCGTATTTCCTCAGGTCTAGGACCGGATATTTTCGTTGAGTTTCTAGCCGGACATTTTTCCAGACGGACAGCTAATGATCTTTACATCGCCTCCTGATGAATTTTATAGCTTATTAACGTTTACTAATACCTAAAGTTGCATTACAAACATATTTCGAAGTGTTTTGTGAAAGTTTATCGTCGACTTTTTGAATTTTAAAAAATGACGTTACGTTTTGAAACTATGTTTTTTTTCGTTTATCACACAGTCTACATATAACGATATCTAGGCTTTATATGGACCGATTTAATCGAAATAAAGACCCAAATAGTGTTTATGGGACATCTAGGAGTGCCAACAAAGAAGATGGTGAAAGGTAATGAATGTTTTCTATTTTATTAGACTCTCTTTTTTTTTATTAGACGCTTTAGACTCTCTTCTCTGTATACATCAATGATGTCGCTCTTGCTGCTGGTGAGTCTCTGATCCACCTCTATGCAGGCCCTTCTTCTGGCCCTTCTTTGAACACTGTGTTAATTAACAACCCTCCAGACGAGCTTCAATGCCATACAACTCTCCTTCCGTGGCCTCCAATTGCTCTTAAAGTAAAGTAAAACTAAATGCATGCTCAACCGATCGCTGCCTGCACCTGCCCGCCCGTCCAACATCACTACTCTGGACGGCTCTGACTTAGAATATGTGCACAACTACAAATACCTAGGTGTCTGGTTAGACTGTAAACTCTCCTTCCAGACTCACATCTAACATCTCCAATCCAAAGTTAAATCTAGAATTTGCTTCCTATTTCGCAACAAAGCATAAAAAATACATTTAAAAAAAAGTCCTTCTGTTCACCTGACTTAGAATTCCTCACAATCAAATGTCGACTGCATTATCTACCAAAATAATTCTCTTTCGATTATAATCACAGTTGCATATATCCCCCCAAGCAGACACATCGATGGCCCTGAAGAAACTTTGTTTGACTCTATGTAAACTGGAAACCACATATCCTGAGGCAGCAATCATTGTAGCTGGGGATTTTAACAAGGCTAATCTGAAAACAAGACTCCCTAAATTCTATCAGCATGTCGATTGTGCTACCAGGGCTGGTAAAACCCTGTATCATTGTTATTCTAACTTCCGCGACGCATATAAGGCCCTCCCCCGCCCTCCTTTCGGAAAAGCTGAGCACGACTCCATTTTGTTGCTCCCTGCCTGTAGACAGAGACTAAAACAGGAAGCTCCCGTGCTCAAGTCTGTTCAACGCTGTTCCGACCAATCTGATTCCAAGCTTCAAGATTGCTTCGATCACGTGGATTGAGATATATGTTCCGCATTACGTCAAACAACAATATTGACAAATACGCTGATCCGGTGAATGAGTTTATTAGCAAGTGCATCGGCGATGTCGTACCCACAGTATCTATTAAAACATTCCCCAACCAGAAACCGTGGATTGATGCATTCGCGTGAAACTGAAAGCACGAACCACTGATTTTAACCAGGGCAAGGTGACAGGAAACATGAACGAATACAAACAGTGTAGCTATTCCCTCCACAAGGCAATCAAACAAACTAAGCGTCAGTATAGTGACAAAGTAGAGTCGCAATTCAACAGCTCAGACACAAGAGGTATGTTGCAGGGTCTACAGTCAATCACGGATTACAAAAAGAAAACCAGACCCGTCGCGGACCAGGATGTCTTGCTCCCAGAAAGACTAAACTACTTCTTTGCTCGCTTTGAGGACAATACAGTGCCACTGACACGGGCCGCTTCCAAAACCTGCGGACTCTCCTTCACTGCAGCCGGAGTGAGTAAAACATTTAAACGTGTTAACCCTCGCAGGGCTGCAGGCCCAGCCGGCATACACAGCCGAGTCCTCAGCTGGCTGGTATGTTTACGGACATATTCAATCAATTCTTATCCCAGTCTGCTGTTCCCACATGCTTCAAGAGGGCCACCATTGTTCCTGTTCCCAAGAAAACTAAGGTAACCGAGCTAAACGACTACCGCCCCGTAGCTCTCACTTCCGTCATCATGAAGTGCTTTGAGAGACTAGTCAAGGACCATATCACCTCCACCCTACCTGACACCCTAGACCCACTCCAAATTGCATTAACACCCGAATATGTCCACAGACGACGAAATCGCAACCACACTGCACACTGCCCTAACCCATCTGGACAAGAGGAATACCTATGTGAAAATGTTGTTCATCGACTACAGCTCAGCATTTAACACTATAGTACCCTCCAAACTCGTCATCAAGCTCGAAACCCTGGGTCTCGACCCCGCCCTGTGCAACCGGGTACTGGACTACCTGACGGGCCGCCCCCAGGTGGTGAGGGTAGGTAACAACATCTTCACCCCGCTGATCCTCAACACTGGGGCCCCACAAGGGTGCGTTCTGAGCCCTCTTCTGTACTCCCTGTTCACCCACGACTGAATGGCCATGCACGCCTCCAACTCAATCATCAAGTTTGCAGATGACACTACAGTGGTAGGCTTGATTACCAACAACGACGAGACGGCCTACAAGGATGAGGTGAGGGCCCTCGGAGTGTGGTGTCAGGAAAATAACCTCACGCTCAACGTCAACAAAACAAAGGAGATGATCGTGAACTTCAGGAAACAGCAGAGGGATAACCCCCCTATCCACATCGACGGGACAGTAGTGGAGAGGGTAGTAAAGTTTTAAGTTCCTCGGCATACACATCACGGACAAACTGAATTGGTACACCCACACAGACAGCGTGGTGAAGAAGGCGCAGCAGCACCTCTTCAACCTCAGGAGGCTGAAGAAATTTGGCTTGTCACCAAAAGCACTCACAAACTTTTACAGATGAACAATCGAGAGCATCCTGTCAGGCTGTATCACCGCCTGGTACGACAACTGCTCTGCCCAGAACCATAAGGCTCTCCAGAGGGTAGTGAGGTCTGCACAACACATCACCGGGGGCAAACTACCTGCCCTCCAGGACACATACACCACCCGATGTCACAGGAAGGCCATAAATATCATCAAGGACAACAACCACCTGAGCCACTGCCTGTTCACCCCGCTATCATCCAGAAGGCGTAGTCAGTACAGGTGCATCAAAGCAGGGACCGAGAGACTGAAAAACAGCTTCTATCTCAAGGCCATCAGTCTGTCACACAGCCACCACTAACATTGAGTGGCTGCTGCCAACATACTGACACAACTCCAGCCACTTTAATAATGGAAAAATGTATGTAAAAATGTATCACTAGCCACTTTAAACAATGCCACTTAATATAATGTTTACACACCCTACATTACTCATCTCATATGTATATACTGTACTCTATACCATCTACTGCATCTTGCCATCTTTATGTAATACATGTATCACTAGCCACTTTAAACAATGCACCTTTTATATGTTTACATACCCTACATTACCCATCTCATATGTATATACTGTACTCGATACCATCTACTGCATCTTGCCTATGCCGTTCTGTACCATCACTCATTCATATTGTCACACCCTGACCATAGTTTGCTTTGTATGTTCTATGTTTTGTTTGGTCAGGGTGTGATCTGAGTGGGCATTCTATGTTGGATGTCTTATTCGTCTGTTTCTGTGTTTGGGCCTGATATGGTTCTCAATCAGAGGCAGGTGTTAGTCATTGTCTCTGATTGGGAGCCATGTTTAGGTAGCCTGTTTTGTGTTGGGTTTTGTGGGTGATTGTTCCTGTCTTTGTGTTTGTTACACCAAATAGGACTGTTTTCGGTTTTGCACATTTCTTGTTTTTTGTATATTGTTCATTTATCATCTTCATTAAAGATGTATCAAAATAACCACGCTGCGTTTTGGTCCGCCTCTCCTTCAACAGAAGAAAGCTGTGACACATATCTTTATGTACATGTTCTTAATCCCTTTACACTTGTGTGAAATTGTTAGGTTTGATTACTCGTTGGTTATTACCGCATTGTCGGAACTAGAAGCAAAAGCATTTCGCTACACTTGCATTAACGTCTGCTAACCATGTGTATGTGACAAATAAGATTTGATTTGCAATCACACAAGGAGGGAGTATATTCAGAGGCACAAGAAATGTTTTACAAAAATAACATAATTCATGAAAAAGGGAAAAAAAGGGGGATACCTTGTCAGTTGTACAACTGAATGCATTCAACTGAAATGTGTCTTCCACATTTAACCCAACCCCATTGAATAAGAGAGGTGCGGGGGGCTGCCTTAAGGTGTGACATACCTCATTGTTGACAATGTCTTACTTTAGCTTGTGATCAGACACAATTAATCAGTCACATTCACATTTTTATTGTCTGCATTCATTGCTCTGAGGGTGGAACAGATTTAGTGACCATTCATAAACCCTTAAATCTGTTTCTTCCCACAGGAATCAGTGGTGTGATTTGGAAGCTACAATGACCTTATTATAAAGAATAAATTAAAAGTAGAATAGAAGCAAGAACATGAACTACAGTACATGAAGAGACATTTATTACGGTAACTACAAATGTTTAATTGGGAATTATCTTCCCATTCTGATCCTCACTGCGACAATATTGCTAGTAAGACCTCGGACCCAGGCGCAGAGAAACACAGCAGGCAGAAGTAAGGGTAAATCCAGAACATTTACTAAGGTCTTCACAGAAAAAACACAGCAATAGCGCACGAGCACACAAACCAAAACATGAGACCTAAGCAAAGATCCCTGCCCACAGAGGAACCTAAATAGCCAGGCAACAGGTGAACCGAGAGGGAAATCAACCACAGGTGAAACCAATAATAACAAATCAGGGTAACCTGGACACTAGAAACAAAGTAAGGGTGCCCTCCAGCGGTAACCTAAGGGAGTACACTCAAAAATGAAACAGAAACTGTGACAGACGTGTTGTCATAACAAAGGAGAGTGATGGTGTGCTGCATCAGATGACCTGGCCTCCACAATCACCCGACCTCAAGCCAATTGAGATGGTTTGGGATGAGTTGGACCACAGAGTGAAGGAAAAGCAGCCAACAAGTGCTCAGCATATGTGGGAACTCCTTCAGGACAGTTCGAAAAGCATTCCAGGTGAAGCTGGTCGAGAGAATGCCAAGAGTGTCATCAAGGCATTTTTTATTTATTTAACTAGGCAAGTCAGTTAATAACACATTTTTATTTACAACGATGGCCTACCGGGGAACAGTGGGTTTAACACCTTCCGGTTACTGGCACAATGCTCTAACTGCTATGCTACCTACCGCCCCAGAATCTAAATTCTAAAATATATTTTCATTTGTTTAACACTTTTTTGGTTACTACATGATTCCATATGTGTTATTTCATAGTTTGATGTCTTCACTATTATTCTGCAATGCAGAAAATAGTAAAAAAATAAAGAAAAACTCCCGGAATGAGTAAATGACCAAACGTTTTCCTTGTAATGTATATAAAACCAACCAGTCAGTGTATGATCTAATAATAACTGTTTGTATTCCCCAGCCTTCAAAAACAGCCAGTAGCCCTATGGCAAATCTATTGAATGCCAATTTAATAAAGTCGGTATTTTTTGGCCCCATGACAATGATAGAATGCTGCCTGTGTTACAAAACAGTCCAGGTTACCCGGGAAACATTGAAAATGACGAGATGTTCAGTTGAATACCTTTTTTCATTTAATGTCAACAGACTGTTGTGCCAGGCAGCCTAATACTACCTGTTGGTTTGGGTCTCTGTGCAGAATTTAAAGATCATTGAAATGAATGGTGGTAGTGGGAAACATTCGCCTGAGGCTTTATTGAAGAGAGCACAGAGACCAAAGATCTGCCAGTGCATATGACACTAACCCAGTCTCATATCCACATTACATTATGCCACACTTGATCAGACTAAAGTGCTATTATTGGTCACAGGAGAGGACATTTGCAGAGAAGGTTTTTTTTTATGAAGCAGGTCATAAAAATACAGGGGTTCGGCACTTAAAAAGTTTGTAAAAGGGACATGTCACAGGAGTAATTACACAAAGCCACCACTTTAATCTGTATAGAAGAATGTTTAACTTCAAATCAAATGTAATTGTCCGGAAGCCATTTGATTAATTGTTCAGTAGTCTTATGGCTTGGGGGTAGAAGCTGTTAAGGAACCTTTTGGTCCTAGACTTGGCGCTCCGGTACCGCTTGCCGTGCGATAGCAGAGAGAACAGTCTATGACTTGGGTGACTGGAGTCTTTGACAATTCTTTGGCCTTTTCTCTAACACCGCCTTGTATAGAGATCCTGGATGGCAGGAAGCTTGTCCCCAGTAATGTATTGGACCATACGCACAACCCTCTGTTGCGCTTTATTGTCAGATGCCGAGCAGTTGCCATACCAGGCGGTGACGCAACTGGTGAGAATGCTCTTGATGGTGCAGTTGTCAAACCTTTTGAGGATCTGGGGACCGATGCCAAATCTTTTCAGTCTCCTGAAAGGGTAAAAGCAGCTGTGCCCTTTTCACGACTGTCTTGGTGATTTTGGACCATGATAGTTTGTTGGTGATGCGGACACCAAGGAACTTGAAACTCTTGGCAGACGTGTTGTTGCCTACCCTTACCACCTGGGGGCGCGGCCCGTCAGGAAGTCCAGGATCCAGCTGCAGAGAGAGGTGTTTAGTCCCAGGGTCCTTAGCTTAGTGAAGAGCTTTGTGGGCACCATGGTGTTGAACACTGAGCTGTAGTCAATGAACAGTATTCTCACATAGGTGTTACTTTTGTCCAGGTGGGAAAGGGCAGTGTGGAGATTGCGGCATCTGTGATCTGTTAAGGCTGTATGCGAATTGGAGTGGGTCTAGCTTGTCCGGGATGATGCTGCAGCCTTTCAAAGCACTTCATGGCTACCGACGTGAGTGCTATGGGTCAGTAATAATTTGGGCATGTTACCTTCGCTTCCTTGGGCATAGGAACTATGATGGTCTGCTTGAAATATGTAGGTATTACAGACTCGGCCAGGGAAAGGTTGAAAATGTCAATGAAGACATTTGCCAGTTGGTCCGTGGATGCTTTGAGTACATGTCCTGGTAAGAAATGTCTGGCCCGCGGCCTTGTGAATGCTGACCTGTTTAATGGTCTTCCTCACATGGGCTACCGAGAGCGTTATCACACTGTCGTTTGGAACAGCTGGTGCTCTCATGCATACTTCAGTGTTGCTTGCCTCAAAGCGAGCGTAAAATGAATTGAGCTCATCTGGAACTCATGGCTGGGTTTCCCTTTGTAGTCCATAATACTTTTCAAGCCCTGCAACATCCGACGAGCATCAGAGCCGGTGTAGTAGGATTCAATCTTAATCCTGTATTGACTCCTTGCCTGTTTGATGGTTCATCTGATGTCGTCGATGCACTTATTGATGAAGCCGATGACTGAGGTGGTATACTCATCAATGCCGTTGGATGAATCCCGGAACATATTCCAGTCTGTGCTAGCAAAACAATCCTGTAGAGTAGCATCCGCATCATCTGACCACTTCTGTATTGAGAGAGTCACTGGTACTCCCTGCTTTAGTTTTTGCTTGTAAGCCGGAATCAGGAGGATAGAATTATTGTCAGATTTGACAAATGGAGGAAGGAGAGCTTTGTATGCGTCTCTTTGTGTGGAGTAACGGTGGTCTACAGTTTTTTTCCCCTCTGGTTGCACGTGTGAAATGCTGGTAAAAAGTTGGTAAACAGATTTAAGTTTGCCTTTATTAAAGTCCCCGGCCACTGGGGGTGCAGATTCTGGATGAGCATTTTCTTGTTTGGTTATGGCTTTATACAGCTTGTTGAGTGCGGTCTTAGTGCCAGCATCGGTTTGTGGTGGTAAATAGACTGCTACAAAGAATATAGATAAGATCTCTCTTGGTAGATAGTGTGGTCTACAGCTTATCACAAGGTACTCTACTTCAGCAATACGTTGAGACTTCTTTAATTTTAGACATATCGCACCAGCTGTTATTGACAAATAGACCCCCCCCTCGTCCCTCGTCTTACCAGACATAGCTTCTCTGTCCTGCCGATGCATGAAAAATCACGCCAGCTCTATATTATCTGCGTCGTCGTTCAGCCACAACTCTGTTAAACATAAGATATTAATGTCCCGTTGGTAGGATAGTCTTGATTGTATATCATCCATTTTCCATTTTCCAATGATTGCACGTTTGCCAATAGAACGGATGGTAGTGGTGGTTTACTCACTCGCCTCCGAATTCTTAGATGGCAACCTGACCTCTGCCCCCATTTTCTCTGTCTTTTCTTCACTCAATTGACAGGGATTTGGTGACGTTCCCGAGAAAGCAGCATTGGACTCATGAAAGAGAAAAGATGAACCTTCCAATTACGTTGAGGTAATGGCCATGTTAGATACCATAAAAATCTCAAATAATTTGGGGGGTGATTACGTTGGGTGAAGCCATTACATTATTTTCAAACTAGTTGGATATTAAGGAGAGAAAACTAATGGTAAGCGCAATCATTCAAGGAGAGTAAATTGTCCTAATGGATGTTTATCACAAGGTACCTGTCATTTAACATGTTCATCTGGCTTGAGCAGTCAGAGGATATATATTTTTCAGTCTTTTATGGCCATGGCAGAGCTTTTCAGCTTTCCTTGAAATATGAGAGCAACACAATAGGTTACCTATTCACACAGACCTCGGACAAACCCATCACTACTCCAACAACAGCACAGAGCCAGTCAAAAATCACTTCATTTTACACTCCCATCGAGAGCAGACACACTTATTGCATTCGGCGTTTTACCTCTTGATCCTTGTAAGACCATAAAATATGTTTCCAAGTGAAGATATTCACAAATCTCACACATGCACCTCACACTCAAAGCCTCTGCAATGACTGAAGTGAATGCCCAATTTGTTGAATGACGTCTTTGTATTCCTTAAAGAGTAATTGATTATTATTACATAACATTTGCAGCCATTTACAGTATTTTATTTACATTTCTACATGTATTCAGTCATATTATCCTAAGTTAATATGCAAGACAATATTGAAACTGACTTACAGCACAGTAGCAACAAGTGGGGTAATATGTTGTGTAATTTCCATGTAAGTTAGTAAGTTCAGAACAATATCTTCAATCACTTTTTTGCATATTCGTGGCAACAGAATAGTGAGAACCATCATTCCCAGGTAGTAGGCTAATGTAAAGTACTGTACAGCCCTGTGTATTTGGAAGTATTTTTAAGACATTATTTTGACAAATCATAGGAATTACTATTTTGAAAACATTATTAGAACTTATGTTGTGTTTGCAGTATATCATAAAAATATGATATTTTTCACTGGCTCACCACATGAGAGTAGAACTAGGCTGCACCCAGGCAGATACACAAGCTGGGCGACCACTACGTCAACCGAGTCCTGCAAATGAAACACCTCAGGCTTCACTTTTCCTTTCCCTGTCAAGTAGAGGGAGGATTTGCAGCATATTAAGACTTTTGATTCTCTGTCATTTAGTAATTATGTGTGTCGAGTGGGGGAAATAGGGAGAAAATCCTCATGGACGAGATGAAAGGACACCATCTCTGGGACAGAGAATTGAGCTAAACACACAGGACTTCTGCTAGAGTGTGAATTACCCACCGTGGTCTCTTTCCTCCCTCTCTGTGTCTCTGTGGAGAGTCACAGAGTGGCCACCTTTGAGCATGGCACTGAGCTTATGTGATCTAATGGCAATAAAATGCCAAATAAAACTTATGGACAGCAATTGCCAGAGCCGGAGCCATGTAGCATAATGGATCATTGTTATGGAATGGGTGAAGTCATGCCGTATGCTCACTCTATCAGTCCTGCTTCTCTCCACTTTCTTTTTTAAAATTCAACAGATATTAATTGGTATCTACGTGTTATGATGTCAAGTTTTATTTCAGGGCTCTTCTGAAAAAGAGACTTTGATCTCAGCATGACTACCTGTCAAAATAAAGGTTAAATAAAACATTTCTCTTTTTGTACATGTACATGTACATGGGCTTAATAGTGAGGTGAAGGGTTCCCAGATAAAACAATACTAGGACCAGAGAAAAAAATCTTTGAAGCTCAATCTCTCACAACTATGCTTTGAACAGTTAGCACCTTGTAGTCTTAAGGTCATGATTTATGAGTGTCTGTATACTGTCAATAATCGGGCATACAGTGGCTTGCGAAGGTTTTTCACCCCCCTTGACATTTTTCCTATTTTGTTGCCTTTACAACCTGGAATTAAAATTGATTTGTTGGCGGTTTGTATAATTTGAATTACACAACATGCCTACCACTTTGAAGATGCAAAATATTTTGATTGTGAAACAAACAAGAAATAAGACAAAAAAACTGAAAACTTGAGTGTGCATAACTATTCACCCCCCCCAAAGTCAATACTTTGTAGAGCAACCTTTCATAGCAATTACAGCTGCAAGTATCTTGGTGTATGTCTCTATAAGCTTGACACATCTAGCCACTGGGATATTTGCCCATTCATCAAAACTGATCCAGCTCCTTCAAGTTGGATGGGTTCCGCTGGTATACAGTAATCTTTAAGTCATACTACAGATTGTCAATTGGATTTAGGTCTGGGCTTTGACTAGGCCATTTCAAGACATTTAAATGATTCCCCTTAAACCACTCAAGTGTTGCTTTAGTAGTATGCTTAGGGTCATTGTCCTGCTGGAAGGTGAACCTCCGTCCCAGTCTCAAATCTCTGGAAGACTGAAACAGGTTTCCCTCAAGAATTTCCCCGTATTTAGTGCCATCCATCATTCCTTCAATTCTGACCAGTTTCCCAGTCCCTGCCGATGAAAAACATCCCCATCCCCATATTCTTGGGTGATGAGAGGTGTTGGGTTTGCGCCAGACAGTGTTTTCCTTGATGGCCAAATGGCTCAATTTTAATCTCATCTAACCAGAGTACCTTCTTCCATATGTTTGGGGAGTCTCCCACATGCCTTTTGGTAAACACCAAACATGTTTGCTTATTTTTTTCTTTAAGCAATGGCTTTTTTTTCTGGACACTCTTCTGCAAAGCCCAGCTCTGTGGAGAGTACGGCTTAAAGTGGTCCAATGGACAGATTCTCCAATCTCCACTGTGGAGCTTTGCAGCTCCTTCAGGGTTATCTTTGGTTTCTTTGTTGCCTCTCTGAAGAATGCCTTCCTTGCCTGTTCCGTAAGTTTTGTTGGGCGCCACTCTCTTGGTAGGTTTGTTGTGGTGCCATATTATTTTCAATATTTTAATAATGGATTTAATGGTGGTTCGTGGGATGTTCAAAGTTTCAGATATTCTTTTATAACCCAACCCTGATCTGTACTTCTCCACAACTTTGTCCCTGATCTGTTTGGAGAGATCCTTCATGGTGCCTCTTGCTTGGTGGTAGCCCTTGCTTAGTGGTGTTGCAGATTCTGGGGCCTTTCAGAACAGTTGTATATATACTGAGATCATGTGACACTTAGATTGCACACAGGTGGACTTTATTTAAACTAATTTTGTGACTTCTGAAGGTAATTGGCTGCACCAGATCTTATTTAGGGGCTTCAGAGCAAAGGGGTGAATACGTATGCACGCACCACTTTTCCGTTTGGTGTATGTCCATTACATGAAATGCAAATCAATATACATTTAAATTACAGGTTGTAATGCAAAAAATAGGAAAAAAGCCAAGCGGGATGAATACTTTTGCAAGGCACTGTAATTCATAGTTTAAAACTTCTTAAGGCTAGGGGGTGGTATTTTCACATCCGGATGAAAAGCGTGCCCAAAGTAAACTGCCTGCCACTCAGGCTCAGAAGCTAGTATATGCATATTATTAGTAGATTTGGACACAAAACATTCTGAAGTTTCTACAATTGTTTGAATGATGTCTGTGACTATAACAGCACTTATTTGGCAGGCGAAACCCTGAGGACAAACCATCCAGGAAAAATGTTTTTTGAGGTCACAATCTTTTCAATGTTTTTTCAATGGGAATCTAGAATTCTAAGGCAGGTGCTTGCAGTTCCTATCGCTTCCACTTGATGTCAACAGTCTTTAGAAATTGGTTGATGTTTTTCCTTTGTGTAATGAAGAAGTAGCCATGTTCAGAACGAGGGACAAGTGAAGTGTACTGTTTGTTAGAGGCGCGTGACCTGAAAGGCTTGCTCCACTTTGTTTTCCTCCGGTATTGAACACAGTTTGTCCCGTCTTAAATTTGATAGATTATTTACGTAAAGAAATACCTAAAGTTGTATTAGGAAAGTTGTTTGAAATGTTTGGACAAAGATTACAGGTAATTTATGAGATATTTTGTAGTCATGTTGTGCGAGTTGGAACCAGTGTTTTTCTGGATCAAACGCGCCAAATAAATGGACAATTTGGGATATATAATGACGGAATTAATCGAACTAAAGGACCATTTGTGATGTTTATGGGACATATTGGAGTGCCAACAGAAGAAGTTCGTTAAACGTAAGGCATGAATTATATCTTAATTTCTGAGTTTCGTGTCTCGGCTGGCGGGTTGAATTATGATTGTCTGTCTTTGTTTGATGGGGTGCTTTCCTCAGATAATAGCATGGTTTGCTTTCGCCGTAAAAGCCTTTTTGAAATCTGACACGTTGGCTGGATTATAAACAAGTGTAGCTTTAATTTGGTGTATTGCATGTGTGGTTTCATGAAAGTTTAATATTTATAGTAATTTAATTTGAATTTGGCGCTCTGCCATTTCACCAGATGTTGTCAAATCGATCCCGCTAAAGGGATTTAATCCATAAGAAGTTATTAACACATACAGGGATTGGTGTTCATTCAACGGGACAGTTGTTCATTCAACGGGACAGTTGTAAGTGATGTAGCGCCGTGTGTCATGATCACACATTTTAGAGAAACAACAAATATTGTTACATATAAGTGTCTTATATTGGCTGAACGCTTAAATTCGTGTTAATATAACTGCACTTTCCAATTTACAGTAGCTATTATTGCGAAAATATGCGATGCTATTGTTTGTGGAGAGCTCCTAACAACAAAACACTTTTTTACTGCAATAGGTTTGATAAATTCACCTCTGAAGGTGAAATCTGTACTTACATTCTGAAATCTTGCTCTGATTTATCATACCAAGCATCTCAGAGATAACACGAAGTGTGGTTTTGTTAAATAACATCATTTTTCATATCCTAAAAAAAGGTCCATATAGCATGCACAGTCGATTTTGTATTTCCAGATGTTCAATTTGCAAAGAAAGGAATCTGTGAAAATCTAACCCTAACCGTTGCTTCAACCAGTCAAATTACGTTCGTATTTATTCCTCAGAGATCCTAGAACGTAACCAGACTTCATTATATCATTAGGAGTGTAGTATATCCTATAGGACACCAAATTTGGTCAGAGAGCGACGCCTTCATGGCGTGCCGATGACATAGGAGTTCTTCACTTGTTTGACTATAACTTTGTCAAATAAGCACCAATTGGGGTGCTCAAACAAAGCTAGATAGATAGCCAATTAGCTGGACTTTACGGGAGTATGTGGAAACCCTGTATCTGTTGCACAATTTTGCTGCTAACCTTGTGCGACAGCAAGCCTTTTCCTTTTGGACAAAAATTGCAAGAATTTGGAGAGGTATGAAGATGTGAAAAATGGGTGTTTTGCAAATGTTGAACTTACAATATGGCTACTAATACTGGAAAAGCTAAATCAAAGTCCAAGTATACAGATTTGACGATATTCTTGCAGAAAAATGTAATGTAAATGCGTCCTTCACGTTATACCCAAATGTACCTGGGTGACTTCCCACTACATGTCATGTAGCTTGCTCATAGTTCAAGTTATCAGTCTGAAACTTTGCACATACACTGCTGCCCTCTGGTGGACACCATCGGAATTACAACCAGAGTGATGACTAGATTACATTTGGGACCTTTCTGTTGCATTGGGGGTAGAAAAGAATACAAAAATAATGTTGATTTTTTTCTTTGTATTTTCTTCTACCAGATCTAGTGTGTTATATTCTCCTACATTCAATTCACATTTCCACAAAACTCAACGTGTTTCCTTTCAAATGGTACCAAGAATATGCATATCCTGAGCTACAGGGAGTTCGATTTGGGTATGTCAGTTTAGGTGAAAATGTTTTAAAAAAGGGTCTATCCCTAAGAAGTTTTTAACACTTACAGTGCATTTGGAAAGTATTTAGATCCCTTCCCTTTTTCCACATTTTGTTCAGTTACAGACTTCATTTAAAATGAATTAAAAAATATATGTTCCTCATCAATCTACACACAATACCCCTTAATGACAAAGCAAAAACAGGTTTTTCCACATTTACTGAAGTATTCAGACCATTTGCTATGAGACTCGAAATTGAGTTTCTACAACTTTATGGTCAATTCAATTATTTAGACATTTGTAAAGGCACACACCTGTCTATATAAGGTCCCTTAGTTGTCAGTGCATGTCAGAGCAAAAACCAAGCCATGAGGTCAAAGGAATTGTCCATAGAGCTCCGAGACAGACAGGATTGTGTCGAGGCACAGATCTGGGGAAGGGTACCAAAAAATTATTGCAGCATTGAAGTTCCCCAACAACACAGTGGCCTCCATCATTCTTAATTTGTTGGTTTGGAACCACCAAGACTCTTCCTAAAGCTGGCCACCCGGCCAAATTGAGCAATCGAGGGAGAAGGGCCTGGGTCAGGGAGGTGACCAAGAACCTGATAGTCACTCTGATAGGTTCTCCCATCTCCAGAGTTTCTCTGTGGAGATGGGAGAAACTTCCAGAAGGACAATCATCTCTTCAGCACTCCACCAATCCGGCCTTTATGATAGAGGGGCCAGACGGAAGCCACTCCTCAGTAAAAGGCACATGACAGCCCGCTTGGAGTTTGAGTTTGGGCAGGGACTGGGAGACTAGTCAAGATCTGAAGAAAGATGAACCCAATAAAGTACAGAGTACAACATTTCGTTGATGAAAACCTGATCAAGAGCTCTCAAGACCTCAGACTGGGGTGAAGGTTCACCATCCAACAGGACAAAGACCTTAAGCACACAGCCAAGAAAACATAGGAGTGGCTTTGGGACAAGTCTCTGAATGTCCTTGAGTGAACCAGCCAGAGCTCGGACCTGAACCTGATCGAACATGTCTGGAGAGACCTGAAAATAGCTGTGCCGAGATGCTCCTCATCCAACCTGACAGAGCTTGAGAGAATCTGGAGAGAAGAATGGGAGAAACACCCCAAATGCAGGTGTGCCAAGCTTGTAGCGTTATACCCAAATTACTTGAGGCTGTAATCGCATTATTTTATATATTTTTTTAAATGTGCAAAGAAATCATTTGTCATTATGGGTGTGTCGAATAGTGAGTGCAAGAAATTATATAATCCATTTTTAGAATAAGGCTGTAACGTAACAAAATTTGGAAAACGTAAAGGGTTCTGAAAACTTCCTGATTGCACTGTATCTTGATTTGTATTTTAGAATCTAATGCAGAAACATGTAATGCATGTAATATTTGAGTAAACTCCACTGTCGGTATTCTATCTCTAAATGTTATCTATCACTAGCACCACCATATCACCAAGTCACATTCTGAGTATGTGTAAACGTACTTGGTGAATAAAGGTGATTCTGTTTCTGATTCTGAAAAGTGTAATTCAGCCATTAGTCAACAAGACATTAATCACAAACACTTTATAATGCATTCATCATGCATAACACCATATGTCTTACATTGAACTGAACTCAGATTTTTGTAAACACATAATTACATACCTTCTAACCCGCATCATCGACATAACAAATCAAGTCTTCCTGTCATTGCCCGTTCTGCAAGCTAGGTAATAATTTGGTATGTTACCCTGATCTTGGGCATAAAGTATGCATGGGTAGTAATTCATTCCAGACAGTATCAATGGGCTGGTAATATTTAACTAGGACTCCTAAATCTCTCACATCATTAATGTGAACTCTACGCTTCTTGTTCAGGATCGTCTTTCATCAATACTTTTTAATTGCATTTATCGTTATGGGATTGTAAACACAAAACATTTGAAAGGATGTTTACTGGAGTGACTCAGGCCGAACAGGCTGTAGTTTTAACACTCACAGCTGAAACATCTGTTATTTCCCCTATGGGCATAAAGGGGCAGATATTTCATCAGTGTTGGTCTTGTGTAGAGAGAAAATCTACCACACCATCACTCTTGCTTAATCCCAAGCATTTAGCTGAAACTGTGAAATTACTTTGAGTACTTCTGATCTGTTACAGTCAATTAGTTGTTTCATGTATTTCGAGGTAATTGTTCTCTAGCAAGGGCACCAAAACAGGTTCAGTACTTTCTAAGGATCACAGAAATGTAACCGCCGAGCGGCCCTCAGAGCTACTTTCCCTTTCTCTTGCTGCCCGCTCCGGCGTCCCGACCACCACCAGTCCTCTTCAGAGAAGCCACCCTGGCCCTGCTACTGCCAGCACCAGCAGGCCGTCCCGTCCCACCATCCTCCGTCACTCTGGCGTCGCGTGACATTCTTTCCCACAGGCAGTCACATAGTTCCAGCGTCTCCTCATGCAAGGGGGCCTGGGACATTGCAACAGGTGGGGGGCACTTCAAAGCCGGCCGGTCCACAGCTGCAGCCTGTCGCTCCAGCAGCCAGCTCCAGTTTGTAATCATTATTAAAGGCTTGACCCCAGAGGCATCTCTGCCGCTGTTCGCACCCCCACCCACCCCAATACTGCTGCAGAGGGCTCCTCTAAAGGCGACTCCAGTTACCCATCAGTGGCCTGGGGGGGGGGGGGGGGGGACCCGGTGGTAAGTTGCCCGGTGGTGATGGGAGTGCCATGGTTTGGGCAAGGGAGGGCAGTGCTCACTATCCAGGCACTTTCCATCTGTAGAGCCACATATTCAGGTGATAATCCAGCTAATGGAGCTCTGTATCAGGTCTGATACCGAGTAAGGAAAACCCGAAAGCTTTGATGTGCATAATAGTGGTCATTCATAATGTTAAATGTGAGTGAGAGCCACATTTTCAGGTGATACTCCAGCTAATGGACCTCTGTCTCAGGTCTGACACAGTGGGAGGAAAACCCTAAAGCTTTGATGGGCATATTAGTGGTCATTCATAATACTAAACATGAGTGAGAACATGTCTGGTTCTGAAAGCAAGGCTGATCCCGTGCCCCAGTGTGGATTTGCCCTCTTGTCTGTCTGGCCGGGACTGTGGGAGCGGCAGGCGTCTGTTATTAGCTCGTTAGCCCTGGTGTGATGCAGAAGGAATTTATAGATACAATTTGCAACCTATATCAGTCCTTGGGAAATCTGACCGTCCCTTTATTACAAGAATACAATATGCAGTCATTGCTGCTGGAGCTTTCCTGCTTTCCTCGTTAGCCACCGTTAAAGCCCATTTATTAGTGGTTGGCTTGGAAACCAGTGGACCCTAATCACTACCCACCTATTGGCCAAATAACATCTCACATGCTCTGCCTACTGGTCACCTCCAGTGACCCTTTCCATTGGCCATCATATTCTTGTGTAGCCTATTGTGAATAGGCCTAAAACTGCCAAGGCAACCATATACAGTACAAGTCAAAAGGTTGGACACACCTACTCATTCAAGAGTTTTTCTGTATTTTTACTATTTTCTACAAAATAATAGTGAAGACATCAAAATTATGAAATAACACAGAGTTGATGTTGAGATGTGTCTGTTACTTAAACTCTGAATAATTTATTTGGGCTGCAATTTCTGAGGCTGGTAACTCTAATGAACTTATCCTCTGCAGCAGAGGTAACCCTGAGTCTTCCTTTCCTGTGGTGGTCCTCTTATGAGACAGTTTCATCATAGTGCTTGATGGTTTTTGAGACTGCACTTGAAGAGACTTTCAAAGTTCTTAAACTTTTCTGGATTGATTGACATTCATGTCTTAAAGTAATGATATACTGTTGTTTCTCTTTGCTTATTTGAGATGTTCTTGCCATAAATAGGGCTATCTTCTGTATACCACCCCTATACCACCACACAACTGACTGGCTCAAACACATAAAGAAGGAAAGAAATTCCAGAAATTAACTTTTAACAAGGCACACTTGTTAATTGAAATGCATCCGAGTTGACTACCTCATGAAGCTAGTTGACAGAATGCCAAGAGTGTGTAAAGCTGTCATTAACGCAAAGGACGGCTACTTTGAAGAATCTCAAATATAAAATACATTTAGATTTGTTTAACACTTTTTTGGTTACTACATGATTCCATGTGTGCTTTTTCATAGTTTTGAGGTCTTTACTATTATTATACAATGTAGAAAATAGTAAAAATAAAGAAAAACCTTTGAATGAGTAGGTATGTCCAAACCTTTGACTGATACTGTATATTTACTTTCCCTATATATGCGACTCATCCATCCTTATCACACAACTGCGTGCTTCCTGATAACAATCATTAGGAAAAGTGTTCCTTGCCCTCATGGTAGCTTGAGGACATGTGGGCCAGATGGCGAGCCGTCAACAGCTAGGATGCAGCAGTCTCTTCGTTCCTTTTTTTATTCCACACGTCAGATATTGATGTAATATCCTTGACTAAAAACAGCAGCAGCAGGTGTCAAATAATGGCAGCCTTGTCAGACGAGGGGGAGTTGTCTTTTCAGGTGCGCTGTTGTGGTAACAGCTTACATGGACTTTAATAACTATTCATTAAAGATTCCATGCTAGGTACGTCATGCAACTGGAGCATGATTTCCCCCACAGCAATCGACCGTACACATACTACCTATCTACCATCTACCTATGGATGATGACTCACTTCGTGGCAACTTACATTCTATAAACCAACATCAAGTTTATTGACGTTTTGTTGTTCTATACCGAGGAAATAAATCACGGAGAGAGTACACTGTTTCCATATTTTTTTTAAACAACAACATGCAACAAATTGTACAGTATAATTTGCCTTTTGAAACAATAGCTTTACCTTTAAAACTTTCCATATAGATTGGATGTCCAGTCATCTGTCATCAGGAGCGTAACTTAGACAATCTTTATAGTAGACTGTGAAGGCTTGTGCTTAACTGGATAAGGAGCCTCTTTATCATCTCCATAATGCAGTAGGCCTCAACCTACTGTTGACTGCAACCTTTGACCCCAGCTCAACTTTCCATATCAAAGGATTTCTAATGCACTGGGTGGTATATTTCTCTACGAAACGGAATATACAGCCAAAGGTGAATTGATTTGTTTGGCTAAAAGAAAATAATTAATACAATGAAGTATGCCTTCTACAATTACCATAGCTCTTCAATATCATGGCTAGTATTTGAATAGATAATTCCTCTGGATAAAGCCTCAGAGCCATCTAATTAGCACATTTCCTTATGGAATCTAACATTTTTAGATAATCTTGGTATTGTGGGATTAAATTATTTTGCTAAAATAACAGCAATGAAAAGATGGATAACATAATCAATTAACAGCACAAAGCAAAACGTCACATTATGTTTATACAAAGCAATAGACTGAGAACTTTGTATGGATTATCATATTTGCTATTAGATGCTATCTACAGACAGCCATTAAGTATGATGTACCAGCTGTGATGAAAATCCCATGATTGTTTATCTTTGCTTTGTTTCACCATATCTATACAAACATACCTCACAAAGATCGTATTGAAGCCTGGAAATGAAAACAGAACTAAAACAAAAGTACACCCAAATTGCTAATTGGTATGTGTCCTAAAAACATATCACCCTAAAAAAACGCCCTCTGCCAATCTTCTCTGTGTACTACGTTCACCATAGTAATGCCATGTAACACCATAATGTACTCTGGCAATAATGAGCACCTGACAATGTATTTTATACAGTACGGCTAGCCTAACCCTGAAACAGAGCAGTCACTAGTGGCGAGGATCATCCAGCACTGTGGCCAGGGTTGACAGAGCTTCAGCAGGGTTCTGGGGAACTGGGGTTGGGTAGGTGGTACTGTCTGTCTATGGTATGGATTCACTCCAGGGACAACAGTGACATATCTAGATAGATGCAGAGACAGTCAGGCACTGCCCTGCCTCTTTGTCCACCTTCCCTTTTGCTTTGTTGATTTGTTGATTTTTGGTTTCTATACGACCAGGCCCCCTGAGCTCTGAGTGGGCGGGCCAGGACCCCTGAGCTCTGTGTGGGCGGGCCAGGACCCCTGAGCTCTGTGTGGGCGGGCACTAGACATAATATGGTAGTGGTGATGGACGGGGGGGGGGGGGGGGGGGTGCCTCCGGATGCCTCCGACACTTAACAAGCACCTTCCAGTTGTCCCTAGCCTTGACCCTGTCTCGTCTTAAGACCTTTATGGAGCTTAGACAGCAGGGAACCTCTGGGGCATTATCAATTACACTCTGTCATACTATAAGAATATCTTAGATTACTTTTTTTGCAGTGTGGTTTAAGGCAAATTTAAGGTAACGTTAATTTGAGCAATTATCTACTAAAAAAGTGCATCAAGTGTCTTAGATCAATTAGACAGTTTGGAACTGAGTATTTTGACCAGTCTCATTAAGAGAGTTGAGCTGTAGTAGCCTACTACTACAATGGTGACATATCACTCAGAGGGTGGGCTCTGATGTGTCTGTCTGGGTAGACAGACAGACAGACAGACAGACAGACAGACAGACAGACAGACAGACAGACAGACAGACAGACAGACAGACAGACAGACAGACAGACAGACAGACAGACAGACAGACAGAGACAGAGACAGAGACAGAGACAGACAGACAGACAGACAGTGACTTCACTAACCCCATGTCCGGGGATATGGGTGCAACATTTAATATATTCTAGGGCTGACCAGGCTGACCTCAGCTGCCCAAGTCCCAGTGTTTGACAGGCAGGCCGGGCTAGGACAAGGAGATGCCACAGCATCCCATTACAAGACCATAACAGGCAGTGCTTCGGAGTAACAAGGACACATTCTCTGGCTTCTTGCAGTCCTCTGGGATGCAATGGATCACATACTGGAATCCATAATGTAGACTGCAGGGGTGTAAGAACCAAAATGGTGTTGCAAGTTCATTAAAAAAAGTGCCAACGTGTATTGAAGGGTGATATAAGGTTGTGGACCAGTGAAATGTACAACTGGAGCACGTCCAAATGGATCGATCTACTGGCCAGGGACCATGGGAGCGGTTTTTAAACAGAGCTATCAGGGACAGAATGTGCCAGTGCTGAAACAGGTTGGGTAATACTGATGCTACCCAATGGCATGTAGAGTAGAGCAGGGATGACGAATACCACTGTTTGTGTTTGAAAGTGTTTTAGAGGCAGTAAAAAGGCTGGGCCGACCGTTGCAAGTCAGAACCTGGAAGGCCTATGGTTTTATTAATATTTCCACACAAGGAACAGAGGAAGAGCCATGCTATGCTAATGTTTTTATTCCCTTGGATATGCGGGATACTGCCAAAAATATCACAAGGTGTTATTATTCCAACCGAAAGGCATACGTACGTACTTCACACCACGAGACAATACATAATTCAGGAAAATAAAAAGGTTTGGTTGTGTTGGAAGGAAAACAATGGAATACATTAATGAGCCACGTATGACAAGAATAACAGTACTTTATGAATATTTGCAATTCAAGTGAGGATAAGGCAGAGTTCGTGGAACAAGGTTAATGACAAATCGTAAAAACCAAAGTCTTTGAGCTACATTCTTCTCCTCATTCAAAGCATACTGAGTTATGCTATGTATTCTGAAGCCTTTATATCTATATATGTCCATCATCCTTTCCCAAGCTGACACATTAAGATCAGCACTCCACATGCTGGCCAATTCATGTGTTGGACAATTGCCATGGGTGGATTCCATGGAATATGAGCTACCCCCTTTGTCTAATGGAAAGGAAATATACACAAAATGCTCCACACGTGTTACGTGACCCTCAATTGTGCTTTTGAAATGTGTATTTTAATGTTGCTCTAATTTGAGAGCATTAACCAATTGTGCTCCATCAGCAGAGAGAGGCTAAGAGGGCCTCCTACCTTCAGTCCAGCTCTCTGCCCTTGGACTAGCTGGCTCATAACAGCACCACACTCACCCTCAACAAATCACTTTTGTCTCCATGCATCAAAGTAACATTAATATTCCAAACCCGCCCACTGCTATCTTGGACTGTACTGTATGTCTTAATTACCTTGGGCCATGCCAGGAGAAGACGACCTCACTGTATCAGCTCCCTCGTACTGTCAGTTACCAAACACTTAGACCCCATCAGGGACTTTGAGACTCTTTCAAACCTCGCCCTCCATCGCGTTGGGTAGCAGCGGCGCAGGGGGCTTGGGTATCAGAAACCCGGGACAATGGCAACAACTGCACATCTAATTTAGTCCCTTGTTTATCGTGAGTTTGTAACAGGATCTGGACTACAATACCATGGAGCACAATGGAATGGCGATCAGGTTGCTATTGTTTTTCAAGCTAATTAGACCTCAGGCATGCCAACGAATCCTCCGAGGTCTGCCCCCAGAGTCAAACGACAGCTAAAAACGTCACCGTTAGAAAAGGGCCCTATAAGTCCATGGTATTTGGGGATGTGTAACGTGGCGGCCCAGTTATCTCGTCGTTATATGGTCCGATGATGGCAGGCCATGGATTCAACAGGTCACTTAGGGAGAAGGGTGTCCACACCACACGGGCGTTGTTTTTGCTTTGAGGGAGGTTTAATGTGGCCCTCTTAATCTTTTTTTGTGTGCTGCCAATTCACATTGTCCTATCCAGGACTGTTACTTGAGCCAAGCAGGGGATTGGGTAACAGAAGGGGTGGTGTGGACTGCTGCCTATACACTTTACCCAGCCATTTTCCTTCATACTGTACGTACTTCTAAACCAATCAACCCAAGCCTCAGAACAAATTATTATAATCAGTCTATTCTTAGAGGAAAGGTTTACGGTAATGCTGACTCTATTATTATGTTATAATTAGCTCAACAAGAGTAGTCCAATAAATGTGAATACTTTTACTCATACACTTTAAATGTCTTTATATGTAGATCTATTGTGACAGTTCTGCCACTAGTTAGCTCCCTCATCAATAAATGTGGTTTGCTCCATTCTCACTCCACGTATAGGGCTTGCCTGTTGATTGTAAAATTCTACACAGTTACATCAAGATAAAGCTGTAACCAACCCAGTTTTGTGGAAACAACCTCTGACCTTAAAGCATTAGCCTCTGACCTGCGACAGGTGGAAAGAGTGTCTTTTCAGCGAATTGGACCAAGTGTGAGGGGCCGCTAGCATCTCCTCTCAGCACTCCGGACAAATATTATCATTTTGCTGAGGACTACCGAGATGAGGATGGTGCATACTACATGTGAGGTCCAGTAACACATGTTCTCCAGGAGTGAATGCTGTGTCTGGGCATATAGAGCGTCTAGGAAGAAATGATCCACCATGCAAAACAACCCAGACACCTGTCTCACTTTCAGTTGCACACAGCACACTCAAAGCCAGCTAGGACTGTGAATGCTGAGATAAAATCATGTGTAAGTTCTTAGGTTAATGATGAATGAATAATAAGTTATCAATTAAGCTGTGATAGAGCAGTAAGAAGTTTTAGAGTGGTAATAGAGTGGTTATAGAAAAGTAATATATTACAGGGCCTTTAATTGACTAATTTTCATACTAGCGTAGCACAGGGGGATCTGTGAAACTCACTCTTCAACCTGAAGTGTACCCACTTGTCCCACTGAATAGCTAGCGGTTCACCTGGCGTGACTTGTAAAACACTCGGGGAGGGTGTTCACGTGTGCTAGCAAGGCAGAGGTTCTGGGTTTAAGCCTCGTGATAGCTGAATCAGGAGAAAGTGGTACTCGCTAAGCAAGCAGCATGTCCTCTGCTACAAATGGTTCCATGACGGATCTGCAGATACACTCAGCTCAACGATGGGGTCCCTGTGGGGTCGCTGTGGAGTAAGTTTGGGGTGTGAATGTAGCACATGGGGATGTGTGAAACTCACTCAGCCTGAAGTGTCCCAACATGCACCGCCCAATAGCTAGAGGAGGGGGAGGTCAGATAAGCTTTTCCAATAGGTGTCGGCAATCTCTCTCTGGTCTGCCCTCATCACGGGGGAGATTGCTTGCAAGTGGCCCTCGGGGGCTCGGCATTACGTGGCTCCGATGGCAAACAAGTTTTGTGGGGAGTTCAGGGAGAGTTCCCGGGCCAGCAGGGCCAGGCCAGGTGACACATCAAAGCGTCCCACTGCGCTGTTATCCCCAGAATGCAACACTGTGGTTTCGGCAAGTTTGCCTCTGATCAGGAGGGGAGGGGTCAGTCAAAGAGAGGCTCGCCAAATGCAGGGGACTTGGGCGTGGGCTCGAATCGAAACATAGGCTGTACAGTTTGAAAAAGCCATTCGCTTGCCGTCTTTATGAATGGAGTCTGGACTGTGCAAGTAGATAATATGTATTTATTAAAGAAAAGTAAAAGCATTCATATAATTTAGCAGACACTCTTATCCAGTGACTTACAGGAGCAATTAGGGTTAAGTGCTTTGTTCAAGGTCACATCAGCAGAGTTTTCTCTTAATCGGCTCAGGGATACAAACCAGCAACCTTTTGGTTGTTGGCTCAACACTCTTATCTGCTAGGCTACCTGCCACCCATTTTATAGCCTGCCTCAATGAGAATGGAAATCATTGTGTTATATTTGATGATGATTGAATGCACATATTATTAATACAAAGCTACATAGCTATAGAGTTTAAGAAACTATTTGTGATTTTTGCCTGTTCTAATGCAATGCTGGTAATGTGCTTAACTTAATGACATCAACATAGTAATTTACAATGTCAGGAAGATCTTATGGGAGGAGACAGGTTAAAGATGGATATTTAAGCCTTGAGACAATTGAGACCTGGATTGTGTATGTGTGCCATTCAGAGGGTGAATGGGCAAGACACAATATTTAAGTGCCTTTGAATGGGGTAGGAGGTGCCAGGCGCACCAACCGGTTTGAGTGTGTCAAGAACTGCAAGGCTACTGGTTTTTCACTCTATACAGTTTCCCATATGTATCAAAAATGGTCCACCACCCAAAGACATCCAGCCAACTTGACACAACTGTGGGAAGCATTGGAGTCAACATGGTCCAGCATCCCTGTGGAATGCTTTCGACACCTTGTATATTCCATGCCTGACAAATTGAGGCAGTTCTGAGGTTAAAAGAGGTGCAACTCAGTATTAAGAATGTCCACCTAATGTTTTGAACACTCAGGTTATATTGAGATGTCAAGAGAGTGAGACACTCTAAGACATTCTCACACTGGTGCTTCACCAATGCCCTCTGCTGGAGGAGCCACAAACCTCAGGTTTTCTGGAGAAAATCACAGCCGTAAGAACAATAGCAAACACTTCACCTAAACTGAATTTTCTATTTTTCTGATTAAGATACCCACGCACGAACACACCTGTCAACACTACAGGGATCAGGTTATATGGGGGCCATTTGGGTTCCCTCTTTCAGTCGCACATCGTCATTTTTTACAGTAGCCTGTAGGCCATTTTGGAAAAGGACACTAATTAGCTCACTTACGGCCCACCAACTGACTCTGTCATCTCGTGGCTATTTGAGAAGAGAAGAGGCAGCCCCCAGCTGCTCAAATACATTATTGTAGAAAACCCTCTGTCTGGTCAGCTGTCTCATTATTTTCACCACACAATCCTCCCAAAGTCCTACAAAACCACATGTTTTAAATATGGCAGCGTGTCTGTCTGACCGTCGAAAGTCACATCAGGTGCACTTACTGTTTCAAAGGCCCTATCAGGTAGCTGCTGAGGGACTGTTAGGAACAGTGAAGTTCCTTTGTTTAGAGCCACTGTTGCATGTAGAAATTAGGTCACACAGGGGGGGAAAGGGTATTTTTTGTCTCTCAAATTTCTGACAATGAAGGTGTACCCAATATAAAAAATGTCTCATCATCAACAATGAGAATTATCAGTCTGCATATTTTAGCTGGCAAACCATGGTCTGTTAGCCTGGCTGACGTGGTACACAGCAAGGGAGAGCTGACAGAAGTGTGTTTGTTGGTACCGTATTTGCTCAGCAATTGGTGTGAGCTTTGATAGGTTCTCTCAAACTTTTTTATTTTCTAGGGTGTTGAGAGTTCCCCTTTGGATTTTGAAATTCAACAGTTGCATTGGAAGGGGGCGGCGCGCTGGGCCTGTGAGTAGCTGTCCATGTGGGTGTTTGAGTGAGAAAGACACAGAGGAGAAGCAATCAGTACAAATCACAGCCCCCTTCATTATCGACACATCATGCTTACAACATCAAGGAGCCCTGCCAGACTCTGAAGTCAGGAAGACTTTGAGTTTGGTGTCAGCCAGACTAATGGTCTGTATGATTGCTGAGTGGACCTACTTTAGTGGATTTGTTATACAGTTGAAATCGGAAGTTTACATACACTTAGGTTGGAGTCGTTAAAACTCGTTTATCAACCACTCCACAAAATTCTTGTAAACAAACTATGGTTTTGGCAAGTCGGTTAGGACATCTACTGTGTGCATTACACAAGTAATTATTCCATCAATTGTTTACAGACAGATTATTTAATTTATAATTCACTGTATCACAATTCCAGTGGGTCAGAAGTTTACATGTACTAAGTTGACTGTGCCTTTAAACAGCTTGGAAAAGTCCAGAAAATTATGTCATGGCTTTAGAAGCTTCTGATTCACTAATTGACATCATTTGAGTCAATTGGAGGTGTATCTGTGGATGTATTTCAAGGCCTACCTTCAAACTCAGTGCCTCTTTGCTTGACATCATGGGAAAATCTAAATAAATCAGCCAAGACCACAAGTCTGTTTCATCCTTTGTACCTGTGGATGTATTTCAAAACAAAACCGTCTTTTGCATTAAGTACACAAAGGGTTTAGAGAAAAAGAAAGCAATCCTGGAAAAGCACTGGCATATTCTGCAATCAGACAAAAGAAAATGCACACCTCTTCAAGGAACCTCCACTATAAGCGTGGTCGCAATATATATATATATATATATATTTTTCCCACCTTTATTTAACCAGGTAGGCTAGTTGAGAACAAGTTCTCATTTGCAACTGCGACCTGGCCAAGATAAAGCGTAGAAAATCGACACATACAACAACACAGAGTTACACATGGAATAAACAAAACATACAGTCAATAATACAGTAGAACAAAAGAAAACAAAAAGTCTATATACAGTGAGTGCAAATGAGGTAAGTTATGGAAATACATAGGCCATGGTGGCGAAGTAATTACAATATAGCAATTAAACACTGGAATGGTAGATCGGCAGAAGATGAATGTGCAGGTAGAGATACTGGTGTGCAAAGGAGCAAAACAAATAAATAAATAAATTCCAGTATGGGATGAGGTAGGTAGATAGATGGGCTGTTTACAGATGGGCTATGTACAGGTGCAGTGATCTGTAAGCTGCTCTGACAGCTGGTGCTTAAAGCTAGTGAGGGAGATGTGAGTCTCCAGCTTCAGAGATCTTTGCAATTCGTTCCAGTCATGGGCAGCAGAGAACTGTAAGTAAAGACGACCAAAGGAGGAATTGGCTTTGGGGTGACCAGTGAGATTTGCCTGCTGGAGCGCGTGCTACGAGTGGGTACTGCTATAGTGACCAGTGAGCTGAAATAAGGCGGGGCTTTACCTAGCAGAGACTTGTAGATAACCTGTAGCCAGTGGGTTTGGCGACGAGTATGAAGCGAGGGCCAACCAACGAGAGTGTACAGGTCGCAATGGTGGGTAGTGTATGGGGCTTTGGTGACAAAACGGATGGCACTGTGATAGACTGCATCCAGTTTGTTGAGTAGAGTGTTGGAGGCTATTTTATAGATGACATCACCGAAGTCGAGGATAGGTAGGATGGTCAGTTTTACGAGGGTATGTTTGGCAGCATGAGTGAAGGATGCTTTGTTGCGATATAGGAAGCCAATTCTAGATTTAATTTTGGATTGGAGATGCTTAATGTGAGTCTGGAAGGAGAGTTCACAATCTAACCAGACACACAGGTTTTTGTAGTTGTCCACGTATTCTAAGTCAGAGCCATCCAGAGTAGTGATGCTGGACAGGCGAGCAGGTGCGGGCAGTGATCGATTGAAAAGCATGCATTTAGTTTTACTTGCGTTTAAGAGCAGTTGGAGGCCACAGAAGGAGAGTTGTATGGCATTGAAGCTCGTCTGGAGGTTAGTTAACACAGTGTCCAAAGAGGGTCCAGAAGTATACAGAATGGTGTTGCCTGCGTAGAGGTAGATCAGAGAATCACCAGCAGCAAGAGCAACATCATTGATGTAGACAGAAAAGAGAGTCGGCCCGAGAATTGAACCCTGTGGCACACCCATAGAGACTGTCAGAGGTCCGGACAACAGGCCCTCCGATTTGACACACTGAACTCTATCAGAGAAGTAGTTGGTAAACCAGGCGAGGCAATAATTTGAGAAACCAAGGCTGTCGAGTCTGCCAATAAGAATGTTATGATTGACAGAGTCAAAAGCCATGGCCAAGTCGATGAATACGGCTGCACAGTAATGTCTCTTATCGATGGCGGTTATGATGTCGTTTAGAACCTTGAGCGTGGCTGAGGTGCACCCATGACCAGCTCTGAAACCGGATTGCATAGCGGAGAAGGTATGGTGGGATTCGAAATGGTCAGTAATCTGTTTGTTAACTTGGCTTTCGAAGACCTTAGAAAGACAGGGTAGTATAGATATAGGTCTGTAGCAGTTTGGGTCTAGAGTGTCACCCCCTTTCAAGAGGGGGATGACCGCGGCAGCTTTCCAATCTTTGGGAATCTCAGATATGAAAGAGAGGTTGAACAGGCTAGTAATAGGGGTTGAAACAATTTCGGCAGATCATTTTAGAAAGAGAGGGTCCAGATTGTCTAGCCCGGCTGATTTGTAGGGGTCCAGATTTTGCAGCTCTTTCAGAACATCAGCTATCTGGATTTGGGTAAAGGAGAAATGGTGGGGGCTTTGGCGGGTTGCATCTCATGCAAGACCAAGGGAGTAATCTATCTCATCACCTGTTCTTATGGAAAAGCCTACGTCGAACCAATGAAAATACAATTAAAACAAAGCATAGCTGAACACCACAGCTCAATCAGGTGTAAGAACATTGACTATCCAGCAGGAGCTCACTTTGTTGAAGCTAACCATCCCATCTCCTCCTTCAATTACACAGGTATTGAGCATGTTGCTCTACCAAGGAGAGGAAGTAATATCGAGATTCTACTACTATAAAGGGAGACTTACTGGATATCCTATCTAAAAACATTGAAAACATTGACCCCTAGTGGTCTGAATATTGACTTTGCTCTCAGGCCCTTCTTATGAACAAATGTTTCCTTTATGACCAAGTCTTATTTTTATTTTTTACAGCTTATTAGCTTACACCTAATATGTTCCCCTGCTCATTATGTATTCAAGTTGAACCAAAAGACTACATGTAACAAAAATGAAATGAAATACAATATTATTAGGTGAAATTGAATGATACAATAATGCATGTTGATGCTAATATGATGTACAATATTCCATTATGTTTCTATATGATAACAAATAGCGTAATATATTTAACATGCCAGATACTATTTTTTAACAGTTTCAGTAATTCATTTAGATTAACTTAATCATTATGACACACCCCTCACTATTGTCATTGGTTACTTTGTTATGTTTGTCTACATAACCTGGTTCAAGTATTCATGACATTACCCTGAGGAAGGCACAGTGATGCCGAAACGTTGGTAAATACCCATTAAATTGCTGGGAGTCATTACATGGAGTGTGCAACTTCCTTTATTTTGATAGTTTATAGTTTATTCGCCGTTAGTCAGCACCTCCACACAAACTATTATTTTGGGTGCCAGCTCATGTTTTTTTTATCTGTATTTCAAGGCCTACCTTCAAACTCAGTGCCTCTTTGCTTGACATCATGGGAAAATCAAAAGAAAATCAGCCAAGACATCAGAATTTCTTCTGGGCCTTCACAAGTCTGGTTCATCATTGGTAGCAATTTCCAAATGCCTGAAGGTACCACGTTCATCTGTACAAACAATACAAACAATAACACGCAAGTATAAACACCATGGGACCACGCACCTGTCATACCGCCCAGGAAGGAGATACTTTCTGTCTCCTAGAGATGAACGTACTTTGGTGAGAAAAGTGCAAATCAATCGCAGAACAACAGCAAAGGACCCTGTGAAGATGGAGGAAACAGGTACAAAAGTATCTATATCCACAGTAAAAACAAGTCCTATATCAACATAACCCGAAAGGCAGCAAGGAAGATGCCACTCCTCCAAAACCGCCATAAAAAAACCCAGACTACGGTTTGCAGCTGCACATGGGGACAAAGATTGTACTTTTTTGAGAAATGTCCTCTGGTCTGATGAAACAAAAATAGAACTGTTTGGCCATAATGACCATTGTTATTTTTGGAGGAGAAAGGGAGAGGCTTGCAAGCCAAAGAAAATCATCCCAAACGTGACACACAGGGGTGGCAGCATCATGTTGTGGGGGTGCTTTGCTGCAGGAGGGACTGGTGCACTTCACAAAATAGATGGCATCATGAGGATTGACAATTATTGGGATATATTGAAGCAACATCTCAAGACATCCGTCACAAAGTTAATAAAGCTTGGACGCAAATGGGTCTTCCAAATGGACAACAACCCCAAGCATACTTCCAAAGTTGTGGCAAAATGGCTAAAGGACAACAAAGTCAAGGTATTGGAGTGGCCATCACAAAGCCCTGACCTCAGTCCTATAGAAAATTTGTGGGCAGAACTGAAAAAGCGTGTGCGAGCAAGGAGGCCTACAAACCTGACTCAGTTACACCCGCTCTGTCAGGAGGAATGGGTCAAAATTCACCCAACTTATTGTGGGAAGCTTGTGGAAGGCTACCCGAAACGTTTGACCCAAGTTAACCAATTTAATGGCAATGATACCAAATACTAATTGAGTGTGTGTAAACTTCTGACCCACTGGGGATGTGATGAAAGAAATTAAAGCTGACATAAATAATTATCTCTACTATTATTCTGACTGTTTCTGATTCACATTCTTAAAATAAATTGTTGATCCTAACTGACCTAAGACAGAGAATATTTACTAGGATTAAATGTTAGGAATTGTGAAAAACTGAGTTTAAATGTATTTGGCTAAGTTGTATGTAAACTTCCGACTTCAACTGTATATCACCTATCTTGGCTAGCTAGCTGTAAGTCTCAGACTAGACACATCCATACGACCACAGGGTCATTAAGGGAAGCAAAGTCTTTGGACTGTGTAGTAAAGCTCTAATGTACTCACTGATTTGCATTTGCATATACATTCCCCCATTGACTAATTCACACAGTATCAGGTATGAAGGTAAGACCCAGATGCAGACATGTCAAATGAACAATGGTTTAATGATCCAACAGGGGCATACAATAGACAGGTCAAGGCAGGCATGGGTCAGTAAACCAGAGGAGGTGCAATGGTACCGGATGGCAGGCAGGAGTAGTCAGGCAGGCTGGCTCAGAGTCCGGACAGGCAAGGGTCAAAACCAGGAGGGCGAGAAAAGGAGACTGGGAAAAGCAGGATCTGAGAACAAAAATGCTGGTTGACTTAACAAGACGATCTGGCAACAGACAAACAGAGGACACAGGTATAAATACACAGGGGATAATGGGGAATATGGGCGACACCTGGAGGGGGGTGGAGAAAATCACAAAGACAGGTGAAACAGATCAGGTTGTGACACACAATTTTGCCAGTAAATAACATTTCATTTTTTCATCAGAATGCTCATTAGTGTAAAACACAACACTGGCTATAATGTCATCGTGGCTCTGCTGAGTGAACATAATTTGTTGTTTGTTTGCAGCCTATTTACACCTCAGCAGTTTAATTATGAACGTTCACCTCCAGAACCCGCTAATTCGCTTATTTATATATTTTCTAGTGGAACATTCATTTTCCACCATTGCCTGCGCAGCAGAATGCAATTACCCTATTGTGACTTTATAATCCTCTCATGCCAGAATCACACCATGTATTTCTGAGCAGTGGCATTACAGTTTTCTCTCAGTCAGATGGAATACTATTTGTATGCTGCAGTACTATTTTCAGTTTTTCTAAAATGTCCATGTCAATAATTTCTCTCCCCTTTATCACATGGTCCATGTCCAGCATTTTCATAAAGTAATGTTCTACACATGTTAAACTTCTTATGGCTGGGGGCAGTATTGAGTAGCTTGGCTGAATAAGGTGCCCAGAGTAAACTACTTGCTACTCAGTCCCAGTTGCTAATATATGCATATCATTAGTATATTTGGATAGAAAGCACTCTGACGTTTCTAAAACTGTTTGAATGATGTCTGTGAGTATAACAGAACTCATATGGCAGGCAGTAACCTGAGAAAAAATCCAACCAGGAAGTGGGAAATCTGAGGTTGGTCGTTTTTCAACTCATTCCCTATTGAAGATACAGTGGGATATTGGTCATGTTGCACTTCCTAAGGCTTCCACTAGATGTCAACAGTCTTTAGAACCTAGTTTGATGCTTCTACTGTAAAGTGGGGGCGAATGAGAGGGGAATGAGTCAGAGGTCTGGCAGAATGCTTTGAGCTCGTGACGCTCATTCACGTGAGAGCGAGCTCTGTTCCATCGCAATTCTACAGACAAAGGAATTATTCGGTTGGAACATTATTGAAGATTTATGTTTGAAAAATCCTACAGATTGATTCTATACATTGTTTGACGGACTGTAACTGAACTTTGACATTTCGTCTGCTCCTAGTGAACGCGCTTCGTGAGTTTGGATTTGTTCCCAAAACACGCAAAACAAAAGTAGCTATTTGGACATAAATGATATATGAATATTTATAATGCTATTTCTGACTAATGTTGACTGCACAATATGGCGTATATCTTTTTGGCTTGTTTGGTCTCTGAGCGCCGTACTCAGATTATAGCATGGTTTGCTTTTTCCGTAAAGTTTTTTTAAATCTGACACATTAAGGAGAAGTATATCTAAAGTTCCATGCATAACACTTTTCATCAACATTTATAATGAGTATTTCTGTAAATTGATGTGGCTCTCTGCAAAATCACCCGGATGTTTTTGGAACTACTGAACATAACGCGCCAATGTATACTGCGATTCTTTGATATAAATATGAACTCTATTGAACAAAACATATATGTATTGTGTAACATGAAGTCCTATGAGTGTCATCTGATGAAGATCAAAGGTTAGTGATTTACTTTATCTATATTTCAGATGTTTTGACCCGTAAAGCCTATTTGAAATCGGACACTGTGGTGGGATTAACAAGAAGTGTATCTTTAAAATGGTGTGAAAGAAGAATTGTAATTACGGGATTTCTGTTGTTTTGAATTTGGCACCCTGCACTTTCACTGGCTGTTGTCATATCGATCCCGTTAGTTTTTTCATTCTCAGGACTGAGATCCCGCTAACAGAAATAAACAACAAGCCTCAGATAATCTCCACAGTGTTCAATCAACGTTTACATTGTTTTCCCACAGAGTTCTCGACAAAATCACCCAGCAATTTCCCTCTCTCTCTCTTCCCCTCATTCACAGATAAGATGGAGATGAGAGCGTGATAAGGGATGTGTTGTGCTGAATTAATAGTGCCAGTTTGGGCTGACTGATCCAGGGAATGCACTGCCTCTTGCATACAACTAAGGAATAGCACCATCAGAAAACGTATGTTTATTCTCTTGGACAGGGGTGTCAAAGTCAAATGGACGGAGGGCCAAATAAAAAAATCAGCTACAAGACGAGGGCCGGACTGTTCGAATGTTCATTGAAAATTTTTTAAATGACGCATATAGTCTAGTGAACCTAATTGAACCTACTGAAAACCTAACAAATATATTACAATATGATCAGATAAATAAAGCAATATTTTCTTATGGCTCTGTCAGTAATCTTTCATTTTCAACAGACACAAAAGACAAATTTCCTTTATATAAATATCCCCATAACATGAACATTAAATGAAAGAAACCGGTATTCAAGGCACCATCAGTAGACTATATTTTCTATTTTAGCAAAAGTGGGCTAAATTTACTTCAAAGAAAAAACAATAATAGCAATTTTCTATCATCCACTCAACTGAAATATTTTTAAAATATAATTGGATTGAAATACAAAAAAATAAAGTGCAAAAATCTATTAATCAAAAACAACACTTTGTTTAAGGAGAAGTAACATGCAGTGAAAACAAATATTAAATTTTAACTTTTAAACTTGAACTGAGTAAAAACTCTAAATATGTGATTGCACAGTAATGTTCACTTGTTTGAGGTTGAGGGTGATACTTGGTGGTGTCCCATCTTTTCCACAAGTTCATCAATGTTCGGGGTAAGGCTCTGAGCTGAAGAAATCCTCAGAATTGAGTGGAGGTGTTCAGCAGTAAGTCGACTTCTGTGTGATGTTTTGTTCAGGTTCATCAAAGAAAACAGTTGTTCACACAGGTATGTGCTGCCAAACATAGACAACGTTTGAGCAGCCTGGATGCGCAGCTGGGGCATTGTGCCGGGGATGAAACGGGCGAACTCCGCAGCACCCACTGCCGCATATTTTGCCCTCAGTGCATCATTGCATTGGAGGTCAATCAACTCCATTTGGAGGTTTGGTGGTGAGCTTTCCACGTCAACAGCAAATGGGTTACCGAGCAGTTCCAACCTGCTTTTTGTGCTTCAAAGTCAGCAAATCGGCGTCGAAAGTCAGCGGCAAGCATACCTATTTTATCAGCCAACTGTGTGCTCGGGAACGCACTGGTAGAGAGCTTCTCTTTCATGGTCTGGCAGCTGGGAAAGTGGCTCAAATTTTCTTTCCGCATCTGCGTCTCCCACAGAGTCAGTTTGGTTTTAAATGCCTTCACTGTACTGTACATATCAGAGATGACACGATCCCGACCCTGCAGCTGCAAGTTTATTGCATTCAGATGACTCGTAATGTCACACAGAAAAGCCATTTCACACAGAAACATTTCGTCTCGGAGTTGTGTTGTGTCTTTCCCTTTGCTGTCCAAGAACAGACAAATCTCCTCACGAAGCTCGAAACATCTTTGAAGCACCTTTCCCTGGCTTAGCCATCGCACCTCTGTGTGATAAGGCAAATCACCATGCTCCGTTTCTAACTCCGTCAGAAATGCCTTGAACTGGCGGTGATTCAAACCTTTGGCTCTGATAAAGTTAACTGTGCGCGTGATGATGCTCATTACATGCTCCATTTTCAAGGCTTTACCGCACAACGCTTCCTGGTGTATGATACAATGATAAGCTGTCAGCTCACCTGTCGCGTTTTCCTCTTGCATCTTTTCCCGTATCTTCGCCACCAGTCCGCTCCTGTGTCCACACATCGCAGGTGCTCCGTCGGTTGTCAAACCCACGAGTTTTTCCCAAGGCAGCTCCATCTCATTTACACATCTTGACACCTCTTCATACAAATCATGCCCCGTAGTTGTGCCATGCATAGGACGTAAAGCCAAAAACTCCTCTGTCACGCTTAGGTTGGAGTCCACTCCGCGGATGAAAATTGACAACTGGGCAATGTCAGAAATGTCGGTGCTCTCATCCACAGCCAAGGAATATGCAATAAAATCTTTTCCCTTTTTCACAAGCTGCTCTTTTAGATTGATGGACAACTGGTCTACTCTCTCGGCAATGGTGTTTCTGCTCAGACTCACATTTAAAAAGAGTTGCCTTTTTCTGGGCAAACTTCGTCACAAACTTTAATCATGCAGTTTTTGATGAAATCCCCCTCCGTAAATGGCCGGGCTGATTTAGCGATCTCTTCTGCCAAAATAAAACTGGCCTTGACAGCAGCCTGGCTTTGTGATTTGGCTTTTTTGAACAGAGCCTGTCGAGATTTGAGGCCTCGTTTTAATTCCTCTGCCTTTTGTAGCCTTTGTTCCATGTCCATATTCTTGTTTTTGTCCGCGTGTTTCGTTTCATAATGTCGTCTCAGATTATACTCTTTCAGTACCGCCACACTTTCTCCACACAGAAGACACACAGGTTTTCCAGCTACCTTCGTGAACATATACTCCGACTCCCACCTTGTTTGAAACCCCCGGTTCTCAGTATCCACCTTCCGTTTTGCCATTTTTGATGGGTATCTGAAAGTTAATTTTACTGTGATGCTGACGACTGCTGTGCCAATAAATATTGAAATGAAGCAGCCTACTGCTCGGTGCGTCACCTTTGCATTGTGGGAAATGTAGTATTGGTGCGTGTAAAAGATCTGCGGGCTGCCGGCTTGCTGCGGGCCGGTTCTAATAATAAATCAAGATCATCCCAGGGGCCGTAAAAAACCTTCTTGCGGGCCGGATGTGGCCCGCGGGCCTTGACTCTGACATATGTGCTCTTGGAGGTACTGTTGAATTCAGGGCAGTCTTCCAGAATAACTCATTGATTGTGTAACATAGCGAGAAGCAACCATTTTGAGAGTTGAGTTCAGTTGTCACAAGCTCTGATTCAGCTCAGGAGTTGTTTTCCAACGTTAAAAACACAAAACGTGCAATGTTTATGGTAACCGGGATGCAAACACCTTTAAAAAGTTTAACAGGAACCTGTTTTTCTCACTTTGTGCTTGAAACAATTTGTCTGTGTAAATGTGTGTGGGTAATTATAGCTGTTGACTATGAAAATATCTACTATGACAATTCATAACATTCTCATGTGTGGTTTCACTAGGGGAGCGTTAGACGTCAATAATGTAATCATACAATCTGAAGTGGAATAGAGTGACAGCAAATATGGTGTTTTCTTTACAAGCACAGACACTAGCTCTCATATGAATATGCCACTCTCTGAAGTGTCAAGTGGGTAGTAGGCCTACTGTAGTTGTGAATCATCCTTTCAGTTTCAGTCAGTCAAATTCAGCACTTCAACCAGTCCTCAATCACTGGACCCTGCTTCCTAAAAGGAGGTGAGAATGGCTGCCTGTTATTGTAACTCACTAAAAAGCTTTATTGACCTTGATCAGGTCTTCACACGTGCTTTAAGCTGAGATAAAAGACCAGATAACACGTAAGCGGCAATGATTTATTCCTGCTTCCCCTTCAGTAAAGCTGACATCTATTAAATTCTGACATTGTAAAAACGTTAAGACCCATAGCGAGCTCCAATAAAGCAGCTCCTCCATCAGGCATGACCGCTGGTTAATGAGCTCTGCCATATACTAGTGTGACACAGGACATGAACATGGTCATCTTGTGTTTATACAGTATATGACTGAAGCATGGTTGTTTGTTGTTGTTGTGTTCTGGTCATACAGCCCTGTAGGTGTGACACGGGAACATGTGTTAGGGATAGATAATTATTCAATATAATTTTCTCTCTGCTGACCCAAACAATTATTAAACAGAACCAAGAGGCTCTAATAAATCCATGCCGGGTAAATTGTTTTATGACAGTTTGATATTTTAGTATTGAGAAATGTTTTATAGTGTGTTTAGGGTATAAGCTACATGTACGTATTTGGCATAACAGCGAAATGCATATGAACAAAAACCTAATATGCAACAAATATAAGAGCATCCTCCAATACCTTTACAAACATCCCCCGACCCTGCAGCAAATGCTAGTTTGTGCCTCACACACATAGTGCAGGATGCTTTAAGTTATCAGAATGCTTTCTCTTCTCATTTAATAAGGAGGTTTATTGGACCTTCCTTAGAACACCTTGGTTCTGTTTACTGATTGACTGGGTCAGCAGAGACAATAATTTTCCCATTCACATAGGCCTAGTCATGTTGTTCTGGCCACACAGGGCTTGCATTCATACTGGCCAATCAGACAATAGCATCATAGGTCGGCGATTGTGAGTGTCATTGTCATACTCAAAGCATTATTGATGAATCATGAATGTCATGACTATGGCTGAAGAAAATGTAATGATGATGATAACAAGTGAAGTGCAATGGCTGGTTCAATAGGTTTGGGGTCTGTGTGTTTACCCAGGGCTTTGAAGCTACACTACAGTATGGATACTGGAGCTGGGGCTTTTGGGCTTAAGATAGACTGGGGAAAATAGAGAGAGAGAGAGACGAGAGAGAGAGAGAGAGAGAGAGAGAGAGAGAGAGAGAGAGAGAGAGAGAGAGAGAGAGAGAGAGAGAGCTATGCCAGGACAAATCAAGGTTTGGTGAGGATTAAAATCTGGTCTCAGTATACTAGCCTCCAGAAACAAACACAGTCCTCAGCAGTGTACAAATCCTCCATGCTGGCCCTGTGAGTCTCCACACTGCCATCCATGGCTGACTACCCTTGCAGATGTAAGCATCGCCTTACTTTGATCAAGGCTTTATCATGCATTGCTAAACCCTGGCCATATCAGACTTAGCCAGGCCTACGCTTTAAATTATTTAATTATTCCCTGACAGTCCAGTAGATGGTGCCAAAGCAGTGTTAGAGAGCTGAGATAAACTGAGTGTGCTGCCAGGCAGATATCCCCACAGATGGAGAGGAAGTGGGTCTGATGAACAGGGTTTTCACCACCACTGAGGGGGTGAGATTTGGATGAGTGGGTGGAAGGGGAGATGTTGTGAAAATAGGAGGTCTAAAGTCCCCCCCTCCCACCGCTAACAAGATTTACTAAACATCTGCTGTGTTCTGCAGATTGATCTGTTATTTATGTAACCATGCGTTCCTTTTAATGCCCTGCTTGCACAAAGGCCTGGGTGTATTTTTACATGTAATACCTCACATCCCTTTAATCTGGCATCCTCTTAACGGTGTGCATCTATTCTAAACACTGCCATATCCCTAGCTCTAAGCTCCTTAGTGTGAAAAGATGCACAAATATGTAAATTGATGTTTTTTTTCATCTTCCTTTCTTTGTCTCCCTGGGAGACAAATGTTTATTTTCAATAGAATTGAATACATTGAAGTTTAAAATGGATAATTCTTAATCCTAAGAACATCCTTCTTTCCATTTCACATAGGCTACATAATATTTGTGGTGAAGATGCGCTACAGTACAAAATTAACCTACATGCCTAACTAGTAGCTAGTATCTAAGACTATATAACTAATGTATATATATGTTTAAATTCAATGGGTCATCAAATTATTTAGGAAAACAATTAGAACCTGTATCTGTCAGTGATTGGCTACTTCCACCACTGTGATTATCAGTTGCTAGAGTAGACTAGAAGTTATTTTTCTTATCTGAGAAATGTCCATTGAACGCAACACTTTGTATGAGGGTGAATAGGTAACTGATTGAGTTCTCCTTTTCGTATAGTTAATTGGATAGTCTGCACAACGTACACTGAATGTACAAAACATTAGGAACACCAACCTAATATTGAGTTGCATCCCCTTTGCCATCAGAGCAGTCTAAATTTGTCAGGGCATAGACTCTACAAGGTGTCAAAGCGTCCCAAAGGGATGCTGGCCCATGTTGACTCCAATGATTCCCACAATTGTATCAAGTTGACTTGCCTAGTTAATTAAAGGTAAAATAAAAAAGTTGTCTGGATGTCCTTTGTGTGGTGGACCATTCTTGATACACACAGGAAACTGTTGAGTGTGAAAAACCCAGCAGCATTGCAGTTCTTGAGACACACCGGTGCCGCTTGCACCTACCCAGTTTAAAGGCACTTAATAAAAACTCTTAAGGATACGCCCTTTTTTTCAATTTTCACCTAAAATGAAATACCCAAATCTAACTGCCTGTAACTCAGGCCCCGAAGCAAGGATATGCATATTCTTGGTACCATTTAAAAGTAAACATTTTGGACTTTGTGGAAATGTGAAAGGAATGTAGGAGAATATAACAGAATAGATCTGGTAAAAGATAATACAAAGAATAAACCATCCGTTCTTTTGTAATTTTTTGTACCATCTTTGAAATGCAAGAGAAAGGCCATAATGTATTATTCCAGCCCAGGTGCAATTTAGATTTTGTCCACTAAATGGCAGCAGTGTATGTGCAATGTTTTAGACTGATCCAATGAACCATTGCACTTCTGTTATAAATGTTGTATCAAGACTGCCCAAATGTGCCTACTATGTTTATTAATAACTTTTCATGTTCAAAACTATGCACTCTCCTCAAACAATAGCATGTTGTTCTTTCACTGTAATAGCTACCTTAAATTGGACAGTGGAGTTAGATTAACAAGAATTTAAGCTTTCTTCCATTATCAGATATGTCTATGTCCTGGGAAACTTTCTTGTTACTTACAATCTCATGCTAATTGCATTAGCATATGTTAGCTCAACTGTCTTGTTGAACAGGAAGTACAGAAGGAAGCTGAGCACGCACCCTTGTGGGGCCTCTGTGTTGAGGCTCAGCATAGTGGAGGTGTTGTTTCCTACCTTCACCACCTGGGGGAGGCCCATCAGGAAGTTCAGGACTGTGTTGCACAGGGCGGGGTTCAGACTTAGGGCCCAAAGCTTAATGATGAGCTTGCAGGGTAGGATGGTGTTGACTGCTGAGCTATAGTCAATGAACAGTATTCTTACATAGGTATTCTTCTTGTCCAGATGGGATAGGGCAGTGTGCAGTTCAATGGCGATTGCATCATCAGTGGATCTATTGGGCGGTATGCAAATTGAAGTGGGTCTAGGGTGTCGGGTAAGGTGGAGGGGATATGATCCTTAACTAGCCTCTCAAAGCACTTCATGATGACAGAAGTGACTGCTACGGGGCGATAGTCATTTAGTTCTGTTACCTTTGCTTTCTTGGGTACAGGAGCAATGGTGGACATCTTGAAGCAGGTGAGGACAACAGACTGGGATAGGGACAGACTGAATATGTCGGTAAACACTCCAACCAACTGGACTGTGCATGCTCTGAGGACGCGGATAGGGATACCTTCTGGACTGGCAGCCTTGCAAGGGTTAACACACTTGAATGTCTTATCTGCGCAATGTACTGAGAACCCAGCTGGCTGATTGGATGGGGACAGTATATCCGGAGAGAGTCATGATTCTGTGTAACAGAGTACGTTACAGTCCCAGTCTCTGGAAGATGATCCTCTCCCTGAGCTCATCTAATGTATTGTCCAAGGACTGAACATTAGCTTTTAAAATATTCGGAAGCGGTGGTTGGCACGTCTCCTGAGTCGGACTAGTAGTTCACTTCGAATACCTCTTCTCCGCCAGTGAAGTCTTGGAGCAGCATCTGGGGTAAGTTCAATTGCACTGGGGGTAACGAACAAAGGATCAAATTTGGGAAAGTCTTATTTCTGGTCGTAATGCGGGTGACTTACCATCGCTCTGATACCCAAAAGTTGTTTCCGGCTGTATGTAATAACACAAAAAAAACATTTTGGACCAATAATGTAAGAAATGACACACAAAAAAATGCATAATAATTCAACGTTGCTTAGGAGCTAGAAGCAGAGCTGCCATGTCTGACAGCGCCATCTTACTTTTACCTGTCTATGTCTTGGAAATAGCAGGTGTTCCTAATGTTTTGTACACTCAGTGTGCACTGGCTCTTGCTCATGTTGTGTAGTTGTGTAGAAGGGAGAAAGAACACAGAAAAATCTCAAGATGTATCCACAAAGAATGGGACAGGCTTTGGTGATTTCCCTGCATATTAGTGTAGTTATCTGGTGCGAAATGTGACGTGCTTAGTTTTCCAATGGGCACATTTTCATGTTGAATCTTCCTGCATGGCAGGAGCACAATAAGTCCTAGCCTTCACATTCTGATTGAAAATATTTATTTTCTTCACTTTTCAATTACAGCTTGCTCAACGCCGAAGCCCGTCTCCCGCATCGCTTGCCAATCCAAAAATGGAAGGAAGAGGGGGAGATAGACGTGTCCTGTCGAGACAAAATGAAAGATGGTATGCTAAATATTTCCATGACATTCAGGAGACGGGGAGAGTAGGGTTGTCAGGGCATCTGAATAGAATGCAGTGTCGATGCATCATCCCCATCCAAAAACGATGACGATGACTGACTGGCTCTCCGAAGTGAACGTCTCAACATTCAAAAACTCGAAGAAAGTGGCCGGTAAATAGGCCTGTATCTGTGTGTATCGAGAGCAAAGACGCTAGCGATAAAAGTTTAACCTAGTTTCTTGAATGAGTTCAAAAGTAATGTCAAGAAATCCCTGCTGTGTTACCACTGCCATGTATACTCTACAGTGCAATTAATGCAGATTGAGTAAGGCTAAACCACTGTGGGGCTAAACCCCCATTTGCGTGTAGAGAAATGGCCTGGATAAGAGAAATAGAGTATATGTTCCCTCAGAGGATGTGGTTTAGAAAGTATACTTTCAGTGTTTCCCCTATATGCATTTAAGATGTATAGATATGCCCCCCTCCGCTAACTCTGCCGCTGCTGCTGAAAAACATCCTAGGGGAAACACTGACTTTGATTCTCCATTGGTATTCATGACTGATATTTGGGCTAGTTGGGCCGGCCTACACCAGAGACCTAGTCTGCTGCTTTTAAACGAACCGCCCACCTCAATCAATGTGTTCATGGTATACAGTTCCTCAGAGAAAAAATTGGACTGACCCAATGCAACACTTATCCTTCCCCTCGTCAACAACAGACACAGAGGCTATTAGTTCAGAAGGATCTGAGTGAAATCATTACTGTGAAACATTGGACTGCACTACCCTGCAGATTTATGTATAGGGTGTGAAAAGCTGACCACTAAAAATTCATTAGATCTTCAGGGGTTAAACCTACCAATCTAAAGTGTGGGAGCTATTCAGTGTTTTCTGAATTTCCTAGTGAGAAACATAGAGTATGGATGGTTTCATTTGTGTTCAAAGCTGGAAGAGTGCCATCTCACCCCATTCATCCTGATCATGTATTCATACAGTATGCAACACAGAGCATCTCCCTGCCAGGCTTGGAGAAATTGCTACATTTGTTCTTTATTTGCAGGGAAGAGAAGGGGAATCCGTTACCAATTGTTCTTTGAAGTTCTTCACAGACTGTTGCTTTTTGGGTACCTCAGCCTGCTGTCCTCTGTCAATTCAAAATGTCCTCCTCTTAATAACCCGGTGAAGAGCCCTCTCTCTCTCCTCTGTACTCCAGCTTTTCTCTTTATTTGGCAATCCACAGGCTCCTGCACAGTGACCCGGAGTGAGGAAAATTAAAAGATAAGGCCCTGTAGGGGAACGAGGATCATACAACTAATAAACTCTCCTGACCGTGAACGCTGCCAAGAAGACTTCGCCCTCGATACGCCCTAATTTCTTTTAGAGGCTTTTTTTCACTTAATTCAGAGCAACCCTTGCCAAGGCTTAGAGATGCCTTTTACGGCTTAGCTTTTCTCTTTCTTCCTCCTCTGCTACTCCTCTGTTAATAGCTCCCTCTCACCTAGACGGTCAATAATTCAGGATTTCCTAGTAAAGTGATAAGAGTACATGGCTTTCTAGGTGCCAGGAACATCCAACACTCTCGTCTCTAGTATCTGTTCAATAATTGGTAATGCATATTTCTTCTTAATGCTTTCATCGCTACAATTTTCTACCATAGTGGAGTAAGGTGCTTTCACAATCTCCCATTCACAGGGTGACAGCTATAGAACATGGCAGAGGATGGGAAAGCAATAGACCCAGCCTCCTTTTGAGAAGCGTCCACTGCCAAAGTACAGTAAGTACATCATGTAGCTCACAGGGACATTATTGACGTGAAGTATGATGCTCTAGACTTATTCAGTGAGTCCCTTGGCAAGGTGGCTCTTTTTATGGGCGCCTGCAAAGCACAAGGTGATGACACGGCATTTGTGTACAGCACCGTTTAAGTGCTTACGCCGAGATGTGTTCTCTGAGTTTAATACTGTGATGTGGATTGTAAAGTGTGCAGAGTAATGGGCAGAGCAGGTCACCAAGGTAAGACTTCTAGCAGTGGGCCTGACAGGCAGCATGAGTTTAACAAACTTGAGTGTTTTCTTAAGCAAAGCATTGAGAAGGGGGGGTGTGACCTGGCCTTGACCTGAGGCAGAACACACTAGCTGAGGACAGTAGAGGAGTCAGTAGCTGCTGCTGGCTCACAGCTCAATTGAGAGCAGGAGGAGGAATGGAGGGCTATTTTCTTCACCCTCTCTCTTCCTCTATCTCTCGCTCTCTCTTTCTCTGTTGTTTGAATAGTGCAGCCTAATGAGCCATGCAAGGTAATTAGCAGCAACAGCAGCCTCCACAAACATTCCCCTCCCTCTCTTCTCTCATCTCCTCGCCACCCCTCTTCCCTCTCTTCTCTCCTTTCCTCTCCTCCCTGCCATGGAGGTCTTACCTGCTAGTGACTGGAGAGGGCAGTAGGGCCATTCTCAGCAAACAGGCACCTGGACAGCATCTAAACAATACTACCAGCCAGCCAGGCAGATGGATAGAAAGACAGACACATGAGAATGATAGACATTTTTACAGTTGATTAACTGCAATAGGGATCCCTCTTTCCCGTGGCACTTTCCACTAAAAGTGAATGGTTGGAAAATGATTCAATTATGTGTAATCTGACCCCCAGCCTATGGATATGGGGTCTTCACCTGAGGGGCATTGGTGAATGTCCTTTGTGGAGAGCAAATGGGTTGTTCATACCAGTAGATTGAAGAACTGTATTAAAACTGGCAACACAGATGATTCAAACCATATTCAACCATGTATTTTCTAACTTTGTAGGTGCATTAGGTTTACATGAAAGATGCCCTCCATAGGAGGACCATAAAGTGATTGGCAGGGGGAATGTTAATGGGTGCATGGGTGCTTCTCTCCTCCAGTTGTATCCTCCAGATAACAAGAGGCCTGATCTACTAGCCTAACCAGCCATGCGGATGGATGGACAGGGGTTCAGGATGGGAGTGGGGTGGTGCTGGTGGGGGTGGTGATGGTGGAGAGTGTTGGAAGTCAAACTGGCTTACAGGACTGATCCGAAATAAACCGGTGAGCTGGCCCCATCCATTGTTCCCACTCCAGCTTACATTCCAGCTATTGATTCCATGGATTGTAATGAGTTGTTCAGGGCCGTGTGGGATTCCCCTCTGGCTGACTTCCACTCATTGTCCTCTGTCTTTTCTTGATGAGACTAGGGGTTGTTGTTGTTTGGCCACCCCTCTCCCATCCATGGACAAGGTTGCTTATCACAGTTTGATAAAATAAGCATTAATCCTCACACGTCCCTTCTTGTATTTCCATTTCTAAGTCTTGTTGGTTTCATAACATGTTTACCTCAGCCTTATGCCTAAATCAATATAGATTTCTAATTTTGGATTTATTAGAATCATCCCCCTGCAGCTAGATGGACGCACTGCAGGTGCTTAGTATGAGATCTGGGGTACTTATCTAAATCCTCCTACTCTACAGGGTTGACATCACACAGTCCCTAACCTACATTAACATATGTTTGACTGCAGGTCTCTTTTAATCTGCCCTTAGTGTATGGAGCTCAAGATCTATCATTGTGCCGCTGGCATTACTCTGCAAAGCATTCCCATGAATCATTGCTGAAACCTGCTCTAAGGCCAAACAGTGCAAATAAGCTTTTGGCGGTGTCATATATTTAAGACACCAGTGTAATTTAATCTTGTGCAATGTGAGGGTCCTATGTATGTGAGGGTCCTAGGTATGTTGCTGGACCGTATCACAGCACAGGGATGTTGGTGGGGTTTTACGAGATGAGGAAGAAGAATATGTCACTCTGACCAGAGGCTAAGGAGGCATTCTACTGAGATGTGCTAATGTTATTCATATCTAGACGTGTCAGTACACTTTGTCATAGGATTCATGATTTATGGATGGGATGTTTTGGCACCAAGGGTGTAGCTGTAATGTTATAAATCTCAGGCCAGATAACTCCACCATTAGAGGGTGAAGGAGTTGCCCATCCCTGAGCTACAGGGTACAAGTAATTAAGTCTTCTGGAATGCAACACATCAAGGATTTCCTTTTTGAGGCAAGACATTCAGTAGGCAATATCAGCCAAGTCATGAACAGTACAATGCAATGGACATCCAAATACCTAGTCATCAAAACACAAAGTGAGCACATGTTAAGTACACTGTTGAATGTATCCAAATGTTTTTATTTAACGTAGGGCTAGGTTGCAGTGTTCGGAAGTTCGGATGAATGACGTGCCCAAAGTAAACTGTGTGATACTCAGGTCCAGAAGCTAGGATATGCATATGATAGCATGGTAGCATTGGATAGAAAACCCTCTGAAGTTTCTAAAACTGTTAAAATAATGTCTGTTAAAATAAAACTGTTAAAATAATGTGAGTATAACAGAACTGATATGGCAGGCGAAAACCCGAGAAATCCATCCGGAAAATGTTTTTTGGGGGTCAGTCCATTTCAACGCTTGTCTATGGGATATACAAATAAATAGCTCCCAGATTGCATTTCCTTTGGCTTCCACTAGTTGTCAGTCTTTAGAAAGGGTTTCATGCTTGTTTTTTGAAAAATGACCGAGTAGTTGTAGTTTTTCCAAGGTGTCTCTCATTAGAAATGTAGTCTTGTTGCGCGTGTGAATGAGGTGCGCGCTCTTCGTGATTTATCTTCCCTATTGAACATAATTTTCTCCATCTTAAATTTGATCGTATATTTAGATATTAGAGTACCTAAGCATTAATTAGAAACATCGTTTGACTTGTTTGGACGAACTTTACTGGTAACGTTTTGAATTCGTTTGCGTGCATGTTGAAAGAGTGGATTACTGAATCAAGCGCACCAATTTAACTGACATTTTTGGGATATAAAGAAGGACTTTATCGAACAAAACTACCGTTTGTTGTGTAACTGGGACCCTTGGGATTGCAAACAGAGGAAGATCTTCAAAGGTAAGTGATTTATGTTATCGCTATTTGTTACTTTTGTGACGCCTGTGCTGGTTTGGAAAAGTATTTTGGTGTGGGGCACTGTCCTAAGATAATGACATGGTATGCTTTCGCCATAAAGCCTTTTTGAAATATGACAATGCGGTTGGATTAACAAGAAGTTAGTAATGTAGGACACTTGTATGATCATGAATGTTTAATATAACATTTTTGTAATTTGAATTTGGTGCGCTCCAGCTTGACCGGATGTAGTTGATTTTGATCACTTTGGCGGGACCCCTGGCTGTTTTTATTCCACACTATGAAGCCCTTGCCAATTCCCTGTTTTGTTTGTGTTCATAATAAAATAAAAGCATCCTCAGGTCAAGGTCACCCCTCTAACTTCCCTTGATGACATATAATTCCACAATGGAAAAAGATGAGGTCATGGGAAAAATCTGGTCTTGGCTAAACAGCATTATTCTCAAGTGGGAATATCATAGATTAATTCTGCAGCACACACATCTGTCTGTGACTAGTTGTGTTTGATGTCATTTGCCTGTTTTTCTGTCTGCATGTCTGTCTGTTTGTCCCTGGTGACCCTCAAACACAGATTACCTGTTCCCTCCCTCCCTCCCTCCTACGGCTGGGCCGTTGCCATGGGAGACAGAGGTCAAGTTTTCAGACATTCCAGTCAGATAGGATCAGAGCAAATCCCCTCCATCGTCCCACAGGGAGGATTTCTGATGTTCCTACTGACATTGCTCTTTTCGTCCCCTGTTATATCCCTCTGTATCATGCTATGAGACCACTGCAGAAGCAGGAAAGGAGAGGCACGTCGGTCTGTCTGGCTCCCTGGTGCCTGGCTGGCCTTGAACACAGAATTCTCTGCGCCTGATATGTGTCATCATGGCATGGGACACCACGCGGCTGTGTACAAGCCCTGTGTGCTGAACCGTGTAGTGAAGGCAGGGGTCCATGGGCACTGTCAAGGCTGTGGTGAGAGGTGGGGCGGCTGGAGCACGGGGACGACCCAGCTGTCCCTGACATGGTGGCCTACCTGGTGTTTTGACAGCTCCGAGCAGAGCAGTCAATCCTCTCTCTGTGTCACTGCATCCTCTGCCCTGGGGCACTCTCAGGTCTGTATGGATGCACCTAGCTGCATCTAGCTGCCACGGATCCACTCATGACATGAACAGGTTATGTGCTCTTTCCTGCTCTGGTTGGGCTAGACTCTCCTTTCCTTTTATTTTTCCCTTTGACTTCCGATCTAGCTTTTTCTTCTCTCTCTTTTTTGTGTGTCACAGACTTCTCTGCATAGTCAGGTTTTTCTGTACAACTACAACCCTTCCACCCTGTAGACCTTGGATAATTTTATACACAGTGCTATTTTAATTGCTCCTGTTCATGTATGTTGGCAACTAATGGTTGAGGTATTACTTTACTATAACAACACAACTTATTCTCAGAAGTTGACAAGTTGTTTCTGTTGGGAAAGGTGAAACTTTGAAGAATTGGTCAGGCGAGTGCATCACAGTTTAGACTTGTTTGACAGTTTAACCACTTATTTCTCCAGGGAGCGGGATCTGAGTAATTGGAGAGTTGGACTGTGCAGACACAGATGTTTTGCTCTCTTCCTGGTGATGTGTCTCAGTGAAGAGCCAGGGAAGCAACAAACTGCACCATTCAACCATCTCACTGTAACATCCAGCCACTGGTGGGTCTGGTTCTCTGCTAATGAGGCTTGTTTGTGACTTTACTCTTCAATCTTGTGTTTGCGTGTGCAAGTTTGTATAAAGAACGCTGGCAGGGGGGCATTCTCTGTCATCCAGAGATCTTTATGTCTCTACGACTCGGCCTTCACAAACAAATCCCACTGTGAAGCTATTTATAACACACACCTTCACACCTTCCTCCACCGTCCTGGAGGGATTAGAGAAGAGAGGAGAGAGCACAGTCAACTCCAACTACCTTACGTCTACATCTCGAAGTCACCTCTTAACCACAATTCAAAAAGAAGCAGGATGGTTTTTGATCAACAATTTCCTTAGAATAACTTTTCCTTTATTGTATCATATCAATGGTGATAAATATGGCCGATTTTCACTGGAAAGGGGAAAGTAGGATTGACACATTGTTTGTTCAGCGCAAGTAGGACTCCAACCGAAAGACACTGACCCTAGTATTTGATACTTGATTTCTAATATCACCTGTTACGTTGCCACTAAGACAAACTCAAAATGTCAGAAGTAACAAAGTAACAGGTTTTGTTTTTAAAGGTTTCTGAAAGACACCAATGGGGGTGTCCACAGAAAGTTGACAAGCAACTAGAAAATGGGCCCTAAAAGACACCCACCATGGATGTCCACAACATTTGCCCCCCAAAAAAAGGCAAACTAAAAGAAAACCCGACAGCAACTTAGGATAGGGAGAAAACAGAAAGTGGGGCAAACCAAACAGGCTTTGTCTGACAACTTAAAGTGGAAGAGCTAACCAAAAGGTATTGCTCTCCTATCATATTTTTTGCCAACAGAAGCACCCCAGCTTCTGCAGCCAGCAGCTCTTAAATATCAGCTGGGCCAGCACAAGTGAAACACCTTCTGGCTAACGAGGATGACCGGTGCAACACATCCTGCCCAACGAGGATGATTTAGTTGAGTGAGCGCCATGCCCAAACAGAACAAAACTCGAAAAGAGAGAAAAAAAACGAATCCTGTAACACACCACTGACATCCAGACAAGAGATAGGAAGTCTAGCACGAGTCATCTGGGAGGGAGGCTTGGCTGTAGGCCACAAGACAAAGCTGTGAGGAGCCATGAAGAGCCCCAAGGCCCCTCTGCCTGGCTAACGAGTCTCAGTAGCCCTGATTAGGTCTTGTGTTGCCAATGCACCCTACATAGCAAATTGGCCAGTGTGACAAGTGTTCATTTTCTTGGTGTTACATTTTTAGTGTAAAGAGGTGTTGATTTAAGAGTTGTTTTTACACCATCTATGCTAATATAACTCCCAGGTGAGAGTTACTGTACAGAGGTTGGGCGGTGGCACTAAGCAGTGTTGATTGAGCTTCCGGTTTTAACTTCCTTTTCATCTAATTGCTGATGGCACAAGGGCAGCTGGAATTGCGCCATTAATTAGCTATCTAGCTAAATGTCAGCGGGAACTTTGTCTCAACTTCATTAGCTCGCTAAAATTAGCAAACTATTAGATTTCTGTACCTTTAGGCAGTACCGTTAGGCCGTACCGTTAGATGATTTCAACCATGTGAGTGTTGAGTTCACGAGGCCAACTAATATTAGCCGTGCAGCACGTGCATGGTGTTAATTGGGGTGTGACCTAGCGTGATCAATTCGATCCTCATTTTGTGCAGCATGTAGCTAGCCAGGAAGTGAAGGTAACAACATGGCTAATGTCTACTAATTTGTTCTTCATAATGAATATAACTAAGAATGTTTGTCTGGCCAAAAATGGTTAGCTAGCTAGCAGGGAAGACAAAGGGGAAAAGGTATAAGGGGGCATTTTGTGTGATTGTTTATATATGTTACCCTTGTCCTAAGGGTGAAACATGATCTGCCATCACTAAAGCAGCTTAATTAAATTGTAATCCCCAAATCTATTTTACATGAAGAAACAACCTGTCATTCATCACAAACTTTGTGAATATCTGGGTTTTCCCTCTTCACAATGCAGAAATACTGCATTTAATCAGTAGACATGGCTCCTTTTTATTACAACACACCTGGCATTATTGTTTTCTTTACTAAAGAAGAGGTTTATTTTTTTGATTTAACTAGGCAAGTGAGTTAAGAACAAATTATTATTTACAGTGAAGGCCTAGGAACAGTGGGTTAACTGCCTTGTTCAGAGGAAGAACAACAGATTTTTACCTTGTCAGCTCAGGGATTTGATCTAGCAACCTTTCAGTTACTGCCCCAACACTCTAACCACTAGGCTACCTGTCACCCTGGAGTTCATACATTAAGATTAGAAGGGCCCTCTCATGTTGCTGATTCTCCAGTCCAGTCAGAAAGCTCCACAAATGGGTGTCGTCATTGGTGTCCCACATAATAACGCTCAAAGTGATTGTTTGGAGAAGTCTTGAGTCTTTACGCTAAAGATATGTGTGCGTCCATCATAGCCAAGTTGCAAGCTAGTGGTGTTGAAAATAGTGTTGTCAACAGTAGTGTGTGATTTAGAAGAGCTCACTACTGGGCTGCACTCCCAAATTAAACAAGTTCTGTCAGTTACGCCTATGGATAACCCCTCTACATCTGCTGTAAAGGATAGTTTTGAGAACTTTGAAAACCAATTTGCCAGTTTTAACTCAGAAACCAAGAGAACTAAGCACTTCAACCAAAAATGGGTTATTGTGGAACCAGTAGAAGTAGTGTTGGGAGTTAGATATGATAGCAGGCGAAATAAATAAAACTGGCATGTATGATCAAGTTCAAGTGAAATACATTTTTGTATATATTCCTATACTGGAAACATTGATATTCATGTGTCACAATTCTGAAATCTGTAAGTTATTGGAAAATGCACAGAGGGATATACAGTGCCTTGCGAAAGTATTCGGCCCCCTTGAACTTTGCGACCTTTTGCCACATTTCAGGCTTCAAACATAAAGATATAAAACTGTATTTTTTTGTGAAGAATCAACAACAAGTGGGACACAATCATGAAGTGGAACGACATTTATTGGATATTTCAAACTTTTTTAACAAAACAAAAACGGAAAAATTGGGCGTGCAAAATTATTCAGCCCCCTTACGTTAATACTTTGTAGCGCCACCTTTTGCTGCGATTACAGCTGTAAGTCGCTTGGGGTATGTCTATCAGTTTTGCACATCGAGAGACTGAAAGTTTTTCCCATTCCTCCTTGCAAAACAGCTCGAGCTCAGTGAGGTTGGATGGAGAGCATTTGTGAACAGCAGTTTTCAGTTCTTTCCACAGATTCTCGATTGGATTCAGGTCTGGACTTTGACTTGGCCATTCTAACACCTGGATATGTTTATTTTTTGAACCATTCCATTGTAGATTTTGCTTTATGTTTTGGATCATTGTCTTGTTGGAAGACAAATCTCCGTCCCAGTCTCAGGTCTTTTGCAGACTCCATCAGGTTTTCTTCCAGAATGGTCCTGTATTTGGCTCCATCCATCTTCCCATCAATTTTAACCATCTTCCCTGTCCCTGCTGAATAAAAGCAGGCCCAAACCATGATGCTGCCACCACCATGTTTGACAGTGGGAATGGTGTGTTCAGGGTGATGAGCTGTGTTGCTTTTACGACAAACATAACGTTTTGCATTGTTGCCAAAAAGTTCCATTTTGGTTTCATCTGACCAGAGCACCTTCTTCCACATGTTTGGTGTGTCTCCCAGGTGGCTTGTGGCAAACTTTAAACAACACTTTTTATGGATATCTTTAAGAAATGGCTTTCTTGCCACTCTTCCATAAAGGCCAGATTTGTGCAATATACAACTGATTGTTGTCCTATGGACAGAGTCTCCCACCTCAGCTGTAGATCTCTGCAGTTCATCCAGAGTGATCATGGGCCTCTTGGCTGCATCTCTGATCAGTCTTCTCCTTGTATGAGCTGAAAGTTTAGAGGGACGGCCAGGTCTTGGTAGATTTGCAGTGGTCTGATACTCCTTCCATTTCAATATTATCGCTTGCACAGTGCTCCTTGGGATGTTTAAAGCTTGGGAAATCTTTATGTATCCAAATCCGGCTTTAAACTTCTTCACAACAGTATCTCGGACCTGCCTGGTGTGTTCCTTGTTCTTCATGATGCTCTCTGCGCTTTTAACGGACCTCTGAGACTATCACAGTGCAGGTGCATTTATACGGAGACATGATTACACACAGGTGGATTGTATTTATCATCATTAGTCATTTAGGTCAACATTGGATCATTCAGAGATCCTCACTGAACTTCTGGAGAGAGTTTGCTGCACTGAAAGTAAAGGGGCTGAATAATTTTGCACGCCCAATTTTTCAGTTTTTGATTTGTTAAAAAAGTTTGAAATATCCAATAAATGTCGTTCCACTTCATGATTGTGTCCCACTTATTGTTGATTCTTCACAAAAAAATACAGTTTTATGTCTTTATGTTTGAAGCCTGAAATGTGGCAAAAGGTCGCAAAGTTCAAGGGGGCCGAATACTTTCGCAAGGCACTGTATCTGTGGAAGACACTTATGAAGACTTTAGTGATGGAAGTTACTTTAAGACTCATCCCTTTTTCTTAAACCTATACCAATGCTTTACAGATCCAAATGTTCTATAATGACTTTGAAAGTGCCAAAACACTTGGGTGCAAAGTGTGGTGTTCACAAGATAGGTGCCATTTATTACGTCCTCGGGAATCTGCCACCCAAGTTTAACTCTGCTGTGATGAATATTCATTTAATGTCATTTCAGTATCAAGATCTAAAGAAATTTGGTGTTGATGCCATTCTAGAGCCCTTGGTTAATGATGTTAAAAAACTGGAGAGTGATGGTGTAAATTTGCCTTATCTGCCAAATAACTGGACACAATTTGGGGATGCATGCAGTCCTTGTTTTCAGAGTCCTTCAGTGGTCATTGCTTTTGCCGGTTCTGTTTGATAGAAAAGTCTAATGCTCAGACGGTTTACAGTGAGGATGACCCTAAGATTGTCTGGTAAAGATACATTTGAAATGCATTTGAATCGGTTGCAATCAGACCCACAGCTCTTATCTGTGTATGTTGTAAATAAAAATTCTGAACTAAACAGTTTGCAGCACTTCCATGTTTGTCGTCATTTTTCTGTGGATATAATGCATGACATTCTTGAAGGGGTGGCTCAGTTTGAGGTAAAATTGTTGTTTGAATATGTCTCAGAATCTACTTGTTTGACTATGGGTACTTGGAGTGCAAAACCGTCCAACTAAAGTCAACCTAGAGAACAGTAGACATAGCATAACACTTAATTATATTCAAACTCTGTCTTGTGAGAAACATTCCCTTGATTTTGGGTGATGTTGTTCCACCAGGAAATGAGAATTGGCATGTTATTTTCAGCTTACTGCACTTCCTTGTGTCAATTCAGCTACAGGATGCATTCTCTAGAGTTGATCCTCAACACTGAAAGGTGTTGATGCTTAATACTGAGTGTTGAAAAAAACTCTCCCATTGGCCATTTGAACAATATCTGAAGTGTTATATTTTAACACTCAGTGTTTCAAAAAGTGTTACATTAACACAGAGTGGACCTATATAAACACTGGACAAGTGTTACAACTAACATTTTCAAATTTGCTGTGTAGCCTGCTCTGCTGTGGCATCCTCCCTGATCTGGTGGGATGACAAGCTGTTTGAAGAGAAGCTCTCTAATGTAAAGCACAGAGGAGAGATGGAGGCAATGCAGAGGATGCAGTCTTCAGACAGATTTTCTACACTGGGTCATGAATGGGTTCTGGGTCATTCGCCGTCGTGGGGATTCTGGTCAGCCCAAGCTCATGTCTCCGTGACAACCACTCAAAGAGATGTTCGAAGTTCTGTAGAAATTGGGAAAAGCAAGTTAACAGGCGTGGATACAAACTGCAGCAGCGGACAGCAGCATGTTTGGCCTACATTTCACTGTCAAACCAAAACACTGTGTAACCGAATATACTGCAGCAGGTTTGGCCTACATTTCACTGTCAGACCAAAACACTGTGTAACCGAATATACTGCAGCAGGTTTGGCCTACATTTCACTGTCAGACCAAAACACTGTGTAACCGAATATACTGCAGCAGGTTTGGCCTACATTTCACTGTCAGACCAAAACACTGTGTAACCGAATATACTGCAGCAGGTTTGGCCTACATTTCACTGTCAGACCAAAACACTGTGTAACCGAATATACTGCAGCAGGTTTGGCCTACATTTCACTGTCAGACCAAAACACTGTGTAACCGAATATACTGCAGCAGGTTTGGCCTACATTTCACTGTCAGACCAAAACACTGTGTAACCGAATATACTGCAGCAGGTTTGGCCTACATTTCACTGTCAGACCAAAACACTGTGTAACCGAATATACTGCAGCATGGACACAGTCACATCTTTGGGCATGGATGTTGAAGATTTTTTATAAACCCTCTTCAGGTTGAATAGGTAGGCGTTGCTGTACCTTTAAGTGAAACATTTCTTCCTGGTCTAGCGAGCGTCCCTGTTGTGTGCGCTCACATCGAGAGGGGAATGGCAGAGTGTTGAGTAATGGGAGCTGAAGGAGGAAGTGTTGATTTGATAAATCATTTTTTACTGTGCCCAGACGACACTGGCTCTGCTAAGCAACGCTGACCCTTAGTGTGACGGCATGGGCTAATAAAATGCACCACGAGACACCCTAAGCATCCTAATATGCCTGTGTCAGGCTCGATAAGCAGCCTCTTTAAAATTTAAGAGGTGTACCTGCACACCTGTTTGTGTGAATGTGTGCATTCGTGTGAGTTTTTGGTGTGTGCGTAAGATTCTTTTGAGTGTGTGTATTACATCTGTGCATGCAGAGGGTGGTGACAGGCACAGTGTCTAATCTACAGTAAATAAAATTTTCCCTCATTTGAATACAGCCCTCATTTCAGTGATGATAATGATCTGTTCTCCAGCTAAGAGAAGAGAGGAGAGGACAGGCTCCTACTGTGTTCTTCCACTCTGTCACTCTGTGTCAGTGGTGCTAGACAGTGAAAGGACAACACCACAGCAGCCCACCATCATGTGACTCATGACCCACCCCCATGACCCAGAGTAGTGATTATGGCACAAAATAGCAGTTGTTTCATATGTGGGACATGGTACACTACATGGTCAAAAGAAAGTGGACAGCTTCTCGTCTAACGTCTCATTCCAAAATTATGGGCTTTAATATGGAGTTGGTCCCCCCCTTTGATGCTATAACATCCTCCTTCTCCTTATGGCAAGGATTTCTACTAGATGTTGGAACATTGCTGCAGGGACTTGCTTCCATTCTGCAACAAGCATTAGTGAGGTCGGGCACTGATGTTGGTGATTAGGCTTGGCTCGCTGTAGCCGTTCCAATTTATCCCAAAGGTGTTTGATGGGGTTGAGGTCAGGGCTCTGTGCAGGCCAGTGAATTTCTTCCACACCGATTTCAACAAACCATTGTTATGTGCGGGGGCATTGTCATGCTGAGTCAGGAAGTGCCTTCCCCAAACTGCTGCCACAAAGTTGGAAGCACAGAATCGTCTAGAATGCTATTGTATGCTGTAGTATTAAGCATATCTGTTCACTGGAGCTAAGGGGCCTAGCCCGAATCATGAAAAACAGCCCCAGACCATTATTCATCCTCCACCAAACTTTACAGTTGGCACTGCTCATTGGGGCAGGTAGCGTTCTACCTGTCATCCGCAACACCCAGATTCATCCGTCTGATTGCCAGATGGTGAGGTGTGATTCATCACTCCAGAGAACGCGTTTTCACTGCTCTAGAGTCCAATGACATCGAGCTTTACACCACTCCAGCCGGCGCTTGGCATTGCGCATGGTGATCATAGGCTTGTGTGTGGCTGCTCGCCCATGGAAACCCATTTCATGAAGCCCCCGATCAACAGTTCTTGTGCTGATGTTGCTTCCATCAGAGGACATATGATTTTTACGCGCTATGCGCTTCAGCACACAGTGGTCCTGTTCTGTGAGCTTGTGTGGCCTATCACTTATCAGCTGAGTCGTTGTTGCTCCTAGACGTTTCCACTTCACAATAACAACGCTTACAGTTGACCGGGGCAGCTCTAGCAGGGCAGAAATTTGACGGACTGACATGTTGGAAAGGTGGCATCCTTTGATGGTGTCATGTTGAAAGTCACTCAGCTCCTCAGTACGGGCCATTCTGCTGTCAATGCTTGTCTATGGAGATTGCATGGCTGTGCGCATGCTTTTATACACCTGTCAGCAACGGATGTGGCTAAAATAGCCGAAATAACTAATTTGAGGGGTTGACCACATACTTTTGACAATCTAGTGCATGTGTGAATTGTGTTGTCATGGTATATTTTGAGGTAGCGAAGCATAATATTGTTGATGTCCTGCTCTTAGTGAGAAGCTTTGCTATACTATAAGGACATTCTTGTGTCCTTAGAGGTTCATCCAATGGGACAAAGGTCAGGACGGTGTCTCAATGAGCCACCTGTCAATAAATTACACATCGAAGATGGTTATATGACTTTATACATGGAACTGACTGTTGCTGTTTGCTGTCAATTTATGATGGATGACCAGGGTCAAAATTATCTGTCTAAAATACCAAGGGCACATGCCCCAAAAGCACAAAAACCCAACAAATCCCAAAAAGTGTCATACTATAGGAGTAATATATTTATAAAACACTGAACTATATTCGTAGGGCTGTGACAATACCCGTATCGCAATATTCTTTCCATGTCAAAAATTAAAACATGAAGCAGACCAAACTCTTTGGTCCTTTAATAACCTGCTGTGTGTAAAAAATTGTGTGTTATAGCTTTGAATAAACATACATGGGACTCAGGATGACAACATAAGGATGTTTGCTTTCCTAAAGAAGTTAAATTATCTATGTGTTTTGTTTCGTTGTCACGATAGTAACGAGTATTTGCAATACTGGTATCGTCACAGCCCTAATATCCAGTGGGGACACCCATTGGGATTTTTCCTTTACGTCCATGGCTGCCCTGGGTATGTCATAACTTGTATCTGTCACACTCGAGGTGACACAGTGACATGGTAGAATTGATTGTACTTGCCTTCCCCATTTACTGTCATTGTTATTGATGTCATTAACCAGACATAAACACCTCTCCTATTAGCTGATGAGATGCATTTGTATAACGGTATAATGGTAAACCTTTCCTCTTGCAGAAATAGCAGGACATTCAAGTAAAGACAGTGAAAGGATAGCAGATTAAGCTATGTATCCATCGACAATGCTACTGTTTACTTGTACTAAACTCTGAGCTTCCACTCCACTTGGCCTGATCTCGTGGAGATGCTAGCAGACGTCAGCCTGCATTAAAAAAGATCCCAGTCATGTTGGAGCTAGGCTGCAGCCAACTTCCCTTTCCCCTACAGTGGTAACAATGTTCTCTGCCTCTGTTGAACCTCTGTGGTGGAGCCGCAGCCTCACACGGAGAAAGGGCCACAAATGGGATCGAACAGGTGTCACTTTAATTATGGTCCCTCTCAGGCAGGGAGGGAGGCGGTGGCTCCCTTAATTAACCCCGCCGCTCTGCTATTGAATCGCATTGTCAGCCCTGCACTGGGCGGGCACAGATAGGTCGACAGTATGCCCGCCAGTATATACGACTCTCCGGCTTTTAATTTGAAGTGCCTGGGGAGTACGCTAGCTTGTCTTCCTGTCTCACCCCTCCCTCCTCCCCCTAGATCACTACTTATGGTCACATCAGTTTCACATCTCTCTCACACACTGCCCTCAGTCCACTCCACTAACTCCACACACTAGTCTAACCCAGACCTACTTGTTGTACATCTTTCTCATCTTCCTCAATCTACTACACTACCTCTAAACAGTGAGTCCCTTGCACCTCCATGAAATGATGCCAGGGTCATTCAACTAACCCACTGTACTTTTCAATGGTATAGTAAAACAGAGCCAATATCACATCCTATCTACTCTTTTGGGATTATGGACTGCAGATGTTTAATTTTCCCCCTTCTCTAGATGATGCTGGGTGACAGTCTTTCAATAGCTCCTGATTTGACATTATCATCCAATTATAGTGCTCATTATTGTACTAGATACAGATGTTCCACCTTGCACGTATTTCCAGGTTGGTGAGAAACATGTTGTGGATCAAAGTTTACCTCCATGCAACTCCATCTTTACATCCCTTCCATCTAGCTTCCTGCGTTCTTTTTCACAGTCCAGGAGCATGTGTGCTCAGTGTTTTGTTATTCCACTCCACCAATGTACATAAAAAAATACGGTATATTCCGTGAGTTAGGGGTCAGGTCGCTCTCAGGGCACTAAGTAGAGTGCTATGTATACACAGCTCGGGATATTGATTGTTTTCTGCTAGCTGGTGAGACAGCTCCAGCTCTGTGAAGGTGAGTCTGAAAGAGGAGCCAGTATTATTTTTCTTCATTTGGCAAGTGAGAGTGGGCAGAGACAATTTTTGGAGCTTTTCTGTGTGTTAATGCAAAGCTAGAAGGTCAGAGTAAATTACTGCTCAACAGGCAGAGGCACGATGTGTGGCTTTTCCAGATTTAATTTCCACATTCCTAAATACCAAGACGGAATTATTTATGCAATGTCGTTGGATGTCAGTCTCCCAGAAAAAGACAAGCAATTCAACAACATGTTATTAAAGAATATATCTATAGAGATAAAGAAACAAACAAAAGGGAGTTATTTGTTGCCTGGGGTGGCAGGGTAGCCTAGTGGTTAGAGCGTTGGACTAGTAATCAAAAGGTTGCAAGTTCAAATCCCCGAGCTGACAAGGTACAAATCTGTTGTTCTGCCCCTGAACAGGCAGTTAACCCACTGTTCCTAGGCTGTCATTGAAAATAAGAATTTGTTCTTAACTGACTTGCCTAGTAAAATAAAAAAACACACACACAATCGTGTATTGGTTTTTCTTTTGTTACATTTTTTTTTATTTTTAAGTTTGGGAGTAGAAAAATTCAAGTGACACTATCAGAAGCCTGACCAGCAGCTAACTCAATCCAAAGAGAGGTGGGCATTATTGAAAGGCATAGGAGGAATGACTGTCCAGTCAAAGCCGCAGAAATGCAATAGCCTCCAGCGAGAGGAGTCCCTGTGATTCTGGAAAGAGAATGAGAGTTAGAGAGAGAAAAGGAAGGAGAGATGGGAACAGAGGATGTAAACAAAAAGTGGGCTGCAGATTGAATAGAAAATGTTTTGTGTGTGTGTGTGTGTGCAGGCGTATTAAGTTTTCTGTTAGGAAAATGTGTCACTGGACTACATGACCGGGAAGATTTTAATTACCTGCTGTTAGGCAAATTTAACAGACCCAATTATTGGGTGTGTAACCAATTAGGGCGTCAACCAGGATTGCCCCTGTGTGTGTGTGTGTTTCTGTAAGCTGGTTCACATTACACAATGTCGATACCCAGTATCATATATTGATGCACATAATTTGTATTCTACATTAGTTCAGACAATGTCGACGTCAAGTCTAGTTTTCAGCAGCTGAAGTTCACTGTCAATAATGCCATTCTCCAACAATATCCAATTTGCCAGATCTGAACAGCTCAGAAGTGGATACTAATATCTTTTGAGTCAACAGGACATTTCATCATTGTACCTTTTGTGTTCAGTAAATGAGGAATGAAGCCTTGCTGTTATCAACACATCTCCTGTCTCTTCTACTAGAGTTATTGAGCTATGGAGGTGATTGTCAGCTGCACTACACAGGAAACTCATCTCCAAAAGGTCAACAGGCTAAGGAATTTTCAGAAATGCGGTAAAATGGCAGAAATCCTTGTTTTAATGGTCCATCGTGTACAAGGACATGCCTTTCTTTGAGCTTTGAGCACCGCACATGTGTGTTGGGTATTCAAGACTGCTGTTTTATATAGTGAGTTTGCCCAAAGTACTGATGATAAGCTAGGTAATGTGTGTAGAATGGAAGACCTTAGAAGTCTGTTTTCTGAGAAACTGTTGCTGAGACTGAATAGTAGAGTAGCACAAAATGATTTGTGCCAGTGGATGCCTATCCAATGCACAATAAAACACTGATTTCCAAGGGTGTTGCTTTTATAAAAGCATTCGTTATTAGCTGATCACAATGATCAAAGCTAGCATACCACGCTGCATCCCTACTGCTGGCTTGCCTCTGAAACTAAGCAGGGTTGGTCCCCATCAATCCCTGGATGGGAGGTCAGATGCTGTAGGAAGAAGTGGTGTTGACTCTTTCCTCTGGTCCCCAATTTATTTTCCCAGGGCAGTGATTAGGGTGCTGTCTTTCAGATGGGATGTTACACGGGTGTCCTGACTCTCTCTGGTCACTAAACATCACATAGTACTTATTGTAAGAGTATGGGTGTTAACCCTCGTGCCCTGGCTAAATTCCCCCATCTGGACCAGATTGAGGTGCTTTTAAGGTGGAATGGCATCTTGAAATGTTAAGGTGGACTCGATGACAATAACTTCATATTTATTATGTTGATGTAACTTGTTTTTTCCTTCATATCATCTTTGCTATGTTTACTTGGACCCCCCAACATTAAATGTATGAGTGTAAGTCGCTTTGGATAAAAGTATCTGCTAAATGGCTTATGTTACTATTATTACTGAGCCACTAACAATGTGCATGTGCTCTATAGTCTAATTGCTCACTTCACAAAAGGGAAATCTGTATAGCAAAGCAGTAGGCCCAGAATAGACCGTTTTTCTCTCTTGATTAATTTGTTAACACAATTTGAATTACACGCTGGTGGAAAAAAAGGTTAATGCAATTTTATATCATCAAAGAAATGGATCCTCGGGTGATTATTATATATTTTTCTCACAACGAAATGAAACACCATTGATCCCTTTTCAAGCATCTTCTCTGTTCTATTGTCTTGTAATGACTTCTCAATTAGAGGTGTTTCTTAAATTGCCTAATTAGCTACACTGACTAGACTTGACATTTCATTCTGGATTGCAATACATTTTCCTAAGGTGTGTAAATGACTCATAGTTTCCCTAAGTTATGCAAACATAATCACTAGCATTTCAGGTGCTGTGGAATGTTGGAGGACCAATGTGAAAAATAAATAGCTTGTGACAAATAACTTGTAGAACGAGTAGCAACATGTTCACATAATTGGCCAAGAGATCAAAACCGGGCTCCCTGTGTAAACGCAGCCATTGTGCTCTCCATAGGCAGTGGTGTCAAACTCATTCCATGGAGGGCCTAGAGTCTGCTGGTTTTTGTTTTTTCCTTTCATTTAAGACCTAGACAACCAGGTGAGGGGATTTCCTTACTAATCAGTGACCTTAATTCATCATTCAAGTACAAGGGAGGAGTGAAAACCTGCACACTCGGCCCTCAGAATGAGTTTGACACGTGCCATGGCAATCAAAGAGACATGTCATGATGTAGTTACACCACACGGGGGCAGTAGGAATTCACTGGGTTGGAAGTGACACAAACACACCATCAACATGTTAATGACCTGCATGTAGTCATACACATTTGTACAGAGTAAAGAGTTCTTAGAAGTCTTGGATTATGGAAAGGGTGTTTGATCAATGCTGAGTTTTACAATCTCTCTGCCTGTTGTCACCACTGCAACAAATCAGTTACCTTCTACATCCTTCAACCCACTACCTCCATCTTTAATGCTGGAGCACTAACACTACAAGTTCTATCATCCCTAATACTTCACAATCCACAACCACATGCAGCCACTGTAATAATAGGCTAAACTTACAACTACATATGTTTCTAGGACTGAAACTGGTTAGTCATAGTTAATATCATTTCGCCAAAGCAGATGCTCTCTAATATGATCGATTCACGTCTGACTGCACATGGAGCTGTTTTAAAGATAGCATGCTCATTCTTGTTAGGGGATGACTCATTGTTCCCAGAGCCCAGGCTTCTTGACCGCTGGCTTAGCTGCCTCACCCCAAGCCCCTGTGTCAATAACTCAATAACTCCCATCTGTGGCACAATTAAGACATTATTAAACCGTATGTTGGAACCTGAGCTCCAGGCTCAACCAGAGGTGACTTCCCCTCCACACTCCCCTCCTTCCCATCGCCCACCCTCTCCACCCCCATATGTGAAACCCTGGCAACCCTCTCCTTATCTCTGACCCATTTCGTCCCACTCCCCCTTCCTCCCCCAGCGGGCAAAGCCATGGCATTGTGAGTAATGTCAGTGCCAACAGCTGTGCAGTGAACAGTCAATGTGGGCACTCCTCATCTGCCAGAGAGTTGGGGGTGTCCGTGGTCTGATGTGCCACAGTGTAATGTCACAAATAACCCTTCCCCCTCTCATCTGCCTACCCTCCTCCCCTTTGCCCCTGTCACAGTGATCTGTGTGAGTGAAGGCATCTGTTTTAGTCAGTCGCGGTGCGTGGACAAAATCCCAGAGAAAGCCAGGACAGGGGGAAAAAGCCATAATAGAACCTGTGTTGTGATAATTGTGTTGTTTGATCTTTAACCTGTTAGTTCATATACCTTGACACTGTGATATAGAGGCCTACGGCCGAGACAATAGGAAGTCACAGTGGCAGAATAAATTCAATCACACGTTTGTTTCATCACAAAACCGGAGAGCAACACAATTTATTTACATTTTTGTAATGATCCTTTTGCGACTAGCAATCCCGAATCCGGGAGCGTAATCATAGCCTCAAACGAATTAGCATAACGCAGCGGACATAAATACCCCTAGAAACTTTTCCTATTCATGAAAAGTTGACCTACAATCAGGCCCCAGTATGTTATCATGCAGCTAAGTAGCAAAGGAATCCATTAAATCTGTAACTCATCCATTTTAGTGTCAGGAAATGTCATACAGTATGTTAGCTGTCTCAAAAGCGATGAGCATGGAGAGATTTCAGTGCAAACAGATCCCACATTGGCATCACCACCAGGAGCTTCTGCTTACCACAGTGACAGTTAGATTCTCTCCTACCAATCCTGGCTGGCAAAGTACCAGGATGCTGTCTGGTTATGAATCTGATTTTAGAGAATTTAATTTGACATTTGAGCTTGTAAACTTGATACAGAGAAAATGTATACAATATCTACCATATTGAAACTGAATAAAAATTACATTTGAAAATTAAATGAAATTGAAATTGAATTTAAAACTGAATGCAATATTCACTCTTAAAACCTCTTGCGACGAGCAAACCCGTATCCGGGAGCGTAATCATTGCCTCAAATGCATTAGCATAACGCAGCTGACAGAAATACCCCTAAACTTTTCCTATTCATGAAAATCGCAAAAGAAATGAAATAAATATATTCAAACACAAGCTTAGCCTTTTGTTAATCACACTGTCATCTCAGATTTTCAAAATGTGCGTTACAGCCAACGCTAGACAAGAATTTGTGTAAGTTTATCATGGCATAATACTATGCTAGGCTCTGCTGGCAGCAGGCAACATTTTCACGAAAATAAGAAAAGCAAACAAATTAAATAATTTACCTGTTTTCACTCAGGAGACTCCCAGTTAGATAGCAAATGTTCCTCTTTTCCCAAAATATTATTTTTGTAGGCGAAATAGTTCCAGTGTGTTCATCATGCTTGGCTGAGAAATCGACCGGAAAATGCTACCACTACAACGCCAAACTTTTTTCCAAATTAGCTCCATAATATCGACAGAAACACGGCAAACGTTGTTTAGGATCAATTCTCAAGGTGTTTTTAACTTATATATTCGATAATATATCCGTCGAGGCAATTGGTTTCTCATAAGAAGCGATTGGAAAAATGGCTACCTCAGTATTTTACGCTAGATTTTCTGCGGGAGACATCATGTGACCACTTACTAAATATGGTCCCTTACGGCTATTCTTCAACGGAAATGCGTAAAAAGACATCACAATGCTGTAGACACCTTGGGGAATACATAGAAAACGTAAGCTCATTTGTAGCTCCTTCACAGCCATATAAGGAGTCATTGGCATGAGGCGGTTTAAAAAAATGTGACACTTCCTGGTTGGATTTCTATCTGGGTTTCCCCTGTAACATCAGTTCTGTTGCACTCACAGACAATATCGTTGCAGTTTTGGAAACGTCCGAGTGTTTTCTATCCAAAGCAGTCAATTATATGCATAGTCGAGCATCTTTTCGTGACAAAATCTCTTGTTTAACCTCTTCAGTCGACCCTCTACTTTTTTGAACATTTTGTTAAAAATCGCGCAACATTTCAGCGCCCTGCTACTCATGCCAGGAATATAGTACGTTCATATGGTTAGAATGTGTGTATAGGAAACCCTCGGACGTTTTTAAAACTGGTTAAATCACGACTGTGGCTATTACATAACGTGCGTTACATCGGAAAGCGCAGGAAAACCTGATCACAGAAAATGGAAATAAATATCCTTGCGCCACTACCGCATTTGTTAACAGTGAGCCGAATTAGATAAGACCGAGCATTCAACTCCCACAGCATCCCCATGTTGTCGAGTATCTTGTGAATTTAATCATCTTTGATTCTTGGTTGAACCGAAAGAGGGGCACCGCTTACCTCCGGTCTCCGCCCAGATCATTCCGGAAGAGCTCTCTCCTGAAATTTTTTCCAAGACGACAGCTAATGATATCTACATCGCCTACGGATGATTTTTATCGCTTATTAACGTTTACTAATACCTAAAGTAGCATTACAAACGTATTTCAAAGTGTTTTGTGAAAGTTTATCGTCTACTTTTTGAATTTTAAAAAATGACGTTACGTTGTGAAATCGCTGTTTTTTTCGTTTATCACACAGTCTACATATAACGATATCTTGGCTTTATATGGCCCGATTTAATCGAAATAAAGACCCAATAGTGTTTATGGGACATCTAGGAGTGCCAACAAAGAGGATGGTGAAAGGTAATGACTGTTTTCTATTTTATTGTGCGGTTTGTGTAACGCCGAAATGCTAATTATTTTGTTTACGTCCCCTGCTAACCATGTGTATGTGACAAATAAAAATTTGATTTGATTTGATTTGCTGTGCTTTTCTGTTGTAGTGTATTGGTGCATGCTATCAGATAATAGCTTCTCATGCTGTCGCCGAAAAGCATTTTAAAAATCTGACTCGTTGCCTGGATTCACAACGAGTGTAGCTTTAATTTGATACCCTGCATGTGTATTTTAATGAACTTTTGAGTTTTAACTAATACTATTAGCATTTAGCGTAGCACATTTGCATTTCCAGAGCTCTAGTTGGGACGCAAGCGTCCCAGGTAGAGGTAAGAGGTTAAAACTGGAACGGTTTTTCATCCAAAAATTAAAATATCGCCCCCTAGTCGCAAGAAGATTTATTTACGGATAGCCAAGGTCACACTCCAACATTCAGAGATCACTTAAAAACAAATTACTTGTGTTTAGTGAGTCTGCCAGATCAGTGGCAGTAGGGACGACCAGGGATGTTCTCTTGATAAGTGTTGGAATTGGACCATTTACTGTCCTGCTAAGCATTCAAAATGTAACGAGTACATTTGGGTTTCAGGGAAAATGTATGGAGAAAAAAGTACATACCTTTATTACCTTTATTATTTATATTCCTAAAGAAAATTAAGTACAGATACCACAACAAATACTTAAGTAAAAATACTTTAAAGTACTACTTAAGTACGCTACACCACTGCATGCAAGTAGAAAAACATGTTGACCCTACTTGCAGAGAAATACCTGGCTAAAATGCTTGCTAGCTAGCCTAACTTCCTTTCATGTGCAAAGATGCGCCAGGCCAGCAAGTTAACATTAGCCTACGACATCAAGCTACTTCCCTCCTCTTAGACCAGGCACACAATGTATGAATTTTGTTTCGACCATAATCACTGTTATAATCATTGACCATTACGGAGAATTAAGTAAAACCACAAGCCCAAATACTTATCCACAACCATGGCTAATCTAGCTAGCTAGCCACCTGAGGATAGCACAACGAGATGCAATAATTCAAATGTTTTCTGTAAATTACATGTGCTATTGATGTGATGTTATTGGGGTGAAGCCAAATCCAAACAGGCTTCCCTCGACACTTTTTTTTGGTACGCCTGGACCTTTCAGAGTTGATCTCACCCAGTTTAGATCAAGGCTGACTGGCTATATATATATATATATATATTTTTTATTATTATCAAGGGATGCCCAATGCTCTCTGGCTGCCCTTGCATTCAATGCTATGGGTGGCAACAATGTCATACTCTTTTTGACCAGACAGCATTAGATAGATGGCCTACGCATACTGAGACAGAGGGGCGCTGTTTCTCTCCCTCGGATTCTTTCTCCGATAACATACATTCAGCCTCTTGCAAATTGATAGAAAATTATGAAACAGAGAGACAAACAAACAAAAAACATCTTTATACATTTTTGGGGAAGCCAGGCTTCCCTTGGCATCCATGAATACATGCTACTGGTTTTAGCTCAACACACTGCCTCAATAGTAGACAGACTTCAACTCTCAAGATCTGTGGTGTAATAGGATGCACTCTGCACCTCAGCCCCTCTGTCAACAGCAATCACCTCTGTCCATCTGCTTTAATGATCTATTTGTGACTACTATGGCGGTTCACCCACTCACTCTTAGTCCCATAAGAGACCATTTTCAGAGTACTAAACATATGTTACAGTTCTTACATCAACATACGTATGAGCCAACATACTATATTTGGTATTTGGTTTTGTCATGATGTTTGTTAGATGCTGCTTGGAATGTTGTTCTTTGTTATTGCTTGATCAGTTCTGAAGGCTATACTGCGTACTGGGTTTGAGGAGCTAGCGATGTAACTTTGGTCAATTCTGAGTTCAACGTGGAATAACCGGTCATACAAAAATGGCTCACCTTTTAGCTAGGTAAAAATGCTTATGGCAACAAATCATTCAGAACTAACCTTTTCTTGGGCAGGCTAACTCCATTTAACCTGAATGAAGAGTCTGAGCCACGAGTTGAGGACCAATGACATCAGATAACCTCCCTCTCCCCTTCATTTGAAGGAGATTTTATTAATAAAGTTTTTTTTTGTGAAAGACAATACCTATCACCTGAGACATTTAGTAAAGACAGCGTTTGCTTTACAAACAAACTGTTCATTTACGTGGAATTGTATTTTGAAATTTGCAAACTGACAGCTGCAAAAAACCATAGACATATAATCCATAGATGGCAGTTCCCACTCAAATCAAGATTTGCAGCCATTGCTAATGTGCCCATAAATTGAACAGTCAAATTGCCAGGGTTAGAGGTTCCAAAACCCTTCCATGGATTATATGGCTATGGCCACAATGCTACAAGTTGTTCCACAGATAGAAGAAAAAGCAGGAAGCAGTGACTTGGTCTATAACAAAGTGGTCAGATGAAGAAGATGCTATTGCAGGAGTACACCACATCAGTCACTGGCTTTATCAATAAGTGCATCGAGGACGTCGTCCGCACAGTGCCTGTACGTACATACAGTCAAACAGAAGCCATGGATTACAGGCAACATTCGCAAGAAATCCTGCTATGCCCTGCGTTGAACCATCAAACAGGCAAAGCGTCAATACAGGGCTAAGATTGAATCATACTACACTGTCTACGACGCTCGTCTTATGTGGCAGAGCTTGCAAACTATTACAGACTACAAAGGAAGCACAACTGCGGGCTGCCCAGTGACACGAGCCTACCAGATGAGCTAAATAACTAACTCGCTTCGAGGCAAGCAACACTGAGGCATGCATGAGAGCATCAGCTGTTCCGGACGACTGTGTGATCACGCTCTCCGTAGTTGACATGAGTAAGACTTTTAAACAGGTCAACATATACAAGGCGGCAGGGCCAGATGGATTACCAGGATGTGTGCTGTGCTGACCAACTGGTAGGTGTCTTCACTGACATTTTCAACATGTCCCTGATTGAGTCTCTAATACCAACATGTTTCTAGCAGACCACCATAGTCCCTCTGCCCTAGAACACAAAGGCAACCTGCCTAAATGACCATAGACCCGTAGCACTCACATCCGTAGCCATGAAGTACTTTGAAAGGTTGGTAAAGGCTCACATCAACACCATTATCCTAGAAACCCTAGACCCACTCCAATTTGCATACCGCCCAAACAGATCCACAGATGATGCAATCTCTAATTGCACTCCACACTGCCCTTTCCCACCTGGACAAAATTAACACCTATATGAGAATGCTATTCATTGACTACAGCTCAGCGTTCAACACCATAGTACCCTCAAAGCTCATCACTAAGCTAAGGATCCTGGGACTAAACACCTCCCTCTGCAACTGGATCCTGGACTTCCTGACGGGTCGCCCCCAGGTGGTGAGGGTAGGTAGCAACACATCTGCCACACTGATCCTCAACACTGGAGCTCCCCAGGGGTGCGTGCTCAATCCCTTCCTCTGTACTCCTCTTCTGTACTGCATGGCCAGGCACGACTCCAACACTATCATTAAGTTTGCAGACAACACAACAGTGGTAGGCCTCATCACCGACAACGACAAGACATCCTGTAGGGAGAAAGTCGATGACCTGGCAGGGTAGTGCCAGAATAACATATCCCTCAACGTAACCAAGACTAAGGAGATGATTGTGGACTACAGGAAAAGGAGAACCAAGCACGCCCCAATTCTCATCGACGTGGCTGTAGTGGAGCAGGTTGAGAGCTTCAAGTTCCTTGGTGTCCACATCAAAAACAAACTAGAATGGTCCAAACACAAGACAGTCGTGAAGAGGGCACGACAAAGCATATTCCCTCTCAGGAAACTAAACAGATTGGCATAGGTCCTGAGATCCTCAAAAGGTTGTACAGTTGCAACATCTAGAGAATACTGACTGGTTGCATCACTGCCTGGTACGGCAATTGCTCGGCCTCTGACCGCACTGCACTACAGAGGGTAGTGCGTACGGCCCAGTACATCACTCTACTACCGCATGGCAAGCGATACCGTAGTGCCAAGTTTAGGACAAAAAGGCTTCTCAACAATTTTTACCCCCAAGCCATAAGACTCCTGAAAAGGTAATCAAAATGCTACCCGGACTATTTGCATTGTGTGCCCCCCCCAACCCCTCTTTTTACACTGTTGCTATGCTCTGTTTATGATATATACATAGTCACTTTAACTATACATTCATGTACATTTTACTTCAAATTGGGTTGACCAACCAGTGCTCCCGCACAGTGGCTAACCGGGCTATCTGCATTGTGTCCCACCCACAACCCGCCAACCCCTCTTTTACACTGCTGCTACTCTCTGTTCATCATATATGCATAGTCACTTTTACCATATCTACATGTACATACTACCTCAATCAGCCTGACTAACCAGTGTCTGTATGTAGCCTTGCTACTTTTATAGCCTCGCTACTGTATATTGCCTGTCTTTTTACTGTTTTATTTCTTTACTTACCCATTGTTCACCTAATACCTTTGTTGCACTATTGGTTAGAGCCTTAAGTATGCATTTCACTGTAAGGTCTACACCTGTTCTATTCAGCACACATGACAAATAAACATTGAGTTGATTTAAAAAAGGTGCTTTTGCATGCATTGATAAGCACATCTAAAACCGAATTAACGATACGTATTAAGACAGCACTTCTAAAATATAGATGGCACAAATTCAAATGTGTTCCTGACTCGACCATGGATTGATGTTTCAGTGTTTGGCGTTCTTAGCCAACACCTCATTCGGCCGCCTTTCGTTCCAGTACTCTGCTGCCTGTGACTGGAACGAATTGCAAAAATCGCTGAAGTTGGAGACTTTTATCTCCCTCACCAACTTCAAACATCAGCTATCTGAGCAGCTAACCGATCGCTGCAGCTGTACATAGTCTATTGGTAAATAGCCCACCCATTTTCACCTACCTCATCCCCATACTGTTTTTATTTATTTACTTTTCTGCTCTTTTGCACACCAATATCTCTACCTGTACATGACCATCTGATCATTTATCACTCCAGTGTTAATCTGCAAAATTGTAATTATTCGCTTCCTCATGCCTTTTGCACACATTGTATATAGACCCCCCCTTTTTTTTCTACTGTGTTATTGACTTGTTAATTGTTTACTCCATGTGTAAATCTGTGTTGTCTGTTCACACTACTATGCTTTATCTTGGCCAGGTCGCAGTTGCAAATGAGAACTTGTTCTCAACTAGCCTACCTGGTGAAATAAATAAAATAAAAAAAATAGGTTACCCGAAGGCTTTGGTGCCTCTGCTGTCAGACTCTCCTCTCAAAGATCTGGTTGCAATTTCTTCAGAACCTTCAATAGGAAACGATGGATTTTGAAGACTTCAATTATATTCAAGACTGTTTCAAGGGTATACAACGTCTGGCATTACGTCTCCTTTTGAGAGCTTTGAATTCAGCTCTAACAAATGTTAAACTAAGATTTTTTTAAGACTGTTTATGCCACCGAGATGTGATGTAATGTCTCGACATTTTATAATGTCCTCAACTCGATCTCGAAAGATGATCTATTTTGGTGTGTCCTGAGCAATTCTCTGATAAAATAATGACTTCCTTCCAAATTGAGGAGTTTGCAAGTCCGACAAATGGATTGGTGAAAGGAGAGGGGACTCCAAATGCCACGTCTGCTTGCTGCTCCATTTGTTTTGAATGCACTCCAACTGAAAAGCAATTTGAGAGCGCCAACCTTTAGAAAGAGCCCTAGCTGTTGAAGTGCAAAGGCAAACTTAATTAGGAAAATTATAATTGTGCACTGCGCAGTTTCCTTTACATTTGGCCCAGCCACTTTGTCAGCAGTTCCTCACGCAAATGAAGTTATGCCGCACGTCGACATTTACAAAATGTCAATACATCAGTAGACAGTAAATTATAAGCAATACTCTGTCAAGAAGCTGCATCTGTCACATCAATACCAGCAGTTGATTAACTGGGTGACACTTCTCTTCTCTTGCTGGCAATGTGTAGACTGTCATTTATGTCCAACGGGAACAATAAGACCTGAACTACCCTGCTCCCGTCCACGAGCCCTGTCGAATGCACATCGCATGATGGAAAATGTAATTAAATTGAAATTTTGACACGCTTCTGTAATTGCTATTGCTTTTTCCCCCAAAAAGTGTATTGATTTAATTTTGTTTTCTAATTTCACATGTCGACAAATGTGTTATTAGACTACTTTGTTCAAATTGTCCCCCAAATCAATATACACTCTTAGAAAGGAAAGTGTTATCCAGAACCTAAAAGGTTTTGAAGAACCCCTTTTTGGTTCCAGCTAGAACCCTTTTAGTTCCAGGTAAAACCCTATTTGGTTCCATGTAGAACCCTTAACCCAGAGGGTTCTACATGTAACCAAAAATGGTTCTAATATAGGGACAGCTGAAGACATTTTTGGAACCCTTTTTTGAAAGGTGTAGCAATAAATCACGCATCAGAATGAGATCAGTGGAATATAGCTTTCTCGAACTTCGGAGAAACCATTATAATGAGGATGTTGTGCCATATTTCAGGGTAATGTTATACTTCAGCTCTTTAATTAAATAGATTTTTGTGGCTTGTATTTATTTTGTATATACACTATCTATACAACATTATGTGGACACCCCTTCAAATTAATGGATTTGGCTATTTCAGCCACACCCGTTGCCCAGTGTATAAAATTGAGCACACAGCCATGCAATCTCCATAGACAAACATTGGCACGAGAATGGCCTTACTGAAGAGCTCAGTGACTTTCAACATGGCACCATCATAGGATGCCAGATTTCCAACATGTCGGTTTGTCAAATTTCTGCCCTACTAGAGCTGACTCTGTCAACTGTAAGTGCTGTTATTGCTAAGTGGAAACATCTAGGTGCAATAATGAAATGGTAGGCCACACAAGCTCACAGAACGGGACCGCGAGTGCTGAAGCATGTAACGCGTAACAATCGTTTGTCCTCGGTTGCAACACTCACTTTCGAGTTCCAAACTTCCTCTGGAAGCAACGTCAGTACAAGAACTGTTCACCGGGAGCTTCATGGAATGTGTGCGGCTGCTCCGCCATTGTAACCCAAGCCTAAGATTACCATGCGCAATGCCAAGCACCAACTGGAGTGGGATAAAGCTCATCACTACCGGACTCTGGAGCAGTGGAAACTGGTTCTCTGGAGTGATGAATCACACTTCACCATCTGGCAATCCGAAGGATAAATCTGGGTTCGGTGGATGCCAGGAGAACTCTACCTGCCCCAATGTGTAGTGCCAACTGTAAAGTTTGGTTGATAAGGAATAATGGTCTGGGGCTGTTTTCATGGTTCGGTCTAGGCCACTTAGTTTCAGTGAATGGAAAACTTAACGCTACAGCATAAAATGGCATTCTAGATGATTCTGTGCGTCCAACTTTATTTATTTATTTATGGTTCAGGCTAGGCCCCTTAGTTTCAGTGAAAGGAAATCTTAATTCTACAGCATACAATGGCATTCTAGAGGATTCTGTACTTCCAGCTTTTTTTAATCGTTTTTTTTTAACTAGGCAAGTCAGTTAAAAACAAATTATTATTTAGTGACAACCTGCCAAAAGGCGAAAGGCCTCCTGCGGGGACGGGGGCCGGGATTAAACACACATCATGACAAGAGAGATACCAGAACACTACATAAAGAGAGACCTAAGACAACAACACAGCATGGTAGCAACACATGACAACGACATGGTAGCAACACAACATGGTAGCATCACAAAACATGGTACAAACATTATTGGGCACAGACAACAGCACAAAGGGCAAAAAGGTAGAGACAATAATACATCATTCGAAGCAGTCACAACTGTCAGTAAGCTGTCCATGATTGAGTCTGAGTGTTTTTTGCAGCTCGTTCCAGTCGCTAGCTGCATCAAACTGAAAAGAGGAGTGACCCAGGGTTGTGTGTGCTTTGGGGACCTTTAACAGAATGTGACTGGCAGAATGGGTGTTGTATGTGGAGGATGAGGGCTGCAGTAGGTATCTCAGATAGGGGGAGTGAGGCCAAAGAGATTTTTATAAATAAGCATCAACTAGTAGGTCTTGCGACGGGAAACAGAGATGACCAGTTAACAGAGGAGTAAAGAGTGCAGTGATGTGGCAACTGCTTGATGTCCCTTTCCTGTTTCAGCATGACAATGCCCCCGTGCACAAAGCGAGGTCCACAAATAAATGGTTTGTTGAGATTGGTGTGGAAGAACTTGACTGGCTGGCACAGAGCCCTCAGCCCCACCACATCAAGTCACTGGCTTTATCAAAAAGTGCATTGAGGATGTCGTCCCCACAGTGACTGTACATACATTCCCCAACCAGAAGCCATGGATTACAGGCAACATTTGCACTGAGCTAAAGGGTAGAACTGCCACTCTATGGTGCGGGACTCTAACCCGGAAGCTTACAATAAATCCTGCTATGTATGCCCTGCGACTAACCATCAATCATCATACTACACCAGCTCCGACGCTCGTCTTATGTGGCAGGGCTTGCAAACTATTACAGACTACAAAGGGAAGCACAGCCGCGAGCTGCCCAGTGACACAAGCCTTCCAGATGAGCTAAATAACTTCTATGCTCGCGTCGAAGCAAGCAACACTGAGGCATGCATGAGAGCATCAGCTGTTCCGGATGACTTTGTGATCACGCTCTCTGTAGCCGACGTGAGTTAGACGTTTAAACAGGTCAACATACACAAGGCTCCAGGGCCAGACGGATTAACAGGACGTGTGCTCCGGGCAAGTACTGACCAACTGGTAGGTGTCTTCACTGACATTTTCAACATGTCCCTGATTTAAGTCTGTAATACCAACATGTTTCAATCAGACCACCATAGTACCTGTGCACAAGAACACAAAGGCAACCTACCTAAATGACTACAGACCCGTAGCACTCACATCTGTAGCCATGAAGTGCTTTGAAAGGTTGGTAATGTCTCAAATCAACACCATTATCCCAAAAACCCTAGACCCACTCCAATTTGCATACCGCCCAAACAGATCCACAGATGATGCAATCTCTATTGCACTCCACACTGCCCTTTCCCACCTGGACAAAAGGAACACTTATGTGAGAATGCTATTCATTGACTACAGCTCAGCGTTCAACAACATATTACCATCAAAGCTCATCACTAAGCTAAGGATCCTGAGACTAAACACCTCCCTCTGCAACTGGATCCTGGACTTCCTTACGGGTCGCCCCCAGGTGGTGAAGGTAGGTAGCAACACATCTGCACGCTGATCCTCAACTCTGGTGCTCCCCAGGGGTGCGTGCTCAGTCCCCTCCTGTACTCCTCTCCTGTATTGCATGACCAGGCACGACTCCAACACTATCATATCATTAAGTTTGCCAAAGACCCCAGCCACCCCAGTCATAGACTGTCCTCTCTACTACCGCATGGCAAGTGCCAAGTCTAGGACAAAAATGGCTTCAGTTTTTTACCCCCAAGCCATAATACTCCTGAACAGGTAATCAAATGGCTACCCAGACTACTTGCATTGTGTGCCCCCCAACCACTTTTTTTATGCTGCTGCTACTCTCTGTTTATCATATATGCATAGTCAATTTAACGATACATTCATGTACATACTACCTCAATTGGGCCGACCAACCAGTGCTCCCATACATTGGCTAACTGCATTGTGTCCCACCCACCACCCACAAACCCCTCTTTTACGCTACTGCTACTCTCTGTTTATGCATAGTCACTTTAACCATATCTACATACTACCTTAATCATCCTGACTAACCGGTGTCGGTATGTAGCCTTGCTACTCTTATAGCCTCGCTACTTTATATAGCCTGTCTTTTTACTGTTCTTTACCTTTACCTACCTATTGTCCACCTAATACCTTTGTTGCACTATTGGTTAGAGCCTGTAAGTAAGCATTTCACTGTTCTATTCGCCGCATGTGACAAATCAACTTTGATTTGACCTCTACTCCAATAAAAACCTTTAAAATTAATTGGAATGCCGACTGCGAGCCAGGCCTAATCGTCCAACATCAGTGCCCGACCTCACTAATGCTCTTGTGGCTGAATGGCAGCAGGTCCCCGCATCTAGTGGAAAGCCTTCCCAGAAGGAGAAGGTGGCTGTTATAGCAGTAAATTGGGGACCAACTCTATATTAATGCCCATTATTTTGGAGTGAGATGTTCGACGACCAGGTGTCCACATACTTTTGGTCATGTAATCTACCATGTACATTACCATCATGTGTGAATGTTGCTGTTTATATCTGTATCTTTATCTTGTCCAACAACTGAAGGTCCTTCTGGAAAAATAAAGTAATTCAATTCAATACTAGAGTGCAACCATGTCCAAACATGCTGAGAAGCAGAGGATAGAGGTACTGGAAAGCGACTCCTCATTCTTATTTGTCACCCGTTTAAATTATGTGCAAACATTGGCATGGGTAATTAACAGTCTAATATGTACAGCTGTTTTGATTAATCAACATCGTCTATAGTGTGAGTTAAGTCAACACCGCTGGAACAAACAAGACAACCTAAAACCAGAGAAAGGTCACAGGATCAATAATCCATTTAAGATGCTTGCATGGATTCTGCTCTCAACTCTGCTTGTAATCAAGAGGGGAGATTTATTTATCTATTCCTGTCACGGCTGACTTCCTCCTCTTCATCTGAAGACGAGGTGTCGCAGGGATCGGACCAAAATGCAGCGTAGTTCGTGTTCAACATGGTTTAATGAAAGACGAAAACACTACACAAATACAAAATAACAAACGTGGCAAAACAGTCCTATCTGGTGCAGAGAACACAAAGACTGGAAACAATCACGCACAAAGTACCCACAGAATATGGCTGCCTAAATATGGTTCCCAATCAGAGACAACGATAGACAGCTGCCTCTAATTAAGAACCAATCTAGGCAACCATGACATACAATATACCTAGAAAGGACACAGCCCCATAAACATACAAAACCCCTAGACAAGCCAAAAACACATACATCACCAATGTCACACCCTGACCTAACCAAAATAACAAAGAAAACAAAGAATACTAAGGTCAGGGTGTGACAATTCCTAACATTTAATCTAGATTCCCTGGTAAAGAAAATCCCAAAGTTCTACAGCAATTGATTTTCAGTGACCTGGCAAGGCCAAGGGATATTCTGAAATCAAATAAAAATTTATTTTCACATTTTTTGTAAACAACAGGTGTAGACAAACAGTGAAATGCTTTTACTGATGTGTCATTTTCCAACAATGCAGTGTTTAAGATAAAAAACACACACAAAAAAAGGAATAAATGCACAGTGAATAACCAGTGGTGTAAAGTACGACATAAGTCATTTTTAGGTATCTGTACTTTACTATTTATATATTTTGACAACTTTTACTTTTACTTCACCACATTCCTGAAGAAAATAATGTACTTTTTACTCCATAAATTTTCTCTGACACCCAAAAGAACATGTTACATTTTGAATGCTTAGCAGGACAGGAAAATGGTCCAATTCACGCACTTATCAAGAGAAAATCCCTGGTCATCCCTACAGCCTCTGATCTGGCAGACTCACTAAACACAAATGCTTCCTTTGTAAATAATGGCTGAGTGTTGGAGCGTGCCCCTGGCTATCCTTACATTTTAAAATCAAGAAGATTGTGTCGTCTGGTTTGGTTAATATAAGGAATGTGAAATGATTTACAGTATACCTTATCTTTCACTTTTGATACTTTAGTATATTTTAGCAATTACATTTACTCTTGATACTTTCAGTAAGTATATTTAAAACCAAATACTTTTAGACTTTTATTCAAGTAGTATTTTATTGGGGGACTTTTACTTTTACTTGAGTATTTTTCTATTAAGGTATCTTAAGTTTTACTAAAGTATGACAATTGGGTACTTTTCCACCACTGTGAGTAACGAATAACAATAATAAGTTAAAATAACATATATACTGTATATACAGGGAGGAGCAAGATGGTAGTGCAGGAAGTACGCCATCAGGAGGAGGCTGCAAGGTGGGCCAAGGCAGTCTCTCTTGCCAAACAGGGACAGTGGACTCGATGGGACAGTGTGGAGAAGAGGAAGATCAGCTGGAAAGATCTGTGGGCCATGGAAGCGAGGTGGTTGAGCTTTTCCATCAGAGCAACATATGACGTCCTTCCAACACCAGTTAATCTTCACCAATGGTATGGTGAAGATCTGGACTGTGCCCCCTGTTCCATGCCAGCCAACCTCAGGCACATTCTCAAAGGTTGTAAAACAAGCCTCACCCAAGGACGCTACACTTGGCGTCACAACCAAGTCCTTAAAAACCTTGCGTCCGCCCTGGAGGACAAGCGAGCTGCCACCAACTCCCTACTACCCCCAGCAGCATCACACCCCTTACGGACGACCTTTGTCCGCGAAGGGGCTAAACCACCGAAGAGCGGCTCTACACCATTAGAGCGAGACCAGCTGCGCTTGGCCCGCGACTGGAAAATGCTAGCTGACATTGGCCGGCAACTTGTGTTTCCTCCGGAGATCGCAACCACCACCCTAAGACCTGACATGGTGCTCTGGTCCTGTTCGCTCAAGAAGGTCTTCATCATTGAGCTCACAGTACCCTGGGAGGACTCAGTAGATGAGGCTTATGAGCGAAAACATCTGCGCTATGCTGATCTAGCTGCCGAAGCACGGCATCATGGCTGGAACACAGAAGTCCGACCAGTGGAGGTGGGCTGCAGAGGTTTTGTGGCAACATCTACAACCAGACTGCTTAGAGACCTGGGAATTAAGGGCCAGAGCCAGCATTCGGCAATCAAAGCTGTATCGGAGGCAGCAGAAGGCAGCAGTCAGTGGCCCTCGATTGAAGAGGAAAGACCCCAGCTGGGCCCCGAAGTGAGAGGGCCAGGAGGTATGCGGTCAACAATGCTTGACTCAGGGAGAAGGACGCCCCTGCCATGCATAGTCCCATGGGATGTTGGCTATCAACAACAAGGCAACTCCTATGACTAATTAGGAATGGGACGCAAGCGTAGGATTGATCACCCTGTCGCTGGCCGCCTTTGAGGAGGGTGTATAGTGTGAAAGGCCGAAACACCCTAGGAACCAAAGGTACACTACTGACGATGCGCTCCCCAAATTTCACCAGGCTGACTGTTCATGAACTCTTGGAAGTGCTTGCACAAAGGATAGTAATATCTCATCCTGTGTTCTTGGAATCTGTATATACAGGGAGGAGCAGTACCGAGTCGATGTGCAGCGGTACGAGATAATTGATGTAGCAATGTAGGCCTGCATACTGTATAAAACATCTTTACACACACACATCATCGACTCAATGCGTTTTGTACAACATGTCTCTGGACCTACTCACTGTCAGGTTATCTCTGGTAGTGAAGTGATCTGTATCATTGTCCTGTCACTGCTTCACTCCCTGGCTACGCTGATGCTCCTCCACCATGACAATATCCATCTCTGCCTCCTCTTCGCCCTCCTAGTTTTGTCCTATGGAATAAATGTTGTGGATCTTAATGTTTTTCCTCATAATCCTGGACTATTGGACCACCATTTTATTACGTTTGCAATTGCAACAAATAATCTGCTCAGACCCCAACCAAGAAACATCAAAAGTCGTGCTATAAATTCACAGACAACACAAAGATTCCTTGATGTCCTTCCAGACTCCCTCTGTCTACCCAAGGACGTCAGAGGACAAAAATCAGTTAACCACCTAACTGAGGAACTCAATTTAACCTTGCGCAATACCCTAGATGCAGTTGCACCTTTAAAAACTAAAAACATTTCTCATAAGAAACTAGCTCCCTGGTATACAGAAAATACCCGAGCTCTGAAGCAAGCTTCCAGAAAATTGGAACGGAAATGGCGCCACACCAAACTGGAAGTCTTCCGACTAGCTTGGAAAGACAGTACCGTGCAGTATCGAAGAGCCCGTACTGCTGCTAGATCATCCTATTTTTCCAACTTAATTGGGGAAAATAAGAACAATCCGAAATTCCTTTTTGATGCTGTCACAAAGCTAACTAAAAAGCAGCATTCCCCAAGAGAGGATGGCTTTCACTTCAGCAGTAATAAATTCATGAACTTCTTAGGGGAAAAGATCATGATTATTAGAAAGCAAATTACGGACTACTCATTAAATGTGCGTATTCCTTCAAAGCTCAGTTGTCCTGAGTCTGCACAACTCTGCCAGGACCTAGGATCAAGAGAGACACTCAAGTGTTTTAGTACTATATCGCTTGACACAATGATGAAAATAATCATGGCCTCTAAACCTTCAAGCTGCATACTGGACCCTATTCCAACTAAACTACTGAAAGAGCTGCTTCCTGTGCTTGGCCCTCCTATGTTGAACATAGTAAACGTCTCTCTATCCACCGGATGTGTACCAAACTCACTAAAAGTGGCAGTACTAAAGCCTCTCTTGAAAAAGTCAAACCTTGACCCAGAAAATATAAAAAACTATCGGCCTATATCGAATCTTCCATTCCTCTCGAATTTTTTAGAAAAGGCTGTTGCGCAGCAACTCACTGCCTTCCTGAAGACAAACAATGTATACGAAATGCTTCAGTCTGGTTTTAGACCCCATCATAGCACTGAGACTGCACTTGTGAAGGTGGTAAATGACCTTTTAATGGCATCAGACCGAGGCTCTGCATCTGTCCTTGTGGTCCTAGACCTTAGGTTTGCTTTTGATACCATCGATCACCACATTCGTTTGGAGAGATTGGAAACCCAAATTGGTCTACACAGACAAGTTCTGGCCTGGTTTAGATCTTATCTGTCGGAAAGATATCAGTGTCTCTGTGACTGGTTTGTCCTTGACAAATCAACTGTAAATTTCGGTGTTCCTCAAGGTTCCGTTTTAGGACCACTATTGTTTTCACTATATATTTTTACCTCTTGGGGATGTCATTCGAAAACATAATGTTAACTTTCACTGCTATGCGGATGACACACACATTTCAATGAAACATGGTGAAGCCCCAAAATTGCCCTCGCTAGAAGCCTGTGTTTCAGACATAAGGAAGAGGATGGCTGCAAACTTTCTACTTTTAAACTCGGAAAAAACAGAGATGCTTGTTCTAGGTCCAAAGAAACAAAGAGATCTTCTGTTGAATGCAACAATTAATCTTAATGGTTGTACTGTCGTCTCAAATAAAACTGTGAAGGACCTCGGCGTTACTCTGGACCCTGATCTCTCTTTTGACGAACATATCAAGACTGTTTCAAGGACAGCTCTTTCCATCTACGTAACATTGCAAAAATCAGAAACTTTCTGTCCAAAAATGATGCAGAAAAATGTATCCATGCTTTTGTTACCTCTAGGTTAGACTACTGCAATGCTCTACTTTCCGGCTACCCGGATAAAGCACTAAATAAACTTCAGTTAGTGCTAAATACGGCTGCTAGAATCCTGACTAGAACCCAAAAATGTGATCATATTACTCCAGTACTAGCCTCCCTACACTGGCTTCCTGTCAAGGCAAGGGCTTATTTCAAGGTTTTACTGCTAACCTACAAAGCATTATATGGGCTTTCTCCTACCTATCTCTCTGATTTGGTCCTGCCGTATACACCTACACGTACGCTACGGTCACAAGACGCAGGCCTCCTAATTGTCCCTAGAATTTCTAAGCAAACAGCTGGAGGCAGGGCTTTCTCCTATAGAGCTCCATTTTTATGGAATGGTCTGCCTACCCATGTGAGAGACGCAAACTCTGCCTCAACCTTTAAGTCTTTACTGAAGACTCATCTCTTCAGTGGGTCATATGATTGAATGTAGTCTGGCCCATGAGTGTGAAGGTGAACGGAAAGGCTCTGGAGCAACGAATCGCCCTTGCTGTCTCTGCCTGGCCGGTTCCCCTCTTTCCACGGGGATTCTCTGCCTCTAACCCTATTACAGGGGCTGAGTCAGTGGCTTACTGGTGCTCTTTCATTTCCGTCCCTAGGAGGGGGGAGTCATTTGAGTGGGTTGAGTCACTGATGTGATCTTCCTGTCTGGGTTGGCGCCCCCCCTTGGGTTGTGCCGTGGCGGAGATCTTTGTGGGCTATACTCGGCCTTGTCTCAGGATGGTAAGTTGGTGGTTGAAGATATCCCTCTAGTGGTGTGGGGCTGTGCTTTGTAAAAGTGGTTGGGGTTATATCCTTCCTGTTTGGCCCTGTCCGGGGGTATCATCGGATGGGGCCACAGTGTCTCCTGACCCCTCCTGTTTCAGTCTCCAGTATTTATGCTGCAGTAGTTTATGTGTTGGCGGGCTAGGGTCAGTTTGTTATATCTGGAGTACTTCTCCTGTCCTATCTGGTGTCTTGTGTTAATTTAAGTATGCTCTTTCTAATTTTCTCTTTCTCTCTCTCTGAGGACCTGAGCCCTAGGACTATGCCTCAGGACTACCTGTCATGATGACTGCTTGCTGTCCCCAGTCCACTTGGCCGTGCTGCTGCTCCAGTTTCAACTGTTCTGCCTGTGATTATTATTATTTGACCATGCTGGTCATTTATGAACATATGAACATCTTGGCCATGTTCTGTTTTAATCTCCACCCGGCACAGCCAGAAGAGGACTGGCCACCCCACATAGCCTGGTTCCTCTCTAGATTTCTTCCTGGGTTTTGTCTTTTCTAGGGAGTTTTCCCTAGCCACCGTGCTTCTACACCTGCAATGCTTGCTGTTTGGGGTTTTAGGCTGGGTTTCTGTACAGCACTTTGAGATATCAGCTGATGTACGAAGGGCTATATAAATACATTTGATTTGATTTGACACACACTTTTTTGCACTAACTATCCTGCCTGACACATTAACAACCCACATTAACAACAAACTAACATGGTCCAAGCACACTAAGGCAGTCGTGAAGAGGGCGTGACAAAACCTATTCCCCCTCAGGAGACAGAAACATTTTGGCATGGGTCCTCAGATCTTCAAAAGATTTTAGTTTCACCATCCTGACGGGTTGCATCACTGCCTGGTATGGCAACTTCTCGGCCTCCGACCACAAGGCACTACAGAGGGTAGTGCGTACAGCCCAGTACATCACCGGGCCAAGCTTCCTGCCATCCAGGACCTCTATACCAGGCAGTGTCAGAGGAAGGTCCTAAAAATGGTAAAAGTCTCCAGCCATCCTACTCATAGACTTTCTCTCTACTACTGCACGGCAAGTGGGACCGGAGCGCCAAGTCCAAGAGGCTTCTAAACAACCCCCAAGCAATAAGAGTCCTGAACAGCTAATCAAATGGCTACCCAGACTATTTGCCCCCCCCCCCCCCCCACACACACACACTGCTACTACTCTCTGTTAATATATCCACTTTAAAAACCCTATCTGCATGTACATAATTATCTCAATTACCTCGACACCGGTGCTCCCGCACATTCACACATTGACTTTGTACCAAAAACCCCTGTATATAGCCCTGATATTGTTATTTACTGCTGCTCTTTAATTACTTGTTACTTTTATCTCTTATTCTAATCCATATTTTTTTAACTGGTTAGGGGCTCGCAAGTAAGCATTTCACTGTATTTGGCGCATGTGACAAATTCAATTTGATTTGATATTGTCAAAGACTCCAGTCACCCAAGTCAAAGACTCCAGTCATAGACTGTTCTGTCTGCTACTGCATGGCAAGCGATACCGGAGTTAACAGTTTCTACCCCCAAGCCTTCAGACTGCTGAACAATTAATCAAATGGCCAGCGGACTATTTACATTGACGCCACCCTCCCCCTTTGTTTTCACACTGCTGCTACTCACTGTTTACTATGTACCCTCTTTATATAGCCTTGTTATTGTTTTGTCAGTTTCTTGTGTTATTTTTCGATTTTATTTTTTAACTTTAGTTTATTAGTAGATATTTTTCATGCTCTATTTTTTGAACTGCATTGTTGGTTCAGGGCTTATAAGTAAGTATGTCATGGTGTCACGATCGTCAAAATAACATGCGGACCAAGGCACAGCGTGATATGGGTTCCACATCTTTTATTTTGTGAAACGCACAAAACAATAAAAAAAAAAAACGTGAAGCTATGGCAACTACACATAACTGGGCACTGGCGGGGAACTGGCGCAGATGAAGGCTCTGGCCATGGAGCTGGACTGGACACCGTACCCAGACTGGGTACCGATGCAGAGGAAGGCTCCGGCATTGGAACTGAACTGGACACTATGCCTGGACTGGGCACCGCCGCAGAGGGAGGCTCCAGCCCTGGAGCTGTACGCCTTGCCTGGATGCTCCGAAACGTTGACCCTCGCTGGAGGTTCCAGAACGTTGACCGTCGCAGGAGGTTCCGGACTATGGACCGTCGCAGGAGGTTCCGGACTGTGGACCGTCGTAGGAGGTTCAGGACTGTGGACCATCGTAGGAGGTTCCGGACTGTGGACAGTCGCATGGGGTTCCGGACTGTGGACCGTCGCAGGAGGTTCAAGATCATGGACAGTCGCATGGGGTTCCGGACCGTGGACCGTCTCAGGAGGTTCAAGATCATGGACCGTCGCAGGAGGTTCCAGACCGTGGACCGTCGCAGGAGGTTCCAGACCGTGGACCGTCACAGGAGGTTCCGGACCATGGACCGTCGCAGGAGGTTCCGGACCGTGGACCGTCACAGGAGGCTCTGGTGAGTGGAGCCGGCACATGTGACGCCGGACTGGTGCCACTCACTTCAGGGCGAGTGTGAGGAGCAAGCACAGGATGTTCCAGACTGGGGAGGCTCACTGGAGGCCTAGTGCATGGAGCCGCCACAGGTGGCACCGGACTGGTGACATGCACTTTAAGGCGAGTGCAAGGAGCAGGCACAGGGCGTACCGGACTGTGGAGGCGTACTAGAGGTCTGTTGCGTAGAGCCGGCACAAATTGTCCAGGACAGATGACACACTCCCCACGGCGAGTGCGGGGAGCTGGCACAGGACGTACTGGGTTGTGGAGGCGCACTGGAGACCTAGTGCGTAGAGCCGGCACAAATTGTACTGGAATGATGACACACTTCTCACGGCGAGTGCGAGGAGCTGGCACAGGACGTACTGGGTTGTGGAGGCGCACTGGAGACCTAGTGCGTAGAGCCGGCACAAATTGTACTGGAACGATGATACACTTCTCACGGCGAGTGCGAGGAGCTGGCACAGGACGTACTGGGCTGTGAAGGCGTACTGGAGACTTGGTGCGTAGAGCCGCCACACATGTTACCGGACAGATGACACACTTCTCACGGCGAGTGCGAGGAGCTGGCACAGGACGTACTGGGCTGTGAAGGTGTACTGGAGACTTGGTGCGTAGAGCCGCCACACATGTTACCGGACAGATGACACACTTCTCACGGCGAGTGCGAGGAGCTGGCACAGGACGTACTGGGCTGTGGAGGCATATGGGAGACCTGGTGCTTATAGCTGGCACAGTTTTTACAGTACTCAGGACGAGTACGGAGAGCTGACCCAAGTGGCATCAAACGGTTGACACGCTCCTTAGGGTGAATGTCGTGCATCATACACCAACACAACAACTCTCTCATTTCTCTCTCCTCCAATTTCTCCATCAGCTCAATGACGGTCTTTGACTCTCTCCGTTCACTCTCCTCCAATTTCTCCATCTTCTCCCAGATTGGCTCTAGTTCACTCCTCGGCTCCACCTACCACCCCGTGTGCCTCCCCAATTATTTTTCTTGTGGCTGTTCTTTGGGCTTTCGTGGTGGCCGCGAACCCCGGCGTCCTCGCTGTCTTCCCTTCTCTCCTTGCGTCTTCTTCCAAGGAAGGCTTTCGTGTCCTCCCAAGTCCAGGATACCTTCTCCTCCAGGGCACGCTGCTTGGTCCTGGTGTGATCTTCTGTCACGATCGTCGAAATAACATGCGGACCAAGGCACAGCGTGATATGGGTTCCACATCTTTTATTTTGTGAAACGGACAAAAAAATTACATAAACAAGATCCTACAAAAAAACAGTGGGGAAATAGCTGCCTAAATATGATCCCAAATCAGAGACAATGCTAAACAGCTGCCTCTGATTGGGAACCATACCAGGCCAACATAGAAATAAAACAACCTAGATTACCCACCCTAGTCACACCCGACCTAACCAAAATAGAGAATACAAAGGCTCTCTATGGTCATGGCGTGACACATGGTTAGGTCTACACCTGTTGTATTCAGTGCATTTGACAAATACCATTTGATTTGATTTAATAGCAGCAAGGTATGTTTGTGTGTGTGACGTCAGTGTGCATGTGTGCACGTGTTATGTGTGTGTGGGTGTATGTAGTGAGTAGAGTCTAGTGTTTATGCATAGAGACGGTGCAAGAGTTATTATAAAAAAGGGTCAGTGCAGGTAGTCCAGGTAGCCATTTGATTTAGCTATTTAGCAGTCTTGTTTAGCATTCTTATTGCGTGAGGGTAGAAACTATTCCCATTGGTTCCAGACTTAGTGCACTGGTACTGCTTGCCGTGCGGTAGCAGAGAGGACAGTCTATGGCTTGGGTGGCTGGAGTCTTTGACAATTTTTAGGGCCTTCCTCTGACACTGCTTTGTATAGAGGTCCTGGATGGGAGGGAGTTCGGCCCCAGTGATGAACTGGGCCATGCTCACCACCCTCTGTAGTGCCTTGCGGTCGGGTGCCTTGCAGTTGCCATACCAAGTAGTGATGCAGCCAGTCAAGATGCTCTCAATGGTACCAGCTGTAGAATTGTTTGAGGATCTGATGGCTCATGCCAAATCTTTTCAGCCTCCTGAGGTGGAAGAGGTGCTGTCGTGCCCTCTTCACAACTGTGTTGGTGTGTGTGTGGACCATGTCAATTTCTTGGTGATGTGGACACAGAGGAACGTTAAGCCCTCGACCCGTTTCACTACAACCCCATCGTCCCTCCATTTTTCTGTAGTCCAAGATCAGTTCCTTTGTCTTGATGACGTTGAGGGAGAGGTTGTTGTCCTTGCACCACACTGCACACAAGTGTCTGACCTCCTCCTATAGGCTGCCTCATTGTCATCTTTGTTCAGTCCTACGACCGTCGTGTCATCAGCAAACTTCATGATGGTGCTGGAGTCGTGAGCGGCCAGGCTGTCGTGGGTGAACGTGAAAGCAATGATTTGAATTTTGGAGCTCATTACAGCCTAAATGACGTTCTTTTCATCATCGCTATGCAAACAAGGCTGATTTTCCGTGACAATTTCGCTGTTTAAACAAGTTTTATTTAGCAAATAAAATGAAAACATTACTTCAAACTACTTTCAGGTGCTTTGTTAACATTACAACATGAAATCCACGTCTGAAAAGTTGCTAGCTTTCGGAAATTGCAATGAAAATGTTTAATCAGCTTGAAACGTTAAAGTGACTTAACTTACAGATCACAAAGTCAGCTAATTTCCACTCCATTCATATGCAAATCCATTTGACACACTGGCTTGTTTGGCTGTCCATGTTATTATTTTAACCTGCCATTCCCTTCTATACACTGAAATGATATAATTTAATTTGTTTGTCTGTTATGATTAATTTTTTTCTATCTCACATTGCTCATTAGTACACCATTGTCTTGGAAAATTATCCTCTACACCTCCAGGCTGTGTAAGGGCTGTTTGACCAAGAAAGAGAGGGATGGAGAACTGCATCAGATAACCTGGACTCCACAATCACCCGACCTCAAACCAATTGAGATGGTTTGGGATGAGTTGGACCGCAGAGTGAAGGAAAGGCAGCCAGCATATGTGGGTACTTCTTCAACACTGTTGGAAATACATTCCAGGTGAAGCTGGTTGAGAATACCAAGAGTGTGCAAAGCTGTCAAGGGGAAGGATGGCTACTTTGATGAAGCTCAAATATAAAACACATTTAGATTTGTTTAACACTTTTTGGTTACTACATGATTCCATGTGTTATTTCATCATTTTGATGTCTTCACTATTATTCTACAATGTAGAAAATAGTAAAAATAAAGAAAAACTCTTGAATGAGTAGGTGTGTCAAAACTTTTGACTGGTACTGTATATGTATATATTATAGTCCCTAGTATACAACAATGAATAATGTGGAATATATAAATACCATCAAAGGGAGACAATGTGGAGATAAGGAGTAACAAAACATATATTTGTTAAATACAGTAACTAAGTATAACATACAATGGTGAGTGTAATCAGTAATTAGTAGTGTGAGTGTTTTGCCTGCATAAATATGATAATGCAGGGTGTTGAAAGATGCTAAAGCAAACAACCAAAAAACCACCAAGAAACACAACAAAATCCATGAAGTTGTCTGCATGGAGAGAGTCTCCTCCATGAATGGGGAAGCGGTGCACCCATCCTGCGACACACCGGGCCCAGGTGTTTCCCATGTAGCTGACGACCCTCCCAACTCGGCCCACCGGCATCCTAATAAGGAAACAAGAACAAAGAGAGGATACGGCAGACAGAGTGGGAGGGTCGTCACATGGGAAATGAGACGCTCCTCCTTAGTAAAAATCACCCTCCTGTGTGGCTGGCCATCCTTCCCCTGTAGGTAAAAGTGAAGCCTGGTGTCATGACATTGGCTTGGGGGTTAAGGGGGTTAGGTTTATGACAGTCATAAATACCTCTTCCCCCGCTTTTTCCTATCTCTACCCTACTGATGTTACATTTGCAAAAACCTTGGTTAACATAGAGATTCTGGGAACATCAGAAGGTGGGGGGAAATGAACTATATTCTGGTAATCCAAACAATTGAACATATGCGGTGGTACTTAATGAATATGATGTCAGTTTGGTTGTCATCTGAGACATTCTCATCAATGATAAGATGACAAACTCTACAGTGGAAAGCCTACACATCAGAGTTATCGGATTCACATGGATGTGTTGTTCAATTTAAATGTTTGAACATGAAATTATTCGTGATGGGATGAGATGTGATTTTAGCTTCTAAAATGTGAGAATTGGCTTTTCATAAAACAGGGCTCTGCTCAATCAGTGGCCCGCCCCTGTGAAGGGACATGGGCTATAAAACATTTCAAACACGCCCTCCTCTCCCTTCCTATATAAGCCCTTGACGACAATATAACCTCCTGTTCTGAGGATGTAGGACAACGGTCCGAAGTCAGAATGGTTGAGATAATAACTCCAGAATGAAGCCAACATCAGCGTGAGCTTTGGTTGCGAATGGTATGAACTTTGAACTCTTATTCACTAGAGAAGTGATACATCCTAGACGTTGAGTTAGCAACAGCAGATGCGAACGAGGGTTAGGAAGGAACAGACAGAGTATCCCGTCTATCACCCAACGACGTTACTACAACGTATCAAATTGACAACCAGAGACATTCTTCAAAGACTCGGTTAGGCAACACGGCCTTCCATCTACCACCAACCTACCGAAGCGCAGCTCTGAGTAAATATTTATTGCATTTTCATTTTCCAAATGGGCGGTAATCTAGAATGCATCAGATACTGTATTTACGAGAGCACAGCTTCTCCCTGTGGCCATCAGTCTTCCCGCTCTTTCACTCAAACCCAGCCCTTTTCCTTTGTGTAACAAGCTGCCATATCTAGCTAGGGACGTTTTCCTTTATGACGTAATTTATAATCAAGTTATGATTTAATTATGTGCATGTGTAATTATGAGTGATTAGTTAGGTATTTAGTAAATAAATAATTATTAAACCCAATTTTGTATTGCTGATTCAAATTGTTAGCCAGTGTTCGTGCAGATAACCAAGATTTTACAACTTTCAGATGAGACTGAATTAAGATGACGATTGATATTGACTGTTATTGATGTAAAATATTAGTAGGTCTTTACGAGTTTATTCGGAAGATAACAGCTCTATAAATATTATTTTGTGGTGCCCGACTCTCTAGTTAATTACATGATTAGCTCAATCAGGTGATATTAATTACGGAGAAATTATTTTATAGAAAAGCATGTCATATCACTTAATCCGGCATAGCCAAAGACACGACACTGGTGACTTGAAAAAATGAGAAGGATGGGAGATCCACGGTATAGGCGCGGAACGCACGGAGACCACAGTGTGTTTCAAAAATCATCAAAGACTAATTAGTTTAACACTGGAGTGAGTTGTGCAGATGACGATGTGTAAGTAGAGATACTGGAGTGCAAAAGAGCAACAAAAAAATAACAATATGGGGATGAGGTAGTTGGGTGTGCTTTTTACAGATGGGCACTGTACAGGTACTGCCGGTAAGCTGCTCTGACAGTTGATGCTTAAAGTTGGAGAGGGAGATATAAGTCTCCAGCTTCAGTGATTTTTGCAATTCGTTCCAGTCATTGGCAGCAGAGAACTGGAAGGAAAGGCAGCCAAAGGAGGTTTTGGCTTTGGGAATGACCAGTGAAATAAACCTGCTAACCTGATAAGGTGGTGCTTTACTGAGCAAAGACTTATAGATGACCTGGAGCCAGTGGGTTTGGCGACTAATATGTAGCGAGGGCCAGCCAACGAGAGCATACAGGTCGCAGTGGTGGGTAGTATATGGGGCTTTGGTGACAAAACGGATGGCACTGTGATAGACTACATCCAATTTGCTGAGTAGAGTGTTGGAGGCTATTTTGCAAATGACATCGCTGAAGTCAAGGATTGGTTGGATAGTCAGTTTTACGAGGGTATGTTTGTCAGCATGAGTGAAGGAGGCTTTGTTTGCGAAATAGGAAGCCGATTCTAGATTTAACTTTGGATTGGAAATGCGAGTCTTAATGTGAGTCTGGAAGGAGAATTTATAGTCTATCCAGACACCTAGGTATTTGTAGTTGTCCACATATTCTAAGTCAGAACCGTCCAGAGTAGTGCTGCTGGTCGGGAGGGTGGGTGTTGGCAGGGATCGATTCTTGTTGTTCTTGTTTTCATCCCATACAGCATGTCAGATTTCTAATGTTTAGGTGTAGCATAGGCGGCGTCAACATTTATGTCATGAGTTTTTGCTTGTGTCTGTCCGGAGGTATTATGTGTCATCATCTTTGCTGAATAAATCAATCAAATCAAATCACATTTTATTTGTCACATACACATGGTTAGCAGATGTTAGTGCGAGTGTAGCGAAATGCTTGTGCTTCTAGTTCCGACAATGCAGTAATAACCAACAAGTAATCTAGCTAACAATTCCAAAACTACTACCTTATAGACACAAGTGTAAGGGGATAAAGAATATGTACATAAAGATATATGAATGAGTGATGGTACAGAGCGGCATAGGCAAGATACAGTAGATGGTATTGAGTGCAGTATATACATATGAGATGAGTATGTAAACAAAGTGGCATAGTTAAAGTGGCTAGTGATACATGTATTACATAAGGATGCAGTAGATTATATAGAGTACAGTATATACGTATACATATGAGATGAATAATGTAGGGTATGTAAACATTATATTAGGTAGCATTGTTTAAAGTGGCTAGTGATATATTTTACATAATTTCCCATCAATTCCCATTATTAAAGTGGCTGGAGTTGAGTCAGTGTCAGTGTGTTGGCAGCAGCCACTCAATGTTAGTGGTGGCTGTTTAACAGTCTGATGGCCTTGAGATAGAAGCTGTTTTTCAGTCTCTCGGTCCCAGCTTTGATGCACCTGTACTGACCTCGCCTTCTGGATGATAGCGGGGTGAACAGGCAGTGGCTCGGGTGGTTGTTGTCCTTGATGATCTTTATGGCCTTCCTGTGACATCGGGTGGTGTAGGTGTCCTGGAGGGCAGGTAGTTTGCCCCCGGTGATGCGTTGTGCAGACCTCACTACCCTCTGGAGAGCCTTACGGTTGTGGGCGGAGCAGTTGCCGTACCAGGCGGTGATACAGCCCGACAGGATGCTCTCGATTGTGCATCTGTAGAAGTTTGTGAGTGCTTTTGGTGACAAGCCGAATTTCTTCAGCCTCCTGAGGTTGAAGAGGCGGTGCTGCGCCTTCTTCACGATGCTGTCTGTGGGGGTGGACCAATTCAGTTTGTCTGTGATGTGTACGCCGAGGAACTTAAAACTTACTACCCTCTCCACTACTGTTCCATCGATGTGGATAGGGGGGTGTTCCCTCTGCTGTTTCCTGAAGTCCACAATCATCTCCTTAGTTTTGTTGACGTTGAGTGTGAGGTTATTTTCCTGACACCACACTCCGAGGGCCCTCACCTCCTCCCTGTAGGCCGTCTCGTCGTTGTTGGTAATCAAGCCTACCACTGTTGTGTCGTCCGCAAACTTGATAATTGAGTTGGAGGCGTGCGTGGCCACGCAGTCGTGGGTGAACAGGGAGTACAGGAGAGGGCTCAGAACGCACCCTTGTGGGGCCCCAGTGTTGAAGATCAGCGGGGTGGAGATGTTGTTGCCTACCCTCACCACCTGGGGGCGGCCCGTCAGGAAGTCCAGTACCCAGTTGCACAGGGCGGGGTCGAGACCCAGGGTCTCGAGCTTGATGACGAGCTTGGAGGGCACTATGGTGTTAAATGCCGAGCTGTAGTCGATGAACAGCATTCTCACATAGGTATTCCTCTTGTCCAGATGTGTTAGGGCAGTGTGCAGTGTGGTTGAGATTGCATCGGCTGTGGACCTATTTGGGCGGTAAGCAAATTGGAGTGGGTCTAGGGTGTCCGGTAGGGTGGAGGTGATATGTTCCTTGACTAGTCTCTCAAAGCACTTCATGATGACGGAAGTGAGTGCTACGGGGCGGTAGTCGTTTAGCTCAGTTACCTTAGCTTTCTTGGGAACAGGAACAATGGTGGCCCTCTTGAAGCATGTGGGAACAACATACTGGGATATGGATTGATTGAATATGTCCGTAAACACACCAGCCAGCTGGTCTGCGCATGCCCTGAGGGCGCGGCTGGGGATGCCGTCTGGGCCTGCAGCCTTGCGAGGGTTGACAGTTTAAATGTTTTCCTCACGTCGGCTGCAGTGAAGGAGAGTCCGCATGTTGCGGGCATTGTCAGTGGCACTGTATTGTCCTCAAAGCGGGCAAAAAAGTTATTTAGTCTGCCTGGGAGCAAGACATCCTGGTCCGTGACGGTGCTGGTTTTCTTTTTGTAATCCGTGATTGACTGTAGACCCTGCCACATACCTCTTGTGTCTGAGCCGTTGAATTGAGATTCTACTTTGTCTCTATACTGACGCTTAGCTTGTTTGATTGCCTTGCGGAGAGAATAGTTACACTGTTTGTATTCGGTCATGTTTCCAGTCACCTTGCCCTGATTAAAAGCAGTGGTTCGCGCTTTCAGTTTCACGCGAATGCGTCAATCAATCCACGGAGGAAAGTGCAAGGATACTTGAGCGCACGTGAAAAAATGTGCTGCATCAACCTCTCTCTTTAATCCTAACGTTTAATGGATGATGTGATGGAAGCTATCAAATCATTTGGAATTGTTTTCGACAACCCAGAAAAGATGTTCAGCATGTAAAGCATCGTAACGTACAATTACAGGCGGCTTGATGATAGGCTCCCTGTTAACCAGCTATACATCTGATACCCGGTATTGAACGCTCTCACCTTTTCATCCTTCTTCATGAAACTGATCTCAGGCAGAGGTTGACCTGGCTTTTAAGTCGCACCTTTTCCTTGTACCCCAGAGAATGAAAGGGGTTGGCCATTCTAACATTCTGGTGGAGAAAAATGCACACTGGCGCTAGTAGCTAACTAGCTACTGAAGTTATTAGCAAGGCAAAGTTAAATAAATTGCACTAACTGGACACAAAAATAAAGTTCTAAACCCAATAAAACAATGTACAATATACCTCCATCTCCAGTAATTTGAAAAAATGAATTTGAATTGAATAATGTCCCAAAAATGCTCAACTATCACTCTTCACTCTTAATCTCTATCCAGCAATGTCACCAAGCTTCTCAACACATAAAACCCCCATAATGCTCTGTTGCACAAACCCAATACAACACACTAGGTTTGTTCTCTGATCCTACATCTATGATTGGATCGACAACATATCAGTTCATACTGGAAAAGCTTTGAATGGTTGGAGGACGTCCTTCGGAATCGGTCATAATTACCATGTATATCTATGGAAGGTTAGGTTTTGAATTGAAGTCAATATAGCTAGAGGAGGATGGAAGCTAGCTGTCCTCTGGCTACACCATGGTGCTAGCCCAGACAGTGCTTTTGAAGTTACTGTAGACCTTCATTGCAAAACACTGTATTATTTTTGTCACATGAATATATTTAGTATAGTTTTATCTAAAAATGATAACTTTTTGAATGTTTCGCTATTTATATTTTTATGAATTTTCACTGAGAAGGACGGCCCTCCCCTTTCTTCTCTGAGGAGCTTCGACTGGTAGATACATATGATTGCCTGACAAGTTGAAAGAGAAGAGTTGTTGAAATACTCCAGTCTAAGTACATTTGCGGTTCGGATGAAATTACTTAAAAATCATACAATGTGATTTTCTGGATTTTGTTTTAGATTCCGTCTCTCACAGTTGAAGTGTACCTATGATAAACATTACAGACCTCTACATGCTTTGTAAGTAGGAAAACCTGTAAAATCGGCAGTGAGTCAAATACTTGTTCTCCCCACTGTATTTGACCGACTGGCTCAAATCAACCTTATGTAGCAACATTTTTATTTTTTACATTTGATAAAAGTAGAGACTCAGAGCTACAAAATGGTAAAATCACACACTACAGTTGAGGAGCAATGGGAAATACATTTAACTTTGAGAGTTGATAAACTTGTAAACTCACTTTTGAGAAAATGGCCTTTGAATGTTTTGGTACTACTATTGGAGAGCCCGACCCATCTCCTTAAGGGTTGATCTGAGCGTTCTGTACTAACAACAGCAGTCAAGCACCCAAGCTAACTTGCTAACTACTTTCAGACACATATGTGAGAACAGCTCACTGAACATTACTCACCCTAGCAGAACTGGTTAGGCTGTTATGCTATCCAGAGCATTGGTGACTGCAACTGTGCTGTCATATTGTTCGTTTGTAAGCACACTGGATGCTCTCGCAGATGAGTAGAGTTGATCTGAACGTTCTGACCTCACAACGGCAGTCAAGCACCCAAGCTAACATGTTCTAGCTTGCCAACTACTTCCAGACACGTAATGAGAGAACACTTCACTCTGATGATTTTACTCTCCCTTGCAGAGCTGGTTAGGCTGTTTTCATGTTATCCAGTTTGTTAGTGACTAACTGTGCTATGGCAACAATTGAATTACGCTTTTTCGCCTTTGTTTACTGACACCGGCCATATTCAATGGGTGTTGAACATTCGTAAATTCATCAGTTATTCTTCGCTTTGGAACATTCAGACAAGAGTCTTTTGTTAAGACATGCAGCTAGCTAGCTAGGTAAACAATGAACCCTAATCCCAACTCATGACGTTACTCCCGTGCATAAATCTGCAGGTATCTAACCATCCAGGTTCTTTGTTAGCTAGCTAACATTAGGATATAACTAGTCAAGCAGATGTCTTTGAAATAGAAATAGGAAGAATAAGATGTTAGCTAGCTAACAGTACACTTTAACTTGAAATGAAAGTTAATGAATATCTGAAAATGTAGCTAGCTAGACTATCTTACTCGTATATATCATGGATGGACGCGTCTCCTGTTGGATGCCATGGTTAGCCTTAGTTTGAAGATGTAATCCGGAGAAAGATGTTTTCTCCAGCTCCTTAGTTGTCATACTCGAATTGCACTGATTTCAAAACTCTGTCCTGCAGAAAGTGGAGCGCATACACATAACATTAGCTAGCGAGCCAGACAGCCCAGTCATTATCTCAGCCAATCACGGCTAATGGGAAGGTCCCCCCTTTTTCTGTGGCTAAACCAATTAGGCTTGTAATTTAACAATTGTATTTGTATTTACAGATGGTATTCAAGTATGTTATTAAAGAACATGAAAGTTCACATTGGAGAAGGCATTTCTGCCTAAAAACACATTTTGATAAAAACGTCTCTCCTGTGAAGTAGTGACCCGCAACATACTGTAAGCCTAGTTTCCTGAAACGGGTTACATATGGTAAAGAAAGAGTGTTCTCTTTCTAGTCTTTTCGGTCATCTGAAGCAGCAGGTTGTCATTGTCAAAAATACCATCATTGGAGAGCAATTATGTGGTAATAATTTTACACGTTCTGAGTGAGCGCTTATGAGATGAAGTAGAACTAGAACTACCCGCATCCTCCTTTCTTAGAAAATTGAATAAAAGGTGCCAATCCTTAAGAGGTTTTAAAGTTCTTACTCACATAATCTATGAGAACAGCTGGTTCTCTCATGCATGGTTCAGTGTAGAAGGAACTTAGCTTGTCTGGTAAGCTCACATTGCTGAGCAGCTCGCGGGTGGGTTTCCCTTTGTTTACAAGCCCTGCCACATCCGTTGAGCGTCAGAGCCAGATTAGTAGGATTCGATCTTATTCCTGTATTGACGCTTTGCCTGTTTGATGGCAGCTCTAGCATTTAACTCATTGTGGATTTTGCCTGTGGATGGCTTCTGGTTGGGAAATGTACGTACGGACGCTGTGGGTACGACGTCATCGATGCACTTATTAAGCTAGTGACAGATGTGGTAAACTCCTCAATGTTATCGGATGAATCCTGGAACATATTCCAGTCTGTGCTAGCGAAACAGTGCTGTAGCTTAGCATCTACTTCATCCGACAACTTCCGTATTGAGAGAGTCACTGGTACTTCCTGTTTGAGTTTTTGCATGTAAGCAGGAAGCAGGAGGATAGAGTTATGGTCTTATTTGCCAAAATTAGGGCGAGGGAGCACCATGTATGCATTCTTGCATGGAGTAAAAGTAATGTAGAGTTTTTTTGCTTGTATTCGCAGAGGTGACATGCTGATAAATTTAGGTGAAACTGATTTCAGTTTCCCTGCATTAAAATCATTAGCAAAAGTGAGTCCGGAAGTATGCCGGTTTGTTCTCCTTTTACCGGTATGTGGTAAATCTAAAATGTAATTACCATTGTCAACATCTTTCGGGTGGTTTGAACTTTGAACATGTTGAGATCTTTTTGGTTCAAAGAGAGAAAAGACACAGGACGCCTATAAATGAGTAATTTTTTTTGACAGCTTTAGTTGGGGGCTTTAGTTAGAGGATCCATAATTTACTAAAAGACAGATGTTGGTATAATGAGCTTTCCACTGCAACAGCTGTCCTTAAACAAATGACAGTAAGGGAGGGATTTTACAGGCAATTGCATTGAGGCTACAATAGTGTAGGACTTTTTCATGTATTGACGTGTCACTGAACTCTATTCAATATCCCATAAGGACACAAGGAGTAAACATTTAGATGAACACTAGTCTAGCATATGCCTACAAGAATGTAATAGATGTATAACAGTATTTCTAGAGAACCAAGGTAAGAGGCAGATTTGAGAGTTCAGTTAATATTACTGTGTACATCCATTACGGTTGCTGGTATGGACTAACGAGAGTGAGCACCTTTGTAAGTGTGTGTATTTCCGATAAACAAGTGCTAGCAGACACAATTTGCATATCGGGTTTCACTGCGCAGGCCTTCATTGTACAGTTCCCTCCCTCTTTTCATCTTTCCATATCTCTGCTACCTATTACATGCCATGTAATAGCTGTCTGTAGATAATTCTGTAATGGAGTGCTTCAGCGCATCAAATGCTGATTCTGCCATCCGCACCAATTTTGGGCCTTTTGTCAAATTGGATTTCAAATCCAATTATCAGGCAAGGTAATCCACAACAGAATAACCTGCTGTAATCACTCATTTGGACGGATGCAGAGTCATTTGGGAGTCATTTTCGGGAACAATTCTGCATCTGTGGGAAATTGGGAATAGGGGATGATGCCCAGGGAGGATTTGGGGAGGGAGAGGTGGAGGAAGCCCCCTACTTTGACAGAAAATGTCATAATTAGAGCTCAGTCAGGAATATGTGTTTAAAATGCATTGGTGAGGTGCATGTGTACAATTTTACTGTAACGTCAATATGAGCAAGTATGTACCGTCTGGGTTGTATTAAATTAGTTTATTGATGATTTTACTATGCAATTCATATTGTATTTTCCCTACTATGCAGATGCTGTGTTTATCGTCAAATATATTTAAGACACATTTTCAATGACAGATAGGTGTTGAATTTTAATACCACATGAGAACTTGAAAACTTGTCATGGCATTGAAGAAACGTTCTGTACATCTTGGAACAATCACGTGCACAGCCTGTCTGGTTACCTGTTTGATGTAGAGAAAAACCCTTATTCTTTTTCATAGCCTTTCAGGGCTCACAAAGAGAAATAATGCTGTCTGAGACAAGATTTCAAGACTGCGGCCAACACTGTGAGAAGGATAATTATTTGGTAGACAAGTGTTCTGTCTCAGTCGCCTCTTTCTTTCCCTTCCCACATATTTGATCCTCAATGGGAATTCTACATCTGGTCAGATGGTGAGCTGATTATAGCTTTTAAGACTAAGAATAGCATTTTTTTTTCTCTGTATTATTATAATCATACAGCTATGTAGACAAGCACTCACCAGGGATGGGGAGTAACAAATTACATGTAATCCGTTACACGTAAGGGATTACAAAAAAAACAAACTGTAATCCGTTACCAGCTAGAATATTGTAATCAGATTACAGATACTTTTGAAAAACTAGATTACTTCTAGGATTACTTTTAAATTCAGAAAGGATGTTTGCGTAAAAAAAAAATCTTTCACACTTTTCTGTTTTCTCAATGACATTCAAATCAGCGCTGAAAAAGGTTTTTTTAAAAAAAGGTTAAATTTGTTCAATGTGAGCGAGTCTGACCATAAGTCAGAGACCACTATAATGACACACCAAATGTGTCTGTGGATTGTGGGAAAAGAGCAGGAATAGGCTTTTGTAGGCTACAGTCCAAGCTTCTAATGTTTTCTAATGGTGTGACTTCTGTCGGCAACCAAAGATTATCCAACTTGAATAAACGCTTGGAGGTAAGCTTGACAGCAGTGGTGTCGTCTACGGCGATACGGCTATCACTTATTATTGATATCTACATAGCACATTGATGTGAATCACACTACTGCTCTCTCATTTAGTTATTTGCGCTTTACGGATTGTGGTTGTTGTGAATAGCGGTTCACAAATCTAAATGTGTATTTGAACCCAATAATGGTTGAATAAAAGAAGTTTAAGCTGCTGATCAATCATTGTTTCTGAAACCAGTGGACAGCCAGTGAAAAATGTGCTCTTGCAACCGCTATATAGTGCAGATCCCAGCCTATGGAATAAAAGTGAGGCTTTTATTGCTCAATCTAATTCATGCTGATGAAAAAATGTAACCATAGGCCTAATAAACACATGCTCAAACTTGCACACTTTTGATAGACTTAAAGGGGTATTCTGTAGTTGCTACATCCATTTTTGGACATGTAAATTGTATATACAATACCAGTCAAAAGTTTGGACACACCTACTCATTCAATGTTTTTTCTTTATTTTGAATATTGTATAAAATGTAGACTAATAGTGAAGTCATCAAAACTATGAAACAACACATATGGAATCATGTAGTAAGCAAAAACAGTGTTAAACAAATCAAAATATATTTCATATTTGTAATGGAAACGCTAATAATCGGGAAGCAAGTACAGGGAATGCATTTAATAAATTATTGAACATGGAACAAAACAAGAAACATGAGTAGCGTACAGATATGAAACATATAAACAGAGACAATAACGCCTGAGGAAAGAACCAAATGGAGTGACAGATATAGGGGAGGTAATCAGGAAGGTCATTGAGTCCAGGTGAGTTTCATGAGGCGCAGGTGTGCATAACTATGGTGCGTAATAATGAGTAAACTGGCGACAACGAGCGACAGAGAGGAGGAGCGGGAGTGGATATTTTAAATTCTTCAAAGTAGCCACCCTTTGCCTTGCTGACAGCTTTGCACACTCTTGGCATTCTCTTAACCAGCTTCTCCTAGAATGCTTTTCCAACAGTATTAAAGGAGTTTCCACATCTGCTGAGCACTTGTTGGCAGCTTTTCCTTCACTCTGCGGTCCAACACATCCCAAACCATCTCAATTGGGTTGAGGTCGGGTGAATGTGGAGGCCAGGTCATCTGATGCAGCACTCAACTCTCCTTCTTGGTCAAATAGCCCTTACACAGTCTGGAGATGTGTTGGGTCATTGTCCTGTTGAAAAACAAATGATAGTCCCACTAAGAGCAAACCAGATGGGATGGCGTATCGCTGCAGAATACTGTGGTAGCCATGCTGGTTAAGTGTGCCTTGAATTCTAAATAATCACTGACAGTGTAACCAGCAAAACACCCCCACACCATCACACTTCCTACTCCATGCGTCATGGTGGGAACCACACATGCAGAGATCATTCGTTTATCTACTCTTCATCTCACAAAGACACGGCCGTTGAACCAAAAATCAGTCCAAAGGAATGATTTCCACCGGTCTAATGTCCATTGCTTGTGTTTCTTGGTTCAAACAAGTCTCTTCTTATTAATGGTGTCCTTTAGAAGTGGTTTCTTTGCAGAAATCCGACCATGAAGTCCCGATTCACGCAGTCTCCTCTGAACAGTTGATGTTGAGATGTGTCTGATACCTTAACTCTTTGAAGCATTTATTTGGGCTGCAATTTTTGAGGTTGGTAACTTTAATGAACTTATCTTCTGCACCAGAGGTAACTCTGGGATTTCCATTCCTGTGGCGGTCCTCATTAGAGACAGTTTCATCATAGCGATTGGTGGTTTTTGTGACTGCACATGAAGAAACTTTCAAAGTTTTTGACATTTTCAATTTTTTTTACTTCATGTCTTCAAGTAATGATGGACTGTCATTTCTCTTTTCTTATTTGAGCTGTTCTTGCCATAATATGGACTTTTGCCAAATAGGGCTATCTTCTGTATACCACCACTACCTTGTCACAACACAACTGATTGGCTTACACAAATGAACTTTTAACCTCATGATTGAGCTGGTTGAGAGAATGCCAAGTGTGTGCAAAGCTGTCATCAATGCAAAGGGTGGCTACTTTGAAGAATCTCTAATATAAAATATATTTTGACTTGTTTAAAACTTTTTTGCTTACTATATGATTCCATATGTGTTATTTCATAGTTTATGTCATCACTAGTTTTCTATAATGTAGAAAATAGTAAAAAATAAAGAACCATCCTTGAATGAGTAGGTGTGTCCAAACTTTTGACTGGTACTGTTTATCCATTGATTCTTGAAGAATATTAATGCCTCATGAACTTAGTTCAACTGTCACATTCCATGAGAACCCAACATATAAGCCTGTTTTTCTCCAATGTTTGTAAACTTTGTAAACGTAAACACACGGTATAGCTTCATAACATGGTTGAAACAAGAATTTTGATACCATGGATGGTCAGTCCTTGCATCCATTGCTCTGTTCTATGATCTGTGAGTGGTTACATTTCTCCAGGCCCATACCTCAGCTTTTTACTAAAATAGAGGCAGGGCCTCCGTTTTGTTATTGTTTCATCTGTAGATTTTCACTTTAAACAGCTGCATATTATCAAGATATCAAAATGTCCCCAACAAAAAGGTAAACAATAGGCCTATAACAAATGTAGCATATGGCATTAATTGTTCCCATGTAAATGGCACTTTTCAGTAGTGCTCAAAGCATGTCATTCCATGAGCATAGCATTTATTTTTCAACTCGACTCAATCAGCCCAATCAGTCCTCCATGACAACAAAATCATAAAAAAACAGAGTAGTGCTGGCTAATAAGTCCTTAGTTTCGGGGTTATGCTGAGGTGAAACAATTTGGCTAATCTATACTTCATATTTCCAAGTCCTATTCTTGAAGATCAAGGGATATAACATTTATTGGAATGACTGGAATTCTAATAGACTTAGTTTTTTAATGTAAAGATATCATTTAATCGTATTATTATATGTATTAGAAAGCGATGGGTTAGAGGAAGCTTGCATAACCAAACCATAGAGTAAAATGTAACATCCATATATGGCCAGCTTTGTAAACTTTAACATTGATTTATCCTGCAGTAGATGTCGTTCAATTGATAACATACAGTCTTGACTTCTTCTAATGCCTCTTAAGAAGAAGATAATCTAAACGTAACTGAATGTAATCAGATTACATTACTGAGTTTGGGCAATCCAAACGTTATGTTACTGATTACAATTTTGGACAGGTAACTAGTAACTGTAAAAGATTATATTTAGAAAGTAACTTACCCAACCCTGGCACTCACACATCTGACTCATAGATAAACACTCACGCTTCTCTCAATGACAAACAAACAAGCACTCTTGAAGGCGAAATCAAGACACGGTCAGACAATTATTATTATTTTTTCCCCCAAATATACAGAGCAAAAGCATCATAGATTCACAGACCAGTACAGGTAAAATACATTTTTTCGTCTTTTTCAAATTTGTTTCAAATACAGAGGGCCACTGCATGAAAATAGTGGTTTACCCAGTACAACGTTCACTTTCTCTTTAAATTACAGTATATACATTGATGATTCAGTATTTATATTGACTTTTAAAACTTCCATGTCAATATCTTTTTGTAGCAGACTATCAAGATATTGATTGGTAGAAAAGAAAATGGAGCATTTTGTAGCATATACTTGTGTCTGTAAACCACCATTTTCAGGCAGAGCTACATTATGACAGTGTCAGTGTTAGGCATGATATATTTCTTCATACATTTTTTTCTACTATTTAACTCAGACCAAGCAAAATGTTCTGCGGAGCACAAGTCACTGATGCAATATAGCCACAGGGCACAGAAATCATTACAAAGAGAACTATCCACCAATCTGAGACTACAGTAGCTCCCCGCTCTCCCCCATCCCCAAGAAACAGACTTGTGGGATGGGGGAAATGTTGACCAAACAGTGGTCTTCAACACTACTGAAAAATAAAGGATTTACCTCCTTGGCTCGATGACCCTGGAAATGGATGTTGTGTTTTATCAGGGAAGGGCAGCAATGCTGTGTTATCATTGTGGGCATATTTCTAAAACATGGCAAACAGCACCAGCTGGTGCCAAACAAACACCCCTCCTCAGGTCAAACACGTAGACTGGTGTATGTGTACCTACATGGGCTTTGATTCCCACAGCGGTATATGTGATGAGCATGGCACAGGTGATACTGTATACAGACTCCCACTATAGCAAGTTGACGTTGGGGGGTTGGTAGAATAGCATTTCATTTATTAATCCATCCAGTTTGCTGGTAACACAAAGACAGATGTTAGAAAACCTCACAAACGTTGTGTGTCTGGAGTTGCTGCACTACGGCTCCAGTTAGTTGGTACTATTCTAACCCATCAGTGAGACAGGGCTGAGTCTGGGAGGGGAAGCAAGTGGAAGAGAGTTTCTTTTCTCTAAGGACATTCTAGCTCCCATCTCACCCCATGAACAGTTTGCGTGCCACACCCAAGGGCCAAACAGCTTTGACCGTGTGACTGTGTGAGAGAGACTGCCACAAAGAGATTAAAAACTGCTCACACAAACAACTTGTTTGCAAAGACAAGCTTGGTGGGAGATGAATGCTGAGAGAAAAAAGGAATGGAAAATTGATTGTCTGTCTGTACAATTGATGGTATAGGGATTTGTTTTGCCCTAATATACTGAAAACTGACTGGGAAAATATGTAACTGCAAAATTATATACAGAGAGCATTGGAGATTTATATACAGTGTTCTAAGAGCCAAGCTGAATTATCAGCATTGACACAGACCTTTCTGTGTTTAAGCCGTACAATGGGCACCAATCCATTTGTAAAATTAGAGTCAAACCACCACCACTCATGTAGAAAAGCCCATTGAAATGCCTTGAATATAATCACATGTAAAATGCTTACAGCAACAACTTTCTCATTTGTTGAAGGTACAGTCTATCTCTTAGAAAGGATTGTCAACTTTCAGCAAGACAACAAAAGTGAAGGACTAGTTAGTACATTTATCTATTCCATTGGCCAAGTATTCCTGCAGAAGAAGAGTCATGCAAAATAATGAGATACGAGAGGACAGTTTTAGATTTGAAAAACAGGAAATTACATCATCATTACAACTCGGTGTCTACTGTATTGCCGTAAAACTGGAGTATGTTGTTTTCCTGGCATTAGGCAAAACTTTACCCTTCTCTGATGCAAAATCGAATAATAAACTAACTAATGTTAGAAAGCAGGGCCTGTCTGTCCAGACCTAGAAGCCACCCACAGGCAAACAACTTTTACTGGCTTTTGAAGGCTAACTGATGATGTAACCTATGATACTGTATAATTGCGAGGTTGAATTGCAGACAAGTAATATACTGTAAATAACTGACACTCCAAAAACTGCCCTTGAGAATTACTGTAACTCTGCACCACCCTACTTAAGACCTCTACGATGGAGGACTCAGAAGTCTCGTACTGTATGGTAGCGCAGGCCTGACTGTATGGTGTGTGGTGATATGTAGTGTGGTGGCAAAATTATGTACTGTATATTTTCGTCATTATCACCAACACAACCACATTGATTATCTCATCCAATATAGTGTGCCGTACTGGATTAACATTATCGTGGTTGGTCTTGTCTGGTGTTAAAGTACTTGTCCTGTACCTGACATGCCCTGTGTTTCATGAGACCATGTCGCCCTCCACAGCAGGCTAGCTAGCAGAGAGGAGGCATTGTGGATCTACCATACAAGTCCTTTTGCATTTATCAGTGATTGTGTTTGTTTTTGTCTTTCCCTCATCTCTCGACTAAAATGTCAAGAATGGTAATGGTGAAAAAAGTGAAATTCCATATCTGGCATGAACAATACACTCACTTAAAACAGTCAGCGTATATACAGTAGTCTCACAGTAGCCAAATGAACAAAATACAGGAAATAAAAATAAAAATGTACATAATATATTCATATCCACTTCCATCGATGAGCAGCTAGATCACAGTAGGTATACAGTCTAGATTGACTGAGCTCCAGTGTTAACATGGTATTTGGGAAAGTTACATGATGACGAGAAGCTCTTTTACAGTACACAGTGTTTACATTTGGTTCCACAGGCAGCATTGTATCCTGTGGACATGGCTGATGATCTAAAGCATATAATATGAGAGACTTCACATTACATGGGTAGGGCACACATTATAGTCAGGCAGCTATGCTCTCCTCCATTTAAGCTGGCATGGTGCCAACAGGTTGACTGAGTAACCAATCCCCTTCTTCAAATTAGAACATATCCTGTTCAACTTCTGAATGCAAAAGTTTATCTCCTGAAATATCTCTGGGCATTTCAAATAGTCCCACTCAAGGCAAGACCAAAAAAAAGGGGAACAACTCTATTCCCGAGACCTCAGAACAAGTGAACTCAAACAGCCAAATAAAAATAAAGAATGCTGAATAAAATATGCATAATGTACACTGATATTATTCCTTTATCTCAGAGTGGCAAACTGTGAAAAGACGACCCAGGCTTTCCGGTTGAGATCACGGGCCTCCTTATCTGCAGAGTTCTGAGAGCTGGGAGCCCGGGGAAAAGACTGGCATCGGTTAATTGTTTGGCAAGTCTGGGCAAATTTGGAGAGTTTTACTCCACCCACACACGGGATGAAGTTGAATCAGCCAAGCTTAACATACAGTGTGTGTGAGCGGATGCTGGGTGTAGAGAGGGGATAAGAGAGAAGAAAAGCTTTGACCATTAATACACATTCACAGTTGTGCTTAGAACAACAAGAGAGCAGCAGAATATTGGCTTACACGTATCAAGTGATGGGTTACTTTGCCACCCATAAGAGAGTGGTCTCGCTTTGTTTGAAAGAGAACTTGCTGTAGACCAAGACTCCTAGTCCCGAGCCTCAGTGTTTGGTTATTTTGCTGTCTTATATGGGATCCTATTTCCACTGAAATCAGTTCAGCAACCACCTCCACACTTGAGTTGTGTCCATGTTGGCAAAATACCTCTCTATGGCGCAGCTACTGTATGTTTATGGGTTAGTGGAAAACTGGGCAACAGGAGGTGGTTTCTGATGAGCTTAGGAGGAGACGTGAGGGGAATGCAAGGCTTCTTGATCCACTGGTTGGAACACAGAGAAGTCTGAACAAGTCCAATGTGAGTTAAAGCCACCTATTTCAAGGCTTCCCACGAACACATCATATGCTTTGAAACGTAGGCCCCTTCTCGGTCTCAGGAAGCTGTGTTTCCCATAGTCCCAACCCATGGCTGGATGCCCCAGGACAGGCAGGCCTTCTCTGACGGTCAGGTCAGACGTGGGTCTGCATGCGCTTCTGGAGGGGCCGTGTGAGGTCTGAGTTCTGGGAGGAGGACTGGGAGTAGTGGGATGAGGAGGAGGCGGAGGCGGAGGCCTTGCTGTCCTTGTCAAATTGCACGTAGCCATCCTGCTTGCTGTAGCTGCTGACGCTGCTGTCGCACTGCGTGTCGATGAAGGAGCTGGAGTCGCTGAGTGATCCTCTCTGGAACTCTCTCTCGCACAGCTCGATGGAGCTGCTGCCCATGCCCAGCACGAAGCGCTGGCTGTAGTCGTACAGACGGTTTGGCCCGGTACCTAGGGTGGAGTAGATGTTGGTGAAGGACATGCCCGTGGGTACCCGCTGCTTGCCCCCGGTGGTGGCAGCGGTGGGATTCCGCGTCTCTGTAGTCTGGTTACCTTTCAGGGTGATGGTGGGGGTGGAGTGGTGCTCCTTGAAGGTGTTAACACTGTAGTATCCATTGGTGGGGTCCTTAAAGAGGCAATATGGGAGAGGAGAGGAGGGGAGAGTAATTTAATTAGTTTTATCATTGTCAAGTTTGAAAAATGACCCGAGAGGGTATGCCTTGTTCGCAATGCACAATAGACGACAAAAAACGTCTGAAAAGCAGAAAATCTCTGGAGGGAAACATAGAAATTAAGTCATCCCATCATTTATATGTATTTATTCTTCTCAAAGCTTAACCAGTGTCAAGGTCAAACTGGTTTTAATTACCATTCAAATTGGCAAATAAATAAGGATTTTTTTTTAGCTAAAGCTTAAAATTATGATTTAGTCTTCTTCTGCATAAACCTCTACAATCATGTTACTTGCTAATTAACAAGCCTTGACGATTCACAGTTTGGCATCCAACAAGTCCTCCCAAAGTTCACTAATTCCCAGGTTTTAATTGGGCCCAAAATGGTTTGTGAAAACAAAGTCCTGAATTTGATATGTGCAAAATAAATTACTTGTGTGGTGGAGCCATGGCTGCCGTGCCGAGGTTGCTGTTGTCACAGCTCCTGGCTCTTGCCTCGGTGATTGCTGTTGCTAAGAATCAGGTGTGACAAGGCTGTGAGAATGAACGTGAATGTCAAGACCATTGAGCACAATGCCGCCATTGCTGCAGTGCAGAGGTTGAGGTTGTCACACAGCTCCTGGCTCCTGCCTTGACAATGCTGTTGCTAAGAAGCAGCCGGGACAAGGCTGTGAGAATGAATGTAAATGTCAAGCCCAACGAGAACAATACTGGATCCCAGAGGAGCCATTCTAATCATGGGCAAATGACACAACTATGACAACCTTAAAGGATCCTCGTCATTGTCAGACTTTGTGTTCCCTTATCTAGTGTCTGGTCCCCGGTGATCTCCTCCCATACACAGACTCATCAGTGTGGATCAAAAGAGCCAAGTCCAGTGGAAACAGGTATACAGACAGAACACCAGATGACTACTCTCGGGTACTGGGGAAACAATTATATGTACAATGGCATAAATAAACCGGACCACACTTTTGTTTTCAGCTCCTGATTGGCATTGGCGTTCTGTGTGCTGAGTTTGAATTGGCCATCGTTCATAGTGAGTTGCTTGTTCCATAGTCTAATGATATTATCTGTGAGTCTTGTTTGAAGGAGGTTTTTATTTCATTATTTCTTTCTTTAGAAGTATAATGCCATATCTCCCACACTGAAGATGTGCATAAATAGTGAGGTAATGGTGCTGTTAGCACAGTGCTTGTCTATTTGAGGAATTTGCATATCTGAGAACCAGGGGGCCTCTTGTTAAAAGATCCCATACTGACGCTGTTCCTGTATGTTTTAAGTATAGCTTCCTCAACTGCCTTATATACCACTCCAAGTGAGAGTGTTTATGTTGAAATAACAAGAATTGGTGTCATATATGAGAAGGATCTGGAACAAAAGCAGTGCAGGGAATCCCTTTCTATTCATAGGCTTATACTGCTTTCCTCATTATCAACATAGAAAGGTACAGGATATCCACCTTTATATTATATAGAGGGATCATTGTTTAATATTCGTAGCTTGTGCAGTAAGTCCAGACAGGTATAGTGCACTGGATATTGAGATTGTTATAGTGCTATTAACTTACGGTAATATACCTTTTGTCAGAGTGTTGGCAAATTAAAGCATCTCCCTTCCGAGGCACAGACTCACCAAGTCCTCCAAACTGTATCTAAAGCAGCAGTAATGGGGCTTCTCTGGCATAACAAGTATTGTTGATGTAGCATACTGAAATTCTAGCACACGAACCTTCCTCTTAATTTTTGTCACATGAAGAGCTCTTTCATTAGAGTGAAAATATGAGGAAGGCAATCATCACACTGAATGATACATTATTGGTTTTGGTTGAATATAATGCCTATGGAAATTTGTTTCCACTTTTTAAGTGATTTAAATGCAGAAATGGTGAACTCTCATTACAAAAGTGTAACACTGATTCTGCTTTGCCGAAGTGTGACTAATGAATATTACAATGCATCATACGATTCTCTATCTGGTGAAGTTTACAAACGTAATTTTGCCATACACATACAGTACTTTCAGTATGGTTTGCTTTCTAAGTCATTGGTAGCTGGTAGTGTCAGTGTATTCTGCATTCTAATGCATGGCTCCTTCACTTTGAACCTCCAGAGCCAGAAACACCCTGATTCCGTATACTGTACACCACCTTTGATGATCACCTAATTATTCAAATTAAACCTTAATTGGATACACTGCTGGTCTTATCCTCGCCAAAGCCAAGGTGGACGGAAGAAATGTCCTGAGGTGAAGATCAATCTGATCCCACTTTCCTGCATCCTCCCCTCTTTCTCCTTCTCTACCTCTATCTCCTTCTGTCCTCCCTACATCCTCCATGATCCTGCACCTACCTTGATATGCTGGTACTCTTTCTCATCCTCTTGCAGCACCTCTAGCTGCTTCAGCACTGACTCCTGCTGGAACTCCCCACGTTCTACCTGCACATAGGCAAGGCACGGAAATATGAAAAGAAATGTTGAGCTCTCAGCTTCTTTGGTCTCTTTGACGTTTTCAAACAGTCAGAATACAGGAATTTCCCTTCTGAAAAATTACGTGATAATATTCAGACACATTTCGACTTCAGTCGGGGCAAATAACTATAAATAATGTATCCATGAATCTCATTAGAGAAATGCCGATATGTAAGGTATCACATGCAGACACATGAACTCCCTTGAAGTGTTACAGAGCACATTATCAAAGGTCCCTTGCTGAAACCATAGCCCTGCCCCTTTGCCATTTCAAAGTTCTTATGTAATTCCCAAAAATGAGGCAGGGTTTTTTAATAGGCATAGAGAGGGCACAAATAAAACTGCCTGCGACCCCATACGAGTTTCAACATCTCAATAGCTACGCCTTACAGCGACGTTTTCCCTCACAGGGAGAAAGAACGTTGGCCTGTTCTCTAAATATAGGCCAACACAGTGCCTTGATTACAGTGTATACATCTACACACCTCAGTCCTGTTCCATTATTCAGCAGGTTGCTTTTATGCCCTAGAACAGTGCAATTAATGCTATCCTAGAGATAATTAGCATTCATTATCTGTGAGTATGAAGAGGGCTGGAGGGATTAGAGTTTTCTGTTGTTTTTACGTTGGGTATAGGTGGAAATGGTGGCAGGACACTCACACTCACCATAAGTTGCTTCATGGCGGTGTGCTCCTCGTTTTCCCGGGCAGCATTGTGGTCTTTGTGGACAATCTCTACTCGGATGTCGTTCTTGGCCGACACCACCCCTTTTAGATCTGATGGAAACAACAGTAAATTACAGCTCAAGATGCTAAGACACACAATATTCACAAAGACATTGCACCTCCCCCAATATCTTCAATACACTGGACTTCAAATTCCCTTGACATGGCTTTTGAGAGTAGAGTCACTTCAATACAGAGGAAGAGATGCAATTTATTGTGTTTTGTTGTCAAGATAAGATTATTTTCTGCGTACAGTAAATAACAGTTGAAGTCGGAAGTTTACATAGGTTGGTGTCATTAAAACTCGTTTTTCAACCACTCCACACATTTCTTGTGCACAAACTATAGTTTTGGCAAGTCTACTTTGGACATCTACTTTGTGCATGAAACAAGTAATTTTTCCAACAATTGTTTACAGACAGATTATTTTCACTTATAATTCACTGTATCCCATTCCAGTGGGTCAGAAGTTTACATACACTAAGTTTACTGTGCCTTTAAACAGCTTAGAAAATTCCAGAAAATTATGTCATGGCTTTAGAAGCTTCTAATAGGCTAATTGACATAATTTGAGGCAATTGGAGGTGTACCTGTGGATGTATTTTAAGGCCTACCTTCAAACTCAGTGCCTCTTTGCTTGACATCATCGGAAATTCAAAAGAAATCAGCCAAGACCTCAGAAAAAAAATTCTGGTTCATCCTTGGGAGCATTTTCCAAGCGCCTGAAGGTACCATGTTCATCTCTACAAACAATAGTACGCAAGTGTAAACACCATGGGACCATGCAGCCGTCATTCCGCTCAGGAAGGAGACTTGTTTGGTCTCCTAGAGATGAATGTACTTTGGTGCAAAAAGTGCAAATCAATCCCAGACAACAGCAAGGACCTTGTGCAGATGCTGGAGGAAACAGGTACAAAAGTGTCTTTATCCACAGTTTAACGAGTCCTATATCACCATAACCTGAAAGGCCGCTCAGCAAGAAGAAGCCACTGCTCCAAAACGGGCATTAAGCCAGACAACGGTTTGCAACTGCTCATGAGCACAAAGATCGTACTTTTTGGAGAAATGTCCTCTGGTCTGATGAAACAAAAATAGAACTATATTCCCATAATGACCATCGTTATGTTTGGAGGAAAAAGTGGGATGCTTGCAAGCCGAAGAACACCATCCCAACCGTGAAGCACGGGGGTGGCAGCATCATCTTGTGGGGGTGCTTTGCTGAAGGAGGGACTGGTTCACTTTACAAATAGATGGCATCATGAGGTAGGAAAATTATATGGATATATTGAAGCAACATCTCAAGACATCGGACAGGAAGGTAAAGCTTGGTCGCAACTGGGTCTTCCAAATGGACAATGACCCCAAGCATATTTCCCAAGTTGTGGCAAAAGGACAACAAAGTCAAGGTATTGGAGTGGCCATCACAAAGCCCTGACCTCAATTCTACAGAAAATCCAACTGAAAAGGCGTGTGAAAGCAAGGATCCTACAAACCTGACTCGGTTACACCAGCTCTGTCAGGAGGAATGGGCCAAAATTCACCCAACTTATTGTTGCAATCTTGTGGAAGGCTACCTGAAACATTTGACCCAAGTTAAACAATTTAAAGACAATACACTCAGTCAGTATTTGGTATCATGTAAACTTCTGACCCACTGAGAATGTGATGAAATAAATAAAAGCTGAAATAAATAATTCTCTCTACTATTATTCTGACATTTCACATTCTTACAATAAAGTGGTGGTCCTAACTTACCTAAAACAGGGAATTGTTACTAGGATTAAATGTCAGGAATTGTGAAAACTGAGTTTTAATGTATTTGGCTAAGGTGTATGTAAACTTCCGACTTCAACTGTAAGCACATCTGAAACTGGCATGACGGTGGCTCATTTAGGACAATACAGTTATTATTGTCGTATAACAAAGTCTTACTTTCTGTCTTAATTTTGCTTGCAAGCTCTCTCTGGTGAGCACAGATGGAGACGGGTAGTGAGGGCATAACCAGGTGCGCTTCCTCTGTGGTATACAACAACAACATGCTGAACGCTAGTAAAAGGTCCCACACAGGGACTCGCACTCAGCAGCAACATTTTTAGTAATGTGCAATGGCTGACTGTTGCTAACCTGAGGCACTGTTAGGAATGGAGTTTTGATTTGAATATAAGAAAGGATGGAAGTAACTGCAGCCAGCAATTAATAGTGTGGTAAGTTAAACTGCTCAATTATGAGACATGAGCCTTCACACCCTGTCTATCTCTTGCTGAGGACCATGCCTCGTTTAGCTTTGGCATGCATTGGGTGACACAGGTACAGTGATACATACTTCTTTGAGAGCGGGTACAACAGAAAGCTCCGATGGTTCCCATGAGGACGATGAAAGCCACTAAGGCCCCGACTGCCACCCCGATGATGACCGCCACCGGGAGAGTCTCTGTGGATGACAAAACATTCCCTTCTACAATAACACATTGCAAATACAATCAGTACACTACACACATATAAAGTAAACATAAATACCAATATGTAAAATGAGGACCAAAGTACAAACAATTCCATTGTAAAATAATAAAGACATCATTTAGTTTTACAAATACACACATCTCAATAACATAATAATCATGAATATTTCCCCAAATGTTTTGGTGGCCAACATAAGAAATATCTATATATATTAATGTATGTTAAAATCCATTTTAACATGCACTACATGAACAGAAGTATGTGGACACCTGCTCATCAAACATCTCATCCCAAAATCATGGGAATTAATATGGAGTTGGTCCCCCTTTTGCTACTATAACAGCCTCCACTCTTCTGAGAAGGCTTTTCATTAGATGTTGGAACATTTCTGCGGGGATTTGCTTCCATTCAACCACAAGAGCATGAGTGAGGTCAGGTACTGATCTTGGGCGATTAGGTCTGGCACGCATGCAGCATTCCAATTAATCCCAAAGGTGTTCGATGGAGTTTAGGTCCGGGCTCTGTGCAGGCCAGTCAAGTTCTTCCACAACGATCTCGACAAACCATTTCTTTATGGACCTCACTTTGTGCACGGGGGCTTTATCATGCTGAAACAGGAAAGGGCCATCTGTAAACTGTTGCCACAAAGTTGGAAGCGCATGCTGTAGTGTTAAGATTTCCCTTCACTGGAAGTAAGGGGTCTAACCCGGACCATGAAAAACAGCTCCAGACCATTATTCCAAACCTAGATTTGTCTGTCGGACTGCCAGATGGTGAGGTGGGATTCACTCCTGAGAACGCGTTTCCTCTGCTCCAGAGTCCAATGGCAGATAGCTTTACACCACTCCAGCACGCTTGGCATTGTGCATGGTAATCTTCGGCTTGTGTGTGTCTGCCCAGCCATGGAAACCCAGTTAATTAAGCCAAATTCACAATTTTGAAAGGGTGTCCACATACTTTTTTATATATGGTGTATTTCTTATTACAGTGCTAATTCCTTCCATTCACATTTAATTCATCCTCATTTACAGAAGTGGCTGAGTGTTTTTTTTATTGAGTTGTTAAATAGTGTCAGAGTCTATCTAGAAGATAGCGAAGGATTCAGGTGGAGAACACAGGTAAAAGTAAAAAAACACTGTATTTACTCAATCCAAGAACGGAACAAAACTCCCGTTACAAAACAAGGCCAAACAGGACTCGAACTCCAACACACGAAAGACAATCGCGCACAAAACCAAAAGGGAAACCAGAGGGTTAAATAAGGAACAATTATGGGATGGGAAGCAGGTGTGTAAACAGACAAAACAAAAGGAAAAATGAAACATGGATCGGTGGCAGCTAAAAAGCCGGTGACGTCGACCGCCGAACGCCGCCCGAACAAGAAGAGGGAACAACTTCGATGGAAGTCGTGACAAATAGCAACAGGGCTGTGCGTTGAATCAGCCTAATCCTCTAAGGGGTAGTTTGAGATTTTGGCAATGAAGCCCTTTATCTTGTTCCCCAGAGTCAGATTAACTTGTGGAAATCATCTTTGTCTCTGCATGCAGTTTGAAGGAAGTAGTGCAATTACTAAATTGGCGTTAAGGCAATGACTGGAAATCTATGGGAACAGCTATTATGCTCCTGTAGACGTTCAGTCATTTCACTGACGCTACAGTAGTTGGCATTGGCTTGCGTCATACTTCCTTCATACTGGACAGAGACATTAAAATGGTATGTACGAGTTCATCAGACTCTGGGTAAGTACAGTAGATACAAGGGCTTCTATTGCAAACATCTTGAAGTATCCCTTTAAAGTATCTATGAGTGGCCTGATTCCAGACCACCTACATGAATTACCTCCCTGCAATTTAAACAAATGCAACACAACAGAGTGGATTTTCCACCGCATTAACATCTATTTAATGTCTTCATTAATCTATGTCCCTGTCAAATAAGCCAGCAATACATGATCATTTATGGAGAGTGAATACAAACACATCTTTACCATTGAAAAGACAGAGCAAAACATCCAGCTATGAAACTCAGCCTGACAATTAAAGGCTTTTACTAACCGCACTTGAGTTGTACCTTATCATTATCTACAAATTAATCACAGTGTCATTGAATATACAAAATGAGTGTAGTAACTACAAATGCATTGGCTGGTTATTTCATATCTGTCTGATTTCAACAGTCTGGGTCATCCTATTGTCCTAACGTGAAATAATGTGAAGTGCTGATAAACAAGACACAACAAATATGTCCCACGCAAATGAGATGGGTGATGTCAACACCTAAACACTGAATAGTGCATGCAGGTTTCATTGTGATAATGGTTGGTTGAACAGTTGTAAACCCATCAAATCCTTGACGTTCATACTCTCATGTTCGTTTACACACACACACACACACACACACACACACACACACACACACACACACACACACACACACACACACACACACACACACACACACACACACACACACACACAACATATCGCTACTCTATTTGTCTCTACACTACACTAGAACCACGGCCACCACAGTGTTAAAGTAGAGGTGGAACCTGTCGAACTTTGGCTCCCACCTTGTTCCTTGAGGCGGATGATCTCCGTGTCAGACCCAAAGCTGTTCCAGGCTGTGCAGTTGTAGATGGTCTGGAAGTCTGCAGGGACGATGTTACTCATGGTCAGAGTAGAGATGACCCCTTCCTCGGTGCTGACCGTCTCCACTGTGTAACGGCCAGATGTCCCTGACTCCAGCACTGTCTCCTTCCATGACCAGGCCTGTAAGGGAACCACAAGTTAAACATGGGGGGGGGGGACTTCCCTGTACTGTTCTAATTGACAACAATTGATTGCAGGCAAAGAGGATAAATTGCAAGCACTATTCTGGTTGTTAAATCTTATTTATAAGCATGAAAGCAAAATTACTTTCACATGTATGCTTGATAAATATACCTGTTTAGACTCTCCCATCAAATCAACATCATATTAATTATGCAGCAAATTGATGGCCATCATCAATACACAAAACACTAATTAGTATATTGCAATTATGCAAAAACATACACACACATGTAAACTCACATGTGTACACACTCGCGCACGCACACACGCGCACACACACACATGCACACACAGTTAATGGAACAAGAGAGGGCTCTGAGAGTAAGCTGTTTATCTAAGGGCCATAAATCTTAATGGGATCTGTGCTAACAGAGCATCAGCATGCATTAAATGAGAGATTAAGGGTCGAAGCTTGCCTTGCTTCACGCCTTCTTATTCATACAACAATAAACGGTTAGAATACTGTTATATTCATTAAAATGATATCTTTCTCTGTAGCAATAAGCACAAGCGTTTCACTACACCCGCAATAACATCTGCTAATCACGTGTATGTGACCAATAAAATTTGATTTGAATTTGGTTTGTTTTGATTTGAGAAAGATATCAGTTTAATGAATATAATAGTATTCTAACCGTTTACTGTTGTATGAATACAACTTCTCAGTTGTATTGCATGTGTTCTTAGATGGTTTAATAAAATGCTAATAACGCAAGAGGCACGTTATCAGGGCACCATGGCCGTATACCACCCATATACCATGCAATGCTGTGGCCAGTAGAGTAAAGGAAAGGAAGTTGGTGATACTCACAATGCGGTCTGGAGGTGGAGTGCTCCGGATGAAGCACTTGATCTCCCCCTTCTCCCCGTGGAGAGCCTGATGTGTCTGGGTACTGGAGATGGTGGGTGGGCCTGTGGAGAGGGCACAAAGGAGAACATACCAACACTGTACCATGAAGGCCAATCACAAACCCACACATTACCACAATCAACCACTTCCAGATTCCTTAGGGTTCATGGTCCTGAGTGGCGCAGCAGTCTAAGGCATTGCATTTCAGGGCTAGAGGTGTCACTACAGACCCTGGTTCAATTCCAGGCTGTATTACAACATGCCATTATTGTGAGTCCCATAGGGTGGCGCAGAATTGGCCCAGCTCTGTTAGGGTTTGACTGGGGTAGGCCATCATTGTAAATAAGAATTTGTTCTTAACTGACTTGCCAAGTTAAATAATGGTTCAATCAAGTTGTTCCGCAGTCAATTAAGCGGTATACCCCTAACAGCATTCTTTCTCAAAGAAAACCCTACTTCCAATTTTCAGCCAACTCGGAATGCCGGCAGTAAACAACAATTTTGGACTTCTGGCACTGAGGATTGCATTGTGGTTTGATAGGAACATCTCATCTAACCTCCACAATATCACCAAGGGCATGTTAGGGCTGTATGAAGGGCATCCATGTGGGCCCAGCCTTCATTCTGAAAAGTTGATTTATGGAGCCCTTGATTTCTCCCACTAAGATAAGGGCCATGGTGGTGAGTGGAGAGGCATATATATGGGCGTAATCATGATGGGAGAAATGTCATTGCGGAGAGATTACACTCCTCCCTGTGTCTCTGCACATTCAATTTAGCTCTCCAGAGTCTTGCACTTTGACCAGCAGCGATGCCATCAATCGGACAACCTCCAGTCCTCCCTCACAACAACAGAGGAAGCAGTCTATCAGCTAAAATAGCCATTAAAAACATTGAAAAAACTATTTCTAGTGATTTAAGAGGTTTAAGTATAGAGTAGTGGGGAAGCAACTTGATTAGTAAGAAGGTGAGCTTCCTACCAACTCCCCTCCAACCCGTTTCCGTTCTCTCTGCCGATACATAATTGCAGTTTATTACCTGTCTCTTATTAAAATAAATTAGCATTTTAATGAGATTCTGGCAGATGGTGTCTTGGTATGCTATTGCATGCAGGAGACTGGGAGCTAGGTTGCTGCTGCTGCTGTGGAATGATTGCTGCAAACTAACAGCACTGCATTGAGCACTATGCCCCAACACCACTGTCTAGGTAGCCTATTGTGGACTGGCATGGGGGGTCCGGTCTGTGTGGACCTGTGCAGATTTGTCAGTGTGGTTGCATGCATAATAATGTGTGTGCGTGGGAGTGTGTGGCTGGAATGGGCTCCTGTGGTAAACACACTCAGATCTATTCCTCCCGGGTTGCACAAGGCGAGCGCTAGTGACTCAGGAGAATCTGCTCTGTGGATCAGGGCTGCAAATGAGGAATATAATTAGATGGTTTTATCTCACTGCCACAGACGACTGGGGTGTGGTGCCTCCTCCAGAGGATAGGGAGGTGTGTGTGTGTGTGTGTGTGTGTGTGTGTGTGTGTGTGTGTGTGTGTGTGTGTGTGTGTGTGTGTGTGTGTGTGTGTGTGTGTACAGACTGTGTGATCAGAGAGAGAGGGAGTTGGTGGGTGGTGTGAGTAGCACAACTACACTGCTCCAACTGTCAGTGGACACAGTCGATACGGTAGGAGACTTTTGTTTAGAGAGGCGGGGAGGCTATGGAGTGGGCCGCCTCACAATCTGAATCTCTGTTATCGTTTGTTCATCACCTTGTCGAGACCAGGCCTTGCATTTCCAAACAGAGTTGGAAGTATAGTCTGAGCTTTGAAAAGATGTGTCATTTTGTGCTTCCTTGCAACAGCTCATTTCAAAGCACCTCAGAGCTGTGTTACGGTGTTACTCTGTCACATCCATTTGAATGGCATTTCTCTGCTGAATTATTCATTTGATCTGGTTTTTTAAATGTCTGTCTTGGCACTTGGAGAAGGAATTAAATGCTAATTTATTGAGCATATAAAGACTATGTCCCGGAGAGAAAAATAATAACTTAAACAACAAGATGCCCTGTGGGAGACTAAAAGGCTCATCGGGCCACTTTCTCCATTAATGTGCTCCCTCTCCCTGGGCTGCCTGACATCTGATTAGACATACATACAGACAGACATACATACATACAGACAGACATACATACAGACAGACAGACAGACAGACAGACAGACAGACAGACAGACAGACAGACAGACAGACAGACAGACAGACAGACAGACAGACAGACAGACAGACAGACAGACAGACAGACAGACAGACAGACAGACAGACAGACAGACAGACAGACAGACAGACAGACAGACAGACAGACAGACAGACAGACAGACAGACAGACAGACAGACAGACAGACAGACAGACAGACAGACAGACAGACAGACAGACAGACAGACAGACAGACAGACAGACACGTGCACGCCACCAATCTCATGCATATAGTCACACATATACCTACTAGTTTTTCTTCCCTGTGTGTGTAAAATGTATCAGGATGCATTGAACATACGATCAAAAGAACAAGCACAACACAATAACTTCACTCAAACAAATATTGAAGCTCAGACTGACTGTGTGAGGATGTTAAACTAGGGTGAGCAATATGTATCCATTAGTGACTTCAACATAAACTGCCTCCCCTGCTAGCTGTTTGATTACAATTAAATTACACCAGTCCCCAGGGAAGGAGAGGATTCTCTTGTCTGTGTTGCTGCACAGTGGTAGTCATTGACATGCAATGGAGGAAAGAACATATTGACAAATTCTAAACACATGGATTTTAATTGTTTGGGGGAAAATGATCCAGGCATAAGCGACGGGAAGCAAATAGCAAAACATCAAACACATACACACACACTCCCCCACACTGAGCATATACTCTTGAGTATTCCTCAGTCTTTCTGACACATGATCAAGGCAGTCTCCCAAAATGCACGGTCATCATTCATGGCTTTCTCTCACTGTCAGAGCCAAATGGTTCCTATTGGATGTCAAAGACTGCAGGTTGATGAGGGCTGAGGACGATGAAGCTTCATCTGCCATAAAGACGACAACTTAAAACAATCAAGCAGCAAACCGTCAGAGAGTCCTTTCCACGTGCTGCAACTTCAAACACTCTGTTTGTACTTTGTCGGCTTGACAATCGGATTCACTGAGAGGACTTGGTAGGGTAGAAATGTGAACATTTTGACTGAGGACCCCTTCTGTGGTTTTCAGAAAGCGTGGATTTAAATTATTCAAAAGTTTAAAAATTATGTGGCTTTTGAATAATGTCTGAGACAGATTCAGGCCGTGAGGCAAGAGAGGCAGAAGAACAGGAGAACATAAGAACATAAAAGAGAAGTCAAAGACCAATGAAGAAGTGGGTAACACTTGACTGAAGTCTACAGAGACCAAGTAAACATTTTCCGCTTTGTTATTTTTCATGATGAGTATCCTATGAGTTCTGTTATCATATTGTCTTTATGAAAACAATGTATATTCTCTTTGTATAGTGTTGTATACAGAAGTCTTGCAATCCCCATAGATAGTTGTACATAAAAGAAAGAACACATGAAATGGAAAAATAAACTTGAACAGAGATTTTGTTTACTAGTCCAGACAGTAAAAACTGAAGCTGGGATGAAGGAAAGCTGTTAAGATGTTAATTAGGAATGACTTTGCTCCATACTAGTGGAGCTCTGATCTTGACCAGAACTAGGTGATAGATAGAAAAGGATCTCACCGCACACACTAGTGGTTGCAATCCAATGCCGAAGGGGGCATTTACATGCCATTATCTTTTATGCACAGCTACTGTACAAGTTTGAAAATAAGTCATGTTTGGTACTTGATGTATATTCAGTCCACAATCTAGCAGCAACGCCGCTAACGACAGACATTGTACGTTTGCGTTCAAGATATCCAATATATTGTTGAGGACAATACCTCAGCTAAACATTCATCTCAACATCCTTTCTTCTATCACCCCATGCAAACGGACGTGGTGAGAAAAAATCCTTTAAAGAACGTGTCAATTCTGCCACTAAAGGCTGACGCGACGCTAATGCGCCCTCTGTGAATACCAAGCGGTGTTAATGAAGTCATTTGTCTGAGAGTTGCCGGGTCTCCCACCATTCCATTCCCCGACATTCATTAGTCAGTCGCTGCCTGAAAACGCCAACCTCCTTCAGAATCTAATCTGCATTAAAGCACATTTCCTGTCTTAAGGAACATAAGGCTACATCCTGGATGTGCTAGCTATATTTATCCATCCATCCCTGTGTCTTTTTTAATAAGGACTGATGAAACATAATGGATAATAAAGTGTAAAGGAAATTAATTTTATCGCATCTGTTGCTATGCTTGCAGTTTCAATGATGATGTGAATCTCTCTGCTGTAGTCTACTACACTGTAGCAGAGATGTCTGCAGAGCTGAATTTGAACCCTTCTTCTATTGTAAATACATTGAGAGATGGCCTCACCACAAAGATTTATTCAGAGCTTAACCTCTTAAGTCGACCCTCTACTTTTTTGAACATTCTGTTAAAAATCGCGCAACATTTCAGCGCCCTGCTACTCATGCCAGGAATATAGTATATGCATTTGCTTAGTCTGTGTGGATAGAAAACACTCAGACGTTTAAAAAACTGGTTAAATCACTGCTGTGGCTTTACCAGAACGGCATTTACATCGAAAAGCACAGGAAAAACTGATCACTGAAAATGGGAAAATATATCCATGCGCTACTTGAACCCATTGATAAAGGTGAACCACAATTAATTGACTGAGGTTGCAGTACCTACAGCTTCCACACGGTGTCTAGAGTCTTGTCATTTCCTTCGAGTTTTTCTTGGTCAGACATGCAGGACACCGTATCTCCTCCGGTCTAGGACCGGATATTTTCGTTGAGTTTCTAGCCGGACATTTTTCCAGACGGACAGCTAATGATCTTTACATCGCCTCCTGATGAATTTTATCGCTTATTAACGTTTACTAATACCTAAAGTTGTATTACAAACGTATTTCGAAGTGTTTTGTGAAAGTTTATCGTCGACTTTTTGAATTTAAAAAATGACGTTACGTTTTGAAACGATGTTTTTTCGTTTATCACACAGTCTACATATAACGATATCTAGGCTTTATATGGACCGATTTAATCGAAATAAAGACCCAAATAGTTTTTATGGGACATCTAGGAGTGCCAACAAAGAAGATGGTGAAAGGTAATGAATGTTTTCTATTTTATTGTGCGGTTTGTGTAACGCCGAAATGCTAATTATTTTGTTTACGTCCCCTGTGGGTCTTTTGGGGTGTTGCATGCTATCAGATAATAGCTTCTCATGCTTTCGCCGAAAACCATTTTAAAAATCTGACTTGTTGCCTGGATTCACAACGAGTGTAGCTTTAATTCGATACCCTGCATGTGTATTTTAATGAACTTTTGAGTTTTAACTAATACTATTAGCATTTAGCGTAGCGCATTTGCATTTCCAGAGCTCTAGTTGGGACGCAAGCGTCCCGAGTAGAAGCAACAGGTTAAAGACCTGGACAGACTGAGGCCCAATAGTAAACTTTCTCCTTTCACTGCAATGTTGGAGAGTCCTTGGTGTGAAGATGTGTTGTCGTGTGTAAACCAGTGACAAATGACTTTCTTCTTAGCAGATGTGACCCCCAAACCTCCCAAAACATTCCTCACCTGCACGACACTTACCGTTGACTGTGAGAGAAACCTCCTTCTCCCCGGCGCCGACTCGCGGGACCACGGCACGGCACACATATTTCCCAGCATCTTCCTGCCTCACAGCCTTGAGTGTCAGGATGTTCTCATTGCTTAGTACCTGCCACACGGAGGTTAAGGTTCACTGAATTAGCAGCAAGAGGTCACCTTCACATTTGAGGCAGCACATAGTAGCCCGGGCTCCTCTTAACGACTTTAAGGCCAACTCTCTTCTATTATTAAAATCCAATTTGGGACCAGGCTCATATGAGAGAGGGGCGGTTTTGATCTCCAGGCTCTGATGGTTGACGTATATGGAGTTGAGGAATGAGCCTGGCTGGCAGATCAATTGCATGCCCCTATGCTCACCTCAACACATCTCCAGCCAGGATTCAGGGAGCAGGGGCACTAACGAGCCTGAACCGCTAGCTTTCTCTGGATTTTTTGACTAATGAGACTTTGATTTTTTTTTATTTAAGCTCAAAGGGCACTGCTTGGTCACATGAATCCTGAATTACCTATAGTGTTAGATATTTTACGTTTTCAAATAGAATAATTAATGAAGTTACTGCTGTGGCCAGCATGATATGAGGGTGGTTATGGAAAATATATCACTATAAAGTAAATGACATTGAAAGCATTGGCTAACCTGATTGTTCCAATCTATAGTGTATTGCACCTAGTCAAAACATATACAATGAATGGTGAAAGACATTGAATATGGAAATACATACCACCCCAGAGCCCCTCTTCATCCAGACGATTGTGAGGGAGGGGTTTCCAGTCCAGGCACAGTTAAACACAGCATCAGACCCCAGATCCACCTGTAAGGACTGGGGCTCTGCAGCCATGCGTGGACCAACTGCCAGAACACAGAGAGCCACCCAGTCAGCATCTAGTCAATACACCACCAGCAGCACAACAGAATACTCTATTTACGGTCAGATACAGAATGTCTATAATCTAAATAGGATGCATAACGTTGGCTGGACATCACCACAGAAAGAGCAACACATTAGTAGCACTCACAGTAGACGTCGACGTTGCGGCTTATGTTGGTGCTGCCCAGGGGGTTGGTGACCTCACAGGAGACAGGCTCAGTGAAGAAGGAGTGGTCCACAATGACCTCATAAGTGTCCCCAGAGAACTCCTTGATCACGTTGCCTCCTTTGGCCCACCTGTAGTAAAGGGCAATACACAGAGAGTGAGAGCGAGAGAGAGGAGACCTTGCATGAGAGGGGTGATCTGATAAGAAACTGTTATTTGCAACTTGCTTTGACCTTAACTTTGACCTATGGTCGCCTGGTTAATGGTGGTCAGGAAATACTCTGCTGAGGGCACAGAATACCTGCAGTGGAAAGACCATTTGTACTAGCACCAGACCAGTATGAAGAATGGGTTGCCTCTGATTTATAATGTTTCAGTTCCGGTCATCAGTGAGGGAGGTTGGCATTTGTCTGAAGGATGGGAGGATAAGGGGAGAAGAGGGTGGGATAAAACATTAAGACAGTTTCTCTCCCTCCCTGTCAATGTCACATTGTTCTCTGAATAAATCATTCCCGTGCAGGCTGTCTGCTGGCTTCATCATGTTTTTGTGGCAGCCATTCATGCTGTGACGTCACAAGCATCTCAGTGACTGGGGGAGCAGACAGCACGTTCTTCATTACGACGAGCAGAGCAGAACAGAGCGCAGAGTGGCTTAGACAAACTAATCACAAAATGACAAATAGGTAGAGTCCCTCCTGACGGTGCCAGCTGATTTTTACTGTATGGTAGAGTCCCCCCATTGATGCCGGCAGACACGTACTGTATGGTAGAGTCCCCCCAATGATGCCGGCAGACACGTACTGTATGGTAGAGTCCCCCCTGACGATGCCGGCAGACACGTACTGTATGGTAGAGTCCCCCCTAATGATGCCGGCAGACACGTACCATATGGTAGAGTCCCCCCAATGATGCCGGCAGACACATACTGTATGGTAGAGTCCCCCCCAATGATGCCGGCTGACACGTACCGTATGGTAGAGTCCCCCCAATGATGCCGGCAGACACGTACCGTATGGTAGAGTCCCCCCAATGATGCCGGCAGACACGTACTGTATGGTAGAGTCCCCCCAATGATGCCGGCTGACACGGACCATATGGTAGAGTCCCCCTAAAGATGCCGGCTGACACGTACCGTATGGTAGAGTCCCCCAATGATGCCCGGCAGACACGTACTGTATGGTAGAGTCCCCCAATGATGCCGGCTGACACGTACCATATGGTAGAGTCCCCCAATGATGCCGGCAGACACGTACCGTATGGTAGAGTCCCCCAATGATGCCGGCAGACACGTACTGTATGGTAGAGTCCCCCCAATGATGCCGGCAGACACGTACTGTATGGTAGAGTCCCCCAATGATGCCGGTTGACACGTACCGTATGGTAGAGTCCCCCCAAAGATGCCGGCTGACACGTACCGTATGGTAGAGTCCCCCAATGATGCCAGCAGACACGTACTGTATGGTAGAGTCCCCCCCCAATGATGCCGGCTGACACGTACCATATGGTAGAGTCCCCCAATGATGCCGGCAGACACGTACCGTATGGTAGAGTCCCCCCTAAAGACGCCGGCTGACACGTACCGTATGGTAGAGTCCCCCCTAAAGATGCCGGCTGACACGTACCGTATGGTAGTGTCATGATGTTGCCCTCTTGGGTACAGCGATCACCATCCCCCTCTCTCTGCACCATCTCCCTCTCTCTCTCTTCCCCCTACACCAGGCTCTGTTAGGCAGGTCATAAATTCCTTGAGCAGTTCTCTCCTCATGGCCAGAGTATAAGAGAGAGTTTTCATAGAGAGAACAAAGGAACTTCTTCTTCCTCACAGAACTTGAGAACTAAACAATATTCATGTTCTGGAGAATGTATAAACGGTCGGTAAAGTTGCAAGCTGCGAACTGGTCCATTTTGTACAATTTTGTGAAACTCATGAGAGACAATACAGCCACATTACCATAACCCTGTCAATACAAGAGTCTCAGTTGTGAGGCTTGCATCTAATTGTTGTATAAAATGAATGAGTAAGATTAAACTATTTGTGAAATTATGAAATGTGATTTTAAACTGTTTAATGAAGGAAACTCCAATTCCCTTTGGAGTTTAACTAAATTATTAGCCCACCCCATGAATACAGATATTGATCTGGTGTCATGGGACAGCCGCATTCTGCTCTTCCGATTATAACCCCCACTTTGGGAATTTATCTTCAGACCAGCTTACCTCGATAACCACGAGAGGGCTAAGGTTTCAGACCAGTACCTCATCACAGAGGGAGTTAAGGTTTGAGTAGATTGCTGAATCTCTTAACCATACCACGTGGTTAAAGTCTGAAACTATCGATACCGACAGAAAAATAACAAATCTTTGATACTAATTACTAGTCTGCAGCTAGGAATTCGGTACCATTGAATGTGAAGACCGACAACCGCCGAAACAACATGCTGAATGTTAATCTGAACTATCTATTCTAACCACCACAGAGAGAGAGAGGGCGGACAAACTCTCCAACAGATGCAAACTTTCCAACAGAGATCACAACAACACACTGAGCGTAAATATATATATTGATTAAAATTATTCCCGAATGTGTGAGTGTTCATGTGCAAAGGATTAGCATTTCAATTGTTATAACTGTCAACTTTGTAGTGTCTTTTATCTCAGTCGACCCCCACTTCCCTTTTGTCCACCAAGCCGCAATACCGGTTTATCCCACTAGGGAAACTCCGCTATATTTTCCTTGTAACTATATCTACTGTTTGTTTGTTTTATGCATTCCTGTGATTATTCAGTTAGTAAATAAATTATTTAAGACAATTGATGTATGGATGATTCATAGTGAAGACTGGGTTCGTGCAGATAGCCAACAATTTACGACGTTTGGAATGAGACTAACGTGAGGTAAATTATAATTTAGTAGTTAGGAGAGTAATTGATCAGATATTAAAATATCTGAAAGTTATATTAGGAAAATTATAACTTTGTAATCTAAATATTTTCCTTGGTGCCTCGACTTCCTAGTTATTTACATTTACATGATTATTAAGTTAGTTTAATCACGTAATAATAATAATTACAGATCATTTATTTGATCAAAATAAGTCTTCAGTTTAATGATGCCAAAGACGCGACAGTAGAGTACCCACTGATGATGCCGGCTGACACATACTGTATGCACATAAAGGCACCTGATGTTAATCAATTGACACAGGATTGGGCAAAGTGTTGGAGGCATCTGTCAGAGGGATGTTTTCTCTCAACTGCTGGGTTAATACTTTTCTTATGTCATCACTTCTGTCTTGCTCAGCATGCCATACTGGATGGCTCCCTGTTGCTGTGGGAGACAGGGACCATTTATTAAAGTGAGCCAAGGCATGAGTGGATGTATGGGGCTTCTTCTCTGGAACATTTACAAGGTATTTTGGGACATACAACTCTATATTCTCCTAAACCTCTCACCTTACGCAGACAGAGATGTGTTTGCATGCTGATATGGGCGAAGATAACCTTTGAACTTCTAGCTGTCACAAAACATGGATCTATTTTCTCACCCAAGAGCACAGGGTGCACTGTGCAGTATTCCAGGGATCGGGAACTTGCAGTATTCCAGGGATAAGGGACTCATTTGTTATCCATGAGTGAAGCCTTGGTCTATGCTTGATAGGAGTAGTTTAATTTAAATGAGAATAGACCTCGTTCATTCAGCAAGTGAAGTGAAGCACCTTTCTAATTGGCTCCAGTTGATATTCTCTGCTGCACATTGTGCTGCCGAGGAGACTATGTTTCCACACTGTAGGAGCTAGTTTTTCACTGTGTGAAAAATGAAGCCGCTTAGAGCACTGTCAGCTTAATATGCACAGGGACACCTGTGTTTCCAAACATAAAAAAATGAAGGCAGATGGGTATGCTTGGCTCATCTGTCCCTTCCTTGTGTAATTGATCCAGGAGGAGAATGTGCTGGATTTGGGAAAAGGTATTATTACAGTTGCAGTAAGCTACACACAGCGTTCTGTAGGTATTGTCCCTCGAGAAAACAATTCTGTACACAAAATATATAATAAAAGATAATGATAATGACTATAATAATGATGATGGTTTCTAAATCTCACAACACACTGTCTATGAATATTAGATAAGAATTCACTAGACAATGTCAATAAATGTGCTGGTGATGACAGCGATCATCAATGCCCTCTGAATCTCAGTGTCGGATGATGAATGACTCTCCACAGGCTGTGACTGAGAGTGTATGGTCGCTAGAGTACTGGAGGAGTTACAGTGAGTGAAGCACAGAAGTTGTCCAGCAGGTCTCTCCCAATTGGATTGTGAGGCTGCAAGTGCTGGGAGGTCCACAATGCAGAGAGAGCAGAGACAGAATGCTAGTGACTGCAGGGAGTGTGAGGCTGCCAGGGCTGGGAGGTCCACAGTGCACAGAGAGCAGAGACAGAATGCTAGTGCCTGCAGGGAGTGTGAGAGATCCGCTGGTGTGCTGGTCCCCATCCAAGAGATTCTAAACATAGCCAGCTCTGCATCCATCAGACACCTGCATCTCCTCTGGGAGGGCAGAGTGGCCAGCGAGAACTTACTCAACAGCTCACTTACCACCGGGACATATTCAGGGATTTAGGTCAAACTATGAGGTGAAAGTCAGGTGTATGCCTCAGGGAGTGTGTGTGTGTGTGTGTGTGTGTGTGTGTGTGTGTGTGTGTGTGTGTGTGTGTGTGTGTGTGTGTGTGTGTGTGTGTGTGTGTGTGTGTGTGTAGCAATAGGAAAGAACAACCTTGTTCTCTCTCACTGATATGATTAAGGGGATAGCAATGGTAAACTGAATTAAATCAAATTAAACAGCTATCTATGTCATTAACATATAAAATATATTATTATTATCGGCATGGTTAAGTACACCACGGCACAGATTATGTTGCTCATTTGAATTTTCATAATTTTGAATATATCAAAATACTTATTTCAATGGAAAGTAGAGACTTTCATAACGATGCTTTGATCAAATCGCACCCTGATGTTTCTTGAATGAAATGTGTCTATGAAATTACACAGAAATGTCTCTTTGTTTGACATAATATGACAAAATGCCCTTATGTTCGAAGGGAGAACAAAAACATTGTCTATAGTTTCAAAACATTGTGAATGACACTTCAATATACTGTCTGCCATGAGGTAGGGGACATGAGCAGAGATGATGTGACTGTCAGTTTGGTGCTTTACAATTCAAATAAAACCAGGACGTCATTTCTTCTGTCAACGAAATCACAGCATGGTAGAACATCACTGCTAACCTCGCGTGATGTATTGTTGTCTCTACCTTTTTGCCCTTTGTCCTTTCGTCGGTGCCCAATAATGTTATACTATGTTTTGTGCTGCTGCCGCCATGTTGTGCTGATGCCATGTTGTTTTGCTACCATGGTGTGTTGTCATGTGTTGCTGCCTTTCTATGTTGTTGTCTTAGGTCTCTCTTTATGTAGTGTTGTGGTGTCTCTCTTGTCGTGATGTGTGTTTTGTCCTGTATTTTAATGTTTTATCCCAGCCCCTGTCCCCGCTGGAGGCCTCTTGCCTTTTGAAGGTAAGAAATATATATACAGTACCAGTCAAAAGTTTGGACACGCCTACTCATTCAAGGGTTTTTCTTTATTTTTACTATTTTCTACATTGTAGAATAATAGTAAAGACTTCAAAACCATGAAATAACACATATGGAATCATGCAGTAAGCAAAAAAGTGTTAGAAATATCTAAATATATTTTATATTTGAGATTCTTCAAAGTAGCCACCCTTTGCCTTGATGACAGCTTGGCACACTCTTGGCATTCTATCAACCAGCTTCATTAGATAGTCAACTGGAATGCATTTCAATTAACAGGTGTGCCTTGTTAAAAGTTAATTTGAGGAATTTCAATGCTTCTTCATGCGTTCCAGCTAATCAGTTGTGTTCTGACAAGGTAGGGGTGGTATACAGAAGATAGCCCTATTTGGTAAAATACCCAAATCCATATTATGGCAAGAACAGCTCAAATAAGAAAAGTAAAACAACAGTCCACCATTAATTTAAGACATGAAGCTCAGTCAATCCGGAAAATGTTAAGAACTTTGGATGTTTTTTCAAGTGCAGTCACAAAAACCATCAAGCACTATGATGAAGCTGGCTCTCATGAGGACCGCCACAGGAAAGGAAGACCGAGAGTTACCTCTGCTACAGAGGATAAGTTCATTAGAGTTACCAGACTCAGAAATTGCAGCCCAAATAAATGCTTCACAGAGTTGAAGTACAGACACTTCTCAACATCAACTGTTTAGAGGAGACTGCATGAATCAGGCCTTCATGGTTGAATTGCTGCAAAGAAACCACTACTAAAGGACACCAATAAAAATAAGAGACTTGCTTGGGCCAAGAAACACAAGCAATGGATATTAGACTGATGAAAATCTGACCTTTGGTCTGATGAGTCCACATTTGTGATTTATGGTTCCAACGGCCGTGTCTTTGTGAGACGCTGAGTAGGTGAACGGATGATCTCCGTGTGTGTGGTTCCCACCGTGAAGCATGGACGAGGAGGTGTGATGGTGTGTGTTTACTTTGCTGGTGACACTGTCTATGATTTATTTAGAATTCAAGGCACACTTAACCAGCATGGCTACCACAGCATTCTGCAGTGATACACCATCCCATCAGGTTTGCGCTTAGGAATTTCATTTGTTTTTCAACAGGACAATGAACCAACACACCTCCAGGCTGTGTTAAGGCTTTTTGACCAAGAAGGAGGGTGATGGAGTGCTGCATCAGATGACTTGGCCTCCACATTCACCCGACCTCAACCCAATTGAGATGGTTTGGGATGAGTTGTACCGCAGAGTGAAGAAAAAGCAGCCAACAAGTGCTAAGCATTTGTGGAAACTCATTCAAGACTGTTGGAAAAGCATTCCAGGTGAAGCTGGTTGAGAGATTGCTAAGTGTGCAAAGCTGTCATCAAGGCAAAGAGTGGCTACTTTGAAGAATATAAAATATATTTTGATTTGTTTAACACTTTTTTGTTTACTACATGATTCCGTATGTATTATTTCATAGTTTTGATGTCTTCACTATTATTCTAAAATGTAGAAAATAGTAAAAATCTAGAAAAACTCTTGAATTAGTTGGTGTGTCCAATCTTTTGACTGGTACTGTATGTATATTTTTAAAACATTACTGGCATTAGTGGCATGGCACCAGTCAAGATAGTGTGTACAGCCAAAGTGTTTATGCCAGCAGTGCAGACAAGATGGATTTCATTTGCTTTGCCTGTTGCTTTGTTGTTTTTTTCTCTCTCGTTGTCCTCCTCGTCGACTGGATGCACTGGGTGGCACAAAGCCAGTCACAGGGGAAAACAAACAGTGGCGGTGCCCACAGACAACTTGACGGAAAATGCCATGATGTAAAACTTCTTCATTAGCTGCCTCAGAGACACAGACTAGGAAAAGATAGATGACAGAACTGACAACAAAAAAATCATGAAACGAGCAACAACATCATAATTGTTAAACTGGGGGGAGAATTGGTGATGGTGTTTGCTGGGTGTGGAGAGGGATGTGTTTGTTGTCGCGTGGTAGAATGCGCAGACAAGGGACCTGAAACTCCTCTTCTGTCGTGTCCCTCTCTGGAGCTCCTCTGCTTTGAGTAGTGAAAAAAAGATTTGTATATTTATCACCACGGTGTTGAATATGATGTATTTTGATTGCCTCTTCTGCTTCCATTAGGTAATGAAGATTCCATAACAGCTCTATTGTTTTACGAGTCCTCTATTCACACCAACACAGTCAGATCAAAACACAAACTTTCTTCCAACAGTATTTCCCTCCATATCTAGAATATGCGGATTCGCCAGAAAATATTAACATCCGGTTTTCAGAGATACAGTATTTTAAACCTAACTTCCATTTCCCTGAAAAATATAAATGGGAACTCCGCTCAGGCGTCTTTCTATGCCTGCTACGTTAGGTCACTCCCTATACTCTACTCAGCACTATCCCTGAGACACATGTTCTCCCCCCAGGAGTAGAGTTCTGGCTCTGCCTGAGATATATCTGTCTCAGGGTTAGTGCTCTCCATTCGCTTTTGTAAGCAAGATTCCTAGACCGGCCAATCACAGCAGATCATGGAGAATAGAAATCACCATGTCATTGACTCCTCCTCTGCTACCTTGGCTCTGTCTGTGTGTGAAGTGCTTATTGAAGTGGAGAATGGGATGGCAGAGTGGCGGGCTGGGGAGATTGGCAGAGAGGCCATCACTCTAAGGCCTGCCCTGTCCTTGTTCCATATCTGATCTCCAGAGACAGGGTGTATTAGAGCTGACTAACGGTCACACACCGCTAGCTCCCTGCTCTGCACTGTTGTAACTCTCTCCGGGGGACAAGGGGGAGTTCTCCTCAGTCAACTCCCCAGTAGAGAGCTCTCCCTGGGAGACAGAAACAGTCCAACACTCCCCCATGTGGACTGAAGCAGACTGGAGATAAAAACATGAGAACATCATGAGAACATGTGCTAAAATTAATCAGAAATGAATCTGCACTGTTGCATATTAGAAAAAGGTTATATATTTCACAGTCCTCCGAACAGAAGTGAAGTGTGGGTTCAGATGCAAATTGACTCAACTCAAAGTGGTATTGGATCCTAACACTAGTGAAATCCTTCTAGAGAGTGCCTATTTCAGCCTGAAGTTCTACCCCTCTCCTTCTTTCAATCCATTCTCCCATGGTTTTCCATGCCAAAGGAAAAGTCGTCTCAATGAAGACATGATCCGGGTCCCACTACAATAGAGACTGATTTCCACAGTGATGGTAGCAGAAGACCTGCCTTTGGTGTATAGCTGTACAGTCTAACACAAGTCTTGTTTGCTTTGATAGCTGTTTTTTTAAAGGGCAGAATCCATCAAAGGAATGTCTCTGTTTTGCCACCTGTGAGTGTGTTGTAGATCCATTTCATTTCCCAATACAACTTCATACTCAGTGTCGGCCAGGTAATTCCCTTCGCTATTGATTTTGTTCCACTTATTCTTCCCTTGGTTTTAAAACCCACACAGAAAAGCATGTCTTGACAAATCACCTTGGCATTACACCTCTTCAAGGACTAAGTGAGATTTCATGAGAGTAAATAACTTCTATCTCATGTTTCTTGTGAGAATTGAAAAACTCAGTGCTCCAAATCAAGTCTCTTAATGTGTGCTTGCAGTTGTCAGGCAGAATTCAAAAAGTGTTGCGAAATAGAGAATAAGACATGGGTTCAGTGTAGGTTCAGAAGATCAACCCACTCCTTCCACACAAATGTCCACTAGCCCTCCTTCAGTACTCTAACTCACATGTCGCCCTTTTAACATGAGACCTTGTAACCTTGACAACCTCATCAGATACAACACAATACCAGCTGTTCTCCCACTCCGTGTAGTGTATCTATCTTCCGGGTATATAGACAACATATCTCAAAACAAAAGCCATGTAAGTCAATGCATTCATTAGCCTCTAAGTACATGACTGGGAAGTCATTTCAACAGACATTTGTCATTAGATTTTCCTCGGTATAGCTATATAATATTTTCCAAATCGACGAGAGATTTAATAGTGTCATGGCATCATAAGAATTCTCTGACAGTGATTAATACCATCAACATTGAAGTGTTGCTATAAGCAACATCTATCAGAGAGGACCTTTGTATATCATATGAAGTTTGTTTCAGTGTTTTTCTTTCTCATTATGGGGTATTGCATAATGCAGGATGTCTGGCCCACAAATCATTTGCTATGATACATTTCTCATTTAGAGACTACTAATGGAGTTTAGAGTAAAATTCCCAGACAGCATGTTCAGTCTTCTCAAGGAACCAAGTTCAGAGTGAAAATAATCTGATACAGACAATCATAAGAGAGGGGTGGAGACAGACAGACAGACAGACATTTTATGTGCATGTACAGTATAAGTAGAGTTGAAATCAGAAGTTTACATACACTTAGGTTGGAGTCATTAAAACTTGTTTTACAACCACTCCACAAATTTCTTGTTAACAAACTATAGTTTTGGCAAGTCGGTTAGGACATCTACTTTGCGCATGACACAAGTATTTTTCCAACAATTGTTTACAGACAGATTATTACAGTTATAACTCACTGTATCACAATTTCAGTGTGTCAGAAGTTTACATACACTAAATTGACTGTGCCTTTAAACAGCTTGGAAAATTCCAGAAAATGATGTCATGGCTTTAGAAGCTTCTGATTCATCCTTGGGAGCAATTTCCATACATTTGAAGGTACCACGTTCATCTGTACAAACAATAGTACGCAAGTATAAACACATTTGAACCACGTAGCCATCATACCACTCAGGAAGGAGACGCGTTCTGTCTACTTGAGATGAACGTACTTTGGTGCGAAAAGTGCAAATCAATCCCAGAACAACAGCATAGGACCTTGTGAAGATGCTGGAGGAAACATGTACAAAAGTATCTATATCCACAGTTTAACGAGTCCTATATAGACATAACCTGACAACAAAGTCAAGGTATTGCAGTGGCCATCACAAAGCCCTGACCTCAACCCTATAGAAAATTTGTGGGCAGAACTGAAAAAGCATGTGCGAGCAGGGAGGCCTACAAACCTGACTCAGTTACACCAGCTCTGTCAGGAGGAATGGGCCAACATTCACCCAAAATATTGTGGGAAGCTTGTGGAAGGCTACCCAAAATGTTTGACCCAAGTTAAACGATTTTAGGACAATACACTCAGTTAGTATTTGGTATCATGTAAACTTCTGACCCACTGAGAATGTGAGGAAAGAAATAAAAGCTGAAATAATTCATTATCTCTACTATTATTCTGACATTTCACATTCTTAAAAAATAAAGTGGTGATCCTAACTGACCTAAAACAGGGAATTATTTCTAGGAATTGTCAGGAATTGTGAAAAACTGAGTTGAAATGTACTTGGCTACGGTGTATGTAAACTTCCGACTTCAACTGTTGGTCATCTTACCTGTACAGTGTGACGGGTGGGTTAGCCTTGGCTGAGCAGTGGAACAGGACCAGGGTTCCTTCCAGAATGGGCTGAGGCTCCACTGACAGATTGACAAGTGGCAAATCTGAATGGACACACACCAGAGACAGACAACCAATTAGAAAAGACCCCCGTAACAGCCTTACAGTAATCTAGGGCGGTTGCAGAAACGTCCTTGCCATTTTAATATAACATAGACCAGCATATTTCCCTTACAGTAATTTGTGTTGTGATATATTTTCACAGGTGCGGAAATACACTACCTATACTTATTTTTTTCTTCATTAGAGACATTAAATAGCAGAAAAACACATGAAATCAAAGCAAATAGTGCAACTCTTGATAATGAGTTTTTCAGTAATTGGCGATTTGAAAAAATAGGATTAATAGAAACAGTGATTTGCCTGCTAAACACTCCATTTTAATTGCAAAAATGAATAAACACTGAGACACAATTAAAACTGCTCTTAAAATAGCAAACACATAGATTATGTTAATTCAATAAACAGCAAGTAAATGTATCTAAATGACAAAGGTATAGCATTCTTTTTGAATATACGTTTTAATCGCTTTTCATTTCTGAAGGCAAATGGTTAATCCTCCACTTTGGTCCTCCTTTATGTTCAGATTAAACATTTCAAATGAGGCAAGCTATTTCTCAATGACGTCCAGCATTGATAAAAGGGCCATTGGTATAGCCTGTAAAGTATGTAAAGGGTTTGGAGGGACAAAAAGCCTCATCAAACACTGGCAGTCTGAGTGATTAAAAAAACAATGGTGTTTCAGTATAAGCCTCATCACTGAACGTCATGGGGAGACTCAACGGTTGTCTGATATCACTAACGGAACACGGCAGCAACGAACATAGCCCCTCTTGCATTTCTCTATGTCCGCTGCTTCAATCCAAATGGACTACTGCCTTTTAACGTCTACTGTGGCAACTGTCCAAGCCGTTTCCATATCTATCTTATGTAGATTGCTTTTAATTCAATCAAGTCCTTGATTCAACTTTGCTTGATGAAATCTAACTCTGCTGGGAAAGGGGGTGGCATGGAAGCTAGAGGGAAGCTTTCTATGAGTGCATATCCATAAATTATATGACTAATCATATCTACATACAGTGGGTTTCAAAATGATTGACACCCTTGATAAAGATGAGCAATAATGACTGTATAAAATAAAGAATTCATAATACGGAGTTCTATTGTTTGACAATAAAAGCGGGAAATTATATTATTTTATACAAAGAATTGCTCAGAGAAAGAGATTTTGTTTAACAAGGGATATTTTTTTTCTCAAAAAGGTAGAGGTCAAATTTATTGACACCCCTAAGGAGTTTAGTATTTGGTCCCATGTTCATACTGTAGCATACTTTGTGCCCAATAGAAAATGAATGTTATAAGGTATTGTGTCATTTTGGAGAGACTTTTATTGTAAATAAGAATAGAATGTTTCTAAACACTTCTACATTAATGTGGATGCTACCATGACTACAGATAATCCTGAATTAATTGTGAAAAATTATGAGTGAGGAAGTTATTGAGGGTCAAAGAACACACCCCCAAAGCATGCCAACATGATCTTTGACCTTGTGTAACTTTCTCACTCACCATCATTCACGATACATGAAGTAAACTTTTGACTACTTTATTTAAAAAACAAAATCTGCAGAATTATGATTGCAGTTGCCACGGCATGATGTTGTTTCCAATGATACGTTTGGCTTGACCCTACAGCCTACAGACGAATACATGAATGAGGAATGATAGAAATGTGTAGCGAGATGTTACAACATCATTATTTCAAACTGGAAAGGTCCAAAGACTCTCCAGACCTTAGACCTCCCTAGCTTTAAACTTTGAAGAAGTAGAATAATTACACATCTGTCGTTATGTCATTTGGAGAGCCTTAGGCACATCAGAAAATTAGCAGAAATGGCAGTTGATATATCATGGAGAAAAATAGGGAGATCCCAGGGGTTAGAGTGGGTTTGGTGCAGGTGCAGCAAACATCTATTTGGATGGTGTCCTGTCTCCATGTGCAATTACACTAATGTAGCATCCAGGGGCCCAGTTGTTTGGATTCAGCGGTTACAGTGTCACAGCCACTAGCAGAGAGAACACTTAGATTGCTGTTGCTCAGCCCAATCCTCCCAATGTTGTAAGAAGAAGATTACATTTCAGTCATTTAGAAGACACTCTTATCCTGAGCAATTTACAGTAGTGAGTGCCTGCTTTTCCTTACTGGTCCCCCATGGGAATCAAACCCACAACCCTGACATTGCAAGTGTCATGCTCTACCAACTGAGCAACACAGGACCTTGATGTGTGTGTGTGTGTGTGTGTGTGTGTGTGTGTGTGTGTGTGTGTGTGTGTGTGTGTGTGTGTGTGTGTGTTTCCGTGTGTGTGTGTGTGTGTGTTCTTGAGCGCAAGTGTGCATACATCCCTCTGTGTGTGTGTGTGTGTGTGTGTGTGTGTGTGTGTGTGTGTGTGTGTGTGTGTGTATGGAGGGGAAATACACTGTGCAGCTGCTCTATGCAAGCTCAGCTGCCACTGCACCCCAGAGGGAGGGTGGTCCAGGTGCCATGCTTACCCCTCATCTGCTCCCTTGACTTTTTGGGACACTATGCCCCCTTACAAACACACAACAACCCGCACACCCGTGCCAGGTCTCCTGCAGGCCAATGGAGGTAGGAACAACATGCTGGATCCTGGAAGACCAGCTAATTAAGAGGACAAATTGGCAGGCAGAGGGAACTGCAGAGAGGCAGAATGGCAGATGTAGAGGTGGTGGCAGTCTACCCTGCTACTTTGCTTTGTGGTGGGAGCTTTTCCATGGGCCTACAACCTTGCCAACATTATCCTTATAGCATGCTTGGACTCTGTAATACCAAACTAAAAATGTTCAGCTGCTAGTAAGGTCTGAGGGCATCTTGGCCCAATGCTGTCTATTTTATTACTGATTGGTAGTTCTTTCAAGTCAATCATCCTGTGAAGACTGACCCTCCCTGAATGAGAGAATCACCCGACTGTCTCTTGCTTATGAGACGTTGAGGCATAATGCCATTATGTCTTTTGTAAGTGAATAAGATGAGTGACTTGGCTCTTCTGCTTGGATAGCTCTGTCCTTGGAGAACAGGGGGAAGGGAGTGACGGCCGCCAAAACACCCGATGAGAGGGACTCTGGGATGGGATCTCTGGATGCCAATTTGTCGCCCCCTGACCCTCATGCAGACAGACACAGCCACTTAATAAAGAAGTCTGTTTGTCACTTTGATGTATAAATGCATGAGTGGGAGTGAGCTCATTTGAGGCTTCATGCGACAGGCCCATCAAAATGAAGGGCCGCTAAGTTAGATTCATCGTGAGAGTGAAATGGAGATGGTGGGAGGGGAGCTGGGAATAGCAGCGCTGGTAATGATGGCAGTGGTGGTGACAACAACAGCATGGCTAAAAAAAGAGGAAGACAGTGTAGTTTGCTGACAGCTTTTGATCGGAAGTTCAAAGAAAGGAGCAGATGGCGTTTTTGAACAATCAGCCAACTTCTCTAGATTTCCCAGAGATGGTGCCAACGTAAATTGCTTTCTTCCCTTTCTTAAAGCTCAATTTCAACTCTCTTTGGGTGCACAGCTGTTCCTCCATGAGGATAAGCCTCCAGGAGCAACGGCTGGTTCTGATGGGGAGTCTGTTTATTCACAACTAGGGCAGTGGCATATCCCTAGCAATACGGATATTGATGCAGCTTGCTGGTTGACCCAGTGTATTACTGGAGGCGGGCACACAAGGGCAGACAACTGCAGGTTCACGGCTTGACTAACACACAAAGCCAACACCATGCATTTATTTATGCACTCACACAATGCAGGCATATGTTTTGCCATTCTGACTGTAGGCCATATGTTTGGGCTTTTTACATTTTCAAGTATACCTGGAAGGTTCAACAGTAGATCCGACACATGGTTTACTTTCAAAAGTTTGAAGAGAAAACAGTTGAGGCTGGTGGGCATAGCTTAGTTGAGTGATGGTACAGATGCTACTGATTTCCATTCAAAACCTTACATGAAAGTAACAATACAATTAATCCAGATTGAGCCACTGCTCCCAATTGTATTCCTTATGATAAAATCATTACACCTCTGGCATACTCGAACTAGTGGGCAAAACTAATTCCAACCCATGTTTCCCTCTCTTTTTTCCAGATCAATTTGTCATTATGTGCTCGATTAGGCAACGAGAGCATGAAGAGGAGCTGGGTAACAAACACAAATCCTCCCCCACCACACATCTGCATGTTTTCTATTGATTAGTCTCAACAAATGGCATTACCTTGCCGTTGCTCGACTTATTTGCAATGCAAACGCATTAGCCTTAACCCTCACCCCGCCCCTTGTGTGTGGGATGCCGTTCACACATGTTGGACGCAGCTCAACAGACAGATAAACACATAGCCAGCCAGGCTGAAGATATTATCATGAGGCTCGCTATGTGGTGTCTTTGGTTCAGAGTTGGAGGATGTGATTTTCAGGATTTGCCCTACCCTAAAAAAGTCTACAGAGCACAATATAAAGAATGCCCAAAGTCATGGTGTAGTTAAGAGAGAACCATGGGCTAACTCTCTGCTATCAAATAATTACAGTGAGCTAATGTACTCACTCACACAACTAAAGTCTGCACTCTGTCCATGGTCCTGAACTCACCCTGCCTCCTGTCTCCTGCATGTTTAGATACTAATATGCTTACCCTCCAGGTCAGATAACTCTGTATGAACTTGTGTTGAGCTGAAAATGCTGAGGCCAATGTAATTCACAAGCACATTAAAGTGATAAAGGAAATAAAGGCCCAAAAATGTATTGGATTTGACACAGGCTTACGCTGTGCAGTAAAGTTTTGGTGTAATGTTTAGATTACTCAAAATTAGACTGAGAGAGTCAAGGCTTTTAAATGGGAAAGGTGACCAAAATAAAAGTTATCCACAGAGTTAAAACTATGAAAACATGTATTACTTTTGTTGTAGCTGACATTATCACATAGATCCAATTAATCAAATTTAAATGAAGGGAACAGAGACAATCACTAAAATTAATACGTGGAGACACACGCACCAAAGTGCTCACATACATCCTTCTTCTCTTTCTCAATAGCATTTAAACATAGAGAAACATTTCCTCTCCTTCTCAATAGCATTTACACATAGATAAACATTTTCTCTCTTTCTGAGTAGCATTTGAAGATAGAGCAAAATGTCTTCTCTTTCTCAATAGCATTTGAACATACAGTAGAGAAACATTTCCTCTCTTTCTCAAAAGCATTTAAACAAAAAGACACATGTCCTGTCTTTCTCAATAGCATTTAAACATAAAGAAACATTTCCTCTCCTTCTCAATAGCATTTACACACAAAAAAACATTTCCTCTCTTTCTCAATAGCATTTTAACATAGAGAAACATTTCCTCTGTTGTCAGTACTTAGGCTACCGTGGTACTGAAGACAATCTTTCTCTCTCTCTTTATTTTGCTCTCTGTTTATTTCCCGTCTCTGAAACACACACACAGACACATGCCTTCATGACCGTAAAATATTACTCTGTATCTGTGACAGAAGATCACTATCAAACCTCTCCACCATGATCCTCTCTTCTCCTCTCCCATTGTAACTGGCCTCCATTGAAATTGATAAATAAATCAAAAGCACAACCTAAATTAGATTTATGTGTATTAGGTAGTTGTTGTGGAATTGTTAGACTACATTAGTTATTGCTGCACTGTCGTAACTAGAAGCACAAGCATTTCACTACACTTGCAGTAACATCTACTAACCATGTGTATGTGACCAATACAATTTGATTTGATTTGATAAATACTCAGCGTTCCAGAGAGAATTCCATGCAGGGGGAGCAGACTAACTAAAATAGGACATGGTGTGTGGATGTGTAGTTGCTTCACCAGCACCTCAAAGACTATGTACTGTATCTAGCCTTCATGAAAGCCTAGTCAGGACTAATAGCCTTCATTCCCCTGGAACTGGCATCGATCCTGCCAGCCTTTGTTGGAGGGACCTGGGAACACTTGTTCACCAGTCATAACATATGAGATACAACACACAAAGGCAACAAGCATAGATTTTTTTCTTAGTACTTGACATGGACTACACAAATGGCTGTAATGTACGTTATTCCACACTTTTCATCTTGAGTTTGTTTCAGTAACACAGCAATTGTACTATTAAGTTAGCCATTCAGGCCTAAATGTTGTGTGTGGTCCAATGGAATATTTGCTTTGAGGAGAGTTTAAAGCAACCCTCAAGAGTTGAAGGGAACATGGTCATGTATGCTCTTAGCTTAGCCTTGATCTGGTGGTAGTGGGTGGGGGCCAAAAAATAATAATTTGGAATTTGCATCCTCCTGCAAAATGGCTTGACTTAGTCTTACATTTCTGTGTGTCTAATTCGGTGTGAAAGTTATTTATTTAGGTCCTTTCTCCACTATTTCACTCCCCCTGGTACCTCCCTGTCCTGTGAGCAGACAGCTGTCTCTCATCAATATTTACTGCCCCCTGTCCTACACACTGCACCCCTGTAGAGAGGTGAACAGGACCTCTGTGGTGGCTACTCTGTCAACGGGAGGTTTGGGGGGAAAGAGGGTGCATGTCTACCTCTCTCTCCCTAGCCAATCGCTCCATCATTTATTCATTCAACACCCGTTTTCTATTGTAGCAATTGAAAACGTGATGGATAACTCTCTTTGCACACTTCCTCTATTAGAAAAGTATTTGTCTGTATTCACACTCAAGTGGTCTTCAGGCTGTCTTTAAATGCTCATTGGAATCTAATTCTATAAGCTCTAGCAAGTGTTTAAACTTTCACCATCCACCTCGTAATATGTATTTCATTGCACACAAGCTTTGTATTCATCGTTCTCATTTTCCTCTGAATGATATTTTCAACAGTGTATTTTGAGCGTTTCATATCCAGTCGCCGAGGCATGAACCCAATAATCAAATGAGTCAGCATCGGAAGTTATTCAATTGCACCAATGACTCAAACATAAATTAAAGTGCCTTTTATTTCTTGTGTGGCTTAATTAGTGTGAATCTCAGCGTGAGCACCGGAGACAGAGGTGAGGAACACCAGCCCCGCTACCTGTCCACATGCCAAGAGTGGAGGTGGAGGTGGAGAGTGGCAGAAGGTGAGTGAGAGGCCTGGGGTAACACAAAAGGTGAGTGGGACGCAACATGACGCTAGTCAATATCCTCTTGCTCACACTCATTTGTTCTTCACCCTGTGAAAAGCTGTAGTCGAAGCCCCAGTTTTGCAAGTTGCAAAGATCGTTTTCCGGGATTATTTGTTAGCAACTACTCTTCCCATTGTTAAGCCTTGCGTCAAGACGTCAGGAACCCCATTTGGAGCGAGGAGGGAAGAGACATCGTAACACAGCTCCTCACTTCTCTCCGTTTCACGCAATCACACCACACTTCCTCTCACTTTGCATGACAAAAACATTAGAACAAACTGCGAGGGATGCAAACACCAACAACTGTTAATCATTTGTATACCGGCGCCTCCATTCGCCTGCATGCTGGCATTGAGCCGGAATGCGCCTCTCGTGGCATACATAATGAAAAGAATGGAGCCGTCACTTGTAATGGATCTCTAAATAGCATTTTCTGCTTTATTAGTCTTACTTAATGGTGTTGAAGGGGGCTGATGCGAAATCCCTTTGTTCAGAATCAAACTCGTACTGTGAATAGTTCTTGATCGAAAAAGATTCTCTGACAATTGAAGCTCAATGTGTTTTACACGCTGGGCTTACTTTTCCTATTTTGGAGAGGAATTGTGCATGCTCTCGTAAAGATTTATAGCATAGGAGAGGAAATAAAAGAGCCAGGGATATGTGCACAATGCCGCGGAAAGATTTGGAGCAAAGAAAAAATCCCATTCACTTAAGACAGACGGGTCTAGTGATATTTCATCGCTGGAAACAACAAGGTGATCTCATACCAACCCACACAACAAATGCAAACCCAAAACCAATTAAGCATATGCATCAGAGCTTATTCCAATGAATCTAGATGTTTATAACTGCAACTGTCAAAATGGCCTCTTTGTGCTCAAAATACCTCTTTCAAGTAGAAATGGTAAACATAAAGAAACTTATTATCCATCGAGTCAGGGGCTGATACTGTGGTGGGAAATACCCTGGGGCACACTAACGTTTTGTCAGGGACCAGATTATAGGCCTTTAGAGGAGGGGAAACTCACGCTGGATGTCGATGTTGACGCTGGTCTCTTTGCCGTTGGGCACAGCCTTGTTAGATGCTCGACAGATGATCTGCTGGCCTGTCTCGATGTTGGATGCAGACAGGTAGAGGGTGCTAACCGTACTCTCCCTCCTTCCATCACGAAGCAGTGTCTGAGAGGAAAAGAGAAAAGGAAAGAGTTTAGAGTTCACTGATGACGTGGTAGTGGAGAGAGTGGAACATTCTGAATAAAACCATAAATCTAAACTCAAGGCCTGGTACGCAAATGCAGCAATTCACCTGAATGCCCTGGATGCCCCTGTGGACAACACAGACAAGTAAACCCCTGGCAAGCTCAAGCCTGTAGTCTTGCTCTAAGGCTGATTGATCCGAGAAAAGAAATCTGTTTTTGACCCTCTTTTGTGTGACTGGAGAGTTGTGCTCTGGCGCATGGCTTGTCATACACCACAAAGGAAATCAATTCTCTTTTCAGTGCTCATCCTCTGAGCTGCAGCCCTGCTCGCATTGTGAGAGCCATCTGGCTGCCCGGTACAATTCTGCCTTGCCTGGTGCTCAGGGAGGACTGTGGGTACCCTATAACCACCATGCCACAGTGCACGCTCACCCACCAGAACAAATTGGCCATGCCAGGGGCACTGTGTGGCCAACCACAAAGCCAAGACTGATACTGCTTCAAATAATACTCTGTTGGTGCTCTATACAAAGATACTGTCCATTACACAACCCCTGGGTTAGCTTTACAAATAAACTACTGGGATTCACAGTAGAATCTCTTCCAATATCATATTATTTTCTTGGCTCTGCCGGTTCCACACTATGATATGAGCAAAGAAATCGGTTTTATTTTCACTTATAGAGGTCCAGCTATAGAGGACATGTCAGGCAAAGGCCAAGTTAGGACATGTTGCTCTTCATTATATAAACTCCTTTGATGCTTTGTGTGCGTGCGTGTGTGTGTGTGTGTGTCCCACTATAACCGCAAAACAAAATGCTCCTCTGCAATTTTTCTACAGTTTATTCACAATTGAATTACTCAACTCACAAACAAATAGGTTGTGATGAACCCCTTTATTTACAGCAGCACTATGAGGAGCTCTGATGAGAACTTCCTTTGAGGATGTACTTTATGTACTTTTCAAACCAAGGTTATGACTCACGTGGGAGGAAAGTTGACAGCTACCCTCTGAAACAGGCTCTCCACAATTCCGTGTATATAATAATCTCTGTAAGTTCGCCAAAGGTGACAATATATATATTTAACAGCAATAATCCTTAGATATTAAGGCATGTCACAATGAAAGTTATTGACAGGTTGCCGCATAATAGCAGAAACCCAGCTAGATATGCCACACACTGACTGCATATTAAAGTGTTATGGAACCTAGCATTATATTAGTTTGGAGGTTTTTACATACAGTACATGTATGCCTTTTCACCATCTTCATAAGTCTTCTTAAGAAATACAGGAAACTACCAAAATGTCTTAAATGGGCGTTGGGCCACCACGAGCCAGAACAGCTTCCTTGCACCTTGGCATGGATTCTACAAGCGTCTGGAACTCTATTGGAGGGATACAACACCATTCTTCTACAAGAAATTCCATCAATTGGTGTTTTGTTGATGGTGGTGAAAAACACCGTCTCGGGCTCTGCTCCAGAATCTCAAATAAGTGGGTTGAGATCTGGTGACTGAGATTTCCATAGCATATGGTTTACATCATTTTCATGCTCATCAAACTAATAATTCTCCACTCATGCCCTGTCGCCGGGGGCATTGTCATCCTATGGGAGCATAGCCATAATGGCCGAAATAACGGACTGCCCAGCATTTTTATACATGACCCTAAGCATGATGGGATGTTAATTGCTTAATTAACTCAGAAACTACACCTGTGTGGAAGCACCTGCTTTCAATAGAATTTGTATCCCTCATTTACTCAAGTGTTACCTGTACCTAGCCAAGAAAAAATACTATTGTCTTGGAGTGAAATAATATGTATGTTAGGAATACGCAAAATAGCGTAAAGATACTGTACATATATTGTTCTTCTGCATTTGCATTAAAACAAAATGCCTTTGTGAAGTGTCTCATATCTAACCAGGCTACAAAAGGCCTGGCACTCACCCCTAAAGCAGAACATATTATCTGTCAACAGTGGGATGTGTCAATGTAATATCCTTTCTGACACCATCAGGCTTGTTTCTCTCATAGCTCTGGACCTGTCTGAAGTCATTCATCTTGTACAGGCCCAGCTACAGTATAGAACTCAACACCCAAGCACTAGCTGTTTTAAAATAGCCCGAATTACAAATTGATGATTTCTCATATCACTGCCTGGAGCATGTGAGGAGAATACCTTTCCCAAGTTAAAAAAGTAACTGAAAAATGGAGAATGAGAAAGTGAAAGTTGCTCTTTAAGATATGGGATAAGGGGGCAGAGGCAGTAGGTCATATTGAGTGAATATGGGAGAACCTATTGTAACGGCATTCAGAGGTGGAAGAAGGATCTGATGAATGTTCATGATGATTTATTCAATACGAACTGAACACTGAAATACAAAACAATAAACGATGTGAACAAAACGAAAACCGAAACAGTACCGTGTGGCCCAAAACACTCACACGGAAACAAACACCCACAAACCAAACGTGAAACCCAGGCTACCTAAGTATGATTCTCAATCAGAGACAACTAACGACACCTGCCTCTGATTGAGAACCATACTAGGCCGAACACAAAAACCAACATAGAAAAACCAACATAGACTGCCCACCCCAACTCACGCCCTGACCATACTAAAACAAAGAATAAAATAACAGAACTATGGTCAGAACGTGACACCTATAGTATAGTGATAATGCTGGTTACATTTCTACTGATAAATATGGAGCTTTTTTGATTTTTCAGGAATACCTGCAAGTTTTGTAGTAAATAATCAAATTCTGACAAGCTGTATATTGTTTTACCTAACCTTTACACTAATTGTTTTTCTGTTTATTACAATTAACAGGAAGGCTTATACAAATAAAAGATGGACAGTTTTCACCTTGCAGGTATGTCTGAAATTCCTTGATTAGTTTAGGTTAGAATCCCAGTGAAAGGGAATAAGAAGGGAGGCTCAGAGGGATGTCTAATAATTTGGCTGACATTAATATTCTGATGTTAATCTAACGAGCCTTTGATATGTCCAAACTTGAAAAGTAGCTCCAGGTTAAATTAAATCAGCATTTGTTTAATTGCAGACCACACCAGAAGCTCATTTCAAATCTCAATACTGGATATTAATTTAACTTAGGAGTAAGATATTTTGCATAAGCTTTGTACTACCTATTTCTACAAAAGAGAAAATAATATATATACATAATTGTTCTGGTCATGGGATTAAAGAGGTCTTATTTGATTAACTTATCTAATCCTACTACCTAAAAGACAGATATTTTCTACAATTCTGTTTAACAATATTAATTATATTACTCTTTTAGTGCACCTAAGGCCTAGTTTAAATGTATCTTGCACAAAGCTAGTGAGGTTAATTACATTGATAAGAGAGAAAAACAATGAAAGAGAGAGAGAGACTGATCGTTTTTTAATGATTTGAAACAGGTTAAATGTAGCGAGTAATATAGAAATACTGGAAAAAATAAGGGGTATTATAGATTAATATGCAGATCAACTACTGAGAACTCTGTCTCTTGAATGTGAAAAATGTGACATGTATAATACACTCTCTAAAGTTAATGATCTTCTTTTCCCCGGGATGATTTCCCCCCGCCTCACTTGGTGGTGAGCAGTACCTTTTAAAAGGAAATCTCTCTAATTATACAGAAAACTTTGCTGAGATGAAGGTTAGGAGGAAAATAATGAAATTGAACGACAGATAAAGAAGCGTCTTTGAAGGTTTGTGGGGGAGTAGGGGAGGAATGAGCAGGGAAACTTATCTGTGGAGGAAGAGAGGGACGATAAGCAGAACTTCCTTTTTTGTGTCATGCATTTGAATGTTTCACCGAGCAATAGATTCCCTCGTCCCTCTGGCTGTTCCTACTGTTATACCCCTTATGTTTTTCACCAGTCCATCCATGAGGAGCTGACTGAAATGTAGTTTGGGTTTACATTTACATGATACATTTGAGTCATTTAGCAGACACTCTTATCCAGAGAAACATACAGTAGTGAGTGCATTCATGTTCATACATTTTAGTACTAGTCTCCCGTGGGAATCGAACCGACTACAGGAGTGTTAGGGTTTAGATATGAGACCTTGTTCTCAAATTCAGATGTTTCCACCATCTGAAGCTTCTACTAGGCCTCCTCACAACGTATGCAACGAGTACAACAATGTACATCCATAGGTACCAGGTCAAGCCCATACTCAATCCCATTCACATGCACTATAACCAGATATTTTTAATAACTGCTTCATACACTATGATCATATCAAGTCCAATAACTTACCACAAAGTAACACCTTAATGAAAGGTAAATGATAGATAATTGATCCATTTGGATATTGAGGGATCTATGGGGTTCAAAGCCATCCTGGGAAGCCATCATCAGGAAACTCCCACCTCACTCTGGCACATCTGGCCACATTACCTCCCATCATCTGTGGGGTGTGGAGCGAGGCGTGGGGTGAGGCAGGACGGCCAATTATCCTCTCAAAAGCTCCATTTTTCAGGAGACAATCATCCGCTTCTAATTGAACACATTTCTTTTTAATGGTAGTGATATGAAGGAGGGCTGTGTCTAGAGACTGCATGGCTCAGCTGCTGCTGCCATCCATCAGCTGGGCTACAATGTCCCCACATCGCTGCTGCTGCTGTTTCAGAAAGAGGAAGTGCAGGCAGGAAGCACGCTATCCCCCTATTATTAGCAAACGCCACCTCCGGCAATCGTTTTATTCAAATTGCTTGTGCCGTATCCCAGCCCAATCAATAGAATGTATCTGCTCTATGGAAAAAGTTGATAATGGGATGAGACAGCGGAGAGAGAGTTGGTGCCCGCTCACGCTCCTCGTTTATATGGAAACTCACACAGTGGGGTTCATTACAAGTTTAGCCTGCGAGTTAGTGTCATTGAAGTGCCAGAGAGGTCCGAAGGCAGTGTTGTGTGGCATTACGTGTGGTGGAATGATGGTTGAGTTGAAGGCTAGGGTTGGTTGGCAGGGATCAGGGATGGCTTCTCCAACAGAAAAGGGACTGAACGGATCTCTTTATGGATCCTGCCACTGAAAAGAGAGAAGCAGGGCACCTAGGAGACAGCGAAGATGCTCGAGAGTCAGCAACTTCCATTCTTATCGTCCACCATCTGCTTGATTGAGTAGAAGCATTAGGTGTGCGAAGATGACAAACATCCTTTAGATATCCCAGGGAAGACCTTGGATTTTCAGGATATTTTATTCCAATCAAACTTGGCTGAATGCTGAGACACAGTTTACAGATGGCACAGGTAATCACCCATCACAGATGGCTAGTGCTTTTTATTTTACTAGGCAACTCAGTTAAGAACACATAACCCAGCCAAACACAGACAACACTGGGAAGATTGTACGCCGCCCTATGTAACTCCCAATCACGGACTGATGTGAAGCAGTTTGGATTTGAACCAGGTACTGCAGTGATGCCTCTTGCACTGAGATGCAGTGTCTTAGACTACTGCGCCAGTCAGGAGCCCTTGGTGGCTATTCACAACAAACTTCAAGGAAAGGATTGTCAACTGGAATTTGATGAGTGACGTAACCTATTACGTGGAAGAAAATAGTGTTTGGTTCACTTTGCCGGTAATAATGAATGAGGGCTTTTGCTTTCTATCTATAGGAATGGGTAACTGTCTAACCACTTCACCCTCAAAAAACCCCAACCCTCCCTCCAACCTTAAAAAACAAACTGTGTATTACACACCTCGATGCTTACCTTGGAGTACATGGCTCCATTGAGAACCTCTCCATTGCGGATCCAGATGATTGATGCGGCTGGCTTGGCGTTGTCAGCGTGGCAGGTCAGGTTTAGGGGATCTCCTGCTCTCAGGCTCACCACCGGACCACCACTGATCACTGGGTCTTCAGGAGGCACTGGAGGGAAAACAGAAAAGCATTGTGTTCTAGCTATGATGTAAACATGTAATGACATATACTTGTATACAACAACAACTGTTGTTTTCAGGTCAGCGTGTCATATGTTCACTGATAAAGGTATTGGTCAAGCATCAGACTCATCCATTGGATTGATAGAAGACATGTCTTGGACATAAGAAGGTTCATAAAAGGTGAGGTCTGCAGCTGTGTAAAACTGCCTGTTTGCTATTTTTAAATAATACCTGTACGAGGCAAGAACAGAGATATTTCTTCAAATAAAATACAGCTTTGTGAGAGACAGGCGAGGTGAGTGGTTTCAGTTTTGTTTTCCTTTTCTCTCCTGTGAAATTGAAATATCTTGTGTCCATGTTCACTGATGCAGCGATGTCAGAGGAACATTGGGCAGATGTTGGTCACGTCATACATGTGGCTTGCAAGCAACAATGGAATGAGAATAAGCTGCCTCAGAAATCCAAAGCACAGTTCAGCTTTGTGCTGTTACTGACAATGTGAATGGATGATACAGACACTGCTGCAATTTAATCATGACTTTCACATGTCCATACATGGAGACAATTGGGGCAATCAAAACTTTGAATAGAATTGACAGTTTGCCAGGGAATGGCAGTCAGTCGTCATTCACTGGAAAAAAAGACAGATAGAGGAAGATCGTGGTGGATGCAGAATGCAGGCCCCTGATTGGCACTGATTACATTCTGCTTTCTACACACATGCTGATCACCCACTTTTTATTCAACTCCCGTGAATTATTGATTGGCCTGCACACTCATTACAGTGCAGATCTGGGGCATGATGAAATCAAAGGCTACTAGCAGCTGGCATATTCGCCTGCAAGAGTGAGAGGGTCGGAGAGAGAGGGTGGCGGGGGTCTTCTGTCAAACAGCCAAGGGTTGGTATGAAAAAGGGGGAACTATGGATAGTGTGTTACACTGCTGAATGATTTTATGGATAATGGGGGTTCTACTAAGCTATATGGAACTTCTTCGGGATCGGTGTCCCTTCCACGGGACGGTTGAGCTAATGTAGGCTAATACAATTAGCATGAGGTTGAAAGTAACAATAACATTTCCAAGTACATAGACATCTGATAATGTCAGAAATATTACATTCTAACTGCACTGTCCAATTTACAGTAGCTATTACAGTAAAGGAAGAGTGCACAATTTTGAACATAAAGTTATTACTAAACAAATTAGGCACATTTGGGCAGTCTTTATTTTTTTAAATGAACTGAAATACAAAGGTTCATTGGATCGGTCTAAAACCTTAGACATACACTAGGCATATGTCACAACTCACGACTTCACAAAAGAGCCACTTTAATGTTTATTATAATTGTTTAAAATCTAAATGTGTTTTTTTTGGCAGAAATGTCTTCTGAAACATGTGCACTTTCATGTGCCTTAATAACAAACTTGTATGCCATCTGTAAATACGAATAAAATTGTTAAATTACAAACCTTGTTGGTTAAATCACAGAAAAAGTCAGCAACCTTTCCACTAGCCATGATTGGCTGAGATAATGGATGGGATGGACATGCCGAGAGAGGAGTTCAGATTGGTCGGCCAAATTGAAGGCTTCTGTCTATTTGAGCTGGTCAGTCTGTGTTGGTAATCCTGTCGACGTGGCTTTAAAAAAATGTATTGTGTAGTGGAGCTGCATAAGTGTTGCTCTCCACCTTCTGGAGGATCGAGATTTGAAATCAGTGGAATTGGAGTATGATCGCTAAAGAGATGGAGAAAACACATGTCTCCGGATTACATCTTCAAACTAAGGGCAACCGTGGCATGGCATCTGTGACATGGAGACTCGTCCATCATCCATGATGTATACGGGTAAGATTGTACCTAGCTAACACTAGACTTTTTCAGATATGACACGTTTAAAAAGTTTTGACAGAAAGTGGTTTCATTTCAAGCTAAAATGTACTGTTAGCTTGCTAGCTAACGTTAGCTGGCTGGCTCCCTAGCTAACGTAAAGTGTATAACATTATTATTTGTATCCCAGAACTGTTTGCTTGGCTAGTTAGAGCCTAATGTTAGCTAGCTAACATTGAACATGGTTGGTTAGCTCCCAGCAGATTCATGCAGAATATTATCTGAGAGATATAAGAAAGATCAAGATTTTTTTTATTTTAAATATGTATTCAAGCCCTTATTTTTGTCACTAAACAGTATCCATATACTGTAGGTGGATGTGGTGGATTGAGACGCATCGAATGCTAAAAAACAGATATTTCTAGCTTAAACTGACAGATATTTGTGAGGATTTGTTTATTATGCTAATTCAATTCCTGCTGGGGTGTGGACCTTAGGGGGTTACAGATGCAGCCCAGGATCTTAGGCACAACACATTTGTAACATATTGTACGATTTGTATTCAAAACATATGCGAAATTGCAAAATAAATAACATTGTATAAAAAAAAAAAAAAAACGTAATATATCATACGGAATAGATGTAGTACACAATTGGATGACGTACTATAGTGTACAAAAAACAGGGACCTGTTTTGCCTCCAGCACCACTTTCAAAACTACTGGCTGAAATTATACTAACGTTCCAGATATCACTTTAATGGTTGGTCTTCCGTTCATGTTTGAGCTTTACAGTACTAAACAATCCATTTTCAGCAGGATCTACACTTTCAACCATTCCTCAGAAACAATGAGCACTGCCTAGTTAACATCCTATGGGAGTCATAGTAGACCTGTGGACACGAGCCTACCAGACAAGCTAAATCACTTCTATGCTCTCTTCGAGGCAAGCAACACTGAGGCATGCATGAGAGCATCAACTGTTCAAGGTGACTGTGTGATCATGCTCTCCGTAGCCAACGTGAGTAAGACCTTTAAACAGGTCAAGATACACAAGGCTGCGTGGCCAGAAGGATAACCAGGACACGTGCTCCGGGCATGTGCTGACCAACTGGCAGGTGTCTCCACTGACATTTTCAACATGTCTCTGATTAAGTCTGTAATACCAACATGTTTCAAGCAGACCACCATAGTCCCTGTGCCCAAGAACACAAAGGCAACCTACCTAAATGACTACAGACCCGTAGCACTCACATCTGTAGCCATGAAGTGCTTTGAAAGGTTGGTAATGGCTCACATCAACACCATTATCCTAGAAACCCTAGACCCCACTCCATTTTGCATACCGCCCAAACAGACCCACAGATGATGCAATCTCTATTGCACTCCACACTGCCCTTTCCCACCTGGACAAAAATAACACTTATGTGAGAATGCTATTCATTGACAACAGCTCAGCGTTCAACACCATAGTACCCTCAAAGCTAATCACTAAGCTAATGATCCTGGGACTAAACACATCCCTCTGTGACTGGTTCCTGGACTTCCTGACGGACCACCCCAGGTGGTGAGGGTAGGTAGCAACACATCTGCCACGCTGATCCTCAACACTGGAGCTCCCTAGGGGTGCGTGCTCAGTCTCCTCCTGTACTCACCTCCTGTACTGCATGGCCAGGCACGACTCCAACACCATCATTAAGTTTGCAGATGACACAACAGTGGTAGGCCTGATCACCGACAACGACGAGACAGCCTATAGGTCAGAGACCTGGCTGGGTGGTGTCAGAAAAACAACCTATCCCTCAATGTAACCAAGACTAAGGAGATTATTATGGACTACAAGGAAAGGAGGACCGAGAACGCCCCCATTTTCATCGACGGGGCTGTAGTAGAGCAGGTTGAGAGCTTCAAGTTCCTTGGTGTCCACATCAACAACAAACTAGAATGGTCCAAACACACCAAGACAGTTGTGAAGAGGGCACGACAAAGCCTTTTCCCCTCAGGAAACTAAAAAGATTTGGCGTGGGTCCTGAGATCCTCAAAAGGTTCTACAGCTGCAACATCGAGAGCATCACTGCCTGGTACGGCAACTGATCGGCCTCTGACCGCAAGGCACTACAGAGGGTAGTACGTACGGCCCAGTACATCACTGGGGCTAAGCTGCCTTCCATCCAGGACCTCTACACCAGGTGGTGTCAGAGGAAGGCCCTAAAAATTGTAAAAGACCCAGCCACCCCAGTCATAGACTGTTCTCTCTACTACAGCATGGCAAGCGGTACCGGAGTGCCAAGTCTAGGACAAAAAGGCTTCTCAACAGTTTTTACCCCCAAGCCATGAGACTCCTGAACAGGTAATCAAATGGCTACCCAGACTATTTGCATTGTGTGCCCCCCAACCCCTCTTTTTACACTGCTGCTCTACTCTGTTTATCATATATGCATAGTCACTTTAACTATACATTCATGTACATTCTACTTCAATTGGGCCGACCAACCAGTGCTCCCGCACAGTGGCTAACCAGGCTATCTGCATTGTGTCCCACCCACCACCCACCAAACCCTCTTTTACTCTGATGCTACTCTCTGTTCATCATATATGCATAGTCACTTTAACCATATCTACATGTACATACTACCTCAATCAGCCTGACTAACCGGTGTCTGTATGTAGCCTCGCTACTTTTATAGCCTCGCTACTGTATATAGCCTGTCTTTTTACTGTTGTTTTATTTCTTTACCTACCTATTGTTCACCTAATACCTTTTTTTGCACTATTGGTTAGAGCCTATTAGTAAGCATTTCACTGTAAGGTCTACACCTGTTGTATTTAGCGCACGTGACAAATAACCTTTGAATTGATTTGACAAAGTTTGAGATTGTGCAACAGGCGAGCACTGGGGAAATGGGCTGCTTTTCTGCTTCGCCAGTTGAGTCCGGACTTGTGGAACCTTGTGACTCAAATCTCAGGAAAATCTCCAACCTGTTTCTAGACCAGAACCATTGACACATTCCTGCCTCTTCAAATGCCTCTGGCAACAGTGATATAGTGTGCAACCTTTTATTTGTACAGAACATTTTGCAGTTATTTCATGACTTTTTGACCTGGTGTTCTTCATGATGCAAAGTTACACGAGTTTGTGGAATTTAGAAATGCTGGGTCTTATTTAGAAGACAAAGATATTTGCGTATCTGAACCAATGGACATACATTGTGGTATGGTAATATTGTGGTGTGAGATTGGAAACAAGCTTTATCCTCATTTGTCACCAGAATTAGAGAAGCCCTGTCTGATCAGCTTGCATACTGACCAACCAACCATCTCATTTGTTTATGAAAATATGAATAATAGTGAGGAACAGAGATGGAGAGATGATAGTAGCTTCCAGACATCCAGTGTTATTGGCTTGCTGTCAGTGCTCACTCAATGCTGCTGAAACATTAATTAACTGTCAAGTTGTTTGAGGTATGCAAGGCTCCCATCTTCTGAAGGGCCAATTGAGAGGAAAACCTGCTTCATTTGGAGTTCGCTGAGAGCCTAACACTATGTGACTGACGACAGCGCAGACATGCATATTAAAGATGGAGTAAGTGGGTTGTGGATTCAGGCTGGTATTGACTGTCACCACTCCAGTCACAATACCAGGACATCAAGGAAGAGCAATGGCTGTGAACTAATATAAGCTAAATGTGTTGACGTTCTACCGTAGAACATGACAGCTCAAGGCTTACAGAAACCACATACCCACTTGGTGCACACTGGTTGAATCAACGTTGTTTCCACGTCATTTCAATGAAATTATGTTGGTCCAATGTGGAATAGACATTGAATTGATGTCTGTGCCCAGTAGGTACAGTACGGCCAGGAAGTGGTGCGATGCAGAATGTGAAAGAGTGTAATTGTTTAAAGGCTATTTCCAACCCATCTCCTAGAGACATTATTGACCCATCTTGGCCTGTAAAACTGATAATAGTTTAGCCTTTAACCATCCATAAGGTTTCCATCAGAGAGGATCTAAGTGCCGCTGTAGTGAAGGTTAACATTTAATGCATGGAAAACTCCAAACGCAGAGGTCCACGGCAGCGCACACAGATTGTCGTTACGCTTTTGAGTCGTGTGCTCTGCTCTGGGAGACAGGCGGTGTTGTGTCAAGGCTGGATGGAAAACAGACAAAGAGGAGAAAGACACGCTTGGCTGCCTCCGACAGGCCTTTTTTCATTTCCACCATGTGTCTGATGTCTGTCACAAGGATGACACAGAGGATCTCTGAGTAGAATGAGAACCAGTGTCATCTCTTTGCTAACTGATTTGCACAGGTGGCATGCTCTCCATCTGCACACCTCAATCTTCCACTGTGGGTTCCCCATTTAGGGACGCAGGGGCAATCCCCTCACAAAACAAAAGGCTCACTCAGACGTACTGTAAGTACTGCCTGAACAAACAATGGGCAGGTAGTTTACCTCAACCTATGTACATCACATGCCATTGATATACGACTGTACATTTCACAGTGGACTTTCTACAGTGGACAATGAAGCAACATTAAAGAGTAGCCTATTCTGAGTCACAGTGTAACTCCCAGGACAGTTATAAAAGGAGGTGTTACTCCAGTTCCCTGTCTCTCTCACCCTCTCCATACAGGGCTTCTGTTAAGTCATCTCTCCACCACCATCCCTCTTGCGGGCCGGTCTGACAGCCGCACAAAGGCCTCGAACCCTGCCAGTCATCATCATTACAGGCCTGCTTGCAAACTCGGCAGCCCCTAATGGTTCCAAATTAGCCCTTTACTGTGGCCCCGCGATGGATTTCTCACGAGCCGGTCAGCGGCTCGGATTGATCGCTCCTCTTTAATTACCAGCTGGCTCGTTGAAATCCTTTCTCTTTCCCCACTTTTCTCTGGGAGAGTATAATGCAATATCACACCACACACTTCCACACACATACAAACACACACCCTGTTCAATAGTTTCTCAACCAGGTTGGAGAGCAAAAAACATCCTCTTGTTGTCTGAGATAGGGAGTGGAAGAGATGTTCTGTGAGTTTTCTTTAAAGGAGTAGATCAACCAAGAAAGGATTAGTTATGTAGTATGTGTTCTTGTCTTACTTGTCTCATACTGCTAGTTTCCCTGTTTTTCCTCCCTGCTCACGAGGAGGGATGTCAAGCATGTATTAACATTTTACCTCTAAATGTACTTTGCTATTACTTTTTCTCACCTTTAATGATTATCTGGAGGGTTATTGTGTGCCTGTCTGTCACTTTTCCGTGGCCATCAGACGTGTACCAGTTAATTTCACATATTTATGCTCCAAGCAACATTTTTCAGGGAGTGAGACTATTAGATGAGTTTGGAGGGGGCACACAGTCTTACATTAGCCCAGCCCTCCGCCTCAGATAAGAGATTCCATTGAAGTTCATTAAAGGAGCACTGGAGTTTAATGGAATTGCATCGCCCCTTCCTGAGAGAGATAACACCAGGGGTTGTTTAATGTTTTTGCCCAATCCAGAGCTCAGAGCCATGTTTTACCGCAAAACTCAGAGCAGGCTCGGGAGAGGAAGTCAGGTCCGATTGATTGTGTTTTAGTGAGATCATTTACTTTTAGTGTATAATCAAAAATATCTATAAATGAGACTGAGGCATACAGTATGGATTTGTAATGAAGAAAACAGTGTGGGCCAGTAAGTCTGTCATGATCAGGGCTTGTCTGAATAAACCTTGTGTATAAACCTGCCCTGTGTCCTGAAAGACATTTCAATACCTCAGAACCTCTGGGATTAGCCTGGTCTGAGAAAACACCTTGATGGCGCCAGTCTATTACCATTGGGGCTCTGCTGATGGTGGACAATCTGAGTCATAAACAGCCAGACCCAGGCTGGGAAACATTCTCCATGCAGCATGTAGTCCTATACACAGCCATCCAGGAGCAGGAGATTTGGTTGAAAAGGCAATTTGGAGGTGAGTGAATGAGAGGGGTAACCTCAGAAGGAGCTTTGAGATGGGGGAAGGAATGGGAAAGGAAGGGGGGACTGGAAATGCAGCGTGCACAGTGCTGTGCTTCTGCCGAGGTGTCTGGAACAAAAATGGGTTGGCTTGCCTGGTCGGTTTTGGCGGAATGCTCGCGCCAGCAGCCTGTCACCCCAATGCGACGGCGCCGTGGCAGCTTGCAGAGATTGTGATCGATATATCACAAAAGAGAAGGGCGAAAAGAACTATCCATCGCAGGTGGAAGACAAGAGACATATGTGGCTCACTGGCCCAAAACACAGGCCTATTCAATTGCTGTCACCATCCACCTGTTTGGAGGCCACAAGATTCTGCCTCACACAGACTGTCTCTATCTCTCCCTCTCTGGTAATACCATCTGTGTTAGTTTTACTTTCTTTTTTTATTTTAAGATGTGTGCATGAATAATGCCTATCCAAAGTATCACAGTGGACCCTATCCTTATGAGACGACAGATGATCAGGGATTAATGTGAGTCAAGGTTTGACTGTGTGTGTGTGTGTTTGTCTGTGTGTGTGTGTGCGTGTGTTTGTGAGCGTGCGTGTGTGGGTGCTGACCCACACAGGGAGAGTGAAGAGAGGGATGGGGATGTTTTCTGGAGACATGGGAGGAGTGGTGAGATGCCAGACTTGTCAGCAGCGTGCAGAGACAGCTTCGTCACAGAGCAGCGATTTGCAGCGCCAAAGCTGCTCTTCACAGATTGAGAGGGCACTAACGTGTTTGTGTGTGTTTGTGTGTGTGTGTGTTTATTTGTGAGTAGCTATGTTGCTGTCATTTTGCATGAAATGTAAAAGCAGGCCCGTATTAAATGTTATGGAAATGCTTTGTTCTTTGCAGTGTGTCAATCAATCGCTCACCTCCTCCAGTTCTAGATTTGTTTCAGTCAATAATCATTTTCGTTACGATAATTTATTACTGAACATATATGTAATTTAAAATATTTCAAAAACACAGCTGTGTGTGTGTTTGAAAAAGTACCCTTGCCTATTAAAACTCACTCAAACCCCAAAACATACCCTACCTGCAATCTGTTGGTATTAACATAGAGTCATTGATATTATAGATGGTCTGACTTTGTCTTAGATCTCAGACAAGTCAGTAATGTACTTTAATGTAAATCAGGGTAGTGTGAGCAGAATAATGTAAATGGTAGAGACATATTTCTAACTAAATGACTGCTGATCAGGGGTTCTTATCTGGCCCTACTTGAGCGACAATGCTTGGCTAGAGCCAAATTGACTTTTGTGAGAGATAAATTAGTTACATACAGAACACAAGTACACTTAAACTGATAAATGAGGTGTTTCAACATTTCCTTTCAAGACTTTGCAATTTTGTCATGCACAGTCATGTAGCATCATTCAGAGATATAGAGAAAGGGAGAAAGAGAGAGCAGGTAGTAAAAACAGTTTCAATAATTAGTTGGAGAGGTAAAAGTGGTGGCAATAGAAATACTGCTATCATCGTGACTGCTACTGGAAGCCAATCAACGTGCATTCTCGCCCTTGGGCTTCTTCAGTAAGGCATTCACTTTGTGTCCCTTCTGTTTTCATACAGTGCATCTACTTTGAAATGCTTTATTCAGTAAAGCATAAGTGGGATTCAGTGGATGGAACTACAGGAGACATGGGGACAAATACTGCTTCATGTTTGTGTCTTGTTATCAAAGCACAATGCTCCTCATGAAGTTGCCCTTCGGTTCAGTGTCGAGATTTCAAAACAGTTCCTTGAGTGAGACAAAACGTTTGAAGGACACATTTTCATTAAAATGTTGAGCTTTTATTTCCTTTGTCTATCACTGTTTTAAAGTTATCCTTCATAAAATAGAAATTGCAATGTAATAGAATAAACATATGACTGAACCTTTTTAAAGTTGAATATTGAGGCACTTCAGTAGAGAGACACATCACTAAGATATCATGCTAGGAAGACCCTGCGGTGCAGAGCAGCATTGTTTGGTCCAACACTATTGGAGAAATCTAGTGAATGACCTACACTGTGTGTTAAAGTCAAATAAGTCACCGGCTCAGTCCCATGACTGGATAAGTACATTTTTCTGAGGACAAAGAAATGACAGAATGATGAGGTGGATTCTAAGGTAAAAATAACAAAGGGTCACGCTGAACAGACACTCAATCATTTCACCACAGATGAAAAACTAGACATAAGAAAAGAGCTGGGCTCCAAGCAGCAACAGGAGGACACTGGGAAGCCAACTATCTGTGCACAGTTAGATATAACTTGATTTTCTCCTTCCAACGTCATGCTGCGAGGCACACCATGACCCCTGGCACTGTGCAAGGCTGGACCAGCCGTAGAATAATAATCAACAAGCTTTCATGGAAAATGTCATTTTTTGCCTCTGAAAAAAAAGATTTTCAAAGGCAAGTCAGAACTCAACATAGCTGATTGCCCTTTCTTGTCTTTGGCTGCTCCAAAGAGAAATGTTTAGCAATTTGGAAGGAAGTGTTTTATCAGATCTCAAGTTTTGCTCTCTTGCAATTAAAAGTTAATAATCAGAGTGCCTCTGGACGCTCTCTAAAGTGACAAACAAGGGTAGAAGACTGTCTGGAACATTACAGCTCTAAGACCTGCTATTTACCGTTATTAATTCCATGCTAAGGAAACTTGATCTTCCCATAGCAGTGTGACTGTAATTAATAATTAGCTTGACAGCAAATGAAAACTGAGGACAGATCTAGCTCTGGTATTTTCTTTGGAATTAATCTGCAGCAAAGTAAATATTTCCTAATGAGCAATATCAAAACATAATTTCCCAGAGAATACTTATGAATGTATTAGGGCCTTGTGGCATTACTTTGTATCACTTTAATATAGTTTTCATCTTGGACGGCAATATATGTACTAATCAGACAGGACTACGACCTTGCAGTAACGAGCAAGAACAAACGAGGAACGGGGAAGGAACAATAAAGGAACACATAAGCGATTGATGAGGACTGAAGGTTCATTAGAAGACCTGTCGGTGGATGAATGGCAATGAGCTCTCTAAATGTCACAGTCGAGTCAACAGCAGACCTCATCACTCGATGTAGGCCTACTCTGAAAACAGCAGCAATAACTCTTTCTCCATCGCTAAATGGTAAATGTTGCACATTTTTCTTACAAAAGACTACCTGGCCTCACAGGTCTGTTTAAAGGTAGAGACCTTATTCCAGAGAGCCCAGGCCTCCCCTTTGTTCCTACCCCAGACCAAGGTGAACACATTGATGCATAGGTTTGGCTGCCTGCTACCTTGCTGCAGAGGATATAATTAGACGGAGGACTAACCACAGACCATAACCCCTAGATCAGACGACCCTTTCATTCTTCTATGGGGTTTCCCCCATACTGAATTTATTTTATAAGCTTACATTTTGCTCCAAATGCTACTCACATTAGACACTCCAAACTCACCAACACATTTTTTTTACTAATGTGGAAACAGGAGAAGGGTCAGTTTAGAGATTGTATCTCATTGACTTAAATGCATAGCAAAATTGGATTTAACTTTTTGCCCCATTGAGTCATGCTAGGTATTTCAAGGATAATAAACGAACATATCGACACAGTACCATTCGTATGGGAGAAAATCGAGCGACAAAAAAACATTCAAAATCTGCGTCTTTTATCCGTAAATATCAAAGTCATAAAGAAAACAGTTCCCTTTGATAGAGAACACAGTAGGGCTGGGACAGATATATGGCTGATGAGAGAGAGAGAGAAGGGGAATGTTTTTAGATTTATTTGACAGTCAGGTAGGAGAGAAGGGAGACTGTTCCACTCTGTGACGGACCGTCGCTGTCTTCTGAGTCGATAGACACACTCTGTCACCACTGGCGGGTAATTGACAGCTTAGAGTTTGCAGTGACATGGGGTTTGCATATATTTATTCGATTACCTTGCATGTGTGCCTGCCTTGGGGCCCTCCTTCGCAATGTATTCAGGAGTCAGCCAGCTAGGCAGGGGATTAAACAACATCTTATGGCGGGGCTTATGAGAAAGGATGATACGTGTTTCACCCTCAAATAGCCAAAGAGGAATAGAGACAATTGGCTCCCCTCGTTTATTGATGATTAATCATTTTAATGGAGCTTGTACAGACAAGCCGTTTCCTCTAAGTAGCCAGCTTTACCTTGTAAGATAATGTGACTACACCTCAACAGGGCTGGGTTAGAAACGTATCAACTGTTGCAGTAGTGTACTGTGAAGGAAAAGGATGCCTTAGTTCAACTTTAAATGTTTGGCAAGCCCCAAGCAACACTATCATCAAATAAAATCCAACTGAGAGAAACCACAAATAAATGGAAGGTATGGCAATGCATCCTAAATGATTTGTGTCTCATACCCGTCTCCTCTCCTTGAGGCCTTGATCAAACGACTTAGCTGCTGTGAACGGCGGGGTTGGAGGGAAATAAACTTAACTTTGGGGGAAGGGGAGGGGAGGAAGGGGAATCTGCGTGTAGCTGCTTTGACTCTGCAAAGAACTCATAATTATTCATTAATATCCATTTGCAGGGGGCGCGGCAGAGTGAGAGACGTTGGTCCTCAATTTGTCTTCCCTCTCTCCTTTCTCTGGCTGCCTCCACCCCTACAGATCATTAGTTTCACTTTTCATTAGCGGAGATCAATAAAGCGAATCAGTCTCTCGTGGCGAGGACACTCAGCTTCACGGACCTCCCACTTTCCCTCCTCCTCTCCCCTCAGTTCTTCTCCCTTGTTCTCTGGCTCTATCATTGACTCCAGCTTCCCTTCATATTACCCATCATCCTCCACAGCAGAAGGGTATACAGTGTAGAGGGCAGAGAGAGTGGGAGAGAGCCTACAGAGCTATAGAGAAGAGTGAGCAGTGATTTTACAAATGATGCCCAATATGGCAGAACTGGCAACACTGAATGATAACCCAATAAAGTTTAATTAAGAACCAGTAACCTCTCAGGCTTAATAATGAAGATGGCTGGGTTTGTAGAAGGAAATTAAAGTAAAAACATTAGGGACTGGCAATGTTAAGAGATGCTGTACTGTTTCCATTAGCTGCAACATTATCTTGATAGTTCCTGTTATGCTGATAAAAAGCTGTGGCTTTTCTGGCATGATCATTGATTCAGTGCACAGATTTATTGGATTTTGAAAGTGTTGAGGGAGGGGAGGAGCACTACAGATATGACATTGTGGTTGGTTTGAGGTGGCTACCAAGTCACTGCCTGCATCCATTGCCATTTTATCTGTGCACATACTTCAAATGGTGTCTATGCATGTATGTGTAGTGTGCATTTGTGTGTAAACCTAATCCTCACTTACCCAGCACAGTGAGTCGGGCAGGACGGGACCGCATGGCTGCCTGGATTGCCTGGCACTCAAAGACAGCGTCATCCATCAGCTCCACATGTTGGATCCGAAGGTGGTGTTCCCCTGTACTGTGGTCCCCAATCACTGTGTAACGAGGGTAGCCTGGAACAAAATGCAACATATGCCCTGTCAGAACCTGGAGTCTGGTCTTTCAACCTATATCAGCACCATTCAATCCAACCTTTTTTTTTAAGATAGGAGATATAAAAGCATGGTACAAACAATGCCAGAATGCAGGCAATCACAAATGAGTGAAGGATCAGTGGTGCAATATTGATTGTTGACTGCTGTGTTACTGTACATTTTAGGTCATTTGAGATGGGCTTTTCTTTTTCCAATGAGATGAGACCTTAATATACCTGTCTCAGAATTATTAGTGTCACCAATGTGAAGCCAGATTTTTTTCTTAAAAATTAGTAGACATTTTTAAACTGATTGAAAACATGAATTACGTAGATGACGATGATGATAGGGGTTGAGGAGGTTTCTGTATTGTCACGGTGAAGACGCACGGCTAGATATTGAGATGTGTTTCAGCAGGGCAGTGGTGTGAGATTCAGAGTTGAATAATGCAGGAAGAGGGATGTATGTCCAGGAGTCCTGACCATTTTACAGCGCAGAATAAAGTCGGACAGCTCTAAAACACAAAACAATAAGTGACAAAGGGATATGGTTGATTGTGAAGCTTTACAGAAAATTGCACAAGATTTCAACATGAATAACTTGAACTTGACTTGAGTTCTGTGTAATTATTGGAGAAATGTGAATTGAAACGAGAATCTTTGCAAGGGAAATTCTCCAAAATGTTCAGTATTTCTTGGCAGTGATTGCTTTCTCCTCCTAAGGTTCTTCTGTAATTCACTGATGACAGAACCCGATAGAGTCGAGAGTTTTAAGCATAACCAGGCCAACAGTTAAACATTTTATCCAACGATGTAGTTTGTCAAACTGAACTTATACAACAGATGGTATTCAACTCTAACCCGCTACAATCTCTGCCAACCCCGCTGTTGAATCACTGCATTAAATGTCTGGATGAAAAATGTATTCCGTTGCATCTATCAATGAGTCATGTTCTCTTCAAAGATTTTCTGGTGCTTTAGTATAAAACACTGGGGATTTAAATAGGTATGTTTTAGCACATGCCACCCAATATGAGTATAATAGATTAGGACTAATAGACTAGGAGATATAATGGCTTTTAAGTCCTTGAGTTTGGCTATGGAGACCACTGTGTTCCGAATGCCCAATTATCATCCATTGCTTTACTGGATCCCATTCACTTTCATAGACCATGAAGTGGCCCTAATTTTCTCATAGTGGGATGAGTTATAGCCGATTAAACCACTCTGCATTTCATCTTCCCACATAGCTTTGAAGCTTTAAGAGGGTGGGGGATGCAAGCAGGACGGATTTGTTCAGGCACTCACCTCCCCCCTGTCAACGAAACATACATTACTATGATAGTATATAGCATAAACATAGGAGCTACTTCCTGCGGCTATGAGAGTATATAGCATAAACATAGAACGCAGGAGCAGTGTACAATGAGGTACCAAACAAAGACATGGGGTGGGCTATGTGAGCTCTGAGTGGTTTCTATGTTTATAAGATCGCCAGATTCTCAGATAGAGAGTGCTCTCTCCTGCCCACATCCCGCTTGCAGTTATGGGTCTTATTATTCACATTGATACATACGCTTCCATACAGGGCCAGAAGAAGGTCAAAAAGGTTACACATCCCTCTAATATAGTGTTGATATAACCGAGCAGTATTCGCTTAATAACATTAATGACCATTGATCTTGAGTTCCATGCTGTTGTTGATTATGCAGCCAGTGGGTCAATGGCTTCGTTGAACTATTTATTAGAGATAAAGCACAGTTTGACTGATGTCTTTCTCTGAAGTTGAATGAGACTCCATTCCTGAAATACATGCTTTGAATGAAGGTCATTCCTTCAAATACGAGAACCTGCTTAAGCACAATGCACTGCTGTGACCCTGTGTAAGCTCAGGAGACATGAGAAATTATTTCTCCACAACAAGCAGGCCTTGTAAATGGTATGACCTTGAGGTGACCCCATCTGCCTTATATCCAGTGCAGGAGCTTATGTACTAAATATTTACTGTAGGCATATTGTGTTGTACAGTACAACAGCATTCCACTGAGTTTCCTTCTTCATGTACATTAACAAATGACCCAGTCAATTCACTCCTCTTGCCCTCTAGCAGATTGAACACAAGATGTGCTGCTGTAATACAATAAAGCTTGCTAACTGAGAGTAAATGAAAAAATACCTTAGCATAAATCTCGTTTAATGGCATTTAAATGCCTTTTCAATAGACATTGGTGGATTTTGTCCTGTGGCATAACTGGGTTACACTTGGAGCATGCGAAAACACTGCTTCATTCTATGTGAGGACATTTCAGGGACGTCACTGTTGTATAAATATAACTCACATTGATCTCAATGAATCTCAAAGACAAGGTGAGTTAACTAAAGCAAACAATGTAAAATAGCCCCATTAAGGTTAATGAATCCATCAGGACAGAAATGGATTTGTCTTTATGGTGGATCAATGGCAGAGGAAGGGACGATGAAATGAGCCAGGGGGATAGTTATTTACACTGTTCAGGAAGAACACGTCTCACACTGACACCTCCAGGGATGGAAATAGGGTAGGTTGATGTTGGGATATGGATGACCAATGTTTATTAATTTGCTGTCGGGTGACAAGCCAGAGGAGCACGTTTGTCAGGTAGCTTCCAATGACTCCACACCTCTGTCTAGAATGTTAAGAGCAATATCTGGAACATTCTAAGACTTCGGTTTTCAATCATTCCATTTTTGCCCTCCAAAAAAGTGCACACCAGTGGGCACTCTCTGTGGACTGCTTGGAGTTATATTCATGCCATTCATGCATATTCATGCCATTCATTCGGTGCAGCTTTGGGCCGGTGCATCTCTCTCTTTAATTAGAATAGAAGACGCTACACAAAGAGAAGGAGCAGGAATTCAGGAAGCGATAGGAATCATCTTCTTTGTCCTCAGATTTATCAGACTGAATAGTGAAAGATTTCTCTCATTTTAATCACTGTTCCCCTGAATTGAAACAGGCCCAGACAGAGCGAGCTACTGCTAACGCAGCTCCTTCTATGAATAGCAGAGTGGTTCCTATATTGAAATGCTCTGCACAATATTAGACGCCTCACACTTTTATGTATACAGCTGCTTTCCTTGTGTATATAGCCATGTATATGCCATCATTCTTTATGGCTGACTGTATTGCTTGTTGACGTAGGCAGAGACGATTAAAAGAGCAGCTGTGGTACACTTTATTTCAAAAAGTGACATTCATCTTAATACACTGCTCTAAGACCCTGTCTGTGCTTTCTAATAAAGATATCTTTCGTCCATGATAACCTTCTCCAACGCGATGTATCTCATCGACTCATGCTGTATGGAGAGGAGCATTCATATTCAGTCCATCTCTGAGCGTCCTGGCCCGGCCATTGATCCGCATACAGAGTGAAGTGTTGGTTTATAGGGGTAGAGATACGATGAGGTCAGTCCACAGCCTCCCTCCACAGCCTCTCGCCCATGACCGTTAAACTGTTGATGATGTGCCGTTAAGAGTTGCTCTCACCCTCTCTCTCTTCTCGTTAGCATAAGTCCTTCTCCCTATTCTCCCTCTCTTCCCTCTCCTCTCGGCCACTTCAAAACTGTTTGGCCATTATTTACTGCCTTCCCCAGCCTCCCAGGGGCCTGATAAGGGCCACACTGAGGAATGGAACGCATTTATTGGGACACCTTCGTCAACTGAGGTTTAATTAAGGAGTTCTATCGGTGACAAGGCAGGTACACTAGAGCAGTCACTGAAGGCCAGAGGTTAGGAGGCCGCACATCTCTAGTGGAATACATATTTAATCGTCCAGATCAAAAGAGTCCCCCACTTTTAAAGGGCCCCAGTTGGGTTTTTTGTCATGACTTGAATGGCAAGTACCCTGAGAGACAGGCTAGAGATCCCTCAGTGATAGAGGAAGAGAGGTGTGAAAGGAACTTGGATATTTTCAGACTCATCACTCTTACTGCCTGTAAAAGGCCATAGAATGTCTTGGAATCCCAAGGATCCCATTTCTAAAGACAATCGGGGGGATAAATTATATATTTATAAATAATGCAGATTTTTCAAGCTACATGAATTTACTCTCCCAAGATTTAGATAAAGATTGTAAATATCTACTTGGAAGAATAGATAGTTGTCACGTCTCATGAATATGGATCAGGCGCCAGCGTCAAGTGGAGAAACTGCAGGCTACTAAAATGACAGTGCAGCAGTAAGTGGTACTCCAAATTAAACAATTAAGGTAATAATACAAAAGCCACAATGTTATTTGGATTGTGAGTTACTCTTCAAAAGCGCATTTACTCGCTAAAATTACTTGAAATGTGACCCCTGGCTATATTGATTTCACATTCAGTGTTGATTTTGGGGCTTCTTTGCCCACCACAAACTGTTATTCAATTAGTTTTATCTTTATATTAGAGAGTAATGAGGTCTTGTGAATACAACGGTCTGGGGTATTTCTGTAACGGAAATCTTCTTCCTCCTCTGACGAGGAGCATGACATGTCGGACCAATGCACAGCGTGGTAGGTGTTCATGATGATTTATTTTTACTGAACACTGAAAATACAAAATAACAACGTGAAAATAAACAAAAACCGAAACAGTCCTGTAAGGTGCATAAAACACTAAAACAGAAAATAATCTTCCACAAAACACAGGTGGGAAAAGGCTACCTAAGTATGATTCTCAATCAGAGACAACGAACGACACCTGCCTCTGATTGAGAACCATACCAGGCGAAACACATAAACACGACATAGAAAAAAGAACATAGACTACCCACCCCAACTCACGACCTGACCAAGCTAAAACAAAGACATAACAAAGGAACTAAGGTCAGAACGTGACAGTACCCCCCCAAAGGTGCGGACTCCGGCCACAAAACCTGAACCTATAGGGGAGGATCTGGGTGGGCGTCTGTCCGCGGTGGCGGATCTGGTGCAGGACGTGGACCCCACTCCACCATAGTCTTTGCCCGCTCCTTACCCGCCTCCGTGGCGCCTTTAGAGCGGCCACCCTCGCCGCCGACCTCGGACTGGGGACCCTAGCAGCGGGCCCGAATGGACGGGAGATTCCGGCAGCACCGGACGGACGGGAGATTCTGGCAGCACCGGACAGGCAGGAGACTCCGGCAACGCCGGAGTGACGGGCGGTTCTGGCAGCTCCTGACTGACGGGCGGCTCTGACAGCTCCTGACTGACGGGCGGCTCTGACAGCTCCTGACTGACGGGCGGCACTGGCAGCTCCTGACTGACGGGCGGCTCTGGCAGCTACTGACTGACGGGCGGCTCTGACAGCTCCTGACTGACGGGCGGCACTGGCAGCTCCTGACTGACGGGCGGCTCTGGCAGCGGTTGACTGACAGGCGGCTCTGGCAGCGGTTGACTGACGGGCGGCTCTGGCAGAGGGGCTCTGCCAGCTCAGGACAGACGGGCGGCTGACGGGCGGCTCTGACAGGCGGCTCTGCCAGCTCAGGACAGATGGGCGGCTCTGTCAGCTCAGGACAGACGGGCGGCTCTGGCAGCTCAGGACAGATGGGCGGACCTGGAGGGAGGAGACGGAGAGACAGCCTGGTGCGTGGGGCTGCCACAGGACCCACCAGGCTGGGGAGACCTAAAGGAGACCTGGTGTTTGGGGGAGGGACCGGATGGACCGGGCTCTGGGGGAGCACTGGAGCCGTGGTGCGCAGCCTTGGCACCACTCCTCCCGGCTGGATCACCATTTTAACCCGAACCATCCAGAGTGCAGGCACAGGTTGAACCGGGCTGTGGGTGAGCACTGGAGATCTGGTGCATACCACTCGCACCTCTCCCTTAGGCTCAATACCCACATTCGCCCGGAACGGGTGGAGCGCAGGCATAGGGAGACACAGCACGCAGAGCCGGTGCAGGATACCCTGGGCCGAAACGTCATACCGGAGACCAAACTCACTGGCCTGGCACAACACGCCCTGGCTGGTGGCCAACTCTCGCTTGGCACTTGCGGGGGGCAGCCCTATAGCCCACCGGGCTGTGCTTATTTTGGTAAGCATGACGAGTAGGCTCAGGTCTCCAACCTGACTCTGCCACACTCCCCGTGTGCCCCCCCAAAACATTTTTTGGGGGGCTGCCTCTCGTGCCTGTCACGCTGCCGTGCTGCCTCCTCATATCGCCGCCGCTCAGCTGTCGCAGGCCAAACACATAAACACAACATAGAAAAAAGAACATAGACTACCCCCCCAACTCACGCCCTGACCAAACTAAAACAAAGACATAACAAAGGAACTAAGGTCAGAACGTGACAATTTCAATGTATCTATTATTGGATACTAGGTATTTGGGGTGGAAAATGTGGTAGTGTGTTGTTTAAATCTTGTGTCCCACTGTCCCACTGTCACGCCGACATGTTTTAAACATTGTGTTAGAGTTACAGAATCCAAGGGTTGCACCATTGGATTCGACAATGTCTTCTGCATTCACTGATATCAACCATTCATATGTTTGATTAACCGGGGCTGAGTTAGAGTGGTGTTTGTGAGACAAGAACAGATCCAAAAGGAATCTGGGAGCGGATCTTCTCACAAAAACGTCTGTTGAGTCAGAATGGTTTGAGTTACGAACTACTATGCTGAAATTATCACGAATACATACAGTACCAATTAAAAGTTTGGGCATACCTACTCATTCCTTGGTTTTTCTTTATTTTTAAAATGTTCTGCATTGTAGAATAATAGTGAAGACATCAAAACTATGAAATAACACATATGGAATCATGTAGTAACCAAAAAAGTGTGAAACAAATCAAAATACAAATATTTTCTGGAGATTCTTCTTTGTAGCCACCCTTTGCCTTATGACAACTTGGCACACTCTTGGCATTCTCTAAACCAGCTTCATGAGATAGTACCCTGGAATGCATTTCTATTAGCAGGTGTGCCTCTTTCCTTCTTAATGCGTTTGAGCCAATCAGTTGTGCTGTGACAAGGTATGGGTGGTATACAGAGGATAGCTCTACTTGGTGAAAGAGCAAGTCCATATTACGGCAAGAACAGCTCAAATAAGCAAAGAGAAGCGACAGTCAATCATTACTTTAACACATGAATGTCAGTCAATACAGAACATTTCAAGAACTTGGAAAGTTTCTTCAAGTGCAGTTGCAAAAACCATCAAGCGCTATGATGAAACTGGCTCTCATGAGGACCGCCACAGGAATGGAAGACACAAAGTTACCTCTGCTGCAGAGGACAAGATCATTAGAGATAACTGCACCTCAGATTGCAGCCCAAATGAATGCGCCACAGAGCTAAAATAACAGACACATCTCAATATCAACTGATCAGAGGAGACTGCGTGAATCACTACTAAATGACTCCAATAAGAAGAGGCTTGCTTAGGCCAAGAAACACAAGCAATGGACATTAGATCGGAGGAAATCTGTCCTTTGGTCTGATGTGTCCAAATTTGAGATATTTTGGTTCCAACCACTGTTTCTTTCTCACATGCAGAGTAGGTGAACGGATGATCTTTGCATGTGTGGTTCCCACCGTGAAGCAAAGGAAATGTGATGGTGTGGGGGTGCTGATTTTTTTAGGATTCAAGGCACACTTAACCAGCATTGCTACCACAGCATTCTGCAGCGATACGACATCCCATCAGGTTTGCACTTAGTGGGACTATCATTTGTTTTTCTACAGGAAAATGACCCAACACACCTCCAGGCTGTGTATGGACTATTTGACGAGGAAGGAGAGTGATGGAGTGCTGCATCAGATGACCTGGACTCCACAATCACCCGACCTCAACCCAATTGAGATGGTTTGGGATCTGTTGGACAGCAGAGTGAAAAGCAGCCAACAAGTGCTCAGCATATGTGGGTACTCCTTCAAGACAGTTGGAAAACCATTCCTCATGAAGCTGGTTGAGAGAATGTCAAGTGTTTGCAAAGTTGTCATCAAGGCAAAGGGTGGCTACTTTGAAGAATCTCTAATTTAAAATATATTTTTTATTTGTTTAACACTTTTTGGTTACTGCATGATTTCATATGTGTTATTACATAGTTTTGATGTCTTCACTATTATTGTACATTGTAGAAAATAGTAAAAGTAAAGAAAAACCCTTGAATGAGTAGGTGTGTCAAAACTTTTAACTGGTACTGTACACAATCTATTTTGTTCTATGACACTCAGGGTTTCTTCTACATAGAGGTCATAAGAAATCCCAGGAAATATTATGTCTAATACTGTAAGCTCACAGTTACTGTCACAAACTCCAAACTCCACACACTTGTTGGATATTCATTTCCCACTGAGAAAACAGTTTCTGTACTTGCAGCATTCTTATGAATTCATTTTTTATCAGGGTTTTGCTATGTGGACCTTATTTGTTTATTGACGTTTGTAAAAACAAATATCATTAATGTAACTGTTTATGTCAAATTGTTTCATCTTGTACTTGTAGACCAATTTTGGGCTAAATATGAAGGCATAGCAAGGAGATTCATGAAAATAGTGAATTTCAGCTTGTTTTGCTGTGCTTACAATGAAGTTAACACCAGATGTAATGTAAAGTATTGTATTGTTATAGGATAGTGCTGTATGTTTGTTTACCTGCTGAGTGATATTTTTTACAGCGATGAGGAAGAAGACTTAACCTTTCAAAAGATTAAAAGCAGTCAAGTGAGAAATCGCACATTAACAAATACATGACAGTGTGTAAGTAATGTAAGTAGTTTTAACACATTGAAAAAATGAATTAGAAATAGACACGTGACAGAAGGAGATTAAGAGAGTGACATATGGTTTGATAAATGTCTTTCCTTACCTGATAGGTCTCTGCCAACGCCCAGAGCCAGGCCATCTTTGATCCACAGAACAACACCATGGTAGCCAGGAATGGAGCAGGGCAGGGTGACGGGCTGGCCAGCCACCACCACCAGGTCCTGGGGCTGCTGGGAAAACGTGGCCTGGACCCCTGGAGAAACACACAGAAAGATAGAGACACGGTCAGCAACTATGATCCATAAGCCCTGGGTAACCAGTCCTCTAACACATTCAAAGACATTGCCTTCAAGTGTGGTGTGACAGACCCCATTAGGGGTAGGGAGGGGGTGGTGGGGTGGACAGGGGTTACTAGAGGCACAGTGGGGGAATGGCACTTAGCGAGAGGTGTCACTGACATGCAGAGTGTTGATGAACGTGTTGAGGTTCTGATATCTTTGAAGCTATCTCCCTCTGAGTCCACCTAAACAGCAGCCCCCCTTCTCCTCCTTGACATGCTACCACAGTGTAGCACAAAGGCCGTTGGGTAATTGGAAGGCATTGTGAGAGGAATAGCGGGGAGAGAAAAAGCCTTTTAAAGTCAGCCTGTCATCTGGGCTTTAGCTCTTGCCTGCCTGCGTCTCGCTGCCTCCATCTGAAGCCGGGGTTGGCTGAGATGTCAGCCTCTCCAGCACATTGTGTTTACCAGGAGCTAAAGCACGGTCTGCGGCTTACTTTAATGTAAAGACAGGCAATGCATCTTGGGATGGGGGGGATAAGGCTGGAATCTCGACTGAGGTTAACAAGTGATACTTGTGGTCTCTCAGATCAATAAGATGGACTCTCGTTTGATTTCTCTCCTGCTTCCGTCTATTTCTTATATAGTGTTTAAGATTGTTGTGCAAAGCTTAGGGTGGCCTTGGCTACCTTGTTTGTATTCTCTCCCTCTTATGTACACACACAAGCATCCCAAACACCCACAGACACACAAAGAAAATAATGAAGAGATATGTGCTTCCTCCCCTGATAATTCTGTTGCAATATCTCCAAGGGGAGTAAAAGTGGCAGATAGGAGAGGAAATGTAACGGATTGCAATAACAGCAATAACAGCATACATAGTAAATTATGTTGCTGTGTTTAATGCACCTCTTTCCACACAACATATTGAATTTGCTTACAATAATCCTGTTATTTTTATGTTTTGGGTTGTTGTTTTCCTATGTTCAGATAGTAATTACAGAGAAGAAACAGATTAGCTTTGTTTTACAACATTAGTACAATGCAGAGAGAGGGACAATAATAGATTATAGAAATACAAACACAATGTCTTTAATTCCGTGGAAGTATTACATTAGTAAACACATCAGTCATATCCAGTCCTCCGGCCGGTGAAATGTGAGTGATAGCTAGTTAAAAGGTAAAGACAAGTATTGGTTCATACAAATTCTCCCCCACTGTATGCCATGTCTCCTGCATGCACCCCCATTATTAAATAATAATAATAATTCCTTAAGCATACTGTATATTGGACTATTCATCTTCGGGAATCCGACGGGCCTCTCTGGCATGTTTTTCTGTGAAGTTTTTGTTGTGTTGGCCTTGGGTATACTACCCAGAAAGCCTTGTTCTGACTCCCCTATGATAGGTTTATCTTGGCTGCACGCAGCGAACAAGTCAGCGCTCAGACACATGGTAGGAGAGACGACAGCTTGGCGAAATCTCTTGGCATGTGTCAGAACAAGAGAATGCGAGAGAATTCACTTGTATTTTGTTCTCTATCCTCCCTGTCCGGATTGCTATTATCAACCACTTCAACCTGTGCTGCAATTGATTTCACGTCGGAGGTGTCTCCACCTTGGCAGCATTAATACCCCCATACCTTCTCCCCCTTCTAACCCGCTGTTCAAATCCCTTCTCCGCACCACGTCAAAATCCTTCTCATCATTGTAAGAAATTAGACAGATTAGGATAATTTTCTCAGAGGTTGTCATAGCCTCCCCTCTTGCGTCAGGTCTTCAACTCATCAGTAATTATTATTATTCACAGCCTAGGAAAATTATTTTAATTATCACTAACATCTAATTAAAATGGTAATGAAAAAGAATACAATGCCCCAAAAAATCCTGCCAAACAAACATGCTAACCTAAATATCCCCTTCTGGAGAGACTCCAGGTTTCTATCCAATTGGCAACTGATTTTCAAGCAAATATTCTAAAATCCTCATGAAGGAAATATGCACACTAACACACAAATTATGCACAAATTCCAGCTGCACTCGGTGAATGGAAACATACATCAAACAGCGTCGAAGCCATTGTTAACTCCCCAGCATAAACCACCCCCTTAGTTGATGAAAGAGCCATTCTCCACAGACAGAAATAGGGGAGCACAGAAGTACAGACTCTCCTAGACCTTTACAGACGTAGGAGGGCTACAGATGTCGGTGGAAAAGGGAGAGAAGGAGAGAGAAGCTTGGAGATTAAGAGATGCCCTCCCACAGAGAAAAAAACAGTCCACTTGCTGTGGCCACTTGACCAGCAAAATGGAGATCTGCTTATTTCACATAAAAAGGCCATCTATGGAAGTCCACATATGTAGCTCACCAGAGGAGCACTGAGAACAGGGGGGACAGACTGGACCATAATAGACTGGAGGTCCTTTAGCAGTGTTGGTGAAGTCACAGCCCTGTGCGTCGTACAAGGCTTCGTCGCCTCTGCCAGCTTTCTGCTCCGGTGGACGGCAGTGCGGCTTTAGCGGAGCCCCCTCGTTTACCTCCTCCTCTTCCTCCCTGGCCCAGCTGCAGGGGCAGCCAACCATGACGTTCAGTGGAGTGGAGACAACAGATTACTCTCCTCCTCTCCTCCTCCTCTCCCCATGCAGAAGAATGGGGGGTAGATAACACCAGATGATCAAAAACGAGGAGCCAGAGACAAAAAACGAAAGTGTAGCAAGAAATACCCAGGTGATTTAATAATAACAAATAGACAGTGAATAAAAAGGTGCTGGTAGCCGGAGAAAGGGCTGACTGCAGTGAGGCTCAGGTTCTGGAGGAGATAGAAGAGAGCAGAGATCTCTCTTAATTAATAATGCTTTATTAACATCTGCTATTGGAGGAAGATGAGAATGAGCCTTGTGAAATGTCTACACAGAGCAATGTGGTCTGATTAGAGCAGTCAGGTGTGTGTGTGTGGGGGGGGGGGTGGGGGGGTTGGCATTTGTAGAGATAGTGTAGACACCAGGTGACTATCACTGAGGACAGTGAGGGAGGTGAGCTTTCCCACCTAGAAACAGCTCCTCAAGCTAACACTTCTCACCTGTTTTTACAAACATTTTATATGACCAGTAACTGTCTATTATTCTGTGAATGGGAGTTATGTTTCTCTCAGATGGAGATATAAGAGTGCCACTACATGGTACCTTGGCTCGGCTCTGTCCACAGCAATAGAATAAATGGGGTCTATCGTTTGTTTGTTTTCAAGTAGGGCCATACAGAACATGAATACCTCTCACCATTGACCCATGGGCCTCCAAACCTCTACTCACCCACTGAGTAGCCTTGCAGCTGCCTCTCTTCCTATTTATCCAACACAAATCACTGCTCATTCACACAACACCTTTTGATTGAATACCATGGGTCAATTGAGAAGGTAAAGGCAGCAGATCTTTGATCGGGAATGAAGGGCTCAGGGTTCCTAAGGAAGCAGGCTGTTAGAGGCACTGAGCAGCGCCACACAATGCCTGTACGAGCACTCAGCCTTCACCTAATGTTTTCATTTCACTTCAGATAGTTCGTTTACTGTTGGACAGCGACCACGTTTCAACACACTCCAGCGCTATTTTCACCCAGCGCTAATGGCCTCGCTGCGGCCCCCAATCTCGCCACTGTCTGCCAATCAGCCCTGGAAATTACCATTGGAGTCGTACATCCAGTGCACTTGAAATTACTAATCAGAGCCGTTGGCCGCCCAACGCCTGCCATGCCGTCCGTGTTGCCTGGAACTCAGCTACGGATCATAACCAGAGACTATTACCCTTTCTGGTCTTCACATTTCCTCAGGCCTGAGAGAGTTGAAATGTGCAATAAGGCAGGTGAGTGCAAGGTAGTTTTGTGATATCTTTGTCCAACTGCATGGTGTGGCTTTCCCTGATGGCTAAATTGGCATGGATCTGCCCTCACCTGCCCTTCCACCCTTCACTCCCTATACCTCCTCTCCCACCCACTGGGCATGCTGTGTTGGTTTGTTCATTTGCTGGGGGTGGAAGCTCCGTCTACTAATCCTGTGCCTGTTTACCACAGGGACTGTCTGCCGAGACCAGCTACCTCTAATGAGAGTGCGAAAGGAATGAATAAATCCCATCATTATTGTGTTTTACTTTTCAACATCCAAGGTAACCTCAGTCACATTAAAATCACCATCCACTCAGCTAGTGGGCCCCTACTGTTCTATTTCTTCCTGCCCAAAGATGAAAAGCGCCCAACTGAAGACAGATAGGCAAATTATCTAAGCGCAGCGACAGGCTTTAAATTTACCTGTGCCGAGGCGATGTGAGTTATTTGAGGACATAATAATGGGTAAAAGGACTCCAGCAGTTCTCCACTAATCCAAGCCTGAGGACCAAAGTAAACACAAACCCAAGCAATATGGATTACTGTATCTTAACCCATCTCTCTCTAATTGAATTCTGGCTGTTGGGCCCAACCTGATGGCTGGATCAATCTGAGCTCCCCATCTCTCTGCTTATACCTCCATAGCCAAATGTTTATCTACAGCTCATCTTTCCGGCTAATCTCCCAATGCGTCGCTTCGGCTCCTTAATTCTCCTCACTCAATCCCCAACAAGGCACCTCTGTAAAAACAGCTCAAAAGTTAAAACCATGCACCCCTATGTGTGATGTGTAGATTACACATAAAATAAAGACATCAGAGAATATGGAGCAGCAAAACAGGAAGGTCAGTGTATCAATATTAATCTTACCCTGGACCAACAAGGGTTTCAAATCTGTCATTAATAGCCATTCCTTCAGAAGGGCAGACACAACTGATTGCAGTCTTGCTTTAAAAAGTAATCTTCCTATGCTGGGAATGTGATACAAAATTGCATTAATATGACAGCATTTTCATGTCATTGGATTTTTCCACGATGATAACATCTAATCGGAATACAGACGTTCCCTGCACGAAGTCTTCAGTACAAGAGTCCCCACAGTAGCATCAAATCAGGATTTTTGATGAATGTATTTCAGTTTATCCACTTAAGGGTTTTGAGGGAATAGGATAACAAGAATACTAAACAAATTAATTTAATGTAATTCTCAACTGTAAACATGTCTATATCTGCTGAGGGTGTCATAAACCTCACACATCAGTAAATGCTCTTTGAAGCCGTACTAGACTACACCATACACACAGTACACTTAATTCTTTGTAATTTCTCCTCAAACGGCTATGTTCCAACTCAAACTCTGATCATTTGGCCTTGCCTTATTGTATTCGAATGGCTTTGTTCCAACTCAAACTCCGATCATTTGGCCTTGCCTCCAACTTAGTCAAGTGAAATGCCACTTTGTGATTGACAGAAGAGATTTACAATGGATCCCTCTCCATCTCGCCACTCGTTGTACTTCCTCCTGGAGACAGAGACACATGCTCTTGCCCTTCATCGCCACACGCTGATCAGTCACACACTAACCACTCCACTGCTCGCTCTCCGACTGATCGTGCCAGAGTCGTGATTGACGCACATAATTATCTGGAGCTCTATCACTAATTCGACAACCTCAAAGAACCATGCTGTGAGGTGCATCAATTAATTAGTAGGGCAGAAAGCCACAGTGTGTAATACTCAGTCATGGCATTTTCCTGAGTATCTTTCATTAAGTATGAGAACAAGCTAGCTAACTGGTTCGCTATATTGACTCTCTACACTATTTATCAATCTCTTTTGGTTCTACCATTACTTCTAGACTGGACTGTGGGGACTAAGTGGCTGAAAGGAAGTGAGTTGAGGCTGGACTATTTTGAGGATGTGATGCATGAAGCGTTTGACTAACATTAACTACAGCAAGGTGAGGCCACAGCTGAGGCACAACACCCCATCTATCTCTATTATGCTAACAACCAATCAGGGAGAAAATTAAGGGTCTTCTATGGAGTGATTTTAGTCCCAACAGAAATTGTATTTGAATTCCATTGTATTAGGATATTGAATTTGAATATAACAGTTTTAAATGTTTTCTGTACAAATTGAATAATTTAATTCATAAATTGATCTGGAATTGCATGATTTGAAAGTTATGCATTAGGGGGCGCTATTAAACATTTTGGATGAAAAACGTTCCCGTTTTAAACAAGATATTTTGTCACAAAATGATGCGCGAATATGCATATAATTGACAGCTTTGGAAAGAAAACACTCTGAAGTTTCCAAAACTGCAAGGATATTGTCTGTGAGTGCCACAGAACTGATGTTACAGGCGAAACCCAGATAAAAATTCAACCAGGAAGTGCTGCATTTTTAAAAACCGCCTCCTTATATGGCTGTGAATGAGCTACAAATGAGCTTACGTTTTCTACGTATTCCCCAAGGTGTCTACAGCATTGTGACGTCTTTTTAGGCATTTACATTGAAGAATGGCTGTAAGGGACCATATATAGCATTTGGTCACATGGTGTCTCCCGCAGAAAATCTCGCGTAAAATACTGAGGTAGCCATTTTTCCAATCGCTTCTTATGAGAAACCAATTGCCTCGACGGATATATTATCGAATATATATGTTAAAAACACATTGAGGATGGATCCTAAACAACGTTTGCCGTGTTTCTGTCGATATTGTGGAGCAAATTTTGAAAAAAGTTTGGCGTTATAGTTGCAGCATTTTCCGGTCGATTTCTCAGCCAAGCATGATGAACAAACTGGAGCTATTTCGCCTACAAAAATAATATTTTGGGAAAAAAGGAACATTTGCTATCTAACTGGGAGTCTCCTGAGTGAAAACACCCGAAGTTCTTCAAAGGTAAATGATTTAATTTGGTTGCTTTTCTTATTTTCGTGAAAATGTTGCCTGCTGCCAGCAGAGCTAGCATATCATTATGCCATGATAAACTTACACAAATGCTTGTCTAGTGTTGGCTGTAACGCATATTTTGAAAATCTGAGATGACAGTGTTGTTAACAAAAGGCTAAGCTTGTGTTTGAATATATTTATTTCATTTCATTTGCGATTTTCATGAATAGGAAAAGTTTCTAGGGGTATTTATGTCCGCTGCGTTATGCTAATGCGTTTGAGGCTATGATTACGCTCCCGGATACGGGTTTGCTCGTCGCAAGAGGTTAATAGAGTGAATATTGCATTCAGTTTTAAATTCAATTTCAATTTAATTTAATTTTCAATTGTAATATTTATTCAGTTTCATATATATATTCAGTTTCAATATGGTAGATATTGTATATATTTTCTCTGTATCAAGTTTACAAGCTCAAATGTCAAATTAAATTCTCTAAAATCAGATTCATAACCAGAGACAGCATCCTGGTACTTTGCCAGCCAGGATTGGTAGGAGAGAATCTAACTGTCACTGTGGTAAGAAGAAGCTCCTGGTGGTTTGCACTGAAATCACTCCATACTCATCCCTTTTGAGACAGCTAACATACTGTATGACATTTCCTGACACTAAAATGGATGAGTTACATATTTAATGGATTCCTTTGCTACTTAGCTGCATGACAACATACTGGGGCCTGATTGTAGGTCAACTTAAAATCAATGGTCATTATAATCTAGTATATTATGATATTTTAACAATGTACGACATAGGAAAATAGTTATGAGGAGATTACGGGACACCACGTCAGTCTCAAATTAACTTTTCAATTATTTATCATTAATTTACTTCTTAATAGAGCTTAATATGCCAATTATAAGGTCATTTTCCTGATGTTTGGTCATCTCCATATTCCATTGCATTCCCACATGCACAGATGTACACACATGTATTGTAACGTGATCAAGAGCTTTGTTCTATCTGCATTTTTGTCAACATTTAGTCATTGACATAACCTTATTCTGTTCAATGTTCTCTACCTATATAGTACTCTAAATATCCCAATTCATGTTGTTAAGTTCAAAAGAACACCATATACAAATTGCTGACACCATTAATTAAAACCAATAAGAGTTCAGAAGCATAATTTTGCAGATAGAACCTTATAAGTAGCTAATAGTCTTTAAATGATGTTTGCTTGAAAGCAGGATAAGACACTTTGCTATTCTTCAACTTTTTCTCATCTGAAATATTCTGGATGTCTTCAGAGGGGTTCTTTGAGCACAGAATGTCTAGGGCAGACTGACTGACTGACTGACTCTTCATTTAAAAGGGCCTGGAAATGGACAAATTGTTAGCTCGCCAGCCAAGAATAACTCACTTTTGAATATGCAGTCAGAGTATTGTATATTAACTGGTATTACACCTGAAGCCTATGCACTGGAAGGCTTTAAATGAGCTGTTCAGAAAATCTAAATCATTCGAACAGTAATTGCTTCTGTCTTGATCCAAGTTACTGAAAATTACATTTAATGTAGAACAAGCATTTTGAAAGTCTGTCCATGAGAAACATGGGAAAGAAAAGGAAATTAGGCTAATCATCATGGAGAATTTGTTCGCTGCCCCAACCAGGAAAGAATCCATGTCTCCGTGACAAAGATACAATTCTATGTATTAGTGATGATGGGCCAAAACTTTTAAGTTAGATTTTTTTAATAGATATTGGGTCAGCCTATGCTCCATTATTTTCTATCCTCCCCCACCTGAATCATTCGATGAATTGTCTGAGCTGCACATTACATCATGTACTACCTTTTCTGTACACTTGACTTAATGTAATCCCTCTGCCACAGCTGGCAAAGTTATGACAATAGTTAGCAATAATGAAAATTTCGTAAAGTGGCTGAGGAATCCATTAGATGAGGCATTGTATTGCTGTCTTTATCTTCCTCTATCAGAATGTACAAACCCATTTTCCTCACCCGGCCCCAAAAAATTATCCGACATATGATCAACCAGGCCCTCTCTGCAATGTGATGGCTGCTGTTCTAATGAAGATTTGTCTCTGAGACTGTAAATACATGGAGCAGGAAAGATAAACATTGAAGCCTGTGTATATATGCCCCCTCTCGCGCTGCGCATTAGTGGAACAGGACAGTTGCTGAGGCACAATCAAGACCGATTGCTTCCAATGATGAGTTCTAAAAAATGATAAATGGCAACGGGAGAGAGCCTCACAGACGCACACACTATCATCAGCCACAGGGGCAGAAAGACCAACAAAAATATCACAGACAAACATTTGAGTATCAGGACCAGAAACCTTTTTTTTATTTTTATATTTCTGGCCTGCATCTTTCTTTCAGTTGGCATAAAATCAAGTCAAATGAGCTTTAAGGCTTCAAAAGCCACAAAATGGGTTCATAAGTCTTGTTATGTCCTATGTTAATTATGTTTCCACATTTTTATAATAGACGGGTAGAGGGGTTAAGGAAATGGCTGGCTAGACAGCCTTTGAATGTCTAAGTGGTCAAATATAGTAGAGATAAATTCAGAGTTGGCCTATCATATTTTACCAGGGCTTTTTGCCGTAAACAATGGGACTAATCTGACCAACGATTGTAATTACTGTCATGTGTGTACTGTGTGTTTGTTTTCAAGGTAACTCCAGTTGAACAGACATAACAGTTCACTTAGAATAGAATGCGATGTAACACAGAGCAACCTCTCAGGGCAAGTATTGATTGAAAACACAGAGGCTCTCTTTGCAAACTATCCTTGTTTTTTATAGAAGCTTCAAGTTGTGCATAATGACAAGTAAGAACATAAAATAGATGCTAATGAAAAATGGGGAGAAGGAGTGTGAAGTTCAGATGTGTCTGACTGAAATTGAAAAATGGAAGGGCCCCTTCTGTTTCCCCAGCATTACAATGATGTTCTCTCTCTATGAACTTCCTCCACTTCACTTCCTCCCTGGCTCTTCATGCCTCTCTATCACACAGTCGCAAGGTGTCTTTGAAAGCCAGTGTGTAATGGCAAGGCTTTCTTGGCGATATCATAATGGTGTTGTAGCTGAGACATTGAGACCTAGCATTTTCTTGGAATAGTTGTGTGGTGAAACTCTTGATGCTTTGTAACGGGAATTCATTTTGGTAGGGGTGGATCTTGAAAGGTCCATTACACACTGGCATCCTTGCACTTTATTACAAATGCCAAGTCACTCACCCACCAGTGCACCTTGTACCAAATGGTAGGATGGACCTCACTTTTTATGTGCAGAAAGATACATTTGTATGTGTTCATCTACAAAGCCCCTTTGGGTAAACTCCATCTTTACCTCTGTAGTCTGGTCTCCTTCACCACAGGCAGTTGCCATACCTGGTCTGCTAGGTGGTTGCTACTTAAAGTCCCCAGGACATTCATAGTATTAGGCAAGACTGCCTTCTCTTCTTGTGCACCAGAGGCATGGAATAGTCTACAATTCATGCTTCATCTAGATATGTTAATGCCACTGAATTAATTTAAAATATTGTTAAAATATCTGTTACGGAGGAGTGTAAATGCTTTTTTAGGCTGGATCGTATTGTATTGTTGTATGTTTTAATGATGTAATGTATTGATTGTTGCTGCCTTCTTGGCCAGGTTTCCCTTGAACAAGTGACTCTGGGTCTCAATGGACTTTTCCTGGTTAAATAAAGGTTAAAAAAAGAAGAAAAAAACTGTCCAGTCACAGTGTGATTTTATTGGGATTGATCAGATTCATTATTCTGTGGAGATCTTTGGCCAGGCTCGGTTGAGTTGTTTGATGGATGTGATATAGAGAGGGCATTCCTCCAATGGACACACCCTACATTTAGAGGGAGAGTCCAATTTTCCATTACATGCTGTGTCACAACAGGACTGCTCTTTGTCCAGCCATAGCTCCTATTTTGTGGGTTGACAAGATAAAATATATGACTTTCAATGCACTGAGAAATTCTCTCCTCTTTGACAAAGATTACATCAAAAGATAGATCAAAGTGTTTTTAAACAAGGCATAACCACTGTGTCATGAAAGGATAGGACATGTGTACAATTCACTTTCAGGGTCTAGTAAATAGAGAAAAACTAACCAAGTTAAGGCTAGACATTCCGCTAGTGGGACATCTCGACAACATTCGGTGAAATTGCAGAGAGCGAACTTCAAATTCAATTATTAGAAATATTTAACTTTCATAAAATCAAAATAAAGCATATCTTCTTGTTAATCCAGCCACCATGTCAGATTTCAAAAAGGCTTTACGGCGAAAGCAAACCATGCGATTATCTGAGGACAGCACCCCATCATACAAATGCATGACAAACATATTTCAACCAGGGAGGTGTGACACGAAAGTCAGAAATAACCACATAATTCATGCCTTACCTTTGAAGATCTTCTTCTGTTAGCTCACCAAAATGTCCCAGAAACATCACAAATGGTCCTTTTGTTCGATAAATTCCTTCTTTATATCCCCAAAATGTCCATTTACTTGGCGCGTTTGATTCAGAAATACACCGGTTCCATCTCGCCCAACATGACTACAAATTATCTAATAAGTTACCTGTAAACTTGGTCCAAACATTTAAAACAACTTTCCTAATCCAACCTTAGGTATCCTAAAATGGAAATAATTGATACAATTTAAGATGGAATATACTGTGTTCAATAGCAGATAAAAATCAACGTGGAGCGAGCTCCAGGTCGCGCGTAACAAACACTAGAGTCCACATGGCTTGACACTCACAATGAACAGCCCTACTTCTACATTTCTCAAAAGAAAAACATCAATCAATTTCTAAAGACTGTTGACATCTAGTGGAAGTCATAGGAACTGCCACCAGGTGCCTCATAAATATAGTTTCCCATAGAAAGCTAATTGAAAACACAGTGACATCAAAAACAATTCCTGGATGGTTTGACCTTGGGGTTTCGCCTGCCAAATAAGTTATGTTATTCTCACAGACATTATTTTAACAGTTTAACAGTAGACACTGTAGAGTGTTTTCTATCCAAATCTACCAGTTATATGCATATCCGAGCTTCTGGGCCTGAGTAACAGGCAGTTTACTTTGGGCATGATTTTCATTCGGACGTGATTAATAGTGCCCCCTAGCCCAAAGATTAACAATATGTCAAGTTCTGAAATATATGCAGGGATATTTGTTCAGCTTACAAAAGCTGTCAACCCCAGGATTGTAAAGATAATTAAATATTATCAGCATCATGTATTATTCTATGTGGAAGGTGTGTTTTTTTCTATTAAATTGTTGTCCTCAAATTTTGCTTTGATGCTTGTCATGCAATGAGTTGTCATGGTCTTGGAGCACATGCCACACATTGTCTAGGGGGAGTTTGTTTAGAAAATGTATTCACTCTGAAAAGTCAATGTTTTATGAGTCTATTTATTGAGGAAATAAAGAGATGGCAAAGTCAGTGAGCTGGGGGTTGCTAATCTCCAAACATTTAAACTGGAGAAGGGAAATAATTTGTAAGCTCTATTTAATTGTTAGAGTAGACAGGAAAAGGTGCACTCGGAAATATGGAGTTTGTGCTGTAAATGGTGTCAGCATTGTAAGTGTTGCTGATGGCTCATTAGTTCAGCTTTATAAAGCTAGTAGTGCTGAACATAGTAAGTTGTTCCATAATTGGTCTCTCACTTCCCGACTTGTTGTATTGTGCCACAATATGTATCTACTTGCAGATTGGTTGTGTTGTGCCATAATGTCTCTCCTTTTCAGACTTTCTGTGTTGTGCCATAATGTCTCTCCATTTTAGACTTGCTGTGTTGTGCCATAATGTCTCTCCTTTTCACACTTGTTGTGTTGTGCCATAATGTCTCTCCATTTCAGACTTGCTGTGTTGTGCCATAATGTCTCTCCATTTCAGACTTGCTGTGTTCTGCCAAAATGTCTCTTCTTTTCACACTTGTTGTGTTGTGCCATAATGTCTCTCCATTTCAGACTTGCTGTGTTGTGCCATAATGTCTCTCCATTTCAGACTTGCTGTGTTCTGCCAAAATGTCTCTTCTTTTCACACTTGTTGTGTTGTGCCATAATGTCTCTCCTTTTCAGACTTGTTGTGTTGTGCCATAATGTCTCTCCATTTCAGACTTGCTGTGTGCTGCCAAAATGTCTCTCCGTTTCAGACTTGCTGTGTTTTGCCATAATGTCTCAGAAGGGTAAATGCAGCCCAAGTTGTTGACCATTTTCTACAGTACAGTATGCTGTTGATGTGTCATAAACTTCAAGGTTTTTTCTCAAACCTAACATTTGGAAGAAAAAAAATCACAGCAAGCTGTGGATAATTGCATTCTGTTCTCAGTGAAAAAAAGTGTGCTGTATCAGATGCTGGGTTCGTTCTGCCTAGTGTTTGGCAGATTGAACAAGAGTGGAGGGAGTAGGAGAGAGACGGAGAGAGAGAGAGAGACATGTATTTTCAGCGACTTTGATTCGTTCAATTGATTCTCCTGCTGCAAGTACAAAAGACTCTAAAACACAGCCCAAGGCCGCCAGCCAGGGAGGAGGGGGAAAGAATACGGGGGTTCGGGACAAAAAACCTGAGCGCAACTTTACAAATCAAAATACGTAGTTGGAGATGGCTCAAGTTAATACATTTCCTGTTCAGTGTGTGATCAGCCCGGGGTTCAGGTCCATTAAAGCACATCTGAGGAATTCTGAAAGTCTCCTGGGTGGCTCAACAGGGGTCTGCTACCTACAATTAATTATTGTCTGAGGGGAAAAAGCAAGAAATAGCAAATGCAAATAATATTGTGCTGGTGAAATAAGGCTGCTAAAATGCTCCGATGCTCCAAGAGAAATGGGATTTCCATTCCATGGATGGCATTGGAAGGTGGAAAGCTAAGCGGGAATAACTGACAGCTTATAATGTGGGGAGGAGATAAAATGGAAAGGAGGCTTGATGAGGCATGGGTGGGTGCAAACCATTCAAACTAATGTTCCCAGCCAGTAGCCAAGTGTACAATGGTGAAGGACAGGATGGTGGTTACATCACTCTTGCTGCCAAGGCTCCTAATTGTCTGCTCTCTCCCCATAGATGGCCTTTCCTTCACACTACCAGAGAACCTATGACAACAAGATTCATCAACACAAGGCTATGCAGTCTAAACATGTCTTATGAAGGGAGGAGTAACGTGGCTTCTGCTATTGTTTATAGTTTTATAAATATCAAGTAATTGGAAATTGTATTACCAAGCAAAGATTGAAAATGATCCTCTGGCAATGTGATATGGGACTCATTAAAAAAGATGCTTGCACTGCTCACGATTTCTCTCGCTCATAAAAAGCCTTCCAGACAGTGGAGACATCCATTTTCCTCTTGTCTTCCCCTATCTCTGCTGCTCCCTTAGCGAGGACCTCGTCTCATTTTTATCTTCTGGATGCCTTGACATTGAGAGAGACCCTTAATCAAAACATTTGTCTTTCTTTCAGCCGGCGCTCAGATCGGTGAATGAGAGCTGACACCAGAGGGAGACGCATTTGTCCCAATCAGGGCCCACAGCCATTTCACCACTAGGCGAATGTTCTGTGTCGGCGGAACACTGATGAATCCGTCACTTAGCCTTGATTTGGAGGAGCTGCTCGCCACACCAAACTTCCAGGTTAAATCAAAAACGACGACAACGGTACTGCCATAACCATTACCACCAAGCAGCCATCCCATCACCATCACCATAAACTCTGACATAATGATCCCACGCTTGTTTATTCTCACATATGCTGTAATTAGGATTTTTACATTGTGCATGAAAAATTAATTGTTTTCTTTGCTTTGGTGTGTGTGTGTGTAGCCGCCACCAGGTTACGACATTAACAAGACTGCAGTTGCTTTTCTTGTCTACATGGCATTCATTGTGCGGCTGTAAGATAACTACAGTGTTCCATCTCCCAGCTTTCACTGCACATCACCAAATGGACCACATTACATGGTGTCATCCTTTAAGACAGCACGTTGCAACACTTGTGTTGTCAGAGCAGCCAAGCACTAAATGCAAATGCTCTCCTGCCAATAGGACATAGACTTCTCTCTTGTGGCAGAGACAGAGAGAGAGAGGGTTCTGGGTCAGAGTTCGGTGAAATTGCCCTGATGACAGGATCATTATCTGTCTGTGTATTCCATTAAATATCTTAACTAAAGTCTTGGGGTTGAGGTGTCAGACTCGCAGCATATCAAGAATGCAAGTGACGGAAATGTCTCTAATGTAATGTACTTCTTTGACTTGAGCAGCATGTAGCATCCGTCTCTCCAACACTATCTGTAGCATTCGAGAGGAAGATGAGAGGCAGACTGCAACCTGTCAGAGACAGGGCTGTTATTACAGGAAGAGAGGGGAGAGGAGGCTTTATCAGATGGTGTGTATGAGGCTGCGGACATGAGATAGTATCCTGAGTCAAAGTGGCATTACACCACACCTTCGCTAAGGGGAATCCATTGAGTTCAAAATAAAGAGATTCACTTCAGTCGGGGGCCACTATAAAACATGGCTAAAGAAAGTCATTATCCCCCAAGTGAACACTTCACCATAAGTGTACAGTATATAAGGCAATACAAATTTAATTTGGACCTCCTTCGTCTTTCTTTGAATCGTTCCCGGACAGCATTGTATTAACATTTTACTGAACATGGGTGAAGGTAGGTTAGGAAGCCCTTTTGAAATGAGTACATACAGTATATCCTATTACTGAAAACAATACAATATTATGGACTTTCCCTGGATTTGTGGATTTTCTTTCTGTGCTGCAGAGGAGGTGATGTGGGCTAAAGGTTATAGAATGAGATGAGGTGACTTGTCAATGGCAGAGAGTTGTGTCACAGAGAGGGCTAGACAGACAGTATTGGCAGCTTTCTGATAGCTTTCTCCTTGGATGTCCTCTACAACTCTGGATTTTTCCAGAAGTACATATCAGTGCCCAAATGGGACCAAAAATATCTCCCTTTGGATGTGTTTTCATGCTGCCACCTTGTACAAAACATTTTCATAAAAATCACTCAATCAAAACTGAATTAGCATTCAAAGTAGCGACTTTACAGCTGTGGTGAGGACATAAAATCACATCTGCCTTCAAATAAATAAATGGGAATTCAAAACGGAGTAAAACATATTTTATAAAAGAGGGAGCTGGCAGAAACGAAGCCATTTATATTTTATGCCATTTACAGTACATTAACAAATGCCATAAAAGTGCACAGCTGTGCTGTATTCTGTGGGCACAGCATTTAGGAGACTTAAGGCAGTGATATAACAGAGGGTAATGATGGAAAAGGTTTGCCAGAGACTCTGTGGGCAAACAGCCCCACAATGCATCAGTATTAATCAGACATGTAACAGATCAATGGAAACGCTCCCCTTAATTCTTTTGCATTTTTTACCTGAGAGATGAGCGCTTATCCTACCAGTTCCAGGGTAATCTTCAAAAAGCTGTTTATCAAACTACTGCATTTCAGTGAAGGAGAAAACATATTATGCAATAGCTGGATTCAGGGAGAGAGCCAAATGTCACTATTTAGCTAGATGAAGGCATTGATCTTAAGTCAAACCCACCCTAAAAAGACTTTGCTCTCAACACAAGAGTTCTCCTCTTTATAAATAAAACATCCTGCTTGTATACTATTAAGAGTGGAATCTGCAATATATATCAGAAGACCACTTTTCAAAACAGGCATGGCCCTGTATCTCACAGCACATCTCAATCTCCACTCATTTCAAAGGTACTACAACACCCACACTTCTCCTCCTTGACTGCATGGTAACTAGCAGAGACCTGGGCATTTAGAGACTAAAGAGGGTGCCAAGACTGGGGCATTGTCTGGATAATAGTGAACAGAGTGAGCCAGTCCTCAGAGGAGTGCTGGAGTTTTGATATTGTAGCTCAAGGGAGTCTTATCCCAAGTTACCCTCACTCACTTTGGGCTGCAGGCCTTCCCTCTGGGGCCCATGTCAGATCCCCATCCACACCCGGTGAATTGGAGTGTGAAGCTACTGGACAGCGTCTTTGCATGGTTCACCTCCTTCAACTCCCACCTCTTGAACTTTCTGTTGCCAGCAGCACTGCATGGGGCAAATAATTCAGCTCCCAAAAGTCAGAGAGCTTTGAAACCCACCTACGGCCTCTGCCACGTACTCTTCCCCTTGCTAATCTGATGTCTCCTTCATACTCCTGTCAGTCCAAATATTTCATGCAGAACCCCTTGATATATTTTGGACATAGTTTCTTGCGAATCAACATGCATGGCATGAGCTCAGTGACTCACACGCACAGCTTCCAACAAAGGTAAACTTTTATGATTATACACTGAGGTACTTCCCTGACCAGCTGTGACAGAGGTAGCCCAGGCGCTGCAGGACCCAAAGCAGAGTTCAGACACTCCTTGGGCACCACTTTCTACTTCAGCGGGCTTGGGAAGTTCACTAACTGTCTCATACAGACTCAACAAGTGCTAATTAACTGTATACCTAACAATGGTTTAAAGTCTATGTGACTTAATGGGTCCACAGTTCCATTCTCATTAAGACTGCAGAAGGAGGCAGGTCCCTGGTGAAGACTCCTGCTCCACACAGCTCTACGTGGGCTTGATGAGGGGAAGAAAAGGCCAGGAGTGAACAGTGAAGTGGGAAAATATTCAACAATGGCCTTGGCTCTAATGAGAGCATAATGTGGATATACCATACTGTATCCGACTGAGAATCCTGAAGTTAGTCTTAGATATTGTGCCATCCACTTCCCTCCTCAGAGGTTAGATATACCTCATTATGTCACAATGAGATCCACTTAAACCTGTTAATGATATAGGAACTCCTCTCCACTGCAGTGCCTACTAGGTTATGTGGCATGTCTAAGTGGTGATGATGACATGTGTTCTAAAGCAATTAAAGGTCATCATGAGGAGAGTGCGACCATTATGACTGGCTAGAGCTGGATCACAGAGTACTAGCGCAGGCCTGCTAGCCTCACCGTTGACTGGACTCATTCATACACTCCCCTACACTATGCTCATGCACTAGGAGGATATTACCCTTCCTCGCTGTCGCCCAGGTTAAAGCAGGTTATAGCCCTGCTAACGGGCATGATGCCAGCTATCACACCCACAAGTGGGCAGATTCTGCACAGCACCCCTGGTGTAGCAGTGTAACCTCAGCAGCCGCTAATGGAGCTAATGTAGCTTTAGAAAGGTCAGGTGGACAGAGGGAGATTAGAACGCGTGCCCTGCTCTGACAGCTAGTCTGACCTTTAGCAGGCTAATCCTTGCGGGAAGAACCCTGCACAGCCACGTCTTTCTGTCTCTCCTTGCCTAGCGACATCTCCAACGCCTCTGCCTCCCTCCCAGGCACGGGGGCACTCACCTCACCTCAGCCCAAATGGGGACTGGCACACAGTGTGAAAATGCTGCTGCGAGGGGGAACACTGTTCCAGGCTGAGTGAGTTGGACTGGTGCCCTGGGGTGGACTAACACACCTCTGACACACCGCTACCCCAGTCCCGGCTGTGCTGGCTTCCACATGCAGGACATATGTGGCTTGTCTACTGTAGTTGATGGGCTACAGCACAGCTAGGTGAAATTAGCAGTGGGAACAAAAGGCGTACTAACAGTGATTAGGAAAATCAGTTGAACTGCCTAGCGGTGGCATATGCTGTCATTACAGCTTCAGGTCATGTACTGTAGGATTACAACATTAACATAGCTACCACATTTCAGTCTGAAGCCACTAAGAGGTGTTAGGACTTGAAGAGCAGCGGGAGGATAATGACGACTGGTCTTACTCGAGAACAACTCAGAGATAACAAAGATATTGTGCCATCCACTTCCCTCCCCAGAGGTTAGATATACCTCATTATGTCACATGGGGTGGAACTCCTCTCCATTCTCCTAAAGATTAACAATTAATTAAATGGCCTCTGGGAAATTTGTATTGACCCCACCCCCCCACACACACTTTTTTTTACACTGCTGCTACTCGCTGTTTATTATCTATGCATAGTCACTTTACTCCTACCTACATGTACAAATGACCTCGACTAACCTGTACCCCCGCACATTGACCAGGTACTTCATTATTGTTATTTCATTGTGTTATTATTATAATACATTTTTTGGTGTGTTTATTTAGTAAATATTTTCTTAACTCTATTTTCTTAAAACTGCATCGTTGGTTAAGTGCTTGTAAGTAAGCTTTCAGTGCATGTGACAAATACAATTTGATTTGTCACTGCCACAAACCATGCTTTAGCAATGTTCTGTAAATGAGCAGTCTACCGTATGTGGTTGTTTACAGTGAGAAGCTGAAGTCTGCTAGTCCATTGTCTGTATACTGTAAGAGGGCATGTCACTGTTAGTTCCCAATGTGTGTCAGGGAGCTAGGCGAGGAGGCGAGGAGGAGAGGAAGGAGCAGAGGAGAGGAGATGTGTGTGACTCTCCCTGGCTGTTCCTGTTCCTCCGCAGACTGTAGGCTGACAACTCTCTCCCACACCTGCATGGCTGGAGAGGAGCAGGTTTTCTCTGTAATTAAAATGTCACAACCTAAGCTCTATCTCTCTCTCTCTCTCTCTCTCTCTCTCTCTGTTTTACCTCGCCACTGTCTCTCCTGCTCCCCCGCTGGCCCTGGTGTGACCCAGTCATTCCCAGTCAAGGTGACAGGAGGTGTCATAACTGCCCTCTTCAGCCCCCAATTAGCAGAGTTTACCCTTGGCCAACAGCAGCCAAACATGTACTGCAGGTGTGTGGGGGGAATCACACGATGCAGCTCAGCTCTACATTGTGCCACTAGTGAAAACCACATTGCTTCTTTTCTATCTCCAATGCTCAAGACTTGGGAAACCATCGTAGAACCATCAAACCATACTACCCACGCAAAACTAGATGTCGTACAGTTAATATATTCCTACCAAACCACCTAAAACATTGCAGGAAGTAATGTATGCCACAGTGTTCCAAAACAGGTATAATTAGGCCTTGTTCCTGAGAAGTGCTAAAATGTAACATTTTATCATTGAGTTTCAAATGGGCTTGCATCCATATGGACGTGTCAGGTTTTGAGTGACCTGTCAGGCATCTCTAGGGCCAAACAGAGTCCAAGTCAATAACAAACACGCTGGTTAATGAACCAGACTTCAGAGTGGTTATCTGATTGAAATGCTTGAGTATGCAGGCGTTAACATATAGCCCCTTGTAGTGGTGTCCCTGTTGCCGAGGTGTCCTCTTCACATCCCTCTTTAACCTTGAAAGAACTGCATGAATAATGGGTTTCAGGTCCTTAAAATGTCTGTTGTGCTATCTGGTGTTAAAAATACCTTCAAATAATTAGACAGATGGAGCACTAGACATAATAGTTGTTGCTTCGATTTGAAGGTGGATTTTATTTTGTATTAATCATTATTGCCGGCCTCTCAGCTCCTCCTCATTAATGAAGTGTCTATGCTGAGAATGGGGACCAGAGATTTGTGATGAGCCACAATAACGGTGGCCAGACCACTAGGCCTAAACCGATTGCTGAGGGGAAAGTGGACACATTTGCTTGAGATTTTATTTAAAAACATAAAATGATTTATTGAGGTCCTCTGCTCACAAACGTAATCTCTATTGACCAGAAACACTTCTTGTCTCTGAAAGAATTAAAGATAACCATCCCTATGGTTTTCTGACTCTTCTGTAACTAGATGCAAGAAGCATGTGATGTAATTATAACATAATTTGTAACTCAGGAAACATTTTGTTTTAAATAAAGAAAGCATACATTGATATATTCTGCTTAGCTTTAGTGGCTGGTATGATGCTCCTATCAGACAACCATCTGGTGTGTAGGTAGGGAGATACATTACGTTTCTGACTGGTCAGTGTTCAAAAAGTGGAGATGGAACACCTTCTATGATCTTGTCCTTTCAGTGTCATACCGCTGTTGCAGGCATGTTCACTGTCCCACCACCCTGCTGTCTGAGGGAGCAGCGTTGTTTACTGTATCTCAGCAGGTCTGTCTTTTGACAGACAGTGTGCATGGGGCCGGAGGGGGAGACAAAAAGCTCTAGTATTTGGGAAGAAACAGGCTAGACAGCCGGAGAGAGAGGGGCGAGGCTCCATGAGAATTAGATTAGCGTGGAGAGTCCAGATTGAGAATCAGACGAAGCCCCCCTGTGGTCACATGAGGCTAACACTGAACGCTAGCTACCCTGCTAACTGAATGAGCAGCAGGCCAGCAACACAGGGCACGCATACCAAGTGTGCTAGCGCCAGCATGATGGAGCGCAGCCCACCGGGAGGGAAGCCGAGTTGTTTACGTTCAGAAACTAGCTACTGGCCCTTTGACAGAGAGACAGACACATTCAAACATGATGGGATAATAACAGCAAATGTGTTATTTCTGACCGTAGGCTTGAAGACTGATGTGACAGATGTAAATCCACTCCCGGACTCTTAGGGGGTGCTAGAGATTGTATATGTGGTCACAAACCACCTCTGGGCAATAGATCTCTCCTGCTCACACACAAATCTGTCGGCTGCCATGGCTCTGCTACAGCTCTGGGCAGTGTGTGTCAAATGCAGGGCCTTACATGATGTGACGTTACATCTGGAGCGCAGTCACATGGTAGGTGTAGATTATGATCTCTCTCTCTTGCTGCTGTTCCCCATCATAAGCCTCTGGTGTAACATAACACTGCAATTTTTTCCTCTGGATTTCTATGACCAATGAATCAGTATGTTATTAACTGCCAGCCTAAGAGTGTAATTTGTCATGCAGAGGAAGTGTTCTCCTTTCTAAAGTCAGGCATAGCATATTGTCATGATCTCAAGGATCAAGGGTTTCCAATACTCCATACCACTCAGTAGCTACACTGTCTGATTACAAATGAGGCACTGTATCACTGTTCACAGTTACAAACGGATGGATCTACAAACGTTTTCCATGCCGATTGAGCTGTGACCTGGCTAAGCTCTGTCAAATCAAAGGCTATTTTTGAGTTCATTCATTATTCTTTGTGACAGTGAGCACAGATCGGGATTAAAAAAAGCAAAATAGAAGAAGAGGAAGAAAACAAATACAGTGTAGATGGAAGATTTCATCAAATATAATACTGTAAAAGAGCTGAAGGTCACAGATGCTAATAAAAAGGAAGGAAAAAAATAGCCATGTCTTTGCTGCTTTACTACAGCAAGAACCTTAAAGGAAGTGCAGCAAGAAGGGAAAGGAAAAGGGAAATGATACCTCATCATAATGATATGTGTGTGTGTGTGTGTGTGTGTGTGTGTTCAGGGCACATTTTGGGGTCCATTCACTTATTATGCCCCTTGCATTCAAGGTTTTACAATTAGGAATAAGTCATCCTCAGTTGAAAAGGTTGGTCTTGTTAGATAATGGCAGAACGCATCACTATTTCTAATCAGCTGCAAATGAGCTTTGAGAAAGAATGTTGTTTGGAAAGATGATCCTCAAAGGGAGTGACTGTCAAACCTTTTCCATAGAGAAGAAAATCCAGCAACTGCCATTTTCTGATCCTATTTGCAGCATAATAACATCTCACACAGAGCAGCTATTCCTTTATAGCCTATAAAGATGTCAGGCTGATTCCTAATGAACAAAGGGAAGCTGAAGCTAGTAATGGTTTAGAGATGATCTGATGCTAGAAGGAAGAGGCTGACAGTGGGTTTTGCATTATCAAAGCTTTGTTGCTCGAGCTTATGTTAGCGCAAGCAAACATCCACGCAGACACACGTTAGTCATTACAGAAAGCTTTTGTGCATCAAGGCAAATATTTCCTGGAGGATAGTCCGAGGGAGCGGGCACTTGGGGTAAGAGAGTGACTTGCCTGTCCTCGGCAATGTCAAGAAAGCTTCAGTCGGGCTCCAGCTTTTCATTAAGGCCGCCATTAGCGTCAGCTCCAGTTTAGCTTAGACCCAGCCAGTGCCACGATGGAGGGAGCACCATAGCCATTACCCATATAACGTCCACTTCCCCTTCCCCACACTGCACAGCTAGTAGGCCTTTATGACACGTAGGGGACAACCTCCTAGCTAGCACAATAATTAAGAAACGCTGGGCTGGGAGGGGTGACTTCCCCTTTCTTCCTTCGCAGGGGGGCAATCTGTCATGTTGCACGAATGTGTTTAGTGTGCAATACATTGTCGATGGATTTGGAATAAAATCATAAAGGACACTTAGATTGCTGTTTCATGGAAGTAGACCTCCATATATCAACTTCCCCGGTGTGTGTTCATTTCAAGAACATTACTTTGGTCCTTTGCTGTGATGTATGGTTTATTGGTGATCCTTCTCTCTCTGCACCAGAGCATACTGTAGCTTAAAACCGAAAAATGTTGAACGCAAGAACCTCTTAATTAGATTATCGACTTGGCTGAGATGCAGACACATGTTGTGTCTTCGGAGAACAGTTTCAGATATGGAGGAAATTAAAACTGTGTGGGAAGGCATGTACAGTGCAGTGCTAATTAGCAAGATGGATGCTATTAAGGTTAAATGTGTTGTGTTAATTCGGACTTTATTGGCTAATATTGTGAAATATCTTAGTCAATCTGAGCCTGACGATATCTTGATTGCCATATGTGATATATATGTACTGTATGAGTGAAAGCTGAGGTAAAAATAAGATTCTGCTTAGAGTCAGTTAAAGCTGAGCCATTGATTCTCTTTACACCAGCCAGCATTACATTCTTTCCAGCCAACTGATCTCTAAACCGTTTTTGAGCTGCTGTGTCCAGGGACCACTAGAGTGACACTGGGAGAGGATGGGAGAGAGAGAGGAAAAGGTAGAAAGAGAGGGATGGAGGCGGAAAGAGAAAGACATATATTCATGTCTGATCTTAAGTGACGATTTGTCTTGCCGTTTTGCCAGGAGAACGGACCTGATGAAAGAGTGCATAAATAAGGGATGCAGAAGAGATGTCTGAGAAGAGAAGAGTGAAAGAGACAGAGGAAGAGAGGGGAGGTGAGAGGATTGCACCCCGGGCTAGATCCCATTCCCATTACAGACTCTGGATCAGACTTCACATGTCATTAGAGGCGGTGTAAATCAGCAATTAGCCTCACAAATGAAGAAATGTCAGCCATTACCTGGAGCACAACAGGCCATCAGACCCCATCACAGAGCAATGCTGTACACACACCCAGACAGACGCCCAGACTCAGAAAACCCTCCCCTTCCATGTCAGGGCCAGTTGATGGACTCCGGCAAGAAGGCGGCACTGAGGCGTGTGGCTCAATTAGAGATATTTGTTGTAGTATAGGCATGACAGCTGTCCCAAGAGGACCTGTAAAGACAGCTCAGACTCTCAGCTAAACACAGCGCAATGGAAGGTGGAAGAAACTAAGGTGGGGGAGGAGAGGGAAAGAAAGAGAAATACAAAGGAAAAAGGAAAGAGCGTAAGAGAAGAGAGATTTTTTTTTGCCTGTGATGCTCATGTACCCCCAAGAACACTGTGATGAAACGGACAGCCTCAGTCAGACAGAGAGAGGTGAACATGCAGGGCTTCTCCATCTCCCTTTTCCCTCAATCCCCTCTCTCCCTGAAGGCCGGGAATATTTGACCTTGTATAAAACTGGAAAAAACGCACAAGTTACCCATCTACATTCACATACAGTACATACATTATTAGCAGCAAAACCTCTGTCCCATTCCATATCAGAATCCCTGAATACTTGAGTTAAGTTGCCTTAGTTTTGGCTCTAAACCACTTGCCCTCATTCAACGGCACCCGTGTATCTGAAACCCATTTAGGTCCTTTGGCCATAACATGGGGGGTCCACACACTGGAAGAGGAAGATAATGAGAAGGAAAAGGTGGAGGGGTTCTGTGCAGCAGGCCACTGTCCAACACAGTCAACAGACTGGCCTAATTATGCAGTCACCCAAACAGAGGGCGCTAATCCGCAGGCACACTGGCCTGTCAGCTCCCCACTACGTTCCAGTACTGCCAACAGGCAGGATGCATCTAGTTAAGGGCTAGAGAGTTACAAAAGTGCAATAAGATCCAACACGAACACTGGGTGCCCCAGATTCCTCCATGTCCAAGGGTGGCCAGTGTGAGAGATGCTGTTCTAAGTGCAGGAGATGGATGCACCCAAGACCTCAAAAGAAGGAGGACCCCTTTGGGGATGTGCTTACATTTAATTCATGTTAATTCACCAAACATCTATGGTTAGCCATAGGGCAGTGATGTGAAGGGAAAAAGAGCAGAGCAGAGAGGCATTAACATCCAACACTGACAAACTCAGTGCTCGCTATGGGGATGAGAAAAGACGAGACATGACTTATGTCTTCTTCTGTGTTCATCAGAGCTGTAAAATGCAACCGCCAGATTCTCTTTGTAATTGGTATGAATTCCTTGCTAGTAGTAATAAACAATTCAAGGAGATATTTGGTAAGAGCTAGGTGACACCAGATGAATGGTTGAATGGTTGTTTCCTGTCTGCCACATAATTTTACCCCTGGAGCCACCCCCACCTCCTCCCTCTCCACATCCCCTCCCACTCAACAGCACCAGGTACTTGTTGGCTGTAAAAGAGCCCAGTGCGGTCGTATGGCACCAGGTTGGAACCAACCAATTAGAGCAGAGACAATTTACCCCTGTGGCAGCAGGTTACAGGTGCGGAGAGTTGTGTGGAAAAGTGTTACCTGCAGGAACGACGGCTAACACTACCCCAGAGAGACCACCAGTTTATCAGGCTGACTTGTTCATTTGCGTGAGGGCTGGTTCGGTAAGCAGGACTCCAAGTCATACAGAAATAATGAAGCCAGATTTATGAAAATTACATTTTCTTCTCTACACATTGGAGGGCCCCCAGTCTGCTTTTCCAAATGTTGCCATTACATTTTCTCCTCATAATTGAGTGTGTGTGTTTACATAGGTGTGTGTGTGTGTGTGTGTGTGTGTGTGTGTGTGTGTGTGTGTCTGTGTCTGTGTCTGTGTCTGTGTGTGTGTGTGTGTGTGTGTGTGTATTCTTGTTTGTGTTAGCATGTCATGGTTAGGGTGGCAAGGACTGACGAAATGTGTAGTTTGCTCCCCGGGTGTCTGTGCCTTCTCTCTCCTGACATTTCCCATTTAAAGAAACAGAAAACTGTAAGGTCTTGAAGACAATGGAGAAGCCTGGACCGGGAGAAACAACAGGCATGTAGCTGAAGGCAGCTCCGACAACCGTGGCATTGAAAAAGACAGTGTCTCTCGGAATAGGAGATTGCAGATCCCGTTGCTGTGGATGGGGACTTCCCGAAAATAAAACCATGTTGCAGCACAAAAAGTCTCTCCGCTTCTCACCCAGGCCCAGCTGTCTGAGTGACTTTTTATCTTTGCTGAAGCCCCTTCTCCTGCCAGCCAACTGCTGTTTGTCTTATTCACCTTGCTTTCCAAAACAAGTCATTTTTTGGGGAGATTTGAGCACTCTCTGGGGTGGAAGTGTTTGGGGCCAGGGGCTGGCTTCCTGTGACCAGCGTGTGGGAAGCCATAATGTGGCAGAGCCCCCTACTCTCTGCAAAGCCATCATCTGTAGTGGCCGTGGGACTGCCAGCACAGAGGGAGTAGGAAGCTGAGCTAACTCGCTCAGTACTATCTTCAAACCCCCACCACCAAGAGAGGGCTTTGTATGCTAATGAAACTCTGCAGATAAGCAAAGACGGGCAAAAAAAGCAGGGGCATTAAATCAACCCAGCATTAAATAATAATAATAATGGCTTAATATTGTGTAGTGCATATTGCCGAACAGCTAGACGTCCTGGTTATTGATGTCTCTTTTATGACAAACCTCCATTGAACAGAGTAGGACGTTAATGCCTGCCCTGTGGCAGGCTGGGGAGTCAGTGCCAGGGAATGTTAATTTATTTGCATAAGCGAACAAAAGTATGCTCAGTCAAAAAAACACATACTTTAATCATTTCAAAATCCAATTTAGTGCCGTTATGAGGCATGGGAGCGTACGTCAACAATAACATTGGCTCTCACAAGCGATTAGTCATTATTATTTAGTTTTTTATTGACGTCAGAGTGCATAGATTTGGCAAGTGGACCATAAAAGCACTTATCCTTACCATGATATTGGGGCAGTTTCTCTACTTCCCCTCTACTGCTTTCCCACAGCCTGATTGTGGCACAGAGTGCCAGAGGGGCTCAGATGGGCCAAGCTCGACCACTATTTTCCCACCCCATTGGCAGCGCTTTGCCTCCATAAGCCGTGGAGTGTATGGGCAATTTGGGACACTCAGCTGTTGCCTGCAGAGGTGAGGGTTTGGGTCTGTGATCCAGGGGACACTCTGCCTCTTTGGTGTTTACAGCTTCCTGAGTAATCTGTCAGCTCATATAAGCCCTCATCAACTGAACAGGAGAGCAAGGCTGAGAAGCCCAGAGCAGAGGCATCAAATGGACTTTAGGCTGTAGCAGCCATGGATGGAGATGGACGTGGGGGAGTGAGTTACGTACCTCAGAGAGGACTCAGAGAGGACTCAATTACCACATAGCAAGTATGCATGTTGATTGTATTTCTTCAGAATATTTCTCCATCTGTCCAGACCATCTTTCTTTGTAGAGTGAGATGTTCTGAGAGGTAGCTGCCCCATCACATTGGAATAGGACTGAGAGAAGGTAATTTTCTCTCTGACTCCATCTCACCACTGATGACCCAGGAGAGATCTGGCTGATTCCAGACATATGCATGGCAACCGCTGACGTGTTCTCTATCATCATCATCATCATCATCATCATCATTGCTCTCCTCTCGCTCTGTTCCAGTACACTAAGCCAAGCTCAGAAGCTGAGGTCCCTCTCCTGTCTGTACTCATTCCAGTAGCTCATCTGTCCTCCGGCCTGGGTCTCTCTTCATCCCAGTAGCTCACCTGTCCTCTGGCCTGGGTCTCTCTTCATCCCAGTAGCTCACCTGTCCTCCGGCCTGGGACTCTCTTCATCCCAGTAGCTCATCTGTCCTCTGGCCTGGGTCTCTCTTCATCCCAGTAGCTCATCTGTCCTCTGGCCTGGATCTCTCTTCATCCAAGTAGCTCATCTTTCCCCCAGCCGCGTTCTCTCTTCATTCCAGTATCTCATCTCTCCTCCAGCCTTAGTTTCTCTTCATCCCAGTATCTCATCTCTCCTCTGACCTGGGACTCTCTTCACTCTGCCCCGTCTAGGCCCAGCGCTCGGTCTCTAATCCCCCTCAGCACCTGTTAGCCCAGGGCCAGTCTGAGAGGTCATCCACCAACACAATTGGAGGAGAATAGCTTCCATTCTCCATGCGAGGCGGGCGGCATCCTCAAATGTATTTGTGCGGTGGGAACACTAAATATATTTGTATAATAACTACATATAAATGTATTTGTGCGGTGGGCACATTAAATAGCATCTTTAAAAGCATCTGAGTGTGCTTGAGGGAAGAGGCCAAGATCCTCACGAAATGCCAAGCTTTTATTTTAACAACCTATCTGTGTTATAGTAATGAACATTTTCTAAGCTCTCCAACATTTTCCAGTGGTGGGTGGACATGCAGAGTTAGTTGATTTCATTCTTTCCTTCCTTATTTGAACATCGTTGCAAAGCAGCACAGCTGTGACAGATTGTTAAACCAGCAGGTCAATTGGTTGTTGGGACTGGCACAGAAACGGTAATGCATTGAATCACTTCCTGCATAATGCCGTGGCGTTAATGGGGGGCAAGGGTGCCGTATGAAATAATAGTCTCGCCATGTACTGGCTTGTTGTTGCTGTCTGATGGATTTTTAATATTCTTTGCCGGGTCGTTCCGAAAGGGTGGATGTGGCTGTTTAGTCACTATGTCCTTTCAGATAGAGTCACTGTGGCTGAGAGATTGAGGGCTTCTGGAGAGCACAGGGTCAATGTTAACTTAATGATTGTCTGCAGTGAGTCAGGCACTGTCTTGCCCTGTCTGGATGACTGGGACGTCTCCATCTGCTCTGTGACTAAAAGGTTTGCTCTAATTAACAGGGCAGAGGGTGGCGGTGTCTGGATGGAGAGGCGAGAGGAAGGGGAGAGGAGGGGGAATGAGAGGAGGGGGAACCTGTGAGGAGCGATGGCAGGATGGAGGGATGAAGAAAGAGAGAGGAGGGGGGAATGAGAGGAGGGGAACCTGTGAGGAGCGATGGCAGGATGGAGGGATGAAGAAAGAGAGAGGAGGGGGAATGAGAGGAGGGGAACCTGTGAGGAGCGATGGCAGGATGGAGGGATGAAGAAAGAGAGAGGAGGGGGAATGAGAGGAGGGGGAACCTGTGAGGAGCGATGGCAGGATGGAGGGATGAAGAAAGAGAGAGGAGGGGGAACCTGTGAGGAGCGATGGCAGGATGGAGGGATGAAGAAAGAGAGAGGAGGGGGAATGAGAGGAGGGGGAACCTGTGAGGAGCGATGGCAGGATGGAGGGATGAAGAAAGAGAGAGGGGGAACCTGTGAGGAGCGATGGCAGGATGGAGGGATGAAGAAAGAGAGAGGAGGAAGTGAAAATGATGACTAGCAGAGTCTAAATGTCTTCTTAGAAGACCTCACTACAGTGACCTTGGGTGAATCATGTAAGTCGCTCTGGATAAGAGCGTCTGCTAAATGACTTAAATGTAAATGTAAATGTCATATCTCCACGGTAGTGTATTAGAACCACAGCTTTTAGCATGACAAGGACTTGCTACTTATAAATCATTTACATAATTGTACCTTTCCATTTAACCTCACCCAGGAATTTATGGAGAGATCGTGAGGGTCCTGTTTCCTCCTCTGTTTCTCTGAGTTAGAGCATTTTCTGTGAGCTGGTTTATGAATTCCCATTAATTTGCAGGTATGCCTAATTTGACACCTGCCTCATCATTTACAATTAGGCATTATGGGATCTAATTGGCCATCTGCCTCAGCCATCTTGTGTTCCTGGAGAGCGGCCATGTTGGTCTCCAGCTGTTTAGCACGGCAAGGCCACCACTGAACCGTCAGATGGCCTGGATGGATCATCATACTCTACTGTTCTGACATGACCACCGCCAGTAAAGGAAATAACAGGACAGACCGGCTGCTGCTATGAGGAACAATGTGGCAGTTTATATATGTGGAAATAAGTGGCATACAGGTTTTTAATAGATATTCATGGGGACTAGCATTCATTGTTCTGTAATTGCTGAGCAAATGGGCTCATTGTGCTAAAAACGTGCTGGAGACAAAAGGAGACTATTGGTGTGCATGGGAGATTGTCTGACACACAGAAGGAATGAGAGGGGAGGTGGAGGGATGTTCGCTCCTTTGTCCTCTAGCTTTGGCAGGTATAATAGCACTGTTCTTTCTGTCAATCAGTGTTTACTGTCCTCATTGCTAAACCCTTTATATAGCTCCACCTCTATTCCATGCACTGCCCACTGTGCCACAATGTACTGTATGCATCATTCTTAATAACAAGGCAAACATATTGAGTGATAGCAACTGTTTCTATGATTCATAGTTTGTGCCTAGCCTTATGTGGGGGGGGGGGGGGTCTCAATAAGAAAACAATTAAAAACACCCATTACCGCTGGGCTTGACAGGGTTTCGTCCTGCACTGTTTAATGTGGTATAAATCATTAGCATTGGATTGACTCTGCTTTGTTTTCCTCTCTCCTGTAGATGAGATGGGTTATTTTAAGTCCACTGCTGTCTTGAAAGCAGGGCCAAGCACCCGTGAGACTCCCCAAATGTGCCCAATAGCATATTCTGCAATCTTTTGTTGTCTTTCTCCAAACTGCAGTGCTACCTTCAGGCAACGAGAGTCCAGCAATCTTGTTTATTATGCTTCCCTGCCTCTCTGTACAAAATATTATTTCCAAATAACACTTTTTAAAATATTTTGTTGTGTTTTATTTGATTTCATATTCTGCACTACATGGCTTCGGGACAAGTTATCAAATTATTTTGATGACACAAGCATTCTTCCATGTAATTTGGATACAGTATTTGGAAATCATTGAGTGATAAAAGTTTAGATGATCCAAGAAGTGCATAGTATTGAAATCTGGCTTGATAAATTGCTTCCCATCCAATAAACGCCTGCAGCCTGCCATACTGTCTCAGCTCTCTTCCAAGCAGAGGAGAGGAGAATGTGAAACATACTGGGCCGCTAAAGCTGTGTCTGTAGGACCTGGACAACTATGACTTTGCCCTATGACCCTGGGGCCACATCATCCCCTCACACATTTTGATGCAGTCACATCTTCCTTCCACTGCACACTCACACACACACACACACACTTCTGCCATGCTAACATGACACTCATTGACACTGCCCGCCTGCCTATCAAAGCCTGACAGCAGTCCCTCAAAGGGCCCCGTTGGAGGAGAGAGAGAGTGCTGCCTTACAGAACCCATACCATGGTTAGCAAGGAATCAGCCTAATCTTGTCAAGCCAAGTACTCCACCCTCTTGCACTTGCTTGATTCTGTGCATGTTCTTTAGAAGCTTCACTCGCACATCATTCCGAAGAGCAAAAAATGAATTCTACAAACGTGTTATTAAACAGTTCAAGGCTAACAAGTAAAGTAGGAATTTTCAGATGGGTACTACCGTTGTTTTGAATTCCTCTCAGAGCTATTTGAGAGATTTGATTTCCATGAAAGTAATTCAGAAGCTGAACCAGACATATGCAGTGCGATGAAAAAGAGAAGTTAGAAAGTAAGTTCTTTATATCTCTTTATACTATAAGTCGAAATTGCATTGCAGATGCTATAGGGTAAGAACGGACTCTGGTGAATTACATTCAAATGCAGTGATGGCCAGCAGATATTCTTGCTGATTTAATAGTATTTTATAGGTCAGACTTAATACATTTTCCCTGACATCAATACTGTGTTGAAGGCTCCACAGTACTGCATGTGAAAAACAAAAACAACATCAAACACTACAAACTCAACATTTCACGTTTGTCTGATATTGGTGGGATTACGTCCGATATGCCCTTTTTGGCTATGCACCATTTAAAACAATGTTACCATGGTCACGGAGATCGCATTCAAGGTAAACGCTGCATATTTCAGCTCAATCTGAAATGTCCTTTAAATGTCAAAGCAAGCTTTGTTACAACGCTGATCCACTGCGGTCCGGATTTAACCCTGGCCATGGTTTATTTCTGCCTGTGAATGTGTTTGCCTTGTGCTTGTTTAAGTGTGATAATGTACTGTAGGAATGCGTGTGTGTTCAAAAGTTTATGCATGAGCTCATGTGTGTGTGTGTCATATGTCTGTGTGCAGTGTGTGAACTTGTGTGTGTGACGTGGGTTCCTGTCATACAGTAGAGGTGGGAGCTGAGTCTGACTGGTGTCCCTGTGACATGACAGATGTGTTTGGACAGTGGAGTGCCGGCCCTGCCACACAGCATTAGACTCAACTCACCAGAGAGGAGAGGACAGGACTATTCCCACACGAGAAGCCCAATCATGGAGATAATAAGGCTTCATCCACTGAGAGATAAATTACAGTACCAGTATGGATTGATTCACCTGAATTGTAAAGAGTGTGATATGGTTTTTGACTAGACTGCTGAGCATATAAAACTTGCTCTTACTTAACACAGTAATAGTAGGCTTGGAAATAGTGAATTTGAACTGTTTAATCATTTTTAATATACATTTATGATTGATGATTTTCTCTGAAAATCCTTGTTCTTTCATCATTTATATAATTTTCCTGGACCTGATTTATCACTCATTGATCACAGGAGTTGAATAGCAGAATAGGCGTGGGTTTGGCAGGTATCCTGTCTCTGACAGGGGTTTTTATGTTCTTTCTTGTCGCTCCTTTGACCCAGTCTGAGCAGAGCGCCACTCAGTGAACTACATAGCAGCCCATTGTAGATAGAAATCTCCAAGCCTCCACGTTGGAGGACTCTTAAAAAAATTCAGTATGCACAATGAATTATGGAACGGCGTAATGAAAGTGGTGGGGGACCTTTCTTCCACACACAAGTCCAAATGAGTCATCCTATCTCCCATCCGCCCCATAAAAGAATGGACATGGACACATAATGAACATACCCTTTTGTCCCCATTATCAGTTCACCTGAGGATTCCCAGAGACGATTTTATTGCATTAAACTACAACAATTACCCTCAGTACCAACCTCAACTCAACATATCGCCACTGTCGGAGAGGGACCAAGATGGGGCCTGCAAATAACCTTGGGAAAATGGGTCTCTTATTAACATAAAATTAATTGCCACATTTATTACATAATAAGCGCATGGACATTTATGTGAGCAGAGGGAAACCTTTGCTCTGTATGGCGTGGAATATGATAACACGTGGCTTAATTACCATATAGGAATTAATTAATGTGCGGAGGACAATTTATGAATACTTAAAACCTGGGGACAGCCAACATTGTGCGATGGCATCTCAACTGAAGCTGTTTATTTTACTTCTATTCCATTTAGATTAAATGATCCTCTTTATATTGGGTGGCTGTTAAAGTGTTCCTTTATTAAAACAGATTACATTTTTTAAATAAATAAAGATAGCTCAAGCCAAGCTGGCTGGCTGACTGGCATTTGGGGCAATTTTCACACCAGAGCTGCCATTTTTACCCCAGAGCCCCCAGTACTATGGAAACACATTGGCTGTTTACTTACATCACACCGGTGGAGGACAAACTGGCTCTGCATGAACAGAACACAAGCTGTTTCTACCTCCCCCAAACACAGCGGAAAGCAGTGGAAAGCAACAGACAAAATCCTGAGCAAACATGAAGGAGAGTGAACCCTGAAGTTAATATTGGAGTCGATGGCTTACAATGCTATGCACGAATGTTAGTTCTTTCTGTTTGCGCTGGTTTCATATCTTCCCTGACGGGCGCAGGCAGCCCACTGAGATGAAAGCCTACTGGAGGAACTCATCTCAGTCAGTCTGTCTGGCTGCCTGTGCTGTATGAGTGATATGACACCACATGGTGTTTGGTATTGTGTTAGGCTGGGTGGCGGGCGGGTGCGAGCAAGCGAGCTTTTGGTCTCCTCTCTCTCGGAGGATTGTGGACAGATCGGACCGGAGGGAGTGTCTCTGATGTGTGGCTGCTGTCTACAAAGCTACGGTTACGGCGGAGGTCAGTGCAGGTTGGCCCCGGGCTAAAGCTAAGGTCTCATCTTTTAATGTCAGGATCACAGTGCTTTCTCTCCCCTCTTCCTCTTTCTCAATTTATCTCTCAGACATTATTACTCCCTCCCTGTCCCTCCATATCTGTCACATACTTATACATGACACTCATACATTCCAGCTTAAAATCCTTTAATGCAAATACAATTAGCTAAAATGCACTTAAAGAAAATAATGAATGCATTGCTGATCATGTGTCAAATGATAGACCCTAAGGTTTTTTCACAACTCAGAAGCTGAGCAGGCCATTCACAGAGTGACGGCATCAGACTGTCCCAAACAACATGAACAGGCTGCTAATGTATCCAAGAGAACGCTCAACAGCCCTTCCTGCCGTGACTCATAGCTGTTGCCATGGAAATTTGCATCTTCTGATGACAAGCTTTCCACCTTTGCAAGCTCTGAGTCATGGTTTCGCTGACATGGTACAGGCTCACACAAGGGAGGTGGTCTTCATATTCATTTATTAGCTCTGATCCTCCTTAAGATCCCAGCCCTCTCATGTTCCCCACATTGGAGGCTAATGAGAATGCACATGTACAGCTCTGGAGTTGAAATGAGTTGTGACATCATACCAGCCTGGAGGGTATTGGACGCAGGCTGTGTGTGACTTCTTTCTGGTGCATTGTTACATACCTTTCAAGACCCCAAAGCCGCAGGGGGGTGGAAAAAAATACTGAGAATGACGAGAATGAGAACCCATATCACAATACTACAACCACCTCCGCTCTGTCTGATACTGCAGTCTAATTGAACATTTTGAACCCCTATATTAGATGGTTTGACAATACGAGAGAGTGGCTACAGTATATAGCTCTGGCTGGCATAGGAGACGTGATTCACAACACACAGCTCAACATGGTGACTGATGGAGAGAGATATTCCACCATAGGTGATGCACACAGTGTGTTTGAGATGTAAAATGATGAATTTAAGTGGACTGGTCAAAGGAGACCTGCCTATCTGGGTGAATATATACTCCAGGCAGGCCTGTGCAAACAACACAGCTGAAATCTCAACCTACTGTCTCTCAGTGTGTTTATCGTTACACTCCAGGAGCATAGAATCAAACAGAGAGAGTACATTTACCTCTCAAACAAAGCACCGGGTTAGAAATCATCTGCCAGGTCTGTGTTTCCATTCATAAACACCTGGGGTACATGAGAGCATCTGTTTTATTAGTCATTTGGAGAGATTTGTGAGATATCAGGTGGGAGATAAGTTGACTGGATGGCCCTATATGTGTACCGAAAACAACTTGAACCGCTCAAACAGTTTTGAAGAGGCTACACAGGTCTGACTTATCGAGAACATAGTGGTACTATAGAAGGCAGTGTTCTGGAGCTGTTATCTCAGTATTGAGGCAAGGTGTGGTGTTTTCTCCTCACTGACGTTGATTGACACTGAAGCCCGTGTATTATTAAGACACTGCGGTCCAGCACACTCCAGGCACTACCCTAATGGAAGAAGCATCTAGCCTGGAGGTGTGGGTTTCTGCCCTGCGGCTGTTTTGTGCTGTGCTGGAGTTTTGACCTGCAGCAGGAGAATTAAAAGCAGCATCAGGTGCCATGCCAGGTCGGGGCTCTTTGCTCCGTTGCACACTGCCGTGCTCCCAGCCTTTTAACCCTAATTGACAGACTAAAGTCCACTCTTCCCCTGGCAGAGAGAGACCGAGGAGAGAGAGAGAGAAACAAGAAGAGAGAGACAAGGAGAGACAGGGAGAGAGAGACAAGTAGAGAGAGAGAGATAAGGAGAGACAGAGAGACAAGGAGAGGGATAGACCCAACATCACAGACAGATATAGGATCACTGTTGCGAATTACGCCCTCGCTTTATCAGGCTGACTAAATCCAATAACGGACCCCGATATACTGTCTCGACTGTCCAGAAAATGTGACCTCCTTTATCTGCTAAACACTGCAGAAGCCACTGATCCAGTCTCATCATTAGCTCTCTAACCCGACATCCCCCTCTCCCCTAAACTCCTAAACGGAGTACTGTGCTAATCAACAGGAAAGAGGCAAATAAAGCCGACTTAATCCATTCTGGAATTATGGGCGAGAACAAATTAAGAAACCTCAACTCATTAGCTGAGCTTTATGTACTGCCCCTCCTGGAGTTATCCCTAAACTCAGCCTCTCCAGTTAAATATGGCAGAGCCAGGCTTGTTGTGGTGTGTTTGTCTTGTCTGTCGGGCGGCTAAGGAGCAGCCATGACCCCATTAACACATGACCAAGAGGACAGGTCCCACAGAGTGTCAATCAGGAACTGAACAGTGTTTTACCAAAGCTAAACTCAGACAAACTTCTGACTAAGGTTGTATCTTACAAAGATTTTGTGAAATCTATCACAAGACATCTAGTGGCCCTTTTGGGTACTTTAGATTATCACAGGTGTATGTTATCATCTCTGGCCTTCTAATCAAATGTAAAATATATGAAATAATTAATTAAGACGATAAAACCAATTTTAATTGCATATTTTATGTTATGTCAGTATGTATTTGGTGTCAATGTTTTGATGTCAAACTGGTAGCAGTTGTGAAAAAAAGTAAAAAGAGTCGCAGAGTTCATTGAAAACAACGCCATTGTTGAGTAGATTCTCTATTGACCTATATGCTCTATCTAGTAGAAACTCATAGACAATATGGACACAGGTATAAAAAATAAAGGCCATATGAATATATATACAGTACCAGTCAAAAGTTTGAACACACCAACTCATTCCAGGGTTTTCCTTTATTTTTAGACATCAAAACTATCAAAACATATTTTATATATTAGAGTCTTTAAAGATGACAGCTTTGCACACTCTTGGCATTCTCTCAACCAGCTTTGCCTGGAATGCTTTTCCAACAGTTTTGAAGAAATTACCTCACGTGTTTAAGCGGTCCAACTCATCCCAAACCATCTCAAGTGGGTTGAGGTTGGGTGATTGTGGAGGCCAGGTCATCTGATGTAGCACCCTATCACTGTCCTTATTGGTCAAATAGCCCTTACACGGCCTGGAGGTGTGTTGGGCCATTGTCCTGTTGAATAACAAGTGATAGTCCCACTAAGCGCAAACCAGATGAGATGGTGTATCACGGCAGAATGCTGTGGTAGCAATGCTGGCAAAGTGTGCCCTGGATTCTAAATAAATCAAAGCAAAGCACACCTACACCCTCAAACCTCCTCCTCCATGCTTCACGGTGGGAACCACACATGCAGAGATCATCCGTTCACCTAATCTGCATCTCACAAAGACACAGCGGTTGGAACCAACTATCTCCAATTTTGACTCATCAGACCAAAGGACAGATTTCCACCAGTCTAAGATAAAAATCTGTCTTTCTGCCCCTGAGCAAAAAAATATGCATTGCTCGTGTTTTTTGGCCCAAGCAAGTCTCTTCTTCTTATTGGTGTCCTTTGGTAGTGGTTTCTTTGCAGCAATTCGACCATGAAGGCCTGATTCACACAGTCTCCTCTGAACAGTTGAAGATGAGATGTGTCTGTTACTTGAACTCGATGAAGAATTTATTTGGGCCGCAATTTCAGAGGCTGGTAACTCTAATGAACTTATCCTCTGCAGCAGAGGTAACTCTGGGTCTTCATTTCCTGTGGCGGTCCTCATGAGAGCCAGTTTCATCATAGTGCTTGATGGTTTTTGTGACTGCACTTAAAGAGACTTTAAAAGTTATTGACATTTTCTGCATTGACTGACCATGTCTTGAAGTAGTGATTGACTGTCGTTTTTCTTTGCTTATTTTAGCTGTTCATGCCATAGTATGGACTTGGTCTTTACCAAATCATGTACAATCAATTCAATTTACCGCAGGTGAACTCCAATCAAGTGGTGGAAACATCTCAAGGATGATCAATGGAAACAGGACGCACCTGAGCTCAATTTTGAGTTTCATAGCAAAGGGTCTGAATACTTATGTAAATAAGTATATTTTTTGATTTGTCATTATGGGGTAATGTGTGTAGATTGATGAGAAACATGTTTATTTCATCAATTTTAGAATAAAGCTGTAACTTAACAAAATGTGGAAAAAGTCAAGGTGTCTGAATACTTTCCGAATCACCTGTACATTGAATTGTAAATCATGTCCTACAATGATCAATCTATGGCTAATTTTCTACCATTTTGCTGTATCTGACTTGATTAAAAAGGACACAGTCACACAATTAAACACTGCTCTGATTGGATTTGCTGGAACTCAAATAGTATTTAATTCTTGACACCAGATGGGTAAAAGTACAGTATTTAACATCTCTCAAAATATCCTTTCCTGGGTGATGGAGTGATAAAGCACTGTGTTTTTCAATCCATAATAATGAAAGTTCTCTGTTGTGAACTGCCTTTATCTGTTCAGTAAGTTAAATGGGCCATGGTTACAGAGAGGTCTGTCAGAAGAGCAGTTGAATGGCTCTATGAGCTGTGTGGATGGATGAATTGAACTCTGCCATTGCATTGGTGATAAGCCACTGATAAGAGACACTTTATGATTTTCAATATGGATAAGTGGGCTGTGTGGAAAGAAGGATGTGGCTACGGAGGCTTGCACTTTCATACCACTCCATGTACTCATCTGTCCCAGCGACACATACAGTGATTGTTCTAATCAGCACAGGCCCTCCAGGAGGACTAAATTGAAAATCATGTAATACCTGTTCCAATTTGTTGTTGTTTATGCTCCACTCACAAGTAGCTCGGCGGTTCGCAATCACCGTGGTGATAATGAACCAACACGCAGCAGCCCAAAGGATATGGCTGCCGCTCCACACTGATCCATGGCCCTCCTCCTGCATCCCGCTGTGAATGCCATGATTTCCAGCCCGCTGGGGTTAGTGTGGGGGCCGCTGGGCATGGATCTCCCATCAGACTAACGAGGTGTGCCTTGTGTGCATTCTGTCAGATGGCAACGTATGCCTAGGCCAATCTCCCAGTCCCTGCACCATGTGAGAGCCATTAGGGCCTTATTACAGACAGAGGTCAAGATCCTCTGAAGTCCTGATTAGCATTTCAATGATTATGTGAGAGTAACAAGCAGTGGTGTCTCTCTGCTATCCCTCTGCCTTGTGCCATTAATATGGGCCTTTTTCATTATGTTACTGTGCTGCAATGATACAAGGAAACTAGCTTTTAGGTGGCAATGAGGATAGATGAGGGAAGAACGGCAGTGAACGGCAGGTGAAGGTTGATGACGCTTGTGTGCAATGTGCAATGTGCATAAGCACTTTACCTTTATCATATTCATAGTTGTAAGTCATGATGCTTTCTAAAAGTATAAAGGTGCAATGTAATGGAAAGAGACTGGGAGAAACAAAAGAAAGCTTATTTTGATTTCAGGAATAACTTTCTCCACTCAGATGATGTGCTGCACGAATCAGTTGTTTGCTTGTCTCCTCGTTGTTTTTCAGATTGATTTGTTCTCTCTTTCGTATGACGGCAGTGTATCTTCTGTCAGAGTTATGGGAAAACCTTGACATTTGAAGAAGTCTATTGAGAAAACTGTGTCTAACTTAGAAAAAATGGTTCAACGGGGTTATTTGGCTGTCCCCATAGGAAAACCCTTTTTTGTTTCAGGGAGAACCGTTTTGGGTTGCGCGAAGAACCCTAAGTGGAAATGGTTCTACATAGAACACAAAAGGATTTGACTAGGAACCAAAAGGGTTTTACCTGGAACAAATAAGGGTTCTTCAAAGGGTTCTCCTGTGGGCATGCATCCATACTGAGCAAATCCCAATTACCTCTCATTTAATCTGACCCATAACGAGACACACTCATCTCCATGATCTACTAATAGGGGGAGGATTCTGCCTCCCCTGAAGGATCAAATGCAAGAAAACTACATCTACACTCATTCCAGGAGGTTGGCCTCTGCAGAAATAATCTGTATTTAATACCTGCTCCTCATTAGTGCTCAAATCTGGGGTTAATTAACAAAAAGAGGTTAAATTAAAAGATTGGGATTTACATGGCGGCATGATGGATTAAAACACCCTGGCTGACCTAGTCATGCCTGAAAATCCCTAGCTCTAGCAGAGCATCACTGTTGTGCCCCTGTCTCCTTTCTCCCAAGCGTGTCTATGTGTGTGTTTCTGTGTGGGTTTGTTTGTGTACTTGTGTGTCCTTGCATGCATGTGTTTATGCGTGTGTGTGTGTCTATGTGTGTGTGTGACCCCTCCCTCACTTACATAAAGGTCACCATATTGGCCAGTGATTAATATGTGTTACAGTGTGTGCTTCTCTCCCTTGGGGTGTCTGTTTGAGCAGCACTAATGAATGGCATGGTATGGTCACAATTAGAAACACCTGTCACATAGTGATATGGTAGCGCTACAAGGATATTAGCCTCCGCTACCTCAAAGGCATGTAGCATGTACCCTATCACTCAAAGGGAGCAGAGTGCAGTAATGAATGTGCTTAATTGACATGATCAGCTAATGGGCATTACAAAGCTACGGACTCTGTTAATAACTCCAACTACAAATTAAAGCATTTGTATCTCTCTAATCATACGTGTTTCAAACAACATTAATACATTGTTAGGATGTAACTCTTTCTAATGTAGATATAATGTATACCATTTCAAATGGACTGCTTGACAGCAATTAGGATGGACAGCGTGGATGATTGATGTGTTTTTTATAGGTACAGTGGGGTAACTCTGGGTCTTCCTTTCCTGTGGGGCTCCACGGTCCTCAAAATGAACACAAGAACCAGTTTCATTGTCCTGTGGAAAAACAAATTATAGTCACTGGATAAGGTTTTAGCAATGCGGTTAAGTGCAGAATTCTAAATAAATTCACGAACAGTTACACTTTAAAAGTTCTTGAAATGTTCCGTATTCACTGACCTTCATGTCTTAAAGTAATGATAGACTGTCATTTCTCTTTGCTATTTGAGCTGTTCTTTCCATAATATGGACTTGGCCTTTTACCAAATAGGGCTTCTGTATATCACCCCTGTATATCAGGGGTGATACACAACTGATTGGCTCAAACGCATTAAGAAGGAAAGAAATTCCACAAATGTACTTTTAACAAGGCACACCTGTTAATAGAAATGCATTCCAGGTGACTAACTCATGATGCTGGTTGAGAGAATGCCAAGAGTGTGCAAAGTAGTCATCAAGGCACACTGAGGACAGGCCTAAGCATGCGTGATGCATAAACATGAATCACCACAGCACTTTAGTGTGTGAGGGGCAAGGCAGGGTCCAGTTTGAAGCTTTTTTAGAATAACATGTTTTGGTGTTCGATTTGCAGCATGCCCTATGACATCACCACATTCAAATGTGTGAAGAAGATATCTAAAAGAGTTCTCTACTCCCACCTCCATTGTCTTCTCTTTTTATCTCCCTGGACTGCAGACAGACAGCACTGGGTGGTGGTGTGTTTGTGAAAAGGAGATACATTAACACGGTGCCACACATCCTCTCCTCAGGGAGAACTGGACTTCGTAGAGGAAAGACACGAGACAAAATCTAAATCACTGAATAAATATTTACCTGTGCAAGGGCCCCGACACATCCACAAGCATCCACAAGCACCCACAAGCACCCACAAGCATCCACAAGCACCCACAAGCATCCACAAGCATCCACAAGCACCCACAAGCATCCACAAGCAATCCACAATCATCCACTAGTATCCACAAGCATCCACAAGCATTCACTAGCACCCAAGCGCTGCCCCTTCGTCCTTTTTCCCGAATGCACACACATCTATCAAAATGAAAGCCTGCCACATTTTATTTGCAAGAGTGTCTCTCGACAAACGATCCACCGGGGGAGGAGAGAGGCAGCAGATTGGAGAGTCAGTCTTTTTAAGGACAAAGGTAGCATGAGGATATCTCTCTGCAGCTAGCACATCAAAGCCAGCGGTTGTCTCCACCCATATTCCTGGGGTCTTTTTCTCATTGAACTAAATGTTGACACAACTGTGCTTGTTGCTCAGGCAGGTTGCTGTCCTTGTTGCTCAGGCAGGTGCTGTTCAGGCTTTCAGCTTTAGTTAGTTTTACCTCAGAACAACTGCCGCCGGTAACTAATGGCATCCACTAGCCTTCTATTGAGAAACCTGTTCTCCAAAGACTCCAGGATTTTTCTTGTGTGCCTCAAACACCCCTGAACCTCCCTATGATTGCCTTTAATTGTCCAGCCATGGTGAATACCTCACAAAGATGGACATCGCTCCATTTATCTCCTTTAATGGGCCCTCACACATCGTGTCCTTATACCCCCTGTTAGAAGCTGGTTCCCTGAGTCAACAGAATGAGCACATGGCACTAGCTGCTTACAGGGACACATTTGATGTGTTTCTGAAGGAGAACCACCACTCAAAACAACCTTTTATGCGTTAATGCGTTTAGCATGGTGCGAGACTGAGAGTGGCCAAAGAATGTGGAGAAGCAATGGGTCCCAGTGAGGGATCCCTGTTAAGATTTGTCATTGGCATTTTGTAGGCCTTAAGTATCCCATTGTGCCTCTGTCTCTCTGTCTCTCTGTCTTTCTCTCTCTCTCTCTCTCTCTCTCTCTCTCTCTCTCTCTCTCTCTCAAATCAATTCAATTAAATTCAAGGGTTTTTTTGACATGGGAAACATATGTTAACATTGCCAAAGCAAGTGAAGTAGATAATAAACAAAAGTTAATTAAACAATTAAAATTAACAGGAAACATTGCACTCACAGAAGTTCCAAAAGAAAAAGACATTCCAAATGTCATATTATGTCTATATAGTGTTGTGACGACGTGCAAATAGTTAAAGTACAAAAGGGAAAATATGGGTTGTATTTACAATGGTGTTTGTTCTTCACTGGTTGCCCTTTTCTTGTGGCAACAGGTCACACATCTTGTTGCTGTGATGGCACACTGGTATTTCACCCAGTAGTTTGTCAAACTGGGTTTGTTTTCGAATTCTTTGTGGATCTGTGTAGTCTGAGGGAAATATGTGTCTCTAATATGGTCATACATTTGGCAGGAGGTTAAGAGGTGCAGCTCAGTTTCTACCTCCTTCTTTGTGCAGTGTGCACATAGCCGGTCTTCTCTTGAGAGCCAGGCTATGCTCACTGAGTCTGTACATACGTAGTCAAAGCTTTCCTTACATTTGGGTCAGTCAAAGTAGTCAGTTATTCTGCCACTGTGTACTCTCTGTTTAGGGCCAAATATCATTCTAGTTTGCTCAAATTTTTTGTTAATTCTTTCCAATGTGTCAAGAAATCATATTCTCATGATTTGGTTGGGTCTAATTGTGTTGCTGTCTTGGGGCTCTGTGGGGTCTGTTTGTGTTTGTGAACAGAGCCCCAGGACCAGCTTGCTTGCTTCTCTAGGTTCATCACTCTGTAGGTGATGGCTTTGTTATGGAAGGTTTGGAAATCGCTTCCTCTTTGGTGGTTATAGAATTTAACGTCTCTTTTCTGGATTTTGATCATTAGCGGATATCGACCTAATTCTGCTCTGCATGCATTATTTGGTGTTCTACGTTGTACACAGAGGATATTTTAGCATAATTCTGCATGCAGTCTCAATTTGGATTTTGTCCCATTTTGTGAATTCTTAAAAAAAAAAAAAAATTATAATATGTTTATTATTTTCCAATAAAAAATCAAATATAAAAGACAGCAATACAAACAATGACATTCGTTGTACTGTTGAATGGGATGGCCAATTTAGAGGACAAAACAAAGCTTAACTCACACATACACAAAATAAAACTAAATCCTATTAGGTGGTACATGTATAAGAAGACAGCATATAGTCATTACAAGCAGTGTAGTTAAGCCAAAAATAAATTCTTGGTTGACCTCACAACCACGAAGGGCAATGGGTTCTATAACTGATTCAAGTATTTTTAGCAAGCTCCTAATTGGTATGTCAAATTTTATGTTCCTTTTGATGGCATAGATTGCCCTTCTTGCCTTCCTATTTTAGGCCGAGGTATGTATAGTCTTTTGTTTGCTCTAGGGCAATGGTGTCTAGATGGAATTTGTGTTTGTGGTCCTGGCGACTGGACCTTTTTTAGGAACACCATTATTTTGGTCTTACTGAGATTTACTGTCAGGGCCCAGGTCTGGCAGAATCTGTGCAGAAGATCTAGGTGCTGCTATAGGCCCTCCTTGGTTGGTGACAGAAACATCAGATCATCAGCTAACAGTAGACATTTGACTTCAGATTCTAGTAGGGTGAGGCCGGGTGCTACAGAATATTCTACTGCCCTTGCCAATTCATTGATATATATATGTTGAAGAGGCTGGAGCTTAAACTGCATCTCTGTCTCATCACGGCCCTGTGGAAATAAATGTCTGTGTTTTTTGCCAATTTTAACCGCACACTTGTAGTTTGTGTACATAGATTTAATGATGTCGTATGTTTTTTTCCCTACACCACTTTCCATTACTTGTATAGCAGACCCTCATTCCAAATTGAGTCAAAGGCTTTTTTGAAATCAACAAAGCATGAGATGACTTTGCCTATGTTTTGGTTTGTTTGTTTGTCAATTAAGGTGTGCAGGGTGAATACGTGGTCTTTTGTACGGTATTTGGTAAAAACTAATTTGACATTTGCTCATTACATTGTTTTCACTGAGGAAATGTATGAGTCTGCTGTTAATGATAATGCAGAGTATTTTCCCAAGGTTGCTGTTGACGCGTATCCCCCGGTAGTTATTCAAGTCAAATTTGTCTCCACTTTTGTGGATTGGGGTGATCAGTCCTTGTTTTCAAATATTGGGGAAGATGCCAGAGATGAGGATGATGTTAAAGAGTTTAAGTATACCCAATTGGAATTTGTTGTCTGTATATTTTACTATTTCATTGAGGATACCATGAACACCACAGACCTTTTTAGGTTGGAGGGTTTGTATTTTATCCTGTAGTTCATTCAATTTAATTGGAGTTTCCAGTTAGTTCTGGTAGTCTTTAATAGTTGATTCTAAGATTTGTATTTGATCATGTATATGTTTTTGCTGTTTGTTCTTTGTTATAGGGCCAGAAAGATTGGAGAAGTGGTTCACCATTTTGGATAGATACGTCTTCGTGTTGATGTTTGTTTAGTGTTTTCCAATTTTCACAGAAGGGATTAGTCTATGGATTCTTCAATTACATTGAGCTGATTTCTGATGTGCTGTTCCTTCTTTTTCCGTAGTGTATTTCTGTGTTGTTTTAGTGATTCACCATAGTGAAGGCGTAGACTCAGGTTTTCTGGGTCTCTAGGTTTTTGGTTGGATAGGTTTCTCAATTTCTTTCTTAAGTTTTTGCATTCTTCATCAAACCTTTTGTCATTGTTGTTAATTTTCTATGGTTTTCTGTTTGACATTTTTTGATTTGATAGGGAAGCTGAGGTCAAATACTGTATACTGTACTTTTGAGATGTTCTACTGCCAAGTTTACACCTTCACTATTACAGTGGAACGTTTTGTCCAGGAAGTTGTCTAAAAGGGATTGCATTTGTTGTTGCCTAATAGTTTTTTGGTAGGTTTCCACACTACATATCTTCCATCTATAACATTTCTTAATATTATTCAGTTCCTTTGGTGTTGATGCCTGATGATTGACTATTACTCTGTTCAAGTAGAATGTGATTTTGCTGTGATCTGATAGGGATGTCAGCGGGCTGACTGTGAATGCTCTGAGAGACTCTGGGTTGAGGTTAATAAAGTAGTCTACAGTACTACTGCCAAGAGAAGACCTATAGGTGTACCTATCATAGGAGTCCCCTCAATGTCTACCATTGACTATGTACATACCCAGCGTGTGACAGAGCTGCAGGAGTTGTGACCGTTTTTGTTGGTTATGTTGTCATAGATGTGCCTAGGGGGCATATGGGGGAGGGAATGCTGTCACCACCAGGCAGGTGTTTGTCCCCCTGTGTACAGAGGTTGTCAGGTTCTTGTCCGGTTCAGACTAGTATATATCCCTGGGCCTGGAAATGATTGATTTCCCCCTCCAGAATGGAGAAGCTGTCTTCATTAAAGTATGGGGATTCTAGTGGGAGGATATGGATATTTTCCATTTGAATTTCTAGCCAAATTTAAAATGTTCCTCTTTTGATTAATTTAATAGAGTGACTAAGGTCTGTTCTATACCAAATTAGCATACCCTCTGAGTCCCTTCCCTGTTTAACACCTGGTAGTTTGGTGGGACTACCAGCTCTCTGTAACCTAGAGGGCAACCAGTGGGTCCGTCTCCTCTATACCATGTTTCTTGTAAGACGACAATGTCTGTATTTCCGATTTCTTTGGTGAAGTCCAGGTTCCTGATTTTTAGGCCAAAGGCAGATGACCTCAGGCCTTGAATATTCCAGGATGAGATAGTGAAGGTCTCTCTCTCTCTCTATCTCTCTCTCTCTCTCATCCATAAATTCAGAGATACAAAGATAAAATTCTCTCTCTCAGCATACCCCTGTTTCCCCTTCATGCCCCTCTTGTCTGAACCCCCCCTGAGGTAACCATTGGTTTAGGAGGTGGGAGGAGAGGGGGTTTGGCAGATACATTTTTGTTTTCCTGTTCCCATTGTTGACCCTGAGAGCAGACATGGTCTCTGAAGTATACAGATTCCCCCCCTACTTTCTCTATTCATATAACAGAGATATGTCCATGTACACTGTCCACAGCACCAGTTGAGTGATTCATCTCTGAAAGCTGTCTTGAAGTGTGATGTGATAAGCGAGCATTGGATATAATCTTCCCTTTCCTCTCCAAGGCAGCGGGCGGGTTGCGAGGTAGCAAGTTGGGGATTACTGAGCATCCACTGAGCTGTGCTGGCTGGCAGTAATGACACAGCAGCCCCCCATCCCTCACTGCTGCCACTGGCAGGACCCCATCTCCTGGGAGCTGCTTAGGTAACGGCCAGGCTAATCAGCTCCATCTGACATCATCATCATCAGCCCCACACACACACACACCTCGGCTGTCTGTCGCAGAGCAAAGCCCGGCACAGCGGACAGATGAACACGATTAGGTTCCTATAGGCCAGGAGAGGACAGAGGGGGGATGTGTGGAGGATGTGTGTGTAAGTGTGAGGGAGAGAGAGATAGAGAGAGAGAGAGAGAGAGAGAGAGGACACACACAAATAACAAAGCATGTAATATCCTCTCATTACAGAGCACACAGCCTTTTCCCTTTCCTCTCCCTCAATCACTCCTCTGTGTGATTACTGCGCTCAATAGAGGAGTAACGTAAAATTACTTATTGACTTTAACAGGGAAGTTTACTTATAACATCAATGGCTAATTCCCCCAAGACCACTGCATGTTACACTAGCCTGACAAGTTTATGTACCAAGCCAAGGTGGGTTAGTGCTGCAAACAACATCATTTCCTATCCCCTTGGCTGACGTCATCATTGGCTGTTTTGTGTTTGTGCAATTTCACGTAATGATATGGCATTTTAGTTTGCCAGTGATTACTTCGATGCCAGAAAGAGCATATAATTTTTTTTAAATAACCCTTTCAATCACAAAAATCACTTTTTTGTCAAATGCAATAATGAATATATATAGATTTTAATCCAGCTCTAACTACACAGGGTACAAAGCCAGTGTACATGCTCATTAAATTCAAAATGAGCACATTACAGCACTCTTCTCTCTGGTCTGGCCACTGAGGATCTATCCCCTGTAATTGATTTCTTTGTTTTCTCCAGACGAGACCAAACTTCCTCTGGGTTGCAGACAGAGGTCCCTGCTCGGGTGCATGGTGGGTTAGCGAAGAGTCGCTCATCGTCAAGACCTCGCCGCTAACGATTGCCGCCCTCTTTAGCATGTCTTTGAAATGAAGTCGCTAAATGATCACACGTTTACTAAGTCGCCGATCGAAGTCGCGGGGTATCAGAGAGCTGTATAATGCGAATGCCCTCTGGCTTAATTTATTAGCCTCGGGGTTTGGGAGGGAGACCTAACAGCCTTGTGACTCTGCCTCTGCTTTCTAGGCATCATCACCTCTTGGCCCCTGCCTCACAGACATACGCATAATACAGTGCCTTTGGAAAGTATTCAGACACCATGACTTTTTCACATTTGTTACGTTATTGCCTCATTTTAAAATGGATTAAATAAATAAAAATCCTCAGCAATCTACACACAATACCCCATAATGACAGAGTGAACAGGTTTTTAGAAATTTTTGCAAATGTATTAAAAATAAATAAACAAATACCATATCTACATAAGTATTCAGACCCTTTGCTATGAGACTTGAAAATTGAGCCCAGGTGCATCCGGTTTCCAATGATCATCCTGGGGATGTTTCTATAACCTGATTGGAGTCCACCTGTGGTAAATTCAATTCATTGGACATGATTTGGAAAGGCCCACACCTGTTTATATATGGTCCCATTGTTGACAGTGCATGTCACAGCATAAACCAAGCCATGACAGGAGACAGGATTGTGTAGACGCACAAATATGATGTTTACCAAAAAAATGTCTGCAGCATTGAAGGTCCCCAAAAACACAGTGGCCTCCATAATTTTTAAATGGAAGTTGTTAAATGGAAGACTCTTCCTAGATCTGGCCGCTATCTGGGGATTGAGCAATCGGGGGAGAATGGCTTTGTTCAGGGAGGTGACCAAGAACCCGATGGTCACTCAAACAGAGCTCTAGAGTTCCTCTCTGGAGATGAGAGAACCTTCTAGAAGGACAACCAACTCTGCAGCACTTCACCAATCAGGCCTATTATGGTAGAGTGGCCAGACGGAGGCCAGACGGAAGTCACTCCTCAGTAAAAGACACATGACAGCCCACTTGGAGTTTGCCAAAAAGGCACATAAAGACTCTCTGACAATGAGAAACAAGAGTCTCTTTGATGAAACCAAGATTAAACTCTTTGGCCTGAAGGCCAAGGGTCACATCTGGAGGAAACCTGGCACCATCCCTACGGTGAAGCATGATGGTGCCAGCATCACGCTGTGAGGATGTTTTTTCAGCGGGAGCGACTGGAGACTAGTCAGGATCAAGACAAAGATGACTGGAGCAATGTACAGAGAGATCCTTGATAAAAACCTGTTCCAGAGCGCTCAGGACCTCACACTGGGGTGAAGGTTCACCTTCCAACATTATTACACCTTTATTTCAACAAGGAACACAGACGGAGACCAAGGTCTCTTTTACAGCTGGGCCCTGTGTATACATGTTTATACATACGGTTTAGGTACAATGATTAAGAAACTACAAAAGACAAACAAAACGATCACAGATAACACAAAAAATACAGCAGCAGATTATTACATTTACACACAGGTTATTCCCCTAACAGGTTATTCCCCTAACAGGTTATTCCCCTAACAGGTTATTCCCCTAACAGCATAATAACTTGCATTACCCGAAACCGTTGCAAGCAATACAAAAATAAAAATCATCCAATAAAAGGTTTAAAATGGGCAACAGGGGGACAAGAGTCTCAAATTTAAGTTTAGTCTGCAGACTATTCCATAGGCAAGGAGCGTAACAGGAAAAGGCAGCCATGCCCAACTCTGTGGAAATCACATGGGCCTTAAGTGTAATCCATGCTTGAGACGTGGTTTTAGGAATTAAAATTCTAATGTTGATGATTAGTTTATTCAGAAGTGCTTTATAGACAAACTCGAGAGCATGTTGTTTTCGTCTCATGGACAGCGAAGTACAACCCACATTTCGATATAAAACACAGTGGTGAGTTTTATACAGTAGTGAGTGTGCAATGATAAGTAGCATCCAGCGATTTAAGCGTGGATGCCGTTGCATGCATGTAGATAATATCCTCTTAATATATAACAGACATGGGCAGGCAGGTAGCCTAGTGGTTAGAGCGTTGGACTAGTAACAGAAAGGTTGCAAGATTGAATCCCCGAGCTGACAAGGTAAAAATCTGTCCTTCTGCCCCTGAACAAGGAGGTTAACCCACCGTTCCTAGGCTGTCATTGAAAATAAGAGTTTGTTCTTTAACTGACTTGCCTGGTTAAATAAAGTAAAAATCAAATAAAACATAAAAGTAGCTTGCACAATTTGACCTCAACCCTAAGCACACAGCCAAGACAATGTAGGAGTGGCTTTGGGACATGTCCTTGAGTGGCCCAGCTAGAGCCCAGACTTGAACCTGATTGAAGATCTCTGGAACAGCATACCACGGCTGGCTTGCTTCTGTAGCTAAGTAGGGTTGGTTCTGGTTGGTCCCTGGATGGGAGATCAGATGCTGCAGGAAGTGGTTTTGGAGGACCAGTAGGAGGCACCCTTTCCTCTGGTCTAAAATAATATGCCACTGGGTAGCGATTGAGGACATTACCCTGTGTAGGGTGCCATCTTTTGGAAGAGATGTTAAACGGGTGTCCTGACTCTCTGTGGCCACTAAAGATCTTATGGCACTTACTGTAATAGTAGGGGTGTTAACCCCGGTTTCCTGGCTAAATACCCAATCTGGCCCTCATACCATCACGGTCACCTAATCACCCCCAGCTTACAATTGGCTCATTCATCCCCCCTCCCCTGTACCTATTCCCCAGGTTGTTGCTGTAAATGAGAATGTGTTTTCAGTCACCTTACCTGGTAAAAATAGTTGTGCAGCAACACTCCCCATCCAACCTGACAAAGCTTGAGAGGATCTCCAGAGAAGAATTGGAGAAACTCCCCAAATACAGCTTTGCCAAGTTTGTAGCATGATACCCAATAAGACTCAATGCTGTAGCTGCTGCCAAAGGTGCTTAAACAAAGTACTGAATATAGGGTGTGAATACTTTGTTGTTTTCTTTCATTATGAATTAGCAAACATTTCTAAAAACCTGTTTTTGCTTTGTCATTATGGGGTAATGTGTGTAGATTGATGAGGTGGTAAAACTATTTAATGCATTTTAGAATAAGGCTGTAACATAACAAAATATGGATAACATCAATGGGCCTGAATGCTTTTTCCGAAGCCACAGTATATTCATTCACTACTCCCACTATAGCGCAGAACATTATATAACAATGTCCAGCTTCCATATAAGAAAGACTAGAAGAATAAGGGGAATGAAATGGGAAACAAGTAAGTAAGGGAGAGATAATACATGTATTTAGTGGAATATAAATATATGAGCTGGAGATGATACAAAGGCCAAACCTCTCTCTCATACCAAACCTCTCTCTCATACCAAACCTCTCTCTCATACCAAACCTCTCTCTCATATCAAACCTCTCTCTCATACCAAACCTCTCTCTCATACCAAACCTCTCTCTCATATCAAACCTCTCTCTCATACCAAACCTCTCTCTCATACCAAACCTCTCTCTCATATCAAACCTCTCTCTCATACCAAACCTCTCTCTCATACCAAACCTCTCTCTCATACCAAACCTCTCTCTCATACCAAACCTCTCTCTCATATCAAACTTCTCTCTCATACCAAAACTCTCTCTCATACCAAAACTCTCTCTCATACCAAACCTCTCTCTCATACCAAATCTCTCTCTCATACCAAACCTCTCTCTCATATCAAACCTCTCTCTCATACCAGAACCAGCTTTGAAGACCATTAGAGAATCAAAATGGTTGTCTCTCAATGAGTTCAAATAGAATGTAGAAATGTCCTGTGCTAGTCCCTCATCCAGATTCAGCACATGTAATTGGACAGATGAAACACAGACCTGAGGATTTACAAAACCTGCTTCATTAATACACATTATTGTATTTTCAGCCCCTATTAAGTGGTCCTTTAGCGAAGGGTATCTTTTGAGAATTGTCCATGAAAGATACTATTTTATCGAGAGTTAGGGGATTCTATGAGCTGATGCTATTCAAATTTGATTTGTTATTTTTTTATTTCACCTTTATTTCACCAGGTAGGCTAGTTGAGAACAAGTTCTTATTTACAACTGCGACCTGGCCAAGATAAAGCATAGCAGTGTGAACAGACAACACAGAGTTACACATGGAGTAAACAATTAACAAGTCAATAACACAGTAGAAAAAAAAAGAAAAAAAAGAGAGTCTATATACATTGTGTGCAAAAGGCATGAGGAGGTAGGCGAATAATTACAATTTTGCAGATTAACACTGGAGTGATAAATGATCAGATGGTCATGTACAGGTAGAGATACTGGTGTGCAAAAGAGCAGAAAAGTAAATAAATATAAACAGTATGGGGATGAGGTAGGTAAATTGGGTGGGCTATTTACCGATACACTATGTACAGCTGCAGCAATCCGTTAGCTGCTCAGATAGCAGATGTTTGAAGTTGGTGAGGGAGATAAAAGTCTCCAACTTCAGTGATTTTTGCCATTTGTTCCAGTCACAGGCAGCAGAGAACTGGAACAAAAGGCGGCCAAATTAGGTGTTGGCTTTAGGGATGATCAGTGAGATACACCTGCTGGAGCGCGTGCTACGGGTGGGTGTTGCCATCGTGACCAGTGAACTGAGATAAGGCGTAGCTTTACCTAGCATGGACTTGTAGATGACCTGGAGCCAGTGGGTCTGGCGACGAATATGTAGTGAGGGACAGCTGACTAGAGCATACAGGTCGCAGTGGTGGGTGGTATAAGGTGCTTTAGTAACAAAACGGATGGCACTGTGATAAACTGCATCCAGTTTGCTGAATAGAGTATTGGAAGCTATTTTGTAGATGACATCGCCGAAGTCGAGGATCGGTAGGATAGTCAGTTTTACTAGGGTAAGTTTGGCGGCGTGAGTGAAGGAGGCTTTGTTGCGGAATAGAAAGCCGACTCTAGATTTGATTTTAGATTGGAGATGTTTGATATGAGTCTGGAAGGAGAGTTTACAGTCTAGCCAGACACCTAGGTACTTACAGATGTCCACATATTCTAGGTCGGAACCATCCAGGGTGGTGATACTAGTCAGGCGTGCGGGTGCAGGCAGTGAACGGTTGAAAAGCATGCATTTGGTTTTACTAGCGTTTAAGAGCAGTTGGAGGCCACGGAAGGAGTGTTGTATGGCGTTGAAGCTCGTTTGGAGGTTAGATAGCACAGTGTCCAAGGAAGGGCCGGAAGTATACAGAATGGTGTCGTCTGCGTAGAGGTGGATCAGGGAATCGCCCGCAGCAAGAGCAACATCATTGATATATACAGAGAAAAGAGTCGGCCCGAGAATTGAACCCTGTGGCACCCCCATAGAGACTGCCAGAGGACCGGACAACATGCCCTCCGATTTGACACACTGAACTCTGTCTGCAAAGTAGTTGGTGAACCAGGCAAGGCAGTCATTAGAAAAACCGAGGCTACTGAGTCTGCCGATAAGAATATGGTGATTGACAGAGTCGAAAGCCTTGGCCAGGTCGATGAAGACGGCTGCACAGTACTGTCTTTTATCGATGGCGGTTATGATATCGTTTAGTACCTTGAGTGTGGCTGAGGTGCACCCGTAACCGGCTCGGAAACCAGATTGCACAGCGGAGAAGATACGGTGGGATTCGAGATGGTCAGTGACCTGTTTGTTGACTTGGCTTTTGAAGACCTTAGATAGGCAGGGCAGGATGGATATAGGTCTGTAACAGTTTGGGTCCAGGGTGTCTCCCCATTTGAAGAGGGGGATGACTGCGGCAGCTTTCCAATCATTGGGGATCTCAGAGGATATGAAAGAGAGGTTGAACAGGCTGGTAATAGGGGTTGCGACAATGGCGGCGGATAGTTTCAGAAAAAGAGGGTCCAGATTGTCAAGCCCAGCTGATTTGTACAGGTCCAGGTTTTGCAGCTCTTTCAGAACATCTGCTATCTGGATTTGGGTATAGGAGAACCTGGAGAGGCTTGGGCGAGTAGCTGCGGGGGGCGGAGGTGTTGGCCGAGGTTGGAGAAGCCATGAGGAAGGCATGGCCAGCCATTGAGAAATGCTTGTTGAAGTTTTCGATAATCATGGATTTATCGGTGGTGACCGTGTTACCTAGCCTCAGTGCAGTGGGCAGCTGGGAGGAGGTGCTCTTGTACTCCATGGACTTTACAGTGTCCCAGAACTTTTTGGAGTTAGAGCTAAAGGATGCGAATTTCTGCCTGAAGAAGCTGGACTTGGCTTTCCTGACTGACTGCGTGTATTGGTTCCTGACTTCCCTGAACAGTTGCATATCGTGGGGACTATTCGATGCTATTGCAGTCCGCCACAGGATGTTTTTGTGCTGGTCTAGGGCAGTCAGGTCTGGAATGAACCAAGGAATATATCTGTTCTTAGTTCTGCATTTTTTGAACGGAGCATGCTTATCTAAAATGGTGAGAAAGTTACTTTTCAAGAATGACCAGGCATCCTCAACTGACGGGATGAGGTCAAGTGAAGTGTTTTAGGGAGCGTTTGACAGTGATGAGGGGTGGTCGTTTGACTGCGGATCCGTAGCGGAGATCCTGGTTGAAGACAGCGGAGGTGTATTTGGAGGGCCAGTTGGTCAGGATGACGTCTATGAGGGTGCCCTTGTTTACAGATTTAGGGTTGTACCTGGTGGGTTCCTTGATGATTTGTGTGAGATTGAGGGCATCTAGCTTAGATTGTAGGACTGCCGGGGTGTTAAGCATATCCCAGTTTAGGTCACCTAACAGAACAAACTCTGAAGCTAGACGGGGGGCGATCAATTCACAAATGGTGTCCAGGGCACAGCTGGGAGCTGAGGGGGGTCGGTAAGCAGGCGGCAACAGTGAGAGACTTATTTCTGGAGAGAGTAATTTTTAAAATTAGTAGTTCGAACTGTTTGGGTATGGACCTGGAAAGTATGACATTACTTTGCAGGCTATCTCTGCAGTAGACTGCAACTCCTCCCCCTTTGGCAGTTCTATCTTGACGGAAAATGTTATAGTTGGGTATGGAAATCTCAGAATTTTTGGTGGCCTTCCTAAGCCAGGATTCAGACACGGCAAGGACATCAGGGTTAGCAGAGTGTGCTAAAGCAGTGAGTAAAACAAACTTAGGGAGGAGGCTTCTGATGTTGACATGCATGAAACCAAGGCTTTTTCGATCACAGAAGTCAATGAATGAGGGTGCCTGGGGACATGCAGGGTCTGGGTTTACCTCCACATCACCCGCGGAACAGAGAAGGAGTAGTATGAGGGTGCGGCTAAAGGCTATCAAAACTGGTCGCCTAGAGCGTTGGGGACAAAGAATTAAAGGAGCAGATTTCTGGGCATGGTAGAATATATTCAGGGCATAATGCGCAGACAGGGGTATGGTGGGGTGCTGGTACAGCGGAGGTAAGCCCAGGCACTGGGTGATGATAAGAAAGGTTGTATCTCTGGACATTCTGGTTGTAATGGGTGAGGTCACTGCATGTGTGGGAGTTGGGACAAAGGAGGTATCAGAGGTATGAAGAGTGGAACTAGGGGCTCCATTGTAAACTAAAACAATGAACAACAGTATACAAGGCATATTGACATTTGAGAGAGACATACAGTGAGGCATACAGTAATCGCAGGTGTTGATTGGGAGAGCTAGCTAAAACAGCAGGTGAGACAACAACAGCTAATCAGCTAGCACAACAACAGCAGGTAAAATGGCGTTGACTACGCAGAGAGGGTCGGATTAACTACACACAGAGCCTGAGTGCAGCTGGGGCCGACAGATAAAAACATAAACAAACAGAATGGAGTACCGTGAAGTGGGCCTCAGGGATAGCTTCGGTCCTGCTTGCATGCTAGCTGATCAGAAGTAGTGGTCCAGGGATTACGGCAGGAATCTGGCGTTGTTGTGGAGAGACAGACTGGCTGTGCAAAAGGTAAAAACCGCTAGCAGTGGCTAACAATGACTAAATAGCTTGTAGCTAGTTAGCTGGTTAGCTTCTGGAGATTCTTGAATGTGTTCTAAAAATTAAAAATAATAGCGATTCCGTATCACATTGGGTGAGGCAGGTTACCGGAAGGTATAATCAAATTAAAAATCGAAAAGAGATTGAAAATAAATATGGGTCCGGTGAGTGGTTGGGCTAGCTGGGGACACAGCGATTCAGACAGTTAGCAGGCCTGTGCTAACAAGCTAACAGTTAGTAGGCCGGGGCTAAACAAGCTAGCAGTTAGCAGACCGGGGCTAAACAACCTAGCTCTTAGTAGACTGGGGCAGGCTAGCAGTTAGCAGGCCGAATTAGCAAGCAAGCAGATAGCAAGGGCTAGAAAGTAAGCCTTTGGGGGACGTCGCGATGGGGTTAAGTCTGTTTATGCCTCTTCATGCGGTGACATCGATAGACCGGTCGTGGGTCCAGATATTGCAGCCTAGGAGTATGCTTCGGTGGTAGCACAGGAGCTCTGGCCGGGCTAGCTTCAAGCTAAGTGGATGGAAACGCAAGCCAGGAGTAGTCATCCGGGGTTGCGGTTAGCTAGTTGTGAAAATCCAGATGAAAATGTTCCGTTTGCAGTGGAAATCCGGGGATAAAAATAATAGGTCCGTTATGCTCTGGTTTGAGTCGTGTTGTTCGAACTGGCGAGGGATGAGGTCATGACTTTCTCGGAATGACTTTCTACCACAACAGATAAGACCACCAGGTCATCAGGTACAGTTTACCAGCATTGTTGGGCTCCCGTGTGGCGCAGAGGTCTAAGGCATTGCATCTCAGTGCAAGATGCGTCACTACAGTCCCGGGTTTGAATCCAGGCTGAATCACATCCGGCTCTGATTGGGTGGCGCACAATTGGCCCAGCGTCGTCTGGGTTTGGCCGGGGTAGGCCGTCATTGTAAATAAGAATTTGTTCTTAACTGACTTGCCTAGTTAAATAAAG